>NC_083339.1:83571347-84929904 GCF_019175385.1 Lycium barbarum | reverse complement strand
TGCTGCTCACGGCCAGCCATGGCCAAGGAAATTATGTTTCCTTTTGCTTTGGTTTAAATTCAAAATGATTTGCAAGTTCGCGGAGGTGATAGCAATAGTGGATATTAAGTCGAGGAAGAAGAAATTGCGAAATTGGAGCAATTAAGAGTAGAAATTCCTCCGAGAAAATTAAGGTAAGATTTTCTTGTTCTATGGTATAATTGTGTTAATAGTATTGTAATGGAATTATTAAAATTGGATTGGACGAAATTGAAAGAAGAAAATCGCATGAAATCGTTGTTATGCAAAATTGTAGGTCGAAAAAGGTTAAGAAGGATTGTTGGGCTGTAAGTATTGTTATAGGGCTGAATTGTAAGAATTTTATATGTATATCGTTGTTGTTGGTATTTCTGTGTTGACAAGAGGACAATTAGAAATTCGAATTGGGCGAATATATATGGGAAATGTTGCCCGATTTTCGTTAAGTCTTTCACTAATAGAAAACCCTAAACGAGAAAATATAAGCTGAAATATAGGTTCTATAAGAAATGGGCTATAGATTTGTGGACTAGAAAATATGGCGACTAACGATAACGTTACTCTTATATTAAATAGGCTAAAAGAGCGACAAGGCGAACGGGTTTGCGAATAGTTGCTAACAGGTATATAAGGCTAACCCTTCTTTCTTTTGGCATGTCTTAGATGTAAGTGATGAATGATATGAACTTTGGGGTAACTCTATTCATTGGTTCCGAATGTGATTCATGATTCTTGTGCTATTCATTCTATATGTCCATACGATTCCATTCTTAGACGAGTAAGGTCTAAATGTTCCTTGTGATGGTTTATTGATATTGTACTACTATTCTGTTCCGAAGGGAACACCCATAAGGTGCCAGTTGAGTTGTGTATATGGTTTTACTAATGATTTCGAGGAAATTACTTTTATAATAAAGGAAACATAAAGTTAGATTTTCAAAACCACTCCGAAGGGGGTGCGACGTTTTACTATTCCATTTCATTTACAACTTATGTTTACATTCCATAGCATCATCTCTTTGTATTAATATTTGTGGATTAAGTTTGTGTTGACATGATTGTGATATTAAGCCGGAAGCGGCTGCCCGAATGGGCCATCATTATTAAGCCGGAAGCGGCTGCCCGAAGGGGCCATCATAATTATTAAGCCGGAAGCGGCAGCCCGAAGGGGCCATCATCATTATTAAGCCGGAAGCGCCTGCCCGAAGGGGCCATTGTTACACCTCGGAAAATTTTTCGTTGGTACGCAAGTGGATGAACTAGTGATGAATATGAGTGCATGACGTCTATGAGCAAGAAACGACGTTTGATGACCTTAGGCGAGATTTCGAAAGTATCCGATGTGAGACGAGGAAGTTGGCTAAGTTAAGATGAGATACAAGGTGAGCAATGCATGTGCATGGACGGGGGTGACTAAAATGAGAAATCTAAGAAATATGGGAAGTTGCAGAATTGCAACTGCCCAGTGGTCGTATTGCAAAATACGGACCGTAAATTGCTATACGGTCCATAAACTGACAGTCGTAAACTGCGATGCAAGGTTTCAACTTTCTGCCCAGTCAACAAAAGGTAAAATACGACCAGGTGGACGGACCGTAAAGTGATTTAACGCCCGTAAACCATGGTTGTAAACCACCATGAAGGCAGCCCAGCTTCTGGTTCTAGAAATGGTTAAATACGCCCATGGAGGACGAGCCGTATAGTGGAATACGGGCCGTAAACCACGATGGACGACCACTGTTCATCTCAGCACAGATTTCACAAGTCATTAAATAAAGGGATCAACACTTGTTTTATTTCATTACAACATTACACCACTTCTCTCTAAAACTTCTCTCTACATTTATTTTATGAGTTTTCAAGGATTATAAGCCATCAATAACATTAAGACAAGTGAATCAAGTGTAAGCAAGCCATTAAATACCATTCAAGTCAAGAAATCCAAATGGAGAAAAACTAGGGTTTTGCTCAAAGAGGAGTATTATCAACCAAAGCTTGTTCCTACAACTTCTAAGGTAAGATTCATGGTTTTTACATGATGTTTAAGGTATTGCAGAGTTGGAATACATGGATTGTAAAAAAATATGGTCGAGTAGGTCATGAATGATGAATAGTGACATTTTGTGGAATAGTGGGAATTGAATCATGAATGTTGTTGTGTTGTGATATGAATGCATTATAAATGGTACTAAGATCATGAACTAGACACTTTAGACGAATGGACGAAGTTGGAGGTCATGACCATAAATATGGGAGAATTAGAAGCAAATTGAGAAATCTAGATAATGTGGATGATGTGAATGACTAATGGCCATTGTTATGATATTAATGAAGGTACAGACGCTAGCATTGGAAGGAAACGTGCAAGTTTAGAATAGTCCGACGAAAAGGTATGTAAGGCTAACCCTTCTTTCATAAGGCATGGTTCTTGGCCAAATTTCTAATTCCTCTACATGAGTATGTTGTATTCAAGTGATTGACACTCCGAGCTCATAAGCTCACGATCCTTAACATGTACTACGATTGTACTACGCCCCTCATATGACGAGTAAGCCTAAGGTATGGATGTAGCAATAATGACGATGATAGTGATGACGATGATAATAACAATGATGCTAAAGGTGCCTACGGGCTATTATATTCACATGTGCCTATGAAGGGCTATAATGACATTCCGAGCTTATAATGCCGGGTAGAATATATGTATATGGATGTATATATGTATATGATTATGTATAAAGTATGTATACGATTACGTAAAGCGCGCACACCTCTGCAGATAGTACGAATAACCCTGAAGCCTTGGTAGGGCCAGGTAGAAATAACATTGAGCCTTGGTTGGCTAAGTACGTATGAAACACCGAACCTTATGGTCGGGCACGCTATGTATGTATATAAGTGTATGGCTATGTATATAATATGAATGTGAATGTGAAAAGACTATGTATACGAATGCGAATAAGGACATGTGTACGAATATGAGCACAAGTATGGTACGAGTACTATTATGGAATACGGATGATGACGTAAGTGTACAAATACGTATGAAAAATGGGAAGTCCTACGAAAGGCAGGTAAGCGTTATGACGATGATATTATTGTCTTCCCCCTCCTATGCTATCTCATATGTTGTTCATGATGTTTATTTATCGATGTTGCTCATGATTTACATACTCAGTACATTCTTCGTACTGACGTCCTTTTGTTTGTGGACGCTGCGTCATGCCCGCAGGTGCACAGGGAGACAGACTTGATCCATAGCTGCTTATCCAGAGATTGCATAGCCGAGCTCCATTTCTTTCGGAGCCGCAGCTTTTGGGTACTCATTCTTTTGTGTATATAATTATGGGCATAGCGGGGTCCTGTCCCGCTAATATGATATGTCATACTTTTAAAGGCTCGTAGTCATGTGTATGTGGGTAGAGATGTTCGGCCATGTTGGCCCATGTTTTGTATATCTTTTGTTGGCCTCGTTGGCCTTGTACTTATGATGTGGAAAAGATGCCAATGATATGTTAAATGATGATGGTCGTCCAATGGGATCAATATGATTAACGATAAGAAAAGCACAAATTGACTTATGGTTCAACTAGATGTTATGTCATGTACGATAAGGGGGTGCCCGGGTGGGGTAGCACCGGGTGCTCGTCGCGGCCCCCCTAGCCGGGTCGTGACAAAAGTTGTATCAGAGCAGTTCAGTCCTAGGATGTGTCTACGAGCCGTGTCTAGTAGAGTCTTGGTTATGGGTGTGCTGCGCGCCACTTATAAACAAGAAGCTGCGGACATTTTAGGAATATATGACCTTCTTTCTTCATAAGAATCATGCGATAGAGCTATGATGTAAGAAATTCTTGTTCCTAAATCGTGTATTGTGTATTTCAGAAATGCCTAAAAAGGGAAAGGCTACAGCAGCCCAAAAGGGCAAGACGGTGGCAGAAAAGCGGGCTGAAAGAGCACCGCCACCGGTAGTAGAGGAAGATGAGTCCCAGGGTGCGGCTCAATCTCAGTCTTCCCAGACAGTGGCTATTACCGAGGAGCACGTGGGAGCCTCGGCCCCAGCTCCAGCTCCTCCACCAAATGCTTCGGGCCAAGATGTAAAAGAGGTCATTACATTATTGACTCAATTGGTTGCGGCCCAGGCTCAGAGGCACTGTTCAGGGTATGGTGATAGGGCTGTTAGTGCAAGAGCCCGTGATTTCATTACTTTGAACCCTCCGGAATTCTTTGGATCAAAACCGGAGGAAGATCCCCAGGACTTTATTGATGGTATGCTAAGGACGCTCCGGTTGATACACGATTCAGACACCGAGTCGGTAGAGCTAGCGTCACATAGATTGAGAGATGTCTCGATCCAGTAGTATACGGTGTGGATGGCTTCACGGGGGGCCAGTGCACCTCCCCCGGTATGGCAAGAGTTTGTTGATGCTTTTCTCCGTCATTATATGCCCCCAGAAGTTCGGCGAGCTAGGGCCGATAAATTCTTAAATTTGAGGCAAGGCAGTATGAGTGCCCTAGAGTATAGCCTCCGTTTTAACTCCTTGGCCAGGTATGCTTCGGCCATGGTAGCAGATATGGGCGACCGGGTACACCGATTTGTAAAGGTCCTAGGGCCCCATCTGATGGAAAAATGCTTGACTACGTCCCTTCAGGACTGTATGGATATTGCACGCATTCAGGCACATGCTCAGAACTTAGAGGAAAGCCTACAGTAGCGGAGAAGTGAACGTCAATAAGATAGGGGACATAGCAAGAGGTCCAGATCTTCGGGCCCAATAAGTGAGTCCAGAGGCGGACACAGGCAACAGTTCCCTAGACATTCGGGCTATTCTATGACCAGTGCACCTCGACGGTTTTCAGGCCAGAGCCTTGATACATCTACTCATCCCGGGCTGAGTCAGAGTTATTCGGGGTCCGAGTTTAGAGGTGAGTCAGGCCAGTCAAGGCCACCTATACCACGATGTTCCCAGTGTGGGAAGTCGCATTGGGGTCAATGCCGATTGGGTTCAGATATTTGCTATTCATGTGGTCGACCGGGCCATATTATGCGTGATTGCCCCTCAGTGCATGGTAGAGGTAGGACCCAGCCATCAGGGTCGGTAGCCGGATCTTCGGTATCTGTACGCCCTACGGGGCCAGGTTCACATGTGCCAGTCAGCCATGGTAGAGGTAGAGGCAGAGCTCCCAGTACTAGCGGTCCTCAGCACCGTATTTATGCTTTGGCTGGACGCCAAGATCTTGAGTCTTCTCCTGACGTGGTCACATGTATATTATCGGTATTCTCTCATGATGTATATGGTTTGATTGATCCGGGCTCTCCATTGTCTTATGTTACTCCATACATTGCGGGTCGATTTATAGTCGAGCTGGAGTCGATCAAACCTTTTGAGGTGTCCACGCCCGTTGGCGAATCGGTGATAGCTAGCCTTGTGTATAGAGGTTGTGTAGTCGTGATTTGTGACCGTCGTACCATGATTGATTTGCATGAGCTAGAGATGGTAGATTTTGATGTCATGATGGGCATGGATTGGTTGGCTTCTTGTTATGTCAATGTTGATTGTAGAATGAAGGTGGTTCGTTTCCAATTTCCGGGAGAACCAGTTTTAGAATGGAAAGGAAATACGGCATCACCAAAAGGTAGGTTTATTTCCTATCTAAAGGCAAGGAAGATGATCACGAAAGGGTGTATTTATCATCTAGTACGAGTTCAAGATGTAGAAGCTAAGTCGCCGACTTTACAGTCAGTTCCAGTGGTGAACGAATTTTCGGATGTGTTCCCGGAAGAGCTTCCAGGCCTTCCTCCCGAACGGGAAATTGATTTTTCCATTGATGTGTTTCCAGGCACCACACCTATATCTATTCCCCCATATAGAATGGCACACGCGGAATTGAAAGAGTTGAAGGAGCAATTGAGGGACTTGCTTGATAAAGACTTCATTAGGCCTAGTTCATCCCCGTGGGGAGCACCCGTATTGTTCGTCCGGAAGAAGGATGGCTTCTTGAGAATGTGCATTGATTATCGGCAATTGAATAAAGTGACGATTAAGAACAAGTATCCCCTCCCGAGGAATGATGATTTATTTGATCAATTGCAAGGTGCCAAATGGTTTTCAAAGATTGATTTGAGGTCCGGGTATCACCAAGTAAGAGTTAGGGAGAAAGATATCCCTAAGACAGCTTTCAGAACAAGATATGGCCATTTCGAGTTCCGAGTAATGTCGTTTGGGTTAACTAATGCCCCGGCAGTATTTATGGACCTAATGAACAATGTATTCAGACCTTTTCTGGATCTATTTGTAATTGTATTCATCGACGACATCTTAGTGTATTCTAGATCCGAGGACGAGCATGCAGATCATTTGCGAATTGTCCATGGAGTTCTTCGAGCTCGAGAGTTGTTTGCAAAATTCTCCAAGTGTGAGTTTTGGTTGAACTCGGTATCATTTCTGGGCCATATTGTTGCAGCTGATGGTATTCGAGTGGATAGCCAAAAGATCGAGGCCGTGAAGACTTGGCCAAGGCCCACGACTCCTACGGAGGTTCGTAGCTTTTTGGGCTTAGTAGGCTATTACAGAAGATTTGTTGAGGGTTTTTCTTCTATTTCTGCGCCACTCACCAAGTTGACTCAGAAGTCAGCTAAGTTTCAATGGACAGATGCTTGCGAGCGTAGTTTCCAAGAGTTGAAAGACCGATTGACTTCAGCCCCAGTCTTGACACTTCCAGAGGGATTGGAAGGATATGTTATTTGTTGTGATGCTTCAGGCGTCGGGCTAGGTTGTGTATTGATGCAAAATGGTAAGGTGATTGTGTATGCTTCTAGACAATTACGGAAACATGAACAGAACTATCCAACCCACGATTTAGAATTAGCCCCAGTGGATGTTTATACAGATCATAAGAGCCTTCAGTATATCTTCAAGCAGAAAGAGTTGCATTTGCGACAACGACGATGGTTGGAGTTGCTAAAGGATTACGATGTTGATATCTTGTATCACCCCGGAAAGGCTAACGTTGTGGCTGACGCTCTTAGCCACATATCCATGGGAAGTCTAAGTGATGTACGACCAGAAAAGAAAGAGATGGCCCGTGAGCTTCAACAGTTAGCGAGCCTAGGAGTCCGAGTAGTGGACTCAGGTAGCAGCGGAGCTACTATTCAGAATTCAGCAGTTTCATCGCTAGTTGCGGAAGTAAAAGAGCGACAATATGAGGATCCCATGCTAATGCCGTACAGAGATACACTCCCTCAGAAGGAGGAGTCATCAGTTTTGATATTTCGGAAGACGGAGTTCTCCGATGTCGAGGCAGGTTATGTGTTCCCGATGTGGTAGGTCTACGTCACCAAATATTGAGGGAAGCTCATTGATCCCGTTACTCCGTTCACCCCGGAGCGAGGAAAATGTATCATGATCTTAAGTCTATATACTGGTGGAATGGAATGAAGAAAGATATAGCGGAATTCGTAGCTGAGTGTCCTAATTGCCAACAAGTGAAGATTGAACACCAAAAGTCGGGTGGATTATTGCAAGCTATAGAAATCCCAACTTAGAAGTGGGAAGTGATTAATATGGATTTCATTACAGGGTTACTCCGTTCTCGACATAAGTATGATTCCATATGGGTGATTGTGGATAGACTCACAAAGTAAGCTCATTTCTTACCGGTCAGGACGACCTATGTGCCAGAAGATTATGCGAAGCTTTATCTTAAAGAGATAGTGAAACTCCATGGCATTCCAGTATCTATTATCTCCGATAGAGGGACCCAGCTTACAGCCAAGTTTTGGAGATTGTTCCAAGAGGGTCTAGGGACCCAAGTGCGCCTTAGCACGACGTTTCACCCACAGACCGATGGGCAGGCCGAACGTACCATTCAGACTCTTGAAGATATGTTGCGAGCATGTAAGTTATATTTTGGAGGAAATTGGGATGATCATTTGCCACTCATTGAATTTGCTTACAATAATAGTTACCATTCCAGCATTCAAATGGCACCGTATGAAGCTCTATATGGGCGAAAGTGTAGATCCCCAATTGGGTAGTTTGAAACCGGAGAAACTAAGTTGATAGGGCCAGACTTGGTCCAGCAAGCAATAGAGAAAGTTAAGCTCATACAAGATCGGTTGCTAGCGGCTCAAAGTCGTCAATATTCCTATGCGGATAATCGTCGAAGAGACTTAGAGTTCGAAGTGAAAGATTGGGTATTCTTGAAAGTGTCGCCGATGAAGGGCGTAATGAGATTTGGCAAAAAGGGGAAGCTCAGTCCCCGGTATATTGGGCCATACGAAATTGTACGCAAGATAGGCAAAGTGGCCTATGAGTGAAATCTACCTCCAGACTTGGAGTCAGTTCATCCAGTATTTCATGTTTTGATGCTTCGGAAATGTGTTGGAGATCCTACTAGGATCGTCCCAGTGAATGATGTGCAAGTGATAGGGAAATTGACTTATGAAGAGATACCCATCGGCATACTAGATAGGCAAGTACGGAGACTTAGAAACAAAGAAGTGGCCTCAGTTAAGGTCTTATGGTGGAACAACAAACGAGAGGAAATAATGTGGGAAGCAGAAGAGAGTAAGCGATCCAAATACCCACATCTATTTCAGCCCTTGGAAGAAGTACAAAATGAGACGTCGAGATCATAAGGTATGCATGTTTTACTTTTATGCTTTTGGGTCGTGTGTGGCCAATTTTTATGTTATTATGTAGTGGCCCTGTGTGGCATCGATATTATGGGCTGTTGTGGCAGGGTGGCAGTGCCATAATGTAGGGGAAACTCTGGCGAATTTTTTTTTTTTAGAATCCCCGAAGACTTTAACATTCGAGGACGAATGTTCTTAAGGGGGGGAGAATGTTACACCTCGGAAAATTTTCCGTTGGTACGCAAGTGGATGAACTAGTGTTGAATATGAGTACATGATGTCTATGAGCAAGAAACGACGTTTGATGACCTTAGGCGAGATTTCGAAAGTATCCGATGTGAGACGAGGAAGTTGGCTAAGTTAAGATAAGATACAAGGTGAGCAATGCATGTGCATGGACGGGGGTGATTAAAATGAGAAGTCTAAGAAATATGGGAAGTTGCAGAATTGCAACTGCCCAGTGGTCGTATTGCCAAATACGAACCGTAAATTGCTATACGGTCCGTAAACTGGCAGTCGTAAACTGCCATGCAAGGTTTCAACTTTCTGCCCAGTCAAGAAATGGTAAAATACGATCAGGTGGACGGACCGTAAAGTGATTTACGGCCCGTAAACCATGGTCGTAAACCACCATGAAGGCAGCCCAGCTTCTGGTTCTGGAAATGGTTAAATACGCCCATGGAGGACGAGCCCTATAGTGGAATACGGGCCGTAAACTACGATGGACGACCACTGTTCATCTCAGCACAAATTTCACAAGTCATTAAATAAAGGGACCAACACTTGTTTTATTTCATTACAACATTACACCACTTCTCTCTAAAACTTCTCTCTACATTTATTTTATGAGTTTTCAAGGATTATAAGCCATCAATAACATTAAGACAAGTGAATCAAGCCATTAAATACCATTCAAGTCAAGAAATCCAAATGGAGAAAACCTAGGGTTTTGCTCAAAGAGAAGTATTATCAACCAAAGCTTGTTCCTACAACTTCTAAGGTAAGATTCATGATTTTCACATGATGTTTAAGGTATTGAAGAGTTGGAATACATGGATTGTAAAAAAATATGGTCGAGTAGGTCATGAATGATGAATAGTGACATTTTATGGAATAGTTGGAATTGAATCATGAATGTTGTTGTGTTGTGATATGAATGCATTATAAATGGTACTAAGATCATGAACTAGACACTTTAGACGAATGGACGAAGTTGGAGGTCATGACCATAAATATGGGAGAATTAGAAGCAAATTGAGAAATCTAGATAATGTGGATGATGTGAATGACTAATGGTCATTGTTATGATATTAATGAAGGTATGGATGCTAGCATTGGAAGTAAATGTGCAAGTGTAGAATAGTCCGACAAAAAGGTATGTAAGGCTAACCCTTCTTTCATAAGGCATGGTTCTTGGCCAAATTTCTAATTCCTCTATATGAGTATGTTGTATTCAAGTGATTGACACTCCGAGCTCATAAGCTCACGATCCTTAACATGTACTACGATTGTACTACGCCCCTCATATGACGAGTAAGCCTAAGGTATGGATGTAGCAATAATGACGATGATAGTGATGACGATGATAATAATAATGATGCTAAAGGTGCCTACGGGCTATTATATTCACATGTGCCTATGAAGGGCTATAATGACACCCCGAGCTTATAATGCCGGGTAGAATATATGTATATGGATGTATATATATATATATATATATATGATTATGTATAAAGTATGTATACGATTACGTAACGCGCGCACACCTCTGCAGATGGTACGGATAACCCTGAAGCCTTGGTAGGGCCAGGTAGAAATAACATTGAGCCTTGGTTGGCTAAGTACGTATGAAACACCAAACCTTATGGTCGGGCACGCTATGTATGTATGTAAGTGTATGGCTATGTATATAATATGAATATGAATGTGAAAAGACTAGGTATACGAATGCGAATAAGGACATGTGTACGAATATGAGCACAAGTATGGTACGAGTACTATTATGGAATACGGATGATGATGTAAGTGTACAAATACGTATGAAAAATGGAAAGTCCTACGAAAGGAAGGTAAGCGTTATGACGATGATATTATTGTCTTCCCCCTCCTATGCTATCTCATATGTTGTTCATGATGCTTATTTATTGATGTTGCTCATACTTTACATACTCAGTACATTCTTCGTACTGACGTCCTTTTGTTTGTGGACGTTGCGTCATGCCCGCAGGTTCATAGGGAGACAGACTTGATCCATAGCTGCTAATCTAGAGATTGCATAGCAGAGCTCCATTTCTTTCGGAGCCGCAGCTTTTGGGTATTCATTCTTTTGTGTATATAATTATGGGCATAGCGGGGTCCTGTCCCGCTAATATGATATGTCATACTCTTAGAGGCTCGTAGTCATGTGTATGTGGGTAGAGATGTTCGGCCATGTTGGCCCATGTTTTGTATATCTTTTGTTGGCCTCGTCGGCCTTGTACTTATGATGTGGCATAGATGCCCATGATATGTTAAATGATTATGGTCGTCCAATAGGATCAATATGATTAACGATAAGAAAAGCACGAATTGACTTATGGTTCACCTAGATGTTATGTTATGTACGATAAGGGGGTGCCCGGGTGGGGCAGCACCGGGTGCTCGTCGCGGCCCCCCTAACCGGGTCGTGATAGCCATCATTATTATTGAGCCAGAAGCGGCTGCCCGAAGGGGCCATCAATATTATTGAGTCGGAAGCGGCTGCCCGAAGGGGCCATTATTATTAAGCCGAAAGCGGCTGCCCGAAGGGGCCATCATTACTATGCCGAAAGCGGTCGTCCGAAGGGACTATGGTGATACTAGCCGGAAGCGGCTGTCCGAAGGGACCATTTTGTTAACATGTCGGAAGCGGCATGCGTGTTAGATTACATTATTTACTTAAAGAATGTGTGTTAGATTGCATTATTTACTTAAAGAATGTTTGTTGGATTGCATTATTTACTTAAAGATTGTTTTGAGACCTCGCGTATACATTTATGTTTCTTCCAGCGAAGGCTGCAGGTATTGAGTTAGATTGTGATTTCTTCTCCCCTAAATCAGGTTATGGTTATGATTTGTTACCACCTTACATACTCAGTACATTTTCCGTACTGACATCCTTTTGCCTGGGGACGCTGCGTTCATGCCCGCAGCCCCAGATTGTTTGGCAGGTTAAGTATACACCTAGGATGCTCTGACGTCTGCTGGGATTGGCAAGTTCCACCTCATTCTGGAGCTGTGCTGAGTCATGTATAGATATGTATGATTATGGGTATGTCAGGGCCCTGTCCTGACTCATAGTGTCCAATTCACTCCTTAGAGACTGCTGCAGACAGTGTCCGCTGGTATGTTTGTCGAGATGTCGACAAAGTGATATCAGTTGTGTCATTTATGGATTTTAAAAGAGTATGTATTTCAGATGATTTAGATTGGTCTAAAGTACTTATTGATTGAAAGTTTTCATAATCGTTATAGAAATAATGATTTCTATTTGGAAAAAAATTTATGTTCTTAAAAGTTTTTGAAATGACAGGTTTTAATAGAGCGAATGTCTAAGGGTTCGCTCGACTCTGATGAGAGTCGGGTGCCCGTCATGCCCTACCATTGCTAGGGTGTGACAACTTGTTTAACACTTCATTACCAATCTAAGGAGCATTATAACGCTTCTTTAAGACATCATCAAGTCGACATTAACTCGATACTTTACACATCCTTCTTCAAAATACAACTTGTGCTCAACATTCTTTAACGAACTTTCTTCTCTTACTTCCAACGTCTTTGGAATCTTAATTAAAATAGTTAAATAACCTTTCTTACATACAGAAACATCGTGTACTCCTTACCCTGCGTTAGCCTATTCACTAGGCAATGATATGAAATTTTCCTAGGTGTAACATATATGATGTTTTCTAGTTTTGAAGGAATGCTGAAATTTAAGGGCGAACTTTAGGAACATAATTGGTATTTTCAGAATTATTACACTAGAAAATTGGGAAATTGCAAAATCTTAGTTTTAGCACATGAAACTCATCCAGAACCTCCCGGACACAAACCATATAGCATTTCAATCATAAAACACATTCCGGACTTGCTCACGCACTCAAAATACCAAAAAAAGATCTTGACCTGATGTTGACCAAGGTCAACTCCAAATCCTTAACTTTATTATCTTTTCAACCAATGACCCAAATCACACCCGACTCCCTCGGCATCCGAACCAATGACTCTACTATATCATAAATTACATTCCGAACCTAATAGAATCGACAAAACTTTGAAAATGACGTAATTACCCCTTGGTTGACTTTGGCAAACATCTTCATTTCTTTAACTTGGAAACTTCCAAAATCACTAAAACGAATCCAAAACTCGTCCAATTGCCACAATAACCGCCCCACCCATTTTCGCTAGTCATAAACGCCGAAATAAAACTACAAGTAGGGTATTTTGGTGAAAAAAAGTCTAAAAGCTCAAAACGAACACACGAGTGGTTATATCAGATACTAATTAAACAATTGTTCATCCTAGAACGATAAAGAAAAGTACCGGAACCGATGAGCAACTAAGGATCTCCATTATAAACCTCATCCAAGCCTCCACATGTAAGAGTTACGCCGATAGAATCATTTGTTCACTTATCAATCAAAACTTCATTTAACTTATCTCATTGACCAAAATTTCCATTTTACCATACCCGAAATTTCTCCCACCGCTGATCCTCATATATTTGAACTAACTCCACTCGAATTTTCTGATTTTACACAATCCATTGCCAAACTTATACGGGTGAAATACTCTGATTCTACTTATCTTTCTTCCTCACTTTCCAAAGTCATCTTTAGTGCAAAGAATCTGTAGAAAACATTTTGTCACCCACCGCAAGTTTAAACCATGACTACCTTTGACCAAAAAAGAATTTGTGCTTGTTCTGAGCCAATTCTAAGCATTTTCATAAAAACTGACCTTATCTAAAGTCGATTGCACTAATGCCTAATCCATTACATTTGTTACATCGAGCTAAAGCTACTGATTCAAAACCTATCAGGACCCAATTTGTAAGCCGTGGAGGTACTAACTCACCCGAGTCAGTGAGCCATCCATAGCCTGATTAAATAGTTATTTAAGGAAATTAGTGCGGAAAGAAACCATATAAGTCAATTTCGAGTCCTAAAGATTTTATAATCATCAAAAACTGAAATAAGTATGATCCCCTAATACTGGTGTCACTAGTACAAGAATTTGCTAAAATACTGATACAAGTCTAAAGTATTACTTAATAAATGGTCTGAAATGAAAAGACAGGAAAAATAAAGATAAGAGAGAATCCGTCTCTACGGATCTGTTTGTTAATCACCCCGAACTCTCGAGAAGGCCTCCTTAACACCTAGTGAACTCGCGGACAGTGCTCAAACCATGGACAGAATCTGCACACAAAAAGGTGCAACAAGTGTAGAGTGAGTACGGGAAACAACATGTGTTGAGCAGCATCGTCAACCGACCCTATATTAAAATAGAGATGAGGGACGGTCTTCCGAATACTACTTCTACAAAAAACTACGGTTAGTCCACCATAATAATCATAATAATCACTGTGGTCTCAAAAATCATAAGTTACAAGCCTTGGTTATAGCATCCAAACCCTTAAATACAATCCAATAATAAAAATCAAGCAACCAAAGAATTCAATATTAGCTTATCACAACAAACAAACACAAGTATAATAAAATGGTAAGAAATGCCGGTGATATGCAATGCAAGGCCTTTCCATCTCCGGTACACACACGCTCCTTCAATAGGGAGCGCGACCCATGGGAGATTCACGATGTCCATATACCACCCGGAATCATTTCCCTTCCGGTTTCTTAGCCATATTTGGCTCTCAATCACATCATCTAGCTATTCTTAGGCTCACATTACTAGTCACTAGCCAATCAAGCTCATATCAATCACATCACTCGCAATTTGTCCCATATACTCTCGTCAACCTCCGGAATCATTTCCCTTTGGACCCAACATATATATCCCTAAGTGTAATTGTTACATCCCGTATTTTTGGACTAGGAAATTGAATCGTACAATATGAGCAAAATTACCCGAGCCCAGAGAATTCGATCATATTCAAGGATAAAAATCGAGAGCTCGGTGTACAAAGAGTTTGAGGTCCCGAAATAATTTAGGCCTTAACAAGTTTGATGACGGTGATCGGGAATAATATTTGGTGTGTACCAAAAGGGACTATGGACTAGTACTACGTCACATAATTATGGAAATGAGTATATGAAGTTTATTAAAAATAATTGTTATTAAAGCAAATTGAGATAAGAAATTAATTTTGGTATTAGTTATGATTAACATGGATAAGCACCAATAGTGGGCTGCCATTTGGCCTTAGTTGAGCAAATAGGTGGCACTAAATGGTGAAGGGGAATTAATGAGTCATATGCACATCTTAGTGCATAATGACACGTAGAATTAAGGATGCTAAAAGAGGACTTTGGCTATTCTTATCATTACATTGCAAAAGAATCCTACAACAAAATAAAAACGCACAAGATCATTTGATCAACCAAATCCAAGGATCATAAAACGTGCACAAGATGATAGCAGCATCGTACTTGTATGTATTTCTAGCAACAATGAGCATAATCTTTCAACAATATTCTTCACTTTGGGGATAAGTAATGTTGAGAAAGGAAATATGGGCAGCAACGATCATCCCTCTAAATGTGCAGCCAGCGACGTTGCATTTTAAGGAAGCGATGTATATTTCATCTCAAGAACGACATACGAGTTTCGCTCTCTACTTCAATCTCGTTGTTCCGTTTGTCGTGTTGTTAAATTTGGAATTTATTCAAGGTGAAGTAATGTGGAAGAAGATTATTTATTGGCATATAAGGTAAGAATTATTCTCCTCTAAGTATATTTAAATTCACTGAAGTCATGGCTAAATCACGAGACGAGAAACATTAAAATTATACCGGAAATCATATATGATATTGTTGTTGGATCATGGGCTGTTTATGGACTGTTTTGAAGGTGTTCTTGAGCTATTTATGGCTAGAATTGTTGGAACATATTTTATTATGTTGTTGTTGAAATTTTGATTGACGTTTTTACATATTTAAGAAGAAGGAGAAGTTATATGGCATAATGGTATATTGCGTATATAGGGGCTGTTTTGATCATATTCTTGAATTATTAATGATGGGGACTCTTAAGAAATGACTTAATTATGTGGTTGTTGGTGTTGTTATTGAGGATTTGGCCGAGTTAAATTTTCGGGGTTTGTTGAATATATAAAGGAAATGCTGTCCGAATTTCTATAAATGACGTGCTAGCTTAGGGTTGGATTCCTAAGTACCTTTAGCTAATGTTTGGTATTTACTGACATTGTTATAGATCTTGGGAAGCCGGAGACTTAGGTTTGGATTAGCTTAAGAAGCGGACAAGGTATGTAAAGTTATCCTTTCTTTCTTTTTGGCATGATCCTTATCATATGAATGAACACAGTGAGCAAACGAGTTCCAAAGACTCTAATCTTAGATAGTGAAGAGATATTGTATCCTTGGCCTCTTATGATTTATGTCCATAATTCCCAGAGACTTTTCATATTAGCTTCTTATGTAACCAGAAGAGTTCAGAGTATCCTTTTCCAAGTTTTACATGTATGTATATGTATTATATTCTATATGGATCGGGTCGTACGTTCCTCAGCACTAACATATTATATTATATATGGATCGGGCCGTACGTTCCTCGGTACTAACATATTATATTATATATGGATCGGGCCGTACGTTTGTTACACCTCGGTAAAATTTTCCATTGGTACGTAAGTGAACGAACTAGTGATAAGTATGGGTCCATGAGCAAGAAACGACATTTGATGACAGCAGGCGAGATTTCGAAGGTATCCGATGTGAGATGAGAAAGTTGGCTAAATTAAGATGAGATATAAGGTGAGCAATGCATGTGCATGGATGTGGGTGATTAAAATGAGAAGTCTAAGAAATATGGAAAGTTGCAGAATTGCAACTACCAAGTGGTCGTAAAGTGCTAGGACGCACCGTAAACTGGTATACGGTCCGTAAACTAGCAGGTCATAAACTGCCATGCAAGGCTTCAACTTTTTGCCAGTCGAGAAATGGTAAAATACGACCTGGACGACGGACCGTAAAGTGATTTACGGCCCGTAAACCATGGTCGTAAATCACCATGCAAGCAGCCAAAGCTTCTGGTTCTAGAAATGGTTAAAGACGATCGCGAGGGACGGTCCGTAAACTGAAATACGGGCCGTAAACCATGATGGGCGACCACTGTTCACCTCAGCACAGATTTTGCTAGCCATTAAATAAAGGGACCAACACTTGTTTTATTTCATTACAACATTACACCACATCTCTCTAAAACCTGTCTCTACATTTATTATACAAGTTTTCAAAGATATTTGAGGATCAAAAACATAAAACAAGGTGAATCAAGAGTAAGAACATCATCAAAGATCATCTAGGTCAAGAAATCCAAATGGAGAAAAACTAGGGTTTTGCTCAAAGTGGAGTATTATTAACCAAAGCTTGTTCCTACAACTTCTAAGGTAAGATTCATGATTTTTACATGATGTTTAAGGTATTGAAAAGTTGAAATACATGGATTGTAGGAAATATGGTCAAGTAGGTCATGAATGATGAATAGTGACATTTTGAGGAATAGTTTTAATTGAATCCTGAATGTTGTTGTGTTGTGATATGAATGCATTATAAATGATACTAAGATCATGAACTAGACACTTTAGACGAATGGACGAAGTTGGATGTTATGACCATGAATATGGGTGAATTAGAGGCAAATTAAGGAATCTAAATAATGTGGATAATGTGAATGACTAATGGTCATTGTTATGATATTAATGAAGGTATAGACGCTAGCATTGGAACGAAGCGTGCAAGTGTAGAATAGTCCGACGAAAAGGTATGTAAGGCTAACCCTTCTTTCATAAGGCATGGTTCCTTGCCCAAACTCTTAAATCCTCTACATGAGTATGTTGTATTCAAATGATTGACACTCTGAGCTCATAAGCTCACGATCCTCGATATGTGCTACGATTATACTACGCACCCCATATGACGAATAAGCATTAGATATAGATGTAGCAAAAATGATAATAATAATGATGCTAAAGGTGCCTACGGGCTATTATACTTACATGTGCCTATGAAGGGCTATAATGACACCCCGAGTTTATAACGCCGGGAAGGATATATGTATATGAATTTGTATAAAGTATGTATACGATTACGAAACGCCCGCACACCTCTACAGATGGTACGGATAACCCTGAAGCCTTGGTAGGGCCAGGTACGGGTAACCTTGAGCCTTGGTTGGCCAAGTATGTATGAAACACTGATCCTATGTGGTCGGGTATGCTATGTAAATGCTATGTATATGAAATGACTATGTATATAATATGAATATGAATGTGATAAGACTATGTATAAGAATACGAATAAGGACATGTATACAAATATGAGCACAAGTATCGTACGAGTACTATTATGGAATACGGATGATGACGTAGGTGTACAAATACGTATGAAAAATGGAAAGTCCTACGAAAGGCAGGTAAGTGCTATGACGATGATATTATTGTCTCCCCCTCCTATGCTATTTCATATGTTGTTCATGATGCTTATTTATTGATGTTGCTCATGCTTTACATACTCAGTACATTCTTCGTACTGACGTCCTTTTGTTTGTGGACGCTGCGTCATGCCCGCAGGTGCACAGGGAGATAGACTTGATCCATAGCTGTCTATTCGGACATTACATAGAGAGCTCCATTTCCTTCGAAGCCATATCTTTTGGGTACTTATTATTTTGTGTATATAATTATGGGCATAGCGGGGTCCTGTCCCGCTAATGTGATATGTTATACTCTTAGAGGCTCGTAGACATATGTGTGTGTGGGTAGATGTGTTTGGCCTTTTTGGCCTATGTTTTGTATATCATTTTGTCGGCCACGTTGGCCCGTGTACATTGATGTGGCATAGATGCCTATGATGATATAAATGTGTTGTTGTCCAAATGGGACTAGTTGACGAATGAATGGAAATGCATGTATAATTATGTGGCTCACCTAGATGTAAGCATAAGAGTAAGCTAAGAGGGTGCCCGGGTGGGCTAGCACCGGGTGCTTGTCGCGGCCCCGAGTCGGGTCGTGACAAAAGTGGTATCAGAGCCTGTTCAGTCCTAGGGTGTGTCTACGAGCTGTGTCTAGTAGAGTCTTGGTTATGGGTGTGTTGCGCGACACACTTATAAACAAGAAGTTGCGGACATTTTAGGAATAAATGACCTTCTTTCTTCATAAGAATCGTGCGATAGAGCTATGATGTAGGAAATTCTTACTCCTAAATCGTGTGTTGTGTATTTCAGAGATGCCTAAAAAGGGAAAGACTACGGCAGCCTAAAAGGGCAAGACGGTGGCAGAGAAGCGGGCTAAGAAAGCACCGCCACCGGTAGTAGAGGAAAGTGAGTCCCAGGGTGCAGCTTAATCTCAGTCCTCCGAGACAGTGCCCGTCTCTGAGGAACGTGAAGGAGCCTCAGCCCCAGCTCCAGCTCCTCCACTAAATGCTTCGGGCCAAGATGTAAAAGAGGCCATTGTCACGACCCGACTAGGGGCCGTGACGAGTACCCGATACTTGTACCGAGCACCCCTTATCTATCGTATTACTTGTACCTCTTAGCAAGCCGTGTAAATCGAGCCATTTTTTTTCCTTGAACATAAACTAATAAACTCCGTTATTACCTTGTACAACAATATTAACATGCCAAAACACTATACATATATCTGTACCTGACTGACTGTACGTATCTATCTACGAGCCTCTAGACATAGTACACTTATACATAGAAAGGGCCGGGGTGCTACCAAGCCCGAATGTATATGCATAAAATAGTACCGCTGGAGTGAGGCTCCGGAACAACTGGAGCGCTGTCAAGTGCGGCTGGTAGAGCTTCTAAGGATCACGTCCACCTGTCTGCTGACCTGCGCGGCATGAAACGCAGCGTCCACAAGAAAGGACGTCAGTACGAATAGTGTACCGAGTATGTAAGGCATGGAAGACAATGCAAGCAATAACATAGAGTGCGATTAATAATATCATGGAGTCACAGGACATATAACGAGGCAAGAAAGTAACCTGTACATAGGAAGGCCCCTTTTTGGGCGGCTATCATGCATGGCTTGTCTTTTCCTTTTAAAAACGTTTCCCCTCCATGAACGTAGAAAATAGAACTTATATTATGTCGTATCTTGTCGTATCGTGTCCTATCGTGCACTATCGTATCCTATCGTGGCATATCAGGTCGTATCCTATCGTGGCATATCAGGTCGTATCCTATCGTGTCTTATCATGGCATATTATATCGTGTAATGTCATGTCTTACTACAGCATGTCGTATCGTGCTATATCATGTCAATGTCATAGTATAGTGTGTCATAGTGTATCATGCCATAGCGTAACTTGTCATATCATAGCATAGCTTATCATATCATAGCATAGCTTGTCGTAGCGTATCATATCATGGCATAGCGTATCATAGCGTATCATATCATAGCTTAGCTTTCCGTTCAAAATCTTTTCTTGTTCATATATATATAAAAATAGAACATGTCATATTGCCGAGGCGTCGGCAGCTGATCCATTTAGCCATAAATACACATCCCGCGTCCGAGACGATATCATGTCATGTAATGCCAACTGATCAGGTGGATATGCGTGTATAACGCTCTGCCCTTATTCCCATCTTCCCCGTATACATATGCATACATCATGTACATATATCAGCGTCTATAGCGCTCTGAATCTTTTATCATATACATATACTGGTATCATGTACGTATATCAGCGACTATAGCGCTCTGGATCTTTTATCATATACATATACCTGTATCATATACATATATCAGCGTCTATAGCGCTCTGGATCTTTCATCGT
Organism: Lycium barbarum; assembly: GCF_019175385.1. Taxonomy (NCBI): domain Eukaryota; kingdom Viridiplantae; phylum Streptophyta; class Magnoliopsida; order Solanales; family Solanaceae; genus Lycium; species Lycium barbarum. The sequence continues at coordinate 84,909,239 of NC_083339.1, read as the reverse complement.
ATACATATACGTATATCATGTACATATTTTATAAACATATATATATCTTATATACATATACATGTCTTATATACTTTTACATATCTTATATACATATACATATTTTATATACATATACATATTTCCATTAGAATGGTACAGTACTTATCGTTTGATAATCGGAACGAGGATCAAAAGTTTCCTTTGGATTCTACTCCCAAAATAAGTCAAACGGAGCAATAGGGAAAATCCGGGAACAATGGGCCCACCTCGGGTCAAATGAGGCGGCGTACCAAATTTACGTACATTATATTTCATGACGTCACTTGTGAGGGTTTTAAGGTAGTCGGGTCATATTTATGCCAGTTCTAGATGTTTAGGAAGTTTCTCCAATATTTTACATAATTTCTAATTCAATTCTACTGAATGAAAAAGGGGAAACTTTAAGTGCGGATTCCGGGAAATAGAGTTGTCCCCGAGGCTCGTACCCAACTTATTACGTTTAAGACATGCCATAGAAGGAAGGGTGAAGCCTTACATACCTTTTCCGCTTCATACACGTCTCCAAAATCAAGTTTCAAGTTCGCCAAAATCTACAATTTGGTCACAATTACCAAATGTTAATTGTAAGGCTTTAAGATTTCAATCTTAACCAATACTTGTCTACAAAAATTTGGGCAGCATCTCCCCTATAAATACACCATCCCCAAAATTCAACTTAGCCAATTTTTAATCAACAACAATCCGGGAATTCAACCCGGCCAAACTATCAACACAATGACAACAACCATGACTACAAAAGACAATATAACACAACTAGTCTTCTTTCCAACATAATGCAATAGCTTTCATTCCAACTTCACATTTCCAAACCAATCTCAATGTTTTTACATTCATTACTAATCAAGATCATTACAATATAATTCGGAAGCATTTCATATCGTTTCTACCAAATATTCACAAGATATACAAAATATACAAACTTTCCACCAAAACCATAATCCATCCAAAACTTCTAATCTTCAATCTACATATTCATAACATATTTCCATCTTCCAATTTCATCAACCATAATCATAATTTGCACCTTAATAATTTCATTTTCATAATTACATAAATCTACCATAAAATCACAAAACTTCTCATAACCACTTAACAACCAATCTTTCATGCCAATATGAACTATTATCCTTCCAAATTCACCAACTAACATAATAATTCACATTTAAAACTCTACTTCTATAATTACATAAAAACTTCATTAAAATCACATAATTTCCTATAACTATTTCCAATAATTTTCCATGCCAACTTGAACCATTTTCTTCCATTTCCAATATAAATTTCACCATAACCACAACTAGAATACAACATAAAATTCAACTCATACTATTTATACAACAATATACATATATGTCCACTTACATATATGCACACCCACTTTGTAAACTTCCATATTTCCATAAATTCTACTCATTTCTACATACTACAATATAAACCAACCTTCATAACACAATAAAAAGGGATTAATTCTTACCTTTTTCTACAATCTTTTTCACTTGACCAAGTTGTCAACTTGAAGAAACAAGTGCTCTTTCTTCCAAAATAATTACACCAAGTTGTAAAGGACCCTTGAATTAGTAGGAATACCACAAGAAAATAATTTTTGGGAGAAGATTTTAAGGGGTGAATTTTCTTGGGTCATGGCCGTGTATGGCCTTCTAATTTGCTCTTCTTGTTGCTTTGTGTTTCTCTTCTATGTTTCAAGAACTTTCTAATGGATAAATGACCCTTATATTCATTTTAGCACATGGGAAATATTAGAATCATGGTTTGGGCCTTAGGCTTGGCCGGCCACCCTTCTCTCTTTGGGCCTTAATTCGTTTTTATTTTTTTTGGGCCAACTCAGTTGATCCCGAGTTGGGCCTAGCCCACTGACCTTTCGACCTTAAAACGTCCATATCTCCTTGCACCGACGTCACCTGAGAACCCACGACCTATGGTTGGAAAGCTAATTCAATTATCTACAACTTCTATTGATTGGTATGTTTCCAAATTCCAAACTTATAATACCGTTTTTGCCCCTAAAAGTCAGATCACCCGAAAACGTTTTCTTAAAAATATTCGTTTGGAGGACTTCCACTTTGATTTGGCCCAAGGGTCCTTCTTGAGTTGTGTTTAACTTCACATATATGATTCATATGACTTTTCAGATGTCAAAAAAAAATCTCGATGTGTGGGCCCCACCTCAGCTTACAAATAATCCGACGTAAAAAAATACGGGATATAACAGCCATTACCTTATTGACTCAATTTGTTGCGGCCCATGCTCAGAGGCACAGTTCAGGGTATGGTGATAGGGCTGTTAGTGCAAGAGCCCGTGATTTCATTACTTTGAACCCTCAGGAATTCTTTGGGTCAAAACCGGAGGAGGATCCCAGGACTTTATTGATGGTATGCTAAGGACGCTCCGGTTGATACATGCTTCAGACACCGAGTCAGTGGAGTTAGCGTCATATAGATTGAGAGATGTCTCGATTCCGTGGTATACGGTATGGATGGCTTCACGGGGAGCAAATGCACCTCCCCCGGTATGGCAAGAATTTGTTGATGCTTTTCTCCGTCATTATATGCCCCCAGAAGTTCGGCGAGCTAAGGCCGATAAATTCTTAAATTTGAGGCAAGGCAGTATGAGTGCCCTAGAGTATAGCCTCCGTTTTAACTCCTTGGCCAGGTATGCTTCGGCCATGGTAGCAAATATGGGCGACAGGGTACACCAATTTAAAAAGGGCCTAGGGCCCCATCTGATGGACAAATGCTTGACTGTGTCCCTTCAGAACGGTATGGATATTGCACGCATTCAGGCACATGCTCAGAACTTAGAGGAAAGCCTACAGAAGCGGAGAAGTGAACGTGAACAGGATAGGGGACATAGCAAGAGGGCCAGATCTTCGGGCCCAATAAGTAAGTCCAGAGGCGGACACAGGCAACAGTTCCCTAGACATTCGGGCTATTCTATGACCAGTGCACCTCCACAGTTTTCAGGCCAGAGCCTTGATAGATCTACTCATCCCGGGCTGAGTCAGAGTTATTCGGGGTCCCAGTTTAGAGGTGGTTCAGGCCAGTCAAGGCCACCTATACCAAGATGTTCCCAGTGTGGGAAGTCGCATTGGGGTCAATGCCGATTGTGTTTAGATGTTTGCTATTCATGTAGTTGACCAGGCCATATTATGCGTGATTGCCCCTCAGTACATGGTAGAGGTAGGACCCAACCATCAGGGTCGGTAGCCGGATCTTTGGCATCTGTACGCCCTACGGGGCCAGGTTCACATGCGCCAGTTGGCCATGGTAGAGGTAGAGGCAGAGCTCCCAGTACTAGCGGCCCTCAGCACCGTATTTATGCCTTGGCTGGACGCTAAGATCTAGAGTCTTCTCCTGACGTGGTCACAAGTATATTATTGGTATTCTCTCATGATGTATATGCTTTGATTGATCCGAGCTCCACGTTATCATATGTTACTCCTTATATTGCGGGTCAATTTATAGTCGAGCCGGAGTCGATCAAACCTTTTGAGGTGTCCACACCCGTGGGTGAATCGGTAATAGCTAGCCGAGCATATAGGGATTGTATAGTCACGATTTGTGACCATCGTACCATGATTGATTTTCATGAGCTAGAAATGGTAGATTTTGATGTTATTATGGGCATGGATTGGTTAGCTTCTTGTTATGCCAATGTTGATTGCCGAATGAAGATGGTTCGTTTCCAATTTCCGGGAGAACCAGTCTTAGAATGGAAAGGGAATGCGGCATCACCAAAAGGTAGATTTATTTCCTATCTAAAGGCAAGGAAGATGATCACGAAAGGATGTATTTATCATCTAGTGCGAGTTCAAGATGTAGAAGCTGAATCGCCGACTCTTCAGTCAGTTCCCGTAGTGAACGAATTTCCGGATGTGTTCCCGGAAGAGCTTCCAGGCCTTCCTCCTGAACGGGAGATTGATTTTACAATTGATGTGTTGCCAAGCACCACACCTATATCTATTCCTCCTTATAGAATGGCACCCGCAGAATTGAAAGAGTTGAAGCAGCAATTGAAGGACTTGCTTGATAAAGGCTTCATTAAGCCTAGTTCATCCCCGTGGGGAGCGCCCGTATTGTTCGTCCGAAAGAAAGATGGCTCCCTTAGAATGTGCATTGATTATAGGCAATTGAATAAAGTAACGATTAAGAATAAATATCCTCTCCCAAGGATTGATGACTTGTTTGATCAATTGCAAGACGCCAAATGGTTTTCAAAGATTGATTTGAGGTCCGGGTATCATCAAGTGAGATTTAGGGAGAAAGATATCCCTAAGACAGCCTTCAGAACGAGATATGGTCATTTTGAATTCCGGGTGATGTCATTTGGGCTAACTAATGCGCCAGCGATATTTATGGATTTGATGAATAATGTGTTCAGGTCCTTTCTGGACTTATTTGTAATCGTATTCATTGATGATATTTTGGTGTATTCTAGATCCGAAGCAGAACATGCAGATCATTTGCATGTTGTCCTTGGAGTTCTTCGAACTCGAGAATTGTTTGCAAAGTTTTCCAAATGTGAGTTCTGGTTGAACTCAGTGGCATTTTTAGGGCATATAGTGGCAGGCGATGGTATTCGAGTGGATAGTCAGAAGATTAAGGCCGTGAAGACTTGGCCATGACCCACAACTCCTACAGAGGTTCGTAGCTTTCTGGGCTTAGCAGGTTATTACAGGAGATTCGTTGAAGGTTTTTCCTCTATTTCTGCACCACTCATAAAGTTGACACAGAAATCCGCCAAGTTTCAATGTACAGATGCTGGTGAACGTAGTTTCCAAGAGTTAAAGGGTCGGTTGACTTCTGCCCCAGTTCTGACACTTCCAGAGGGATTGGAAGGATACGTTGTGTATTGCGACACTTCAGCTGTTGGGCTAGGCTGTGTGTTGATGCAACATGGCAAAGTGATTGCGTATGCTTCAAGGAAATTGCGGAAACATGAGAAGAATTATCCTACCCATGACTTAGAATTGGCCGCGGTGGTCCATGCATTAAAGATATGCATACATTACTTATATGGTGTCCACGTGGATATTTACATAGATCATAAGAGTCTTCAATACATCTTGAAGCAGAAAGAGTTGAATTTGCGGCAACGACGATGGCTAGAGTTGCTAAAAGACTATGATGTTGAGATCCTGTACCACCCCGGAAAGGCAAATGTGGTGGCTGATGCTCTTAGCCGTAGGTCGATGGGAAGTCTAAGTGATGTACGACCAGAAAAGAAAGAGATGGCCCGTGAGCTTCAACAGTTAGCTAGCCTAGGAGTCCGAGTAGTGGACTCAGGTAGCAGCGAAGCTACTATCCAGAATACAGCAGTCTCGTCGCTAGTAGCAGAAGTGAAAGAGCGACAATATGAGGATCCCATGCTAATGCAGTACAGAAATACACTCCCTCTTAAAAAGGAGTCATCATTTGACATTTCAGGAGACGGAGTTCTCCAATGTAGAGGAAGATTATGTGTTCCCGATGTGGCAAGTTTACGCCACCAGATTTTGAGAGAAGCTCATAGTTCCCGTTATTCTGTTCACCCCGGAGCGACGAAGATGTATCATGATCTTAAGTCTATATATTGGTGGAATGGGATGCAGAAAGATATAGCGGAATTCGTAGCTCAGTGTCCTAATTGCCAACAAGTGAAGATTGAACACCAAAAGCCGGGTGGATTGTTGCAAGCTATAGAAATCCCAACTTGGAAGTGGGAAGTGATTAACATGGACTTCATTTCAGGCTTACCCCGTTCTCGACGTAAGTATGATTCCATATGGGTGATTGTGGATAGACTCACCAAGTCAGCTCATTTCTTACCGGTCACGACGACCTATGAGGCAGAAGATTATGCGAAGCTTTATCTTAACGAGATAGTAAAACTCCATGGCGTCCCGGTATCTATTATCTCTGACAGAGGGACTCAGTTTACAGCTAAGTTTTGGAGGTTTTTCCAAGAGGGTTTAGGGACCCGAGTTAGCCTTAGCACGGCATTTCATCCCCAGACCGATGGATAAGCTGAACGTACTATTCATACTCTTGAGGATATGTTTCGAGCATGTATGATAGATTTTGGAGGAAATTGGGATGATCATTTGCCACTCATTGAATTTGCTTACAATAATAGTTATCATTCCAGCATTCAAATGGCACCATATGAAGCTTTATATGGGAGAAAGTGTAGATCCCCAATTGGGTGTTTTGAAACCGGAGAAACTAAATTGATAGGACCAGACTTGATCCAGCAAGCTATAGAGAAAGTCAAGCTTATACAAGATCGGTTGCTAGCAGCCCAAAGTCGTCAAAAGTCCTATGCGGATAATCGTCGAAGAGACTTGGAGTTCAAAGTGAAGGATTGGGTATTCTTGAAAGTGTCGCCAATGAAAGGCGTTATGAGATTTGGCAAAAAGGGGAAGCTTAGTCCCCGGTATATTGGACCATATGAGATTGTGCGCAAAATAGGCAAAGTGGCCTATGAGTTAGATCTACCTCCGGAATTGGAGTCAGTCCATCCAGTATTTCATGTCTCGATGCTTCGAAAATATGTTGGAGATCCCACTAGGATCGTCCCAGTAAACGATGTGCAAGTGACAGAGAAATTGACTTATGAAGAGGTACCCATTGCCATATTAGACAGCCAAGTACGGAGGCTTAGAAACAAAGAGGTGGCCTCGGTTAAGGTTCTATGGAGAAGCAGTAAACGAGAGGAGATGACATGGGAAGCAGAAGAAAGTATGCGATCCAAATACCCACATTTATTTCAGCCCTTGGAAGAAGCCCAAGATGAGACGTCAAGATCATAAGGTATGTATATTTTCTTTTTATGCTTTTGGGTCATGTGTGGCCAAAATTTTATGTTGTTATGTTGTGTCCCTGTGTGGCATCGATATTATGGGTTGTTGTGGCAGGATGGTAGCGCCATATTATAAGGGAAACTCTGGCGAAATTTTTGTAGAATTCCAAAGCACTTTAACATTCGGGGACGAATGTTCTTAAGGGGGGAAGAATGTTACACCTCGGAAAAAATTTCCGTTGGTACGTAAGTGAACGAACTAGTGATAAGTATGGGTGCATGATGTCTATGAGCAAGAAATGACGTTTGATTACCGTAGGCGATATTTCAAAGGTATCCGATGTGAGATGAGAAAGTTGGCTCAATTAAGATGAGATATAAGGTGAGCAATGCATGTGCATGGACGTGGGTGATTAAAATGAGAAGTCTAAGAAATATGGAAAGTTGCAGAATTGCAACTGCCCAGTGGTCGTAAAGTGCTAGGACAGACCGTAAACTGGTATACGGTCCGTAAACTAGCAGGTCATAAACTGCCATGCAAGGCTTCAACTTTCTGCCAGTCGAGAAATGGTAAAATACGACCTGGAGGACGGACCGTAAAGTGATTTACGGCCCGTAAACCATGGTCGTAAATCACCACGCAAGCAGCCAAAGGTTCTGGTTCTAGAAATGGTTAAAGACAATCGCGAGGGACGGTCCGTAAACTGCAATACGGGTCGTAAACCATGATGGATTACCATTGTTCACCTCAGCACAGATTTTGCAAGCCATTAAATAAAGAGACCTACACTTGTTTTATTTCATTACAACATTACACCACTTCTCTCTAAAACCTGTCTCTACATTTATTATACAAGTTTTCAAGGATATTTGAGGATCAACAACATAAAACAAGGTGAATCAAGAGTAAGAACATCATCAAAGATCATCTAGGTCAAGAAATCCAAATGGAGAAAAACTAGGGTTTTGCTCAAAGTGGAGTATTATTAACCAAAGCTTGTTCCTACAACTTCTAAGGTAAGATTCATGATTTTTACATGATGTTTAAGGTATTGAAGAGTTGAAATACATGGATTGTAAAAAATATGGTCAAGTAGGTCATAAATGATGAATAGTGACATTTTGAGGAATAGTTTTAATTGAATCATGAATGTTGTTGTGTTGTGATATGAATGCATTATAAATGGTACTAAGATCATGAACTAGACACTTTAGACGAATGGACGAAGTTGGATGTTATGACCATGAATATGGGTGAATTACAGGCAAATTAAGGAATCTAAATAATGTGGATAATGTGAATGACTAGTGGCCATTGTTATTATATTAATGAAGGTATAGACGCTAGCATTGGAAGGAAGCGTGCAAGTGTAGAATAGTCCGACGAAAAGGTATGTAAGGCTAACCCTTCTTTCATAAGGCATGGTTCCTTTCCCAAACTCTTAAATCCTCTACATGAGTATGTTGTATTCAAATGATTGACACTCTGAGCTCATAAGCTCACGATCCTCGATATGTGCTACGATTATACTACGCACCCCATATGACGAATAAGCATTAGATATAGATGTAGCGAAAATGATAATAATAACGATGCTAAAGGTGCCTACGGGCTATTATACTTACATGTGCCTATGAAGGGCTATAATGACACCCCGAGTTTATAACGCCGGGAAGGATATATGTATATGAATTTGTATAAAGTATGTATACGATTACGAAACGCGCGCACACCTCTACAGATGGTACGGATAACCCTGAAGCCTTGGTAGGGCCAGGTATGGGTAACCTTGAGCCTTGGTTGGCCAAGTATGTATGAAACACTGATCCTATGTGGTCGGGTATGCTATGTAAATGCTATGTATATGAAATGACTATGTATATAATATGAATATGAATGTGATAAGACTATGTATAAGAATACGAATAAGGAGATGTATACAAATATGAGCACAAGTATCGTACGAGTACTATTATGGAATATGGATGATGACGTAGGTGTACAAATACGTATGAAAAATGGAAAGTCCTACGAAAGGCAGGTAAGTGCTATGACGATGATATTATTGTCTCCCCCTCCTATGCTATTTCATATGTTGTTCATGATGCTTATTTATTGATGTTGCTTATGCTTTACATACTCAGTACATTCTTCGTACTGACGTCCTTTTGTGTGTGGACGCTGCGTCATGCCCGCAGGTGCACAGGGAGACAGACTTGATCCATAGCTGTCTATTCGGACATTACATAGAGAGCTCCATTTCATTCGGAGCCATATCTTTTGGGTACTCATTATATTGTGTATATAATTATGGTCATAGCGGGGTCCTGTCCCGCTAATGTGATATGTTATACTCTTAGAGGCTCGTAGACATGTGTGTGTGTGGGTAGATGTGTTTGGCCTTTTCGGCCTATGTTTTGTATATCATTTTGTCGGCTCCTATCACGACCCAGCCCCGTGGGCCGCGACTGGCACCCTACCTGGGTACCCAGACCGAATCACACATTCATTTTCAAATCCAAACTCATTCCATAATTTTTCGAAATCATATCGAACATAATTTATATCAAATATGTCTTAAGCGGTCGTGCCAAATCAAAATATCATATCAAATACAAACTGAGCGGCGGAATGGACATCGCCGGCCAAAAGTGCAAATATAAGCATAAGGGCCATTTGGGGCCGGCATAACAAACAGACCGCCTTAAGACCAGAAAACAGAATCAGACAAACATACATAGGACCCTCACCCCACATATATGACTACAGGCCTCTACGAACTCAAAACAAAGACATATGGCGAGACAGGGCCCCGCCGTACCCACTCATCCAAATATACAGAATACAGACACAACAAAAGATATGTACCAATGGCTAGGCTCCGAATCAAAGGGGAGCTCTCCAACACAGCAGAATGAGTAGCCTAGACTGGAGGACCACCCAAACGAGCTTCTGTACCTGCGGGCATGAAACACAGCCCCCGAAGAAACGGGGGTCAGTACGGGAGAAGTACTAAGTATGTAAAGCAGAAGGTACAGAAATCACAAACACAGCTGGAGTCAGAAAGGACAAACACACCAACATCGTAAACAAAGCAAACCTGCGCGGGAGGCGAACGTACAAATGCAAATCAAATCATGTATAGGGTTTAGGAACGTGGTCACCCCCCCCCCCCCCCCGACGCTGGTGCCACAACACATCATAACTCCAGAAGTTTTCAAATCTCCGTATAGTCTCCAGACACATCATATCATCAGAACATATCAAATGCCATATCACATCATAACTCCATAAGCGGTAACCGGCCCTATGGCGAGGCCTCGGAAACAGTAACACATCATAACTCCCGAATATATTTTAGCGCGCACGATCACAAAGTCGGCCCGGGTACCGACGAACGAAATCACAGCAGACAGCACGAACAGAGTAGTGCAGAAACCATATGCATATCAAAAATAACTTGTCGGACTCAACATATAGTTTACGTATAGGTATATACTGACGCCAGAAGGCTCGGAGCAGGAATCAGATTGATCAAAGTTTATGTGTAAAAGTTACGAAGTTCCAAACTGCCAAATTCTCAAGAAAAAGCGTTCATAAGTCATTTTCCGAAAATCTCACATCATTCAGAGGGGAAAACGTACATTAATGGCATAGGAAGTTTCAAACGCATCTTTGGTCGTAAACAGACGGTCGCAGATTATAACGGACGCAAACAGACCAAACAAACCGAATAAGGGGAGCCTCGGGGCTCGCGGGCCCGCCTCGGGTCAAATTGAGGCGGCGGACACAAATCACAGACTTTCGGCTCCATAGAGCCATCTACGAAATTTTCGAGGAGTTTCGGACACAACAGCACAAGTTATGGAGGTACGAACATTCTTTTAACCAAATGCGACAAAAAGGGTTCAATCGCGCTGAATGAATAGTGCTCGAACTCGAACTTCGATTTCCAAGAGCAGGGTTATTCCCGAGGGGCCAATATTAACCTAGTATGTCTAGGACATGCCAAAAGAATGATAGGTAGGCTTTACATACCTGGTTGGCGCCTTACGCTCCTCAAATCGCAATTCCCGTTTCGTCCAGAAACTGCAAATGGTCACTTTTACCAGTTACTATTCATGAGAATTAACATTTTAGTCTTTGGGCTATATTTGGCTACCGAAATTTCGGCAGCACTTCCCCTATAAATCTAACACCCCCGAGACTTAGCTCGGCTCAAAATACAACAACAACAACAGCCCAAACATCATTAAACCATACAAACCACAATCATACTACATTAACTTCAAAATTTCACTTTAATACATAAGTTGGCAAATTCTTGATTCAACTTCAAAATTCCAATTCTATTTCCACATTAGTCCATTCATTCACTCATTCACAATTATTCAAACACACCACCAACAAGTTCCAAACCACAGGCAAACATCCCCAAAGTTCACTACTTTCCAATTTTCATTCAAAATACCAAAAGTTACGACGAACGCTCTAACTTGCGTCGTTTCATTCCAAATTCGTTATCATCAACCATAAATATTATTTAAGGTCTTTAGTATCATAAATATACTATGATATACACAAATATACCAAAGGTATACACTTTCCGATAAGGTCCGAAATTATTTTCTAACACCAACTCAATTCTTTAATCAACCCTTTACAACATAAGGATCACAACAACACATTATTCAAACTAAACAAGATAAAATTCTTATGCCTTGCACCTCATTCCCTCACGGCCAAACACACCCTTTATACACACACACACCATGCACAAACACAACACCATCCCACAATCCTCATGCAACATCAATCACTATCACATATATGTCCATTTCATAACATTAAAACATAAAAATCTTACCTTTTTCTTGAATTTCCGACTTGTCGCAAACGTCGCTCTTTCTCCAAACTACTTGTATCACGTCGGAGAGCGTCTTGAGTACTTCACAATTATGTAAAACTTGAGATTTTTGAATCAACAACAAAAACTTGGATGATTTTTCTTTTTCTCCTAACCCTTACGGCCGAGAGCCTTTATTTGATGCCCCTTTTTTTTTTTTGTTTTTGATCTTGATTCTAGATAATTCAAAGGGTTACATGATATATATCCACTATGTTGATCATGTGCATGGCACATGATCATTTAACAAAGGGGCTTGGGCCATGAATATGGCCGGCCACCCCTAGCTACTTGGGCCACAATTTGTTTGTTCTATTTCTTGGCCCGATTCATTAAACGTCCCGTTTTGTAATTCCCGAAACTAATTTCCAAAATTCCAAATTTACCCTCGGCCTTCCCCGAGGTCTTGACATCAATGATTTCATAATCAACATGAGCATAGCAACTTGAATCAAAATATCTCCTCAACACACACAAGTCTTATTTATTTCTTGATTTCCCGTTATACGAAAATACGGGACATAACAGCTACGTTGGCCCGTGTACATTGATATGGCATAGATGCCTATGATGATATAAATGTGCTGTTGTCCAAATGGGACTAGTTGACGAATGAATGGAAATACATGTATAATTATGTGGCTCACCTAGATGTAAGCATAAGAGTAAGCTAAGAGGGTGCCCGGGTGGGCTAGCACCGGGTGCTTGTCGCGGCCCCGAGTCGGGTCGTGACAACGTTCCTCGGCACTAACATATTATATTATGTATGTATCGGGTCGTACGTTCCTCGACACTAACAGTTATACTATAATCTATGTCTGTCATACGCCGTAAAGTCAAATTCAGTTATACAGAGTTATGCAGATATTATCACATGTTAGCTACAGATGCATTCAATTATTGAGACTGTTTTTCATGATTCATCTATACTTGATGTTCTTACACTTTATATACTCAGTACATATTCCATACTGACCCCCTTTCTTCGGGGGCTGCGTTTCATGCCTGCAGGTACAGACGCTCGATTCAGTGATCCCCCAGCTTAGGAGTTCCTTTCAGATGTCTTGGAGATCTCCGTTGTTCCGGAGCCTAGATTTTGGTATAGACCTTCTGATGTTTATATGTATATGTTTGTCTAGGGGTACGACGGGGCCCTGTCCCGTCATATTTCACTATTGATACTCTTAGAGGTTTGTAGACATGTGTGTGGGTTGTATACAGATTATGATCAGCTGTGTATAAATAGTTATTGTGGATGTTTCTGTTGTTGTAGCAGCCTTGCCGGCTTGCATATGTTATCGATACGTAGTGGCAGCCTTGTCGGCTTGAGTAATATAATGATATAATGGCAGCCTCGTTGGCTTGCGTATGTTTTTATGTTGTGATTGATTGAGAACCTATAGGGTCAGTCTGACTATGTCTAGCAGGTACATATAGCTGTCCAGCTCGGGCACTAGTCATGGCTCATGGGGCTGGGTCGTGACAGAAGTGGTATCAGAGCAGTTCATCCTCGGAGTGTCTACAGACCGTGTCTAGTCGAGTCTTGTTTATCGGTGTGTTGTGCACCACATCTATAAACAAGAAGCTACAGTACATTTAGGATGTTACCTTTCTTTTATATCTAAGATCGTGTGTTAGAGCCCAACCATAGGAAATGAAATTCCTTATACTAACCCTTGATTTCAGCTAAAGAACGACATTGACAGAAGAAAGTGATTGATAATGCTGGAAGTTACCAAGTACACAGGTAAGCAGTGGTGCGAAAGATACATGTCGTATAAGGTAAGAATATTGAAGTATGATTGAAATGTAAAGTTAAAGAATGAAATGGGAGGTAGATAGGAAAGTATAACAGGACAAATCGTTAAAGGATCAGGTACGTCTTGAGGTGTGATACGTGAGGTAAGTTTCGACATCTTTATACTTTTACTTGAAATTGAGGGCCCTGGGTGGCTATGATATGATATGAAATATATGTATATATGTTGGCCCTGTGAGGCATTGTTGGTAATTCCTGCGTGCAGGTTTAGGGATAGTAAGAAGTACAGAGGAAACTCTGCCAAAATTTTCCCAGAAATTGAAAAAAGGAGAATGAGATCTAAGATCATAATATGTCTTGAAAGCCGATATCGATAGGGTGAATTTATTATGTTGGATTAAAGCTTTAAGAGATGCCCTCTATGTCATCCGTAAGAGGCATCATTCTTATTTGGGAAATTTTATTTCGAAGAAGCATATATGAGTAGCAAAGTTTGGAATTCATTTGAACGGACCAGAATACTTTCCAGTCACATTTTACCTCAGAAAAAGCTCATGTTGAAGAGAAAAAACGTCCAGCAATTAAGTTTCACTTTTATTTGAAGAGTACAAAGCGTACAACAAGTAGTTTATGAACTAAATAGTTCGTTCATGACCCAAGAACAACTGTGGAAGTAAACTATGTGAATCAAGCATTAGAAGTCTTGTGGTGCTTGTCGGATTCTAGCTCTTTTTGTGGTGGTTTTGGAGGATGCTTCATGGTGACGTAATCTTGGAGTTGGAGCGTTCTTGTGTTCTTGAGGTAACATTTCATTATATTTTTATGTCCTTGAGTTTATTAGTTCTTAATCAACTAATTGGAGATGAAATTGTGGAAGGAAAACTCAAACTTGTGGGCTGTCTTAGATTATGTGTTGTTGATGAAATGGTTGGATAATTTGGAAGGGCTTGAGATACTAAGAGATGATTTAGAAAAGGCTGGCAAATCTTAATAGGGTATTATATTGAGGTACCACTGAATTGACAAGCAGGGATAAATTACGGCGAGTTTATAGTTAGAAGAAATAACAGTATGATTGAGACCAGAGTACGGAGGAAGAAGAATTGCGACAAATATGAATGTATTGATAAGACAGCTTATGAGGTATTAATGATAAGATTGACCAGAAAGGGTAAAAGGTTAAGAAGTGTTACGCTATAGGATTGATTACGAATAGGATATTATGTGAATACAATAAGGATTGTTATGAAAATGTGTAAAGCCTAGTGAGGAAGTGACTAAAAGATAGGACGCGATCTATGCGACTAAAGTATTAAGGCAAATGTGAAATGGAAAGGCAAGATATAAAACGAATATGAAAGACTTATAAAGTTCTTTTATAGGGAAGGTTCAGAATACAGATTATGTGATAACGGAAATGAAAGCGAGCACAAGAAAAGAAGGAATTAACTGAAAGAAGGGAATAAGAAGGAAGTGAGCGAGATAACAGGACAGTAATAGGTTACGGTATGTATAGCCGAGAACACGAGTAATATGAGTGATAGAGTTGTGAAAGACCAAACTACAGAAAGATGAGCAACGAAGCAGAATGAGTGCCAGAAAGTGACTGGTATGATAAAGACAAATAGGGATGAACAGAATACGTTTAAATGAGAAGGGGATTATGCAGAAGTAGTGTTTTTCGAAGGGTACAGAGGTAGCATGAGATTCCTCGTGTACAGAATAAAAGATGGACATAGGCTGGAGAAATGGTAAGAGAATTCAAAAGGAAACACCTAAGATGGACGTGATTAATTGAGTATGACTATAGGATAAAAGGGAAATATATAGCTACGAACTTAAGGTGTAGTACAACGAGAAGGTGATAAGACAAGACCACTATTAAGACGAATTTGATATGATTTTGAGTAAGTTAGGAGTTAGCGTTGGGTATATAACAAGGGTAAAAGAGCATGAGGCATAAAGGAGTACTACGTGTATGTGACTTCGCCTCGGAAATAGTGAAATCCTTAAAGGGCAAGGATTGTGGATTTGCGAAACAACTGATGTATTATGAATTTATTAGAAGAAACAGATGATATCCGTTGGGATAAAGATAGTGTTATAAGAAAGCTTGGGACACTTATAATCAGAATTTAAGTGCTATCTAATTGAGAATTCGGAATGACAATAAGTACTAATTAATTACTGATTGGAGTAGGTAGAATGTGGTCTTGGGTGAGTTACTACATTGATTGTATTACTCGAGTACAGATTATCAGTTGAGGTTTTGTACTATAAATCGAAAGGTTCTCGTCGTTTCCTGATTTTGATCAAGGTTTCGTATGTGGGTAATCAAAAGTTATAGATTATAAAGAAGGACATGGATATGTTACAGTATACCAAGTGAATTGGGAAAGAGATCAGATGAATTTGAGATTGGAAATGGAGATATAGAGCAGAATATATGTCAAGACCCAGCCCCGTGGGCCATGACTAGTGCCCGAGCTGGACACCCGTATGTACCTGTCAAACATAATCGGACTGATACTATAGGTCCTCAATCAACCACAACGTAATACCATACGCAAGCCGACGAGGCTGCCACTGTATATACTTTTATTCTACGCAAGCCGACAAGGCTGCCACTACATATCAGAATATTACGCAAACTGACAAGGCTGCCACTACGAAACAATGATATATGCAAGCCGGCAAGGCTGCTACAACAGAACAATAATATATGCAAGCCGAAAAGTCTGCCACAACAAGACGATAATATATGCAAGCCGGCAAGGCTGCTACAGCGCTAGAACATCCATAATGACCATGTAGGCACAACTGACCACATCTGAACACAACCCACATACATGTCTACAGACCTCTAAGAGTATTAACAGTAACATATGATGGGACAGGGCCCCGTCGTACCCCTGGACAAAAACATATATATATATATATATATATACATATCAGGAAATCTGTACCAAAATCTAGGCTCCGGAATGACAGAGCTCTCCAAGACACCAGAAAGGGAATCCTAAGCGGCCGGATCACCAAAGCGAGGATTTGTACCTGCGGGCATGAAACGCAGCCCCCCCGAAGAAAGGGGGTCAGTACGGAATATGTACTGAGTATATAAAGCATGAAATACAGTAAAAAGGATCATAACTGAAGTAAGGAGTACAGGAAACAAGTACAATGTCCCGACTACCAAAACACTTGCCTTTAAAACATAAATCATGCATGTCAATATCATATATCATATACATATATACCGTACCCGGCCCTCTAGTGAGGGACTCGGTGAATAAAGTCATCATATGCCCTCCTGGCCGCCTTAACATGTCATCATATCATCGTAACATCATATCATCATATCATCATATATATACATACCGTACCCGGCCCGGGACTCGGTGAAAGACATATTGAGGCATGCACGAGCAGAGTAGTGAGAAACTATATGCAATTTAAAACATTTTCAAAGACTCAGTAGTATAATCAACACGAATTACCATTTGAATATCGAGACAACAGTCGTATCAAATACCTTTCGAATGTCACTCGGAAACATATCAAACATCCCCTGAACGTCATCATAAATATATCACAAAGCCTTACGGATCATAGTAATATGTCACTATAGTATGAAAAACCTTATAGAAGTCCACTCACTAGTTATTATAGAGTTCCTAAGAATAGGAACGGGTATATATCGACTACTATCCAACGTACAGGAAACTAAAAAGTGAGGCTCAATCACTTGAGAATGGTAATACCAAGAAGTGAATAAGAATAATAAATATCACTCAAAGCTTATGAATGGAATTACCCCAAAGTTCATATCATTCATCACTTAAGTCTAAGACATGCCAAAAGAAAGAAGGGATAGGCTTTACATACCTTTAGCGCCTATTCGCCACACAAAACGTATACGCTGCTCAATAGTATCTCAACCTATATTAAGACGTCAAGAACTACGGTTAAGCTATGGGGAGATTCAAAACGTATTTTAACGTTAGTAACACTTTCCTAGATAATTAGACAACGTTTCCCTTACATTCAAGCCAATTACATAATAGTCAAGTCAACATCAATAACTATACGTTCAGGTACTATACCGAAGCTATTCAAGACAAGACTTGAGAACACTCCGAACAACCCGCACAACATTCCAAACAGCCTACATTCACAACATTCGATAGCAATCCACATGCAACTACGACATATTCGAGTTATCCTTAATAATCCATAGTCATAATATTTTCATCTAAACAACCCTATAACAGCCCAACCAACATATAACACAATGTACAGTCTTAATTATCATTAATCTTCCAAGCTCAATAAGATCAACAACAACATATCAAAACAGCCCCTAGCTAACAACGTAAAGAGATGCTCGATATTCTCACGAACGTCTACGGACATGCCAAAACAAACCATCTACATTTATTATACATTACTTAACACATTCTTTTCATCCAAATTCATGAGTTACCCCAGCAACTACATGGCAACACCATCATCTATTTAAGGCAAGAAAACTATACTAGCACCACACTAGGTTCTACAACAACCCACAAAATAATTACAACTTCAACTTTCACCATTAAATACCTTCATTCTCACCACAAAATCCATAACAACAACAATCAAAATACTAAATAAAATCAGTTCATCATTTCCACCTAAAATAGCCCCTACGGCTTCAACATCATTCCAACACCAGCATACACAATTTCATACATCCAATTCACATTTATACATTCACAACCCATCCAAACTCACCCTAAAACATATAGAAAATGATCAATTCTTACCTTAACACTTGACCCTTCAACGGCTGGAATTTGTAAATTAGAAAGACAAGGATCCTTGCTACCCTTCAATGATTAATCCTTGCTCCCATGACCTTCATTTGATTAGAAACACCAAGATACTTAATTTGGATCAAGGTTTGAAAGTTCACCGAAGCTCAGCCATGGCCGAGAGCCATCCTCTCTCTATCTCTATATTTTCTAGGTTGTTGAAAATGAGAATGAGCTCTTAGTCATCAAACTTGGTTTAAATATGCTGCCTACAAGTTGGGCACGTGTCCCACTCATGGCTTGAGCCAATCAAATTTGGCCATGCCATGGGTGGGGTCCACACAGCCCACTACTGCCCAATTAATGATTTTTTTTAATCTTAAATCCCCACTTAATAATCTAATCACAATTAATTAATTCCTAATCTCCAATAATAATTTTTTTTTACTCTAATTGAAATTTATAAACAATTGGTTCTAATTTAGAAATTAAAAATTAAGGGCTTCTATTCCGTGTACGAGAATGATCCCGTCTTTTAACTTGAGTCGATTCTCTTGCGAATGACTCGACGTATAAAAATACGGGGTATAACATCCTTCCCCCCTTTAGAACATTCGTCCTCGAATGTTGAATTGGTCCCGTAAGGTTCTATGAGAATTTTGGGGAAGTTTCCCTTATCGTCCTAACATATAGTTTTTATCAGCCAATCAATGCAACCAAGTGAGGAGCTTTAAGTTACCTGTAGGCGTAGGGAACAAGTAAGGGTACTTGTCTTTCATCTCCTCCTCAGCGTCCCAGGTCATCTCTTCCCTATTGTTGTTTCGCCATAACACTTTGACGGAAGCCACGTCCTTAGTTCGCAGGCTTCTAATCTGTCGATCAAGTATGGCTATAGGCTGCTCCTCGTAGGATAACTCCTCTATCACCTGGATATCATCTACAGGAAATACTCTGGAAGGATCGCCTATACATTTGCGAAGCATCGACACGTGGAAGACTGGATGCACTGCTTCCAAATCAGACGGTAGGTCCAACTCGTAGGCAACTCGGCCTACTCTACGGATAATATGATAAGGCCCAATGTATCTCAGGCTTAGCTTCCCTTTCCTACCGAATCTCATAACACCCTTCATGGGTGACACCTTCAAGAACACCCAGTCACCCACCCGAAATTCTAAGTGTCGACGTCGATTATCTGCATATGATTTCTGTCGACTCTGGGCTGCTAGTAACCTCTCCCGAAATAAGCTTCACTTTATCGACCGCCTGCTGAACTATGTCTGGGCCTATCAATTTGTTCTTACCAACATCAAACCAGCCAATAGGTGATCTGCACTTCCTCCCATACAAGGCCTCATACGGCGCCATCTGAATGCTCGAATGATAGCTGTTATTATAGGAAAACTCAATAAGTGGCAAATGATCATCCCAGCTACCCCTGAAATCAATAATACAGGCCCGTAACATATCTTGTAGTGTCTGAATGGTACGCTCGGCCTGTCCGTCAATCTGAGGATGGAATGCTGTGCTAAGACTCACTTGTGTCCCCAATCCCTCCTGGAAGGATCTCCAGAAATTAGCTTTGAACTAGGCTCCTCTATCGGAGATAATAGCTGTGGGAACCCCGTGAAGTCTCACTATCTCCCTGAGATATAACCTGGCATAGTCCTCAGCTGAATAAGTAGTCTTGACTGGAAGGAAGTGGGCTGATTTTGTCAACCTATCAACGATGACCCAAATAGAGTCATATTTTCGCGAAGTACGAGGTAAAACCTGTGACGAAGTCCATATTGATTATCTCCCATTTCCAAGTTGGAATCTCCATCTCCTGTAATAATCCACCGGGCTTCTGGTGCTCAATCTTAACCTGTTGACAATTAGGGCACTGAGCAACAAACTCCGCTATATCTTTTTTCATGCCATCCCACCAATACAAACATCTGAGGTCATGATACATCTTCGTTGACCCTGGATGAACAGAATAACGAGCATAGTGTGCCTCCCCCATAACCTGTCGTCGTAACCCTGCAACCTCAGGTACACATAATCTGCCTCTGTATCGTAGCACTCCATCCGGTGCAACTTCGAATGGAGTCTCATCCTTCTGAAGAGCTGCATCTCTGTAATGTACAAGAATAGGGTCCTTGTACTGGTGTCTCTTTACCTCTTCTATAATAGAGGACTCAGCAACTCCTCGAACAGAAACCCCGCCCTCATCCGAATCAGCCAAACGGACTCTAAGATTAGCTAACTGGCAAATATCATGAATTATCTCCTTCTATTCTCGTTGTACATCTACCAGGCTGCCCATAGATTTACGGCTGAGTGCATCTGCTACAACATTTGCTTTCCCTGGATGGTATAGAATGTCAACATCATAGTCCTTCAACAACTCTAGCCACCGCCTCAGCCGCAAATTCAGCTCCTTCTGCTTAAAGATGTACTGGAGACTCTTATGATATGTATAAATGTCAACATGCACACCATATAAATAATGTCTCCATATTTTGAAAGCATGAATTACCGCTGCTAACTCCAGATCATGAGTAGGATAATTTCTTTCATGTTTTCTGAGCTGCCGGGAAGCATAGGCTATAACTCTGCCATGCTCTATCAACACACAACCTAGCCCAACGCTCGAGGCATCACAATAAATAACATAGCCATCTGGCCCCTTAGGAAGTGTTCGAACTGGAGCAGTAGTCAACCTATCTTTCAGTAATTGGAAGCTTCGCTCACAAACATCGGTCCACTGAAACTTGGCTGCCTTCTGTGTTAGCCTTGTTAAAGGCACTGAAATTGAGGCAAATTTCTCTACGAACCTCCTGTAATACCCTGATAGCCCCAGAAAACTGCGTACTTCAGTTGCCGTCGTAGGTCTAGGACAAGTCTTCACCGCCTCAATCTTCTGTGTATCTACCCGAATGCCATCATCTCTAATAATATACCCCAAGAATGCTACTGAAGTCAACCAAAATTCACATTTAGAGAACTTAGCATACAACTTCTAGTGCTGAAGCACCCTAAGTACAGTCCTCAAATGATCTGCATGCTCCTCTTCTGATCGTGAATAGACCAGAATATCATCAATGAATACAATCACAAACAGGTCAAGGAATGGCTTGAACACTCGGTTCATCAAATCCATAAATACTGCTGGAGCACTAGTCAACCCAAAGGACATCACTCTAAACTCGTAATGCCCGTATCGGGTCCTAAATGCAGTCTTCGGAATGTCTGCCTCCTTTACCTGCACCTGGTGATAACCTGACCGCAAGTCTATCTTCAAGAAACACTTAGCACCCTGCAACTGGTCAAATAAATCATCGATCCCGGGGAGGGGATACCTGTTCTTTATTGTTACTTTATTCAGCTGCCTATAATCAATACACATCCGCAGCGAACCATCTTTCTTTCTTACAAATAATGCCGGTGCTCCCCAAGGTGATGTACTGGGCCTGATGAAGCCCTTTTCTAATAATTCTCTCAGTTGCTCCTTCAATTCCTTCAGTTCTACAGGTGCCATTCTGTAAGGAGGGATAGATATGGGCTGAGTGTCTGGCAATACGTCTATAGTGAACTCTATCTAACGCTCAGGAGGAAGACCTGGAAGCTCGTCTGGAAATACATCTGGAAACTCATTAACTACCGGCAGTGACTGCAGAGTCGGCGCCTCTGCCTTCAGGTCATGTACCCGAACCAGATGATAAATATAACCCTTTTTGACCATCTTCTTTGCCTTGAGGTATGAAATAAACTTACCCCTCGGCGTTGTTGTATTTCCCATCCACTCTATAATTGGCTCTCCTGGGAACTGAAATCGGACTATCTTGCCTCTACAATCAATGTTAGCATAACAAGAAGCTAACCAATCCATCCCCATAATAACATCAAACTCAGTCATATTCAACTCTATCAGATCTTCTTTGGTGCAACGACTATATATGATCACCGAACAATCTCTATATACTTGCCTTGCAATACCAGAATCTCCTACTGGTGTAGCTACCTCAAATGGTTCTATCAATTCAGGTTTTATCCCAATTCTACTAGCAACAAAGGGAGAAATATATGATAATGTGGAGCCTGGGTCTACCAATGCATACACATCTCGAGAGAAAATCGATAGTATACCTGTAACCACATTTGGTGACGCCTCCAGATCCTGTCTACTAGCCAAAGCATATATGCGGTTTGAAGGACCGCTAGAACTAAAAGCTCCGCCACGACCTCTACCACGGCCTGTTGGTACCTGAAAACCCTGCCCCATAAGGCGCATAGCTGCAGAAGAAGATTGTTATGTCCCGTATTTTCGTATAACGGGAAATCAAGAAAGAAAGAAGACTTGTGTGCGTTGAGGAAATATTTTGATTTTGGTGAATATGAACATGTTGGTTATGGAGTCATAAATGTTAAGACCTCGGGGAAGGCCGAGGGTAAATTTGGAATTTCGGAAATTTGTTTCGGGAATTACAAAGCGAGGCGTTTAGTGAATTGGGCCAAGAAAAATGCAATACAAAAATTGAGGCCCAATTGAGTATTGGCCGGCCCAAAGGAGAAAACCCAAGTCCATTTCATTAAGGTCATGTGCTATGCACATGACCTATAAGTGGATATATATGATTTAGGCTTGGCCTTATCAAGACCATAACAAGAAAAAAATCAAAGAACACAAAGTTAGGGGGTTTCGGCCACTAGAGAGAAAAAGAAGGAAAAATTTCCAACCTTGGTTGTTGTTTCAAAAATCTTGAGTTTTACATAGTGGTGAAGTGCTCAAGACGCTCTCCGACGTGATACAATTAGTTCGGAGAAAGAGCGACGTTTGCGGCAAGGCGGAAACTCAAGAAAAAGGTAAGATTTTTATGTTTTAATGATATGAAATGGATGTATATGTGTTGTTGATTGAATTAGTGTGAAGATTTTGGAATGGGGTTGTGTTTGTGCATGGTGTGTGTGTGTATAAAGGGTGTGTTTGGCCGAAAGTGAGGGAGGTGAAAGGCCTAAGAATTTGAGCTTGTTTAGTTTGAATAATGTGTTGTTGTGGTCATTATGTTGTAAAGGATTGATTAAGGAATTGAGTTGGTATTAGAAAATAATTTTTGACGTTATCGGAAAGTGTATACCCTTGGTATATTTGTGTATATCATAGTATATTTATGATACTAAAGACTTTGAATATGATTCATGGTTGATGAAAATGAGTTTGGAATGAAACGACGCAAATTAGAACGTTCGTCGTAACTTTTGGTGTTTGAATGAAAATTGGAAAGTAGTGAACTTTGGGGATGCTTGTATGCGGTTTGGAACTTGTTTGTTATGTAATGGAATAATCTTGAATGAATGAATACAATAATGTGGATATAAGTTGAAATTGTGAAGTTTGGAAATAGGATTACCAACTTATGAAATAAGGTGCAATTGTGAAGTTAGTGTGTTTGATTGTGATTCGTATTGTGTAATGATGTGTGGGTTGTTGTTGTTGTTGTATTTTGAGCCGAGCTAAGTCTCGGGGGTGTTTGATTTATAGGGGAAGTGCTGCCGAAATTTCGGTAGCCAAGTTTAGCCCCAAAGATGAATATGTTAATTCTCATGAATAGTAACTGGTAAAAGTGACCATTTGCAGTTTCTGGACGAAACGGGAACTGCGATTTGAGGAGCGTAAGGCGCCAACCAGGTATGTAAAGCCTACCTCTTATTCTTTTGGCATGTCCTAGACCTACTAGGTAAATTTCAGAATCTCGGGAATAACTTTGCTCTCGGAAATCAAGGTTCAAGTTCAAGCACTATTCATTCAGCGCGATTGAAACCTTTTGGTCCCATTTGGGTAAAAGAACGCTCGTACCTCCATAACTTGTGCTGTTGAGTCCGAAACTCTTCGAAACTTTTGTAAATGACTATATGAAGCCAAAAACCTGCGATTTGTGTCCGCCGCCTCAATTTGACCCGAGGTGGGCCCGCGAGCCCCGAGGCTCCCCTTATTCGGTTTGTTTGATTCGTTTGTGTCTGTTTTAATCTGCGACTGTTTGTTTATGACCCAAGGATGCGTTGGAAACTTCCTGTGCCATTAATGCACGTTCTGTACTTTGGATGATGTGAGAATTCCGAAAGAGTGACTCATGAACAGTTTTCTTACGAATTTGACAGCTCGGAACTTCGTAACCTCTATATGCCTACTTTTATCAATCCGATTCCTACTTCGAGCCTCTTGGTGTCAGTGTATACTTATATGTAAACTATATGTTGAGTTCGATAAATTATTTTTGATATGCATATGGTTTCTGCACTACTCTGTTCGTGCTGTCTGCTATGATTTCGCTCGTCGGTACCCGGGCCGACTTTGTGATCGTGCGCACTATGTTATATTCGGGAGTTATGATGTGTTACGGTTTCCGAGGCCTCGCCATAGGGCCGGTTACCGTTTATGGAGTTATGATGTGATATGGCATTTGATATGTTCTGATGATATGATGTGTGTGTGATATGATGTGTCTGGAGATTGTACGGAGATTTGAAAACTTCTGGAGCTATGATGTGTTGTGGCACCAGCGTCGGGGGGTGACCACGTTCCTAAACCCTATACATGATTTGATTTGCATTAGTACGTTCGCCTCCCGCACAGGTTTGCTTTGTTGCGATAACGGTGTGTTTGTTCCTTCTGACTCCCGCTGTGTTTGTGATTTCTGTACCCTCTGCTTTACATACTCAGTACTTCTCCCGTACTGACCCCCGTTTCTTCGGGGGCTGTGTTTCATGCCCGCAGGTACAGAAGCTCGTCTGGGTGGTCCTCCGATTTAGGCTACTCAGTCTGCTGTGTTGGAGAGCTCCCCTTGATCCGGAGCCTACTTTTGGTACATATCTTTTGTTGTGTCTGTATTCTGCATACTTGGATGAGTGGGTACGGCGGGGCCCTGTCCCGTCCTATGTTCATATGTCTTATGTTCTGTTTGTCTAGAGGCCTGTAGTCAGATTTGTGGGTCGTGGGTCCGGTGTGTTCGCATGTGAGTCAGTTTTGTGTGCTTAAGCGGCCCGTACACTACTATGGCCAAGTCGGCCTCTGATTGTGTATGTATGTGTATGCTTCTGGGGGCGATGTGCATTCCGCCACCCTTCGGATGTGTGTGTGTGAAAATTTGGCGATGTATTTTCCGCCTCTTTTCTGATTTGTGATTTGTTTGATTTGTACGGGCAACTGCTTAGGATGAGTGTTCGGTAGATGTCTGATTACGATGTTGAGTTTGAGTATCGTATATTGTGTTTGGACGAGTCTGATTATGATGATCTGGGTGTGAGTTCGTTTGGGGTGTCCCAGTAGGGCACCAGTCGCGGCCCACGGGGCTGGGTCGTGACAAAAGTGGTATCAGAGCGGTTTGTCCTCGGAATGTCTACAGGCCGTGTCTAGTAGAGTCTTGTTTATCGATGTGTTGTGCACCACATCTATAGACGGGAAGCTACAGGGCATTTAGGATGTTACCCTTCTTTGTATTCTCAGATCGTGCGATAAAGCTGTATGATTAGAATGATTCTCCCTTACGAATTGCTGTTCCTACAGCAAGGCTCCAGGGAGCAGGAGTGTCGGTATTTGGGGAAAGATGATTCTGACCCTCTTCCTGCAGGTGATTGTAGGTTGGTGAAGGATGAAGAGGACGGCGTCTGACGATGAGGATGGGGGTGCCAAGAAGGCCCCCAGGCTGTCACCAGGGCCAAGTAGGCAGGGCCCCAGTTACTCGATCGAGACGGATCCTTCGGAGGATTCCCCGGAGGATATCTATGACACGGATCCGTCGGAGGACCCCTCTACGATTCCTCCAGAGTCTCCGATCCCTGGGGCGGAGGATCCCGTGGAGGATGTCTATGACACAGATATCTCGGAGGGTCTGGCAATGACCCCTCCGGAGCTTCTTACCTCCGCGGAGGAAGATAGTGATGAGGCAGACCCATCGGAGCATTCTTCTGGGACGACGCAGGAGGATATTTTTGAGTATGCACGAGCTCTGGTTATTAGGGAGGACCGTGATAGCCCGGCCACCTCGGAGAGTGCTATGGATTTCTCCGGTTCTTGGCCTGGGTCGCCTGTGAGCCGGGATTTGTCTGACCGTCCGTACCCCTCCGATTCAGATGCAAGTGATAATGGAGACCAGATAGCCAGGGAGCAGACAGACGTGGATGATAGTGGACATACCTCTCACGGCAGCTCCCCAGGTCAGACCCGATATTGATTATTTATAAGTGTATGAGTTTTTAGAATTTTCTATATGTGTATGTTATTCGCGAAACGTTGTTCTATGAAGACGACGAAAATTTAAAGGAATTAGAGATCTAGTGACCCAAGGTAAGGGTGACTAAATGTCCCCACCGTCCGAGTGATTTTGGAAATTCTGGAGGAAGGTAAACAGGAAAGTGCCTCCGATGCCGTTTGAGTTGGGCACGTGTGGTAAGTGTCGACGACGTTATAATTCTCATTTGAAGTTATTGGCCCTGTGTGGCTGCGTTACGACATGATATGGTATATATGTGAGTATATGTGTGTTAGCCCTGTGCGGCGTGATTGGTATTTCTGGTGTACAGGTTTCAGACAGTAAGAAATACAGAGGAAACTCTGCCCAAATTTTTCCAGAAGTATGGAAGTAAATATGTAGACTAAGTACAAAAGGCCCCGCGATACCTATCGGACTTTAGTTCTCTTCTGTCGGTGGCCAGAGAACACCTTACGGTGGTATTTTATCGGATCACATCGATTATTTGGAGGCTTAAATTCGTGGGTTGGCCGTGATCATATGCATAGGTGTATGAGAGCGAATGTTTGAGATTCAGAAAGGCGACAAGGTAATGGTACGACTTAGCCGGGTGTGGGACCCGCTACGAAAAATTTCCGAAAAATTTGTTAAGGCCCCGTTTGGCCTAAAATTACGTGACAAAGGTCGTGCGGGGCAATTGACGAAATTATATCAGCCTTAACGTGTCAAAATGCGCGAAAGTTTCGGAGTTCAGCGTGCTCAAGCCAGAGCAATCCTGGATGGGTGACCCCCTGGGAAGTAATGTAAAATTTTGCACAAGTGTAAGTATGATTAAGGAAAATGAAAACTTGGGGTAACCAAAGGTAAATAGAATGAGTGTGGAATAATTAGTGCCCTTTCGAGAGCCGCGCGGAACGAGGCGGACTAAATGGGCAAAAAGAAAAGGGTACGACCCCTCTTGGGAAATTAAACAAATTCGAATAACAGCCAGAGATGTTCGCCAGTAAGGTATGAGTAAACGTGTGTACGTGTATGTGTATGTGTATGTGTGTGTGTATGATTTTCATTCAGGGCCATGAGGGCTAAGAGCCGAGCCCGGAAACTAATGTTGTGGTAAATAGAAGATAAGCAGTGTGAGTAAGTGGAATTTTGAAGGAAGTCGATACGTAAGACGCAAGACGAATTGTGTGATGATTTGGTGAGTGAGTTTGCAAATAAAGGGAAATTCTCATGAATTATTGGAGCCTTAATATGAATAATTTGATCCTAAATTGACAATCTATCTGTGGTGCTTCTGCACTCCCGATCCCGATGAGGCTCTGCCTAGTACGCCTCTGTATTCCTGCGTTCGACTGTGTTCCGTCCGATGAACCTTTTGTGCGTTTGATTCTGAATCCGTTTCTGTCTGGCACACCTCTGTGGGTCTGACTCTGGATATACATCCATCTGATATGCTTCGGTGCGTTTGATTTTGACCGTGCGTGTGTTTGATACATTTCGGTTTGTCTGATCACGATTCGGTATGCTTCTGATTTCGGGTTTGTTCGATATGAATCCGTATGTCTGGCTTGATTGTGAATCCGTTTAGTATATCCCCGTGTGTCTGATTCCGTCTACGAATTTGTTTGTTACACCTTTGTACGTTTGACTCCGATCTCAGATGTGTCTGATATGCTTCCGTACCCCTTGATGTTGACTACGAATCCGTCCGCCATAGTTGAGTATGTCTGCCTCCAATTATGAGTCCGTCCGATATGTTTATGCGTGTCCGGCTTTAGTTCTGAATCTATTTGGCATGAAGTGTCTGATATGAAGTAAAGTGAGATTACGACGATGAGGTAAGGAAACTCAGGAGTGTGAAAAGAAGATGATATTGACGACGATGTCTGGAAAGCGTCCGTCCCTTACAAGAATATAATGCAGAGTTCGGTGATTACGTAGAGTATGAGAAAAGGTACTATGAAGGTATTTGAGTCAGTGATGTGAAGAATCTACCCTAGTATTGGTAAAGAAGACATGTCAGAGAAATCAATAAAGGACAACTATCAAGAGAACCCTCCCGGAGTAGTACGACACCCATGAGTTCGATTCAACATTCGAGGACGAATGTTCTTAAAGGGGGAGGAATGTTATGTCCCGTATTTTCGTATAACGGGAAATCAAGAAAGAAAGAAGACTTGTGTGCGTTGAGGAAATATTTTGATTTTGGTGAATATGAACATGTTGGTTATGGAGTCATAAATGTTAAGACCTCGGGGAAGGCCGAGGGAAAAATTTGGAATTTCGGAAATTAGTTTCGGGAATTACAAAACGGGACATAACATGAATTGGGCCAAGAAAAATGCAATACAAAAATTGAGGCCCAATTGAGTATTGGCCGGCCCAAAGGAGAAAACCCAAGTCCATTTCATTAAGGTCATGTGCTATGCACATGACCTATAAGTGGATATATATGATTTAGGCTTGGCCTTATCAAGACCATAACAAGAAAAAAATCAAAGAACACAAAGTTAGGGGGTTTCGGCCACTAGAGAGAAAAAGAAGGAAAAATTTCCAACCTTGGTTGTTGTTTCAAAAATCTTGAGTTTTACATAGTGGTGAAGTGCTCAAGACGCTCTCCGACGTGATACAATTAGTTCGGAGAAAGAGCGACGTTTGCGGCAAGGCGGAAACTCAAGAAAAAGGTAAGATTTTTATGTTTTAATGATATGAAATGGATGTATATGTGTTGTTGATTGAATTAGTGTAAAGATTTTGGAATGGGGTTGTGTTTGTGCATGGTGTGTGTGTGTATAAAGGGTGTGTTTGGCCGAAAGTGAGGGAGGTGAAAGGCCTAAGAATTTGAGCTTGTTTAGTTTGAATAATGTGTTGTTGTGGTCATTATGTTGTAAAGGATTGATTAAGGAATTGAGTTGGTATTAGAAAATAATTTTTGACGTTATCGGAAAGTGTATACCCTTGGTATATTTGTGTATATCATAGTATATTTATGATACTAAAGACTTTGAATATGATTCATGGTTGATGAAAATGAGTTTGGAATGAAACGACGCAAATTAGAACGTTCGTCGTAACGTTTGGTGTTTGAATGAAAATTGGAAAGTAGTGAACTTTGGGGATGCTTGTATGCGGTTTGGAACTTGTTTGTTATGTAATGGAATAATCTTGAATGAATGAATACAATAATGTGGATATAAGTTGAAATTGTGAAGTTTGGAAATAGGATTACCAACTTATGAAATAAGGTGCAATTGTGAAGTTAGTGTGTTTGATTGTGATTCGTATTGTGTAATGATGTGTGGGTTGTTGTTGTTGTTGTATTTTGAGCCGAGCTAAGTCTCGGGGGTGTTTGATTTATAGGGGAAGTGCTGCCGAAATTTCGGTAGCCAAGTTTAGCCCCAAAGATGAATATGTTAATTCTCATGAATAGTAACTGGTAAAAGTGACCATTTGCAGTTTCTGGACGAAACGGGAACTGCGATTTGAGGAGCGTAAGGCGCCAACCAGGTATGTAAAGCCTACCTCTTATTCTTTTGGCATGTCCTAGACCTACTAGGTAAATTTCAGAATCTCGGGAATAACTTTGCTCTCGGAAATCGAGGTTCAAGTTCAAGCACTATTCATTCAGCGCGATTGAAACCTTTTGGTCCCATTTGGGTAAAAGAACGCTCGTACCTCCATAACTTGTGCTGTTGAGTCCGAAACTCTTCGAAACTTTTGTAAATGACTATATGAAGCCAAAAACCTGCGATTTGTGTCCGCCGCCTCAATTTGACCCGAGGTGGGCCCGCGAGCCCCGAGGCTCCCCTTATTCGGTTTGTTTGATTCGTTTGTGTCTGTTTTAATCTGCGACTGTTTGTTTATGACCCAAGGATGCGTTGGAAACTTCCTGTGCCATTAATGCACGTTCTGTACTTTGGATGATGTGAGAATTCCGAAAGAGTGACTCATGAACAGTTTTCTTACGAATTTGACAGCTCGGAACTTCGTAACCTCTATATGCCTACTTTTATCAATCCGATTCCTACTTCGAGCCTCTTGGTGTCAGTGTATACTTATATGTAAACTATATGTTGAGTTCGATAAATTATTTTTGATATGCATATGGTTTCTGCACTACTCTGTTCGTGCTGTCTGCTATGATTTCGCTCGTCGGTACCCGGGCCGACTTTGTGATCGTGCGCACTATGTTATATTCGGGAGTTATGATGTGTTACGGTTTCCGAGGCCTCGCCATAGGGCCGGTTACCGTTTATGGAGTTATGATGTGATATGGCATTTGATATGTTCTGATGATATGATGTGTGTGTGATATGATGTGTCTGGAGATTGTACGGAGATTTGAAAACTTCTGGAGCTATGATGTGTTGTGGCACCAGCGTCGGGGGGTGACCACGTTCCTAAACCCTATACATGATTTGATTTGCATTAGTACGTTCGCCTCCCGCACAGGTTTGCTTTGTTGCGATAACGGTGTGTTTGTTCCTTCTGACTCCCGCTGTGTTTGTGATTTCTGTACCCTCTGCTTTACATACTCAGTACTTCTCCCGTACTGACCCCCGTTTCTTCGGGGGCTGTGTTTCATGCCCGCAGGTACAGAAGCTCGTCTGGGTGGTCCTCCGATTTAGGCTACTCAGTCTGCTGTGTTGGAGAGCTCCCCTTGATCCGGAGCCTACTTTTGGTACATATCTTTTGTTGTGTCTGTATTCTGCATACTTGGATGAGTGGGTACGGCGGGGCCCTGTCCCGTCCTATGTTCATATGTCTTATGTTCTGTTTGTCTAGAGGCCTGTAGTCAGATTTGTGGGTCGTGGGTCCGGTGTGTTCGCATGTGAGTCAGTTTTGTGTGCTTAAGCGGCCCGTACACTACTATGGCCAAGTCGGCCTCTGATTGTGTATGTATGTGTATGCTTCTGGGGGCGATGTGCATTCCGCCACCCTTCGGATGTGTGTGTGTGAAAATTTGGCGATGTATTTTCCGCCTCTTTTCTGATTTGTGATTTGTTTGATTTGTACGGGCGACTGCTTAGGATGAGTGTTCGGTAGATGTCTGATTACGATGTTGAGTTTGAGTATCGTATATTGTGTTTGGACGAGTCTGATTATGATGATCTGGGTGTGAGTTCGTTTGGGGTGTCCCAGTAGGGCACCAGTCGCGGCCCACGGGGCTGGGTCGTGACAAAGATGAACCAGCAACCGACCCAGTAGGCTGAGCTGCACCACTTGGACTGCCCCCAAATGGACACTCCCTCATAATATGGCCATGACGGCCGCAAATAAAGCAAGCACCTGTAGCAAAACGACATTCCACAACGAGAACACCGAGGAAAAGGTGGCCTCGACTGGCGTGAACCCCTGCTCATCTGTGAACCTGAGCCCCTGGAGCTCTGACCGGCTCCTGAATACCCTGTGCTATCAAACCTTCTATCAGTGAACTGTGGGGGTGCACTCCGGGCTGGCTGAGAAGGGTATCTATTATACTGCTGAGGTTTCCCGCCTCGTAAGCCGCCAGGATAGCCAGCCGATCTGGCCCTCTTATGCTGGCCCCTATCATAATCTCTACCTGGCTGGCGTCCTCTGTGTCGATCCTCTACCCCCTGTGCATATGCCTGTACCCGAGCAATATCCATACCTGGCTGAGAAGCCATTACCATACAGCTATCAATCAAGTAACGATCCAGTCCCATCACATAACGATGCATCCTATCAGCCATATCAGCTACAATAGTAGGCGCATATCTGGCCAACGAATCAAAGTCAAGACTATAATCCCGAACGCTCCTGTCATTCTGCCTCAGGTGTAAGAATCTATCAATTCTAGCTCACCGCATCTCTGGAGGCAGAAAGTGGCCAAGGAAGGCCTCCACAAACTCATCCCATACTGTTGGAGGAGCATCCTCGCCCCTAGACAACTCCCACAACTCATACCAATTGACAGATACATCCCGCAGTCGATACGAAGCTAACTCAACAGACTCAGTCTGAGAAGCCTTAATTAACCTCAGCGTACGCTGTATCTGCCGAACAAACTCCTGCGGGTCATCTTCGGGCATCGACCCAAAAAACTCAGGAGGATTACAACTTAGGAAGTCACGAGCTCTCAAACTGTCATGGCTATCTGTCTGGTCAACCCCTAGCCCATGCTTGCAAGCCTGTCCTGCTACTAATCTGGTGAGTAACTGAACTGCATCTCTCATGGCTCTATCCTCTGCCCCTGGCTGAGGAGCTGGAGGCTCAGGTACTGGAACCTCAGGGGCTGGCGGTGGAGCCGCCCCCTGACCTGGAGCTGCCGCTCTCCTAGGTTCCTCTGGAAATGGAGGTGCAGCAGAACTCGCGGACTGGAGCACAACCTCAGGCATAATCTGGGCATGGGCCCTAGTAACTCTCCGAGTCTGGCTAGTATCTCCTGCTACCAATTTGCCCTTCTGGGCAGCTGTCGCTTTCCTTGGAGGCATAGCTGTAAACATAATAGTCCGTTAGAAAGGGATTATCCTGATAATATAGCTCTATCGCACGATCTAGGATAAGAAGGAAAGATGACATCCTAAATGTCCTGTAGCTTCCTGTTTATAGATGTCGTGCACAACACACAGATAAACAAGGCTCTACTAGACACGGTCTTTAGACACTCCGAGGATGAACTACTCTGATACCACTTTTTCTCACGACCCAGCCCCATGGGCCATGACTAGTGCCCGAGCTGGACACCCGTATGTACCTGTCAAACATAATCGGACGGATACTATAGGTCCTCAATCAACCACATAGTAAAAACATACGCAAGCCGACGAGGCTGCCACTGTATATACTTTTATTCTACGCAAGCCGACAAGGCTGCCACTACATATCAGAATATTAGCAAGCCGACAAGGCTGCCACTACGAAACGATGATATATGCAAGCCGGCAAGGCTGCTACAACAGAACAATAATATATGCAAGCCGACAAGGCTGCCACAACAAGACGATAATATATGCAAGCCAGCAAGGCTGCTACAGCGTTAGAACATCCATAATGACCATGTAGGCACAACTGACCACATCTGAATACAACCCACATACATGTCTACAGACCTCTAAGAGTATCAACAGTAACATATGACGGGACAGGGCCCCGTCGTACCCCTAGACAAAAACATATATATATATATATATATATATATATATATATATATACATATCAGGAAATCTATACCAAAATCTAGGCTCCGGAAAGACAGAGCTCTCCAAGACAGCAGAAAGGGAATCCTAAGCTGGCGGATCACTAAAGCGAGGATTTGTACCTGCGGGCATGAAATGCAGCCCCCCCCCCCCCGAAGAAAGGGGGTCAGTACGGAATATGTACTGAGTATATAAAGCATGAAATACAGTAAAAAGGATCATAACTGAAATAAGGAGTACAGGAAACAAGTACAATGTCCCGAATACCAAAACACTTGCCTTTAAAACATAAATCATGCATGTCAATATCATATATCATATACATATATACCGTACCCGGCCCTCTAGTGAGGGACTCGGTGAATAAAGTCATCATATGCCCTCCTGGCCGCCTTAACATGTCATCATATCATCATAACATTATATCATCATATATATACATACCGTACCCGGCCCGGGACTCGGTGAAAGACATATTGAGGCATGCACGAGCAGAGTAGTAAGAAACTATATGCAATTTAAAACATTTTCAAAGACTCAGTAGAATAATCAACACGAATTACCATTTGAAAATCGAGACAACAGTCGTATCAAATACCTTTCGAATGTCACTCGGAAACATATCAAACATCCCCTGAACGTCATCATAAATATATCACAAAGCCTTACGAATCATAGTCACATGTCACTGTAGTATGAAACACCTTATAGAAGTCCAGTCACTAGTTATCATAGAGTTCCTAAGAATAGGAACGGGTATATATCGATTATTATCCAACGTACAGGAAACTAAAAAGTGAGGCTCAATCACTTGAGAAATGTAATATCAAGAAGTGAATAAGAATCATAAATATCTGTTATATCCCGTGTTTTCACACCTTTGGAAAATTGGAAATAATTTGGACTTGTATGAAATAAGGTCATAATTGAATTTATGTAACCCTTGAGTTTTTATGAAAGAATATTAATATGGAAGTGTCGAGGAACGCTAAGGGAAAATTTGGAATTTCGAAAATTAGTTTCGGGAATTACCAAACGGGAATTATAATCAATTGGGTCCAAATAATTGAAGGAAAAATTTGGGCCCAACTCAAATGGGGTGGCCGACCAACATACTTGGCCCAAAC
The DNA here is from genome assembly GCF_019175385.1 of Lycium barbarum. Taxonomy (NCBI): domain Eukaryota; kingdom Viridiplantae; phylum Streptophyta; class Magnoliopsida; order Solanales; family Solanaceae; genus Lycium; species Lycium barbarum. The sequence goes on along the minus strand of NC_083339.1, from coordinate 84,874,418 downwards.
CCAAGTCACATGGTAACCATGTGACAAATTAATTAAGGGACCATTATATGCATTAGAAAGTCAAGAAAAATTAGAAGAGAAAGAACAAGTAAAGAGAGAGCAAGAAAAAAAGGGGTTTCGGGTTTGGTATTGGAAAATCACCATAAAAAATCTCCCTCTAAAAATTAATCTCTTGTTGAATTCCTACTAATTCAAGGTCCCTTTTCAACTTGGTGTAGTTGGTTTGGAAGAAAGAGCCCTTGGTTCATCATCTTGATCATATAGCCAAGTGAAGAAGATTGAGTGAGAAGGTAAGAATTCATCCCTTATTATTGTGTTTTGGAGTCTTGTTTGTGTTGTAGTATGTAGAAATGTGTTGAGTGTATGGAGAAATGGAAGTTTGCAAAGTGGGTATGTGTTATTAGTGTATGGTCGTGTGAATGTATATGTTGTATAGCCATAATGTGTTGAATTTGTGTTATATTCTAGTTGTGATTGTGGTGAAATGCATATTGGAAATGAAAGTGGAATGAATTGAGTTGGAGTGATAAAAAGAGCACATGGCCGTGTGGTGTGTTGGAGTTGGAATGGAAATGAATTAAGTTTGCTTAGTGTGTTAGTGTGTTATTGTGATGTTTGCAATGTAAATGAAAGTAAAACAATATGAGTTTGCTTTGAAATGGAATGTAGAAACTTATGTCGTTTTAGTATTATTTTCCGACATTAGGAAAATGAAGTTATTTGGTTGTTAGTTGTGTTAATCATTAATGAATTTGGGAGTTGGAAACATGTTATTAAAATGTATGCCAAAGATTTGATGTTTTGAACAAGTTATGACTTTGGCGGAAAGTTGTATATTGTGTATATCGTGTGTATAACTTGAGGAAAGGATATGAAATGTTTCTAAAACTATACTGTGATAACCTTGATTGATAATTAGTGTGAAATCATTGATATTAGTTTGAAAGTTAAGGTTAATGTAAAGATTATGACATTATGTCGGCAAGTAGAACTAGTGTTGCCATATTGTGTTTCTAATGTTTGTTGTTGATGGTGATGTTGTTGCTTGGGTTGTTGTTGATGATTGTAAGCCGAGTTAAGTTCTCGGGGGTGCTATATGTATAGGGGAAGTGCTGCCGAAATTTCGGTAGACAAATAAGAGTTGAATTGAATTTGTAGCATCTATAACTTACAATTGGCAAACTTGACCATTTGCAGATTTTTGACGAAACGGGAAGTGAGTTTGGAAAGGCGTAAGGAGCTTAAAAGGTATGTAAAGCTACCCCGATCCTTCTTTTGGCATGTCTAAGTGTTTTAGGATCGGATTCGGGCCTCAAAAGACCTTCTTGGCCATCGGAATCCGTAAGAGAATCTCAGTTTTTCCTTCAGTAGAATTGAACCATTTTGATATGCTTTTCCTGAAATTATGCAAACTTTCTCTAAACTCCTTGAAAAGCTATAGAATGTCCGTAGAACCTTTATAGGTGACCCCATAAGCTTAAAGGGCGTAATTTGAGCCCACCGCCTTGCTTGTTCTGAGGTGGGCCCGCTATTCCCGGTTTTGCCCTTAATGTACTAAAGTCCCCTTTTTGAACGATTTTTGAAAGGAATGTTTTGACTACCCTTTTAATTACCTAACTAATATGGTTTTAAATATTTCATTAAGTCTGATAAATTGTATTGATACTCGCAACTCATTTACTATGATTCCTTCCGACTTCATCGGATCGGTTTGTCTTTGATATGCCTCATTGAGTCTATGGAAACATTTATGATATTTTACTTGCATTAGTTTCTCACGACTCTATTCGTGGATGCCCCAATGTTTCCCACACTGAGCCCGGGCCAGGATATGTTGTCAAGCGTAATCCCCTACATTGTTCGCCGTGCCTCGATGTGAGGGGGCAGGTATATGCGTACATGGGTTTGTGGAGTATGCTGTGCCATGTACGTTTGTTCTGATATGATTTACTATGGCCATCTGATATGACATATTATGTTACGGGGTCATGCCCCTATTCTGATTCTTCTGTGTTGTGGCACCAGCGTCGGGAGGGTGGCCACGTTCTGTCTGCCGAGTCCCTTGGCAGGGGCCGAATTTGATATGACATATGTTCTGTACACACTCTGCATGCTTTGGAAATATGTATCTGATACTTTGGATTTTCCGTTTACTTTCTGTATGTTCTGCACCAGTTATGATTTTGTTTCTGCAGCTCAGGCTTTACATATTCAGTACATATTTCGTACTGACCCCCTTCCTTCGGGGGCTGCGTTTTCATGCCGCGCAGGTACCGACGACAGGTTTGCTGATCCGTCTGCTTAGGATCTCATTCTGCTATTCTTGGGGCGCTCTTTTATTCAGAGCCATCTTTTGGTATAGTCTGTCACTTCGATATATATATATTCTCGTTCATGGGTACGGCAGGGCCCTGTCCCGTCATATGATTCTGTCGGTTTGTTAGAGGTCTGTGGACATGTTGTGGGTCGGGATCTTTCTGTACAGTTGGGTGCTTATGTTGTGTTTGGGCGATCCCATTCGCCGCGGCGGCCGGTCCGCATATATTTAAATGTTGCCTTGTTGGCCCTGTGTGGCCTTTGTTGGTATTTTCTGCGTGCAGGATATATGGGATAGTCCGTAAAACAAAGGAAACTCTGCCGAAATTTTTCTAAAAATTAGCCAAATTTGAAATACAGCCTTGTCGTCTTCTGCCATATACTAGAATGCGTTTGAGTGCCCAGATCGGGCACTAGTCGTGGCCTACGGGGTTGGGTCGTGACAAAAGTGGTATCAGAGCGGTTCGTCCTCGGAATGTCTACAGACCGTGTCTAGTAGAGTCTTGTTTATCGGTGTGTTGTGCACCACACCTATAAACAGGAGGCTACAGGGTATTTAGGATACTACCCTTCTTTCTGTCTTAGATCGTGCGACAGAGCTGTGTTATCAGGATGATTCCTCCCTAACGAATTGTTACATTTGCAGTTATGCCTCCAAAGAAGGCGACAGCGGCCCAAAAGGCCAAGGCAGCAGCTGTGGGAGAGACTAGTCGGACCCAGAGGGTTACCAGGGCCCATGCTCATATTGCTCCTGATATTTTGCCCCCGGCAGAGGGCTCTTCCACACCGCCACACGTAGAGGATATTGGAGCAGCAGCAGCTGCAGGTCGAGGGGCGGCTCCACCGCCAGCTCCCGAGATTCCAGTATCTGAGCCTCCAGCTCCACGGCCAGGGACTGAGGATCAGACTATGAGAGAGGCAGTCCAGCTATTGACTAGACTTGTGGCAGGACAGGTTCAGGGGCACGGACTGGGAGGTGACCGGGCTTACAGGCGTGACAGTTCGAGAGCCCGTGAGTTCTTGACTTGTGGCCCTCTAGAGTTCTTCGGGACAAAGCCCGAGGAGGATCCCGAGGAGTTCATCAGGAAGATGCGGCGCACCTTACAGTTTATTAATGCTTCCGAGACATAGTCAGTCACATTGGCTTCTTACCGGTTGTATGATATAGCGGCAAATTGGTACGAGTCATGGGAGTTATCCAGAGGCGACGGTGCTCCCCCAGCAGTTTGGGATGATTTTTCTCAGGCTTTTCTTAGCCACTTTCTGCCTCCGGAGTTACGGCGGGACAAGGCTGATAGATTCTTATTGCTGAGACAGAGGGGTCGCAGTATGGAGTTCGACTCATTGGCCCGATACGCACCTGCTGTGGTAGCTACTATGGCTGACAGGATGCACAGGTACATTATGGGGCTGGACCGTTATTTTGTCGATAGTTGTTTGGTATTGGCTGCTCAGCCCGGCATGGATATTGCCCGGATTCAGGCCCACGCCCAGGGCATGGAGGACCGGCATAGGGAGCGTCAGCCTGATAGGGGCCAGGATCGGAGACAGCCCAAGAGGGCCAGATCATCTGGGTATTCTGGAGATTTTTGGGGCAGGCAGCCTCAGCAGCCGCAGCAGCCTAGCAGACATCTATCCCAGCCGGCACAGAGCGCACCTCCACAGCCTACAGGTCGCAGATTTGATAGCCCAGGTTATTCAGGAGCAGGTCAGAGCTCCAGGGCTTCAAGTTCGCGGACAGACAGGGGTTCTGGTCAGACGAGGCCACCTAGGCCTCAGTGTTCTTATTGTGGCAGAAACCATCCTGGGGAGTACTACAGAGCCACTGGTGCATGTTTTTCTTGTAGCCGTCAGGGCCATTCTGTGAGAGATTGCCCGTATAAGGGTAGTTCGGGTGGTGCAGCGCAGCCTACAGGATCAGCCGCCGGGTCTTCATCTTCATCAGTGGCTATGCGCCCTACGGGGCCAGGTACTTCAGCACCAGCGGGTCGTGGCAGAGGCCGTGGTGGAGCTTCTAGTACTAGCGGTCCTTCGAACCGCATTTATGCTCTGTCCAGCTGCTAGGATCAGGAGGCATCGCCTAATGTCGTTACAGGTACATTATTGGTTTTCTCTCGGTCTGTGTATGCATTGATTGATCCAGGGTCGACTTTGTCATATATTTTGCCTCTGGTTGCTTGTAAAATTGGTATAACATCTGAACCTATAGAGCCGTTTGAGGTAGCCACACCGATTGGGGACTTTATTGTAGCAAAACAGGTATATAAGAACCGTTCTGTAATTGTATGTGGCCGTGACACTAAGGCAGATCTGGTGGAGTTAGATATGGTCGAGTTCGATGTTATTATGGGAATGGACAGGCTAGCCTCCTGTTATGCTAATGTTGATTGCCAAAATAAGGTAGTTCGTTTCCAGTTTCCTTGGGAGCCAGTTATAGAATGGGCCGGTAATACAGCATCGCCGAAAGGTAAGTTTATTTCATACCTTAAGGCAAAGAAAATGATCAGAAAGGGTTATTTTTATCATCTGGTTCGGGTACAAGACTTGACAGCAGAAACGCCGACTCTTCAGTCAGTTCCCGTGGTTAATGAATTTCCCGATGTGTTCCCAGAAGAGCTTCCAGGCCTTCCTCCAGAGCGGGAGATAGATTTTACTATTGATTTGCTTCCAGATACTCAGCCGATATCTATTCCCCCGTACAGAATGGCACCGGCAGAATTGAAAGAACTGAAAGAGCAGTTGAAGGATCTGTTAGAAAAAGGCTTCATTAGACCCAGTACTTCGCCTTGGGGAGCCCCGGTATTATTTGTGCGTAAGAAAGACGGGTCGTTGCGTATGTGTATTGATTATCGACAGCTGAATAAGGTAACCATAAAGAATAAATACCTCCTCCCCAGAATTGACGATTTGTTTGATCAGTTGCAGGGCGCCAAGTATTTTTCGAAGATAGATCTTCGGTCTGGCTATCATCAGGTACGGGTACGGGAGGCCGATATTCCTAAGACAGCATTCCGGACCAGATATGGGCATTATGAATTCAGAGTTATGTCTTTTGGGCTGACTAATGCTCCTGCGGTATTCATGGATCTAATGAACCGGGTATTCAGGCCATTCTTGGATATGTTCGTAATTGTATTTATCGATGACATTCTGGTCTATTCTCGGTCCGAGGCAGAGCACGCAGATCATCTGAGAGCGGTATTAGGGGTACTTCGGCATCAGAAATTATTTACCAAATTTTCTAAATGTGAATTCTGGCTGGCTTCAGTGGCATTTCTGGGCCATATTATTGCAGCTGATGGTGTCCGGGTGGATACACAAAAGATTGATGCCGTGGAAAATTGGCCCAGACCCACGACGCCCACGGAGGTACGTAGTTTCCTGGGGTTAGCAGGCTATTACAGAAGGTTTGTGGAAACATTTGCTTCGATTTCAGCGCCTTTGACAAGGCTAACTCAGAAGGGAGCCAAGTTCCAGTGGACTGATGCTTGTGAACGAAGCTTCCAGTTGCTGAAAGAGAAGCTGACCACAACCCCAGTTCTGACTCTTCCAGAGGGACCCGACGGATATGTTATTTATTGTGACGCTTCTGGCGTGGGATTGGGCTGTGTATTGATGCAGCACGGCAGAGTTATAGCTTATGCTTCTCGGCAATTGAAAAAGCATGAAAAGAATTACCCTACTCACGATCTGGAGCTTGCAGCAGTGATCCATGCTCTGAAGATATGGAGACATTATTTATATGGCATTCATGTTGATATCTATACAGATCATAAGAGTCTCCAGTATATTTTCAGGTAGAAAGAGCTTAATTTGCGGCAGCGGAGGTGGCTGGAGCTCTTGAAAGACTATGCTGTGGATATTCTGTATCATCCGGGCAAGGCTAATGTTGTTGCAGATGCGCTTAGCCGGAAATCTATGGGCAGCTTGGTAGATTTACAGCCAGACCGGAGAGAGATAGTACGTGACATTTATCAGTTGGCTAATCTTGGGGTTCGTCTAGCCGATTCTGGAGGTACACGGATTTCTGTCCGAGGGGTTTCTGAATCATCTATTAAGGAAGATATCAAGCGGCATCAATATGAAGATCCTGTTTTGGCACGATACAGAGACACAGCCTATGATAAGGAGAAGACTCCGTTCGAGTTCACTCCGGACGGGACTTTATTATTTAAAGGCAGGTTGTGTGTACCTGATATTGCAGGCCTTCGGCAACAGGTTATGAGCGAGGCACATTATGCTCGCTATTCGGTCCATCCTGGGTCTACGAAGATATACCATGATCTCCGATGCTTATACTGGTGGGATGGCATGAAACGGGACATCGCAGAGTTCGTCGCCTAGTGTCCCAATTGTCAGCAGGTCAAGATTGAACACCAGAAACCGGGTGGACTGTTGCAGGAAATGGAAATTCCGACGTGGAAGTGGGAGATCATTAATATGGACTTCATTACAGGGTTGCCTCGCACTCCACGGAAGTATGATTCCATCTGGGTTATTGTTGATAGGCTGACAAAATCAGCCCATTTTCTCCCCGTCAGGACTACTTATTCCGCCGAGGATTATGCCAGGCTTTATATTAAAGAAATAGTGAAGCTTCATGGAGTTCCTATATCTATTATCACTGACAGAGGTGCTCAGTTCACGACGAACTTCTGGAGATCTTTTCAGGAAGGATTAGGGACTCAGCTGAGCCTGAGCACAGCTTTCCATCCTCAGAGTGACAGACAGGCTGAGCGCACTATCCAGACGTTTGAAGATATGTTGCGAGCCTGTGTCATTGATTTCAGAGGTAGCTGGGAGGATCACTTGCCATTGATTGAATTTTCTTATAATAACAGCTACCATTCCAGCATCCAGATGGCTCCGTACGAGGCTTTATATGGTAGGAAATGCAGGTCACCTATTGGCTGGTTTGATATTGGCGAGACAGAATTAATCAGCCCAGATATGGTCCAGCAGGCAGTTGATAAGGTGAAACTTATCCGGGAGCGACTATTGGCAGCCCAGAGTCGACAGAAATCATACGCTGATAAACGGCGTCGTCCTTTGGAATTCCAGGTTGGTGATTGGGTATTTCTGAAGGTATCGCCTATGAAAGGCGTAATGCGGTTCGGCAGAAAGGGTAAGCTTAGTCCGCGATATATTGGGCCTTATCTGATCGTGCGGAAAATTGGAAATGTCGCCTATGAGTTAGATTTTCCATCTGATTTGGAAGCGGTACATCCGATGTTTCACGTCTCTATGCTTCTTAAGTGCATCGGTGACCCTTCCAGAATATTCCCTGCAGAAGATATTCAAGTAACGGAGCAACTATCGTACGAGGAGCAGCCTGTATCTATTTTGGATCGTCAGGTACGGAGGCTCCGTAATAAGGATGTAGCCTCTGTTAAGGTACTGTGGCGGAACGGGAATAGGGAGGAAATGACCTGGGAGGCCGAAGAGGAAATGAAGAAGAAATACCCTCATGTGTTCCCTGTGCCCACAGGTTACCTTGAATCCCTACTTAATTTCATTTCAATACCAATAATATGTCATATGTGTTGTTTGTAACCATGAACTCCCCCAAAGTGTTTTCAAACCCTATAAGATTAGTTTTACATTCGAGGACGAATGTTCTAAAGGGGGGGAGGATGTTATATCCCGTGTTTTCACACCTTTGGAAAATTGGAAATAATTTGGACTTGTATGAAATAAGGTCATAATTGAATTTATGTAACCCTTGAGTTGTTATGAAAGAATATTAATATGGAAGTGTCGAGGAACGCTAAGGGCAAATTTGGGATTTCGAAAATTAGTTTCGGGAATTACAAAACGGGAATTATAATCAATTGGGCCCAAATAATTGAAGGAAAAATTTGGGCCCAACTCAAATGGGGTGGCCGGCCAACATACTTGGCCCAAACCCAAGTCACATGGTAACCATGTGACAAATTAATTAAGGGACCATTATATGCATTAGAAAGTCAAGAAAAATTAGAAGAGAAAGAACAAGCAAAGAGAGAGCAAGAAAAAAAGGGGTTTCGGGTTTGGTATTGGAAAATCACCATCAAAAATCTCCCTCTAAAAATTAATCTCTTGTTGAATTCCTACTAATTCAAGGTCCCTTTTCAACTTGGTGTAGTTGGTTTGGAAGAAAGAGCCCTTGGTTCATCATCTTGATCATATAGCCAAGTGAAGAAGATTGAGTGAGAAGGTAAGAATTCATCCCTTATTATTTTGTTTTGGAATCTTGTTTGTGTTGTAGTATGTAGAAATGTGTTGAGTGTATGGAGAAATGGAAGTTTGCAAAGTGGGTATGTGTTATTAGTGTATGGCCGTGTGAATGTATATGTTGTATAGCCATAATGTGTTGAATTTGTGTTATATTCTAGTTGTGATTGTGGTGAAATGCATATTGGAAATGAAAGTGGAATGAATTGAGCTGGAGTGATAAAAAGAGCACATGGCCATGTGGTGTGTTGGAGTTGGAACGGAAATGAATTAAGTTTGCTTAGTGTGTTAGTGTGTTATTGTGATGTTTGCAATGTAAATGAAAGTAAAACAATATGAGTTTGCTTTGAAATGGAATGTAGAAACTTATGTCGTTTTAGTATGATTTTCCGACATTAGGAAAATGAAGTTATTTGGTTGTTAGTTGTGTTAATCATTAATGAATTTGGGAGTTGGAAACATGTTATTAAAATGTATGCCAAAGATTTGATGTTTTGAACAAGTTATGACTTTGGCGGAAAGTTGTATTGTGTATATCGTGTGTATAACTTGAGGAAAGGATATGAAATGTTTCTAAAACTATACTGTGATAACCTTGATTGATAATGAGTGTGAAATCATTGATATTAGTTTGAAAGTTAAGGTTAAAGTAAAGGTTATGACATTATGTCGGCAAGTAGAACTAGTGTTGCCATATTGTGTTTCTAATGTTTGTTGTTGATGGTGATGTTGTTGCTTGGGTTGTTGTTGATGATTGTAAGCCGAGTTAAGTTCTCGGGGGTGCTATATGTATAGGGGAAGTGCTGCCGAAATTTCGGTAGACAAATAAGAGTTGAATTGAATTTGTAGCATCTATAACTTACAATTGGCAAACTTGACCATTTGCAGATTTTTGACGAAACGGGAAGTGAGTTTGGAAAGGCGTAAGGAGCTTAAAACGTATGTAAAGCTACCCCGATCCTTCTTTTGGCATGTCTAAGTGTTTTAGGATCGGATTCGGGCCTCAAAAGACCTTCTTGGCCATCGGAATCCGTAAGAGAAAATCTCAGTTTTTCCTTCAGTATAATTGAACCATTTTGATATGCTTTTCTTGAAATTATGCAAACTTTGTCTAAACTCCTTGAAAAGCTATAGAATGTCCGTAGAACCTTTATAGGTGACCCCATAAGCTTAAAGGGCATAATTTGAGCCCACCGCCTTGCTTGTTCCGAGGTGGGCCCGCTATTCCCGGTTTTGCCCTTAATGTACTAAAGTCCCCTTTTTGAACGATTTTTGAAAGGAATGTTTCGACTACCCTTTTAATTACCTAACTAATATGGTTTTAAATATTTCATTAAGTCTGATAAATTGTTTTGATACTCGCAACTCATTTACTATGATTCCTTCCGACTTCATCGGATCGGTTTGTCTTTGATATGCCTCATTGAGTCTATGGAAACATTTATGATATTTTACTTGCATTAGTTTCTCACGACTCTATTCGTGGATGCCCCAATGTTTCCCACACTGAGCCCGAGCCACGATATGTTGTCAAGCGTAATCCTCTGCATTGATCGCCGTGCCTCGATGTGAGGGGGCAGGTATATGCGTACATGGGTTTGTGGAGTATGCTGTGCCATGTACGTTTGTTCTGATATGATTTACTATGGCCATCTGATATGACATATTATGTTACGGGGTCATGCCCCTATTCTGATTCTTCTGTGTTGTGGCACCAGCGTCGGGAGGGTGGCCACGTTCTGTCTGCCGAGTCCCTTGGCAGGGGCCGGATTTGATATGACATATGTTCTGTACACACTCTGCATGCTTTGGAAATATGTATCTGATACTTTGGATTTTCCGTTTACTTTCTGTATGTTCTGCACCAGTTATGATTTTGTTTCTGCAGCTCAGGCTTTACATATTCAGTACATATTTCGTACTGACCCCCTTCCTTCGGGGGCTGCGTTTTCATGCCGCGCAGGTACCGACGACAGGTTTCCTGATCCGTCTGCTTAGGATCTCATTCTGCTATTCTTGGGGCGCTCTTTTATTCAGAGCCATCTTTTGGTATAGTCTGTCACTTCGATATATGTATATTCTCGTTCATGGGTACGGCGGGACCCTGTCCCGTCATATGATTCTGTCGGTTTGTTAGAGGTCTGTGGACATGTTGTGGGTCGGGATCTTTCTGTACAGTTGGGTGCTTATGTTGTGTTTGGGCGATCCCATTCGCCGCGACGGCCGGTCCGCATATATTTAAATGTTGCCTTGTTGGCCCTGTGTGGCCTTTGTTGGTATTTTCTGCGTGCAGGATATATGGGATAGTCCGTAAAACAAAGGAAACTCTGCCGAAATTTTTCTAAAAATTAGCCAAATTTGAAATACAGCCTTGTCGGCTTCTGCCATATACTAGAATGCGTTTGAGTGCCCAGATCGGGCACTAGTCGTGGCCTACGGGGTTGGGTCGTGACAATATCACTCAAAGCTTATGAATGGAATTACCCCAAAGTTCATATCATTCATCACTTAAGTCTAAGACATGCCAAAAGAAAGAAGGGATAGGCTTTACATACCTTTAGCGCCTATTCGCCACACAACACGTATACGCTGCCCAATAGTATCTCAACCTATATTAAGACGTCAAGAACTACGGTTAAGCTATGGGGAGATTCAAAACGTATTTTAACGTTAGTAACTCTTTCCTAGATAATTAGACAACGTTTCCCTTACATTCAAGCCAATTACATAATAGTCAAGTCAACACCAATAACTATACGTTCAGGTACTATACCGAAGCTATTCAAGACAAGACTTGAGAACACTCCGAACAGCCCGCACAACATTCCAAACAGCCTACATTCACAACATTCGATAGCAATCCACATGCAACAACGACATATTCGAGTTATCCTTAATGATCCATAGTCATAATATTTTCATCTAAAGAACCCTATAAAAACCCAACCAACATATAACACAATGTACAGTCTTAATTATCATTAATCTTCCAAGCTCAATAAGATCAACAACAACATATCAAAACAGCCCCTAACTAACAACGTAAAGAGATGCTCGATATCCTCACGAACGTCTACGGACATGCCAAAACAAACCATCTACATTTATTATACATTACTTAACACATTCTTTTCATCCAAATTCATGAGTTACCCCAGCAACTACACGGCAACACCATCATCTATTTAAGGCAAGAAAATTATACTAGCACCACACTAGGTTCTACAACAGCCCACAAAATAATTACAACTTCAACTTTCACCATTAAATACCTTCATTCTCACCACAAAATCCATAACAACAACAATCAAAATACTAAATAAAATCAGTTCATCATTTCCACCTAAAACAGCCCCTACGGCTTCAACATCACTCCAACACCAGCATACACAATTTCATACATCCAATTCACATTTATACATTCAAAACCCATCCAAACTCACCCTAAAACATATAGAAAATGATCAATTCTTACCTTAACACTTGACCTTTCAACAGCTGGAATTTGTAAATTAGAAAGACAAGGATCCTTGCTGCCCGTCAATGATTAATTCTTATTCCCATGTCCTTCATTTGATTAGAAACACCAAGATACTTAATTTGGATCAAGGTTTGAAAGTGCACCAAAGCTCAGCCATGGCCGAGAGCCATCCTCTCTCTATCTCTATATTTTCTAAGTTGTTGAAAATGAGAATGAGCTCTTAGTCATCAAACTTGGTTTAAATATGCTGCCTACAAGTTGGGCACGTGTCCCACTCATGGCTTGAGCCAATCAAATTTGGCCATGCCATGGGTGGGGTCCATACGGCCCACTACTGCCCAATTAATGAATTTTTTTTTAATCTTAAATCCCCACTTAATAATCTAATCACAATTAATTAATTCCTAATCTCCAATAATAATATTTTTTTTTACTCTAAATGAAATTTATAAACAATTGGTTCTAATTTAGAAATTAAAAATTAAGGGTTTCTATTCCGTGTCCTAGAATGATCCCGTCTTTTAACTTGAGTCGATTCTCTTGCGAATGACTCGACGTATAAAAATACGGGGTATAACAATATAAATAGATAATGGTATAAGTACACCCTTAAGGGGGGAAGCGGATAAAAGGAATGCAAGTGTAAGATGGAAACAGTTGACCCTACAATATATTTGATATGGATGCTTAAACATCAAGTGAGATCCCTTGCTGAAACAAGTTAGTAAGATCTGTAAGCCAGCAATAAACGGATAGAATTCAGGATGGTATTTGAGACAAGACCAAGGATCATTTGTAAATATCTTGTACAATATGACATTAGAAAGTGGGTGAATGGTAAAAACAAAGAGTACGACAAGAGAATGGTAATGAGTCACTTAAGAGATATTATGAAGAATAGCTATGATATACTAGGTTAAAGGCTAAGACGTTGGCAATGGAGTTGTTCGCCAATGATATTGCGACTTATAAGTAGTAAGGAGAAGGGATAGAGAATCTCCTATAATAGGATATGAGAAAAAAATCAAAGGATGAACCAAAGGAAAAGAGTATGACAAGATAGGCTGCGAGCTGTACGAATGAAGTATGTAAGGCAGAATAAATCAAGAGAAGGGAAAGGCTATGACTACGATTGGATATGTTTTATATGAGTTGTACAAGAATAGCTATGCAACCTATGAATATTTGTATTCTAAGGATGAGATTAAGTGGGTACTTGATAAGAAGGGTATGGATTCAATAATAACAATGCGGTTGTGATATTTCAGATACATTGAGGGAAGGCATAAGGTGGTCTGAGCTAAATTACCGAGATAGAATTAATACCGAGGGCAAATAGGACATGGCCATAGCTGAGCCCGATACCATTGAATGATATGAGAGAAGAATGCAAGGTAAAGTATAAAGACTAGTGAAACGACGCTAAAGTATTTCTCGGGCTAATTTGAGCACCTCCACATATTTGCGTAAAGATTGCAACATAATGTGTGACAATAAAACTAAAAGCAAAATCTGGGTAAAAGGGCAATAGAATACGCCTAAAGTGTTACAAGTTGGGTTAAGAGAAATTGTGAATTAGCTTAAGCGAGACGATCGGAACGAGCTGGTTACTAGAACACAGTGAATTTATATGTCAAATAAGGAACTCTTTCGGAATTATACCAGTTAATAAAAGTCAGAGCACAGGGCAGCTGTGTAAAGTTGTTATATGGGGAAACTTCAGCGCTACTTGATAACCAACTCTAAGGATGGAGATTAAGAGCTAAATGCAAAGTGACAGTTAAAAATCTTTTAAAGAGAAAGTCGAGAAGTGGTACGTGATACGGAAGATTCCAGAATACGGACTGTAACAGCAAAGCAAAGCAAGGTTATTGGAGTAAGATAATGTTACACCCTGGGAAATGTCGTTTTATTTGCAGAGTCTGTGAAGGGTCTACAAGTTACCGGAAGTATGAAATACTCCAGGGATTGTAAAGTCTAATAAATCGACGGGGGACGTCTACGCGTAAGAGGTAAGCTGAATTGAACGATACATCTTACGGGAATAACTATAGAAGAAGGAAGAGTCGAGTTATGACTAAGTGCACCAGGCAAAGAGTAAGATTTCAATAGAAGAGCTCGCAATACAACTGTCAACCAACTACGAGATAAGGAGGAGAGTAAAGACAACGATGTGGAATTATTACCTCGAGAAGCAACAGAAAGAGGAAATATTGCGGGAATGGTTACTTAGAGATCTGAAATGCATTGTAATAGATTAAAGGGAATCGATCAACGAAAAAGGCATGTGAAAAGCATCATAATTCAATAAAAGGACATTTAAGGAAGTATTAGGAGCGCAGAACTAGTTTAACATTCGGGGAGGAATGTTCCAAAGGGGGGGGGGGGGGGGGAGGATGTTACATCCAGTATTTTTGGACTAGGAAATTGAATCGTCCAATATGAGCAAAATTACCCGAGCCTGGAGAATTCGATCATATTCAAGGATAAAAATCGAGAGCTCGATGTACAAAGAGTTTGAGGCCCCGAAATAATTTAGGCCTTAACAAGTGTGACGACGGTGATCGGGAAATATATTTGGTGTGTACCAAAAGGGACTATGGACTAGTACTACGTCACATAATTATGGAAATGAGTATATGAAGTGTATTAAAAATAATTGTTATTAAAGCGAATTGAGATAAGAAATTAATTTTGGTATTAGTTATGATTAACATGGATAAGCACCAATAGTGGGCTGCCATTTGGCCTTAGTTGGGCAAATAGGTGGCACCAAATGGTGAAGGGGAATTAATGAGTCATATGCACATCTTAGTGCATAATGACACGTAGAATTAAGGATGCTAAAAGAGGACTTTGGCTATTCCTTATCATTACATTGCAAAAGAATCCTACAACAAAATAAAAAAACGCACAAGATCATTTGATCAACCAAATCCAAGGATCATAAAACGTGCACAAGATGATAGCAGCATCGTACTTGTATGTATTTCTAGCAACAATGAGCATAATCTTTCAACAATATTCTTCACTTTGGGGATAAGTAATGTTGAGAAAGGAAATATGGGCAGCAACGATCTGCCCTCTAAATGTGCAGCCAGCGACGTTGCATTTTAAGGAAGCGATGTATATTTCATCTCAAGAATGACATACGAGTTTCGCTCTCTACTTCAATCTCGTTGTTCCGTTTGCCGTGTTGTTAAATTTGGAATTTATTCAAGGTGAAGTAATGTGGAAGAAGAGTATTTATTGGCATATAAGGTAAGAATTCTCCTCCTCTAAGTATATTTAAATTCACTGAAGTCATGGTTAAATCACGAGACGAGAAACACGAAAAATTATACCGTAAATCGTATATGATATTGTTGTTGGATCATGGGCTGTTTATGGACTGTTTTGAAGTTGTTCTTGAGCTATTTATTGCTAGAATTGTTGGAACATATTTTATTATGTTGTTGTTGAAATTGTGATTGACGTTTTTACATATTTAAGACGTTATATGGCATAATGGTATATTGCATATATAGGGGTTGTTTTGATCATATTCTTGAATTATTAATGATGGGGACTCTTAAGAAATGACTTAATTATATGGTTGTTGGTGTTGTTATTGAGGATTTGGCCGAGTTAAATTTTCGGGGTTTGTTGAATATATAAAGGAAATGCTGTCCGAATTTCTATAAATGACGTGCTAGCTTAGGGTTGGATTCCTAAGTACCTTTAGCTAATGTTTGGTATTTATTGACATTGTTATAGATCTTGGGAAGCTGGAGACTTAGGTTTGGATTAGCTTAAGAAGCGGACAAGGTATGTAAAGTTATTCTTTCTTTCTTTTTGGCATGATCCTTATCATATGAATGAACACAATGAGCAGACGAGTTCCAAAGACTCTAATGTTAGATAGTGAAGAGATATTGTATCCTTGGCCCTTTATGATTTATGTCCATAATTCCCAGAGACTTTTCATATTAGCTTCTTATGTAACCAGAAGAGTTCAGAGTATCCTTTTCCGAGTTTTACATGCATGTATATGTATTATATTATATATGGATCGGGCCGTACGTTCCTCGGCACTAACATGTTATATTATATATGGATCGGGCCGTACGTTCCTCGACGCTAACATATTATATTATATATGGATCGGGCCGTACGTTCCTCGGCACTAACATATTATATTATATATGGATCGGGCCGTACGTTCCTCGGCACTAACAGTTATACTATAATCTATGTCTGTCATGCGCCGTAAAGTCAAATTCAGTTATACAGAGTTATGCAGATATTATCACATGTTAGCTACAGATGCATTCAATTATTGAGACTGTTTTTCATAATTCTTCTGTACTTGATGTTCTTACACTTTATATACTCAGTACATATTCCGTACTGACCCCTTTCTTCGGGGGGCTGCGTTTCATGCCCGCAGGTACAGATGCTCGATTCAGTGATCCCCCAGCTTAGGAGTTCCTTTCAGCTGTCTTGGAGAGCTCCGTTGTTCCGGAGTCTAGATTTTGGTACAGACCTTCTGATGTTTATATGTATATGTTTGTCTAGGGGTACGACGGGGCCCCGTCCCGTCATATTTCACTGTTGATACTCTTAGAGGTCTGTAGACATGTGTGTTGGTTGTATACAGATTATGATCAGCTGTGTATATATAGTTATTGTGGATGTTTCTGTTGTTGTAGCAGCCTTGCCGGCTTGCATATGTTATCGATACGTAGTGGAAGCCTTGTCGGCTTGCGTGATATAGTGGCAGCCTCGTCGGCTTACGTATGTTTTTATGTTGTGATTGATTGAGAACCTATAGGGTCAGTCTGACTATGTCTAGCAGGTACATATAGTTGTCCAGCTCGGGCACTAGTCATGGCTCACGGGGCTGGGTCGTGACAGTAATATGCATGAGACACCATATGAAAGCAAAATATGATATGCACATGTCACGACCCAAATCGGGGATCGTGCGGGCACCTCCCCAAATCGCACCTAGGAGGCGAACCTTTTTACCAAACACTCATTTAATATATAAAGAACGAATGACACAACATTAACAATTCCATTATCCATTGAAATCAGAATTTATGCAAGAAATACTTTTACAATAACCAATTCCCAAATTCAGGTCTAGATAAGTACAAGAGCTTCTAATATATACAACCGAATAATGATAATACAATGGAGAACAACCTCTGTTTTGGAATAGAATTAACAAAAGTTTTCGAAATGGACACCGGAGAAACCTCGGAAGCTACTAATCCACGAACTCAATATATAACGACTCTACACCCCGAATAGGGTGTAGCAAGAGTAGTATCAGTACATCACTCGTACTAGTAAGTATCATAGGACGCCAACGATTAGGAAAACATAATAACCATAGTAAACAGCAGATATGTATGGTAGGCAGTAACTCAGTCAGTCTACAAATTCAATACGGGGGAAGGTTTTACCACAAGGATTCCATTCAGCATTCAAGCCTATATATGAATTCTACTCCTTAATCCACAAACCATGCAATACAAGAAAAGACCCACACGAATATTACCCACGTCATCAAGTATGAATAACCTTACTAAAACCAATCATAGATCAAGTTCGCACCTACAACTAAAAATAAAACTACTTTCAATAGGGGACTCTTCCACCCCCCCCCCCCCCCAACAAGATAAATAGACAACTCACGCTACAAAGGTAAACATCACAGGGACTCAGGATAACATACACAAATACCCAACTGAACCAAATACCATCACAGACATAGTCTCAAGAATAGAAACTCTAGTATAGAAAGATCAAATAGCCGAATCATAGCCTATTGTGAAGCATCTAAACACAAGTCTGCCAAGTTTCCCACAATTCCTCAGAATAACCACAAACACAAGTACAACCAACAAATTCAATGAATGAATCTAAAATCAGATGATGATAACGAATGCATTTGCAATGCAATGATATGTAATAGCCAATGTAATCTCCATACACACATGATTCGGGAGGAATACCTTTACGCCTCAACAGTCATGACCCATATGGGACCCGCGAAGTCCATGTACCTAATGCGGTGTGCAACCCAATCCAATATATGTTACGGAACATACAACTCAATCCTAATATATATTGCGGCATGCAACTCGATCCCAATATACATAAGTGTTGCGGCGTGCAACCCGATCTAAATACATGAGTATGAATGCATGAATGATATCAATGACAGTGAGAATATATCAAGAATATATCAATATTAATGGTGCCACATGTGGACACATACCACAATATCAAGAATAAGTCAAATCCTTCCTTTATACCAGGTAATACCCAATAAATGAGAAATACGGTTTCACAATCATGATAAGGAAACTAAGCATCAAGTCTAGTATCACACATGTAGCGGCAAGCCAATAGGTCACAATAAGGCAATAAGCCACAATCAAACAACAATACCAACCTAGGTAATCCATCCCAACTTCATACCCGAAGGCGTAACATGCTTTCTCCAATAATAATTAACCATACATATGATTCGCTAACCGAAGTCTAACCATAAGGTAAACTAGAACCATCAATAGAACTCAATGATATGGCACAGACTCATTCATGCTAAATAGTCACTAACACTCACAACTAACGAGACACCCAACAAAAATCACGAGGCAACGAGCCACACATAATAGTACCAACCTAGGACTATCCATCCCAACACCATGTCCGGCGATCTAGGCATGCTTTCTCCGTCAATCTCTACTTTCATATATGAAATGCTAATCAAAGTCTAATTCAAGTAAGTCGTAAACTATCTCGAGGACGAGCAGGTGCCGTGAACATCCACTTGATCTTCATCTTCCATCTCCGAAAATAAGACCAAGGCGGAAAGGTCTAGGGATAGCAAGGAATCCGAGTAAGCAAGTGTAAGGATTAAGGTATTCATACCCATTAAGAATCTAGAGAATCTAAATACAACTCCGGGCTCACTAGGGTAACCAGGAACGTTTCCTCAAATTAGGTCTTCTAGGTTCCCATTGACTAATAATCTAGGTCTTATGGTTATCTACACCAAAACAAGTCATACATTGTGTTCTTCTTTAAAATCCCCAATTTCAAGAAAGCCTAAGACTTAACCCATTTGCAAAATAATCGAAGAAATAGGATTTGGTGTTTGTTAATTAGCCTAGAATATGAATCTAAGAGTTCCTTCGAAAATGCCATGTAGAATTCTAAGTGAAGAAACCCATTTTACCTTTCTAGGGTTTTGCAAGTTAGGAAGTCACAATTTTTGTTAATCCCTATAATCAAAACTTAGTAAATGAAGGAAGAGATTAAACAGAGATAAAATAAATAATCCCAAGGTTCCATGAGATTTCCTCTGAAAATGCCCCAAAGGGCGGCTTGTTTTGAGAGTTGGGTGAAAAATGACGTCAAAAATCCCGAAATGAACTTTAAATACTAAGTCTGCCCAGCATCGTCCGCTGTGGCGACAACGGGGCCGTCGTAGCGAGCGACCGCTACGGTGAACAATCGACCATGGGGGCCAGCTCAAGGAAGTCCATCTCTTTCGTCGTGGCGAAAGTGGGATCCGCTGGGCTGAAGATCCTTAGTCGTGAGCAGCTCGCGATAGATAGCGGAGATTTACTGGGGAAGACCATCTGCAGCGGTCCACCCCTCGTCATGGAAAAGTACTAGGCCCAGTGGCATTAACTCAATTTTTAATTTCCTTCTATCTCGACTTTGGGTCAACTTAACAAAAAATCCCCCAGGTGAAACTAACAGGCACAATAGATCAGGAAGGTTTTATGATACAAATTGGGGAAGGTTCGGTAATGGCCTAACGGGTTGTTACATCAGATACCAATTAAACAATTGTTCGTTCTCGAATGGCGTGGGGCAGAAAGAAGGGAAACAGGGTTGACCCAACCCATAACAAAAGATAAGCAGGGTCGACGTCAAAAATTCACACCTGAATTTATTGATCCTAGCTTTTATTTACGAATCAAATATTGTTTGCAGAAGAATTGGGATCATCCGCTTGCGGATACAAATTAACATCATACCTTATGAGGGGAAAATTTTAAGAGTCTTACTATATTAAAAGGCTCCCGGGGTACTGAATTTTTAATGACCCACAAGGCTCACTAGGTCACACACTAACTCAAAATAAACTGGGGTTGCGTTAAAACAGATCAATTAATATTGAGGAGCACAGGAGCGACAGGTCTCGCTACTGCGGAACACGACCCGCTAGTGCGCATTTGCGGGAGTGGCGCACGTTACGTTGAGGCAAAAATAAACAAAAGGGGATGAGCCGCTGTAGCAACTGGATTGGCCGCTATAGCGACTTCTCCGCTGTGGCGACCCACTTCCGCCGTAGCAGAAGTCGACGATTCCAGATACAAAAGGGGGTGATTTTTCACTTTCCCCACTTTTCACTCCACTCCCCCCACTACCCAAATTCTTCTCCCACTCCCACAACAATTCAACCTCCCAACTCCTCTCTTTAGTACAAAAACACTTCCTCTTACCTTTATTCAAAACCCATTCTCTATCAAACACTTGAAAATCCCACAAAGCAAAAAGGGCAAAATTTCCTTTGCAAGGAGGGATAACAAAATATAGTGCAATGTCCCTCGAGTTCTCAAATCAAGATATGTAATTATTTATAACAACTCTAGAATAAATATGGGACTACTAATCTAAATCTTTATGCCTAATTACCGAAAATTGCAAGAAAAAATTAAAATTTGGGTTGATGGGTTTTCAGGTTGGTGGTGCACAGAATCCAAAATTTGTTACTTGGTTAGCGCCAAAATAATATCATCACTACGTAATGCTTTAGAATTGCTCAATTTTGGGGGTGAGAAACGTGAATATAATGTGGGTTGTTCTTGGTAGTGGGTTAGCTTCTTTGAAATTTTTTTAGGGAGTTTGTTGCTTGAAATTGTTTTCTATGGAGTTTTAAAGTCATGCATGTTTGAATACTGGTCGATCTGTGAGTGAAACATTGATTCTGAGTACAACAAATTGAGAAAGATTTTGAAAATTTTTAGGGTTGTTTCGCTGGGGACGACGAGTCCTCCAATGCGGAAACGTATCCGCTTGAAAACATGGCTTAAAAGAATAAGGTCGGCGTTATGTTCGCTTCCCAACCCCGGAATGTCATCGCCACTACTTAGAGTATATAAGGAAGGGGTTTTTATTGGAAAGGGGGCTTAACATGAACAAGGCAGAACATTGTGCCCCGAAGCTCTATGATCGGTTGTACGAATTTTGTGGGATTGCTTCACCGCTGATCCCAGCAAATTAAATGAAAATTGGGTAAGAGAGTTTTATGCTATGCTCAATACAGTAGACTTGTCCGCTCCGGATCTAGAAATCATTATTCGTGGAACTGTGGTGAAGATTAGGGCTAAGGTGATCAATGCCCAACACCACTTAGAGGACCAGCCGGTGGAGGCCATAGCTGAGAAAGACTATAAGGGTAACGGGGCTTGGTTAGTGTCGAAGTTGGTAGCGGAGGAGGATAGGAGATCGGTCGATTGGATAAATAAGAGGGTCGGAATTAAGAGTATTAATTTCACTGCTGAGGCCATAAGGTGGCTGAACATCATTTCTCAACTAGTATGCTCCTCGAGGAACACTATCGATGTTACCTACCCTCCGGCTTTCTTGATTGCTTGCATCCTAGATGACGTTCCAGTGAATGTGGGTCATCATGTTATCCAGGAGTGGAGGGAGTTTCTGGGGGATCTGGGTCCGAGCTTGATGTTTCCCTCCCTTATCACCGCCCTAGGCAAGGAGGTCGATGTCCCGTGGACAAATGAAGATGATTGGGTTGATTCAGACATTGACTTCAACCCACTGAAAGTGAAGAGATATGGTTCTGCTATCCGGAGCAAGAAAAGAAAGATGATGAGGGCGTCGGGGTCGATGTGAGCCTTGGAGAGAGAGAGGACGAGACTGCACCATCACAGACTCAGAGTCCTTTTGAGCAGCTGGATACACAAATGGAGGTGATGAAGGGTTTGCTCCTTAGGCTCTCTAGGCCTTCCACCAAGGCCGACTCATCAGGTAATGCTGTTGGTTACTTCTCTCAAGACGAGATAAAGGAGTATTTGAAGACATAGGAGGAGATGAAGACTTCAGAGGCCACACTGCAGCGTCTACACCGTCATGGCTAAGACCCATGGTGAGCTCCGGACGAATTTTGACAAGGAGAGGAAGAAGAACAAGTCTAGGGACAAACATTTCATAAAGATGTGGATAGGCATCAAAGGGATGTTCAAGGTCATGCAGCCGAAGGAAAGGCTTCCGGTTGCAGATAAGAACGATCCACAGCATTACCCCTTTCTGAGTGAGCCTAATGTTGGTGGCGAAGTCTACAGTTCAGATGATGAGGGAAATGAAGCAACTAGCACAAGGAAGGAGAAAGGGGCTTCTCCCTCTTAGTCATGGTTTCTCCCTTATAGGGCCTTTATTTCTAGACATTGTTTTTTGGTTTCTTTTGATGAATGCTTGAACAATTGGTTTTCTTGTTTTTCTGTATTTGTCTTTGTGATCTAACTTTGATGGATTTTGCCCTTGTCGGGCTTGGTGATGTATCTGAATTTGCTGGTCTTGAAATGTTGTTTCTTGAATTTTTTAGTTTGGACATGTTTTGGAGATTTGGCCAGTAACTCACTGTTTTCTGCCATACTACCGCTGTAGCGGATGTGAGATCCGCTACGGCGGATAGGCCATCATAGAGAATATTGCGCGGCAGTGAAAAAGAAGGAACTTGAGGGTTATGCTGCAGCGGACACAAATCCACTATAGCAGACACGCTATAAGGAAGGACGATACACGACAACGGACAAGAAAGAACATGAGGATTCCGCTCCAGCGAACACAAATCTGCTATGGCGGACTCGCTACTTTAGACAAGGCTCTGCTGGCACGGTACTTAATGCAAAACATCCCATTGCCACAGTGGGCCTCCCTTCACCGGCGCAGGATCGAGGGCCGGAACCTTTGCTCGCTGTGACGAGAAGATTGAACTAATGTGCAATTTTGATGCCCTCAAGACTTGCACAACACTTGGAACTTGTCGAATCGCATTTTTCACATGAAACAAACCATACAACGCCACAACAATACTATCGTTAGATACCAATTGGAATCAACTAGATACCAATTGGACATGTCTAGATGCCAAATTGACCGAGGTGGCACGATAGGAGAGAAAGAAGGGAAGTTTCCTAAATGCCCTATAGCCTCTCGTGGATGGGTATGGACATCTACGTACCATTCCATAAGACTCTACTAGACATTGCTTATGTACTTGTGAGACCAGTAACCTAAAGCTCTGATACCAACTTGTCATGACCCAAATCAGGGAACGTACGAGTACCTCCCCAAATCCCACCTAAGAGGCGAACTTTTTTACCAAACACTTATTTAATACATAAAGAACGAATGACACAAACTAGCAACTCCATTATCCATTGAAATCAGAATTTATGCAAGAAATACTTTTACAATAACCAATTCCCAAAATCGGGTCTACACAAGTACAAGAGCTTTTAATATATACAATTGAATATGTTACACCTCGGAAAAATCATCCGTTGGTACGCAAGTGAATGAACTAGCGAAATACGAGTATCGGGTTAATGATGACTTGAAGGGCATTTTGGGAAAGAGTTATAACGTCCCTTAGATTAGTATTGAAGTGTTAAACAAGTGTTAAGAAGGTTCCATGAGGATCGGAGATCAAACGAAGTGGCGAAACTAAGTTCAGTGACTGATGAGTTCTACGGCTCATTATACGGACCGTATAATGTTATACGGACCGTATAGTGGACCGTAAAACCATCACAGTGAAGGTTGGTTGCTGGTGGAATTTTACGGTCAGTTATTCGGACCGTATAAAATTTATACGGACCGTATAACGAACCGTCGAATGGTCACAGTGAAAGGTTGCTCACTGGTAACGTTTTACGATCAGTTATACGGACCGTAAAACTGTTTTACGGACCGTATAACGGACCGTCAAGTAGTCACAGTGAAGGGGTGCTGGGCAGACCCATTTCACGGTCTATTATACGGACCGTATAACCATTATACGGACCGTATAATGGACCGTATAATGGAACCCGACAGTTCGGTGATGATTTAATAAATAAAGACCAAGTTCATGAAAATCATTTCCACATTTCCTCTCTCTCTCTAAAATATCTCTCTACAATTTTTGTACAAGTTTTCAAGGGTATTAATCCATCAACCACATTAAACAAGTAAATCCAAGGTAGAAACCCATCAAGGATCATCTAAAGTCAAGAAACCCAAATGGAGAAAAACTAGGGTTTTACTCAAAGTGAAGTATTATCAACAAAAGCTTGTCCCTACAACTTCTAAGGTAAGATTCATGATTTTTATATGATGTTTACGGTATTGGAGAATTAAAATGCATGGATTGTAGAAAACATGGTCCACTAGGACATGAATGATGAATAGTGACGTTTTTGAGATATAGTTTGAATTGAATCATGATTGTTGTTGTATTGTGATATGAGTGTGTTATAAATGACGTTAAGATCATGAAATAAACATTGTATATGGATGAACGAAGTTGGGTGTTGTGACCCTAAACAGGGACAAATGGAAGTGAATTGAGAATGTGGATAATGTAGATGATTAATGGCCATGGAAATGATATTATAAAAGGGTTGTTGACGTTTGGGGTTGAATTATGATATGGACAAATGTTGTATAGATAAAGGAGATGCTGTCCAATTTTCTCTAGTTCTAGCCATGTGCACTAGTTATCGATACTAATGATAGTATGGCCTTAATGAAGGTAGAAACGTGAGCATCGAAGGAGTACGTGCAAGTGTAGAATAATTCGACAAAGAGGTATGTAAGGCTAACCCTTCTTTCATAAGGCATGGTTCTTTGGCCAAACTCCTAATCCCTCTATATGAGTATGTTGACTACAAATGTTTCACATTCCGAGCTCATAAGGTCACTATCCTTGATTGGTACTACGAATGCGCTACGCACCTCAGGTGACGAGTAAGACTACGATATAGAAGTAACAATAATGATAATGATAGTAATGATGATGGTGATAATAATGATGCTAAAGGTGCCTACGGGCTGTTATACTCATACGTGCCTATGAAGGGCTATAATGAAACCCCGAGTTTATAACGCCGGGTAGAATATATGTGTATGAATATGTATAGAATATGTATACGATTACGAAACGCGCGCACACATCTGCAGATGGTACGGATAACCCTGAAGCCTTGGTAGGGCCAGGTATGAGTAACATTGAGCCTTGGTTGGCCAAGTATGTATATGAAATACTGATCCAATGAGGTCGGGTACGCTATGTAAATGCCATGTATACGAAATGACTATGTATGTATATATTATGTAAAAGAATGTGATGAGACTATGTATAAGAATACGAATAAGGACATGTATACTAATACGAGCACAAGTATGGTACGAGTTTTATTATGGGCACGAATGACGATGTGAGTAAGTAAGCGACATGATGATGATGATATTATTGTCTCCCCTCCTATGCTATTCCATATATTGTTCATTATGTTGTATATCAATGTTAATCATGCTTTACATACTCAGTACATTCTTCGTACTGATGTCCTTTTGTTTGTGGACGCTGCGTCATGCCCGCAGGTGCACAGGGAGACAGGCTTGACCCATAGCTGCCTATTTGAAGATTTCATAGAGAGCTCCATTTCCTTCGGAGCCATATCTTTTGGGTACTCATTCGTTTGTGTATATAATTATGGGCATAGCGGGGTCCTGTCCCGCTCATGATATGTCATACTCTTCGAGGCTCGTAGTCATGTGTATGTGGGTAGAGATGTTTGGCCATGTCGGCCTATGTTTTGTATATCCTTTGTTGGCCTCGTCGGCCTTGTATATTTGACATGGCATAGATGCCCATGATATGTTAATTGATGATGGTCGTCCAATGGGACTAGCTTGATTAATGATTTAAAATGCATGAAATGAATTATGGTTCACCTAGATGTTATGATATGCATGATAAGGGGGTGCCCGGGTGGGGTAGCACCGGGTGCTCGTCGTGGCCCCCTAGTCGGGTCGTGACAAAAGTAGTATCAGAGCAGTTGAGTCCTAGGATGTTTCTACGAGCCGTGTCTAGTAGAGTCTTGGTTATGGGTGTGTTGCGCGCCACACTTATAAACGAGAAGCTGCGGACATCTTAGGAATATATGACCTTCTTTCTTCATAAGAATCATGCGATAAAGCTATGATGTAAGAAATTCTTGTTCTTAAATCGTGTGTTGTGTATTTCAGAGATGCCTAAAAAGAAAAAGGCTACAGCAGCCCAAAGGGGCAAGACGGTGGCAGAAAAGCGGGCTGAAAGAGCACCGCCACCAGTAGTAAAGGAAGATGAGTCCCAGAGTGCGGCTCAATCTCAGTCCTCCCAGACAGTGCCTATCACTGAGGAGCACGTGGGAGCCTCAGCCCCAGCCCCAGCTCCTCCGCCGAATGCTTCAGGCCAAGACGTAAGAGAGGCCATTAATTTGTTGACTCAGTTGGTCGCGGCCCAGACTCAGAGGCCAAGCGCGGGGCAAGGTGACAGGACTGTTAGCGCAAGGGCCCGTGACTTCATTGCTTTGAAACCCCCGGAATTCTTTGGGTCGAAACTGGAGGAGGATCCCCAGGACTTTGTTGATGGTATGCTAAGGACGCTCCGATTGATACATGCTTCAGACACCGAATCGGTGGAGCTAGCGTCATACAGATTGAGGGATGTCTCAATCCAGTTGTACACGGTTTGGATGGCTTCGCAGGGAGCCAATGCACCTCCGCCGGTATGGCAAGAGTTTGTCGATGCTTTTCTCCGTCACTACATGCCTCCAGAAGTTCGGCGAGCTAGGGCCGATAAATTCTTGAATCTGAGGCAAGGTAGCATGAGTGCTACAGAGTATAGTCTCCGCTTCAATTCCTTGGCTAGGTATGCTTCGGCCATGGTAGCGGATATGGGCGATCGGGTGCACCGGTTTGTGAAGGGCCTAGGGCCACATTTGATGGATAAATGCTTGACTGCTTCTCTTCAGGATGGCATGGATATTGCACGTATTCAGGCGCATGCTCAGGAATTGGAGGAACACCTACAGCAGCGGAGGAATGAACGTGAACAGGATAGGGGACATAGCAAGAGGGCTAGATCTTCGGGGCCGATGAGTGAGTCCAGAGGTGGGCACCGGCAGCAGCCCCCTAGGCATGCAGGCTACTCTATGACCAGTGCGCTCCCACGGTTTTCAGGCCAGAGATTGGATAGATCTGCTCATTCAGGGCCGAGCCCGAGTTATTCAGGGCCTCAGTATAGAGATGATTCAGGCCAGTCTAGACCACCCGTGCCACGATGTTCCCAGTGTGGGAAGTTGCATTGGGGTCAGTGCCGATCAGGTTCAGATGCTTGCTATTCTTGTGGTCGACCAGTCCACATTATGCGTGATTGCCCCTCAGTACAGGGTAGAGGTAGGGCCCAGCCATCAGGGTCGATAGCCGGGTCTTCAGCATCTGCACGCCCTATGGGGCCAGGTTCACATGCGCAGGTTGGCCATGGTAGAGGTAGAGGCAGAGCTCCCAGTTCCAGCGGTCCTCAGCACCGTATTTATGCTTTGGCTGGACGCCAA
This sequence comes from Lycium barbarum, assembly GCF_019175385.1. NCBI lineage: Eukaryota > Viridiplantae > Streptophyta > Magnoliopsida > Solanales > Solanaceae > Lycium > Lycium barbarum. Next base: position 84,846,731 of record NC_083339.1, on the reverse strand, counting down.
GATCTTGAGTCTTCTCCTGATGTGGTCACAGGTATATTATCGGTATTCTCTCATGATGTATATGCTTTGATTGATCCGGGCTCCACATTGTCTTATGTTACTCCATATATTGCGGGTCGATCTATAATTGAGCCGGAGTCTATTAAGCCTTTTGAGGTGTCTACGCCCGTTGGCGAATCGGTGATAGCTAGCCGAGTGTATAGAGATTGCGTAGTGGTGATATGTGACCGCCGTACAGTAGCTGATTTGCACGAACTAAAAATGGTAGATTTTGATGTTATTATGGGCATGGATTGGTTGGCTTCTTGCTACGCCAATGTTGATTGTAGAACGAAGATGGTTCATTTCCAGTTCCCGGGCGAACCAGTCTTAGAATGGAAAGGGAATACGGCGTCACCAAAGGGTAGGTTTATTTCCTATCTAAAAGCGAGGAAGATGATCACTAAAGGGTGTATTTATCAGCTAGTGCGAGTTCGAGATGTAGAAGTTGAGTCGCCGACTCTTCAATTAGTTCCGGTAGTGAACGAATTTCCGGATGTGTTCCCGGAAGAGCTTCCAGGCCTTCCTCCCGAGCGGGAGATAGATTTTGCGATTGATGTGTTGCCAGACACTAATCCCATATCTATTCCTCCCTATAGGATGGCACCCGCAGAGTTGAAAGAGTTGAAGGAGCAATTGAAAGACTTGCTTGAAAAAGGCTTCATTCGGCCTAGTTCATCCCCGTGGGGAGCACCCGTATTGTTCGTCCGGAAGAAGGATGGCTCCTTGAGAATGTGCATTGATTATCGGCAATTGAATAAAGTGACAATTAAGAACAAGTATCCCCTCCCGAGGATTGATGATTTATTTGATCAATTGCATGGTGCCAAATGGTTTTCAAAGATTGATTTGAGGTCCGGGTATCACCAAGTAAGAGTTAGGGAGAAAGATGTCCCTAAGACAGCTTTCAGAACAAGATATGGCCATTTCGAGTTCCGAGTAATGTCGTTTGGGCTAACTAATGCACCGGCAGTGTTTATGGACTTAATGAACAATGTATTCAGGCCTTTTCTGGACCTATTCGTGATTGTATTCATCGACGATATCCTAGTGTACTCTAGATCCGAGGCTGAGCATGCGGAGCATTTGCGAACCGTCCTTGGAGTTCTTCGAGCTCGAGAGTTGTTTGCAAAATTCTCCAAATGTGAGTTTTGGTTGAACTCGGTATCATTCCAGGGCCATATTGTTGCAGCTGATGGTATTCGAGTGGATAGTCAAAAGATCGAGGCAGTGAAAACTTGGCCAAGGCCCACAACCCCTACAGAGGTTCGTAGCTTTTTGGGCTTAGCCGGGTATTACAGAAGATTTGTTGAGGGTTTCTCTTCTATTTCTGCACCGCTCACAAAGTTGACTCAGAAGTCAGCTAAGTTTCAATGGACAGATGCTTGTGAACGTAGTTTCCAAAAGTTGAAAGACAGATTGACTTCTGCCCCAGTCTTGACACTTCCAGAGGGAGTGGAAGGATATGTCGTTTATTGTGATGCTTCAGGCGTCGGGCTAGGCTGTGTATTGATGCAAAATGGTAAGGTGATCGCGTATGCTTCTAGACAATTACGGAAACATGAACAGAATTATCCTACCCATGACTTAGAATTGGCCGCGGTGGTCCATGATTTAAAGATATGGAGACATTACTTATATGGTGTCCACGTGGATATTTATACAGATCATAAGAGTCTCCAGTACATCTTCAAGCAGAAAGAGTTAAATTTGCGGCAACGACGATGGCTAGAGTTGCTAAAAGACTATGACGTCGAAATCCTGTACCACCCCGGAAAGGCAAATGTTGTGGCCGATGCTCTTAGCCGCAGGTCTATGGGAAGCTTATGCGATGTGCGACAAGAAAAGAGAGAAATGACCCGTGAGCTTCAGCAGCTAGCCAGCCTAGGGGTCCGAGTAGTGGACTCAGGTAGCAGCAGAGCTACCATTCAGAATTCGGCAGTTCCGTCGCTAGTAGCGGAAGTAAAAGAGCGGCAAGGTGAGGATTCCAGGCTAATGTAGTACAGAGATACGCTCGCTCAGAAAGAGGGGTCACCATTTGATATTTCGGGAGACGGAGCCCTCCGATGCCGAGGCAAGCTATGTGTCCCCGATGTGGCAGACTTACGCCACCAGATTTTGAGAGAGGCTCATTGTTCCCGTTACTCCGTTCACCCTGGAACGACGAAGATGTATCATGATCTTAAGTCTATATATTGGTGGAATGGGATGAAGAAAGATGTAGCGGAGTTTGTAGCCCAATGTTCCAATTGCCAACAAGTAAAAATAGAACACCAAAAGCCGGGTGGCTTATTGCAAGCTATAGAAATCCCAACTTGGAAGTGGGAAATGATTAATATGGATTTCATTACAGGGCTACCTCGTTCTCGACGCAAGTATGATTCCATATGGGTGATTGTGGATAGACTCACTAAATCAGCTCATTTTTTACCGGTCAGGACGACCTATGTGGCAGAAGATTATACAAGGCTTTATGTTAAAGAAATAGTGAGACTCCATGGTGTCCCAGTGTCTATTATCTCCGATAGAGGAACTCAGTTTACGGCCAAATTTTGGGAGTCCTTTCAAGAGGGTCTAGGGACCCAAGTGCGCCTTAGCACGGCATTTCACCCACAGACCGATGGGCAAGCTGAACGCACCATCCAGACTCTTGAAGATATGTTACGGGCATGCATGATAGATTTTGGGGGAAATTGGGATGACCATTTGCCACTCATTGAGTTTGCTTACAATAATAGTTATCACTCCAGCATCCTAATGGCACCATATGAAGCTTTATATGGGCGAAAGTGTAGATCCCCGATTGGGTGGTTTGAAACGGGAGAGGCCAAGTTAATGGGGCCCGATTTGGTCCAACAAGCCATAGAGAAAGTCAAGCTTATACAAGATCGGTTGTTGGCGGCTCAAAGTCGCCAAAAGTCTTATGCGGATAATCGTCGAAGGGACTTAGAGTTTCAAGTTAAGGATTGGGTGTTTTTGAAAGTGTCGCCGATGAAGGGCGTTACGAGATTTGGCAAAAAGGGGAAGCTTAGTCCCCGGTATATAGGGCCTTATGAAATTGTGCGAAAGATAGGCAAAGTGGCCTATGAATTAGACTTACCTCCAGACTTGGAGTCAGTTCACCCGGTTTTCCATGTCTCGATGCTTCGGAAGTGTGTTGGAGATCCTACGAGGGTCGTCCCAGTGAATGATATTCAAGTGACAGAAAAGTTAACTTATGATGAAATACCCATTGCCATATTAGATAGGCAAGTACGGAGGCTTAGAAACAAAGAAGTGGCCTCAGTTAAAGTTTTGTGGAAAAATAATAATCGAGAGGAAATGACATGGGAAGCGGAAGAAAATATGCAATCCAAGTACCCGCATTTATTTCAGCCCTTGGGAGAAGTCCAAGATGAGACGTCAAAATCATAAGGTATGGATGTTTTCCTTTTATGCTTCTGGGTGTGTGGCCAAAATTTTCATGTTGTTATGATGTGGCCCTGTGTGGCATCGATATTATGGGTTGTTGTGACAGGTTGTTAGTGCCATGTTATAGGGGAAACTCTGGCGAAATTTTTATAAAATCCCGGGTGTTCTCGACATTCGAGGACGAATGTTCTTAAGGGGGGGAGAATGTTACACCTCGGAAAAATCTTCCGTTGGTACGCAAGTGAATGAACTAGCGAAATACGAGTATCGGGTTAATGATGACTTAAAGGGCATTTTGGGAAAGAGTTATAACGTCCCTTAGATTAGTATTGAAGTGTTAAACAAGTGTTAAGAAGGTTCCATGAGGATCGGAGATCAAACGAAGTGGCGAAACTAAGTTCAGTGACTGATGAGTTCTACGGCTCATTATACGGACCGTATAATGTTATACGGACCGTATAGTGGACCGTAAAACCATCACAGTGAAGGTTGGTTGCTGGTGGAATTTTACGGTCAGTTATACGGACCGTATAAAATTTATACGGACCGTATAACGAACCGTCGAATGGTCACAGTGAAAGGTTGCTCACTGGTAACGTTTTACGGTCAGTTATACGGACCGTAAAACTGTTTTACGGACCGTATAACGGACCGTCAAGTAGTCACAGTGAAGGGGTGCTGGGCAGACCCATTTCACGGTCTATTATACGGAACGTATAACCATTATACGGACCGTATAATGGACCGTATAATGGAACCCGACAGTTCGGTGATGATTTAATAAATAAAGACCAAGTTCATGAAAATCATTTCCACATTTCCTCTCTCTCTCTAAAATATCTCTCTACAATTTTTGTACAAGTTTTCAAGGGTATTAATCCATCAACCACATTAAACAAGTAAATCCAAGGTAGAAACCCATCAAGGATCATCTAAAGTCAAGAAACCCAAATGGAGAAAAACTAGGGTTTTACTCAAAGTGGAGTATTATCAACAAAAGCTTGTCCCTACAACTTCTAAGGTAAGATTCATGATTTTTATATGATGTTTACGGTATTGGAGAATTAAAATGCATGGGTTGTAGAAAACATGGTCCACAAGGACATGAATGATGAATAGTGACGTTTTTGAGATATAGTTTGAATTGAATCATGATTGTTGTTGTATTGTGATATGAGTGTGTTATAAATGACGTTAAGATCATGAAATAAACATTGTATATGGATGGACGAAGTTGGGTGTTGTGACCCTAAATAGGGACAAATGGAAGTGAATTGAGAATGTGGATAATGTAGATGATTAATGGCCATGGAAATGATATTATAAATGTGTTGTTGACGTTTGGGGTTGAATTATGATATGGACAAATGTTGTATAGATAAAGGAGATGCTGTCCAATTTTCTCTAGTTCTAGCCATGTGCACTAGTTATCGATACTAATGATAGTATGGCCTTAATGAAGGTAGAAACGTGAGCATCGAAGGAGTACGTGCAAGTGTAGAATAATTCGACAAAGAGGTATGTAAGGCTAACCCTTCTTTCATAAGGCATGGTTCTTTGGCCAAACTCCTAATCCCTCTATATGAGTATGTTGACTACAAATGTTTCACATTCCGAGCTCATAAGGTCACTATCCTTGATTGGTACTACGAATGCGCTACGCACCTCAGGTGACGAGTAAGACTACGATATAGAAGTAACAATAACGATAATGATAGTAATGATGATGGTGATAATAATGATGCTAAAGGTGCCTACGGGCTGTTATACTCATACGTGCCTATGAAGGGCTATAATGAAACCCCGAGTTTATAACGCCGGGTAGAATATATGTGTATGAATATGTATAGAATATGTATACGATTACGAAACGCGCGCACACATCTGCAGATGGTACGGATAACCCTAAAGCCTTGGTAGGGCCAGGTATGAGTAACATTGAGCCTTGGTTGGTCAAGTATGTATATGAAATACTGATCCAATGAGGTCGGGTACGCTATGTAAATGCCATGTATACGAAATGACTATGTATGTATATATTATGTAAAAGAATATGATGAGACTGTGTATAAGAATACGAATAAGGACATGTATACTAATACGAGCACAAGTATGGTACGAGTTTTATTATGGGCACGAATGACGATGTGAGTAAGTAAGCGACATGATGATGATGATATTATTGTCTCCCCTCCTATGCTATTCCATATATTGTTCATTATGTTGTATATCAATGTTAATCATGCTTTACATACTCAGTACATTCTTCGTACTGACGTCCTTTTGTTTGTGGACGCTGCATCATGCCCGCAGGTGCACAGGGAGACAGGCTTGACCCATAGCTGCCTATTTGAAGATTTCATAGAGAGCTCCATTTCCTTCGAAGCCATATCTTTTGGGTACTCATTCTTTTGTGTATATAATTATGGGCATAGCGGGGTCCTGTCCCGCTCATGATATGTCATACTCTTAGAGGCTCGTAGTCATGTGTATGTGGGTAGAGATGTTTGGCCATGTCGGCCTATGTTTTGTATATCTTTTGTTGGCCTCGTCGGCCTTGTATATTTGACATGGCATAGATGCCCATGATATGTTAATTGATGATGGTCGTCCAATGGGACTAGCTTGATTAATGATTTAAAATGCATGAAATGAATTATGGTTCACCTAGATGTTATGATATGCATGATAAGGGGGTGCCCGGGTGGGGTAGCACCGGGTGCTCGTCGTGGCCCCCTAGTCGGGTCGTGACAGAATAATGATAATACAATGGAGAACCACCTCTGTTTTGGAATACAATTAACAGAAGTTTTCGAAATGGACATCGGAGAATCCTCGAAAGCTACTAATCCACGAACTCAACCTTTAACGACACTACACCCTGAATATGGTATAGCAAGAGTAGTATCAGTACAACACACGTACTGGTATGTATCATAGGCTGACAACTATTAGGAAAACATAATAACAATAGTAAACAACAGATAAGTATGGTAGGCACTAACTCAGTTCGTCTACAGATTCAATACATGAGAAGGTTTTAGCACAAGGATACCCTTCAGCTTTCAAGCCTAGATATGAACTTATACTCCTCAATCCACAAACCATGCAATACAAGAAAACACCCACACAAATATTACCCACGTCATCAAGTATGAATAAACTCACTAAAACCAATCATAGATCAAGTTCGCGCCGACTACTCTCAACAGGGGAATCTTCCTTCCTTCCCCCCCCCCCCCCCCACCCAACAAGATAAACAGGCAACTCACGCTACAAGGGTAAACAACACAAGGACTCAGGATAACATATACAAATACCCAATTGAACTAAATACCATTACAGACATAGTCTCAAGAATAGAAACTCTAGTATAGAAAGATCAAATAGTCGAATCATAGCCTATTGTGAAGCATCGAAACACAAGTCTACCAAGTTTCCCACAATTCCTCAAAATAACCACAAACACAAGTACAACCAACAAATCCGATGAATGAATGTAAAATGAGATGATGATAACAAATGCATTTGCAATGGCTAATGTAATCTCGTTACACACATGCTCTGGGCGGAATACCTCAATGTCTCGACAGTCATGACCCATGGGGGATCCGCGAAGTCCAATACCTGTTGTGCACGCAACCTAGTCCAATATATATTGCGGAACTTGCAACTCGGTCCAAATATATGTTGCGGTGTGTAACCTGATCCAAATATATATAGGTGTTGCGGCGTGCAACCCGATCCAAATACATGAGTATGAATGCATGAATGATATTAATGACAGTGAGAATATATCAGTCCCAATAAGAATCGTGCCACGCATGGACACATACTACAATATCAAGAATAAGTCAAATCATTCCTCTACACCAGATAATGCCCAATAAATCAGAAATACGATTTCACAATCATGATAAGGAAACTAAGCATCAAGTCTAGTATCACACACATAGCGGCAAGCCGATAGATCACACTAAGGCAACAAACCACAGTCAAACAACAATACCAACCTATGTAAGCCATCTCAACTTCATACCCGAAGGCGTAACATGCTTTCTCCAACAATCACTAACCCTACATATGCTTTGCTAACCTAAGCCTAACCATAAGGTAAACTAGAATAAACAATAGAACTTAATAATATGGCACAGACTCAGTCATGCTAAGCAGTCACTAACACTCACAACCAATGAGACACCCAACAAGAATCATGCGGCAACGAGCCACACATAACAGTACCAACCTAGGAGTATGCATCACAACACCATGTTCGGAGACCTAGGCATGCTTTCTTCGTCAATCTTTACTGTACATATAACAAATCCTAATCGGAGTCTAATTTAAGTAAGTCATAACCTACCTCGAGGCCAAGTAGGTGCTGCGAACATCCACTTGATCTTCATCTTCCTTCTCCAAAAAGGAGGCCAAGACGGAACGGTCTAGGGATAGCAAGGAATCCGAGTAAGCAAGTGTCAAGGATTAAGGTATTCATACCTATTAAGAATCTAAATGCAACTCTAGGCCCATAAGGGTAAAATCGAAACATTTCCTCAAATTAGTTTTTCTGGGTTCTGGTTGACTAATATGTCACGACCCAGCTCCGTGGGCCGCGACTAGTGCCCTATTTGGACATCCCAAACAAACTTACATACTAACTCGTCATATTCTAACTTAACTCAGATTTCATATTAATCAATTTAAACAGATTGAATACAAATATTATCTTAAGCGGTCGCGCGTACAAAATATCATATCAGAACCAACAGAGGCGGCGGAAGACACATCGCCGAATATATGCATATATACAAACATACAGGCCATTTAGGCCGCATCCAAATCTGACAGATTGGCGGAATGTACATCGCCAGATACATACACGTATACAGACAAATGGGCCGTTTTGGCCACAACAGCAAACGGGACTGCATTAAGACGCAGATCACAAACAAACGAAAACACACATGACCCATGACCCACATATATGACTACAGGCCTCTACAAATCATAACGGAATCATATGACGGGACAGGGCCCCGCCGTACCCCAAATAGTCAAATATACAGAAGCATATACATCACAAAAGATATGTACCAACATATGGGCTCCGGGTCAAAAGGAGCACTCTGTAATAGCAGAATGTGTGGCCTACACTGGCGGATCACAAACCTCTGTACCTGCGGGCATGAAACGCAGCCCCCGAAGAAAGGGGGTCAGTACGAAAGATGTACTGAGTATGTAAAGCATAGAGTACAGAAATCCAAACTGCAACTGAAGTGAAAGGTACAGAGAGAAAATACCGGATCAATATATCAAAACATGTACTGAAGATATACTTATATAATGCAAACCGAAATCATGCATAAGGCTCAGGAACGTGGTCACCACTCCGACGCTGGTGCCACAACACAGCATACTCCAGAAGGTTTCAAATCTCCGTACAAACCCCGAACACAACATATCATATCATCAAGACATATCGTAAGCCATATCACAGCATAACTCCATAAACGGTACCCGGCCCTATGGCGAGGTCTCGGGAACCGTAACACATCATACTGCAGAATATGTCATAATACGCACGATCATAAAACTGGCCCGGGAATCGGTGAACGATATCATAGTAGTAGGCACGAGCAGAGTAGTGCGAAAACCATATGCATATACACAATTAAATTCCAAGACTCGACAAATAAATACATATACATATATAGATATCAGAAAGCTCAAAGTAAGTATCGAGTCTGTCGGAATTAGTATACAAAAGATATGAGCCTTTGAATTTACAAAACTTTCGAAAAAAATACTTCATAAGCCGTTTTCTGAAATTTAGTATCATTCACATTAAGGAACTTTCAAATAACTTATGGAGCAAATCAAACGCAGCCTTAAATTCATAGGCAAAAGTCCCCTTTTTATATCGTACAAAAGTAGATCAAGTAAGACAAACAAATGAAGTCTCGGGACTAGTGGGCCCACCTCTATGGAGTCATCCATGAAAGCTTAGGGGTGATTCGGTCATGTTTATGAAAGTTACGAATGTTTGAACATTCTTTCCAACAAAATGTCAAAGTTCTAATTCAATTTTACTGAATGGAATAGTGCTAAAAGTAAACTCGGATTTCTATGAGCAGAATATTCCCCGAGGCTCAAATCCAAACCTAGTACACCTAGGACATGCCAAAAGAAGAAAAGGTGGGGCTTTACATACCTTACTTGCGTCTTACGCTCGCCCAAACTCAACTCCCATTTCGTCCAAAATCTACAATTGGTCATAGTTGCCAAATATGAGTTTCAAGCTTTTAAGAATTAAATCTTAAATTCATATTTGTCTACCGAAATTTCGGCAGCATTTCCCCTATAAATTCAACATCCCCGAGAATCAACTAGGCCAAAATATTAACAACAACACCCACAACAATACCAATAACATCAATAACCACAACAAAACACATTCTAACATAATTATTCTTCTTTTCTACACAATGCAACAATTCCCATTCCAACTTCACACTTTCAAACTAATATCAATATTTCCATATTCATTTACTAATTCAAGTTCATTCCAACACAATTTGGAGGCATTCCATATCATTCTACAAATTATTTGCAAAACATACAAAAATTCCACCGAAATCATAATTCATCCAAAGCCTCCATTCTTCGACATAAATGTTCATAACACATTTTCGTCTCCCAAATTCATCAACAACAACCATGATTTTCACCTTAACTGTCACGACCCAACCCCGTAGGCCGCGACTAGGGTCCGTGCTGGACACCGATACGTACCCAATAACCCAAATCAGCATATCAGCAGAATATTTTTAAATGTAAAAGTCAATCGACGTTAGTAATTATCATAAATGAACCGACATAGTACATAGAAGCCGATAAGGCTGTCACAGATCATATCATCCCAAACCATATACAAAACCCACACAAGTATGTCTACAGACCTCTACAGAACATAACAGAATCATAAGACGGGACAGGGCCCCGTCATACCCCTGAATAGCATACATATATACAATAGCAGCAGATTGTACCAACATATAGGCTCTGGACAAAAGAGCACTCCCAAAATAGCAGAATAGATATCCTAGGCAGGCGGTCAGCAAATCTGTCGTCTGTACCTGCGCGGCATGAAAACGCAGCCCCCGAAGGAAGGGGGTCAGTACGAAATATGTACTGAGTATGTAAAGCACGGAACGTAGTAAACAAAGTCATAATCGAAGCAGAAGATACAGAAAATGAACTGAATATCCAGATTAGCAAAATGCTGATCATATAGCATAAATAGTATTCGCTGAAAACATATGTCGTACCTGGTCCCATTACGGAACAAGATCATAACCGAAACAGAACTTACAGAGGAGTGAGTGTAACATCCGAAGTATCAAATGCATATTTTCAAAACATGAGGAGTGTGTACAGAAACATATACCATATCATATCCGACCCCTGCTAAGGGACTCGGCAAACAGAACGTGGTCACCCCCCCGACGCTGGTGCCACAACACATAAGGAGCAGAATAGGGGATAACCCCGTAACATAACATATCATATCAGATGGCCATATCAGATCATATCATATCAGAATGTGTGTACATGGCACAGCATACTCCACAACCCATGTACATATATACCTGCCCCCTCACATCGAGGCACAGCGAACAATGCAGTGGAAGTCGCTTGAGAACATATCCTGGCCCGGGCTCAGTGAAGGAAACGTTGAGGCATCCACGAATGGAGTAGTGAGAAACTAATGCAAATAAAATATAGCACATTTATGGAGACTCAGTAGCATAATTCAGATGACAAACCATATGACAGAAGCGGAGCAGTAATCATAGTGTATGCATTTCGGATATCTCAATAGCATATGTCAAAATAAGCTTTTGTAATCATTTTCATGTTTCAAAATACATTATGGAGCTTATCAAAATAATTCAAACGAATGTCATATATTTCCAAAGACTCAATAAGACCTATCGGATGACAAATCGAAATAATAAAATCGGAGAGAATTATAGTGAGTGTATTTCGGATGTCATAATGGATTACGGAAAAATAACCTTTCTACGATCGTTTTCATGTTCCAAAATAACTTATAAGACTTAAGGGAGCATTTAAAACAATTTTTATTTAGTAGTTAGAAGAGTAGTTAAAACATTTCCTTTAGAACCGCTCGAAGACAAATCATAGATACAAAAGGGTAAAATCGGAAATAGTGGTCCACCTCGGGACAACCGAAGCGAAGGGCTCGAATTACGTATATTATGCCTATGGAATCACCTATAGAGGTCCTAGGGACATTCCATAACTTTCTAGACAATTGTAAAAGTTTACATAATTCTTTCAACCAAAATATCCTTAAAGGATTCAATTCCATTGAATGATAAAGGGGCATTTTCGAACGCGGATTCCGATGAATAGAATGCTTCCCGAGATTCAAATCCGATCCTAGTACACCTAGGACATACCAAAAGAAGAATAGGGATAGCTTTACATACCTCTTATCGTCTATTCAAGCGTAATAACCAATTCAATCATACTCCACGATCTCAAAAAGCAGAAATATCAGTTCCTTTACTTGGTTATACAAAGAGAGAAATTCAGTCCTTAGACCAAAAGGGATATCCACAAGACCGATGCCTTCCTTGTTTCTTCTATTTTTTTTTTTATTAGTTGCTGCCTATACTTCGTTGTTGTATGCACCTTCTTAAGGAAATTGCTAATTAAAGAGGGTGCGTACTTTACCGTTGATTTCCCCTCTTAGTAAGTGTTGTACATTTTGTGTCTTAATCGCAGCATGAAGTACATGTAGGGCTCACTTTCTACCTAACTTGAAGATTCCTTTGGAGTGAATGAGTCATGGGTAGTGTATCTAATATATATACACGTATAAGCATTCTTGACCAAGTGTTTTGTCCTTATCCATTCTTTTGATAAGAATGGTCATTTACATGGTGGGGCATACATAGAGTAAAAACAAATTACATTGTCTATCCCCCTTACAATTCAACATTTAGCAATTTACTCGCATAATTAATTTCGTAGTTTCCGTCTCTCAATTTAACTATGACCTGGATGAATTTAAATATATCTAATAGAGGAGAATTATTACCTTACTGCCAAAACTCCTCTCCTTCCTCTTTACTTTACCTTGAAGAAAGTTCGGGTCTAACAACACGACAAAGTGGTACAACGAGATCAAAGCGGTGAGCAAAACCCATAACACGATTGAATGGCGTTGCTGAGAGTGTACATATATATTCAATGAATACGTTACTGAATATATGCATACCCTTGTGAACGTTTTCCTCCAAGTACAAATTAACTGAATTGGTCTCTTATGTTAATACATAGTTGAACTAAGTCAAATTCATTTTTGCAACAATGAATGACTTATGAGTTATGACCGAATTGGTTTTTTTTTTATGTTAATCAATTAGGCCGCCACGTTCAGATATGAAAAGTGTCTTTAAACGTGTCATTACTCCCTTTAGTGACTTGAGTCATCATTTTATTTAACAAGTTAATGTTACCTCTTAGTCCAATTGATGCCACATGGCAGAATTTATGCCGTGTGGCAGAATTTAATGCCATGTGGCAGCCCACCGTGGACATTTATCCATGCAATCCTATTTAATATCACAATTAATTTTTTGATCTCAATTCATTTTAATACTAATTATTTTTAATACACTTCATATACCCATTTCCATGATTATGTGACACAGCACTAGCCCATGGCCCTTTGGTATACATAAAATATTATTCTTAATCACCGTGGTCACACTTCAAAGTCTTAAATTATTTTGGGACTCCGCATTTTTGTACAGCGAGCTCTTTATTTTTATACTTGAATATGACAAAAATTATCCGAAGCTCGGGTCTACTTAAATATGTCGAGCAGTTCGAACCATAGCCCGAAAACTCGAGGTATTACATTGATGAAACTTGCCCTCCTTCGCTTAACCTCTAACCTTCATGACACTTACTTACTTATAATCTCAAAAGTAATCTTGTCTTGAACTTATATCAATTAACTTACAACAAATTCAACATACAAAAGTACGGGATGTAACATTAACCATTTATTTTCATAATTACATAAATTCACTAATCTTCCTACAATCATTTAACAACCATTCTTCCTACAAATTTTTGGCTAGCATTCTTCCATTTACTCCACAAGGCCACTACATCACAATTAACATAACAAATGAGATTTTAATTATCCCTTCTCACTAATACCATTTTCGGCCACCATACACACATACCTATAACACACCATTTTTATACTTTACATTCCTTTCCACATTCTACAACACATATATATATATATATTTCTTCCAAAATAAAAGGAGCAAAATCTTACCTTTTTCTTGCAGCAACCGTAGTCCTCTCGCTTAACTAATTATACCACGTCGAAGAGCGTCTTGAGCTTAATAAGAATTCAAAAAGAAAGAGATTTTAGGATCAAAGTTGAAGGACTTGGAATTTTTTTCAATTTTTCTCTTAATGGCCGTATGGCCTTGTCTTGGCTCTCACTCTTTTTTTTTCTTGAACTTTCTTGAATATGAATGAAGAATAAGTCCCCTTTAAGCTATTTATCACATGATTTTAATAACATGGGCTTGGGCCCTTTTTATTTTACCATGGCCGGCCACCCCCTTGCTTTGGGCCTCAATTACTCTTATTTTTTTTTAGCCCAATAATTGATGAATCTTATTTGTAATTCCCGAAATTAATTTCTGAAATTCCAATTTTGCCCTTGGCCTTCCTCCGTATTTCCGCATCAATATTTTTCATGAATATCACACATATGTTGAATAAAAATAAAAACATAGCCTTATTTCCTACAAGGCGAGATTATTCCAAATTTTTCAAATCCGCAAAAATGCGGGATATAACATAATAATCTAGATCTTATGGTTATCTATACCAAAACAAGTCATAAATATCATTCTTCTTTAAAATCCCCAATTTCAAGAAAACCCAAGACTTAACCCATTTGCAAAATAATTGAAGAAATAGGATTTGGGGTTTGTTAATTAGGCTAGAACAGGAATCTAAGAGTTAGTGCGTAAAGCATGAAGAGTTAGTGCCTAAAGCATGGTACTCAGACAGACTGTACAATATAAAGTACTCAAATACACATAACATGGCACCGATACCCGATACAAATGCTCGTCACATCGCAAGTATCGGGACCCCTTTAATTACCCCCATTACTCCCTCTTAATTAGACCAACTACGACGCTTTAAAAATAAGGTCAAGATCTCAACTTGCCAGAAATTAGAGTCCAATAGTAACAACGAAGCCTTACCCTTCCATAGATCTTTCAAACCATCCCAATCTATTCAAATATTTTATCTAGATAAGACTACGAGACTAATGATACCCATATTGCTATACTTTATAACCGAACCCAAAAAGGATTCCGAGCCTTAATGGGAAAACAGGAAATTTAATCCAAAATTAGTTTGCCCATCATTTATGGAGTCTATATTCAAAAAAATCAACTCAATCCAACATCAATTCCATGATTAAATCAAGAATCCTTATTTTAGACTTAGGGTTCATAAACCCCAAATTTTCCCAACCTTAATTTGTGATATCTATCATGGAATCCTTTAATAAATGAAGATACAATCGTAAAACGAATGTTAGAATCTTACCCACGCGATGAACCTTGAAGAATCCCTCAAAAATCTCCCAAAACCGAAGTCTAGAGCTCCAACTATGTGAATGGGAAATAATAATTTGAACTAGGACATGTATCCTTCTGTCCAGTGGTTCTCGCAAATGCAAAGCTCGCAAAAGCGGTCTCCACCTCGCAAAAATGAGCTTTCCATTGACTCGTCCCACTCGCAGATGCGAGCCAAATATCGCAAAAGTGGGCATCACCCAGTTCGCAAATACGAACAAACCCTCGCAAATGCGGACTCAGGCCAACGTGGCCCAGTCTCGCAAATGCGAAAAAACATTCGCAAGTGCGAGATTCATGTCACAAAAGCGGCCACACCATAACCAACAAAAATCTATTTTTTCACCAATTCACTCCAAAAATCTGAGACTCCTGCGGAACCTCTCGGATAAAAACCAAGTATGCAAACCACTCCTAAATCATGCTACGAACTTACTCACACACTCAAAATTTCAAAAAGTGGTCATATTGACCAGGCGTTGACCAAGGTCAACTCCAAAACTCATGAAACCAACTTTCCAACCCAATGACCAAAATTTCCCCGAACCCCTCAGGAACCAAACCAACTACTCAACCAAGTCATAATCGACATTCCGGACCTAATGGAATCGATGAAACTTCCAGAAAGACACGTTTACCCCCGATGTTGACTTTTGTCAACCAAACACTTATAAACTTCCAAAAATTCCATTTTCTCATTCAAATCACATCTGAATGCCTCGAGAAATGCGCAACCCATCCCCGCAAGACAAATATACCTAAATAAGCTAGGGGAAGGGTCAACAGGGGTAAAATAGTTGGAATAGCCAAAATGACCTGACGGTCGTTAGATCATACACCACTTAAACACATATTCATCCTCAAACATGAAAGAAAAGAGAAATACCTGAATCGTTGAAAAGTGGGGGATACCTAATCTGCATATCTGACTCTTTCTTCCTAGTAGCCTCCTCCACCGAACAATGCCTCCACTGAACTTTCACCGAAGCAATCTCCTTGGACCTCAACTTCCAGATCTGTCTATACAAAATTGCAATTGGCTCCTCTTCGAAAGTTAAATTCTAATTAAGCAAAACAGAATCCCATTGAATCACATGAGAACAATCGGAATTCTACTTCTTGAGCATAGAAATATGAAACGTGGGGTGTTCACCCGACAAACCAGGAAGCAAAGCTAGCTCATAGGCTACATCACCAATGCGCTGAACAATCTTAAATGGACCAATGTACCTAGGGCTTAACTTTCCCTTCTTTCCAAACATCATCATACCTTTCATTGGTGAAACCTTCAACAGAACACGCTCACCCACCATGAACTCTAAGTCACGAGCCTTCCAGTCCGCATAACTCTTCTGTCTACTCTGAGCTGTGAGAAGTCTCTCCTGAATCAACTTGACCTTGTCCAAAGAATCTCTCAACCAATCTATACGCCAAGGCCTCACCTTAAATGCATCAAACCAACCAACCGGAGAATGACACCTCCTACCATACAATGCCTCGAATGGTGAGATCTCAATGGTCGAGTGATAATTTTTGTGATAACCGAACTCAGCTAAGGGAAAGAATTGATCCTAATGACACCAAAATCAATCACACAGTCCCGCAACATATCCTCAAGGACCTGAATAGTACGCTCGGACAGACCATTAGTATGAGGGTGAATTGTTGTACAAAGCACCACTCGTGTACCCAACTCCTTCTGCATGGATCGCTAGAAATGCCATGTAAACTGAGTGCCTCGATATGAAATGATAGAAATGGGTACACCATGCATAAGAACTATCTCTCGGATGTAGATCCTGGCCAACTTCTCTTAATTGTAGGTAGTCTGAACTGGTATGAAATGAGCTGACTTAGCAAACGGTCCAAAATGACCAAATAGCATCAAAATTTTCCAAAGTCCACAGTAATCCTACCACAAAGTCCATAGAAATCCTCTCCCATTTCAACTCAGGTATATGCATCCTCTAAATAACTCCACCTGGCTTTTGGTGCTCATACTTCACTTGTTGACAATTCAAACACTTAGCCACTAATCTTGTAATATCCCTCTTCATACTTTTCACGACCCAACCCCGTAGGTCGTGACTAGTGCCCGATCTGGGCACCCAAACACATTTATCAAAAGCTATCTCAAATTTTATCTACACGCATTCAAGCATATAGCAGAAGCCGACAAGGCTGTATTTTGAAGTTAGATAATTTCCAGAGAAATTTCGGCAGAGTTTCCTTTGTTTTACAGACTATCCAAAATCACCCTGCGCACAGAAAATACCAACAGAAGACCACACAGGGCCAACGAAGCAATATTTAAACAAATGCGGACCGGCCGCCGCGGCGAATGGGATCGCCCAAACACAACATAAGCACACATCTGTACAGAAAGACCCCAACCCACAAACATATCCACAGACCTCTAAACAGACCGACAGAATCATATGACGGGACAGGGCCCCGCCGTACCCACGAACGAGAATATATATATACAGTAGTGACAGACTATACCAAAAGATGGGCTCTGGATAAGAGAGCACTCTAAATAGCAGAATAAGATCCTAAGCGGATGGATCAGCAAACCTGTCGTCGGTACCTGCGCGGCATGAAAACGCAGCCCCCAAAGAAAGGGGGTCAGTACGAAATATGTACTGAATATGTAAAGCCTGAATTACAGAAACAAAATCATAACTGGTACAGAACGTACAGAAAGTAAACAGAAGACCCAAAGTATCAGATACATATTTTCAAAACATGCAGAGTGTGTACAGAAACATATGTCATATCAAATCCGGCCCCTACCAAGGGACTCGACAGACAGAACGTGGCCACCCTCCCGACGCTGGTGCCACAACACAGAAGAATCAGAAAAGGGGGCATAACCCCGCATCATAATATGTCATATCAGATGGCCATAGTAAATCATATCAGAACAAGCGTACATGGCACAGCATACTCCACAAACCCATGTACGCGTATACCTGCCCCCTCACATCGAGGCACGGCGAACAATGCACAGGATCACGCTTGACAACATATCCTGGCCCGGGCTCAGTGTGGGAAACATTGGGGCATCCACGAATGGAGTAGTGAGAGACTAATGCAATTAAAATATCATAAATATTTCCATAGACTCGATGAGGCATATCAAAGACAAACTGATCCAATGAAGTCGGAAGGGATCATAGTAAATGAGTTTCGAGTGTCAAAACAATTTATTAGACATAATGGAATATTTAAACCCATGTTTGTTAGGTAATAAGAATGGTAGTCAAAACATTTTGTTCAAAAACCGTTCTAAAATAGGACTTAAGTACAATACGGGCAAAACCGGGAATAGTGGGCCCACCTCGGGACAAGCAAGGCGGTGGGCTCAAATTACATATTTTAAACATATGGGGTCACCTACAAAGGTTCTACGGACGTTCTATGGCTTTGCAAGTAGTTTAGGGAAAGTTTGCATGATTTTCAAGAATACAAACCAAAAGGGCTCAATCTTACTGAAGGAAAAAGCGAGATTTTCAATTGCGGATTCCGATGGGCAGAAAGTCTTTCGAGACCCGAATCCGGTTCTAATACACTTAGGCATGCCAAAAGAAGGATCGGGTAGCTTTACATACCTTTTTGAGCTTTACACGCCTATCCAAGCTCACTCCCCGTTTCGTCGAAAATCTGCAAATGGTCACATTTACCAATTGTGAGTTATTGATGCCACGAATTCAACTTAACTCATATATGTCTACCGAAATTTCGGCAGCACCTCCCCTATACATATAGCACCCCCGAGAATTCAACTCGGTTCAAAACCATCAACCACAACCCAACAACAAACATCAACAACAACAACAATCACTATAAACGCAATATAACTTATTTAGCCATCTTTTCAATACAATGACATAACCTTCACTTTAACCTGAACTTTCCAACTAATCTCAATGATTTCACATTCATCATCAATCTAGATCACCACAACATAGTTTAGAAGCATTTCATATCGTTTCCTTAAATTATACACACGATATACATAATATACAAACTTTCCGTCAAAGTCATAACGCATTCGAAACTTCTAATCTTTGACTTACATATTCATAACATGATTCCATCTTCCAAATTCATCAATACCCATCATAATTTGCAACCTAATAACTTCATTTTCATAACGTCGTAAAATCATACTAAAACGACATAAGCTTCTCTATTCCATTTCAATGCAAACTTATATCATTTTATCTTCATTTACATTGCAAGCATCACAACAATACAACTAACACATTAAACAAAATTAATTCATTCCCATTGCAACCCCAATATACCACACGGCCAAATGCTCTTTTTACCAATTCAACCAAATTCATTCAACTTTCATTCTCCATATGAATTCCACCATACACACAACTAGAATACAACATAAATTTCAACTCATTTCACTTACACATTGACACACACACACGGCCACATTCTATATTCCATACCCACTTTGAAAACTTCCATTTTTCCATACAATCAACTCATCTCTACATACTACAACACAAACAAGACTTCATAACACAATAAAAAGGAATGAATCCTCACCTTTTCCTCTAGTCTTCTTCCCTTGGAAAAATGATCAAATTGATGAACCAAGGGCTCCTTCCTCCAAGACAACTACACCAAGTTGAGAAGGGACCCTGAATTAGTACGAATTCAACAAGAGAAAAAATTTTGGAGCAAGATTTTTGGTGGCTAATTTCTATGGCCAAACCCGAAACCCCTTTGTTTTTTGCTCTTGCTTTGCCTTGCTTTGTTCTTTCTAATTTCTTGAACTTTCTTAAGGGTATGACTCATATAATTTTAACACATGGAAAGTTAATTAGGGCCATGGGTTTGGGCCATAGTTGGCCGGCCACCCTTCAAAATAATGGGCCTAATTTGTTTCTCATTTTACAAGCCCAAAGACTTGTGAATCAAATTTTTGTAATTCCCGAAACTAATTTTCAAAATTCCAAAGTTGCCCTTAGTCTCCCTCGACACTTCCACATTAATATTCTTTCACAAAAAACTCATGAGCTAAATGTAATCAATTATGACTTTATTTCATACAAGTCAAGATTATTTCTAATTTTCCAAATGTGCGAAAACACGGGATATAACATCCTCCCCCCCTTTAGAACATTCGTCCTCAAATGTTAAATTAATCTTACAGGATTTGAAAATGCTCCGGGGGAGTTTCTGTTTATAGACAGCACATTCGTTATTGAAATGGAATTTAACAAAGATTCGAGATTACCTGAGGGCATAGGGAACAAATGAGGGTATTTCTTCTTCATCTCCTCTTCGGCCTCCCAGGTCATTTCCTCCCTATTATCATTCCGCCACAGCACCTTAACAGAGGCTACATCTTCGTTTCGGAGCTTTCTTACCTGGCGGTCCAAAATAGCTACGGGCTGCTCCTCATAAGATAACTGCTCCGTCACCTGAATATCATCCGCAGGGAATATTCTGGAGGGATCACCAATGCATTTGCGGAGCATAAACACATGGAATACCGGATGTACCGCTTCCAAATCAGATGGCAGATCTAACTCATAGGAGACATTTTCAATTTTCTGCACAATCAGATAAGGCCCAATATAACGCGGACTAAGCTTACCCTTTCTGCCGAACCGTATTATGCCTTTCATAGGCGATACCTTTATAAATACCCAATCACCAACCTGGAATTCCAAAGGACGACGCCGTTTATCGGCGTATGATTTCTGTCGACTCTGGGCTGCCAATAGTCGCTCCCGGATAAGTTTCACCTTATCAACGGCCTGCTGGATCATATCTGGGCCGATTAACTCTGTCTCGCCAATATCAAACCAGCCAATAGGTGACCTGCATTTCCTGCCATACAGAGCCTCGTACGGAGCCATCTGGATGCTGGAATGGTAGCTGTTATTATAAGCAAATTCAATCAATGGCAAGTGATCCTCCCAGCTACCTCTGAAATCAATAACACAGGCCCGCAACATGTCTTCAAGTGTCTGTATAGTGCGCTCGGCCTGTCCGTCGCTCTGAGGATGGAATGCTGTGCTCAGACTCACCTGAGTCCCTAATCCTTCCTGAAAAGATCTCTAAAATTTCGCTGTGAACTGAGCACCTCTGTCAGTGATAATAGATATAGGAACTCCATGAAGTCGCACAATTTCTTTAATATAAAGCCTGGCAAAATCCTCAGCGGAGTAAGTAGTTCTGACGGGGAGAAAATGGGCTGATTTTGTCAGCCTATCAACAATAACCCAGATGGAATCATACTTCCGTGGAGTGCGAGGCAAACCTGTAATGAAGTCCATATTAATGATCTCCCACTTCCACGTCGGAATTTCCATTTCCTGCAACAGTCCACCCGGTTTCTGATGTTCAATCTTGACTTGCTGACAATTTGGGCACTGAGCGACGAACTCTGCGATATCCCGTTTCATACCATCCCACCAGTATAGGCATCTAAGATCATGGTACATCTTCGTAGACCCAGGATGAACAGAATAGCGAGCATAGTGTGCCTCGCCCATAACCTGCTGCCGCAGCCCTGCAATATCAGGTACACACAACCTGCCTCTGTATAGTAAGGTTCCGTCTGGTGTAAACTCGAACGAAGTATTTTCCTTTTCATGGGCTGTGTCTCTGTACCGAGCTAAAACAGGATCTTCATATTGGTGCCGCTTAATATCTTCCTTAATGGATGATTCAGAAGCCCCTCGGACAGAAATCCGCGTACCGCCAGAATCGGCCAGACGAACCCCAAGATTAGCCAACTGGTGAATATCACGTACTAGCTCTCTCCTGTCTGGCTGTAAATCTGCCAAGCTGCCCATAGATTTTCGGCTGAGTGCATCTGCAACAACATTAGCCTTACCCGGATGATACAGAATATCCACATCGTAGTCTTTCAGGAGCTCCATCCACCTCCGCTGCCGCAAATTTAGCTCTTTCTACTTAAAAATATACTGGAGACTCTTATGATCTGTATAGATATCAACATGAACGCCATATAAATAATGTCTCCATATCTTCAGTGCATGAATCACCGCTGCAAGCTCCAGATCGTGGGTAGGAGAATTGTTTTCATGCTTTTTGAGCTGCTGGGAAGCATAAGCTATAACTCTGCCGTGCTGCATCA
This sequence comes from Lycium barbarum, assembly GCF_019175385.1. Classification (NCBI taxonomy): domain Eukaryota; kingdom Viridiplantae; phylum Streptophyta; class Magnoliopsida; order Solanales; family Solanaceae; genus Lycium; species Lycium barbarum. The sequence continues at coordinate 84,824,420 of NC_083339.1, read as the reverse complement.
ATACACAGCCTAATCCCATGCCAGAAGCGTCACAATAAATAACATATCCATCGGGTCCCTCTGGAAGAGTCAGAACTGGGGCTGTAGTCAGCTTCTCTTTCAGCAACTGGAAGCTTCGTTCACAAGCATCAATCCACTGGAACTTGGCTCCCTTCTGAGTTAGCCTTGTCAAAGGCGCTGAAATCGAAGCAAACTTTTCCACAAATCTTCTGTAATAGCCTGCTAATCCCAGAAAACTACGTACCTCTGTGGGCGTCGTGGGTCTAGGCCAATTCTTCACGGCTTCAATCTTCTGTGTGGCCACCCGGACACCATCAGCTGCAATAATATGTCCCAAGAATGCCACTGAAGCCAGCCAGAATTCACATTTAGAAAATTTTGCATATAATTTCCGATGCCGAAGTACCCCAAGTACCGCTCTCAGATGATCTGCGTGCTCTGCCTCGGACCCAGAATAAACCAGGATATCATCGATAAATACAATTACGAACATGTCTAAGAACGGACTGAATACCCGGTTCATTAAATCCATGAATACCGCAGGAGCATTAGTCAGCCCAAAAGACATAACTCTGAATTCATAATGCCCATATCTGGTCCGGAATGCTGTCTTCGGAATATCATCCTCTCGTACCCGTACCTGATGATAGCCTGACCGAAGGTCTATCTTCAAAAAATATTTGGCGCCCTGCAACTGATCAAACAAATCATCAATTCTGGGGAGGGGGTATTTATTCTTTATGGTTACCTTATTCAGCTGCCGATAATCAATACACATACGTAGCGACCCATCTTTCTTCCGCACATATAATACCGGAGCTCCCCAAGGCGAAGTACTGGGTCTCATAAAACCCTTTTCTAACAGATCTTTCAGCTGCTCTTTCAGTTCCTTCAATTCTGCCGGTGCCATTCTGTACGGGGAAATAGATATAGGCTGAGTATCTGGAAGCAAATCAATAGTAAATTCTATCTCCCGCTCTGGAGGAAGACCTGGAAGCTCATCTGGGAATACATCCGGGAATTCATTAACCACTGGAACTGACTGAAGAGTCGGCGTCTCTGCTTCCAAGTCTTGTACCCGAACCAGATGATAAATATACCCTTTTCTGATCATCTTCCGCGCCTTAAGGTATGAAATAAACTTACCTTTCGGCGATGCAGCATTACCGGCCCATTCTATAACTGGCTCCCCGGGAAACTGGAAACGAACTACCTTACTTTGGCAGTCAACATTAGCATAACAGGAGGCTAGCCAGTCCATTCCCATAATAACATCAAATTCAATCATATCTAACTCCACCAGATCTGCCTTAGTATCTCGGCCGCATATAATTACAGAACAGTCTTTATATACCTTTTTCGCTACAATAAAGTCCCCGATCGGTGTAGCTTCCTCAAATGGCTCTATAGGCTCGGACGTTATACCAATTGTACTAGCAACAAGAGGCGAAATATATGACAAAGTCGAACCTAGATCAATCAATGCATACACAGACCGAGAGAAGACCAATAATGTACCTGTAACGACATTAGGCGATGCCTCCTGGTCCTGGCGGCTGAACAAAGCATAAATGCGGTTCGAAGGACCCCTAGTACCAGAAGCTCCACCACGGCCCCTGCCGCGACCCGCCGGTGCTGATGTACCCGGCACTGTAAGGCGCATGGCCACTGACGAAGATGATGACCCGGCGGCTGATCCGGTAGGCTGCGCTGCACCACCCGAACTACCCTTATACGGGCAATCGCTCACAGAATGGCCCTGACGGCCACAAGAAAAACATGCACCGGTGGCTCTGTAGCACTCCCCAGGATGGTATCTTCCACAATAAGAACACTGAGGCCTAGGTGGCCTCGTCTGACCAGAACCCCTATCTGTCCGCGAACCTGAAGCCCTGGAGCTCTGACCTCCTCCTGAATACCCTGGGCTATCAAATCTGCGACCTGTAGGCTGTGGAGGTGCGCTCTGTACCGGCTAGGATAGATGTCTGCTAGGCTGCTGCGGCTGCTGAGGCTGTCTGCCCCGAAAATCTCCAGAATACCCAGATGATCTGGCCCTCTTGGGCTGTCTCCGATCCTGACTCCTATCAGGCTGACGCTCCCTATGCCGGTCCTCCATGCCCTGGGCGTGCGCCTGAATCCGGGCAATATCCGTACCGGGCTGAGCAGCCAATACCAAACAGCTGTCGACAAAATAACGGTCCAGCCCCATAATGTACCTGTGCATCCTGTCAGCCATAGTAGCTACCACAGCAGGTGCGTATCGGGCCAATGAGTCGAACTCCATACTGTACTCTCGAACACTGCGACCCCTCTGTCTCAGCAATAAGAATATGTCAACCTTGGCCCGCCGTAACTCCGGAGGCAGAAAATGGCTAAGAAAAGCCTGAGAAAAATCATCCCAAACTGCTGGGGAAGCGCCGTCGCCTCTGGATAACTCCCATGACTCGTACCAATTAGCCGCTACATCATACAACCGGTACGAAGCCAATGTGACTGACTCTGTCGCAGAAGCATTAATCAAATGTAAGGTGCGCCGCATCTTCCTGATAAACTCCTCAGGGTCCTCCTCGGGCTTTGTCCCGAAGAACTCTGGAGGTCCACAAGTCAAGAACTCACGGGCTCTCGAACTGTCACGCCTGTAAGCCCGGTCACCTCCCAGTCCGTGCCCCTGAAACTGTCCTGCCACAAGTTTGGTCAATAGCTGGACTGCCTCTCTCATAGTCTGATCCTCAGTCCCTGGCCGGGGAGCTGGAGGCTCAGGTACTGGAATCTCGGGAGCTGGCGGTGGAGCCGCCCCTCGACCTGCAGCTGCTGCTACTCCAACCTCCTTTACGTGTGGCGGTGTGGAAGAGCCCTCTGCCGGGGGCAAAATATCAGGAGCAATATGTGCATGGGCCCTGGTAACCCTCTGGGCCCGACTAGTCTCTCCCACAGCTGCTGCCTTGGCCTTTTGGGCCGCTGTCGCCTTTTTTGGAGGCATAACTGCAAATGTAACAATTCGTTAGGGAGGAGTCATCCTGATAACACAGCTCTATCGCACGATCTAAGACAGAAAGAAGGGTAGTATCCTAAATGCCCTGTAGTCTCCTGTTTATAGGTGTGGTGCACAACACACCGATAAACAAGACTCTACTAGACACGGTCTGTAGACATTCCGAGGACGAACCGCTTTGATACCACTTTTGTCACGACCCAACCCCGTAGGCCGTGACTAGTGCCCGATCTGGGCACCCAAACATATTTATCAAAAGCTATCTCAAATTTTATCTACACGCATTAAAGCATATAGCAGAAGCCGACAAGGCAGTCTTTCGAAGTTAGATAATTTCCAGAGAAATTTCGGTAGAGTTTCCTTTGTTTTACAGACTATCCAAAATCACCCTGCGCATAGAAAATACCAACAGAAGACCACACAGGGCCAACGAAGCAATATTTAAACATATGCGGACCGGCTGCCGCGGCGAATGGGATCGCCCAAACACAACATAAGCACACATCTGTACAGAAAGACCCCAACCCACAAACATGTCCACAGACCTCTAAACAGACCGACAGAATCATATGACGGGACAAGGCCCCGCCGTACCCACGAACGAGCATATATATATACAGTAGTGACGGACTATACCAAAAGATGGGCTCTGGATAAGAGAGCACTCCAAATAGCAGAATAAGATCCTAAGCGGCATGAAAACGCAGCCCCCGAAGAAAGGGGGTCAGTACGAAATATGTACTGAATATGTAAAGCCTGAATTACAGAAACAAAATCATAACTGGTACAGAACGTACAAAAAGTAAACAGAAGACCCAAAGTATCAGATACATATTTTCAAAACATGCAGAGTGTGTACAGAAACATATGTCATATCAAATCCGACCCCTACCAAGGGACTCGCCAGACATGTCACGACCCGGCTAGGGGCCGCGACGGGTACCCGGGGCTAACCACCGAGCACCGCTCTTCTTAACACTCAATTACTCATTAAATACTCCTTTCAGAATTTATAGACGAAACATGTGAAAATCATACTTTACAAGAAACATACTTGTTTTACATACATTTGCCACACGGCTATCTAAATAGTATATACATATAGTAACATCTTGTGGAACCATGTAACCCACACTGCGCATCTACGAGCCTCTACTGACATGCTATACAATGGACGGAACAAGACTTCGTCATGCCCCAAAATGGATATATATATATATATATATATATATATATGTACGTATACACAAAATAAATCACAAGCACCTCCGAACAATGGAGTGCTCTCAACAGCTGACTGCCCCTATGGCTCTGGATCTAGATCGTCTCCCTGTCTACCTGTGGGCATGAACACAGCGTCCAAAGAAAAGGACGTCAGAACGAATATTGTACTGAGTATGAGAGGCACAAATAATGAAGAGAGAAACAATAACAACATAATGAACATCCAAGTGAACATGTGAAGCTGAATCATAATCATAGGAAGGATGATGCATGTTGTCTTACTCATACTCTTTATCATATCATGTATACATATCATGCAAGCTGCCCGTCCATGTCGGGACGGTGTGATCACCAATAATATAAGCCCGCGTCCAGGCCTCCCGCGTCCGGGGTACCATCTCGTGCCGCCCACTAGTGGTGTCTGCCCATGCCCGAGAGGGTCATGGTGTATCCGTGTAGCCGCCCGTCGAAGCGGTGTCTGCCCGGCCAACTAGGCGTGGTATAAATGCAATCATGACATGCTTAACATAAAATACTTATCATCATATACCTTTAAAACATGCTTATCTTATCATAATACATGCGTGAGCTCATGATCATTTGTGCTCTACCGGGGTGACGTAGGGTCGTGATCCCCCGATCTCTTTATGGAGCAATTTCTGACATTCTGCCTCACCTCGAAGGGATTAGTACATGAGGTGAGTGTAGACAATGAGGACATAATCATCGCTTTAGCATTGTCATATCATATCTATTAGCTCATGGAAAGAAGGGGATTTTATGCTATGGGATTCATGCCATTTGAAGAAAGGGACTAGCCTCACATACCTTGGTCGCTTAGCTAGAATACCGTTCACTTGCTCTTCCGCAATATCGCGTCGTTACCTTCATAAGGGAATTCGAATTATCGTTAGTTAGTGGACTATAAGAACGAGTCGCTAATTTCTAAAGAAACTTGGGCAACACTTCCTTTGTTTATTCTACATTTCCCATCGTCTATATCAATTCCCAACATTCACAATAATACCCACAACATTACCACCAACAACCATCATTCATATCGACTCATCACATTTCACCATTTTCCTCCAATTTTTCCATAATTTCCTACCTAGCTTATCATCGTGTTTTCACACCTCTAATACTTATTTCATGGTAAAATCATCATTTTTAGCATATTCATAACCTTTACAATCCAACTTATATGATTCAATTCCACCATCACTCAATGGTGGCACTATTCACCCATTTTTCTATGTCTTCCTACAATTCAAGCTTTTCCTATGCTTCTAACACTTAAATAACTTAATAAGGTCATGAAACATACCTTGGATGGTGATTGAACAACCCTTGAGTTGAAATGCTTCACTCCAACAAAACCCTAGTTCCTCCTTCTAGGAAATTCTGAACTCAAATAATCCCTTTTGATGTGTTCTTGCACTAGGTTATGATGAATTGATGAATTTGATCTTAGATTTCTACTTGTGTTCTTGGTTTGGAAGAGTGTAGAATATTCTAGAGAGAGAGAGAATCGTGTAGTAGAAAGTGGGAGTGAAGAAAATGAGACTTGGATCATATTTTATAAAATTCAACTTCAGTCCTGATGTCATTATACGGTTCGTTATACGGTCCGTATAAATTTATACGGTCCGTATAACTGGCCATAAAATGGACCCAGAGATCACCCCTTTCTGTAACCATTTGACTATCCATTTGACGGGCCGTATAATCATTCTACGGTCCGTATAATTCACCGTAAAATTGACCTTCTTTCAACCTCATTCTGTGACACTTTGACGATTCATTTTACGGACCGTCAAACTGTTATACGGTCCGTATAGTACACCGTAAAACTCACCCTCCATCCAGCCTCTTCTGTGACACTTCTACGGTCCACATAATGAACCGTAAAACACTTTTACGGTTCGTATAATGGACCGTATACTCCCAGTTCACTGAAGCTTATTTTCTTGACTTGGTTTCATTTCCGATCCTTATGGAACCTTCGTAAAAGTTGTTCAACTCCTCGATACCAATCTACGGGACCTTATTACTTGCCTTCAAAACGCCACACACATATTTTATCCTTATTAGCCTATTTTGCACATGCTAAGGGAAAATTTCCGGGGTGTAACATTCTTCCCCCCTTTTGGAACATTCGTCCTCGAATGTGAAACACTCGAGATTCTACAGAAATTTCGCCAGAGTTTCCTCTGTAATCTGGCACTATTAACCTATCACAGCAACCCATAATATCATTTCCCCACATGGTTATATTACAATATCAATACATCTATGGTCACACACGACCAAAATCATAGAAATAAAGCGTACATACCTCAATTCGTCGTTGCTTCATGTCTAGTGTCTTCTGGGATTTGAAACAATTGGGGGTACTTGGACTTCATCTTTTCTTCCGCTTCCCAAGACATTTCTTCTCAATTATTGTTCCGCCATAGAACTTTGACTGATGCTACCTCTTTGTTCCGAAGCCTTCTCACTTGTCTGTCTAGAATAGCAACTGGTACCTCTTCGTATGTTAGCTTTTCTGTCACTTGCACATCTTCTACCGGAACAATCCTTGTGGGGTCCCCAATACACTTGCGGAGCATCGAAACATGAAATACTGGATGAACTGATTCAAGCTCCGAAGGCAATTTCAATTCATAAGCTACTTGACCCACTTTACGAACGATTTCATAGGGTCCGATATACCTGGGACTTAGTTTCCCCTTCTTTCCAAATCTCATCACTCCCTTCATTGGCGACACTTTCAAAAACACCCAATCACCAATTTGAAATTCCAGGTCTCGTCGGCGATTGTCTGCATAAGACTTTTGGCGACTTTGGGCTATTTGCAATCGATCCCGAATAATCTGGACTTTTTCGACCGCTTGTTGAATCAGGTCGGGACCTATTAATTGTGATTCTCCTATTTCAAACCAGCCAACTGGAGATCTGCATTTTCTTCCATACAAAGCTTCATATGGAGCCATTTGAATACCAGAATGGTAGCTATTGTTGTAAGCAAACTCAATGAGGGGTAGATGCTCATCCCAACTACCACCATAATCCAGCACACATGCTCGTAGCATATCTTCCAGGGTCTGAATAGTACGCTCGGCCTGTCCATCGGTCTGTGGGTGAAATGTCGTACTAAATTTGACTTGGGTACCTAGGCCCTCTTGAAACGACTTCCAAAACTTGGCTATGAACTGTGCCCCTCTGTCCGTAATAATGGCTAAAGGAATTCCATGGAGTCGCACAATTTCCTTTAGATATAACCGGGCATAATCTTCCGCCGAGTACGTAGTTCTGACTGGGAGGAAATGAGCTAATTTCGTGAGCCTGTCCACGATCACCCATATAGAATCATACTTCCCTCGTGAACGGGGTAATCCTACAACAAAATCCATATTGATGGTTTCCCATTTCCACATAGGGATTTCCATGGCATGTAACAACCCTCCTGGCTTCTGATGTTCTGCTTTTACCTGCTGGCAATTTGGGCATTGCGCTACAAATTCTGCTACATCCCTCTTCATGCCATCCCACCAGTATATTAGTTTGAGGTCATGATACATCTTAGTTGCACCTGGATGGATAGAATACCGGGAATGATGTGCTTCCTCTAAGATCCGTTGGCGCAAATTTGCCACATCCGGCACACATAGCCTGCCTTGATATCGTAGAACTCCATCAATGGAAACTTCAAATGGAGACTTTTCCTTCTCACAAGATAGGTCTCGGTAATGGCTTAGTTGAGAATTTTCATATTGTCGTTCCTTCACTTCTTCATTTAAAGATGAAACTGTGGGGTCATTAATGCTGATACTTGCTTTACTCGAATCAATTGCACGCACTCTAAGTTTGGCTAATCGATAAAGCTCACGGACCATTTCTTCCTTGTCTGAGGGAATTCCACATAAACTACCCATCGATCGACGGCTAAGCGCGTCGGCTACCACATTTGCTTTTCCGGGGTGGTACAGGATATTTACATCATAGTCCTTCAACAATTCTAACCACCGTCTCTGTCGCAGATTCAACTCCTTCTGCTTAAAGATGTGTTGGAGACTCTTGTGATCTGTATATATATCGACGTGCACTCCATACAAGTAATGCCTCCATATTTTCAAAGCATGAATAACTGCAGCCAATTCAAGATCATGAGTTGGGTAATTATGTTCATGTTTACGCAGCTGTCTCGAGGCATATGCAATAACTTTGCCATGCTGCATTAATACACATCCTAATCCCATGCCGGAAGCATCACAATATACCACGTATCCATCTGGTCCTTCGGGAAGTGTTAACACTGGGGCGGAAGTCAACCTGCCTTTCAATTCTTGGAAACTGCGCTCACAAGCGTCGTTCCATTGAAATTTTGCCGCCTTTTGAGTTAACTTCGTCAAGGGAGCTGAAATGGAGGAAAACCCCTCTACGAATCTCCTATAGTATCCTGCCAAACCCAAGAAACTATGGACTTCTGTCGGTGTCGTAAGCCTTGGCCAAGTCTTCACAGCCTCAATTTTTTGAGTGTCGACTCGGATGCCATCACCTGAAATAATATGGCCTAAAAATGCCACAGCTTTAAGCCAAAACTCGCACTTTGAGAACTTTGCATATAATTCTCTGGCTCGGAGAACGCCAAGGATAATTCTTAAATGGTCTGCATGTTCTGATTCTGTGCGAGGATATACCAAAATGTCATCGATGAATACTATCACGAACAGATCCAAAAATGGTCTGAACACATTACTCATCAAGTTCATGAACACTGCCGGGGCATTTGTTAACCCGAACGACATTACTCGGAACTCATAATGGCCATATCTCGTCCTGAATGCAGTCTTGGGGATATCTGCTTCCCTGATTCTCACCTGATGATAACCCGATCGCAAATCTATCTTGGAGAACCATTTAGCGCCTTGCAATTGATCAAAAAAATCATCAATTCTGGGAAGAGGGTATCTATTCTTTACTATCACCTTATTCAATTTCCTGTAGTCGATACACATTCGCAGAGATCCATCTTTCTTCTTTACGAACAAGACTGGTGCTCCCCAGGGCGATGAACTAGGCCTTATAAACCCTTTCTCGAGTAGATCCTTCAACTGTACCTTTAATTCCTTCAACTTTGCTGGTGCCATTCGGTACGGAGGAATAGAAATAGGCTCGGTGTCAGGTAATACATCGATAGCGAAATCAATCTCCCTTTCTGGAGGAAGACCTGGGAGTTCATCTGGGAATACGTCCGGAAATTCGTTTACCACCGGAACTGTTTGAAAAGTTGGCGGCTCTGCCTCGATATCATGAACTCGAACTAGATGAGAAATGTAACCCTTTGCTATCATCTTCCTCTCCTTAAGGTAGGAAATAAACCTACCCTTTGGGGACGCAGTGTTACCTTTCCATTCATGTACGGGTTCTCCCGGAAATTGGAATCGGACCATTTTTGTCCGGCAATCAACATTAGCATAGCATGACGCCAACCAGTCCATACCCATAATTACATCGAAATCGACCATTTCTAACTCAATCAAATCGGCTCTAGTCTGGCGGTCACACATAACAATGACACAATTTTTGTATACTTGTTTTGCTATCACGGGTTCACCAACCGGAGTAAGTACCTCAAAGGGCTTAATTGACTCAGGCCTCGCCCCAATGCAACCAGCAACATACGGAGTAATATAAGAGAAAGTAGAGCCTGGATCAATCAAGGCATACACGTCACGGGAAAATATAGTCAATGTACCTGTGACAACATTTGGGGAGGACTCAAGATCCTGTCGCCCGACTAAAGCATATACGCGGGGCTGAACAACACCTGAAGTGGATACTCCCCCTCTACCTCTGCCTCTACCTGCTGTAGTCTGAGAAGTCTGTGCTGTCGGGCGTGCTGAAGAAGAACCCACTGCTGAACCTGTGGGCTGAGTCCCCGCTCTGCCTCTCGCGGAAGGACAATCTCTCATAAGGTGACCAACCTGCCCGCAGGCGTAACATGCATCTGAACCCTGACGACACTGCCCGGAATGCAATTTACCGCACTGACTGCACCGCGGTACTGGAGGTCTCCGCTGACTGAAATCTCCCCTGAACTGGGAATCTGAGGCTCTCAAACTCTGGCCCTGTCCTGGCTGAAAAGAACGATCAACCCTCCTATCTGGGAACCTAGAAGGGGCACTGGTCGCTGACTGACCTGAGTGCCTAGAATGCATCTGCCTTGACCCCCCTCTATATTCGCTACTTGCTCCTATCGATCTAGCCCTTTTTCCTTGTCTCTTGTCACTGTCATAATCACTTCTCTATAATTGTCGTCGTTCCTCAAGATTCTGTGCATGGGCCTGTATTCGGGAAATATCCATCCCATCTTGCAAAGAGGCCGTCAAGCATTCTCTGAACAAATGTGGCCCCAAACCACTCACGAATCTGTGCACACGATCGCCCATATCGGCTACTATACTCGGAGCATACCTGGCCAGAGAATTGAATTGCATACTATACTCTCGGGCACTCATGTTCCCTTGTTTCAAATTCAGGAACTTGTCCGCTCTAGCTCGGCGAGTCTCGGGTGGCAAGTAATGACGAACAAAAGCATCCGCAAATTCTTGCCAAACCGGAGGGGGTGCATTTTCTCCCCTTGATGCCATCCAGTTGTTATACCATATCACCGCCACATCGTGGAGTCTGTAAGAAGCCAACTCTACGGACTCTGCCTCGGAAGCATGAATAATCTTTAGGGTTCTCAACATATCATCAATAAAGTTTTGCGGGTCTTCATCCGGCTTAGACCCAAAGAACTCCGGGGGATTTAGAGTCATGTAATCACGGGCTTTTGTACTAGCTGAACGATCACTCGGGCCCGCACTTTGTCGTTGTGCCTGGGCGGCAACCAACTGAGTCAATAAGTGTATGGCCTCGGTCACTTGTTGACCCGAAGCAACTGGTGGAGGAACCGGAGCCGAGGCTCCTCCTTGCCCTTCTACATTAGGCAATGCCTCATTTTGGGATTCACCCTCTTCCACATTCGCCGGAGGCTCTTTTTCTGCTCGTTTCTGTGTCGTAGCTTTGCCCTTCTAGGCAGCTATAGCTTTCCCCTTTGGCGGCATTCTGAAATCATAACGCACTTTTAGAAGAGAATAAAATCCTACACACGGCTCTATCGCACGATCTCTGAAAAGAAAGATGGTCATTTTCCTAAATGCCCTGTAGCCTCCTGTTTATTGATGTGGCACGCTACACACCATAAACAAGACTCTACTGGACACGGCTCGTAGACACTTCCTAGGACTGAACCGCTCTAATACCACTTTTGTCACGACCCAGCTAGGGGCCACGACGGGTACCCGGGGCTAACCACCGAGCACCGCTCTTCTTAACACTCAATTACTCATTAAATACTCCTTTCAGAATTTATAGACGAAACATGTGAAAATCATACTTTACAAGAAACATACTTGTTTTACATACATTTGCCACACGGCTATCAAAATAGTATATACATATAGTAACATCTTGTGGAACCATCTAACCCACACTGCGCATCTACGAGCCTCTACTGACATGCTATACAATGGACGGAACAAGACTCCGTCATGCCCCAAAATGGATATATATATATATATATATGTACGTATACACAAAAGAAATCACAAGCACCTCCGAACAATGGAGTGCTCTCAACAGCTGACTACCCCTATGGCTCTGGATCTAGCTCGTCTCCCTGTCTACCTGTGGGCATGAACACAGCGTCCAAAGAAAAGGACGTCAGTACGAACATTGTACTGAGTATGAGAGGCACAAATAATGAAGAGAGAAACAATAACAACATAATGAACATCCAAGTGAACATGTGAAGCTGAATCATAATCATAGGAAGGATGATGCATGCTGTCTTACTCATACTCTTTATCATATCATGTATACATATCATGCAAGCTGCCCGTCCATGTCGGGACGGTGTGATCACCAATAATATAAGCCCATGTCCAGGCCTCCCACGTCCGGGGTATCATCTCGTGCCGCCCACTAGTGGTGTCTGCCCATGCCCGAGAGGGTCATGGTGTAACCGTGTAGCCGCCCGCCGAAGCGGTGTCTGCCCGGCCAACTAGGCGTGGTATAAATGCAATCATGACATGCTTAACATAAAATACTTATCATCATATACCTTTAAAACATGCTTATCTTATCATAATACATGCGTGAGCTCATGATCATTTGTGCTCTACCGGGGTGACGTAGGGTCGTGATCCCCCGATCTCTTTATGGAGCAATTTCTGACATTCTGCCTCACCTCGAAGGGATTAGTACATGAGGTGAGTGTAGACAATGAGGACATAATCATCGCTTTAGCATTGTCATATCATATCTATTAGCTCATGGAAAGAAGGGGATTTTATGCTATGGGATTCATGCCATTTGAAGAAAGGGACTAGCCTCACATACCTTGGTCGCTTAGCTAGAATACCGTTCACTTGCTCTTCCGCAATATCGCGTTGTTACCTTCATAAGGGAATTCGAATTATCGTTAGTTAGTGGACTATAAGAACGAGTCGCTAATTTCTAAAGAAACTTGGGCAGCACTTCCTTTGTTTATTATACATTTCCCATCGTCTATATCAATTCCCAACATTCACAATAATACCCACAACATTACCACCAACAACCATCATTCATATCGACTCATCACATTTCACCATTTTCCTCCACTTTTTCCATAATTTGCTACCTAGCTTATCATCGTGTTTTCACACCTCTAATACTTATTTCATGGTAAAATCATCATTTCTAGCATATTCATAACCTTTACAATCCAACTTATATGATTCAATTCCACCATCACTCAATGGTGGCACTATTCACCCATTTTTCTATGTCTTCCTACAATTCAAGCTTTTCCTATGCTTCTAACACTTAAATAACTTAATAAGGTCATGAAACATACCTTGGATGGTGATTGAACAACCCTTGAGTTGAAATGCTTCACTCCAACAAAACCCTAGTTCCTTCTTCTAGGAAATTCTGAACTCAAATAATCCCTTTTGATGTGTTCTTGCACTAGGTTATGATGAATTGATGAATTTGATCTTAGATTTCTACTTGTGTTCTTGGTTTGGAAGAGTGTAGAATATTCTAGAGAGAGAGAGAATCGTGTAGTAGAAAGTGGGAATGAAGAAAATGAGACTTGGATCATATTTTATAAAATTCAACTTTAGTCCTGATGTCATTATACGGTTCGTATAAATTTATACGGTCCGTATAACTGGCCGTAAAATGGACCCAGAGATCACCCCTTTTTGTAAAAATTTGACGATCCATTTGACGGGCGGTATAATCATTATACGGTCCGTATAATTCACCGTAAAATCGACCTTCTTTCAACCTCATTCTGTGACACTTTGACGATTCATTTTACGGACCGTCAAACCGTTATACGGTCCGTATAGTACACCGTAAAACTCACCCTCCAGCCAGCCTCTTCTGTGACACTTCTACGGTCCGCATAATGAACCGTAAAACACTTTTACGGTCCGTATAATGGACCGTATACTCCCAGTTCACTGAAGCTTATTTTCTTGACTTGGTTTCATTTCCGATCCTTATGGAACCTTCGTAAAAGTTGTTCAACTCCTCGATACCAATCTACGGGACCTTATTACTTGCCTTCAAAATGCCACACACATATTTTATCCTTATTAGCCTATTTTTCACATGCTAACAGAAAATTTCCGGGGTGTAACATTCTTCCCCCCTTTTGGAACATTCGTCCTCGAATGTGAAACACTCGAGATTCTACAGAAATTTCGCCAGAGTTTCCTCTGTAATCTGGCACTATTAACCTGTCACAGCAACCCGTAATATCATTTCCCCACACGGCTATATTACAATATCAATACATCTATGGTCACACACGACCAAAATCATAGAAATAAGGCGTACATACCTCAATTCGTCGTTGCTTCATGTCTAGTCTCTTCTGCGATTTGAAACAATTGGGGGTACTTGGACTTCATCTTTTCTTCCGCTTCCCAAGTCATTTCTTCTCGATTATTGTTCCGCCATAGAACTTTGACTGATGCTACCTCTTTTTTCCGAAGCCTTCTCACTTGTCTGTCTAGAATAGCAACAGGTACCTCTTCGTATGTTAGCTTTTCTGTCACTTGCACATCTTCTACCGGAACAATCATTGTGGGGTCCCCAATACACTTGCGGAGCATCGAAACATGAAATACTGGATGAACTGATTCAAGCTCCGAAGGCAATTTCAATTCATAAGCTACTTGACCCACTTTACGAACGATTTCATAGGGTCCGATATACCTGGGACTTAGTTTCCCCTTCTTGCCAAATCTCATCACTCCCTTCATTGGCGACACTTTCAAAAACACCCAATCACCAATTTGAAATTCCAGGTCTCATCGGCGATTGTCTGCATAAGACTTTTGGCGACTTTGGGCTGTTAGCAATCGATCCCGAATAATCTGAACTTTTTCGACCGCTTGTTGAATCAGGTCGGGACCTATTAATTGTGATTCTTCTATTTCAAACCAGCCAACTGGAGATCTGCATTTTCTTCCGTACAAAGCTTCATATGGAGCCATTTGAATACCGGAATGGTAGCTATTGTTGTAAGCAAACTCAATGAGGGGTAGATGCTCATCCCAACTACCACCATAATCCAGCACACATGCTCGTAGCATATCTTCCAGGGTCTGAATAGTAAGCTCGGCCTGCCCGTCGGTCTGTGGGTGAAATGCCGTACTAAATTTGACTTGGGTACCTGGGCCCTCTTGAAACGACTTCCAAAACTTGGCTGTGAACTGTGCCCCTCTGTCCGTAATAATGGCAAAAGGAATTCCATGGAGTCGCACAATTTCCTTTAGATATAACCGGGCATAATCTTCCACCGAGTACGTAGTTCTGACTGGAAGGAAATGAGCTGATTTCGTGAGCCTGTCCACGATCACCCATATAGAATCATACTTCCCTCGTGAACGGGGTAATCCTACAACAAAATCCATATTGATGGTTTCCCATTTCCACATAGGGATTTCCATGGCCTGTAACAACCCTCCTGGCTTCTGATGTTCTGCTTTTACCTGCTGGCAATTTGGGCATTGCGCTACAAATTCTGCTACATCCCTCTTCATGCCATCCCACCAGTATATTAGTTTGAGGTCATGATACATCTTAGTTGCACCTGGATGGATAGAATACCGGGAATGATGTGCTTCCTCTAAGATCCGTTGGCGCAAATTTGCCACATCCGGCACACATAGCCTGCCTTGATATCGTAGAACTCCATCAATGGAAACTTCAAATGGAGACTTTTCCTTCTCACAAGATAGGTCTCGGTAACGACTTAGTTGAGAATTTTCATATTGTCGTTCCTTCACTTCTGCATTTAAAGATGAAACTTTGGGGTCATTAATGCTGATACTTGCTTTACTCGAATCAATTGCACGCACTCCAAGTTTGGCTAATCGATAAAGCTCACGGACCATTTCTTCCTTGTCTGAAGGAATTCCACATAAACTACCCATCGATCGACGGCTAAGCGCGTCGGCTACCACATTTGCTTTTCCGGGGTGGTATAGGATATTTACATCATAGTCCTTCAACAATTCTAACCACCGTCTCTGTCGCAGATTCAACTCCTTCTGCTTAAAGATGTGTTGGAGACTCTTGTGATCTGTATATATATCGACGTGCACTCCATAAAAGTAATGCCTCCATATTTTCAAAGCATGAATAACTGCAGCCAATTCAAGATCATGAGTTGGGTAATTCTGTTCATGTTTACGCAGATGTCTCGAGGCATATGCAATAACTTTGCCATGCTGCATTAATACACATCCTAATCCTATGCCGGAAGCATCACAATATACCATGTAGCCATCTGGTCCTTCGGGAAGTGTTAACACTGGGGCGGAAGTCAACCTGCCTTTCAATTCTTGGAAACTACGCTCACAAGCGTCGTTCCATTGAAATTTTACTGCCTTTTGAGTTAACTTCGTCAAGGGAGCTGAAATGGAGGAAAACCCCTCTACGAATCTCCTATAGTATCCTGCCAAACCCAGGAAACTACGGACTTCTGTCGGTGTCGTAGGCCTTGGCCAAGTCTTCACAGCCTCAATTTTCTGAGTGTCAACTCGGATGCCATCACCTAAAATAATATGGCCTAAAAATGCCACAGATTTAAGCCAAAACTCGCACTTTGAGAACTTTGCATATAATTCTCGGGCTCGGAGAACGCCAAGGATAATTCTTAAATGGTCTGCATGTTCTGATTCTGTGTGAGAATATACCAAAATGTCATCGATGAAGACTATCACGAAGAGATCCAAAAATGGTCTGAACACATTATTCATCAAGTTCATGAACACTGCCGGGGCATTTGTTAACCCGAACGACATTACTCGGAACTCATAATGGCCATATCTCGTCCTGAAGGCAGTCTTGGGGATATCTGCTTCCCTAATTCTCACCTGATGATAACCCGATCACAAATCTATCTTGGATAACCATTTAGCGCCTTGCAATTGAACAAACAAATCATCAATTCTGGGAAGAGGGTATCTATTCTTTACTGTCACCTTATTCAATTGCCTATAGTCGATACACATTCGCAGATATCCATCTTTCTTCTTTACGAACAAGACTGGTGCTCCCCAGGGCGATGAACTAGGCCTTATAAACCCTTTCTCGAGTAGATCCTTCAACTGTACCTTTAATTCCTTCAACTCTGCTGGTGCCATTCGGTACGGAGGAATAGAAATAGGCTCGGTGTCAGGTAATACATCGATAGCGAAATCAATCTCCCTTTCTGGAGAAAGACCTGGGAGTTCATCTGGGAATACGTCCGGAAATTCGTTTACCACCGGAACTGTTTGAAAAGTTGGCGGCTCTGCCTCGATATCATGAACTCGAACTAGATGAGAAATGTAACCCTTTGCTATCATCTTCCTCGCCTTAAGGTAGGAAATAAACCTACCCTTTGGGGACGCAGTGTTACCTTTCCATTCAAGTACGGGTTCTCCCGGAAATTGGAATCGGACCACTTTCGTCCGGCAATCAACATTAGCATAGCATGACGCCAACCAGTCCATACCCATAATTACATCGAAATCGACCATTTCTAACTCAATCAAATCGGCTCTAGTCTGGCGGTCACACATAACAACGACACAATTTTTGTATACTTGTTTTGCTATCACGGGTTCACCAACCGGAGTAAGTACCTCAAAGGGCTTAATTGACTCAGGCCTCGCCCCAATGCAACCAGCAACATACGGAGTAATATAAGAGAAAGTAGAGCCTGGATCAATCAAGGCATACACGTCACGGGAAAATATAGTCAATGTACCTGTGACAACATTTGGGGAGGACTCAAGATCCTGTCGCCCGGCTAAAGCATATACGCGGGGCTGAACAGCACCTGAAGTGGATACTCCCCCTCTACCTCTGCCTCTACTTGCTGTAGTCTGAGATGTCTGTGCTGTCGGGCGTGCTGAAGAAGAACCCACTGCTGAACCTGTGGACTGAGTCCCCGCTCTGCCTCTCGCGGAAGGACAATCTCTCATAAGGTGACCAACCTGCCCGTAGGCGTAACATGCATCTGAACCCTGACGACACTGCCCGGAATGCAATTTACCGCACTGACTACACCGCGGTACTGGAGGTCTCCGCTGACTGAAATCTCCCCTGAACTGGGAATCTGAGGCTCTCGAACTCTGGCCCTGTCCTGGCTGAAAAGAACGATCAACCCTCCTATCTGGGAACCTAGAAGGGGCACTGGTCGCTGACTGACCTGAGTGCCTAGAATGCATCTGCCTCGACCCCCCTCTATATTCGCTACTTGCTCCCAACGATCTAGCCCTTTCTCCTTGTCTCCTGTCACTGTCATAATCACTTCTCTATAATTGTCGTCGTTCCTCAAGATTCTGTGCATGGGCCTGTATTCGGGAAATATCCATCCCATCTTGCAAAGAGGCCGTCAAGCATTCTCTGAACAAATGTGGCCCCAAACCACTCACGAATCTGTGCACACGATCGCCCATATCGGCTACTATACTCGGAGCATACCTGGCCAGAGAATTAAATTGCATACTATACTCTCGGGCACTCATGTTCCCTTGTTTCAAATTCAGGAACCTGTCCGCTCTAGCTCGGCGAGTCTCGGGTGGCAAGTAATGACGAACAAAAGCATCCGCAAATTCTTGCCAAACCGGAGGGGGTGCATTTTCTCCCCTTGATGCCATCCAGTTGTTATACCATATCACCGCCACATCGTGGAGTCTTTAAGAAGCCAACTCTACAGACTCTGTCTCGGAAGCATGAATAATCTTTAGGGTTCTCAACATATCATCAATAAAGTTTTGCGGGTCTTCATCCGGCTTAGACCCAAAGAACTCCGGGGGATTTAGAGTCATGACATCATGGGCTTTTGTACTAGCTGAACGATCACTCGGGCCTGCACTTTGTCGTTGTGCCTGGGCGGCAACCAACTGAGTCAATAAGTGTATGGCCTCGGTCACTTGTTGACCCGAAGCAACTGGTGGAGGAACCGGAGCCGAGGCTCCTCCTTGCCCTTCTACATTAGGCAATGCCTCATTTTGGGATTCACCCACTTCCACATTCGCCGGAGGCTCTCTTTCTGCTCGTTTCTGTGTCGTAGCTTTGCCCTTCTGGGCAGATGTAGCTTTCCCCTTTGGCGGCATTCTGAAATCATAACGCACTTTTAGAAGAGAATAAAATCCTACACACGGCTCTATCGCACGATCTCTGAAAAGATAGATGGTCATTTTCCTAAATGCCCTGTAGCCTCCTGTTTATTGATGTGGCACGCTACACACCATAAATAAGACTCTACTGGACACGGCTCGTAGACACTTCCTAGGACTGAACCACTCTGATACCACTTTTGTCACGACCCGGCTAGGCTTATAATCAATATTTGGTAATTGTGACCAATTGTAGATTTTGGAGGGAACGGGATTTGAGTTTGGACAAGCGTAAAAGGCAAATAAGGTATGCAAAGCTCTACTTTTTCTTTCTTTGGCATGTCCTAGTTATGATAGGTTATGATACGAACCTCGGGGATAACTCTACTCCTTAAAATCCGAGCTTAATTTTGACCCTTTTTCATTCAATGTAATTGAATTAGGTTTTGTTGGAAAGATATGTTATTACTCCAAAAAGGGTCTTGCGTCATAAAACGTTTATAACTTTCACAAAGAGAACCGGAATGCCCAAAACTTTCGTTGACGTTTCCATAAGGCCTAACGTCCGTAATTTATGTACGCCACCTCGACTTGACCCGAGGTGGGCCCTCAATTTCCGAAACCTTCTTGTATTGTTCTATTTGACCTATTTCCGTACTATGATTAAAAGAAACATTTAGATATTGTTCCGACTACTAAACGATAGTTGTTTTAACTATTCCATTGAACCCTATGATATATTTTTATATGTACAAATGATCTCAGAAGTTTTTCTTTAACATAATCCGTTGTGACATCCGAAAGGTACGTACTATGGCTATCGTTTGATTTCTTTTCTAAATGACCTATCGTTCGGACTATTCTATCGAGTCTTTGTAAATATTTTATGATGCATATAGTTTCTCACTACTCTACTCGTGGATGCCTCAATGCTTCCTTCATTGAGCCCGGGCCAGGATATGTTATCACGCGTATTCCACTGCATTGTTCGCCGTGCCTCGATGTGAGGGGGCAGGTATACATGTACATGGGTTGTGGAGTATGCTGTGCCATGTACACATATTCTGATATTTTATGATATGATATGATATGGCCATCTGATATGTTATGATATGTTACGGAGATATTCCCTACTCTGGAGTTATGTTGTGTTGTGGCGCCAGTGACGGGGTGGCAACCACGTTCTATCCACCGTGTCCCATAATGGGGCCAGATATGGCATATGTTCTGACTTGCATTACCTATGTTTTATGAGTAAGCATTTTGATACTCTTGTTATTGCACTTATTTTCTGTACTCCCTGCTCAGATTATGATTCTGATTATTGTATCTCATGCTTTACATACTCAGTACATATTCCGTACTGACCCCCTTTCTTCGGGGGCTGCGTTTCATGCCGCGCAGGTACACCCAGATGATGTGAAGTTATTGTAGAGGATGTTCCAGCAGAGTTGACAAGCTCCATTTGCTCCTGGAGTGCTGCCGAGTCAGAGTTTGTATGTTATGATTTTCTGGATTGATGTTAGAGACTTTGCAGACAGGGTCGTGGGTATAGTATGTCAGTTGTGTAAAGCGGCTTCGTCAGCCGATATGTCATTCTGTATTATGTATTAAATTCTATGTGATCACAGATTCTGCTTGATTTGGAAAGCATCGAAAAGAATATTTTGAGAGGTTATTATGTATTTTCTTTTTATTTGATTTAAAAGTCTAATAAGATTATGTGTGCCCTAAAGGTCTGTGGGTTCGCTTGGCTCCGGATGTGGGGTCGGGTGCCCATCACACCCTAGTGGAATTAGGGTGTGACAAAGTGGTATCAGAGCAGGTTTGTCCTAGGGGTTGTCTGCAAAGTCATGTCCGGTAGAGTCCTGTTTATGGTGTGAAGCGCGCCACATTTATAAACAGGAGGCTACGGGGCATCTAGGGATTGTTGACCTTCTTGCCATCTTAGATCGTGTGATAGAGCTGAGTCATAGGAAAATGAAATTCCTTATGTGAGCTTTACATAAGACGAGAGAAGGTAAGGGATGATAGGGAAAGTCATAAAGGTAAGTCTTGATGTATTTGCTCTGTTATCTGAAATTGAAAGTTCAGGATGGCTGGAATGTGTTATATAGCTGTATGCTCTGCAAGGTATTGTTGATATTTGTGGCGTACAGATTTTGCATAATAAGGATGGTAAAGGAGACTCGGTCAAATTTCTCAAAATGTGGTCATTTAACTAGGTATACCTAACAGGAAGAAGCATGGAATGGAAACATCGTAAATAGACGATAAGTGGGATGTGACATCTTAGAGAAGCTATAGATTTGGGCACAACGTGAAGAACGATTGTAAGAAAGATGATTAACAGTTCGAAGAGATAAAAGGGATAAAAATTTGTGGTTAGTAAGAACAAGGTTTGTTGGATGATTCAGAGAAAGTTAACAATCAGTTTTGCTGTAGATTAGTATGTACGGATGGTAAGAGGAAATCTGGACATACGGATACCTGAGTACTTATAGGTAATGGCGACGAAGGTATGTCCGCCACCATCAATAACCCGGAAGCCCAGGACAGGCAATAATCATACACCTAAGTGAAAAGGGTAAAATAGTAATTGTACAAAGAAGGGCGTAATACGAAAATGCCTCGGAACCTGTAAGACCTCGACTGACCTCAAATCATGTAGTAAAGGTCATACGAGAAAGCGGACGCGATTATATCCGTATTCAGGCACCGGATTCCACCAAAGTTTCGAGGTTAAGCGTGCTAAGGGGGGAGCAATTTTAGGATGGGTGACCCCCTGGGAAGTATGCAAGGAATCCCAAAGATTTAGCCATAAGAGACAAATGAAAAGCTAGGATAGTCTGAGTGAAATTAGAGTATACGGGATGGTTGGATGCCATGAAAGGCCACACAGCGCGTGACAGGCTAGATTAGAAGAGAGGCAGAAAGTACGCCACAACTCTGGAATTAGGATAGGCTTGAATAGAATTTGGAGGTATTTTGTGGGCTAGTTGGTAATAATTATATATGTATGTATGAATGCGTACGACATCCCATATGTGATCGTATCGGCAGACCTGTGAGTCCCAGCAACCGGCACTACGGCGTGGAAGGCATTAATTGAATAAGGGCACCGAAGCTTAAATGACAATAGAAATAAATGGTGCAAGTACTATAAGGCAAGCTGTTATTATTTTCACTACAGGCTAAGACTGGAAAGGCTATAATACAACGATATTTGAAAAAGAAAGAGAGTGAGTAGATGGAAGGACAAAGAGACCAAAATGTCAGAAAAAGATAAGAAATCCCGGTAAGGAAACTTGAGAGAAATTATCGGCAAAGTGCTAGACAATTTGAATAAAAATTTGAAGATAGGCATATGAAAAGGATAAGATGCGGTCATATGGAGCAAAAGAGGAATGTGTGAGGTTCGAGAACCAATTTCAAAAAGTGGGACTAAAGAAATAGTGACTACGACAAGGAATGTGAAGTAAGAAAAAGAACGATAAAGCCTTGTGACGATGACAGGAGATTGGGAATATAAAGGGACAATATGCAGTCGGGTTAATGTGATTACCTCAGACGTAAAAGTGTTCTCCTGAAAGGATAGTCTAGAAATGAAACAGATTTGCGAGCTTAAGGGGAGAATTTCGTAAACTTCAGAGTCGATGCCACAAATGGAAAAAGCAGAAAAGTGTTCAAGGAGGAAGGAACCCAAGGAAGGTTAAGGATGAAAGCAGGAAAATATGTTAATGGGATAGTCCAAGGAAGAGAAGAACCTTTGGAAATAAACCAATTGGAAACCTTTAATTATAGGAGTAAGAGGGAATACTTTGACGAATTAGCTATGGGAACCCGGTTACGCACCAAAGAAAGAACAAGTGTAATGGGTTGACACTGTCGATTGGGAGATTAATGATATGGAATAAGAATTCATGCGAAGTTCGACAGATTTGATTTTGGAGGAAATGGAATGAAGTACAAGGAACGAGCTAGGGAGACCGCTCAATCATAGTGTCATAAGCATAATTAAAAGCTCAATGAGTAAAGGTAGAGAGAGTGTAAACTGTATGGACTTTGTGCTCAGAGCAAAAGTAGTGGACGCTAAAAAAGTATGGATGCATGACTGCAGTACGAGCGTGCAGTTGAGGAGACTTATGAGCAAATGAACTAAATGTGCGCGAGGATGAATAGTAGATAGGAAGGTAAAGGAATATTGACAAATGATGATATAGAAAAGAAAAAAAAAATGAATGAAAACTTGTAGTAAGAAGTCTTAATATGTTATGCACAGAATCAGAAACATGGATGAGGAGTGAGGTAATTATCGTAGCCTAAAGTACTCGAAGACTGTTGACACACAAGGAGCCCCTTAAAGGGGGGAAGAACGTATGATATTAGGCCAAAAGGGAATTATAACATGATCGAACGCCAGAAAGGGAAATTTATTAGCTCGGGACCAGAGTCCGAAATATGTCGGCGCATCAAAAGTACACATGGAAGGAGTAGAAACAAATTGACAATGGATGTACCGTGAAGCCGACATAAAGGGCAAAGAATGAAAAGAGTACCAAAGGAAGTACGCAAGGTGGGCGTAACTAATTGGCTATGAGTCGGGGATATGGTGCGGTACGCTAAATATATTGGAAAAGAATCATATGAGTTTGAAAACTTTAAATGGAGACATAAAAGGGAAAATAAATAGATAATGCTATGGGAACACCCTGAAGGAGGGATATGACAGGAGAATTATAACAAGTAACTTAAGAGGATGTTACAAAGCATAGCAATAGTATGTTCATTAAAGACCAAGATGTTGGCTATAGAGTTATTCGTTAATGATAGTACGACTTATAAGTGACCAAGGAAAAAGGGCTACAACATGATAGAACAAACGAGCTTTGGTATAAATTGGATGTGTTAAACAGAATAAACCAGGAGATTGAGAGAATATGTCTGAGATCGAATACACTTTATACGAATATGCGAGAATGGTTATGCAACTTATGAATATTTGTACGTTAAGCAAGCCAAGTGAGTGAGTACTTGATAAGGAGGAGTAAGGATTCAATAATAACAGTATAGGTATGATATTTTGGATGCGATATAAGATGCAGAGATGGTTTAAATCAAGTTACCAAGATAGAGTCGGTACTAAGGGCAAGTAGAAATTAATCAGGGTTGAATCAAAGACCCCTCCCGATACTGATTGTAAGATAATTGAGAAAAGTCAAGGAAAAGCGTAGAGATTGGTGAAACGTCGCGAAGGTATTTCTTGAGCTAACGTGCGTATTTTCACATGTCCTCGTAAAGATTGTGACCTAATGAGTGACACAAAGTTAAGAGCAAAACCGCGGAGAAAGGGCAATAGAAGAATTTGAATTAAAGGCAAAAGAGTGACACGAGGTAATAGGTCTAAGGTATGACAAGTTAAATTAAGGAAATTATGGAATGATTTAAGCAAGACGATCAGGACTAAGTAAAGTTATACCCCCAGGAGGTAGTGAGATTTCACAAGATTTCCACATCTATTATATCGGACAGAGGGCATAGTGTATAGTAAATTCTGGAAATCTTTTCGGAAGGAATTGAGGACACAAATAAGTCTTAGCACAACATTAGCTTTTAACTGACGGACATGCTAAGCGTGTTATCAAAAGAAGCAAGAATGGACACTTGCAAGTTGTTGAGTTTACTGGTAATAATAGCCGCCGTTCTAGCATTCAGAAGACGCCGTATAAGGCTCTTTATGGCAAGAGGTGTGCGCCATTACTTGGCTGGTTTAATAGTGACAAGGCTAAGTTACTTGGCACGGATATAACTCGACGAACAGTTGACAAGGTGAAACTCATTCGGGAACGGCTATTAGCAGCTCGGAGTCGACAATAATTATACGCAGACGACCGACGTCGACATTTAGAGTCCAAGTTGGTGATTGGGTACTTCTAAAAGTATCTCATATGAAGGGCGTTACGAGATTCAGCAGGAAAAGCAAGCTCAGCCGAGGTATATGGGACCTCATCAAATCGTTCGTAAGGTAGGCAAGATTGCCTATGAATTAGACCTACCACCTAACTTAGAGGCGGTACATCCAGTGCTCCACGTATCTATGCTTTGCAAATGCATTAGTGACCCTTCCAGAATGTTTCCCGTGGAAGACATCCAAGTGACAAAGGAATTGTCCTACGAGGTACAACCAATAGCCATACCAGATCGTCAGGTGAGGAGATTGTGTAATAAAGATGTGGCATCCGTTAAAGTACTATGACGGAACAATAATAGGAAGGAATTGAAGAAGAGACGAAGAAGAAATAACCCACCTATTTCCTATACCCATAGGTGCTCAAAATTCCTTAGTTGGCTGTGACGGTGAATGAATGAATTGTATGTGATAACCATAAAAACAAACTCCCCCAAAATGCTCATAAGTCCCGATAAGGCTAGTTTGACATTCGAGGACGAATGTTCTAAGGGGGGGGAGGATGTTATATCCCGCATTTCGCGCATTCGGAAAAAAATAAAATTCAAGACATTTGCGGGAGGTTGAGTGCAAGCCTACATTTTAACCTTGATTAGCACACAAGTTGTTTATAAGAGTTATGGATGCGGAAATATCGAGGAAGGTTAGGGGAAAAATTGAAATTTTGGAAAATGGTTTCATGAATTATAAGAATTAGTCACAAAATAAATTGGGCTTGGAAGAAGAAAAAAAAAAAGGGGGGGGGGGGGGGGGGGGGGGGGGGGGGGGGGGGGAAGTGTGTGGCCGGCCCCTTAATGGGCCAAGGCCTATGTGGGGGTTTAAGTTGGGAATTAAAAAGATGACTAAGTCATCTTTAACACATAGAATCATCAAGAAGATTGGAGAAAAAAAAAGAAGGGAAAGACCACCCCAACTTTCGGCCATGACCATGGAAATTTAACTCTTTGAAATATTGTTCCAAAAATTATTTTCTTGTGGTATTCCTACTAATTCAAGGGTCCTCTACAACGTGGTGTAGTTGATTAGGAAGATAGGTCGCTCGTTTCATCGATTTCGCACCTTAGCCAAGTAAGAACTTAGGAAGAAAAGGTAAGATTTAAACCCTTTTTATATGTTATGAAGGGTTTGTTTATGTTGTAGTAGGTAGAAATGGATAGAATTTGTGAAAATATGGAAGGTTGCATGGTGGTTGTGTGTATATGCATGGGCCGTGTGTGTGTGTTGTGTGTAGGGAGGATGGGACAATTTCTATGTAATAATTTGATTGTTGTAGATAAGTATTCTATGATGGGAATGAGAATTTGATGATTCAAATTGATGTTGGAATTGTTATGGGCTGATTTGGAAGCCAATATGATATTAGTGTCGTTTCTTTATTCATGAGTATAATGTTGTTAGAATGTGTGTTGTTGGGATAGTTCATGAATTTGGAAGCAAGAAATGCATTAAAAATTGTTTCTAGGGAAGTTGGGGAGTTTTTGGGTGAATTATGATTTTGGTGGAATTTTTGTATATTTTGTAGAATGATATGAAATGCTTTCGAATTGTATTTGAATGATCTTGAATTAGTAAATGAATATGAAAACGTTGATATTGGTTTGAAAGTGTGAAGTTGGAGTAGAAGTTGTTACATTATGTAGAAAGGAAGACTATTTATGTTAGAATGTGTTTTGTATTGATTGTTGGTGTTGTTGGTATTGCTGTGGGTATTGTTGTTGACATTTGGCCGAGTTAAATTCTCGGGGATGTTGAATTTATAGGGGAGATGCTACCCAAATTTCTGTAGACAAGTATGGATTTATGATTTAATTCCTAAAGGCTTATAATCAATATTTGGTAATTGTGACCAATTGTAGATTTTGGAGGGAACGGGATTTGAGTTTGGACAAGCGTAAAAGGCAAGTAAGGTATGCAAAGCTCTACCTTTTCTTTCTTTGGCATGTCCTAGTTATGATAGGCTATGATACGAACCTCGGGGATAACTCTACTCCTTAAAATCCGAGCATAATTTTGACCCTTTTTCATTCAATGTAATTGAATTAGGTTTTGTTGGAAAGATATGTTATTACTCCAAAAAGGGTCTTGCGTCATAAAACGTTCATAACTTTCACAAAGAGAACCGGAATGCCCGAAACTTTCGTTGACGTCTCCATAAGGCCTAACGTCCGTAATTTATGTACGCCACCTCGACTTGACCCGAGGTGGGCCCTCAATTTCCGAAACCTTCTTGTATTGTTCTATTTGACCTATTTCCGTACTATGATTAAAAGAAACATTTAGATATTGTTCCGACTACTAAACGATAGTTGTTTTAACTATTCCATTGAACCCTATGATATATTTTGATATGTACAAATGATCTCAGAAGTTTTTCTTTAACATAATCCGTCGTGACATCCGAAAGGTACGTACTATGGCTATCGTTTGATTTCTTTTCTAAATGACCTATCGTTCGGACTATTCTATCGAGTCTTTGTAAATATTTTATGATGCATATAGTTTCTCACTACTCTACTCGTGGATGCCTCAATGCTTCCTTCACTGAGCCCGGGCCAGGATATGTTATCACGCGTATTCCACTGCATTGTTCGCCGTGCCTCGATGTGAGGGGGCAGGTATACATGTACATGGGTTGTGGAGTATGTTGTGCCATGTACACATATTCTGATATTTGATGATATGATATGATATGATATGGCCATCTGATATGTTATGATATGTTACGGAGATATTCCCTACTCTGGAGTTATGCTGTGTTGTGGCGCCAGTGACGGGGTGGCATCCACGTTCTATCCACCGTGTCCCATAATGGGGCCGGATATGGCATATGTTCTGACCTGCATTACCTATGTTTTATGAGTAAGCATTTTGATACTCCTGTTATTTCACTTATTTTCTGTACTCCCTGCTCAGATTATGATTCTGATTATTGTATCTCATGCTTTACATACTCAGTACATATTCCGTACTGACCCCCTTTCTTCGGGGGCTGCGTTTCATGCCGCGCAGGTACACCCAAATGATGTGAAGTTATTGTAGAGGATGTTCCAGCAGAGTTGACAAACTCCATTTGCTCCTGGAGTGCTGCCGAGTCAGAGTTTGTATGTTATGATTTTCTGGATTGATGTTAGAGACTTTGCAGACAGGGTCGTGGGTATAGTATGTCAGTTGTGTAAAGCGGCTTCGTCAGCCGATATGTCATTCTGTATTATGTATTAAATTCTACGTGATCACAGATTCTGCTTGATTTGGAAAGCATCGAAAAGAATATTTTGAGAGGTTATTATGTATTTTCTTTTTATTTGATTTAAAAGTCTAATAAGATTATGTGTGCCCTAAAGGTCTGTTGGTTTGCTTGGCTCCGGATGTGGGGCAGGGTGCCCATCACACCCTAGTGGAATTAGGGTGTGACATATGCGCTACTAAAATAATAGCTTTAACTATTATGCACTGGAGTGTAAAATTGGTTTTAACATTATTAGGCTTATTAGCTAGTCGTATGTAATATCACTCCCTCTGTTTCAACTTATGCGGCACCGTTTGACTAGGCCAAAAATTTAAAAAAAGGAAGATTTTTCAAATTTGTGGTCTAAAATTATTCTAGATATTTGTGTGGATATAAATCATTTCATTACGGGTAAAAGGTAAATTTTTAAGATAAGTTGTTTCTAATTGTATATAGAAAGATGACATGTTTTTCGGACTAAACTAAAAAGAAAAGTAATGTCACATAAATTAAGAAGCAGCGAATAGTAACTAAGAAAATAAGGTAGCTTATTTAATACAACCGGTTAAAATACACCAGTTATTTATGTAAATTCGGTTAGACTTGCAGTTTATCGAAGTTAACTCATAACATAATACTAGTAATATATAGAAACAAAAAACCAATTTTCCAAAAGGGAGAGACCATAGAACCTGAAAAAGACAAGAAAAATAACTAAATATTGTTTGAGAACTGAGAAAACATAACTGAAGTATATATATATTGACTGAAGTAGCTAATGCAGGAGATATCACATGTTTTTTATAGTTGGGCAAGGGCAATGAATGTGAGAGAGATTTAGGAAATCTCAAAAATAATTTCACTTCGTTGAAATCCTACTTGGAAGTTTGAAGTGTGAACAACTCTTACTTCATTCTTGATCAATCAAGTGTGGATCTGCATGTTTTTAGGAGTCCTTTTGTTTTCTTGCAGTTCTTCTGATTAGCTTTTTGTGTAATTTTCTTCATAAATTTCCTCAATAGGTCATTGTTTTTACCTGAGCTTTAACTCACAAATTCAGTTGATGAGGTGAAAAAAAATGTGCAAGAGGTAACGAGAAAAAGCTCCAAACGGCTAACATTCCATAGATTGAGCAAGTATGTTTTGTGTAGATAGTTGAACCTGATAAATAGGGTTTTCAGTTCCATTGTCTTTTTTCTAGAGACTCCAAAAAGACGCTTATTCTATTAGGTATTGCTCCCACAATTTGCGTGTATGAAATCAAACCATACTTTGCTACTGAAGAAAACGAAGTTCTCGACTTACCTGCCCGTAGACACTTAAAATTTATTGGGTCTAAATCCATAAAATAATTTTAACTACATGTTAAATTCAAAATATATCAGTCCTAATAAATATTTTCGACTAATTTAATTGGATTAATTGTTTAAACTCAATAAATATGAATTTATTTAAAGTCCAATTTCTTTGGGCAAATATAGGGGTGTCGAATGAGCGGGTTGTGCAGACCAAAATGGGTTTAACTAAAATGGCTAAAATGTGGGTCATAACTCAACCAACCGAATTCTTACTAAGTTTTAATTTTATTTGTTCCTTGTTGGTCGCAAATACACATGCAAGTGTATGTGGTCAATAAGTAATACAAGATTAAGTTCAGATACCGTTCCCACAGAGACTTATATGATTGACTATCTAATTGGAATTCAATTGTAACTATTCAAGAAATTTAACAATTGTGGAGTTTATTATAGCTAATGAATCAGCAAAATAACCTTAAATGTGATCTAAAGCTGAAAAGATTGGGTTTTGTGAGAGAAAGGTCTAGGTCTATAGTCACTAACAACCCAATTGAGACTTCTAATCATTGCATCTATCATTTTTATGGGATACTAATTGTAGGTTCACATTACTTATGAGCATTTTCTGATTACTCTTAAGTCTATTCAAACTACTCCAACATCTATATTTCTATGATCGTCAGAGAATAGAAAAATGCATTTAAATCTCTATATTAAACTAAGCGAGGCTAAAAGGTATATTTCTATCCCCAATAGCGAAATGATACTCTATCTAGAGGTTCGCGAACACACCCTATTTATTCTTATTAGTCTTGCAGTTCCCTCTTTCGAGTACAATTAATGAGCCACATATAGTGTTTAACATTTCATCAAGTAATCAAACAATTAAGATCAAGACTAAATAAATAAATCAATAATGGAAAACCAATAGATATAAACGATAATCAAACATCAACTTCCATGCCAGTACCAAAATCCTAGAATTATAGAGTTTAGCTACTCATAGTTTGAGTTCAATGGTAATAAAATTAATAATTCATGAATAATACAAGATCCAATGATGAAATAAAAAAGAAAAGAAAAAAACCCTGTGGAGAATTGCTCTAAACCCTTGTTATGCACCAAAATATGTCCAAGATACGTTTTCCCATCAAAATAACCTATTTATAGAGTATTGGAATATCCAGAGCATTTAAAACTAAATCCTAGACAGACCAGGAAAATTGGTCATCGTGCGCAACGAGGCAAAGGTGGCGCAGAAGAACACTTCAAACTTTTGCAGGTGCATTTTCTGTGCGCCACCCTCATGTGGCAACTGGTAATCCTCGCGCCACCTTTACTCAGCAAGGGTGGAGCAACTGCTTATATTTTCTTCAAACTTTGCGTCTTATTGTGTGACACTTCCAAAATTCGGCAAATTGATCGAAAATCCTTCAATCTTCTCATATGTACGTGGACATCATAACTATAGCAACATAATATAACAATTTAGAATAAAAGATGCGATCAAAGTACTAGGAATTTGCGGGAAATGACACAAAATATAGATATTTCTGCAAATATCACAACCTCCTAGTTAGACTTTTCTCATCCCCGAGTAATCAAATATCAACATCCCATCTCTACAAAATCACAGAGCTATACCAATTTGAGCAGTTCTACTCAGGTTATTGCCAATATGACCATGTAAAGATATGTAAAAATCAAGCTTTGAGCAAATTCTCACCTTTGTCACGCCAACACATAAAGTATCAATTTAAACTTACAAACAACAGTTTCAAAACAACCTAGCCTCAAAAACCTACTCAAGGATTCCAAACTCGGCAAAAACAACCATGTCACCTAACCGAGAAATCAACTGCTTCACCTATCTTTTGTCAACCATGTTCCCTTACCAAAAACAATAGAATCGCCCAACCTTCGCATATAAAAACGTTAGTAAATCATATACATGGACATCAAATCAAAGCATATGCTCACTCTCCAAAAAATAATTTTACATGTAACATAACGAACTATAGGCATGCCCTTAGTGTAATATTATACTAATTTAAGCCATCGAGTCTAAGATCAAGTAGACCTTAAAAGGTTGTAATGTAGGCTAAGCAACATGTATAAAATATTTGAGTATAATAGTGGCTATTCTCTCTAAAACTTTAATACACTACACTTTTTTACGTAAATACAGCTCCTCACCTTGTCAATTCACAATCTCCTTTTTTCACCGATGATTTCTATTGATCTTTAAGCATATTTTTATACATCACTAGCAAGGAGCACTCGTTTCTTTATTTTTCTTTTTTTTTCTTTTTTTTCAAGACTTCATTTTTTCTTTTCACTCCCAACTCACAACATATGGTTTCCTTTTTCAACAAGCGCACCCTTAATCTCAACATATGGTTTCCTTTTTCAACAAGCGCACCCTTAATCTCAACATATGGTTTCCTTTTTCAACAAGCGCACCCTTAATCTTTCTCTAAGTTTCCATCCTCAACTCTGTTACACCCCGTATCTTCGAAGAAACACTTATCAAATTTGAAACATAAGTACGCTGAGTTATGGTTAAGTAAAATCACTTTGAAATATAAGGAGCAAGCATTATTAAGTATATTTAATAAGTGAAGGATGTATATAAGGTATACCGGAAGGTTTTATAAGGAAATGAGTGGAAGAAATGGAGTAGTACAACTTTTAGAGAAAGGATGGGTAAAGTTTCGTGTGAAAATTTTGGTCAAACTTGAGGGGAAAATATCTCTTAGCATATGAAGTGTTTTGAAGTGAAACAAAATCCTAAAATGAAGTTCGTCGGGTCCAGTTTCCAACGCACTAAACCTCTTGTCAATAGGACATCGGAGTAGAGAATTATGGACTTTACAAGTTCGGCTGACAGAGCAGAAATACGTGCTACAGTAACCGGGTGCTACAGTACCCGACCCGAACCACATTTATAAATACCTCTCTAACCCACTAATTTTCATTATATTTCACCATTTTCTCATCCTCCACTCTTCTAGAAAACTCTTGAGAGTTCTACAATTTTCCATAACCCTCCATAACTTTCTATAATTGTTCCTAATCTTCCATAATACTCCATAATCTTCCATAACCCTTCCAAATCATCAAGAGAGAATATTAACATCCAAACCTCAAGGAAAATTCATGGAAGATAATTGTTCTTGCTTCTCTTCAAGGTGGTGATGAACTTGATCTTGGAAAGAGGTGAACGAAGTGAAGTTGATATAAGGTATGTTTATCCTATTATTATTATTATTCACATGATTGAGATGATATAAAGGTTTAGAAATTCTTAGAGAGGAAAGAATCATAGGAGAAAAGTCATAAAGAGTTGAATTGAAGTTGATGGCCATGAGGTGAGTTTGAAAGAGAATTTTGGATTAAATTGAGACTAAATTGAGACTAAATTGAATATAACTCTTTGATTATGGGATTATGGATGTTGTTATGGTTGGTTTGAATACTGGAGAAACATCGTGTGGGATGTTTTGTGGAATATATTGGTATTGATATTGTTGCTGATGTTGTTGTATTGTTTGGGAGTTTTGGTATTTGGAGGAGGTACAAAATATAGAGGAGATGTTGCCCGAATTTCGGTAAATTCTAAAATTACTTCATTGGATGCTTGAGACAAGTGTAAGATATTGAGCCTAATGATAATATGGATGGTTTACGTGTAGAGTTGCAAGCTTGGAAGAATAAACGTTGAACGACTAAGGCGACCGAAAGGCATGTTAAGGCTCGTCCCTTTCTTTTAAAGGCATGATTGCTATGTTACGATTTCATAAATGCTTCCATAACTTCTTTGTTTTCAAAAGTTAGAAGTCTATGATTCCAAGGCATGATTCCTTTCCCGATAACCCATAAATGTTTTCCAAAATGTCGGTATTCTTCCAAAACAGAGGTTTATGATTTTGTAAGCTCTTATGACAACAATGATTGACATGTTTTTATCACGATGACAATGATGCCAAAGATGAGAATATTTTCTATGATGACTATGATGAGAACGATTTCATGTTTAAAGGTTACGTTATGATTTCAATGACGATATGAGATTATTGAGCTATCTTTGATTTTTCTCAATTTTATTCATTGTTCTTGGTCTCACCTTATAATAATTGTTCCTTCAAGGTGAGATAAAGCGATGATGACTATTCCATAATATAATCGGAGGTTACTGACCTTACGTCACTCCACCTTACGTCACTTCGATAGAGACATAACTTTCCTTGGGCTCTTATGCATGCTACTTATATGATATATACAATAACAACAACAACAACCCAGTGAAATCCCACATCTTGGGGTCTGGGGAGGGTAGAATGTACGCAGACCTTACTCCTACCAAGGTAGGATGGCTGTTTCCGAGAGACCCTCGGCTCAATAGAAGCATAAAAAGGGAGTCAGATAAGGTTAAAAGATTCAAAATGATATTGTAATGAAATAATGCAAGCAACACAGTAAAACAGGATAATCAAGGAATTCAAAGCGATATGGAAATGCAAATAACGAAAGCGGCACAGATAAAATAGAGTAATCAAAGTACAGAAAGTAGCGAATAATAACATAAATCAGAGCACAAGAAATTATAATTCGCTAATGCGCCTACTAATAAGGAAAGATAACGAGACTTATATACTAGCCTTCTACCCTAATGTGGGTCCTCCACACCTTCCTATCTAAGGTCATGTCCTCGGTAAGCTGTAACTGCGTCATGTCCTGTCTAATCACCTCTCCCCAATATTTCTTTGGCCTACCCCTACCTCTTCTGAAACCATCCATGGCTAACCTCTCACACCTCCGCACTGGGGCATCTATGTCTCTCCTCTTCACATGCCCAAACCATCTCAGTCGCATTTCCCGCATCTTGTCTTCCACCGAGGCCACTCCCACCTTATCCCGAATAGCCTCATTTCTAATCCTGTCGCTCCTAGTGTGCCCACACATCTATCTCAACATTCTCATCTTGGAAACTTTCATCTTTTGAACGTGAGAGATCTTAACTGGCCAACACTCCGCCCCATACAACATAGCCGGTCTAACCACCACTCTGTAGAACTTGCCCTTCAGTTGTGGTGGCACCTTCTTGTCACATAGCACTCCTGAAGCTAGCCTCCATTTCATCCACCCTACCCCAATACGATGTGTGACATTATCGTCAATCTCCCCGCTGTCTTGCATGATAGACCCAAGGTACTTGAAACTACTTTTCTTTTGGATGGCCTGAGCACCAAGCCTAACTTCCACGCCAACCTCCTGGGGTGTCTCACTGAACTTACACTCTAAGTACTCTGTCTTGGTCCTACTCAGCTTAAATCCTTTAGACTCCAAGGTATGTCTCCAATCCTCCAGCTTAGCGTTAACTCCGCTACGAGTCTCATCGATCAGGACTATGTCATCCACGAAAAGCATACACCATGGCACCTCACCTTGAATTTGTCGCGTCAATCTATCCATCACCAAGGCAAATAAAAACGGACTAAGAGATGATCCTTGATGCAACCCCATCACAACTGGAAAGTGCTCTGAGTCCCCTCCTACTGTCCTTACTCTAGTTTTGGCTTCCTCATACATGTCCTTGATCACCCTAATGTATGCTACAGGTACACCTTTAGCCTCCAAACATCTCCATAGGATTTCTCTTGGAACTTTATCGTAAGCCTTTTCTAGGTCGATGAATACCATATGCAAGTCCCTCTTCCTCTCCCTATACTGCTCCACCAGTCTCCTCACAAGATGAATGGCTTCTGTAGTTGAGCGTCCCGGCATAAATCCGAACTGGTTCTCTGAAATAGACACGTCTCTCTTCACCCTCATCTCCACCACTCTTTCCCACACTTTCATAGTATGGCTTAGTAGCTTGATACCTCTATAGTTTTCGCAACTCTGGACATCCCCCTTGTTTTTGTATAGAGGGATCATTACGCTCGACCTCCATTATTCGGGCATCGTTGCCGTCTTAAAGATGACATTAAACAACCTAGTCAGCCACTCCAAACCTGCCGAGCTCGCGCTCTTCCAAAATTCCCCAGGGATCTCGTCAGGTCCGGTCGCTCTTCCCCTGCGCATCCTACGAACAGCACCCTTAACCTCCTCGACCTTAATACTCCTGCAATACCCAAAATTGCGACGCCTCCGTGTATGCTCCAAATCTCCCAACACGATGTCTCTCTCCCCTTCTTCATTCAAGAGTTTGTGAAAATATGACTGCCATCTCTGTTTAATGAGAGTCTCCTCTACCAATACTTTTCCATGCTCATCTTTAATGCACTTCACTTGATCCACATCGCGTGCCCTTCTCTCCCGCACCCTGGCTAGCCTGAACAATTTCCTATCCCCACCTTTCTCTTCTAGTTCAGCATAGAGGCGTTCAAAAGCTGTCGTTTTTGCCGTCGAAACCGCCGACTTCGCCTCCTTCCTCGCTATCTTATAAAGTTCCCTATTCGTCCACGTCTCCACCTCATCCTTTCTTTCTATCAGCTTCGCATACGCCATCTTCTTTGCTTCCACCTTCCCTTGCACTTCTCCATTCCACCACCAGTCCCCTCGATGCCGACCACGACTACCTGTCGAGACTCCCAACACTTCCCTTGCTACAACCCTAATACAACTAGCCGTCCTATCCCACATACTGGTCGCATCCCCACTACTATCCCAGGCCCCCATATCCTTCAATTTCTCTTCCATCTCCAGGGCACTAGCCGTGGTCAAACTCCCCCATCTGATCCTAGGTCGATCCTCCCCGACCCTCTTCTTCCTCGTCATCTTGATCCCTAAATCCATCACCAAGAGCTTATGTCGGGTTGTAAGGTTGTCCCTCGGAAGGACCTTACAGTCTTTGCACAAACCTTTATCATCTTTCCTAAGAAGTAAAAAATCTATCTGAGTCTTAGCCGCCAAACTACGGAAGGTTACCAAGTGCTCTTCCTTCTTTGGAAAACTCGAATTGGCTATCACCAACCCAAAAGCTCTTGCGAAATCCAAAAGTGAAACTTCTCCTCCATTTCTGTCCCCGAAGCCAAAGCCTCCATGCACATCATCATAACCTCCCGAAATAGACCCGATGTGCCCATTGAAATCCCCTCCCATGAAAAGTTTCTCAGTAGGCGGTATGCCTCCCACTAACTCGTCCAAATCCTCCCAAAAGCGCCTCTTCTCCTCCTCGCGTAAGCCCGCTTGCGGCGCATAAGCACTAATAATGTTCAAAGTGGTCCCTTCAACGATCACCTTAATCGACATCATCCTATCGTTGACTCTCCTAACCTCCACCACCTGATCCCTTAAATCGCTATCTACTAAAATGCCTACCCCATTCCTATACTTTGATCTACCAGAGAACCAAAACTTATACCCGTCTACCTCCTTAGCTTTAGGTCCTACCCATTTGGTCTCTTAGACACAAGCTATATTAATCTTCCTCCTCTTAAGGATCTTAACTAGCTGCTTATATGATATATGATATATGTATATGTATATGGGGAATATGGGAAAAAGGGCGAGGTGCTATAGACGTATGGCCACCGGATCAGCTGGTATAATATGACATGATATCATCCCGGACGCGGGACATATGTGGCTAAATGGATTGGAGCCGACGTTCCTCGGCAATATGATATGTTCTATTTTATGTATACATGAACAAGAAATGTTTTTCAAAGAAATCTAAGCATGCATGGTATCCGCCCTAAGAGGCACTCATATGTACAGGTTACTCTTTTATCTTACGATATGCTCTATATTTCCATTCTGTTATTTTTCATGCTTGTAACCCTTATTAGATTATCGTTCATGCCTTACATACTCGGTACATTACTTGTACTGACGTCCCTTCTTGTAGACGCTGCGTTCATGCCCGCAAGATCAGGTAGCCAGCCAGATGATCCACAGTAGTAGAACCTCCCCTCAGCGACAGTTAGTACGCTCTATTGATCCGAAGCAACAGTCCTTTTGGTATGATACTCTGTTATGTACATATATGGGTACGGCAGGGCCTTATCCTGTCCTTTCTACAGCTTGTACTCCATAAAGCTCTGTAGACAGTGATATGTAGTCGTGATGTTATGCAGCCTCGTCAGTGTTTATTTTGTTGTACAGTATATATTGTTACACCTTGGAAAATTCCCCGTTAACGTACAGTGAATAGGCTAGCAGAGAGCATGATGTATGCGATGTTTCGATAAGTAAGAAATGGCATTTGATGACCCTAATCAAGACTCAAAGGCATTTAACGAAAAGGAAGAAGGTTAACAAGGAAAGCAAAGGATATGTTGCGTGTCGGGTAAGAATTGTGAGCGACGAGCTAAAAATGCGTAATGATGTCTTAGGAAAGAGTGATAACGTCCCTTAGATTGGTATTGAGATGTTAATCAAGTGTCAAGATGTTCCATAAGGATTGGAGATCAAACGAGTCGACGAGAATGAAATCGAAGCAGCTGGGCATTATATGGCCCAACATACGGATCGTATAAATTATACTGGCAGTATGTTAGGCCGTATATTTAGCCAAGAGGGACACCATTCTCTGGACCAAACATACGCCACACATACGGCCCGTATAGACCGTATGTTGGTCCGTATAACTTGGTCGGGACTGATTTCAAGGCTTAATATAAGGACCCTCCCCTCATTTAATTCATTCCATTTCCACTCTCCTCCCTTCAAGAAACCTCTAGAACACTCTCTAATATTCATCCACAAGAAACCAAAGGAAATCCATGATCAACTACACCAAATCCATGAAAACAAGTGTATGAAACCTAGTAAAAGTTCATCTACACCAAGAAAACTCAAGGGAAGTGAGTTAGGGTTTTGGTGCAAGAAGAGAAGTTCCACTCAAGGGTTGTTCATCCATCATCTAAGGTACGTTTTATGACCATACCATGTTTTTTAAGGTATTGAAAGGCTAAGACTCTTGAATTGTAGAAAGACATAGAAAATGGGTCATAAATGAGTGAATGGTGTCATTTTTGAGTAGTAGTTGGGTTGAATATTGTGATTGTAAATATGTTATGAATGACATT
Organism: Lycium barbarum; assembly: GCF_019175385.1. Taxonomy (NCBI): domain Eukaryota; kingdom Viridiplantae; phylum Streptophyta; class Magnoliopsida; order Solanales; family Solanaceae; genus Lycium; species Lycium barbarum. The sequence goes on along the minus strand of NC_083339.1, from coordinate 84,785,945 downwards.
TAGACCATGGAATAAGTATTATATATGAGAAAACGTGATAATGAGTTATAACCATAATTGTGGAGAAATTGAAGTGAAATGGTGAATTGTGGTAAATGTAGATAAATGATGATTGTTGTTGCGATATTATGAATGTTGTTATGAACGTTTGGGAGTTGATATAGAATATGGGAAAAGTAGTGGAAACAAAGGAAATTCTGCCCAATTTTCCCTAGAAATAGTAACACGTTCTTATAACCGATTAACTAATGTTGATGCGAATTCTCTTGAAGGTAGAAACGTGGATATTGGAGGAGAACAAGCAAGCGATAGATTAATTAAGTGGAAAAGCTATGTGAGGCTAGTACTTTATTTCTATGGCATGAATCCTATAGCATGAATTCTCCTTCCTCTCCATGAATCTCCTACATTCCGGAAAACGATGAGTCTATGTTCATAAATAGCTATATGAGATAAGAGATATATTATGAGCCTAAAAATGATGATGATGAGCTTGAGTCTAAAGATTATAGAGTTTATGGTATGATGTTCCTATAAAGTTAACGATGTCATTTATTGCATACACTCACCTTATATACTATTTCCTTCAAGGTGAGGCAGAATACTTATATACGTTCCATAATGGAGTCGGGGGTTCACGACCTTATGTCACCTCGATAGAGTATAATCGTCTCAAGTCTCCAGTCATGAATTATGATAATAATATGATGAGAATATGATGAGTCTATGATATGTATATGATGTTATCACACCGTGCCTACATGGCCGGGCAGACACCGCTAAGGCGGGCAGCTATATGTATACACCATGTCCAGATGACATGGGCAGACACCACTAGTGGGCAGCATGAGATGGTACCCCGGACACGGAAGGCCTAGACGCAGGCTAATGATTATCACACCGATCCGATATGGACGGGAAGCTTATGCATTTATGCATATATGATATGATGATGATTATGAGTACGATAACATGTGTTATTTCTTTTATAAGTGACAGTCATATACATATGCTCCTTACTGATGCTTTCTTTATCTCATTGATGTATCATTATTGTTTATGTCTCTCATACTCAAGACAATGTTCGTATTGACGTCCGTTTTCTTTGGACGCTGTGTTCTTACCAACAGGTAGACAGGGAGGTGATCTTGATGCAGACTCGTAGGAGCTAGTAGCTGATCTGAGAGCACTCCATTGTTCCGAAGGTGCCTTGATTATTCTTTTGTGTACATATACGTACTCCAGTAGAGGCTCATAGATACGCAGTGTGGGTTATATGGTCTCACGAGGTTGCTATTATGTATATATATATATATATATATATATATATATATATATATATTATTTTAATGGCCGAAAGGTTTATGTTTATAAAAGTATTTATGTTTTCAAATGAAAGATGATTTTCTTATAATTTGAGTATGAATTTGATAAAAGAACGTTTAATGAGTATGATGAGTAGTAGAAAGAGTGGTGCTCAGTGGCTAGCCCCGGGTACCCGTCACGGCCCCTAGCCAGGTCGTGACAAAAGTGGTATCAGAGCAGTTCAGGCCTAGGAAGTGTCTACGAGCCGTGTCCAGTAGAGTCTTGTTTATGGTGTGTTGCGCGCCACACTAATAAACAGGAGGCTACAGGGCATTTAGGAAAAATAACCATCTTTTATCTTAAGAGATCGTGCGATATAGCTGTGTTATAAGATTTTCCCCTCTTAATAGTGTGTTATGATTTCAGAAATGCCGCCAAAGGGAAAAGCTACAGCCGCCCAGAAGGGGAAGACTATGACAAAACGGCGGGTAAAAAGAGGGCCGCCAATGAATGTAGAAGAGGGAGAGTCACATAATGAGGCCCTATCTAATACTTCCTCTACCCCGCCTAATGTGGAAGAACAAGGACGAGCTTCAGCTCTAATTCCTCCACCAGTTGCTTCGGGTCAACAAGTGACCGAGGCCATTCATTTATTGACACAATTGGTTGCCGCCCAGGCACAGCGGCAGAATGTGAGTTCAAGCGATCAGGCAGCTAGTACCAGAGCCTGTGATTTTATGCGTTTGAATCCTCCGGAGTTTTTCGGGTCAAAACCGGATGAAGACCCGCAAGGCTTTATTGATGAGATGCATTGAGAATTATTCATGCCACCGAGACTGAATCTGCGGAGTTGGCATCTTATAGACTCCGAGATGTGGCGGTATTGTGGTACAATAATTGGCTAGCATCAAGAAAAGAAAATGCGCCTCCTCTAGTGTGGCCAGAATTTGTAGATGCTTTCATCCGTCATTATTTTCCACCCGAGGTCCGCCGAGCTAGAGCGGATAGGTTCTTAAACTTGAAACAAGGGAATATGTGCCCCGGGAGTATAGCCTTCAATTTAACTCATTGGCTAGATATGCCCCGACCATGGTGGCCGATATGGGAGATAAACTGCATCGCTTTGTGAGTGGCTTGGGGCCACATTTGTTCAAGGATTGTTTGACGGCTTCGTTGCAAGACGGGATGGATATTTCCCGAATACAAGCCCATGCCCAGAACATAGAGGGACGACAACAACTACAAAGGGGTGATCGTGATATCGATAGAAGGAAAAGCAAGATGGCTAGATCTATGGGGGCAGGCAGTGATTATAGAGGGGGACCAAGGTAGACTTATTCCAGACATTCAGGCCAGTCGGTGACTAGTGCACGTCCCCGATTTGCAGGTAGGAGATTTGACCGCTCCTTTCGTTCAGGACAGGTTCAGAGTTCGAGGGCCTCAGATTCTTACTTCAGGGAAGATTAGAGTCAGAGGAGACCCCCAGTACCGCGATACAGCCAGTGCGGTAGGTTACATTCTGGACAGTGCCGCCAGGGTTCTGATGCTTGGTACGCCTATAGCCAGGTTGGGCATATGATGCGAGATTGCCCGTCGACGAGTGGTAGAGTTGGGGTTCAGCCCACAGGGTCAGTGGCTGGTTCCTCTTCAGTGCGCCCAGTAGGGCAGACTCCCGAGATTCCAACAGGTCGAGGTAGAGGCAGAGGGGGAGCATCTACTTTAGGTGCCACTCATCCCCGTGTGTATGCTTTAGCCGGACGACAGGATCTTGAGTCCTCCCCGGATGTGGTTACAGGTACATTATCCATATTTTCCCCTGATGTGTATGCGTTGATAGATCCGGGTTCTACCTTCTCTTATATTTCTCCATATGTTGTTGGTTGTATTGGGTTGAAACCCGAGCCAATTAAAACCTTTTGAGGTATCTACTCCGGTTGGTGAGTCCGTGATAGCTAGACAAGTGTATAAAAATTGTGTACTTGTGATATACGATCACCAGACTAAAGCTAATTTGATTGAGCTGGAAATGCTAGACTTCGATGTGATTATGGGTATGGATTGGTTGGCCTCGTGTTATACTAGTGTTGATTGCCGAATGAAAATAGTTCGATTCCAATTTCCGGGAGAGCCCATGCTTGAATGGAAGGATAATACAGCATCTCCGAAAGGTAGGTTTATTTCCTACCTTAAGGCACGAAAGATGATAGCTAAGGGCTATATTTATCACCTAGTCCGAGTTCATGACACTGAAGCAAAGTCGCAAACTTTCCAATCTGTTCCGGTATTGAATGAATTTCCGGATGTATTTCCAGATGAACTTCCAGGCCTTCCTCTAGAAAGAGAAATTTATTTCGCTATTGATGTGTTGCCGGACACCAAGCCTATTTCTATTCCTCCGTATCAAATGGCTCCGGCAGAATTGAAAGAGCTAAAGGCACAGTTGAAAGATTTACTTGAGAAGGGGTTTATTAGACCTAGTTCATCACCGTGGGGAGCACCAGTCTTGTTCGTGGGAAAGAAAGATGGTTCCCTACGAATATGCATCGATTATAGACAGTTGAACAAGGTGACAATAAAGAACAAATATCCTCTTCCAAGGATTGATGATTTGTTTGATCAACTGCAGGGTGCCAAATGGTTCTCTAAAATAGACTTGAGGTCGGGTTATCATCAAGTGAGAGTGAGAGAAGCAGATATTCCCAAAACAGCTTTTAGAACTAGATATGGACATTATGAATTCCGGGTGATGTCGTTTGGGTTGACTAATGCTCCGACAGTGTTTATGAATTTGATGAATAATGTTTTCAGGCCACTCTTGGATTTATTCGTGATAGTATTCATTGATGATATTCTGCTATACTCTCGCACAGAAGCAGAACATGCAGATCATTTACGTATTGTTCTTGGAATTATTCGAGCCCGAGAATTATATGCAAAATTTTCAAAGTGCGAGTTTTTGCTGAATTCTGTAACATTTCTGGGCCATGTTATTTCAGATGATGGTATTCGAGTTGATACTCAGAAAATTGAAGCTATGAAGACTTGGCCAAGGCCTACGACGCCTACAGAGGTCCGTAGTTTTCTGGGATTGGCAGGTTATTATAGAAGGTTCGTAGAAGGGTTTTCGTCTATTTCGGCCCCATTGATGAAGCTAACCCAGAAGTCAGTTAAATTTCAATGGAATGATTCTTGTGAACGCAGCTTCCAAGAGTTGAAGGACAGATTAACCTCAACTCAAGTCTTAACACTTCCAGAAAGGCCAGATGGTTATGTTGTATATTGTGACGCCTCCGGTGTTGGGTTAGGATGTGTGTTAATGCAGCATGGTAAAGTCATTGCTTATGCTTCAAGACAGCTGCAGAAACATGAAAAGAACTATCCAACTCATGATCTCGAATTAGCTGCAGTTATTCATGCATTAAAGATGTGGAGACATTACTTGTATGGTGTGCATGTTGATATCTATACAGATCATAAGAGTCTTCAATATATTTTCAAACAGAAGGATTTAAATCTGCGGCAGAGGCGGTGGTTAGAATTACTAAAAGATTATGATGTGAACATTTTGTACCACCCCAGAAAAGCGAATGTAGTAGCCGATGCGCTTAGCCGCCGATCCATGGGTAGCCTATGTGAAGTTTCCCCGGAAAAGAAAGAGATGGTTCATGAGCTCCGCCAATTAGCTCATCTTGGGGTGCATGTAATTGATTCGGGTAGTGCAGGGATTGCCATTAATGATCCCACAGTTTCATCTCTGAATATAGAAGTGAAAGAGCATCAGTATGAAGATCCTCATTTGTGCCATTACAGAGAAATGTCTCGTGGGAAAGATAAGTCTCCATTTGAAGTTTCCATAGATGGAATTCTTAGATACCGAGGTAGGCTATGTGTGCCAAATGTCGCAGAATTACACCGACCGATTTTAGAAGAAGCCCATTATTCTCGGTATTCTATTCACCCAGGTGCAACAAAGATGTATCACGATCTCAAATTGATATATTGGTGGGATGGCATGAAGAGAGACATAGCAGAATTTGTAGCTCAATGTCCAAATTTCCAACAAGTAAAGATCGAACATCAAAAGCCAGGAGGATTGTTGCAAGCAATGGAAATCCCTACTTGGAAATGGGAAGTGATCAACATGGATTTTATTGTAGGGTTACCTCGTTCCCGAGGCAAGCATGATTCTATATGGGTGATTGTGGACAGATTAACGAAAGCAGCTCATTTTCTTCCAGTCAGAACCATATACTCGGTTGAAGACTATGTGAGGTTGTATCTCAAGGAGATTGTGCGACTCCATGGCATTCCAATATCCATTATCACAGATAGAGGAGCACAATTTACAGCCAAGTTCCGGAAATCCTTCCAAGAAGGTCTAGGTACCCAAGTGAAGTTTTGCACGACATTTCATCCGCAAACCGATGGACAGGCCGAACGTACTATTCAGACTTTGGAAGATATGCTACGGGCATGTATACAAGATTTTGGTGGTAGTTGGGATGATCATTTGCCTCTAATCGAGTTTGCATACAACAATAGTTACCATTCCACTATCCAAATGGCTCCGTATGAAGCTTTATATGGAAGGAAATGCAGGTCCCCAATTGGATGGTTTGAAATAGGAGAAGTACAGCTAATATGCCCTGAATTGATTCAGCAAGCGGTAGAAAAAGTCAAGGTGATCCGAGATCGACTGTTAACAGCCCAAAGTCGCTAAAAATCTTATACGGACAACCGCCGGCGAGATTTGGAATTTCAGGTTGATGATTGGGTATTTTTGAAGGTATCGCCAATGAAAGGGGTGGTGAGATTTGGCAAGAAAGGAAAATTAAGTCCTCGATACATTGGACCCTATAAAATTATCTGCAAGGTGGGTCATGTAGCCTACGAGTTGGTCTTGCCTTCAGAGCTTGAACCAGTCCAACCCGTCTTTCATGTCTCAATGCTCCGCAAGTGTGTTAGATATCCCACGAAAATTGTTCCAATAGATGATGTGCAAGTGACAGAAAAGCTAACAAATGAAGAAGTGCCTATTGCCATCTTAGACAGGCAAGTACAAAGACTTCGAAACAAGGAAGTAGCTTCAGTCAAGGTCTTGTGGCGAAAAAACAATCGAGAAGAAATGACTTGGGAAGCGGAAGAGAAAATGAAATCCACATATCCGCACTTATTCCAACCCCCAAGAGAGGTTCAAGATGAAACGCTAACAATATGAGGTATGTATGTTTACTTTTCATGCTTTTGGTCGTGTGTGGCCAATTTATAGTTCTATTGTGTTGTGGCCCTGTGAGGCAATATTATTATGGGTTGTTGTGACAGGATGGTAGTGCCATATTACAGGGGAAACTCTGGCGAAATTTTTGCAGAATTCCCGAGTGTTTAACATTCGAGGACGAATGTTCCAAAAGGGGAGGGGGGGGGGGAGAATGTTACACCTTGGAAAATTCCCTGTTAACGTAAAGTGAATAGGATAGCAGAGAGCACGATGTATGTGATGTTTTGTTAAGTAATAAATGGCATTTGATGACCCTAATCGAGACTCAAAGGCACTTAACGAAAAGGAAGAAGGTTAATAAGGAAAGCAAAGGATATGTTGCGTGTCGGGTAAGAATTGTGAGCGACGAGCTAAAGATGGCGTAATGATGTCTTAGGAAAGAGTGATAACGTCCCTTAGATTGGTATTGAGATGTTAATCAAGTGTCAAGAAGGTTCCATAAGGATTGGAGATCAAACGAGTCAACGAGAACGAAATCGAAGCAGCTGGGCATTATACGGCCCAACATACGGACCGTATAAATTATACTGGCTATACATTAGGCCGTATATTTAGCCAAGAGGGACACCATTCTATGGACCAAACATACGCCACACATACGGCCCGTATAAAATGTACGGACCGTATATTGGTCCGTATAACTTGGTCGGGACTGATTTCAAGGCTTAATATAAGGACCCACCCCTCATTTAATTCATTTCATTTCCACTCTCCTCCCTTCAAGAAACCTCTAGAACACACTCTAATATTCATCCACAAGAAACCAAAGGAAATCCATGATCAACTACACCAAATCTATGAAAACAAGTGTATGAAACTTAGTAAAAGTTCATCTACACCAAGAAAACTCAAGGGAAGTGAGTTAGGGTTTTGGTGCAAGAAGAGAAGTTCCACTCAAGGGTTGTTCATCCATCATCTAAGGTAATTTTTATGACCATACCATGTTGTTTAAGGTATTTCAAGGCTAAGACACTTGAATTGTAGAAAGACATAGAAAATGGGTCATAAATGAGTGAATTGTGTCATTGTTGAGTAGTAGTTAGGGTGAATTATGAATATTGGCATGTTGTGATTGTAAATATGTTATTAATGACATTTAGACCATGGAATAAGTATTATATATGAGAAAACGTGATAATGAGCTATAACCATAATTGTGGAGAAACTGAAGGGAAATGGTGAATTGTGGTAAATGTAGATAAATGATGATTGTTGTTGCGATATTGTGAATGTTGTTATGAACGTTTGGTAGTTGATATAGAATATGGGAAAAGTAGTAGAAACAAAGGAAATGCTGCCCAATTTTCCCTAGAAATAGTAACACGTTATTCTAACCAATTAACTAATGTTGATGCGAATTCTCTTGAAGGTAGAAACGTGGATATTGGAGGAGAACAAGCAAGCGATAGATTAATTAAGCGGAAAAGGTATGTGAGGCTAGTCCTTTCTTTCTATGGCATGAATCCTATAGCATGAATTCTCCTTCCTCTCCATGAATCTCCTACATTCCGGAAAACGATGAGTCTATGTTCATAAATAGCTATATGAGATAAGAGATATATTATGAGCCTAAAAATGATGATGATGAGCTTGAGTCTAAAGATTATAGAGTTTATGATATGATGTTCCTATAAAGTTAACGATGTCATTTATTGCATACACTCACCTTATATACTATTTCCTTCAAGGTGAGGCAGAATACTTATAAACGTTCCATAATGGAGTCGGGGGTTCACGACCTTATGTCACCTCGATAGAGTATAATCGTCTCAAGTCTCCAGCCATGAATTATGATAATAATATGATGAGAATATGATGAGTCTATGATATGTATATGATGTTATCACACCGTGCCTACATGGCCGGGCAGACACCGCTAAGGCGGGCAGCTATATGTATACACCATGTCCAGATGACATGGGCAGACACCACTAGTGGGCAGCATGAGATGGTACCCCGGACGCGGAAGGCCTAGACGCAGGCTAATGATTATCACACCGATCCGATATGGACGGGAAGCTTATGCATTTATGCATATATGATATGATGATGATTATGAGTACGATAACATGTGTTATTTCTTTTATAAGTGACAGTCATATACATATGCTCCTTACTGATGCTTTCTTTATCTCATTGACGTATCATTATTGTTTATGTCTCTCATACTCAAGACAATGTTCGTACTGACGTCCGTTTTCTTTGGACGCTGTGTTCTTACCAACAGGTAGATAGGGAGGTGATCTTGATGCAGACTCGTAGGAGCTAGTAGCTGATCTGAGAGCACTCCATTGTTCCGAAGGTGCCTTGATTATTCTTTTGTGTACATATACGTATTTTGGGCACGACGGGGTCTTGTCCCATCCTTATGTCTAGTACTCCAGTAGAGGCTCGTAGATACGCAGTGTGGGTTATATTGTCTCACGAGGTTGCTATTACGTATATGTATATATATATATATATATATATATATATATATATATATATATATATATATATTTTGATGGCCGAAAGGTTTATGTTTATAAAAGTATTTATGTTTTCAAATAAAAGATGATTTTCTTATAATTTGAGTATGAATTTGATAAAAGAACGTTTGATGAGTATGATGAGTAGTAGAAAGAGTGGTGCTCGGTGGCTAGCCCTGGGTACCCATCACGGCCCCTAGCCGTGTCGTGACATATATGTGGCGGTCAAATCGGCTCGCACTGTTACTCTCAGTGTTTATGTTTATATGTATGTGTTGGCCGTGAGTTCCCGGTGCAGTGTCTCTTATGTTGATTGTTCGGGAGACAGTAAAACTTAGTTACAGATTGTGTATGGCCCCTGGATAGTCAGTGAGCAGTAAATGTGCAGGAGCGCTTGGCCAGTAGTGGTCGGGCACTTGTTACGGCCCATCAGTTTGGGTCGTGACAAAAATTGATATTGTTACACCTCGAAAAATCTTACGTTGGTACGCAAGTGAATGAAATAGTGAAATACGAGTATCGGGTTAATGATGACTTAAGGGCATTTTGGGAAAGAGTTATAACGTCCCTTAGATTGCTAATGAAGTGTTAAAAAAGTGTTAAGAAGGTTCCATAAGGATTGGAGACCAACGAAGTGACGAGAACAAGTTCAGTGGACTGGTGAGTTTTACGACACATTATACGGACCGCATATTGTTTTACGGACCGTATAATGGGCCGTAAAACCATCACAGCGAAGGTTGCTCACTGGTGCAATTTTACGGTCAGTTATACGGACTGTATAAATTTTTATGGCCCGTATAATGAACCGTCAAATGGTCACAGTGAAGGGTGAAGGAAAGGCACGTTTTACGGTCAATTATACGGACCGTATAACGATTATACGGACCGTATAATGGACCCCGACAAATCAGTGAGGGGTTATTTAATAAGGGACCAAGTTCATGAAATCATTTCCACATTTCATCCTTCTCTCTAAAACATCTCTCTACATTTATTACACAAGTTTTCAAGGATTATAAGCCATCAATAACATAAACCAAGTGAATCAAGAGTAAGGAAACCCATTAAAGGCCATTCAAGTCAAGAAATCCAAATGGAGGAAAACTAGGGTTTTGCTCAAAGTGGAGTATTATCAACTAAATCTTGTTCCTACAACTTCTAAGGTAAGATTCATGATATTTATATGTTTTTTGAGGTATTTGAGAGTTAAAATGCTTGCACATTAGAAGAGTATAGCAAAATGGGTCATGAATGATGAATAGTGACGTTTTGAAAGTAGTTCGAATTGAATCATGATTGTTGTTGTGTTGTGACATGAATGTGTTATAAATGACGTTAAGACCATGAAATAGACATTGTAAATGAATGGACGAAGTTGGGTGTTGTGACCATGACTATGGATAAATGAAAGTAAATTGAGAAACCTTGATAATGTGGATGATTGATGGCCATTGATATGATATTATGAATGTATTGTTGACGTTTGGGAGTTGAATTACGATATGGACAAATGTTGTATAAATAAAGGAGATGCTGTCCGATTTTCTCTAGCTTTGGCCATGTGTGTTAGTTATCGATTCTAATGATAGCACGACTTTAATGAAGGTAGAAACGTGAGCAACCAAAGAGTACGTGCAAGTGTAGAATAGTTCAACGAAAAGGTATGTAAGGCTAACCCTTCTTTCATAAGGCATGGTTCTTTGGCCAAACGTCTAAATCCTCTATGAGTCTATGATTTCTTCAATGATTGATCTTCCGAGCTAGTAAGCTCACGATGCTTGAGATGTACTATGATTGTACTAAGTTCCTCGTATGACGAGTAAGCCTAGAATATAGATGTCACGATAACGATGATAATAGTATGATGATAAGAGTAAAAATGATGTTAAAGACGCTTATGAGCTATTAGGTGTATATGTGCCTATGAAGGGCTATAATGAGACCCCGAGCTTATGATGCCGGGTAAGAATATATGTATATGAATATGTATAAAGTATGTATATGATTACGTAACGCGCGCACACGCCTGCAGACGTTACGGATAACCCTGATGCCTTGGTAGGGCCAGGTAGATATAACCTTGAGCCTTGGTTGGCCAAGTATGTATGAAACACCGAACCTTTATGGTCGGGCACGCTATGTATCTATGTATATATGTATATATGTGAATATGACATGTATAAGAGATGTAAATGGTTATGAGGGTAATTAAGTGCGGATATGGATGTATGTATGCGGATACGCAATAGGAATGGAAAGTCCCTATGGAAAGTAAGTAAGTGCCATGATGATGATATTATTGTATCCCCTCCTATGCTACTTCATATGTTGTATATTGTGCTTCTATATCGATATTGATCATGCTTTACATACTCAGTACATTCTTCGTACTGACGTCCTTTTGTTTGTGGACGTTGCGTCATGTCCGCAGGTGTACCGGGCGACAGACTTTATCCATAGTAGCTTTCTCAGAGATTACATAGCAGAGCTCCATTTCATTCGGAGCCATAGCTTTTGGGGTACTTATTCTTTTGTGTATATAGTTATGGGCATAGCGGGGTCCTGTCCCGCTCATGTGATATGTATACTCTTCTTAGAGGCTCGTAGACATGTGTATGTGGGTAGATATGTTTGGCCTTGTCGGCCTATGTTTTGTATATCATTTTGTTGGCCTCGTCGGCCTTGTACATTTGATGTGGCATAGATGCCTATGATGTTATCCAAGATGATTGTCGCCCAACGGGACTAATATGATTGATGACTAGAATGAATGACTTGATTTATGAATCGCCTAGATATTATGTGAATGTGTGTTATGGGGTGCCCGGGTGGGGTAGCACCGGGTGCTCGTCGCGGCCCCCTAGTCGGGTCGTGACAAATATGGTATCAGAGCAGTTCATTCCTAGGGTGTGTCTACGAGCCGTGTCTAGTAGAGTCTTGGTTATGGGTGTGTTGCGCGCCACACTTATAAACAGGAAGCTGCGGACATTTTAGGAATAAATGACCTTCTATCTTCATAAGAATCGTGCGATAGAGCTATGATGTAAGAAATTCTTGTTCCTTAATAGTGTGTTGTGTATTTCAGAGAATGCCTGTAAAGAGAAAGGCTACAGTGGCCCAAAAGGGCAAGACGGTGGCAGAAAAGCGGGCTGGAAAAGCACCGCCACCGGTAGTAGAAGAAAATGAGGCCCAGAGTGCGGCTCAATCCCAGTCCTCCCAGACAGTGCCTGTTACTGAGGAACGTGAGGGAGCTCCAGCTCCTCCCCTGGATGCTTCAGGCCAAGATGTCAAAGAGGCCATATAATTGCTTACACAGTTGGTCGCTGCTCAGAGTCAGCGGCAAGGTACGAGGCAGGGTGACAGGGCTGTTAGTGCAAGGGCCCGTGATTTCATTACTTTAAACCCTCCGGAGTTCTTTGGGTCAAAGCCGGAGGAGGATCCTCAGGACTTTATTGATGGTATGTTGAGGACGCTCCGATTGATACACGCTCCAGACACCGAGTCGGTGGAGTTAGCATCATATAGATTGAGAGTTGTCTCGGTCCAATGGTATACGGTTTGGATGGCTTCACGGGGAGCCAATGCACCTCCCCCTGTATGGCAAGAGTTTGTTGATGCTTTTCTCCGACACTATATGCCTCCGGAAGTTCGGCGAGCTAGAGCCGATAAGTTCTTGAATTTGAGATAAGGTAGCATGAGTGCTCTAAGGTATAGTCTCCTCTTCAATTCCTTGGCTAGGTATGCTTCAGCCATGGTAGCGGATATGGGTGATCGAGTGCACCGGTTTGTGAAAGTCCTAGGGCCACACTTGATGGATAGATGTTTGACTGCGTCCCTTCAGGACGGTATGGATATTGCACGCATTTAGGCCCATGCTCAGAACTTAGAGGAAAGCTTGCAACAACAAAGAAGTGGGCGTGAGCAAGATAGGGGCCATAGCAAGGGGGCAAGATCGTCGGGTTCAACGGGTGAGTTTTGAGGTGGGCATAGGCAGCAGTTCCCTAGACATTCAGGCTATTCTATGACCAGTGCGCCTCCACGGTTTTCAGGCCAGAGATTTGATAGATCTACTCGTTCAAGGCCGAGTCAGAGTTTCTCAGGGTCTCAGTTTAGAGGTGATTCGGGTCAGGCGAGGCCACCCGTACCACGATGTTCCCAGTGTGGGAAGTTGCATTGGGGTCAGTGCCGATCAAGTTCAGACGTTTGGTATTCATGTGGTCGGCCAGGCCATATCATGTGTCATTGCCCCTCGGTTCATGTTAGAGGCGGGACCCAGCCATCAGGGTCGGTAGCCGGATCTTCAGCATCTGTACGCCCTACGGGGCCAGGTCCACATGCGCCAGTCGGCCATGGTAGAGGTAGAGGGAGAGCTCCCACTTATAGAGGTCCTCAGCACCGTATTTATGCATTGGCTGGACGCCAAGATCTTGAGTCTTCACTTGACCTGGTCACAGGTATATTATCGGTATTCTCTCATGATGTATATGCTTTGATTGATTCGGGATCCACATTGTCTTATGTTACTCCTTATATTGCTGGTCGACTGAAGGTTGAGCCGGAGTCGATCAAACCTTTTGAGGTGTCTACACCCGTTGGTGAATCGGTAATAGCTAGCCGAGTATATAGAGATTGTGTAGTTGTGATATGTGACCGCCGTACTATAGTTGACTTGCATGAACTAAAGATGGTAGATTTTGATGTCATTATGGGTATGATTGGTTGGCTTCTTGTTATGCCAATGTTGATTGCCGGATGAAGATGGTTCGTTTCCAGTTTCCGGGAGAACCAGTTTTAGAATGGAAAGGAAATACGGCATCCCCAAAAGGTAGGTTTATTTCCTATCTAAAGCCAAGGAAAATGATCACAAAAGGGTGTATTTATCACCTAGTGCGAGTTCAAGATGTAGAAGTTGAGTCGCCAACTCTTCAGTCAGTTCCCATAGTGAATGAATTTCCGGATGTATTCCCGGAAGAGCTTCCAGGCCTTCCTCCCGAGCGGGAGATCGATTTTCCTATCGATGTGTTGCCAAACACTAAGCCTACATCTATTCCTCCCTATAGAATGGCACCCGCAGAATTGAAAGAGTTGAAGGAGAAATTGAAAGATTTGCTTGATAAAGGCTTCATTATGTCACGACCCAGCTAGGGGCCGCGATGGGTACCCGGAGCTAGTTACCGAGCACCGCTCACTCTACTACTTGTCTCGCTCATTTAATACTCCTTTATCAATTTTATATACCAATTGTTGGAAAATCATATTTAATTAAAACATAAATACTTTATATACATTTGCCTCTTGGCTATCAAAATAATATACATGCATGTGAAAACATCCTGTGAGACCATCTAACCCACACTGCGTATCTACGAGCCTCTACTAACATAATGAATACATAGATGGAACAAGACTCCGCCATGCCCAAAATATGCATATATGAATGTACATCAAAAGAATAGTTATAAGAACCTCCGAACAATGGAGTGCTATCTAACAGCTGACAGCTACTGAGGACCTGGGCCAAGCTCTCCTCCCTGTCTACATGTGGGCATGAACACAGCGTCTGAAGAAAGGACGTCAGTACGAATATTGTACCGAGTATGAGAGGCATACATAATGAAAGGAAACATCAATAACATGAGGATAACATCAACATGAGACATCTGGATCTGACTAATAATCATAAATGAAGTAATGCATGCTATCTTACTCATACTCATCATCATGACATGTATGCATCATATGCAAGCTATCCGTCCATGTCGGAACGGTGTGATAATCAATAATATTAGCCCGAGTCCAGGCCTCCCGCGTCCGGGGTACCATCTCATGCCGCCCACTAGTGGTGTCTGCCCACGCCTGTAGGTCGTGGTGTATCCGTATCGCCGTCCGCCGAAGCGGTGTCTGCCCGGCCAACTAGGCCCGGTGTGAAATGCTCATGACATGCTCAATGTAAATGCTCATAGTAATATGCTTATCATAAAATACGTATCTTATCACAATGCGTATATAAGGCTCATGATCAACTTTACTCTATCGGGGTGACGTAAGGTCGTGATCCCCCGATTACATTATGTAGCCATCATGGACATTCCGCCTCACCTTGGAAGGACTAGCACATAAGGTGAGTGTAGGCAAGGAATAACATCATCATCATTCTAGTGCCATCATATCTTATAACTTATCTCATATAGACACTCATAGGTATAAGCTTTTAACTTCTTGGAATGCAAGAACTCGTGAAGGGAAAAGGGATTCAAGCTAAAAGATTCATGCCATTAGAAAGAAGGACTAGCCTCACATACCTTGGTCATTTAGCTAAGATATCGCTCCCTTGTTCTCTGTCGATATCACGTCGTTACCTTCATAAGAGAATTCGTATCAACATTAGTAAGCTAACTATAAGAATGCGTCGCTAATTCTAGGAGAAGTCGGACAACGCTTCCTTCGCTCATACTACTTTTCTCACGTTCTATATCAACTCCCAATATTCATAATATTATCCGCAATATCACGATCGACAATCGTCATTTACGTGCGTTTGGCAAAATCCACCATTTTCCTCCAATTTTCCCTTATTTCTACTTCTAGCTCATCCTTGCGTTTTCATGCATTTAATGCTTGTTTCATGATATAAACATCATTTATAACGTATTAGTACTCACAACACTTCAATATTCATTGTTCGATTCCACTATCATTCATTTATGTCACTATTGACTCAATAATGACCCATTTCTATGTTCTTCTACATTTCAAGTGTCTAAGCTTTCCAATACTTCAAACAATATGGAATAATCATGAAACTTACCTTGGAGGATGGTTGAACAATCCTTAAGTTGAAATACTTCAATTAGCCAAAACCCTAGTTCCACCTTCTTGGGAATTTCTTGACTTAGAAGATCCTCTGATGTGTTCTTACACTTATTTTTATGAATTTGGTTTTGATAATCTTGATATCTCCTTTGATTCTCTTGAATTCTTGTGGAGGAAATATTTGGAGGGTTCTAGAAGTCTCTTGAGTTGGTTGAATGAATAATGAGATGAGGCTTAGGTCCCCTTTAAAAATCACAAATCTGATCTTTAATGAATTCTTGTCGGGATGAACAGTGGTCGTAAACCACCATATTCGGACCGTATTTTGATTTACGGTCCGTCCACTGTGGTCGTATTTAAGCATCCCAGAAACAGAAAGGTTGGCTGGGGATTATGGCAATTTACGACTGAGGTTTACGGGCCGTCCTCCAAGTCGTATTTAACCATTCAATGACAGAAAGTTTTGGCTGATGGACATAGTAGTTTACGACCTGGTTTACGGTCCGTAAACCAGTTTACGGGCAGTAAACTGGGTCGTATTTAACCATATTCAACATTTACAGAAAGCTGAGATTTTTGACAAGCTGGAGGACGACTGCACTATACGGTCCGTAAATCACTTTACGGGCCGTATAGTGCCATATACGACCACTGGACAGAAAATTTTCCGTAACTTTCTTATTTTCCAAAAATTCTTAATTAGCCATTCCCGACTTAACAAAACATCATTCACTCAACTTTTCATCATTCCACTCATCATACAAGTACGGAGAAACTTTCGAGGTGTAACATTCTTCCCCCCTTTTGGAACATTCGTCCTCGAATGTTCGACACTCGGGGATTCTGGAAAATTTTGCCAGAGTTTCCTTTGTAAATTGGATACTACCTTTCCATTACAACAACCCACAATATCTTCGCCTCACAGGGCTATATCACAATATCTACACATTTATGGCCACACACGACCAAAAACATAAAATTAAGACATACATACCTTACACCATCGACGTCTCATCTTGAATCTCTTTTGGGGATTGGAACAAATGGGGGTACATAGATTTTATCTTCTCCTCCGCTTCCCAAGTCATTTCTTCCTGATTATTGTTCCGCCATAGAACTTTGACTGAAGCAACCTCTTTATTCCGAAGCCTTCGTACTTGTCTATCCAAAATGGCAATGGACATTTCCTCGTATGTTAGCTTCTCTGTTACTTGCACATCATCAACCGGAACTATTCTTGCTGGGTCTCCAATACACTTGCGGAGCATCGAAACATGGAATACTGGATGCACGGATTCGAGCTCTGAAGGCAAGTTCAATTCGTAGGCTACTCGACCCACCTTGCGAATGATTTGGTAGGGTCCGACATAACTGGGACTTAGCTTTCCCTTCTTGCCAAATCTCATCACTCCCTTCATCGGCGATACCTTCAGGAACACCCAATCGCCCACTTGAAATTCCAAATCTCGTCGGCGATTATCTGCATAAGACTTTTGGCGACTTTGAGCTGTTAACAGTCGGTCTCGAATCACTTTAACCTTTTCAACTGCTTGTTGGATCAAGTCGGGGCCTATCAATTGTACTTCTCCGGTTTCAAACCATCCAATTGGAGATCTGCATTTTCTTCCATATAAGGCTTCATACGGGGCCATTTGAATGCTGGAATGATAGCTGTTATTATAGGCAAATTCAATAAGAGGTAAATGCTCATCCCAACTACCGCCAAAGTCCAATACACATGCCCGTAGCATATCCTCTAAGGTCTGAATAGTGCGCTCGGCTTGTCCGTCAGTCTGCGGATGGAACACCGTGCTGAGCTTAACTTGGGTACCTAGACCTTCTTGAAAGGACTTCCAGAACTTGGCTGTGAACTGTGCCCCTATGTTTGTGATAATGGCCAAAGGAATACCGTGAAGTCGTACAATCTCCTTGAGATACAATTTAGCATAATCTTCCGCTGAATATGTGGTTCTAACGGGGAGAAAATGACCTACTTTCGTCAGTCTATCCACGATTACCCATATAGAATCATACTTACCTCGCGTACGGGGTAATCCTACCACAAAATCCATGTTAATTTCTTCCTATTTCCACGTAGGAATTTCCATTGCTTGCAATAACCCTCCTGGCTTTTGATGCTCGACCTTCACTTGCTGGCAATTTGGGCACTGTGCTACAAATTCTGCTATGTCTCGCTTCATGCCATCCCACCAATATATCAATTTGAGATCGTGGTACATCTTGGTTGCACCTGGATGAATAGAATACCGGGAATAATGTGCTTCTTCTAAAATCCGTTGGTGCAAGTTTGCCACATTCGGTACACATAGCCGGCCTCGATATCTAAGGATCCCCTCTATGGAAACTTCGAATGGAGGCTTTTCCTTTTCCTGAGATAGATCTCGATAGTGGCTTAACTGAGGATCTTCATATTGCCGTTCCTTCACTTCTAGATTCAATGATTAAACTGTGGGGTCATTGACGCTAATACGTGCATCTCCTGAATCAATGGGCCGTACGCCGAGACTTGCTACCCGATGGACCTCACGAACCATTTCTCGCTTTTCCGAAGGAACTCCGCATAAAATACCCATCGATCGGTGGCTAAGTGCATTTGCTACCACATTCGCCTTCCCTGGATGATATAGAATGTCCATATCATAATCCTTGAGTAATTCTAACCATCTCCTTTGCCGCAGGTTCAACTCCTTCTGTTTAAAAATATATTGAAGGCTTTTGTGATCTGTATATATATCCACGTGCACACCATATAAGTAGTGTCTCCATATTTTCAATGCATGAATGACCGCAGCTAGCTCAAGATCATTAGTGGGGTAATTCTGTTCATGTTTTCGCAACTGTCTCGAAGCATATGCAATAACTTTCCCATTCTGCATCAATACACATCCTAATCCCACACCGAAGGCGTCACAATATATCACATAGCCCTCTGATCCTTCTGGAAGTGTTAACACTGGCGCTGAGGTTAACCTGCTCTTCAGCTCTTGGAAGCTACGCTCACAGGCATCACTCCAGTAGAATTTAGCCGACTTCTGGGATAACTTTGTCAATGGGGCTGAAATAGATGAGAAGCCCTCTACAAATCTTCTATAGTATCCTGCTAGCCCAAGGAAACTACGAACTTCTGTAGGCGTCGTAGGTCTTGGCCAAGTCTTCACAACTTCTATTTTATGAGTGTCGACTCGGATACCATCATCTGAAATAACATGGCCTAGAAATGCCACTGAGTTTAGCCAAAACTCGCACTTCGAAAACTTTGCATAAAATTCCCGATCTCGAAGAACGCCAAGAATAATTCTTAGATGATCTGCATGTTCTGATTTTGTGCGAGAATATACCAGGACATCGTCGATAAACACTATCAAAAAAAGATCCAAAAACGGCCTGATCACATTATTCATTAAATTCATGAACACCGCCGGGGCATTCGTCAACCCGAACGACATTACTCGAAACTCGTAGTGACCATATCTTGTCCTGAAGGCAGTCTTGGGAATATCTGCTTCCCTAATTCTCACCTGATGATAACCCGATCTCAGATCTATCTTGGAGAACCATTTAGCACCTTGCAACTGATCGAACAAGTCGTCAATTCTAAGAAGGGGATATATGTTCTTCACCGTCACTTTGTTCAACTGCCTGTAGTCGATGCACATTCGTAGCGATCCATCTTTCTTCCTTACGAACAAGACTAGTGCTCCCCATGGCGAGGGACTAGGCCTTATAAACCCCTTCTCAAGTAAATCTTTTAGCTGTGCTTTTAGCTCTTTCAGTTCTACTGGAGCCATTCGATACGGAGGAATAGAGAGGGGCTTGGTGTCTGGTAACATATCGATGGCGAAATCAATCTCCCTTTCTGGAGGAAGGCCTGGCAACTCGTCGGGAAACACATCTGGGAATTCATTCACTACCGGGACAGACTGGAAAGTTAGCACTTCCGCTTCCGTGTCATGAACCCGAACTAGATGACAAATATAACCCTTGGCTATCATCTTTCTTGCCTTAAGGTAGGAAATAAACCTACCCTTTGGGGAAACTGTATTACCCTTCCACTCGAGTATGGGCTCTCCCGGAAATTGGAATCGAACTACCTTTGTCCGGCAACAAACATTAGCATAGCACGATGCCAACCAGTCCATACCCATAATTGCATCAAAATCTATAATGACTATCATATATAATGACTACACAGTCCTTATACACTTGCCTCGCTATTACAGGATCACCAACCGGAGTGAATACCTCGAACGGTTTAATTGGCTCAGGTCTTACCCTAATACAATCAGCGATATACGGAGTAATATATGAGAAGGTAGAACCTGGATCAATCAGAGCATATACATCACAGGAACATATAGTCAAGGTACCTGTGACAACATCTGGGGAAGACTCAAGATCCTATCTCCCAGCTAAAGCATACACACGGGGCTGAACAACACCTGAAGTGGATGCTCCCCCTCTACCTATGCCTCTGTCTGCTGTAGTCTGAGGAGTCTGTGCTGTCGGGCGTGCTGAAGAAGAACCCGCTGCTGAACCTGTGGGCTGATTCCCAGCTCTATCTCTCGCTGAGGGGCAATCTCTCATCATGTGACCAACTTTCCCGCAAGCATAACAAGCATCTGAACCCTGACGACACTGTCCGGAATGTAATTTGCCGCACTGGCTACACCGCGGCACTTGAGGTCTCTTCTAGCTAAAGTCTTCCCTGGACTGTGAATCTGAGGCCCTCGAACTCTGCCCCTGGCCCGACTGAAAAGAACGGTCAACCCTCCTATCTGAGAATCTAGGAGGTGCACTAGTCACTGACTGAACCGAGTGCCTAGAATATGTCTGTCTAGCCCTCTTACCTTGTCTTCTGTCACCATCACAATCACTTCTCAGCTGTCGTTTTCATTCCTCGAGGTTCTGAGCATGGGCCTGTATCCGAGAAATATCCATCCCGTCTTGCAAAGAAGCTGTCAGGCAATCTCTGAACAAGTGTGGTCCTAAACCACTCACAAATTTATAGACTCGGTCCCCCATGTCAGCCACCATAGTCGGAGCATACCGGGCCAAAGAGTTGAATTGCATACTATATTCTCGGGCACTCATGCTTCCTTGTTTCAAATTCAAGAACCTGTCCGCTCGAGCTCAGTGGACTTCAGGTGGCAAGTAGTGACGAATAAAGGCATCTACAAACTCTTGCCACACGGGAGGTGGTGCATTCTCCCCTCTTGTTATCACCCAATTCTTATACCATAGTACCGCCACGTCGCGAAGTCTATATGAGGCCAACTCTACAGATTCAGTCTCAGAAGCATGCATAAGTGTTAACGTCCTCATCATTTCATCGATAAAACCTTGCGGGTCCTCATCCGGCTTCGACCCGAACAATTCAGGAGGATTTAGAGTAAGGAAATCACAGGCTCTTGTACTAGCTGAACGATCACTTGGGCCCGCATTCTGTCGTTGTGCCTGAGCGGCAACCAACTGCGTCAATAAATGTATGGCTTCGGACACTTGTTGACCCGAAGCACCCGGTGGAGGAATCGGAGCTGAGGCTCCTCCCTCCTCTTCTACATTGGGCACGACCTCACTTTGCGATTCACTTTCCTCTACATTTGCCGGAGGCTCTCTTTCCGCCTGCCTCTTTGTCGAAGCTTTGCCTTTCTGGGCAGCTGTAGCTTTTCCTTTCGGCGGCATTTTTCTGAAACCATAACGCACTTTTAGGAATGATATAATCCTAGACATGGCTCTATCGCACAATTTCATGAGAAGAAGGATGGTCATTTTCCTAAATGCCCTGTAGGCCCTTGTTTATTAGCGTGGCGCGCAACACACCATAAACAAGACTCTACTAGACACGGCTCGTAGACACTTCCTAGGGCGAACTTCTCTGATACCACTTCTGTCACGACCCAGCTAGGGGCCGCGATGGGTACCCGGAGCTAGTTACCGAGCACCGCTCACTCTACTACTTGTCTCGCTCATTTAATACTCCTTTATCAATTTTACATACCAATTGTAGGAAAATCATATTTAATTAAAACATAAATACTTTATATACATTTGCCTCTTGGCCATCAAAATAATATACATGCATGTGAAAACATCCTGTGAGACCATCTAAACCACACTGCGTATCTACGAGCCTCTACTAACATAATGAATACATAGACGGAACAAGACTCCGCCATGCCCAAAATATGCATATATGAATGTACATCAAAAGAATAGCTATAAGCACCCCCGAACAATGGAGTGCTATCTAACAGCTGACAGCTACTGAGGACCTGGGCCAAGCTCTCCTCCCAGTCTACCTGTGGGCATGAACACAGCGTCCGAAGAAAGGACGTCAGTACGAATATTGTACCGAGTATGAGAGTCATACATAATGAAAGGAAACATCAATAACATGAGGATAACATCAACATGAGACATCTGGATCTGACTGATAATCATAAATAAAGTAATGCATGCTATCTTACTCATACTCATCATCATGACATGTATGCATCATATGCAAGCTGCCTGTCCATGTCGGAACGGTGTGATAATCAATAATATTAGCCTGCGTCCAGGCCTCCCGCGTCCGGGGTACCATCTCATGCCGCCCACTAGTGGTGTCTGCCCACGCCCGTAGGTCGTGGTGTATCCGTATCGCCGCCCGCCGAAGCGGTGTCTGCCCGGCCAACTAGGCCCGGTGTGAAATGCTCATGACATGCTCAATGTAAATGCTCATAGTAATATGCTTATCCTAAAATACTTATCTTATCACAATGCGTATATAAGGCTCATGATCAACTTTACTCTATCGGGGTGACGTAAGGTCGTGATCCCCCGATTACATTATGTAGCCATCATGGACATTCCGCCTCACTTTGGAAGGACTAGCACATAAGGTGAGTGTAGGCAAGGAATAACATCATCATCATTCTAGTGCCATCATATCGTATAACTTATCTCATATAGACACTCATAGGTATAAGCTTTTAACTTCTTGGAATGCAAGAACTCATGAAGGGAATAGGGATTCAAGCTAAAAGATTCATGCCATTAGAAAGAAGGACTAGCCTCACAAACCTTGGACGTTTAGCTAAGATATCGCTTACTTGTTCTCTGTCGATATCACGTCGTTACCTTCATAAGAGAATTCGTATCCACATTAGTAAGCTAACTATAAGAATGCGTCGCTAATTCTACTAGAAGTGGGACAACGCTTCCTTCGCTCATACTAATTTTCTCACATTCTATATCAACCCAATATTCATAATATTATCCACAATATCATGATCGACAATCGTCATTTACGTGTGTTTAGCAAAATCCACCATTTTCCTCCAATTTTCCCTTATTTCTACTTCTAGCTCATCCTTGAGTTTTCATGCATTTAATGCTTGTTTCATGATATAAACATCATTTATAACGTATTAGTACTCACAACACTTCAATATTCATAGTTCGATTCCACTATCATTCATTTATGTCACTATTCACTCAATAATGACCCATTTCTATGTTCTTCTACATTTCAAGTGTCTAAGCTTTCCAATACTTCAAACAATATGGAATAATCATGAAACTTACCTTGGAGGATGGTTAAACAATCCTTAAGTTGAAATACTTCAATTAGCCAAAACCCTAGTTCCACCTTCTTGGGAATTTCTTGACTTAGAAGATCCTCTGATGTTTTCTTACTCTTATTTTTATGAATTTGGTTTTGATAATCTTGATATCTCCTTTGATTCTCTTGAATTCTTGTGGAGGAAATATTTAGAGGGTTCTAGAAGTCTCTTGAGTTGGTTGAATGAATAATGAGTTGAAATGAGGCTTAGGTCCCCTTTAAAAATCACAAATCTGATCTTTAATGAATTCTTATCGGGATGAACAGTGGTCGTAAACCACCATATACGGACCGTATTTTGATTTACGGTCCGTCCACTGTGGTCGTATTTAAGCATCCCAGAAACAGAAAGGTTGGCTGGGGATTATGGCAATTTACGACTGAGGTTTACGGGCCGTCCTCCAAGTCGTATTTAACCATTCAATGACAGAAAGTTTTGGCTGATGGACATGGTAGTTTACGACCTGGTTTACGGTCCGTAAACCAGTTTACGGGCCGTAAACTGGGTCGTATTTAACCATATTCAACATTTACAGAATGTTTAAATTTTTGACAAGCTGGAGGATGACTGCACTATACGGTCCGTAAATCACTTTACGGGCCGTATAGTGCCATATACGACCACTGGACAGAAAATTTTCCGCAACTTTCTTATTTTTCAAAAATTCTTAATTAGCCATTCCCGACTTAACAAAACATCATTCACTCAACTTTTCATCATTCCACTCATCATACAAGTACGGAGAAACTTCCGAGGTGTAACACATTAGGCCTAGTTCATCCCCGTGGGGAGCACCCGTATTATTTGTCCGAAAGAAAGATGGCTCTTTGAGAATGTGCATTGATTATCGGCAATTGAATAAAGTGACGATCAAGAACAAATATCCTCTTCCGAGGATTGATGACTTATTTGATCAATTACAAGGTGCCAAATGGTTTTCAAAGATTGATTTGAGGTCCGAGTATCATCAAGTGAGAGTTAGGGAGAAAGATATCCCCAAGACAGCCTTCAGAACAAGATATGGTCATTTTGAGTTCTGGGTAATGTCGTTTGGGCTAACTAATGCGCCGGCAGTATTTATGGATTTGATGAACAATGTATTCAGGCCTTTTCTGGATCTATTCGTGATTGTATTCATCGATGATATCTTGGTGTATTCTAGATCCGAGGCCGAGCATGCGGATCATTTGCGTATTGTCCTCGGAGTTCTTTGAACTCGAGTGTTGTTTGAGAAATTTTCTAAATGTGAGTTTTGGTTGAACTCAGTATCATTTCTGGGCCATATTGTTGCAGCCGATGGTATTCGGGTAGATAGCCAAAAGATTGAGGCCGTGAAGACTTGGCCAAGGCCCACAACTCCTACGGAGGTTCGTAGCTTTCTGGGCTTAGCAGGTTATTACAGGAGATTCGTTGAGGGTTTTTATTCTATTTCTACACCACTCACAAAGCTGACCCAGAAATCAGCTAAGTTTCAATGGACAGATGCTTGCGAACGTAGTTTCCAAGAGCTGAAAGACAGATTGACTTCTGCCCCAGTCTTGACACTTCCAGAGCGATTGAAAGGATATGTTATTTATTGCGATGCTTCAGGCATCGAGCTAGGCTGTGTATTGATGCAGCACGATAAAGTGGTTGCATATGCTTCAAGGCAACTGCTAAAACATGAGCAGAATTATCCGACCCATGATTTAGAATTGGCTGCAGTGGTTCATGCATTAAAGATATAGAGACATTATTTATATGGTGTCCATGTGGATATTTATACCGATCATAAGAGTCTCCAGTATATCTTCAAGCATAAAGAGTTGAATTTGCGGCAACGACTATGGTTGGAGTTGCTAAAAGATTATGATGTTGATATCTTGTATCACCCCGGAAAGGCCAACGTTATGGTTGATGCTCTTAGCCGCAGATCCATGGGAAGTCTATGTGAAGTGCGACAAGAGAAGAGAGAAATAACCCGTGAGCTCCAACAACTAGCTAGCCTAGGAATCCGAGTGATGGACTCAGGTAGCCGGGGGACCACTATTCCGAATTCAGCAGTTTCGTCGCTAGTAGCGGAAGTGAAAGCGTGACAATATGAGGATGCTATGCTAATGCAGTACAGAGATACACTCCCTCAGAAAGAGGAGTCATCATTTGATGTTTCAGGATACGGAGTCCTTCGATGTCGAGGCAGATTATGTGTTCCCGATGTGGCGGGGCTACGCCACCAAATATTGAGAGAAGCTCATTGTTCCCGTTATTCTGTCCACCCCGGAGTGACGAAAATGTATCATGATCTCAAGTCTATATATTGGTGGAATGGGATGAAGAGAGATGTCGCGGAATTTGTGGCTCAAAGTCCTAATTGCCAACAAGTGAAATTCGAGCACCAAAAGCCGGGCGGATTACTACAAGCTATAGAAATCCCAACTTGGAAGTGGGAAGTGATTAATATGGATTTCATTACAGGCTTACCCCGTACTCGACATAAGTATGATTCCATATGGGTGATTGTGGATATACTCACTGAATCAGCTCATTTCTTACCAGTCAGAACGACGTACGTGGCAGAAGATTATGCAAAGCTTTACCTCAAAGAGATAGTGAGACTCCATGGTGGTCCAGTATCGATTATCTCAGACAGAGGAACTCAGTTTACAGCTAATTTTTGGACGCCTTTCCAAGAGGGCCTAGGGACCAAAGTGAGCCTTAGCACGGTATTTCACCCACATGCCGATGGGCAAGCCGAACGTACTATTCAGACTCTTGTAGATATGTTACGGGCATGTATGATAGATTTTGGAGGTAGTTGGGATGATCATTTGCCACTCATTGAATTTGCTTACAATAATAGTTATCATTCTTGCATTAAAATGGCACCGTATGAGGCTTTATATGAGCGAAAATGTAGATCCCCAATTGGGTGGTTCGAGGTAGGCGAGACTAAATTGGTCGGGCTAGACTAAATTGGTCGGGCTAGACTTGGTCCAGCAAGCCATAGAGAAAGTCAAGCTCATACAAGATCGGTTGCTAGCGGCTCAAAGTCGCCAAAAGTCCTATGCGGATAATCGTCGAAAGGACTTAGAGTTCCAAATTAAAGATTGGGTATTCTTGAAAGTGTCGCCAATGAAGGGCGTTATGAGATTTGGCAGAAAGGGGAAGCTTAGTCCCCGGTATATAGGGCCTTATGAGATTGTGTGCAAAATAGGCAAGGTGGCCTATGAGTTAGATCTACCTCCAGATTTGGAGCCAGTCCATCCAGTTTTCCATGTCTCGATGCTTCGGAAATGTGTTGGAGATCCTACGAGGATCGTCCCAGTAAATGATGTTCAAGTGACAGAAAAGTTAACTTATGATGAAATACCCATTGCCATATTAGATAGGCAAATACGGAGTCTTAGAAACAAAGAAGTGGCCTCAGTTAAGGTTTTGTGGAGAAATAACAATCGAGAGGAAATGACATGGGAAGCAGAAGAAAATATGCGATCCAAATACCCACATTTATTTCAGCCTTTGGATGAGGGCCAAGATGAGACGTCAAAATCAGAAGGTATGTATGATTTTATTTTTATGCTTATGGGTCGTGTGTGGCCAAATTTTAAATGCTATTGTGTTATGGCCCTGTGAGGCTTCGATATTATGGGTTGTTGTGACCGGTTGGTAGTGCCATATTATAGGGGGAACTCTGGCGAAATTTCTGTAGAATCCCCGAGTGCTTAAAATTCGAGGACGAATGTTCTTAAGGGGGGAAGAATGTTACACCTCGGAAAATCTTCCGTTGGTACGCAAGTGAATGAACTAGTGAAATACGAGTATCGGGTTAATGATGACTTAAGGGAATTTTGGGAAAGAGTTATAACGTCCCTTAGATTGCTAATGAAGTGTTAAACAAGTGTTAAGAAGGTTCCATAAGGATTGGAGACCAACGAAGTGACGAGAACAAGTTCAGTGGACTGGTGAGTTTTACGGCACATTATACGGACCGCATAATGTTTTACGGACCGTATAATGGGCCGTAAAACCATCACAACGAAGTTTGCTCACTGGTGCAATTTTACGGTCAATTATACAGACCGTATAAATTTTTACGGCCCATATAATGAACCGTCAAATGGTCACAGTGAAGGGTGAAGGAAAGGCACGTTTTACGGTCAATTATACGGACCGTATAACGATTATACAGACCGTATAATGGACCTCGACAGATCAGTGAGGGGTTATTTAATAAGGGACCAAGTTCATGAAATCATTTCCATATTTCATCCTTCTCTCTAAAACATCTCTCTACATTTATGTCACGACCCAACCCCGTGGGCCGCGACTGGTATCCTAACTGGATACCCATCCGTACCTACCTGACAGAATCGGCATACCAGACAGATAATTCACACTAGCCGTACACAGACTTAAGCCAATACAAATGCCGCGCGCGCTATAACATACACATACCCGAACATACTGAAATTACATATAAGCCGATGAGGCCAACATAACGGACAGAGTCACGAAAACGTACGTACCTACCCGAATCGTAGCAACCCGTAACCCACATACATATCTACAGGCCTCTAACAGACATACAGAATCATATGACGGGATAGGGCCCCGCCGTACCCAGAATTACCATACGTACAGAATATACAGATGTCAGAAGATATATACCAAAAGTACACGCTCCGGACCAAAGGAGCTCTCCAAAATAGCAGAATCGGTGCCCTAGACTGGCGGCGTATCACCGGGTGCGTCTGTACCTGCGGGCATGTAACGCAGCCCCCGAAGAACCGGGGGTCAGTACGAAAAATTTACCGAGTATGTAAAGCGAAAATATAACAACATAATCATAGTCTGAATCAGAAGCATAGAAATATAGCGAACGGAATCATAATCCAACAGACAGACAGAGGTATACCGGACAGAGTCATAATTCAGACAGACAGACGGAAGTATACCGGACAGAATCATAATCCGAACGGACAAACAGAATCATAAGTCATACAGACAGACAGAATCAGAATCCATACGGACAGACAGAATCAGAATCCAGACGGACAAACAGAATCATACATAGGGTACAGAAACGTGGTCGCCACTCCTGCCTTTGGCGCCACAGCACATCGTATTTCAGAAGATTTCATATCTTCGAACATCTCCATCACATAACACATCATATCATAACCACGGTAACCCCGGGGACAGATCACACGCCGGGAAACCGGACACATCATACTTCGTAATTCATATACACGGTAACCGGGGACGGACATATACCATAGTACCCCGGAACCGGACACATCATACTTCGGGATTCATACATGGGACCCGGCCCCCGACAAAAGGACTCGGCGGCCCATCCGCACGATATAAACCGGCCCGGGATCCGGTGAAAGGAATCGTAGCACATGCACGAACTGATTAATGAGAAACCACATACATACAGATCATTATACAGACCCAATCAAATTGAGGTAGGCCATATGGCGAGTCAAATCAGAGTATTCGGATAGTGTTCATAATACGCGCCTATATCCTACTTGGGAAGGCACGACAGATTATTGCCGAAATCAGATTTCCAGATATCAAAACCATTTCATAGGATTTATATAAAAATAGTCATATCATGAACAGAATAATAGTCCAGATGTTACTTTTGAAAAAAAAAGGGACAAGAATAAGGCAATTTAGGTCATACAAGAGGTATCGGGACTCCGTGGGCCCACCTCGGACCAACCCGAGGCGACATACGTAAATTACTGATAATAGACCTTACGAGGTCATCCATAATCATTTGGAAGTATTCTGACTCCGTTTAGAAAAGTTTCGTACAAAAGTTCTCTTTAAAGGCATGTTATAAGGAAAAGGTTTCAATCGTACTGAAGGAATTGGAGCGGATTTCCATCTCGAATTCCGAGGAACGGAGTCGTATTCAAGGCTCGCGGCCGAGCCTATTACATTCAAAACATGCCTAAGAATAAAGGGGAAGGCTTTACATACCTCAATTGCGCCTTCTGCTCGCTTAGCTTCACTTTCAATTCCGTCCAGAATCTACAAATGGTCATGTTTACCAATTGTCAAATTCAAGCCTTTAAGAATCCAAATTTTATTACATACTTGCCTACCGAAATTTCGGCAGCATTTCCCCTATATATATAACATCCCCGAGACTTAGCTCGGCTTAATATATCAACACAGCAACCCAGCAACAACATCAATAACAACAACAAGTATTACAAAATATGCAATATGGCATTACTAGCCATCTTTCCGACATAACATGACATCTTTCATCCCGACCTTACATTTCCAAATCAATCTTACCATTTTCATATTCATCACTTACAACATACTTCGGAGGCATATCATACCATTTTCACAAAATATTCACAAGGTATACACAATATACAAGCTTACTACCAAAGTCATATTTTACCCACAACGTCCAATCTTTAGCATATATGTTCGTGACATATTTCTATCTTCCAACTTCATCAATGACAATCATAATTTGCCTCTTACTATTTCCATTTCCATATTTACATGAGTTACAATAAACTTGCATGTTTTCCTACAACAACTTAACAACCTTTTTTCCATAACAACAAGGACCATTATCCTTTCATTCACTTCACAATAACACACTTAACATACTAAAGAAATTTAATTCATCTTCCATCCTACACATAGCACCACACGGCCATACATTAAAATTTCCAACTTTCACTAATTCATTCAACTTTCACTTCCAATACAATTTCTACTATAACTACAACTAGATTCCAACATGAATTCAAGTCATCATAGATATGCAATATATATACATACATACGGCCAACATGCCTACAATCCCAACACACAAAATTTTCATGCTTTTCATTCATTTCCACTTACTACATCATACATACACCTCCCATAACATAACAAAAGCATAAAATTCTTACCTTTCCTTCAAGTTCTTCACTTGCCACCAAGTCACTTTCTTGCCAAGATACTTATATCACTTTGTAGAGAATCTTGCACTTAGTAATAATCCCACAAGAAATTGGATTTTTGAACCAAGAATTTAGCTCCAAGAATTTTTCTTTTCTTTTTCTCTTTCTCTTCCTCTTTGGCCGATTGCCCCTCTCTTTTTTTGTTCTTGTTTTTGCTTGAATTTTCTTGAAGTTTCTTGAAGCCTTTTCTCTTAATATAATTAGTCACATTACTAATTGGTGGGCTTGGTCCAAAGGCCTCTTGGCCGGCCACCCTATCTCAAATTGGGCCTTATTTTCATTTCTTTTAGCCCAATTGTTGGCTAAATTTTGTAATTTTCGAAACCAATTTCCAAAATTCCTATTTTTCCCTCGGCCTCCTTTCGTAATTCCACACCAATGTATTCTTAGCCGACACATTCATACCAAGTAAGGTCCAAATATGGCCTCATTCATTACAAGCCAAGTTATCTCGAATTTTTCGAATATGCAAAAATGCCGGATGTAACAATTTATTACACAAGTTTTCTAGGATTATAAGCCATCAATAACATAAACCAAGTGAATCAAGAGTAAGGAAACCCATTAAAGGCCATTCAAGTCAAGAAATCCAAATGGAGGAAAACTAGGGTTTTGCTCAAAGTGGAGTATTATCAACTAAAGCTTGTTCCTACAAATTCTAAGGTAAGATTCATGATATTTATATGTTGTTTGATGTATTTGAGAGTTAAAATGCTTGGACATTAGAAGAGTATAGCAAAATGGGTCATCAATGATGAATAGTGACGTTTTGAGAAATAGTTGAAATTGAATCATGATTGTTGTTGTGTTGTGACATGAATGTGTTATAAGTGACGTTAAGACCATGAAATAGACATTGTAAATGAATGGACGAAGTTGGGTGTTGTGACCATGAATATGGATAAATGAAAGTAATTTGAGAAACCTTGATAATGTGGATGATTGATGGCCATTGATATGATATTATGAATGTATTGTTGACGTTTGGGAGTTGAATTACGATATGGACAAATGTTGTATAAATAAAGGAGATGCTGTCCGATTTTCTCTAGCTTTGGCCATGTGTGTTAGTTATGGATTCAAATGATAGCACGACTTTAATGAAGGTAGAAACGTGAGCATCCAAGGAGTACGTGCAAGTGTAGAATAGTTCAACGAAAAGGTATGTAAGGCTAACCCTTCTTTCATAAGGCATGGCTCTTTGGCCAAACGTCTAAATCCTCTATGAGTCTATGATTTCTTCAATGATTGATCTTCCGAGCTAGTAAGCTCACGATGCTTGAGATGTACTACGATTGTACTAAGTTCCTCATATGACGAGTAAGCCTAGAATATAGATGTCACGATAACGATGATGATAGTATGATGATAAGAGTAAAAATGATGTTAAAGACGCTTATGAGCTATTAGGTGTATATGTGCCTATGAAGGGCTATAATAAGACCCCGAGCTTATGATGCCGGGTAATAATATATGTATATGAATATGTATAAAGTATGTATATGATTACGTAACGCGCGCACACGTCTGCAGACGGTACGGATAACCCTGATGCCTTGGTAGGGCCAGGTAGATATAACCTTGAGCCTTGGTTGGCCAAGTATGTATGAAACACCGAACCTTTATGGTCGGGCACGCTATGTATCTATGTATATATGTGAATATGCTATCTATAAGGGATGTAAATGATTATGAGGGTAATTAAGTGCGGATATGGATGTATGTATGCGGATACGCAATAGGAATGGAAAGTCCCTATGGAAAGTAAGTAAGTGCCATGATGATGATATTATTGTCTCCCCTCCTATGAAACTTCATATGTTGTATATTGTGCTTCTATATCGATATTGATCATGCTTTACATACTCAGTACATTCTTCGTACTGACGTCCTTTTGTTTGTGGACGCTGCGTCATGTCCTCAGGTGTACCGGGAGACAGACTTGATCCATAGCAGCTTTCTCAGAGATTACATAGCAGAGCTCCATTTCATTCGGAGCCATAGCTTTTGGGGTACTTATTCTTTTGTGTATATAGTTATGGGCATAGCGGGGTCCTGTCCCGCTCATGTGATATATATACTCTTCTTAGAGGCTCGTAGACATGTGTATGTGGGTAGATATGTTTGGCCTTGTCGGCCTATGTTTTGTATATCATTTTGTTGGCCTCGTCGGCCTTGTACATTTGATGTGGCATAGATGCCTATGATGTTATCCAAGATGATTGTCGCCCAACGGGACTAATATGATTGATGACTAGAATGCATAACTTGATTTATGAATCGCCTAGATATTATGTGAATGTGTGTTAAGGGGTTCCCTGGTGGGGTAGGACCGGGTGCTCGTCGTGGCCCCCTAGTCGAGTCGTGACAGATATCAGAGCAGTTCGTCCTAGGGATTGTCTACAGACCGTATCCGGTAGAGTCCTGTTTATGGGTGTGAAGCCGGCCACACTTATAAACAGGAAGCTGCAGGGCATTTAGGAATCATCGACCTTCCTTCTGTCTTAGATTGTGCGATAGAGCCTAGAGAAGTGCAGACTGAGATGAAGAGATCAGCTTCAGATAGTGGGGGTGATAAGAAGGCCCCGAGAGTATATCCAGGACCCCAGGCTCCAGAACCGAGCAGGACGAGCCTTAGTTATTTCATGGAGACTGATCCGTTGGAGGACCCAGCGATGATTCCTCTAGAGTTCTTGACTCCCAGGGAGGAAGACCCCCCAGAGGACAGTTGTGACACAGATCCGTCCAAGTATTCGTCTAGGACACTAGAGGAGGAGATTCCTGAGGCCGTACCAGCTGCTCCTATGGCAGAGCACTACGTCAAACCAGCCTTCCCGGTGAGTGTTACGGATTACTCTAGCCCTTTATCCTGGCCGTCGGTAAACCAGGTGTTTCCTGGTTATTTATATCCCTCGGACTCAGATGGGAGAGATGATGAAGCCCAGACGAGCGGATGGTGGGTAGACGATGACGAGGAGTACACTTCACCTTATAGTCCACTAGATCAGACTAGAGACCGATCGGCTACAGGTATATGGGTCCTTATTGGAATTTTCTATGTATGTGCATTTGCTGTAGATTATTATTTAATAGTGGCAAGCGGAAACCCAAAGAGGTCGATAACCGAGTATTTATAAGTAACGGCGACCAAGGTGTGTTCGTTACGATTGGGAATCTGGAAATCTAGGATGGAAAGTAGTCGTACATACAGATGAAAGGTGAATATTGAGAATTAAAAAGGCCAAAACAGTAATTGTGTAGTCGGAAGAGTAAGAGACCCTTTCTAATTCGGAGGGAGATGCGTTACGAGAACGTTTTGGAGTCTGTCAAGACTTCAACTTGCTTTAGATTGTGTGGTGAAGGTCATGCGGTGAGGTGGATACGATTATACCAGCATTAACGTACCGGATTTCATCAGAGTTTCGAGGTTAAGTGTGCTGGGGTGAGAGAAATACTAGGATGGGTGACCCCCTGGGAAGTGTAAAAAAAGTCCTATAAATTTAGATATAAGAGAAAAATGGGGAGCTAGAGCAACCTAAGGAAGATTGGAGTATACGGAGTGGTTGGAGACCTTAAGAGGTCGTGTAGGACGAGGCGGACTAGACCGGTGAAGAGAAAGAAGGTGCATCACAGCACTAGAATTAGGGTGAGTTTGAATAGCATTTGGAAATATTTTGTAAGCGAGATGGTAGTAATTATATATATACGTATGCATATGATATCCCATACGTGGCTATATCAGCGGGTATGTGTATCCCGGCAACCAATGTAACGGTATATGGAAGGCATTAATCGAACAGGGTAACGAAGTTCAAGTGACAAAAAAAAATATAAATGATACAAATGTTACAAGGTAAGCCAATGCTATTTTCACTACAAGTTAGGCTTGGAGAGCTTTAATGTAATGACATCTGGAAAGGAAAGAAAGTGAGTAGGTGGAAGGTAAGTAGATCAAAATGTCGGAAAAAGTGAAAAGTAAGAAACATGAGTAAGTGAAGCCTCTAAGAGGGACGACGGGCAATCACGGGACTATGTGGGTAAAATTTTGAAGGTAGGCATGCGAATTGGATAAAGTGTTACAGTATGGAACAAAAGAGGAATGCGTGGGGTCAGATAATAGGCTTCGATAAGTGGGGCTAAAAGGATAGTGACCACGACGAGGAATGGGAAGTAAGAGAAAGAATGGTTAGGCCTTGCGACGATGTTAAGAGATTCCCAGCCCTTGAAAGGTATATTAAGGGATAAGTGTGTGGTCAAATTAACATGGTTACTGTTATGTTCCGTGTTTTCGTATAATTGGAAATCGAGAAATAATTAAGACTTGTATGTTACAAGGAAATATTTTGATTCTAGTTAATATGACTATGTTGGTTATGAAACCATTGGTGTAAATACATTGGGGAAGGCCGAGGGCAAATTTGGAATTTTGGAAATTAGTTTCGGGAATTATAAAAAAAAAACAAGATTTTAACGAATTGGGCCAAAAAAAAAATTGGAAGAAAAAAATTGAGCCTAAGAGCTAAGGGTGGCCGGCCAAAGGCTTGGCCCAAGCCCTTTATTAAGTGGTCATGTGACTTTCACATGACCCTTAGTTAGGATATATATCCATATCTCTTAGAATTATCAAGAAAATTACACAAATTTATCCTTGAGCTCAATAATACTCTCTCGGCCGAACCCCCTTTTGAGAGAAAGAAATTTTTTTCTAGCCTTTGTTTGTGATCCAAAAATCTTGTTCTTTCCATATTTGTAGTGTACTCAAGAAGCTCTTCAACGTGATATAATTTATTTGGCGGAACAATCACGTTTGCGACAAGTCGGATTTTCAAGAAAAGGTAAGAATTTTTCCACTTTGATGTCATGGAATTTGTATGAATATGATAAGGATTAAGAATAGACGAGAACTTCGTAGTTTTGGTGTGTGTATGAAATCGTGGGTGTGTGCGTGTGTGGTGTTGTCGCCGTGAGCTACAAGGAGTAGAAGGCAAGGTGAATTTGATTTGTTTAGTTGATTAGTTGTGTCGTTGTGACATTTATGACGTAAATGATCGTTTAATAAATTGAATTGGTGTTGGAAAATGATTTCGGAACATTATGGGAAAGTGTATACCTTTGGTATATTTGTGTATATCATTGTATATTTATGATGCTAAAGACTTTAAATGGGATTTATGGTTGATGTTAATGAATTTGAAGTGAAACGATGCAAGTTAGAATGTTCGTCGTGACTTTTGACGTTTGGGATGCAATATGGAAAGTAGCGAATTGTTTGAACTTATGTATACTGCTTGGAATATTATCGGGACGTGTTTGAATAATCTTGAATGAGTAAATGAATACAATAATGTGGACATAGATTTAGAATTGTGAAGTTTGAATGAAAAGTTGCCAACTTATATAGTAAGGAAGAGCATTGAAGTTAGAATGGTTTGATTATGGTTTATGTTGTTTGATGATGTTTGGGTTGTTGTTGTTGATATATTTTGAGCCGAGCTAAGTCTCGGGGGTGTTAGATATATAGGGGAAATGCTGCCGAAATTTCGATAGACAAAAATCAAGTTAATGGAAATTTTAAGCCTAAGAATCTCTAATTGGTAACTTTGACCATTTGCAGATTCTGGACGAAACGGGATTTGATTTTAAGGAAAGCATAAGACGTCCATAAGGTATGTAAAGCTTCCCACTTCTTCGTTTGGCATGTCTTAGTATGTTAGGTGAATATTGGAACCTCCGGAGCATTTCTGCTCCTCGAAACCCGATCTACAAAACGACTACTATTCATTCAATTCAATTGAAGCCTAAAGGCTCTATTTTGGCTAGAATGCACTCAAATGTCCGAAACCTATCGAAATGTGATCGGGTCACTTTGAAATCATTATGTATGATCTTTAGCCTCTAAATGTTCGTAAATTGTGTTCGTCACCTCAATTTGACTCGAGGTGGGCCCGCTAACCCCGAGACGCCCTATTTGTCCTATCGGGCTCTCTTTTTGGATGAACTTCGATATGAGATCTTCGACTTTGAGACTTCCCTCTATGAGTTATGTTTTGACTATTATGATATGTTAAGTTTTGTTTTGAGCCATACGTACCACTTTGGAAACATTTTGTGAAATAAACCTTCGTATCAGCTAAGTATTCGATTATTTTGGGTTATGAAATGACTTATGAAATCATTATGTTTTGAAAGGCTATTTTGAAATATGATTTGCATTTGTTTGCTCACGACTCCGCTCGTGCCTTACTATGACTTCGTTCACAGGTTCCCGGGCCGGTTATGATTCGTGCGCCCTATGATAATTCGGCTGTATGTTGTGTTACGGTTCCCGAGGCCTCGCCATAGGGCCGGGTTCCGTTTGGAGTTATGATCTGATATGGCCAGTGATGCGATACGCTCACTTATGTTTGTGTTCGGGGATGTACGGAGATTCGAAACCTTCTGGTGTTATGCTGTGTGTGGCGCCAGCGTCGGAGTGGCGACCAAGTTCTTGAGCGTTTGCATGATTTCGTTTGCATTATGTATATGTATATGATTTGATACGGATTTTGACATACTGATTTGTACTCCCTTTGATATCCGGTTTGCTTTCAGTTTTGACTCATATTTCTGTACTTCGTGCTTTACATACTCAGTACATATTTCGTACTGACCCCCTTTCTTCGGGGGCTGCGTTTCATGCCCGCAGGTACAGACATTGGTGATCCTCCACTGTAGGCTTCACTCTCTGCTATTTCGGAGTACTCCTTCTTGACTCGGAGTCCACTTTTGGTACAGACTTCCTTTGCTATGTATATATTTTGTACATTTGACTATTTGGGTACGGCGGGGCCCTGTCTCGCCATATGTCTTTGGTTTGAATTCGTAGAGGCCTGTAGTCATATATATGGGGCGAGGGTCCTATATATGTTTGTTCGATTTTGTTTTTCTGGTCTTAAAGCGGTCCGTTTGTTATGATGGTCCTTATGCTTATATTTGCACTTGTGACCGGCGATGTCTATTCCGCCGCTCCTTTCGGATTCGATATGATATTTTGATATATGCGACCGCTTAAGACATATTTTGATATAAATTATGTTTGATATGACTTTTCTGAAATTTTGAAATAAGTTTGGATTCGGTAAATGAATGTGCGATTTGGTCTGGGTACCCAGGTAGGGTGCCAGTCGCGGCCCACGGGGCTGGGTCGTGACAAACGTGGTATCAGAGGAGTCTGTCCTCGGAATGTCTACAGGCCGTGTCTCGTAGAGTCTTGTTTATCGATGTGTTGCGCACCACATCTATAAACAGGGAACTACAGGGAATTTAGGATGTTACTTTCTTTGAAATCTTAGATCGTGCGATAGAGCTGTGCTACTAGGATGATTCTGATCTGACTCGTTCTTGTGTTTGCAGTGATGCCTCCGAAAAAGGCAACAGCGGCCCAGAAGGGTAAAGCGAGGATGGGAGAGACTAGTCAGGCACAGCGATCTACCCGGTCTCGTGTTTATGATTTGCCTGAGGT
This sequence comes from Lycium barbarum, assembly GCF_019175385.1. NCBI lineage: Eukaryota > Viridiplantae > Streptophyta > Magnoliopsida > Solanales > Solanaceae > Lycium > Lycium barbarum. The sequence goes on along the minus strand of NC_083339.1, from coordinate 84,747,981 downwards.
TGTGCCTCATTCTGAGGGGTCTGCTACACCCCCACTAGTACAGCCTGGAGCAGGACCTTCAGCAGCTCCAGAGGTCTGTGTACCCGCTCCTGAGACTCCAGCTCCTCAGCCAGGGGTGGAGGATAGGACCCTGAGAGAGGCTGTACAGTTGTTGACTACACTGGTGGCAGGACAGGCTCGCCGACGCGGGCGGAGGGACGATGATGATGATGACAGACGGGACAGCCTGAGATTTCGAGAGTTTTTATTATGTGGCCCTCCAGAGGTTTTCGGGTCTAAGCCCGACGAGGACCCCCATGACTTTATTCGGGGGATGCGGCGCTCACTGGACTTGGTCAGGGCTTCAGTGACCGAGTCGGTCGAGCTGGCTTCGCACAGGCTTCGAGATGTTGCCACTCACTGGTATGAGACTTGGGAGTTATCCAGGGGTGAGGGTGCTCCCCCAGCTACGTGGGACCAGTTTGTGACTGCTTTCACCCGCCACTTTCTACCCCCAGAGTTGCGGCGGGCACGGGCCGACCGATTCTTACATTTGCAGCAGAGGGGTCGGAGTGTTCGCGAGTATAATCTTGAGTTTGATTGTCTGGCCCGATATGCACCGGCCGTGGTAGCAGATATGTCCGATCGGATGCACAGATATGTTATGGGATTGGATCGGTATTTGATCGACGGCTGTATGGCAGTGTCATTGCAGACAGATATGGACATTGCCCGACTTCAGGCCTATGCGATGGGTATGGAGGACCGTCACAGGTCTGATCATTCTGGTAGAGATCGGGACAGGAGGCCATCCAAGAGGGCTAGGTCCGCAGGTTATTCCGGGGATTCTCGAGGCGGACAGCCTCAGCAGCAGCAGTCAGGCAGACAGCTACCTCCGTTCGGCCGGAGTACTCAGTCAGGCAGCCGGAGATTTGATAGTGCGGGACCGTCTGGGGCCGGTCAGAGCTCCAGAGCGGCAGGTTCACAGGTATCCAGAGGCCCCAGCCAGGCCAGACCACCCAGGCCCCGTTGTTCTCATTGCGGGAAGTCTCATCCTGGGGAGTGCTATCGAGCCACTGGAGCTTGTTTTTCGTATGGTGGTCAGGGCCATTTTATGAGAGATTGTCCGTTGGCTAGCGGTTTTGGTAGTGTGGCTCAGCCGACAGGGTCAGCCGCCGGTTCATCATCTGCTCCATCTGTTGCACGCCCTGGAGGGCGAGGTATGCCAGCACCGGCAGGACGCGGTCGAGGCCGCGGTGGCGTTTCAGGTTCTAGCGGTCCCTCGAACCACATATATGCTTTGGCCAGCCGCCAGGATCAGGAGGCTTCGCCAAATGTCGTCACAGGTACATTACTGGTTTTCTCCAGATCTGTATATGCATTGATTGACCCGGGTTCTACTTTATCATACATTTCCCCGCTCGTTGCTAGTAAAATTGGGATAGTGTCTGAGCCTATAGAGCCATTTGAGGTAGCTACGCCAGTTGGGGATTTTGTTATAGCGAGACAGATCTATAGGGATTGTTCTGTGACTATTTATGATCGTTGCACTAGGGCTGATCTGATAGAGTTAGACATGCTTGAGTTTGACGTCATTATGGGAATGGACTGGTTGTCTTCTTGTTATGCTAATGTCGACTGCCAGAAAAAGGTAGTCCGTTTTCAGTTTCCAGGGGAACCAGTTATAGAGTGGTTCGGATCCACAGCATCGCCGAGGGGTAAGTTTATTTCATACCTCAAGGCTAAGAAGATGATCCATAAGGGTTATATCTATCATTTGGTTCGTGTGCACGATACTGCAGCAGAGATACCTACCCTTTAGTCTGTTCCGGTCGTCAGTGAGTTTGCAGATGTATTTCCTGACGAGCTTCCTGGCCTTCCGCCTGAGCGGGAGATTGATTTTACTATAGAGTTGATGCCGGATACGCAGCCTATATCTATTCCCCCGTACAGGATGGCACCGGCTGAGTTGAAAGAGTTGAAGGAGCAGCTGAAAGATTTGTTGGATAAGGGCTTTATCAGACCCAGCACATCACCCTAGGGAGCGCCGGTATTATTTGTTAGAAAGAAAGATGGGTCACTGCGGATGTGTATCGACTACCGGCAGCTGAATAAGGTGACTATTAAGAATAAATATCCCCTCCCCCGGATTGATGACTTGTTTGATCAGCTGCAGGGTGCTAAATATTTTTCGAAGGTAGATCTGCGCTCAGGTTATCATCAGGTGCGAGTGCGGGAGTCAGATATCCCGAAGACTGCTTTCAGGACCCAGTACGGGCACTATGAGTTCAGAGTTATGTCTTTCGGGCTGACTAATGCTCCAGCGATATTTATGGACCTGATGAATCGGGTATTTCGGCCTTTTCTGGATATGTTTGTTATTGTGTTTATTGATGATATTCTGATTTACTCGCGATCAGCCGAGGAGCATTCTGATCATTTGAGGACGGTACTTGGCATTCTCCGTCAGCAGAAGTTATATGCTAAATTCTCCAAATGTGAATTCTGGTTGACTTCTGTGGCATTCTTGGGCCATATTGTCGGTGCAGACGGTATTCGGGTCGATACACAGAAGATTGAGGCTGTACAGAATTGGCCCAGGCCTACTACACCGACGGAGGTGCGCAGTTTTCTGGGATTGGGCGGATATTATCGCAGGTTCGTGGAGGATGTTTCTTCTATTGCAGCACCACTGACGAGGCTTACTCAGAAAGCAGTAAAATTTCAGTGGACTGATGCCTGCGAGCGCAGCTTTCAGATGCTGAAAGAGAGATTGGTTACGGCCCCAGTATTGACTCTTCCAGAGGGATCAGACGGGTATGTTGTCTATTGTGACTCCTCTGGTATTGGGATAGGTTGTGTATTGATGCAGCACGGTCGAGTCATAGCCTATGCTTCCCGGCAGCTCAGACCGCACGAGAAGAACTATCCCACGTATGATCTTGAGTTGGCCGCAGTAATTCGTGCTTTGAAGATTTGGCAGCATTATTTATATGGGGTCCATGTTGATATTTATACGGACCATAAGAGTCTCCAGTATATTTTTAAGTAGAAGGAGCTAAATTTGCGGCAGCGGAGATGGCTTGAGTTACTAAAGGATTACGACGTTGATATTCTGTACCATCCGGGGAAAGCCAATGTGGTAGCTGATGCGCTTAGCCGCAAGTCCGTAGGCAGTTTGGCTGGTGTACCATCTGATAAGAGGGATTTGGTTCGTGATATTCATCAGCTGGCCAGCCTCGGAGTTCGTTTGGCGGATTCTGGAGATTCTGGAATTTCTGTTCGTCCAGTTGCTGAATCATCTATTATTCAGGAGGTAAAGCAGCGCCAGTTTGAAGATCCTCTTTTGATTCAGTACAAAGATGTGGCTCTTAATAAAGAAAAGACTCAGTTTGAGATCTCGCCTGAAAGAGTATTATTATATGACGGCAGATTCTGTGTACCGGATGTTGCGGGCTTACGGCGGCAGATTATGGGCGAGGCCCATAATGCACGGTATTCTGTTCATCCTGGTTCCACTAAGATGTATCGGGATCTCAGGTGTTTGTATTGGTGGGACGGCATGAAGAAAGATATTGCTGAGTTTGTTAGTCAGTGCCCGAACTGCCAGCAAGTTAAGATCGAGCATCAGAAGCCCGGTGGATTATTACAGGAGATGGAGATTCCAGCCTGGAAATGGGAGATGATTAATATGGATTTCGTTGTTGGGTTACCGCGCACTCCACGCAGGTACGACTCTATCTGGGTTATTGTTGACAGGCTGACGAAATCAGCCCATTTCCTTCCGGTTCGGACTACTTATTCGGCTGAGGACTATGCCAGATTGTATATCAGAGAGATAGTCAGACTTCACGGAGTCCCTATATCTATTATTACTGACCGAGGTGCCCAGTTTATGGCAAATTTCTGGAGGTCATTTCAGGAGGGATTAGGGACTCAGGTGAGCCTCAGTACGGCTTTTCATCCTCAGTCCGACGGGCAGGCCGAGCGCACTATTCAGACACTAGAAGATATGTTGCGGGCCTGCGTTATCAATTTCAGGGGCAGCTGGGATGATCATTTGCCGCTTATTGAGTTTGCCTATAATAATAGTTATCACTTCAGCATTCAGATGGCACCGTATGAAGCCCTTTATGGCAGAAAATGCAGATCTCCTATTGGTTGGTTTGACGTGGGCGAGACTAAGCTGATTGGGCCAGATGTGATTCAGGAAGCTGTAGATAAGGTAAAGCTTATACGATAACGATTATTGGCTGCTCAGAGTCGACAGAAAGCTTATGCAGATAGACGACGTCGACCGTTAGAGTTCCAGATTGGCGACTGGGTGTTCCTGAAGGTGTCGCCCATGAAGGGTGTCATGAGATTCGGTAGAAAGGGTAAGTTGAGCCCCCGGTACATTGGGCCGTATCAGATCGTTCGAAAGATAGGCTAGGTCGCCTATGAGCTAGACTTACCATCCGACTTGGAGGCCGTACACCCGGTGTTTCATGTGTCTATGTTGCGGAAATGTATTGGTGATCCTTCCAGGATATTCCCAGTCGATGACATTCAGGTGACGGAGCAGTTATCTTATGACGAGCAGCCTGTATCTATTCTGGATCGACATGTGCGGAGACTACGCACTAAAGAAGTGCCCTCCGTCAAAGTCCTGTGGCGCAACAATAATCGGGAGGAGATGACTTGGGAAGCGGAGGACGAGATGAAAAGGAAATACCCTCACTTGTTCCCGACGTCCACAGGTAATCTAAACCTTTCAGTTTGTTATGTTGGTTGATAAAAATAATTTTGTATGCCACTAATAATAAAGAACTCCCCCGCCTTGGTCATAAGACTTTATAAGGTTAATTTAACATTCGGGGGCGAATGTTCTTAAGGGGGGGAGAATGTTATGTTCCGTGTTTTCGTATAATTGGAAATCGAGAAATAATTAAGACTTGTATGTTACAAGGAAATATTTTGATTCTAGTTAATATGACTATGTTGGTTATGAAACCATTGGTGTAAATACATTGGGGAAGGCCGAGGGAAAATTTGGAATTTTGGAAATTAGTTTCGGGAATTATAAAAAAAAAACGAGATTTTAACGAATTGGGCCAAAAAAAAAATTGGAAGAAAAAATTGAGCCCAAGAGCTAAGGGTGGCCGGCCAAAGGCTTGGCCCAAGCCCTTTATTAAGTGGTCATGTAACTTATCCTTGAGCTCAATAATACTCTCTCGGCCGAACCCCCCTTTGAGAGAAAGAATTTTGTTTCTAGCCTTTGTTTTTGATCCAAAAATCTTGTTCTTTCCATATTTGTAGTGTACTCAAGAAGCTCTTCAACGTGATATAATTTATTTGGCGGAAGAATTACGTTTGCGACAAGTCGGATTTTCAAGAAAAGGTAAGAATTTTTCCACTTTGATGTTATGGAATTTGTATGAATATGATAAGGATTAAGAATAGACGAGAACTTCGTAGTTTTGGTGTGTGTATGAAATCGTGGGTGTGTGCGTGTGTGGTGTTGTCGCCGTGAGCTACAAGGAGTAGAAGGCAAGGTGAATTTGATTTGTTTAGTTGATTAGTTGTGTCGTTGTGACATTTATGACGTAAATGATCGTTTAATAAATTGAATTGGTGTTGGAAAATGATTTCGGAACATTATGGGAAAGTGTATACCTTTGGTATATTTGTGTATATCATTGTATATTTATGATGCTAAAGACTTTAAATGGGATTTATGGTTGATGTTAATGAATTTGAAGTGAAACGATGCAAGTTAGAATGTTCGTCGTGACTTTTGACGTTTGGGATGCAATATGGAAAGTAGCGAATTGTTTGAACTTATGTATACTGCTTGGAATATTATCGGGACGTGTTTGAATAATCTTGAATGAGTAAATGAATACAATAATGTGGACCTAGATTTAGAATTGTGAAGTTTGAATGAAAAGTTGCCAACTTATATAGTAAGGAAGAACATTGAAGTTAGAATGGTTTGATTATGGTTTATGTTGTTTGATGATGTTTGGGTTGTTGTTGTTGATATATTTTGAGCCGAGCTAAGTCTCGGGGGTGTTAGATATATAGGGGAAATGCTGCCGAAATTTCGGTAGACAAAAATCAAGTTAATGGAAATTTTAAGCCTAAGATGTCCGAAACCTATCGAAATGTGATCGGGTCACTTTGAAATCATTATGTATGATCTTTAGCCTCTAAATGTTCGTAAATTGTGTTCGTCACCTCAATTTGACTCGAGGTGGGCCCGCTAACCCCGAGACGCCCTATTTGTCCTATCGGGCTCTCTTTTTGGATGAACTTCGATATGAGATCTTCGACTTTGAGACTTCCCTCTATGAGTTATGTTTTGACTATTATGATATGTTAAGTTTTGTTTTGAGCCATACGTACCACTTTGGAAACATTTTGTGAAATAAACCTTCGTATCAGCTAAGTATTCGATTATTTTGGGTTATGAAATGACTTATGAAATCATTATGTTTTGAAAGGTTATTTTGAAATATGATTTGCATTTGTTTGCTCACGACTCCGCTCGTGCCTTACTATGACTTCGTTCACCGGTTCCCGGGCCGGTTATGATTCGTGCGCCCTATGATAATTCGGCCGTATGCTGTGTTACGGTTCCCGAGGCCTCGCCATAGGGCCGGGTTTCGTTTGGAGTTATGCTGTGATATGGCCAGTGATGCGATACACTCACTTATGTTTATGTTCGGGGATGTACGGAGATTCGAAACCTTCTGGTGTTATGCTGTGTGTGGCGCCAGCGTCGGAGTGGCGACCACGTTCTTGAGCGTTTGCATGATTTCGTTTGCATTATGTATATGTATATGATTTGATACGGATTTTGACATACTGATTTGTACTCCCTTTGATATCCGGTTTGCTTTCAGTTTTGACTCATATTTCTGTACTTCGTGCTTTACATACTCAGTACATATTTCGTACTGACCTCCTTTCTTCGGGGGCTGCGTTTCATGCCCGCAGGTACAAACATTGGTGATCCTCCACTATAGGCTTCACTCTCTGCTATTTCGGAGTACTCCTTCTTGACTCGGAGTCCACTTTTGGTACAAACTTCCTTTGCTATGTATATATTCTGTACATTTGACTATTTGGGTACGGCGGGGCCCTGTCTCGCCATATGTCTTTGTTTTGAATTCGTAGAGACCTGTAGTCATATATGTGGGGCGAGGGTCCTATATATGTTTGTTCGATTTTGTTTTTCTGGTCTTAAAGCGGTCCGTTTGTTATGATGGCCCTAAATGGCCCTTATGCTTATATTTGCACTTGTGACCGGCGATGTCTATTCCGCCGCTCCTTTCGGATTCGATATGATATTTTGATATGTGCGACCGCTTAAGACATATTTTGATATAAATTATGTTTGATATGACTTTTATGAAATTTTGAAATAAGTTTGGATTCGGTAAATGAATGTGCAATTTGGTCTGGGTACCCTGGTAGGGTGCCAGTCGCGGCCCACGGGGCTGGGTCGTGACAGTTACCTCGGACATGGAGAAGCTTTCCAAAAAGATGACTTAAGAATAGAACGGATTTGCGCGTTTAAAGGAATATTTCACGAACTTCAGAGCCGATACTACAAATAACAAGAAAAGAAAGGTGCTCGAAGAGGAAGAAGCCCAAGGAAGGTTAAGGATGAAAGTAGGAAAGGTATACTAATGGATTGGTGGAAGGAAGAGGAGAGCATTTATGAGTAGAGTAACTGGAAATCTTTAAACATGGGAGTAAGAAGGGTACTTTAAGGAGTTGGCGGTAGGAAACCGATTAATCATCGAGGAAAGAACGAGGATGATGAGTCGACACAATTGATTAGAAAATTAATGACATGGAATAAGAATTCATGTGAAGACCGAGAGATTCGATCATAGAGGAAATGGAATGAAATGTAAGGAACGTGCATGGAAGACCACCCGACTGTAGCATCAGAAAGAGAGATAAAGGTTCGATGAACGAGGATAGAGAGAGTGTAAACTCTAAGAATTTTGTGCTAAGCGAAAAAGGAGCAAGACACTCAAAAAACTTGGATGTACAGCTGCAACACAAACGCGTAGTTAAGAAGGATTATGAGTTAGTGAGCTAAGCGGGCGAAAGGACTAGTAGGGGATGGAAGGGTATGGAAATGTTGAAAAAAAAATGATGATATAGACATAAATGGAAGAAGAACTTAGGGAAAGAAGTTTTAGATATGTTATAAGCAAAGTCAGGAAGAAAAACGAGGAGTAAGGTATAATCGAAGACTTCATAAAGGACGTGGTGAATCTCGATGTCCCCATTAACTTGCGGGTCTGGAAAATCGTTAGTCATAAAAGAAAGAGGTGTTAAGAGACGGAAAAGTAGGCATCAGAATTGGATATAACCCTTATAAGTATTCCGATTGGATACAAGACTGCAACTAGCAAGAAGATAGACAAGTCAGACCATACGATGAGGAACCCCGGCCTTAAGAAGATCGTGAAGGGCGGCAGATGATTATTGAAGGCGACGGTTACTCGAAGGCTATGGGCGTATAAGGGCCTCCTTAATAAGGGGGGAAGAAAATACTAGACTTGAAAGGAACTATGACGTTTCAAGCTCCAGAAAAGGAGATTTATTAGCTCGGGGCCAGAGTTCGAGGCGTATTGGCATATTGTGAAGGTAACGGAAAGAAGTAGAAACGAATTGACAATAACTGTACCGTGAGGCAGACATAGGGAGAAAGTATGGAAGATAACTCAAGAGAGCACTTTACGCCAAGATGAACTATGATATTTTTAGACCATGATTTGAATCCCTCGTATCGAGCAAAAATTGCGCCGTACCTAAGTATGCAGTGACATGCCCAAAAGGGTAATGAAAAGAGAAAGAAAGGTCTCTAAGTTAAATTTACCAAGGGTGTTAGAGAGGATGACGAACCCAAAGAACACTTGGGATAACAATGACAATTGTAATAAAAGGAACAACGATTGGCAGTTTGGAAAATTTTGAAGGAAAGAAAGAACGCTGCTCCTATAAATGGAAATAAAAGAGTTCACTGGATATTAGAAAATAGTTCATGGACCACTAATTATACTGAACATGAGAGCATATGCTATAGAATTATATGAACCGTCAACGTGAAGCTAGGCCCAACTACAATTGTATGAAGGCCACACCAGAAAGCCAACAAGGAATAACGACTGACGAAACGATCGCCGATACAAGGAAATCGAATATAAGTATACTTGCGTTGCAAGAGAGTCATAATAGAAGAATGGTTGTAGTGCTATGCTTCTGGGATTGTATTGATAGATATGAGGGAAGGAAGTAAAGAAAAAGTTGTAGTAGGAGCTCAAAGATGTTGCGAGCTATGAAATTAGGTGAACTCGGATTATAAGTTCGCCATAAGTGTAACTGGACTGCGAAGGGTAATAAATGGCGAAGAAACATTACGTATATACGTATTTCGGATAATGATATAACTGGCCTTAGAAAGGAACATAACCAATAGGTCCACTAGCGACACATTTATGCTGGGTAAACACTTGGAATGTAAGGGTAAAAGAGATGGCGACAAGGATGTAAGGATTAGAGAGCTTGACTGATGGACTACAAAAAAAAATCGGTACAGTGTATATCTAAGATCAACGGATACAAAAAGGATAGCCCGAGATGGCACCGAAGGAGTAAACGCAAAGAGGGCGCCATAGAGAGAGTAAGGTAGCTGCCCACCAATAAGGAAACAAGGAGCGAGAAAAAAAAAGAGTCCTTACAGGACGATGAATAGTTATGGCACGGCAAGTCAAGACTACTATAATGGAGAAAGAACAAGAGCGAGATGCTAGTTAATTTCCGATCATTTACATGAGGACAAAGAAGTGAAAGAAGATGACTGAAGGCAATAAAAGAGTTAAGAGTTAAGAAAGAATGAGAAGAAACTGATCCAAGTTATAGTTTAAGCATATGGTAATCGGTCCCTAAAGGAAAAATAATTGTTCTAACGAATCAAAGATGGTGTCGTGGGTTGGCAATACTGCAACATTCGAGGACAAATGTTTTTAAGGGGGGAAGAATGTTACACCTCGTATCTTCGAAGAAGTACTTATCAAATTTGAAACATAAGTACGTTGAGTTATGGTTAAGTAAAACCATTTTCAAATATATGAAGCAAGCATTATTAAGTATATTTAATAAGTAAAGGATGTATATAAGGTATAACGGAAGGTTTTATAAGGAAATGAGTGGAAACATGGAGTAGTACGACTTTGGAGAAAGGATGGGTAAAGTTTCGTGTGAAACATTTGGTCCAACTTGAGGGGAAAATATCTCGTAGCATATGAAGTGTTTTGAGGAGAAACAAAAGCCTAAAATGAAGTTCGTCGAGTATAGTTTCCAATGCAACAAACTCCTCGTCGATAGAACATGGGTGTAGAGAATTATAGACTTTACCATTTCGGCTGACAGAGCAGAAACGCGTGCTACAGTACCCGGGTGCTACAGTATCCGACCAGAACTACATTTATAAATACCCCTCTAACCCACTAATTTTCATCATATTTCACCATTTTCTCATCCTCCACTCTTCTAGAGAACTCTTGAGAGTTCTACAACTTTCCATAACCCTCCATAACTTTCTATAATTTTTCCTAATCTTCCATAATACTCCGTAATCTTCCATAACTTCCAAATCATCAAGAGAGAGCATTAACATCAAAACCTCAAGGAAAATTCATGGAAGATAATTGTTCTTGCTTGTCTTCAATGTGGCAATGATCTTGATCTTGGAGAGAGGTGAACGAAGTGAAGTTGATATAAGGTATGTTTTTCCTATTATTATTTATATGATTGAGATGATCTAAAGGTTTAGAAATTCTTAGAGAGGAAAGAATCATAGGAGAAAAATCATAAAGAGTTGAATTGAAGTTGATGGCCATGAGGTGAGTTTGAAAGAGAATTTTGGATTAAATTGAGACTAAATTGAATATAACTCTTTGATTATGGGATTATGGATATTGTTGTGGTTGGTTTGAATACTGGATAAACATCATGTGGGATGTTTTGTGGAATATGTTTGTATTGATATTTTTTTTGATGTTGTTGTATTGTTTGGGAGTTGTTTTGGTATTTGGAGGAGGTACAAAATATAGGGGAGATGCTGCCCGAATTTTGGTAGATTCTAAAAATATTTCATTGGATGCTTGAGACAAGTGTAAGATATTTAGCCTAATGATAATATGGATGGTTTACGTGTAGATTTGCAAGCTTTTAAGAATAAACATTAAATGACTATGGCGACCGAAAGGTATGGTAAGGTTCGTCCCTTTCTTTCAAAGGCATGATTCCTATGTTACGATTTCATAAATGATTCCATAACTTATTTGTTTTCAAAAGTTAGAAGTCTATGATTCCAAGGCATGATTCCTTACCCGATAACCCATAAATGTTTTCCAAAATGTCCGTATTATTCGAAAACAGAGGTTTATGATTTTGTAAGCTCTTATGACAACAATGATGGACATGTTTTTATCATGATGACAATGATGCCAAAAATGAGAATACTTTCTATGATGACTATGATGAGAACTACTTCATGTTTAAAGGTTCCAAGTTATGATTTCAAGACGATATGAGATTATTGAGCTATCTCTGATTTTTCTAAATTTTATTCATTGTTCTTAGTTTCACCTTATAATAATTGTTCCTTCAAGGTGAGATAAAGCGATGATGACTATTCCATAATATAATCGGAGGTTACCGACCTTACGTCACTCCGATAGAGACATAACTTTCCTTGGGCTCTCATGCATGATGCTTATATGATATATGTGTATATGATATATGTATATGTATATGGGCTATATGGGAAAAGGGTGAGGCGCTATAGACGCATGGCCACCTGATCAGCTGGTATAATATGACATGATATCATCCCGGACACGGGATGCCCGGACGCGGGACATATGTGGCTAAATGGATCGGAGCCAACGTTCCTCGACAATATGATATGTTCTATTTTATGTATACATGAACAACAAATGTTTTTCAAAGAAAGCTAAGCATGCATGGCATCCGCCCTAAGAGGCACTCATATGTACAAGTTACTCTTTTATCGTACGATATGCTCTATATTTCCATTCTGTTATTATTCATGCTTGTATCCCTTATTATATTATCGTTCATGCCTTACATACTCGGTACGTTACTTGTACTGACATCCCTTCTTGTGGACGCTGCGTTGATGCCCACAGGATCAGGTAGGCACCCAGACAATCCATAGTAGTAGTACCTCCCCTCAGCGGCAGTCAGTACGCTCCGTTGATCTGGAGCTACAGTCCTTTTGGTATGTTATTCTGTTATGTACAATGTTACACCTTGGAAAATTTCCCGTTAACGTACAACGAATAGGCTAGTGAAGGGCACGACGTATACGATGTTTTGATACGTAAGAAATAGCATTTGATGATTCCAATCGATATTCAAAGATGTTTGACGTAAGAGAAGAAGGTTGTCAAGGAAAGCAGGGGATATGTTGTGTGTCAGGTAAGATTTATGAGCGAAAAGTTAATGATGGCTAAAAGATGTTTCAGAGAAGAGTGATAAAGTCCCTTAGATTGATATTGTTGTGTTAATCAAGTGTCAAGAAGGGTCCATAAGGATTGGAGATCAAATGAGTCAACGAGAATGCGTTCGGATGAACTGGGCATTATGTGGCCCAATATACTGGCCGTATAAATTATACTGGCTGTATGTCTGGCCATATAATCAGCCCAGAATAGCACACCTCACCGGACCAGATCTACGGCCAGACATACGGTCAGTATAATTTATACGGACCGTATGTTGGTCCGTAGAATCTGGTCGGGACAGATTTTAAAACGATATAAGGAGACTCTCTCTCATTAATTCATTTCATTTTCCACTATCCACACTTCAAGAATCCTCTAGAATCCTCTCCACTCTCCATCCACAAGAACCTAAGAGAAATTGATGATCAAATTTATCAAACCCACAAAATCAAGTGTATGAAACATATCAAAGTTCATCTAAACCAAGAAATCCCAAGGGAAATGGACTAGGGTTTTTGTGCAAGAAGAGAATTCCCACTCAAGACTTATTCTTCCATTATCTAAGGTGAGTTTTATGATCATTCCTTGTTGTTTAAGGTGTTGAAAGTTAAAATACTTGGATTGTAGAAAGATAAAGAAAATGGGTCATAAATGTGGGAATAGTGTCATTGTTGGGTAAAGGCTTGGATTGAGTCATGATTATCGATATGTTGTGATTGTACGTATGTTATGAACGACATTTATAACATGGAATAAGTATTATATGTGAGAAAATGCAATAATGAACTATGACCATGATTATGGAGAAATTGGAGTGAAATTGCAAAATGTGGGTAATGTAGATGAATGATGATTGTTGCTTGTGATATTGTGAATGTTGTTATCGATGTTTGGGAGTTGATATGGAATATGGGGAAAGTTGTATAAACAAAGGAAATGCTGCCCAATTTTCTTTAGCTTTAGTAAGCATGTTTAAGTAATCGATTAGCTAATGTTAATGCGAATTCTCTTGAAGGTAGAAACGTGGGCATTGAAGGAGAACAAGCAAGCGATAGATTAGTTAAAAGAAAAAGGTATGTGAGGCTAGTCCTTTATTTCTAAGGCATGAATCCTATGGCATGAGTTTTCCTTCTTCTCCATGCATCTCTTACATCCCGAAAAAACTAAGAGTCTATGTTCATGAAAAGCCATATGAGATAAGAGATACATTATGAGCCCAATAATGATGATGATGAGCTTAAGTATAAAGATTCTAGAGTTCATGCTATGATGTTCCTACAAATTTAATGATGTTGTTTATTGTATACACTCACCTTATATACTATTTCCTTCAAGGTGAGGCAGAATGCTTATAAATGCTCCATAATGGAATCGGGGGTTCACGACCTTATGTCACCTTGATAAAGTATAGTTGTCTTTGAGTTTCTATGCATGTTTTATGATGAGTACATGGTGATGATATTACACCGCGCCTATATGGCCGGGCAGACACCGCTAAGGCGGGCAGCGTATACACTATGTCTAGATGGCATGGGCAGACACTACTAGTGGGCGGCATGAGATGGTACCCCGGACGCGGGAGGCCTGGACACAGGCTAATGATTATCACACCGTACCTATATGGACGGGCAACTTATACTTATATGCATACATGATATGATGATGAGTATGAAGTAAGCCAGCAGACATTATTTCTTTTATAATTGACAGTCAGTTACCAGTTGCTCCTTATTTGATGCTTCCTTTATCTCATTGACGTATTATTATTACTTATGCCTCTCATACTCAGTACAATGTTCGTACTGACGTCCATTTTCTTTGGACGCTGTGTTCATGCCCACAGGTAGATAGGGAGGTGATCCAGACTCGTAAGAGCTATTAGCTGACCTAAGAGCACTCCATTGTTTCGGAGGTGCCTTTGATTATTATTTTGTGTATTTATGTATATTTTGGGCACGACGGGGTCCTGTCCCGTCCCTATGTCTATCACTCTAGTAGAGGCTCGTAGATACGCATTTGTGGGTAGTATGGTCTCACGATGTTACTATTGTGTATGCATATATTATTTTGATAGCCGAAGGGCTTATGTATATATATAAAGTGATTATGTTTCCCAATGAAAAATGATTTTCTTATGATTTGAGTATGATAAGTAATGGAATGAGTGGTGTTCGGTGGTTAGCCCCGGGTAGCCGTCATGGCCCCTAGTCGGGTCATGACACATATATGGGTACGGCAGGGCCTTGTCCTGTCCTTTCTACAGTTTGTACTCCATAGAGGTCTTTAGACAGTGATATGTAGTTGTGATGTTATGCAGCCTCATCAGTGTTTATTATGTTGTACAATATATATGTGGCCGCCAAATCGGCTCGCACTGTTACTCTCAGTGTTTATGTTTATATGTATGTGTTGGCCGTGAGTTCTCGGTGCAGTTTATGTTGATTGTTCAGGAGATAGTACAGCTCAGTTACAGATTGTGTATGGGCCCAGGATAGTCAGTGAGCAGTAAATGCACAGGAGTGCTTGGCCAGTAGTGGTCGAGCACTTGTTACGGCCCATCAGTTTGGGTCGTGACAAACTCTCTCCTTTTTCAACTTCCTAAACTTCTTACAAGCACCCACTTTTCAATTAAAGTCCTTTTGGAGTTACAAGGATCAATTTTTTTTTGGCTCAATAGAACAATGGAATAGGCTCAAGATGTGGTTACCAAATAAATAGGCTAAAACGCTCGAACGGGTAACTAAGGATATTGACATAAGGGTAGGTAAAGAGACAGCTAAACATATGGCTTATCAAAGAACGCCACGTCATCTCTTAAACTCAACACACTTCATTTTACGTGGCACACACAACAAGCACGTTATAGACATTGATATGAAAGCATGGAAATAACAACTATCTCACACACACATGACACATGATAAACTCAGGATAGATCCATGTCGACCCTTAAATCAAGAAAATAATAACACATATTCAATGAAAATATTTATAAGGCAATCGAATAACAAAAGAGTCATGTAGACAAGCCTAAGTATCTCAAGAGAGGTTATTCAATTTTTCTAGGCATGTTCTTGAAGTAAAATCCGAGAATTCCTCATTTTGTCAATATTACAAATAACCCGAACACCTAGCATTCAAATGACTTTAAGGGATAGGTTTCTTACTTACTACCTAATGACTAAATTCCCTCAAGACAATCGTCAACCATGCATCCATCGTCGGGAAAAGGCACTCCTACTTCTAATTTCATCATCTAAAAATAAAAACTAAAAAAATACTCCTAAAAATTAAAAATTACCTAGTTCAAAGGCCCACCCTTGATAAAGAATTGAGGAAATAAGAAAAATAAGGGATGGATGATTCATGTGGCTAATGGGGGACAAAGAAGTTACAAAATAAAAAACAAAAGAAAGAACGTAAAACAATCCTTTTGATTTTTTGTCTATTTTTTATAACCCTAAGAAACATCATCCTTCACCTCAAAACGTACAATTAAAGAGACGTACACCCTACACTTAAAAAATGCAATGCCCTTAGTGCATTTATCAAAACAAGTAAAAACAAAGTAAGGTGAGAAATAATCCATGGCGTCAACTAGGACCTACTCATCTTCACTGCCGGGGGAAGCATCTTCAACCTCTCCATATGAAGGTTCAGGTTCCTCGTCCTCTTCATCATCAGCAATAGAGTCGACAACAGCATGAGACTCTCTCTCTTCTCCGTCCTCCCTCTCATCGGCTTCCCAAAGATCAACTATGTTGACATCCTCATCCTCTGGTATCTCCACATCACCACCCAACATATGTCGCGCAATAATGGATAGTGGGAACTGAGCATAAACCTCCAAAAAGTCAATGTTTGCTACTCAACATTGAAACTACATCATCCTATGCATCCAGGCTAACATGTTCTTGAGCCCCTCACGTTCCTCTTCCGGAGTCGTCTTGGTCTTGGGAGTTTCATTGGAAGCTTGGACCTTTGAGATGTCCATTGTATCTATAGGGGCACCTTTCACTCAATCACCCCTTACGTAGAATATGTTGGAGGAGATCTCCATCAGTAGGGGGTGAGAGTGTTAGCAAACTAGAGTCACTGCGACTTAGTTTCCTCATTCTCCCGATCTCCTTGAGCATCCAATAGTCCAATTTGACTTGCCGCCCGATCATGAAGAGGTAGATCATGCAAGCTAGCTAGACCGAAGAGTGATGATCAATTGGACAAATACGGTTGTTAATCAACTTCAACCGCACCCTTGCAGGCTTCTGAAACTTCCCCCTAAACGTTTATCGGTGCATATTATACTTGTCAGTCCATCTTAGCCATTGGTGCGAAAAACCTATCTCATAAAGGAGGTTATGCATGTCCTTGTAATCCGATTTTTCTATGAATTCATTTTGTAACATTCCGTACTTCCGAACTAAGGTATAGAACTATAGAATCAGAAGAGCAGAGTTTTTCTAAGTGTTGTGAGTCAGATAGAGCTCGCTAAGCGAGCGCCAAAGCGAGACAAGGCCTCGCTCAGCGAGGAGCAGTGTATCTAAAATGCTAAATAAGAAAATTGACTAAGTATGGGAAATCTGGGGGAGCTCGCTGAGCGAAGCTCATAGCGAGGCATCACCTTGCCATACAACTCGCTGAGCGAAGCCCATAGCGAGGCAACCCCTTACTTTGGGGCTTGCTCAGTGAGCCAATGCAACCTGAACCTAGTCCTATAAATTCAACACTTAACCCGAAAATTCATTTTTCAGTCATTTCAAATTCGTAAAAAAACCCTTGATAGGCAATGCTCTCTCCTCCCAACCACCCACATCAAGGTAACACTATTCCTACATTTTTAATCAAATCTAGCATTATATACATGATTCTTAACATGATTCTAAAACGAAAACATAGGATTCCCAAGGTAATCTGTCACGACCAAACCGTTGTGATGACACCAACACTAATCCCCTTAGTGGGCGAACCATCCCCTTAGCCAATTATTAAATCATTTATCCAATTATAACTTAATAACAATGTAAACAACCAACAACTTTCTTGTCATTCCATATAAAGATAAATAGTGCGGTATACTAACTGTTACAACCCAAATCCGAAAGAAATAAACAACTGTCTAAAAATAACTAAAGTGTCTAGGATGAAATAGACATCAAATGTGAAAGATCTGAAGGAGACATGGCATGGATAGGAGCTCTCGGATCTGAACTGGATATGGCCTCAGGCTAGATATGAGGTCTGGAAGACGTTCCTGGCACACAATCTGCACTAAAAAAAAAGTGCAGCAAGGTAGTATCAGTACAAACACAATGTACCGGTAGATATCATAGGTTGACTAAGATTAGTATCATGCATACATTCATAAAATCAACAAGATAAACAGATAGGCACAATAACGCAACCACACAACAACAATATCTATAATACCGATCAACAATGAATCGCAGAAACAAGATGATGCCCAATGCTATGCAATCAATGATAAGTAACTCAACTGTACACACATGCTAAAGGCCTTGTTCGTACGATAGTCATGCCCCGTCGGGGACCCATGGTGTCCATGTACCATCCGTCCGGAAAGGGCCTCGGACTCGGATTCACATATTCTCTGTTCCGGAAAGAGCCTTGACTCGGATTCACATATTTTTCATCTGAAAAGAGCCTCGGATCCGGATTCATATACCATAAATACCTCAAGGGTGTCATAGTTTCGTTCATAATCATCATAAGGCTTCTATAAACCATATCCGTACCATGCATTAACGAATAAACGTACCCATGATGAATAAATAATACCAATGATAAGGAAGTACAAGTCACAATGCCGTAAGTCTAATAAGACTCAGATAAATCAGCTCAACAAAAGCATGAAACATACAAGCTATCTCAATCAACACGAAGAGTATATATATCAACTCCTTCCTTCCAGGAACACAACAATTCCAGCTCATGGTTTAAACATAAAGAAATGGTGACAAGCCCACGTAATCAGAAATCATACCAACCTAGGTAATATCCAACCAGACTTCATGCCCGAAAGCCTAATCATTCTTTCTCCCGTCAATTCTACTATATATACTATTGACTAATAAAATTCTAACTCAAATAAGCCGTAACCTATCTCAATGCAAAACTGAAACAAACACAAGCTACTCCGCTCGAGCTTCCCCCTTGCGTAACGCCTCAGAACGATCAAAGTCTAATGCTCAAAGTCTAGAAATAATAATTCTAAATAAGAAGTACCCCAACTAATTGGAAGAAAAATCTATTTGGGGAACAATACCCAAATGTCACGACCCAACCAGAGGGCCATGACGGGCACCCAGAGCTAACAAACCGAGCACCTCTAAATATACATCTCATAAACATTTCTGGGTGGACCATAAAGATAGCTCCTGGATATCATGATCTGTAAGGACATATATCACAATATAACAACACATCTCTATATAATCTTCAACAGTTATGTCCATCATCACCAGCCGACAAGGCCACTAAAATGTTATAAAATGATATGAACCGGTAGGGTTATAAACTGTCTAACTATACACACATGTGCATTCACATACATTTACTATACATACATCTGTCACACCCGTACCCGGCCCTATCGGGACTCGGTGTCATCTATACCCGGCCCTTTCGAGACTCGATGTTATCCATAACCGGCCCTATTAGGACTCGGTATCATCCGTACCCGGCCCTTTCGGGACTCGGTGTTATCCGTACCAGGAACTTATCGAGAACCATGAACTTAGACAGCATTAGAAATAGAATCGTCATTGCTATATCTCACCTCGAAAGATCAAGTATTATGAGGTGAGATCAATCACAAAGAATAGTCTCAAGATCATGAATAAGCTCAATAATATTGTAAGGATCATGACATTCATAGACTTCTAGAATTTGTGGAAGCAAGGATATTATGGATATGGCACAAAGGTTTATAACAAAAGAATCATGCCCTTAGAAAGAAAGGGTTTAGCCTTAACATATCTTTTCGGTCATTTTAACTTTAACTATTTAACTCTTATCATCCCAAGCTCGTAAATCTACATTCAAGAGAATTCATATTATCGTTAGGCTTATCGTCATATGCTTGTCTTAAGCCCTCAAATTAATTCCATTTAAAATATGCCGAAGTTCGGGCAGCATATCCCCTGTTTATATCCCTAGCCCGAAATCACAATGCCAACAAAACAACAACAATAGTAATACTGATATCAACCACATCATCATCAATACCAAAATATTCCATAAAACATCCCACATGATGTTTTTCAACATACAACAACAATATACACTTCCTTTCTTCCCAATCAAGGAGCATAATCCCATCAACACACCAACAACATTAGATACCATCTCTATACATGTAAATCAGGCCAGCGCCTTGGCCACAACATGCTCAAAACAGTCCATAAACACAACAACAACAACACAACACTTTATGACCTTTCCTCTATAACTATTTTCACTTTTAACACTTGCTAAACTGTCAAATCAACTCAACATAAGGAATAGGATGAAGAACATACCTTATACTTGAAGAAATTCAGCCACACCAACTTTCTTCATGACCAAACTTACCATAACATCAAGTAGAAGCAAGAAGAATCACCTTTCGTGGACTAGTTTGGTGTAATCTTGTTAAATTCTTGATTTAATGGGATTAAATGTTTGGGGGATGTGTTGAGAAGTTTCTAGGACTATTGAGTATGTAAAATGCTAAAAAATGGATTTAATGGGGGTATTTATACCCCTTATAAGTCGGTTCCACCGACCTTCTCAAGTGGTACCCGCGGAAGCCATTTGCCAGCTTGGAGTCTTTATCTTAAAATGGCCATAACTCCCTACTCCGATGTCGTTTTGACGAGCGGTTTGTTGCGTTGGAAACCAGACTCGACAAAATTCATATGAGGATTTTGAAAACCTTAAAAATCCTAATATTCCTGGAGATATACCCCTTCAAAGTTTACCCAAAATTCTGCTAACATTTTTCCAAACTTTCGACAAACTAATTTTCTTTGATTTGCTTGGTCCCGAAATCTTCCAAAACACTCCATGCATGATATTTATCATTAATAATACTTGATAATGGTCATTTCCTTTTGTTTCAAGGTTGTCCTTCCCGGTTATGACTTACGAGATCGTAATTCATCCTTTACCTCATTGTTACGAACTTCCCATGGCTTGTACCTTCTAAAACTTCATGGGACGTCTACGATACTCCATTAATACGGTGAAGTACGTGGTATGCTCATGCTCTAAAAATGCGAGGTGTTACATCCTCCTCCCCCCCCCCCCCCCCCCCACCTTCTTAGGAGCATTCGTCCTCGAATGTTGTAGCTAGTAAGCTTACAATGCTTTCATTACTTTACTGAAATGGTTGTCCTCCTTTAGTTCCTGATCTCCATGCTCTTATACTATGGGCTCATTAGTCTTCTTCCATATCCTCCCAATTCTCTGTCAAACTTGTAAACATGGAACTAAGATAAAATCCTACTTAATCATAACTTCCTTTTGATACGAGTATGCTTCCTTCATTAAGTCCTTAGCTCTCTTATACCGGTGACTAATTGAGCCTTAAACTAACCTCCATTCTTCTTCGGCTACTTATTGTTGTCCTTGCACCATTCTGTTAGCCATTTCATCATGGCGATTGTTTATATCGTTCCATATCATACACACTCATAATTGATATAACTAGAAGCTTGGAATTTCATGACTTAGGAGGTACTCCCCAATCTTAGGCAGTATTGCTGTCTTGCTATCTGTAGGCGCACTATCTTCCTTTCCTTTGAAGATTATTGAACTTCCTATAAATATTCCTCTTGTAAAGCTTTCATCTCTTTTAGTGCTACAAGTTCTTTTTAGTAATCTTGATTTTCCCTTGCACTTATCCCTGGTTACATGCGGCCTTCCTCACTCCTTCTGCTGCCCCTTGGAGTACTTTACTACATATCTAAATGTACCTAAGATTTCTTCAGCGCGAGCGATTCGAGTCATAGTACGGAACGCAACGTATCGTATTGGCAAAACTTTTTTTCCTTCCCATATTTGTCTCATAATATACCTGCATTTAATCCATTCTTACTTTTCTTTAGTACATTCTTGACATATCAGTTCATCTCGAAATTTGACTCCTTCAATCCAATATATTTCCCTCTTTTGAGCTTGGAAATATTGTAGCCCATCTTAGAAAGGAATTTTTTCTTCCCCCCTTTAGAGGATGTTCTTATATACCAGTAACCTTCGAGTATTAACCGTCTTTGATAATCATCTGACCGACCTTAACGATACTTCACTCCTCCGTTCCTGATAATGCCGGAGTTCCTTTCATCGCATGGTTTAACTTATTTTCCTTTTTGCTAGTTGAGGTCTTGTATCAAATCAAAATGCTCATGCATATCAGATCCAATTCAGATGCCTTCTTTATTGTCTTTTCACTTCTACCTTTCATGACTAGTAATACTCTAGGCTAATGAATTAATGGGGACATCGAAATTCGTTAGGTCCCTTATGGAATGTTCGACTCTACCACGCTCATTTAGCCCTAGTCTTTGTCTACGACTATCTTCTTAATATCCTTGAAATTCTCCTTGCTCTGGGTTCCCAATTCCGATTTATGTCGATACTATACCATTAAAAGTTGGTATTCCACGCCATCCATTTCCACGACTCGTCCTTTCATTAGCTTAACTTATCTTGTCCCGTAATTCTCCTTACCTACTTGTTTGCATCACAGCTAAGCATCATAGTCCTTCCAGTGTTTAGTCAGTTGTTGTTCTTATCATGAAATCCTCACAAAAGTACACCCTTTGTCACGTACAACATTACTCTACCTCCCGTTGATCTATTTAAATTTGATCCTATCGTCTGCTTTTCCAGCTTCCATCCTAACCCTTTCCTTAGTTATTTACCTAATCCTGATTCTTTCTATAGCGCTTGCTACCTCAATTCTTGACATACAACACAATCAATATTCTTAACATGTCGTAACATCAATTGTAAAGTTATACATAATACTCGATGTAGTCACTCGTGACTAATTTTTTTATCGCTTTTCCATACCATTTGATTTTGACTTGAATATGTGGCTTTAATACATCTCCCCTCTCTTTTTGCCCAGCTGGCTAGAAAATTCTAATTGTAAAGCTCATATGCTCCTAATTTCCCTCGGGCTATTTTGGTTTCTCATATTTTTTTTTGTACGTCTAAATCTGTAGGTCTTCCTAGCATATCTTTCTATGTCCTAACGGTGAAGGCGATATAACTTTACTTAAAAATCTTCACTCGTACTTGTACCCTGTCTCTTTGTGTAAAATAATCAACCACACATTCTTTACTTCCCTTTAGCAACTGAATCGACCCTTGCAATATTTTATCTTCACTTGTACACCTACGCTATTCTTTCTTTACACATAAATCGACATCGCACCTAATTTCTCTATCATCAAATAACCTTCACAACACCCGTTTGAAGAAAAAATTGAGGTGAATTCTTCTTAGATTAGCTAGAAATACACCACATATTCCTAAGGTTGGTACAATATATACTTCCTTCGTCGGCCAAGCAACATCACATTTAGAAGTTGTATAAGTGATCCAGAAAACAATCATAAATGCAAACAAACTTACCTAACCATTTCTCATTCTTAAGTTCAAGGTCATCATTAATACCCAAAGTAACTTGACCATAATGATTCTCAGAATAGTACCAACTATCAAATACTCAGAAATCCCCTTGAAGTCGAATGACTGGTGACTTCTGAATCCCAATGCAAACTCACATCATATAGGAAAGTCTGATAAAATGAGTCTGTGTGCCTATCATCGACCCGTCCGGGTATTATGTATATGCAAAAACTTCTAGAGTAAACATTCCCCTACTCGTTAACTTCCTTTCCCTTATCTGTATCTCTTCATTATCTCTTACTTACCAATCTATAAATCGTAATAATGCACTTGAATTCTTAGTGTCAACTTTCCCTATATCTCCAATAATCTCAATTCTCTGAATTCTCGAATGCACTCACTTGAACTCCTTTAATCACTAATCATTTTCCCCATCCAGAGTCCTTCCCTTGATTTAAATTAAAATCATTCTAAAACTTCTCTTTGGAAACATCTCATAATTGTTCACTCAATCATAACTTACCAAATATCCGATTGTCACCTTTTCCCATCATGCTTTCTCTATAGCATAGACATTCAAACAATTCAGCTTGTAAAAATTTCGGCAGAGTTTCCTCTATACCTCTTACTACCTCATTCCTGCACACAGCCCAACAAACACATCCAATGCCTCACGGGGCGATTACAATTACCCGTAACATCTAGTTCAAGTTCTTATATCAAAGTTTATCAATATCCATAAGGCAGGAAAAATACCTTTCGGAGTAAGAACTTCAATTCTCATCAATTACCTAATAACAACATAATCAACTGCTCATCCACAATCAAAATATTTAAGATTAGAATCAGGGACATTACATCCTATAAGTTAGCTATACGGCACGATCTATGATGAGTAAGAAAGGTCAATCAGTCCTAAATGCAGCCTCTTGCTTATAAGTGTGGCCCGCTTCAAACTCATAAATAAGACTCTACTGGACACGGCTCGTAGACACTCCCTAGAACGAACTACTCTGATACCACTTTTGTCACGACCCACCATACGGCCATGACGGGCACCCAGAACTAACAAACCGAGCACCTCTAAACATATATCTCATAAACATTTCTGGGTGGACCATAAAGATAGCTCCTAGATATCATGATCTGTAAGGACATATATCACAATATAACGACATATCTCTATATAATCTTCAACAGTTATGTCCATCATCACCAGCCGACAAGGCTAATAAAATGTTATACAATGATATGGACCGGTAGGGTTATGAAATGTCTAACTATACACACATATGCATTCACATACATTTACTATACATACATCTGTCACACCCGTACCCGACCCTGTCGGGACTGGGTGTCATCTGTACTCGGCCCTTTCGGGACTTGGTGTTTTTCGTTTCCAGCCCTTTCGGGACTTGGTGTCATCTGGCCTTTCGGGACTCGGTGTCATCCTTACTCACCTGATCATGGGGATTGCAATGCATACATACATACATATATATATATATATAAACATAAAAAAAATGCATAAATGAAATCAAATCAAAATTAGCACTATCATTATCATTATATCATTCCGTGAAGGATCAACCATCGTAATATGAAATCGATGATATCATGAAAGTATCGAGAACCATGAACTTAGACAGCATTAGAAATAGAATCGTCATTGCTATATCTCACCTCGAAAGATCAAGTATTATGAGGTGAGATCCATCACAAATAATAGTCTCAAGATCATGAATAAGCTCAATAATATTGTAAGGATCATGAGATTCATAGACTTCTAGCATTTGTGGAAGCAAGGATATTATGGATATGGCACAAAGGTTTATAACAAAAGAATCATGCCCTTAGAAAGAAAGGGTTTAGCCTTAACATATCTTTTCGGTCATCTTAACTTTAACTATTTAACTCTTATCCTCCCAAGCTCGTAAATCTACATTCAAGAGAATTCATATTATCGTTAGGCTTATCGTCATATGCTTGTCTTAAGCCCTCCAATTAATTCCATTTAAAATATGCCGAAGTTCGGGCAGCATATCCCCTGTTTATATCCCTAGACCGAAATCACAATGCCAACAAAAAAACAACAATAGTAATACTGATATCAACCACATCATCATCAATACCAAAATATTCCATAAAACATCCCACACGATGTTTTTCAACATACAACAACAATATACACTTCCTTTCTTCCCAATCAAGGAGCATAATCCCATCAATACACCAACAACATTAGATACCATCTCTATACATGTAAATCAGGCCAGCGACATGGCCACAACATGCTCAAAACAGTCCATAAACACAACAACTACAACATAACACCTTATGACCTTTCCTCCATAACTATTTTCACTTTTAAGACTTGCTAAACCGTCAAATCAACTCAACATAAGAGATAGGATGAAGAACATACCTTATACTTGAAGAAATTCAGCCACACCAACTTTCTTCATGACCAAACTTACCATAACATCAAGTAGAAGCAAGAAGAATCACCTTTCATGGACTAGTTTGGTGTAATCTTGTTAAATTCTTGATTTAATGGGATTAAATGTTTGGGGGATGTGTTGAGAAGTTTCTAGGACTATTGAGAATGTAAAATACTGAAAATATGGAGTTAATGGGGGTATTTATACCCCTTATAAGTCGGTTCCACCGACCTTCTCAAGTGGGACCCGCGGAAGCCATTTGCCAGCTTGGAGTCTTTATCTTAAAATGACCATAACTCCCTACTCCGATGTCGTTTTGACGAGCGGTTTGTTGTGTTGGAAACCAGACTCGACAAACTTCATATTAGGGTTTTGAAACACCTTAAAAATACTAATATACCTAGAGATATACCCCTCCAAAGTTGGCCCAAAATTTTGTCCAAAATTCTGCCAACTTTGTTCCAAACTTTTTTCCAAACTTATTTTCTTTGATTTGCTTGGTCCCGAAACCTTCCAAAACTCTCCATACATGATATTTATCATTAATCATACTTGGTAATGGTCATGTCCTTTAATTTCAAGGTTGTCCTTCCCGGTTACGACTGACGAGATCGTAATTCATCCTTTACCTCATTGTTACGAATTTCGCATGGCTTGTACCTTCTAAAACTACAGGGGATGTCTTGGATACTCCATTAATACGGTGAAGTACGTGGCATGCTCATGCTCTGAAAATGCGAGGAGTAACACCAAATACCCAAAATACCCCTAACGAATCAAATGTGTAAACTTGAAATTTAGGGTGAAATACCATACCCGTAGTCCCAACAATCATAATCCTCACATTCATGGGTTTCTAATCACTTTACACCCTTCAATTCATAATTTAGTCAAAACCCGCAACTTTGGGTGAAACCCTAAGTCTCAAAATAGATTCATGAATTTCTATAACAATTCTATCCTAGAAGGTGTTACCCTACACATCTAGATGGTATAAACAGAGAATTAAACAATAATAACCAATTCAAGCTAAGGATTCATGATTTAGAATTCTAGGTCTTCAACCCACCATTTCTAGAACTTGAACTACCATGGGAACTTAATGTGGAAAGGAAAATGAACAAGGCCCGCCATGGCTGTCACACCAGAGCCAGCAAAAATCTGATTTTCCTAAGTCTTTCCCAAAATCCCAACATCAATTCGAGGCCCCACATACGCAAATTAGATATGCACACACACATAAAAATGTGCTACCAATTCATCCGTGGCCTCGGATTTTACAACGGACGCCTAATTTATGAAGTCAACCACCAAATGAAAAAGAACATGTTTCCAACCAAGTACCCAAACCAAAACACAATGCCTCGGGAACCGGACCATCCACCCAACCAGGTCATAATCTAACCTCCAGACCTCACGGAGTCAATAGAATTCCAAAAAAGGTTTGTTTACCCAAAAGTCAACTATTGGTCAAATGCATTCACTCAAGGATTCTAAATCCTTCAGCTTTCACTAGACTAGCTTAAGGTCTCGGGAATGGATCGACAGGGGTAAAATGGTCAAAATGCACATAACGACCTAACAGGTCATTACATCAGATACTAATTAAACAACCGTTCGTCCTCGAACGGACTAGGAAGGAATTAGGAGGGTGGGTACCAGACTGAGTGAAAAGCTGGGGCTATCTACTGCGCATATCAGACTCAGTCTCCCAAGTAGCCTTCTCGACTAGGCAATGCTTCCACTAGACCTTCACTGAAGCTATTTCCTTTGACCTCAACTTTCGAACCTCTCTATCTAAAATAGCAATAGGCTCCTCCTCATAAAACAAATTCTCATAAAGCAAGACTGAATCCCAACGAATGATGTAAGAACCATCCGAATGATATTTCTTCAACATAGACAGATAAAACACCAGGTGAACACCCGACAAGCCTGGAGGTAAAGCAAACTCATAGGCTACCTTACCCACATGGTCAAGAATCTCAAATGGACCAATGAACCTAGGAATGAGCTTGCCCTTCTTTCAAAACCTGATCACACCCTTCATGGGTGAGACCTTCAACAGAACCTGCTCCCCAATCATGAACTCAAGAACTCAGACCTTCCGATTTGCATACTCCTTCTACCTGTTCTGAGCCGCTAAAAGCTTATCTTGAATCACCTTAACCTTATCCAATGACCTTTTCAAAAGATCTGAACCGCACGACCTCACTTAAAGGCATCAAACCATCCAATAGGAGATCGGCATCTCCTCCCATAAAGATCCTCAAACGGAGCCGTATCTATGGTCGAATGGTAACTATTATTGTATACGAACTCTGCCAAAGTTAAGAACCGGTCCCAATGACCACCAAAGTCGATCACACACGCTCGGATCCTATCCTTAAGGACCTGAATCATCCGCTTAGACTGACCATCTGTCTGACGGTGAAAAGTTGTACTGAGATCTAATCAAGTACCCAAATCAGCCTGTAAAGACCTCCAGAAACGGGACGTAAACTGAGGGCCTCTATCAGAGATTATGGAAATAGGGACCTCATGCAATCGAACAATCTCACGAATATAAATATAGGCTAACTTCTGAGCAGTGTAGGTAACCTGAACAAGGATGAAATGAACATACATAGTCAATCGATAAACAATAACCCAAACTGAATCAAACTTGCCCAGGGTCTTCGGAAGACCCACAATGAAATCCATGGCAATACGCTCCCACTTCCACTCGGGTATGGGCATCCACTGAAGCACACCACCAGGTCGCTGGTGCTCATACTTGCTTGCCGACGATTCCCACACTTTGCAAGAAAATCTGCAATATCTCTCTTCATCCAACCTTACTAGTAATGCTGTCTCAAATCGCGGTACATCTTGGTAGCACTCGAAGAATTGAGTATCTAAAACTGTGGGACTCCTCCAAGATCGTCCTAACCAAATCATCAACACGAGGAACGCAAACACATCCCTTGATCCTCAGGACTCCCTCATTATCAATCATGGCCTCATTGGCCTCACCACTTAAGACCTTATCAGGAATCTTGCACAAACCTACATCCTTAAACTGCTTTGACTTAATCTGATCCAGAAGCGATGATCTTGCCTCAACACAACCCAACATTTTACTCGAATCTGAAATGTCAAGCCTCACAAAATAGTTAGCCAGAATCTAAACCTCCATGTCTAAGGGACCCTCCAAAGTGATTAATCGAGCTAAACTGCCCATACTCACTAACTTCCTAATCAAAGCATTCGCTACCACGTTTGCCTTGCCTGGGTGATATAATATGGTAATGTCATAATCCTTAAGCAACTCCATCTATCTCCACTGCCTAGAATTGAGATCCCTCTGAGTAAACACATGTTGAAGGCTGCGATGGTCGGTGAATACATCTCAATGGACACCATAGAGATAGTGTCTCCAAATCTTCAAAGCAAATACCACTGCCTCCAACTCCAAATCGTGGGTAGGGTAGTTCTTCTAATGAATATTTAGCTACCTAGAAGCATAAGTAATAACCTTCTTTTCCTGCATCAACACGGCACCCAAGCCAGAATGAGAAGCATCCCAATATACCACAAAATTCTTGCCCTCTACGGGCAATACTAGAATTGAAGCTGTAGTTAATAAAGTCTCGAGGTTTTGAAAGCTATCCTCACACTCGTCGGTCCACTTAAAAGGTACTTCTTTCCGAGTCAATCGGGTCAAATGAGATGCAATAGAAACAAACTCCTTCACGAATCGACGGTAGTAACTGGCCAAACCCACAAAGCTACAAATCTCTGTCACTGAAGTGAGCCTAGCCCAATCTCTTATGGCCTCAATCTTCTTAGGATAAACCATAATTATTTCCTTTGATACCACATGACCTAAGAAAGATACAGAATCAAGCCAAAACTCACACTTGGAGAACTTGGCATATAACTCCCTGTCTCTCAACAAACCAAGAAGAATCCTCAAGTGTTTCTTGAGATCCTCGCTACTTCTTGAGTAGAACACTATATCATCAATGAACACAATCACAAAGGAATCCAAGTATGGCTTAAAAATTCCATTCATCATGTCCATGAAAGCAGTTGGGGCGTTGGTAAGCCTAATGACATGACAAGAAACGCATAATGCCCATACCGAGTCTTGAAGGCTGACTTAGGAATATCTTTGGCTCGGATATTCAACTGGTGATAACCTGACCTTAAGTAAATCTTGGAAAACACAGAAGCCCCCTGAAGCTAGTCAAATGGATCATCATTGTTACACCTCGAAAAATTTCATGTCGTCGTGTGGTGGATAGACTAACGCAGGGTGAGATGTATGTGATGTCCCTACAAGTAAGAAGGGGTACTTAACTATTCTAATTAAGATTCCAAAGACATTTGAGGCAAGAGAAGAAAGTTCGATGAAGAATGTAAAGTGTAAGTCGTGCTTGAAAAGGGTTTGCAAAGTACCGAGCTAAAGTTGATTTAACAATGTCTTGAGGAAAAGTTATAACGCCCCTTAGGTTGTTAATGGAGTATTAAACAAGTGCTAAGAAGGTTCCATAAGGATTAGAGATGAAACGAAATGACGAGATTAACTTCAGAAAAAGAGTTATATGACCACTTATACGGTCCGTATAATCCAAAAAAAAGGGGATTTCCCTGGTGGTGAAATACGGTCACTTTTATGGACCGTATAAGGGTTCGTATAACTCCCGACAGGCTGAGTATTTTCCAAGTATAAAAATATGTTCTCACTTTTAATTTTTCATTCTTCCAATTTCACCACTTCTCTCAAGACCCCTAGAAGGTTCTACACATTTCACTAACATAAATTCAAGGGAAATCAAAGATCAACATCATTAATCAAAGGAAATCAAGTGCAATGAAGCTCTCTAGGGTTGATGAAGCTAGAAATCACTTTGGAATTGAAGCTAGGGTTTTCTCTAAGTGAGGCAATTCCATGAAAAACACATTCCTACACAATCAAAGGTGAGTTTTATGATCATTTCATGTTAGTAGGAATATTGAATTGGTGAAAGACTTAGATTATGGAAGAAGGTAGAATATGGAGCTCCATTGTGAAATAATGGTATTCTTGAATAGTAGTTTGACATGAATCATAACTCTTGAGATGTTATGAGTATAATTTTGTTATAAATGATATTAAGAATATTGGAGAAGCATTATATGAGGATGGATGTGGTGTTGTATTATGGTCATGGTTATGGATGACCTTGAGAGGAAATTTTGAGAATTGAATAATGTCGAACTTGTCGAAGTTATTGATTATGGTATTATGAATGTTGTTATTGATGTTTGAGAGTTGTTATATCACATGGAGGAAGTTGTATACACAAAGGAAATGCTGCCCGATTTTCGTTAGCTTTAGCTTAAGCTTAAGCATGTTTCCAATTATCTAACCTTAGTACGAATTCTCTTGAATGTAGAGTCGTGAACATCGGAGGAAAGCATTTAATCGATAAAGTTGGAGAGACTTAAAAGTATGTGAGGCTAGTCCCTTCTTTTTCTAAGGCATGATTCCTATAATATGACCTCTTTTGTCTTTCCATGACTTTCTCATATTCCGGAAATTATAAGCCTATGACTATTAAGAACTACTCATGAGATAAAGATAAGAGATATGATTATGATAATGATGAGTCTAAGTCTAGAGATTCTAAAGCTCATGATATGATATTCCTATGAAACTAACGATCCTTATATGACTTCGTGATGTTATTCATTGTTGCTAGACTCACCTTATGATACTAGTTCCTTCAAGGTTGTTACACCTCGGAAAAGTCCCCGTACATGTACAATGAATAGACCAACGAAGGGCATGAGTGTGCGACGTTTTACTAAGTAGGGAATGGCGATTCATGAATTTATTTTGGAAATAAGAAAGTTGTAGAATTTCAATTCAGCCAGTGGTCGTAAAACAGAATACGGCCCGTAAAGTGATTTACGGACCGTATACTGCCATCGTCCTCCAACGTTCCAAAAATTTCAACTTTCTGTCCAAAGCTTAAATGGTAAAATACGACCCAGTTTACGGACCGTAAACTGAAATACGGCCCGTAAACTGTGGCCGTAAACCATCATGACCTCCAGCAAATCTTTATGTTTTGATATGCTTAAATACGACCACGTTATACGGCCCGTAAACTGTGGTTTACGACCACTGTACACCCCGACAACTGTTTATTAAAAATCAGATTTTGTGATTATTATAAGTGACTTTCTTATTCATTTCATTCATACTTCATCTATAACCTTCAAGAAATCTCTAGAACACTCCAAACCCTTCAACCACAAGAATACCAAGGAAATCAACGATCATCAACACCAAATCTATGAAACAAAGTGTATGAAACCTAATTGGAAGTCAGCTCCTTCAAGAAATTCCAAAAGAGGTGAAGAAGGATTTTGATGCTAAAGAAGTGATTCCACTCTAGGATTGTTCCACCATCATCTAAGGCGTGTTTCATGAATTTATCATGTTATTTAAGGTATTGGAAAGGTAAAATGCTTGAAATGTAGAAGAACATAGAAAATGGGCCATTACTGAGTGAATAGTGTCACAATTGAATGATAGTTGAATGGAATCATGAACGTTGATATGTTGTGATGATGAATACGTTATAAATGGCGTATAGACCATGGAATAGGTGTGAAGTAAGCAAAATTATGATGATGAGCTAAAACCATTAAATGTGGAGAAATTGGAGAAAAATGGTGGATTTTGCTAAATATAGATAAGTGATGAATGTTGATACGATATTGTGTGTGTTGTCGTAAATGTTGGGAGTTGAAATAGAAAATGAGAAAAGTAGTAGAAACAAAGGAAACGCTGCCCAATTTTCTCTAGAAATAACGATGCGTTCTTATGGTCGATTTACTAACTGTAATGCGTATTCTCTCGTGAAGGTAACAACGTGATATTGAAGGAGAACAAGTGAACGATAGCTTAGCTAAACGACAAAGGTATGTGCGGCTAGTCCTTTCCTTTATATGGCATGAATCCCATGACATGATTCTTCTCCCTTTTCATGATTCTCCTATATCCCGGAAAGCCAAGAGCCTAAGATCATGCATAGCTACATGAGTCAAGATATATGATATTGTTCCTTGCATACACTCACCTTATATCTTAATCCCTTCAAGGTGAGGCAGAATGTTCATATATGTTCATAATGAAATCGAGGGTTCACGACCTTACGTCACCTCGATAGAGTGCAGTTGTTCTAGAGTCCTTATGCATGTACGATGACAAGTATATTTTGATAAGCATAATTATTATAAGTATTTTATGATGACCATGTCATGATTGCATCACACCGGGCCTAGTTGGCCGGGCAGTCACCGCGAACGCGGGTGGCTATACGATACACATGGCCAGTTGGCATGGGCAGACACCACTAGTGGGCGGCATGAGATGGTAACCCGGACGCGGGAGGCCTGGACGCGGGCTAATGTTACTTATTATCACACCGCACCTATATGGTCGGGCAGTTTAGAAATATATATTCATATGATATGCATACATGAGATGATGATAAGCATAAAAGTAAGTCAGCATGCATTACTTTTCATATGATTCCCAGTCAGGTACAGTTGCTCCTTACTTGATGCCTCCTTTACTTTATTCATGTGTTATTTTTGTTCATGCCTCTCATACTCAGTACAACATTCGTACTGACGTCCGTTTCCTTTAGACGCTGTGTTCATGCCCACAGGTAGACAGAAAGGCGAGCTCGATCTGGATTCTTAGGAGCTGTCAGTTGATTGAAAGCACTCCATTGTCTGGAGGTGCTTATGATTATCCTTTTGGTACATATGTATATTTTGGGGCAAGACGGAGTCTTGTTCCGTCTACATGTATAGTATGTCAGTAGAGGCTCGTAGATGCATAGTGTGGGTTAGATGGTCTCACAAGTTTATTACAGCATGCATGTATATATTATATATATTGTTTTGATGGCCTAATGAGGCATTTATATATATATATATATATATATAGACTGATTGTGTTTTCCACCGGAAAATGATTTTCATACAATTATGAATGATAAAGAAGCGTAAATGACTATGACCAGTGAGGAAATAAGGGGTGCTCGGTGGTCAGCCTCGGGTACCCGTCGCGGCCCCTAGCTGGGTCGTGACAGAAGTGGTATCTGAGCGGTTCAGTCCTAGGAAGTGTCTACGAGCCGTGTCTAGTAGAGTCTGGATGTTGTACCCCGCATTTTTAGAGCATGAGCGTGACACGCGCTTCCTCAAAATTGACAATCATGTTGTTGCCACATAATATAAACTCACGTTGATAATGTTGTATTCCGTACTTTTGTACGTCGGATTATTCATAAGCTGAGGTGGGGCCCACGCGTCGAGATTTTTTTTAGGATACATGACAAGTTATATGAAGCACATATGTGAAGTTGAACACAACTCAAGAAGGAACCTTGAGCCGAATCAAAGTGGAAGTCCTCCAAAAAAATATTTTTAAGTAACGTTTTCGGGTGATCTGAATTCGAGGGGCAAAAACGGTATTATAAGTTTGGAATTTGGAAAACTACCAAGAAATATAAGTTGTAGATAATTGAATTAGATTTCCAACCATAGGTCGTGGGTCCATAGGTGACGTCGGAATAAGAAGATATGGACGTTTTAATGTAGAAAGGTCAGTGGGCTAGGCCCAATCCGAGCCAAACCGGGTTAGGCCCATTACCCATGTCTTTATAAGTGCTAATTTCGGCCTTCCTCCTCATTTTAAAACCAGGAACGCCCAGAAAATTCTGGGGAGAGAGAGAAAAAGAGTCTTGGAGAAGAAAAACCAATTTTGATCGAAATCTGAGCCCCGAATCCCAAAGCCCATGAAGGGAAAAGTGTTGTACGCTGCATTGTCTTCAATTTGAGCTACAAATCAACCAAGGAGAAGAGTGATAACGTGGTGGCTGCATGATTAAGGTATGAAAAAGGTTCCTCTTCATTGTTAACGAGTTTATTTAGAGTTTCGGCGGATTAGCACGGAGAGAATAGCCTGATAAATTCGTTTGTTGGTGTTGTGAATTATGCAATGAAACTTGAAGAAAATTTTGGATGGTAATAAATGTATTTAACTTGTAAAATCTGGAGGATGTTGTTATTAATGTCATTGGTATTAATTTCCGTTTCTTTTCGGAAATAAAATTATTAAATAGTTATATCGCAAATTTGGTTGGTTGAGAAATTTAGAAAACAGTGCGCGGACTATTTTATGGCATACGTCGGTATTGGAAATGATGTTAATACTATTGGTATTGTTGTAGATGTTGTTGGTTGTTGAATTAGATTTTCAGGCTAGGCATATAAACAGGGGAAATGCTGCCCGAATTTCGACAGAATTTAAAGGGGTTTTAATTAAAGTTTCGAGACGAACGTACGACGATGATCCTAATGATATTATGAATGATTCCATATGTAGAGTATGAGGCTACGAATAATTCTTACGCGAGTTGCAAGACGGGAAGTAAGTTGAAAGTCGAGAATCATCTTCCAGGTATGTAAGGCTTACCCTTTCCTTCTTTTGGCATGATCCTTGTGAAACAAATAGACAAAGTATATGTATGATTTCAAAGAAGCTCCTATTCTTAGAGCCACTAGGATGGCTAATGTTCTTGACTTCCGAAAACTGTTTTGTTATGTCTTGATACATGTGTGTGGTTCCAAAAGTTCTATTTTTATTTGATCCATAGCGATATTCGAATGGTACTTGAAATGACTATTGCTTTGATTTTCCAAAGATAGCTTCTGAAATGTTCGTAGAGGTTTCTGTACTAAAATGTTCATAACTTTCTTATACTAACCTGGATTGACCCGAAACGTGTTTGTGATCTTTCAAGTGTCGTTTGTGTACTCATCCATCGAGTCTTAAAAATTGATTTATGTGCATATAGTTTCTCACTACTCTGCTCGTGCATGCCTCAATGCATCTTTCACTGAGTCCCGGACCAGGATATGTTATCGTGCGTATTCCACTGCATTGTTCACCGAGTCCCGCATTAGAGGGCCAGGTACGGTGTATGTATATAATGATATGATTATGGCACCGAGTCCCATGATGGGTCGGGCACGGTATATGTATGTGATGACATGATTATGGCACCGAGTCCCAAGATGGGCCGGGTACGGCATGACTTCATTCACCAAGTCCCTCACTAGAGGGCCGGGTACGGTATATATGTATTTATATATATGCATGCATGATGATATGATAATGTGATGACATGATTTTATCCACTGAGTCCCATAACGGGCCGGGTACGGTATATGATAATGATATGCATAATTTATGTTTTAAAGGCAAGAGTTTTGGTATTCTGAACATTGTACTTGTTTCTGTACTCCTTATATCAGTTATGATCCTCTTTACTGTATATCATGCCTTACATGCTCAGTACATATTCCGGACTGACCCCCTTTCTCCGGGGGCTGCGTTTCATGCTGCGCAGGTACACCCAGATGAGTAGAAGCCATTATAGAAGATGTTCTAGCGGAATTGGCAAGCTCCATTTGCTCCTTGAGTGTTGCCGAGTCAGAGTATTCATGCTATGGTATCTTGGTCGATGTTAGAGACTTTGCAGACAGAGTCATGGGTATAGAATGTCAGTCTTGTAAGCGGCTCCACCAACCGATGTGTCATTATGTATTATGTTACAGATTCTTTATGATTACAGATTTACTTGCCTTGAGAATGATGAAAAAATGATTCTGCAAGCCCTTATTATGTATTTTATTCTTATTTGATTTAAAGAGTCCAAAGCGGTTATGTGTGTAGTAAGAGTCAGCGGGTTCGCTCGGCCCTAGGTAAGGGTCGGGTGTCCATCACACCCTAGTAAGATTAGGGTGTGACATTGTTTATGGTGTGTTGCGTGCCACGCTAATAAACAAGAGGCTATATGGCATTTAGGAAGACGACCATCTTTCTTCCTATGAGATTGTGCGATAGAGCCATGCATAAGATTTTATTCTTCCTAAAAGTGTGTTATGATTTCAGAATGCCGCCAAAGGGAAAGGCCACAGCCGCCCAGAAAGGAAAAACTACGATGAAAAGACGGGCAGAAAGAGAGCCTCTGAAAAATGTAGAGGAGGGCGAATCACAAAATGAGGCCTCACCCAATGTAGAAGAGCAAGGAGGAGCCTCAGTCCCAGTTCCTCCACCAGTTGCTTCGGGTCAACAAGTGACCGAATATATTCATCTATTGATGCAATTGGTTGCCGTCCAGGCACAGCGGCAGAGTGCGGGCCCGAGTGATCGTTCCGCCAGTACGAGAGCCTGTGATTTCCTGACTTTAAATCCTCCGGAATTTTTCGGGTCGAAGCCAGATGAGGACCCACAAGGCTTCATTGAAGAGATGCTGAGGACGTTGAAACTTATGCATGCTTCTGAGACCGAATCGGTAGAGGTTGCTTCTTATAGGCTCCGCGATGTGGCGATATTATGGTACAACAACTGGATAGCATCAAGGACAGAAAATGCAGCTCCCCCCGTTTGGCAAGAGTTTGTTGATGCTTTCATTTGTCATTATTTGCCGCCTGAGGTCCGTCGAACTAGAGCAGACAGGTTCTTGAATCTGAAGTAAGGAATCATGAGTGCTCGGGAGTATAGCATGCAGTGTAATTCTCTGGCCAGGTATGCCCCGACTATGGTGGCCGATATGGGCGATCGTGTACACAGATTTGTGAGTGGTTTGGAGCCACATTTGTTTAGAGATTTTCTGACGGCCTCTTTGAAAGACGGAATGGATATTTCCCGAATACAGGCACATGCTCAGAATCTTGAGGAACGACAACAGCTGCAGAGAAGTGATTGTGATAATGACAGAAGGCAAGGTAAGAGAGCTTGATCTATGGGAGCGAGCAGTGAATATAGAGGGGGACCGAGACAGATGTATTCTAGGCACTCAGGTCAGTCAGCGACTAGTGTGCCTCCCAGATTTTCAGATAGGAGGTTTGATCGTTCTTTTCAGACAGGACACGGCCAGAGTTCGAGGGCCTCAGATTCTCAGTTTAGGGGAGATTCTAGTCAGAGGAGACCCTCAATATCGCGGTGCAGCCAGTGCGGTAGACTGCATTCCGGACAGTGCCGTCAGGGTTCGGATGCTTGCTACGCCTGCGGGCAGGTTGGTCATA
Organism: Lycium barbarum; assembly: GCF_019175385.1. Classification (NCBI taxonomy): domain Eukaryota; kingdom Viridiplantae; phylum Streptophyta; class Magnoliopsida; order Solanales; family Solanaceae; genus Lycium; species Lycium barbarum. The sequence goes on along the minus strand of NC_083339.1, from coordinate 84,710,237 downwards.
TGATGAGAGATTGCCCTTCAGCAAGGGGTAGAGTTGGGACTCAGCCTACGGGATCAGCAGCTGGGTCTTCTTCAGTACGCCCGACAGCACAGACTCTTCAGACTGCAGTAGGTAGAGGCAGAGGTAGAGGGGGAGCATCTACCTCAGGTGCCGTTCAGCCCCGCGTATATGCTTTAGCTGGGCGACAGGATCTTGAGTCTTCCCCAGATGTTGTCACAGGTACATTGACTATATTTTCCCGTGATGTATATGATTTGATCGATCCGGGTTCTACTTTCTCTTACGTTACTCCGTATGTCGCGGATTTTATTGGGGTTAAATCCGAGCCTATTAAACCTTTTGAGGTATTCACTCCGGTTGGTGATCTGGTAATAGCGAGGAAAGTATACAAAAATTGTGTCATTGTGATATGTGATCGCCAGACTAAAGTCGATTTGATTGAGCTTAAAATGATAGATTTCGATGTAATTATGGGTATGGATTGGTTGGCCTCATGTTATGCTAATGTCGATTGCCGAACGAAAATGGTTCGATTTCAATTTCCGGGAGAGGCCATACTTGAATGGAAGGGTAATACGGCATCCCCAAAGGGTAGGTTTATTTCCTACCTTAAGGAAAGAAAGATGATAGCTAAAGGCTATATTTATCATCTAGTTCGGGTTCATGACACCGAGGCAAAGTCGCCAGTTTTCCAATCTGTTCCGGTAGTGAATGAATTCCCAGATGTATTTCCAGACGAACTACTAGGTCTTCCTCCTGAGAGGGAAATTGACTTCACTACTGATGTATTGTCGGACACTGAGCCTATTTCTATTCCACTTTAAGAATTGAAAGAGCTGAAGGCACAGTTGAAGGACTAGCTCTAAAAGGGGTTTATAAGGCCCAGTTCATCGCCGTGGGGAGCACCAGTCTTGTTTGTGAGAAACAAGGACGGATCTCTACGGTAGTGCATCGATTATAGACAGCTGAACAAGGTAACAATAAAGAACAAGTATCCCCTCCCCAGAATTGACGATTTGTTTGACCAATTACAGGGTGCTAAGTGGTTCTAGAAACAAAGGAAACGCTGCCCAATTTTCTCTAGAAATAACGATGCGTTCTTATGGTCGATTGACTACCTGTAATGCGTATTCTCTCGTGAAGGTAACAACGTGATATTGAAGGAGAACAAGTGAACGATAGCTTAGCTAAACGACAAAGGTATGTGAGGCTAGTCCTTTCCATTCTATGGCATGAATCCCATGACATGATTCTTCTCCCTTTTCATGATTCTCCTATATCCCGGAAAGCCAAGAGCCTAAGATCATGCATAGCTACATGAGTCAAGATATATGATGTTGTTCCTTGCATACACTCACCTTATATCCTAATCCCTTCAAGGTGAGGGAGAATGTTCATACATGTTCATAATGAAATCGAGGGTTCACGACCTTACGTCACCTCGATAGAGTACTGTTGTTCTAGAGTCTTTATGCATGTACGATGACAAGTATATTTTGATAAGCATAATTATTATAAGTATTTTATGATGAGCATGTCATGATTGCATCACACCGGGCCTAGTTGGCCGGACAGTCACCGCGAAAGCGGGCTGCTATACGATACACCATGGCCAGTTAGCATGGGCAGACACCACTAGTGGGCGGCATGAGATGGTATCCCGGACGCGGGAGGCCTGGACGCTGGCTAATGTTACTGATTATCACACCGCATCTATATGGTCGGTCAGCTTAGATATATATATTCGTATGATATGCATAAATGAGATGATGATAAGCATAAAAGTAAGTCAGCATGCATTACTTTTCACATGATTCCCAGTCAGGTACAGTTGCTCCATACTTGATTCCTCCTTTACTTTCTTGATGTGTTGTTTTTGTTCATGCCTCTCATACTCAGTACAACATTCGTACTGACGTCCGTTTTCTTTGGACGCTGTGTTCATGCCCACAGGTAGACAGGGAGGCGAGCTCGATGCGGATTCTTAGGAGCTGTCAGCTGATTGAAAGCACTCCATTGTCCGAAGGTGCTTATGATTATCCTTTTGGTACATATGTATATTTTCGGGCATGATGGAGTCTTTTTCCGTCTACATGTATAGTATGTCAGTAGAGGCTCGTAGATGCGTAGTGTGGGTTAGATGGTCACACAAGTTTATTATAGCATGCATGTATATATTATATATATTGTTTTGTTGGCCTAATGAGGTATTTATATATGTATATAGGTTGATTGTGTTTTCCACCGGAAAATGATTTTCATACAATTATGAATGATAAAGAAGCGTAAATGACTATGACCAGTGAGGAAATAAGGGGTGCTCGGTGGTCAGCCTCGGGTACCCGTTGCGGCCCCTAGCTGGGTCGTGCCAAAGGTGAGACATGATGATCACGACTACTCCATAATGGAATTGAGGGTTCTCGACCTTATGTCACACCGAGAGAGTCATAGCATTTGATTGATTTTAATGCTTGCTTTGTGATGAGTATATAATGATGAGATTACACCACGCCTAGATGGCCGGGCATGACACCGCTAAGGTGGGAAGCTTAAGATAACGTCGTGCCTAGATCGCTGGAAATGACACCACTAGTGGGCGGCGTGTGATGGTTACCCGAACGCTGGTTAACGGTGATGGTATTTTTGATATGAATAACGTGTGTTTTCCTTTAGAAGCTAAGCAGGTTATGTCTTCGCCTGACGTTTCATCATTTATTTATTATATTAGTATTATTCATGCCTTACATACTCAGTACACTTTTTGTATTGACGTCTTTTTCTTTTTGGACGCTGCGCTCATGCCGAAAGGTAGACAGGGAGACGGTGCAGACCCGTAGGAGCTTATCTTATCAGCGGATCCACAGGAGCACTCCACTACTCCAGAGGTGCTACTTATGGTCATATTATTTTGTGTATATATTTTGGGTATGACGATGTCCTGTCCAATCCTTATGTTACCATACTATAGCAGAGGCTCGTAGATACGGATGCGTGGGTAGTTGACTTCTTATGGATACATCAATGTATATTCTTATATATCGTTTTGCAGTCGTAAGGGCTTATGTATATTTATGTATTACCTTGGAGATTATATGTGTCCAGAGAGAGTATGATAATCATGGCCCCTAGTCGGGTCGTGACAATCAACACAAGGAATGGGGTACTTGTTCCGAATGGGGAGTTTGTTTATCTAATGGTAATCAATGCAAATATGCATTGTCCCATCCTTCTTCTTAACAACAATCACATGAGAACCCCAAGGGGAGACGCTCGATCTAATGAATCCCTTGCTAAGAAGATCCTGAAGCTGCTCTTTCAATTCTCTCAACTCGGCTGGAGCCATCCGATATGATGGAATAGAAATAGGGTGAGTCCTTTGCTTTCAGGAGTTAAAGGATAGATTGACTTCGACCCCAATCCTAACACTTCCAGAGCGATCAGAGGGCTATGCTATTTATTGCGATGCTTGGACTAGGTTGTGTGTTGATACAACATGGCAAAGTTATTGCTTATGCTTCAAGACAATTGCAGAAACACGAGAAAAACTACCTGACTCATGACCTAGAGTTGGCTGTGGTTGTTCATGCACTAAAAATGTCGAGGCATTATTTATATGGTGTTCATGTGGATATTTATAAAGATCACAAGAGTCTCCAATATATTTTCAAACAGAAAGAATTGAATTTGCGGCAACGGCGATGGTTGGAGCTAATGAAAGATTATGATGTGAGAATCTTATATCATCCGGGAAAGGCGAATGTAGTAGCCGATGCTCTTAACTGTAAATCCATGGGCAGTTTAGGTGATGTTCAACCGGAGAAGAAGGAGTTAGTTCGCGAGCTTCGACAGCTAGCAAACCTAGGAGTTCGCACAATGGACTCGAGCGGTACGGGTGTTACAGTCTAGAACCCAATAGTGTCATCTTTAGTGGAGAAGGTAAAGAAGCACCAATACGAGGACCCCGTGTTAGTTCACTATAGATATGTGCTTATTCAGAAGGAGAAGTCACCATTTGAGGTTCCTGCAGATGGAGTTCTCGGGCATCAGGGCAGATTATGTGTTCCTCATGCTGCCGGGCTACGTCGACATATCCTGGAAGAAGCCAATCATTCTCGTTATTCTGTCCATCCAGGAGCGACAAATATGTATCATGATCTTAAATCTATGTATTGGTTGAATGGAATGAAGCAAGATATAGCGGAGGTTGTATCCCAATGTCCTAATTGTCAACAGGTCAAGATGGAGCATCAGAAGCCTGGAGGATTGTTGCAAGCTATAGAGATTCTAACTTGGAAATGGGAAGTGCTTAATATGAACTTCATTAAAGTCTTACCTCGTTACTGACGTAAGTATGATTCTATATGGGTGGTTGTGGATAGACTCACAAAATCAGCTCATTTCCTGCTAGTCAGAACTACGTACTCAGCAGAATATCATGTCAAGTTGTATATCAAAGAGATAGTGCGACTTCATGGTGTTCCAGTATCCATTATTACTGAGAGAGGAGCACAATTTACAGCTAATTTTTGGAGATCCTTCCAAGAGGGTTATAGAACCCACACAAGTCAGACTCAGTACAACGTTCCATCCACAAACTAACGGACAGGCTGAACGTACTATCCAAAGCCTTGAAGATATGTTGAGAGCATGTGTGCTAGATTTTGGAGGAAATTGGGATGATCATTTGCAGCTTATTAAATTTACGTACAACAATAGCTATCACTCCAGTATTCAAATGGCCCCATATGAAGCTCTATATAGAAGGAAATGTAGATCGCCTATTGGATGGTTCAAAGTAGGAGAGACAAAGTTAGTAGGTCCAGAATTGATCGAACAAGCAGTGGAGAAGATCAAGCTTATCTAAGATCGGTTGTTAATAGCCCAAAGTCGTTAGAAATCTTACACAGACAATCGTCGATGAGATTTTGAATTCAAAGTTAAATATTGGGTATTCTTGAAAGTGTCGCCAATGAAAGGTGTAATGAGATTTGGCAAGAAAGGGAAGCTTAGTCCCCGGTATATTGGGCCATACAAGATTGTGCGCAAGGTAGGACAAGTAGCATACGAGTTGGATTTGCCTTCAGAATTAGAGTTAGTCAACCCAGTGTTTCATGTGTCAATGCTTCGGAAATGCGTGTGATATCCTGCCAGAATTGTGACTGTAAATGATGTCCAAGTTACTGAAAAATTATCCTGTGAAGAAGTACCCATTGCCATTCTACATAGGCAAGTTCCAAGACTTAGAACCAAAGACATAACTTCAGTTAAAGTCTTGTGGAGAAACAATAATAGAGAGGAAATAACTTGGGAAGCAGAGGAGGCTATGAAGTCCAGGTATCCGCATCTATTTCCACCTCCAGGAGAGCTCCAGACAGAGACAACATCATTCTTAAGTATGTGATGCTTTGTTATATCCCGTATTTTCGCGCATTTGGAAAAATTAGAAATAATCTTGACTTGTATGAAATAAAGTCATAATTGGTTACATTTAACACAAGAGTTGTGCATGAAAGAATATTAATGTGGAAGTGTCGAGGGAGACTAAGGGCAAATTTAGAATTTTGGAAATTAGTTTCGGGAATTATATAACAAGGATTTTAATTCATTGGGCCAAATAATTGAAAGGAAAATGAGGCCCAAAAGGAAGGGGGTGGGCGGCCACTTGGCCAAGCCCACCCAACAATTCTAATAATTTCCATGTGATATAATTAACATAAAAGTCTTCATCCTTTAGAAGACTCAAGAAGCTAAGAGTGAGAAAAAGAAACAAAACAAAAGACGTGCAAAAAAAAGAGTGAAGGGCATTCGGCCCTAGTCCTAAATTTTCACCCTAAAAAATCTTGCCTCCAAAATTATTTTCTTGTTGGAATCCTACTAATTCAAGGCCCCTTTGCAACTTGGTGTAGTTGGTTTGGAAGGAAGAAGTCTTGTTTCTTCAAGTTGACCCTATATTCAAGTGAAGAAGATTGAGTAAAAAGGTAAGAAATTATCCCTTGTTCTTGTGTTATGAAGTCATGTTTATGTTGTAGTATGTAGAAATGAATTGATTGTATGGAAATATGAAAGTTTACAAAGTGGGTAGGAGATATAGTATATGGCCGTGTGTGTATGTATGTTGTATAATTATGGTGAGTTTAAATTATGTCATATTCTAGTTGTGATTGTGGTAAAATGCATATTGGGAATGAAAGTTGAATGAAATTGATAGAAGTGGTTAGTGGGGTGTTTGGCCGTGTGGTTTGGAGTGTGTGGAATGGAAATGGATTAAGTTTGTTTAATGTGTTATTATGATACTTGCAATGTATATGGAGATAAAATGATATAAGTTTGTATCGAAATGGAATATTGAAGCTTATGTCGTTTTAGTACGATTTTACGACATTGCGAAAATGAAGTTGTTAGGTTGCAAGTCATGATGATTATTGATGATGAATTTGGAAGATGAAAACATGTCATGAATATGTATGCCAAAGATTAGAAGTTTTGAATGAGTTATGACTTCGGCGGAAAGTTCGTATATTATGTATATCGTGGGTATAATTTAAGGAAATGATATGAAACGCTTCTAAACTATGTTGTGATGATCTAGTTTGATAATGAATGTGAAATCATTGAAATTGGTTTGGAAATTGAAGTTGAAATGAAGATAATGGCATTATGTCGGCAGGTAGAACTAGTGGTGCCATATTGCGTTTCTAATGTTTGTTGTTGATGTTGATGTTGTTGTTTGGGTTGTTGTTGATGGTTTTGAGCCGAGTTGAATTCTCCGGGATGCTATATGTATAGGGGAAGTGCTGCCGAAAATTCGGTAGACAAGTATGAGTTGAATTGAATTCGTTGCATCTATAACTTACAATTGGTAAATGTGACCATTTGTAGATTTTCGACGAAACGGAGAGTGAGCTTGGATAGGCTTAAGAAGCTAAAAAGGTATGTAATGCTACCCCGATCCTTCTTTTGGCATGTCTAAGTGTATTAGGATCGAATTCGGGCCTCGAAAGACTTTCTGCCCCTCGGAATCCGCAAGTGAAAATATCACTTTTTCTTTCAGTAAGATTGAACTCTTTTGCTATGTTTTCTTGGAAATTATGCAAACCTTCTCTAAACTCCTTGGAAAGCTACAGAATGTCCGTAGAACCTTTATAGGTGATCCCATAAGCTTAAAGGGCGTAATTTGGACCCATCGCCTTGCTTGTCCCGAGGTGGGCCCACTATTCCCGGTTTTGCCCTTAATGCACTTAAGTCTTCTTTTCGAATAGTTCTTAAAAGAAACGTTTTGACTACCATTCTAATTACCTAACAAACGTTGTTTTAAATATTCCATTAAGTCTGATAAATTGTTTTGATACTTGAAACTCATTTACTATGATTCCTTCCGACTTCATTGGATCGGTTTGTCTTTGATATGCCTCATCGAGTCTATGGAAACATTCATGATATTTTAATTGCATTAGTCTCTCACTACTCCATTCGTGGATGCCCCAATGTTTCCCACACTGAGCCCGGGCCAGGATATGTTGTCAAGCGTAATCCCCTGCATTGTTCGCCATGCCTCGATGTGAGGGGGCAGGTATACGCGTACATGGGTTTGTGGAGTATGTTGTGCCATGTACGTTTGTTCTGATATGATTTACTATGGCCATCTGATATGACATATTATGTTACGGGGTTATGCCCCTATTCTGATTCTTCTGTGTTGTGGCACCAGCGTCGGGAGGGTGGCCACGTTCTGTCTGCCGAGTTCCTTGGCAGGGGCCGGATTTGATATGACATATGTTTCTGTACACACTCTGCATGTTTTGAAAATATGTGTTTGATACTTTGGATTTTCTGCTTACTTTCTGTACCATCTGTACCGGTTATGATCTTGTTTCTGTAATTCAGGCTTTGCATATTCAGTACATATTTCGTACTGACCCCCTTTCCTCGGGGGCTGCGTTTTCATGCCGCGCAGGTACCGACGACAGGTTTGCTGATCCGTCCGCTTAGGATCTCCTTCTGCTATTTTTGGAGCGCTCTTTTATTCAGAGCCACCTTTTGGTACAGCCTGTCATTTCTATATGTGTATATTCTCGTTCATGGGTACGGCGGGGCCCTGTCCCGCCATATGATTCCGTTGGTCCATTTAGAGGTCTGTAGACATGTTTGTGGGTTGGGATCTTTCTGTACAGTGGTGTGCTTATGTTGTGGTCGGGCGATTCCATTCGCCGCGGCGGCCGGTCCGCATATATTTAAATGTTGTTTTGTTGGCCCTGTGTGGCCTTTGTTGGTATTTTCTGCGTGCAGGGTATATGGGATAGTCCGTAAAACAAAGGAAACTCTGCCAAAAAATTTTTTTTTGGAAATTAACTAAATTTGAAATAAAGCCTTGCCGGCTTCTGCTATATACTAGAATGTGTTTGAGTGCCCAGATAGGGCACTAGTCACGGCCTACGGGGTTGGGTCGTGACATGCTTCTTTGAATGATTTCTTGGTCATTTGTGGCCAATACGAGTATTGATGTTGTAGCCCCGTGAGGTATGCTATATTTTGGGTTGTTGTGGCAGGATGGTAGTGGTAAAATTATAGGGGAAACTCTGGCAAAATTTTCGTAGAAATCCCTAAAAGCTTAACATTCGAGGACAAATGTTCCTAAGGGCAGAGGAATGTTGCACCTCGTGATTTTTGTACGATGAGATTCGCTAGGTCTTAGCTATCCAATTATTGACATTACAGTTATTATCGAGGGGATATGAGATCATATGCGCTCATCACATGATTTGAGGGTTTAAGCTCGTGTAATAGGTCATGGAAGGGTTGGAGAACAAGTGAATTAAGGAGATTGAGTTTTCAGAACTTTGGAGAAAAGTTGGGTAAGGTTTGGTATGATAATTTTTTTCTAACTTGGAGAAAGAAAATCTTTTAGTATATTAGGAGTTTTAGAAAGAAACAAAAGCCTAAAATGAAGTTCGGGAAGTGTAGTTTCCAACGCAACATACCGCAGATTGATCCGACATCGGAATCAAACGTTATGTGCATTTTAAGATGGGCTGTCAGAGTAGGGAATTAACCCTACGTAAATGTGCAAGAAGGTGGCATGAACGCGTAGAGGAGAACCCAGAGACTCAGTGCGAACGCGCCCTAATGCAGCGCGATCGTGCTGAGCAATTTTTAGGTCGGTTCAGGCAGACTCTGGAATATTATAAAAGGGGGCTTACCCCCTCATTTTACATCCAAAACACTCCAAACCTCTCCAAATTTCTAGAAAATTCCCCCCAACTTCCAGCATCAAATTTAAATCCCAAATCAAGTATAATCCTCGGATTTAGGCTCGGACAGCGTATAGTTGCAGTTATAAAATCGTATTGCGGCAATTCTTGGCTTGAACTCATGGTGGAAAGTGGAGATATTTTGGTTCTAGCAGAAATAAGGTATGAATCTTCCTTTATTAATATTGATTTAGGTTTATTTACGGAGATAAAGTTATTAAATAGTTATACAATGAGTTGGTTGGTTGAGAAATTTGGAAAACATCGTGAGGGATGTTTTATGGAGCATATTGGTATTGATAATGTTGTTGTCGATACTGTTATTGGTTGTTGGATTGTGATTTCAAGCTAGGATATAAACAAGGGAGGTGCTGCCGGAATTTTGGCAGATTCTAAAAGAGATTAATTTAAAGACTTGAGATAGGCATACGATGATAAGTCTAACGGTAGTATGATTTCTCTTGAATGTAGATTTACGAGTTCGGGAGAATAAGCGTTAAGTAGTAGGAAATCAAGCAGGTATGTAAGGCTAGTCCCTTTCTTTCAAAGGCATGATTCTTATGTTATGATTCAATATATGTCTTCCATCACATCCTTGTTCCCGAAAAGCTAGAAGTTCATGATTCTTAAAAGCTTCTTATGATGTTAAAGATAAGTTGTTTTCTATGATGACCATAATGATGACGATTTTATTTCTAGAAATTTCGAAGCTTACGGTTTGATGCTATTATGAGATTATTGAGTTTCTTTCATGATTTCATTTATTATTGATTGTCTCACCTTATGTTACTTGTTCATTCAAGGTGAGATAAAGCGATGATGATTGTTCCATAAAATAAATCGGAGGTTACCGACCTTACATCACTGCGATAAAGTGGTAACTTTTATTTGGACTCTCATGCTGTATAGGGAATGTGGGGAAAGGTGAGGCGTTATGTACGCATAACCACCTAATCAGTTGGTATATGGTGACATCGTCCCGGACGCGGGATATATTGGTATGGATCGGGCTGCACATTCTGCAACAATATAATACATTTATAGATCGGGCTGGATGTTCTGCAGTAATATAATATATTTATGGATCGGGCTGCACGTTTCGCAGCAATATAAAATATTTTATGGATTAGGCTGCACGTTCTGTAGCACTATTATGTATATATATGAAAGGTGTTTTTTTGAAGAAAGCTAAGCATGCATGAAGTTCTCCTAAAAAGGCAATCAAATATACAGGTTATCCTTAACTTATGTTATATTCCATATATCTTGTTATGTTGTATTCATGCCTTACATACTGTTAGACCTCGTAGTTTCGTCCGTTGAGATTCGTTAGGCGTTAGTTGTCCTAATCGTGGAAATGGGAGTTACCTTAGGATATATGAGATTACATGTTCCCATATTATGGCTATGGGGGTTTAAGCCAATGAAATGAGCTATGGAAGGATTTAAGAACAAACAAATAAAGGAATGGAGTTTGTGGGAACTTTGGTAAAACTTTGCAAAATTTTCGGACATGATTTTGGTCCAGATTGGGGGAGGAATATCTCCTAGAATATGAGGGGTTTTGGTGTGTTTCTTTTTTCCAAATTGAAGTTCATCGATTCTAGTTTCCAACGCAACAAACTGTTCGTCAATGTGACATCTGAGTAAAAAGTTATGCATAGAGGAGTTGTTTTGTTATATGGTGGGAGTTGAAGAAATAGGGGAAATGCTGCCCAATTTTCATTAGATCATGAATCATTCTAGTTTGAATTTAAGAGTGTCATTAAGGCTTAACCATGTTATGAATCCTTCTAAATGTAGATTATTCAAGCTTCAACGGTGAACGCTAAATAGTTAAGAAGTCGAAGAGGTATGTTAGGCTAACCCTTCTTTCATTAAGGCATGCTTCCCTTGCTATATGTATCCTTTCATGAGCTCTATAATGTCTTCCAAATAACTCTATTTCTAAGGTTACCAAAGCTTACGATTCTCGATACGTTCACAATTCTATTGTCTCTTTTATATGATAGTTGATCCTCTAAGGATAAATAAAACGAAAATGATGATGTCAATGATAATGATGATACTCATGAACTCCTACGTATAAAGATTTAAGTATGTATGACCATTACGTAACACCGAGCTAATTTGGCCAGGTATGATACCTATTGCGCGCACACCACTACAGTTATGTACGAATAACACTGAGCCTTGGTAGGGCCAGGTATGTATAACACCGAGCCTTGTCATGGCCGGGTATGTGCAACCACCTGTCACGACCCAACCCCGTGGGCCATGACTAGTGCCCGACCTGGACACCCGTATACGTACCTATTAAATATAATCAAACTTAATCTATGAACAATATGGAAACTTGCAAAAGAACTCCAACGGTTCATAACGTCATCATATATGTATAGTCAGACAGACTGTCTCCTGAGGAGTCACAACTGATCAAATCATAAAATGATACGCAAGCCGACAAGGCTGCCACTACACATCAATATCATGTCATATGCAATCCGATAAGGCTGCCACTACAGACAGATATCATATCATAGCACATCGTATAGACACAGCTGAACAGAACTCATACACAACCCACGCGTACGTCTACAGACCTCTAAGAGTACGCATAGCGAAATATGACGGGACAGGGCCCCGTCGTACCCCTGGATAAACATACATATACGTCACAAGATCTGAACCAAAGGTCTAGACTCCGGAACAACAGAGCTCTCCAAAACAGCTGAGTAGAAGTCCTATGCTGAAGGGTCGCCAAATCGACTATCTGTACCTGCGGGCATGAAATGCAGCCCCCCGAAAAAAGGGGGTCAGTACGAAATATGTACTGAGTATATAAAGCATGAAATACAATAAGGAAGATCATAACTTAAGTAGAGATTCCAGGAGACAAGTATGATAACCAAGAAATCACTGTACCTGTGCCTTACGAAACAAAATCATGCATATCATTATCTTCTAAATCCATCTCAACCCACGATTTCATATAATATCAATTTTATGCATTTTCTTACTTCCAATTTCGTTCATTCCAATTTGAATAACTCCGTTACAACACTGTTAACACAATTACACCATAAGACAAGAAAATCTTACCTTAATTTTCTCGAAGGAATTTCTACTCTTAATTGCTCCAATTTCGCAATTTCTTCTTCCTCGATTCAATATCCAATGTTGCTATCAACTCCTTGAACTTACAAATCACTTGAATCTTGATCACATCATGCAAAGAAAAATATTTCTTCCTCCATCCATCGCTGGCCGAGCAGCCATGGAAGTTATTTTTTTTTTCTTTCTATGTTTTCATTAAGGAAATCAATGGAATGAATTGTTGATTCTTCAATCAACTCACTTATATGGCTTTCCTTGTAGTGGCACGTGGCTGCCACTAATCCTTGGCCAATTGGTGCCACGTGGCAGCCCCTTATTTTTTTTTTTTTTCGGGTGTGGCCCACTAGTGCCTTAATTAAATTAATTAATCACTAATCCCTACTTAATATTTTAATCATAATTAATTAGTTCCTAATCTCCAATAATATTTTTATGCCAAATAAAATTTATAAATAATTTATGTACTAAATAAAATTGAAAATTAAAAGTTCCTATTTCATGTCCGAAAATAATCTTGTCCTTAACTCGAGTCAATTTGCTTGCGAATACTTCAACGTATAAATATACGGGTTATAAAATCCTTCCCCCCATTAGAACATTCGTCCTCAAATGTTAAACTGGTCTTGAACTCCCAGTACTTTCTCAAGCGTTCTCTTATTTAATTATGCCCTTCGCATACCTTTTCCGTTGTCAATTCGCTATAATTTACTATAACGCATCCCAGATCTCTACATAGTCTTTCCTGTAATATTTCCTTTTTTGTTTCTTCTCGAGGTAATAATTCTATGTCACTGTCTTTACTCTCTTCTTCATTTCACAATCGGTTGTCAGTAGTGTTGTGGGTTCTTCTGCTGAAATGTTACTATCTCTCTTGTCTACATAGGGTTCAGTTGTACTGTCACTGATTGATTCGGACTTGTATTCATGGTGCATGTAGTCATAATTCGACTCTTTCCTTTTTTTGTACTTACTCCTTTAAGATGATGTATCATTCACTTCACTTTACCTTCTTATCTTTAACCACGATCTTGTAACGCGCAGACATCCTTCATCGATTCATTAGACTTCAATATCCTTGAAGTATTGCATGCCTCTGGTAACCTGTAGACCCTTCGCAGGTTCTATGTATAAAACAAAATTTCCCAGAGGGTAACATTTTTGTACTCCAATATCTTTGCTTTACTCCGCTGTGACTGTCCGTGTTCTGAAATCCTCAGCATCACGTGTCACTTTCTGACTTTATTTTAAAGGTCTTCAACTTCTTGTCACTTTTATGGGATTTCTTTTAAAAGTCTTCAACTTCTTTTATGGGATTTCACTTTCTGAAATCCCGATCTTTAGGGTTGGCTATCAAATAGCACTAGGGTCCCCTCATATTATAGCTTTACTGTCATCTAGTAACCAGTAGCCCGCTTGTTCTGATTGTCTCGGTTAGATCATTTGGAAATTTTCCTTACCCTAACTGGCAATGCATTAGGCATATTATCTCGTGTCGTTTCTCTATTTTTGATTCAAACTCTCCCATTGCCTCTTTACTCAAATTTTCTCTTAGTTCTCCTATCCCATATCCTTGTTATATCCCGTATTTTATACGTTCGGATATCTCAAGGTAGTCGCGACGAAGTTAAGGGAATGAGCATTTTCAAAATTTATTCTAATGTATAAGCTATTGTGAATATTATTTACGAACATTGGTAGTATGGAAATAGTGAGAAAGACTAAGGGCAAAAAGGAAAATTCGCAAAATGGCTTATGGAAATATTGAGGAAAGTCGAAGGGCATAATGGGAATTTCACAAAAATTTCATGAAAGTTCTTGAAAGGGGGCCATTTGGCCGTGTGTCACATATGGGTGGCATAAGTCCACATTTTTATTAATAACGGCTAAAGTTGCAAAGAAGAAATTTAGTCTTCTTAATTTCAAGAAATCTCTAGAAATTTGGAGAAGAAGAAAGGAGGCATGTGATCACCATGTGATTAAAGGACCAATTAAACATATATAGATAAGTGAGGGGGTAAGATAAGACACAAACCATCACTTGCACTCTAGAAAATTCAAGAAGGAGAGAGAGGGAGAAAACATGGAGGGGTTCGGCCAAGGAGGGGCTGGCCGAAACTTGCCCCTCAAATTTGATCAAGAAAAATATGTTTCTTCAAGTTTCTCTACTAATTAGAAGACCCTCGTCAACATGGAGTAGTTGTTGGAGCAAGAGAGGCATCCCTTTTCACAATTACAAGTTAGCCATGGGAGAAGTTGGTTGGAAGAGGTAAGACTTAATCTTGATTTTCATATGTGATGTGTGACTTGTGGATGTTGTGGAATGTGGAAGTGAATGAAGTTCGTGAAAATATGGTGTTATGTGTGTTTGACCGTGCATGTGTGTGTTTAGTAATGTGTATGTAAAGTTGTGTTGGAGTGACGAATCAGTGGTATTCAACATGTTTGTGTGTTGTGGTAATGTTTAGAAAATGAATGGAATTCATAGAATGATGAATAATGAGGAATGGCCGTGTAGGGGTTGCTTGGTATGCAAGAAATGAATCAATGTTTCTTATTATTTTAGTCGTCGTTGCTAAGAATTATGTGATGAAAATGGAAATTATGAAATCATCCATGTTGAAGTTGTAGTTGTATATACATGGTGTTGGCCGTGTGTGTGAGTTGTGTTATATGGAAAGTGGAGGAGTGAATTTCATGTGGCATGTTGTTGTTGTTGTAATGTGTAGAGATGGATGAAATTGTATGAAAAATGTGTAAGAAGTCATTGCGGTCGAGAATGGTGTTGTTTGGTAAGTTAAGGTAAATTGATGTAATTTTATATTCTAGTTGTCGCCGTTACGAATTATGTGATATTGAATGAAGGGTGTTGTTGAAGTAAATGTATACTAATAATAAGTAAATGTATGGTTGAGGTTGAAGTTCAAGGTCTCGGAAGAAATAGTATGTTGATTAAGTTGTTGGAACATTGTGTGAATTGAATTGAATTGAATTGAATGTTGGAATGTTGCTAGGATGAATTGTTAGCATTGTTGTTGGTTTGGCCGGGATAAATTCCCGGATGGCTGTTGTTGATTTGGGGCCGAGCCATATTCTCGGGGTTGGTACATTTACAGGGGAGATGCTGCCGAAATTTCGGCAGAATATAAATGAATGTATTGAAAGGTTGAGGCAAGTATTTGACGAAGGATCTAACGAATGTGTGAACTTCCTTAAATGTAGATTAACAAGTTGGACGAATAAGCGTAACCAGTTGGTCGCGGCACAGGTATGTAAGGCTAAGCCCTTTCTTTCTATGGCATGAATCCTATGATGTAGTCTTATAAATGTTCCCCATAACGTCCTTGCTTTCAAAAGCTAGAAGTTATGAATTCAAAACATGATTTCCTTTCCAAAAGTTATAAATGTTTTCCAAAATATACATTTTTCTCCAAAATCCAAGTTTTACGATTTTGAAAGTTTTTATAACTAAAACAACGACTACGGAGTTATGATGGCAATAATGAAGCCAGACATGAGAAAGTGTCTATGACGAATATGCCAAGGATATGTTCTTACCATGAATACGACGATATGAAATGTTAAGCTACTTTTGGATAATGACTCTTTTGAAGGTTTTAAAGTATATGAAGTAATATGTTATGATCCTGTTTTATGTTTTCCCGAGATAATGTTCTTCATTGATAGTCTCGCCTTATAATTGTTCCTTCGAGGCGTGACATGACAACCATGATGATTCCATAATACAATCGGAGGTTACCGACCTTACGTCACTCCGATAGACACATGACTTTCCTTGGGCTCTCATGCATGCTATATATGTATATGGGAGGGGGGAAAGGATACATGTATATGGGGATATGGGGAAGGGACACATGTTTCATCGCCACTGGTCAGCTGGCATTATCATCCCGGACGCGGGATATGTGGACGAGCCGACATATTTCGGCGCAATGTGGGCGAGCCGACTTGTTCGGTGCTATGATATGATATGACCAGATAAGCATGCATGGTTTCCGCCCTAATGGCATTCATATGTACAGGTATTTCATTCAGCCTATGATACGCTATACGACTCCCTATGATATGATATGATACGACAGGATATGATATGATATGATATGATATGACATGATATGATATGATACGACAGGATACAGTATGACATGATATGACATGATATGACATGACACGATATGATATGACATGATATGTTCCCTACGAGATGTCATATGATTCCCTTGTGATTATCTCCACTGGTACCTTTCCTTGTATTGTCGTTCATGCCTTACATACTCGGTACACTATTCGTACTGACGTCCCTTCTTGTGGACGTTGCGTTTCATGCCGCGCAGGTACACCCAGATGAGCCGAAGCCGTTATAGAAGATGTTCCAGCGAAGTTGGCGAGCTCCACTTGGCCTTGGAGTGTAGCCGAATCAGCGTGCTATACTATGATGTTTTGTTCTATGTTAGAGACTTTGCAGACAGAGTCGTGGGTATAGAGTGTCAGCTTTGTAGACGGCTTCGCCGTCGATATGGTATTATGTTTCACGTCACGGGTCCTATATGATGATAGACTTTACTTATAAAAAGAAAAAAAAATATTGAGAGCTTACTATGTATTTTATTCTGAATTGATTCCAGAGTTTATATATGTAATAAGAGTCAGCGGGTTCGCTCGGCTCCAAGTATGGGGTCGGGTGCCCATCACACCCTAGTAAGGTCGGGGTGTGACAATCCTATTGCAATCTTTACACGAGTATGTGTAGGTGCTCAAATTATCCCGGAAATACCTTAGTGTTGCCTCGCTAGTCTTTATACAGACCCTATATTCTTCTCTTATATCTTTCAACTGATACCAAGGCTCAATTATGGCTTTTGCCCTCAGTACTAATTATATCTCCGTAGTTTTGCCTCAAACCGTCTTATACCTATCCTTGATGTACCCAAAATGTCACAATCGCATTGCTATTACTGAATCCTTACTTCTCTTATCAAGTACTTACTTGGTCTCGTTCTTAGTATACAAGTATTCGTAGGTTACATAACTATTCTTGTACAATTTGTACGAAGTGCATCCAATCTTAGTCATAGTCTTTCCTTCTCCTGGCTTATTCTGCTCTACTTATATTATTGTACTAGCACTCACTTGCTGTCTATTTCACCATACTCCTTTGCTACTTATGTGTCACAATATCATTAGCCAATAACTCCGTTGTCAACATCTTAACCTCTAATCTAGTATAGCCTTGCTATCTTTTATAATATATTTTAAGTTACTCGTTACCATTTTCTTGTCGTATTCCTCCTTTTTAGGAGCATCCACCTTCTGATGTCATATTATCCAAACTCTTTACCAATAATTCTCTGCACTGTCTCAAATACCATCTTGGCTTCTATCCGTTTATTGTTGGCCTTCAAATCTCGCTAACTTGTTTCAGCAAGGGATCTCACTTAAAGTTTAAGTTTTCACATTAAACGTGTTGCAGTGTCAGTTGATTTCATATTATACTTGCATTTTTCTCATCCGCTTCCCCCCTTTGGGGTATACCTACATCATTATCTATTTATATTATACTCTATGTCTCTATTTCTAGTCTCACATTCATCCCATCCTCATGTCTTTCTTTATAATTTATAACTTGATTATCCACATACGAAACCTTAACACAATCACGAGGCGATGAGAATTCTCGATATATAGTACAAAATCTTATCTGATGGTTGGTACTCAAATAATATAATTAATGTAGCAATTTATCCAAAGCCACATTCCATTCATGCCAATCAGTAATTAGCTAGTGCTTATAATCGTTTCAAATTCTCCATTCGGTAGCACTTATATTCTGATGATAAGTGTTCCAAGCTTTCCTATAGCACCATCTTTGTCCCCACGGATATCGTCTGTTTCTTCTAATAAATTCATAATACATCAGTTGTTTCACAAACCCGCATTCCTTGTCCTTTAAGGATTTCACTATTTTCGAGGTGAGGTCACATATACACAATACTCCTTTATGCCTCATGCTCATTCTCCCTTGTCATACATCCACGCTAACTTCTAACTTACTCAAAATCATATCAAATTCATCTTAATAGTGGTCTTGTCCTATCACCTTGTCGTTATACTATACCTCTAAGTTCATAGCTTTATATTTCCCTTTTTATCCTATACTCATACTCAATTAATTACGTCTGTCTTGAGTGCTTACTTTGGTATTCCTTTCATTTCTCCAGTCTATGTCCATCTTTTATTTTGTTCACGAGGAATCTCATGCTACCCCTATATCCTTCGGAAACACTACTCCGGCATAACCCCTTTCTCATTTTCATAGTATATTCTGTTCGTCCCCATATATTCTTATCATACCTCATTTCTGGCATTCATTCTGTCTCATAGATCATCTCCCTTTAGGTTGGTCTTTCACAATTCCGTCACTTATATTACCCGTCTTCTTAGCTATACACGTCATAACACCTCGCTACACTATAATCCCACTCGCCTTCTTTCTATCTTCTTCTTTCAATCAGTTCTTCTCTTTCTGTGCTCGCTTCTACTTCCGTTACCACTTGATCTCTATTCTTAACTTTCTCCATAGGACTTGGTAGGTCTTCCTTATTCGTTCTATATTTGCTTTTCCGTTTCCCACTAATCACATCATATCCTTTAGTTACTTCCTCGCTAGGCTTTACTCATTTCTATAACAATCTTTATGGTATTCATATTACATCCTGCTCATAATCCATCCTATAACGTAACACTCCTGAACCTCATTCACGATTCTTACTCTGTTTTAATTACACTCTGTGGACTAGGCGTACTTAACCCTTCACCCTTTCTGATCAACCTTATCCTTAATATCTCACAAACTGTCTTATCAATACCTTCATAATTTGTCATAACTCTTCTTCCTCCGTACTTTTATCTCAATCATACTACTACTCCTTTTAACTGTAAACTCGTCGTAATTTATCCCTACTTATCGGTTCACTCGATGCCCCCAATAAAATGTTTTGTTAAGAGTTGCCACCTTTTCCTAAATCATCCCTCAGTGTCATAAGTTTTTTCCAATTTATCCTAGAATTTCATCAATAACACGTGGAACACATGATCCATGACAGCTCACAAGTTTAAGTTTTCCTTCCACAAATTCCATCTCAAATTAGTTGATTAAGAACCAATAAAATGTCACCATGAAGCATTCTCCAACCACCACTAAAAGGTAACTAGAATCCGATAAGCACCGCGAGACTTCTATCGCTTAATTCACATAGTTTACCCTCAGAATTCTTTTCTTTTTGGTCATGAACGAACTAATTAGTTTACAACTACTTGTTGTATATTTTGTACTCCTCCAATAATGAAACTTAATTGCCGGATGCTTTTTCCCTTCACCATAAGCTTTTTCTAAGGCAAAAATGTGGTTGGGAAGTATTCTGGTCCGTTCAAATGAATTCTAAGCTTTGCGGCTCCTATATGCTTTTTCGAAATAAAATTTTCCAAGTAAGAATGGTGCCCCTGCCGGATAACATGGAGGGTATCTCTTAAAGATTTAGTCCAACATAATAAATTTACCCTATCGGTATCAACTTTCAAGACATGTTATGAACCTATATCTCATTCTCTTCTTTTTCCTATTTCTGGGAAAATTTGGGCAGAGTTTCCTCTGTATTTCTTACTATCCCAGAACCTGCACGCAGGAAATACCAACAATGCCTCACAGGGTCATCGTATATACATATATATCATATCGTACCATAGCCACACAGGGCTCCCAATTTCCAGAAAAAAGTATAAAGGTGTCGGAACTTACCTCACATATCACACCTCGAATTGTACCTGATCCTTTAACGATCTGTTTTGTTATACTTTCCTATCCAGCTTCTCTTTCGTCCTCCAACTTTACATTTCAATCATATTTTAATATTCTTACCTTATCCCACATACCTCTTTCACACCGTTACTTACCTGTGTACTTTGTAACTGCCACTATCATCAGTCGCTTTCTTCTGTCGAGGTCGTCCTTCAGCTGAAATCAAAGGTTAGTATAAGGAATTTCATTTCCTATGGTTGGGCTCTATCGCACGGTCTTAGAGATGAAAGAAAGGTAACATCCTAAATGTCCTGTAGCTTCCTATTTATTGATGTGGTGCACAACACACCGATAAACAAGACTCTACTAGATACGGTTTGTAGACACTCCGAGGATGAACTGCTCTAATACCACTTTTGTCACGACCCAACCCCGTGGGCCATGACTAGTGCCCGACCTGGACACCCATATACGTACCTGTTAAATATAATCAAACTGAATCTATGAACAATATGGAAACTTGCAAAAGAACTCTAACAGTTCATAACGTCATCATATATGTATAGTCAGACAGACTGTCTCCTGAGGAGTTACAACTGATCAACTCATAAAATGATACGCAAGCCGACAAGGCTGCCACTACACATCAATATCATGTCATATGCAAGCCTACAAGGCTGCCACTACAGACGGATATCATATCATAGCACATCGTATAGACACAGCTGACAGAACTTATACACAACCCACACGTACGTCTACAGACCTTTAAGAGTACGAATAGCGAAATATGACTGGACAAGCCCCGTCGTACCCCTGGATAAACATACATATGCGTCACAAGATCTGAACCAAAGGTCTAGACTCCGGAACAACGGAGCTCTCCAAAATAGCTGAGTAGAAGTCTCATGCTGAAGGGTCACCATATCGACTATCTGTACCTGTGGGCATGAAACGCAGCCCCCCGAAGAAAGGGGGTCAGTACAGAATATGTACTGAGTATATAAAGCATGAAATACAATATGGAAGATCATAACTGAAGTAGAGATTCCAGGAGACAAGAATGATAACCAAGAAATCACTGTACCTGTGCCTTACGAAACAAAATCATGCATATCATTATCATATACCGTACCCGGCCCATTATGGGACTCGGCGAATAAAATCATATCATCATATCATCATATAGATATACCGTACCCGGCCCTCTAGTGATGAACTCGGTGAATAAAGTCGTGTACACGTATACCGTACCGGGCCATCATGGGACCCGGTGCCATAATCACATCATCGTATCATCACATCATCATATCATCATATAACGTACCCGTCCCTCTAGTGAGGGACTCGGTGAACAATGCAGTGAAACTGTGCACGAATACATACCCGGCCCGGGACTCGGTGAAAGATACAATAACAGTAAGCAGGAGTAGAATATCATAAGTAAGTAGACTGACCAACACTCGAATATCAAGGCAATAGTCATGTTAAGTACTCTTGGAAAATATGAACTATATCAAATAGAGCCTCGGGAATCATATGTCATGTGTCAAGATAATGAGAAACAGTTGTTGAAAGTCAAGAACATTAATCATCATAGAGTCTTAAGAATAGGAACTTTTACATCTCAACTATTATCCAACGTATAGAGGACTCGAGGGGCAATAGTTCATTTACTTAAGAGTTCTAATATCAAAAAGCGAAAAAGAATCATGAACACTCAAGACTTATGAGTAGAATTACGCCAAAGCTCATACCACCGAACCTTCATGGTCGGGTATGCTATAGATGCGAATATGTATATGAATACAGATAGGAATATGGATACAGATATGGATATTTGTATATGTATATATGTATATATGTATGTACATGAGCACGCATTGGAAATGGAAGGTCCCTATGAAAGACAAGTAAGTAATTATGATGATGGCTACTATCTCCTAATTCTCCCATCTTATTATGTCTCTTATGCTCCTATTATAATGTTGATTATGCTTTACATACTCAGTACATTATTTGTATTGACGTCCTTTTGTTTGTGGATGCTGCGTCATGCCCGCTGGTGGACAGGTAGACAGGCTTGATCCATAGATATCTTGTTCAGGGATTGCATAGAGGAGCTCCATTTCATCCGGAGCTATAGCTTTTGGTATTTATTGTTTTGTTTACATACCTATAGGCATGGCGGGGTCTTGTTCCGTCTATATGATGTGACATACTTTTCTTAGAGGCTCGTAGACAGTTGTGTATGGTTAGATGTCTTGTAGCCTTGTAGGCTTATATTTTGTATATATCATTTTGATAGCCTCGTCGACTTGTATATATGTATATGGGCATTGCTATTGATGATGATATAAATGTGTTGTTGCCCAACGAGATTAGCACTATTAATGCATATAAATTATGAGTAAGCCATGTGGCTCACCTAGATGTGAATATGAGAGTGCGATAAGAGGTACCCGGGTGGGTTAGCATTGGGTGCCAGTCATGGCCCTCCGGTTGGGTCGTGACAAAAGTGGTATCAGAGCCAGGTTCTGTCCTAGGGTGTGTCTACGAGCAGTGTCTAGTAGAGTCTTGTTTATGGGTGTGTTGCGCGCCACACTTATAAACAAGAGGCTGTGGTTATTTTAGGAATGAATGACCTTCTTTCTTCATAAGATCGTGCGATAGAGCCATGATATAAGGATTTCTTTTTCCCCTAACCGTGTATTATGTATTTCAAAAATGCCTGTAAAGAGAAAAGCTACGTCAGCCCAAAAGGGCAAGACGGTGGCAGGAAAGCTGGCTGAAAGACCACAGCCAACGGTTGTAGAGGAAAGTGAGTCCCAGAACGCGGCTCAATCTCAGTCCTCCCACTCAGTGCCTATTTCTGAGGAGCATGAGGCAGCCTCAGCCCCAGCTCCAGCACCCCCAGCTCCTCCACCGGATGCATCAGGCCAAGATGTAAAAGAGGCCATTCATTTACTTACTCAGTTGGTTGCCACCCAGACTCAGCGGCAAGGTACAGGGCAAGGTGATAGGGCTGTTTGTGTAAGGGCCCGTGATTTTATTAGATTGAACCCTCCGAAATTCTTCGGGTCGAAGCCGGATGAGGATCCTTAGAATTTTATTGATGGGATGTTGAGGACACTTTAGTTAATGTATGCTTCGGACATTGAATCGGTGGAGTTAGCATCCTATAGATTGAGCGATGTCATGGTTCATTGGTACACAATTTAGATGGATTCAAGGGGAGTCAATGCACCTCCCCCGGTATGGCAAGAATTTATGGATGCCTTCCTCCGACATTACTTGCCCCCGAGAGGTTCGGCGAGCTAGAGCCCATAAGTTCTTAAATCTTAGGCAAGGAATGAGTGCTTTAGAGTATAGTCTCCGCTTTAATTTTTTTGTTAGGTATGCTCCGGCCATGGTAGTGGATATGGGTGACCGAGTGCACCGATTTGTGAGAGGCCTAGGGACACCTTTCATGGATAGGTGCTTGACTGCGTCCCTTCAGGACAACATGGATATTTCACGCATTCAAGCCCATGCCCAGAATTTGGAAGAAAGCTAACAACAACAAAGAAGTGAGCGTGAGCATAATAGAGGGTATAACAAGAGGGCTAGATCTTCGGGTCTAACAAGTGAGTTTAGAGGCTGGCCAAGACAGCAGTTTTCTAGGCATTCAGGCCATTCTATGACTAGTGCGCCTCCACAGTTTACAGGCCAGAGATTTGATAGATCTACTCATTCCGGGCCGACTCAAAGTTTCAGGGCTTCGAGTTCTTAGTTCAGGGGTGATTCGGGTCAGGTTAGGCCACCCGTGCCACGGTGTTCCCAGTGTGGGAAGTTACATTGGGGCCAGTGTCGACTAGGAGTAGAGGTATGCTATACATGCAGTCGGCCAGGCCATATCATGCGTGATTACCCCTCGGTTGGCGGTAGGGGTAGAGTCCAGCCTTCAGGATCAGCAGCCGGGTCTTCATCATCGATACACCCTATGGAGAAAGGTTCACAGGCGCCGATCAGCCATGCTAGAGGTAGAGGGAGAGCTCCTAGTTCTAGTGGTCCTCAGCACCATATTTATGCTTTGGTTGGATGCCAAGATCTTGAGTCTTCCCCTGATGTCGTCAAAGGTATATTATTGATATTTTCTCATGATGTATTTTCTTTGATAGATCGGGCTCCACGTTGTCATATGTTATTCCATATATTGCAGGTCGGTTTGGGGTCAAACCGGAGTCGATCAAACCTTTTGAGGTATCTACACCCATTGGTGAACCGGTAATAGCTAGTCGAGTATATAGAAATTGTGTGGTTGTGATTTGTGACTATCATACTATGGTTGATTTACATGAGTTAAAAATGGTGGACTTTGATATTATCATGGGCATGGATTGGTTGGCTTCTTGCTATGCCAATGTTGATTGTAGAATGAAAATGGTTCGCTTCCAGTTTCTGGGAGAACCAGTTTTAGAATGGAAAGGAAATATTGCATCCCCAAAAAGTAGGTTTATTTCCTATCTCAAGGCAAGGAAAATGATCGCCAAAGGTTGTATTTACCATCTAGTTCGGGTTCATGATGTAGAAGCTGAATCGCCAACTCTTCAGTCTGTCTCCATGGTGAATGAGTTTCCGGATGTATTCCAGAAAGAGCCTCCAGCTCTCCCTCCTGATTGGGAGGTTGATTTTGCTATAGATGTGCTACCGGATACAAAGCCCATATTTATTCCACCTTACAGAATGGCTCCCGCAGAGTTGAAAGAATTGAAGGAGCAATTGAAGGAATTGCTTGAAAAAGATTTTATTAGGCCTAGTTCTTCCCCGTGGGGAGCACCCGTGTTGTTTGTGTGAAAGAAAGATGGCTTCTTGCGAATGTTCATTGACTATCGACAGCTAAATAAGGTGACAATCAAGAATAAATATCCTCTTCCGAGGTTTGATGGTTTATTTGACCAATTGCAAGCCGCCAAATGATTTTCAAAGATAGATTTGAGATCCGGGTATCATTAAGTGCGAGTTAGGGAGAAAGATATTCCTAAGACAACCTTCAGAACCAGATATGACCATTTTGAGTTCGAGGTAATGTCGTTCGGGCTAACTAATGCACCAGCAGTATTTATGGATTTGATGAACAATGTGTTCAGGCCCTTCTTAGATTTCTTTGTGATTGTGTTCATTGACGATATCCTGGTATATTCTAGGTCCGAGGCAGAACATGCAGATCATTTACGTGTCATTCTTGGAGTTATTCAAACTCGAGAGTTATTTGACAAATTTTCTAAGTGCGAATTTTGGTTGAACTCAGTGACCTTTTTGGGGCATATTATTTCAGTCGATGGTATTCGGGTAGATACCCAAAAGATTGAGGCGGTGAAGACTTGGCCAAGGCCCACAACACCTATGTAGGTTCGTAGTTTTCTGGGCTTAGCAGGTTATTACATGAGATTTGTAGAAGGCTTTTCTTCTATTTCTGCACCACTCATGAAGCTAACCCCGAAATTATCTCAGTTCCAATGGACAGATCCTTGTGAACGTAGTTTTCAAGAGCTAAAGGATAGATTGACTTCTGCCCCAGTCCTGACACTTCCAAAGGGATCGGAAGGTTATGTTTTCTATTGTGATGCTTCAGGCATTGGGTTAGTATGTGTGTATGCTTCAAGACAGTTGCGGAAACATGAGAAAAATTATCCGACCCATGATCTTGAATTGGCTGCAGTAATTCATGCATTGAAGATGTGGAGACATTATTTGTATGGCATCCATGCTGATATTTATACAGATCATAAGAGCCTTCAGTATATCTTCAAGCAAAACGAACTGATTTTACGGTAGCGGCGATGGTTGGAATTGTTGAAAGACTATGATGTCGACATCCTGTATCATCCCAGGAAAGAAAATGTAGTGGCTGATGCTCTTAGCCGTAGATCTATGGGAAGTTATTGTGGTGTTCAGCCAGATAAAAGAGAGATAGCTCGTGAGCTTCAACAGTTAGCTAGCCTTAGAGTTCGAGTAGTGGACTCAGGTAATATTGGAGCTTTCATTCAAAATGCAGCAGTCTGGTCACTAGTAGTGGAAGTGAAAGAGCGCCAATATGAAGATCCCATGCTAATTCATTACAGAAATATGCTCCCTCAGAAGGAGAAGTCATCATTTGAGATTTCTGGAGATGGAGTTCTCTGATGCCGCGGCAAGTTATGTGTTCCTGATGTTGCAGGATTACGCCACTAAATATTGAGAGAAGCCCATTGTTCCCGTTATTCTGTTCACCCAGGAGCAACGAAAATGTATCATGATCTAAAATCTATATATTGGTGGAATGGTATGAAGAAAGATATACTGTAATTCGTAGCTCAATGTCCTAACTATCAACAAGTGAAAATTGAGCACCAAAAGCCAGGTGGATTGTTGCAAGCTATATAAATTCCAACTTGAAAATGAGAACTAATTAATATGGATTTCATTACAGGCTTACCCCGTTCTCGACATAAGTATGATTCTATATGGGTGATTGTGGATAGACTCACGAAGTCAGCTCATTTCTTAAAGGTCAGAACTACATATGTAGCAGAAGATTATGCAAAGCTTTATGTTAAAGAGATATGCGACTTCATGGTGTTCCAGTATCTATTATCTCCGATAGGGGGACTCAGTTTACAACCAACTTTTGGAAATCATTCCAAGAAGGTTTGGGGACTCAGGTGAGCCTTAGTACGGCATTTCACCCACAGACGGATGGGCAAGCTGAACCTACCATTCAGACTCTTGAGGATATGTTACGAGCATGTGTATTGGATTTTGGAGGTGGTTGGGATGATCCCTTACCACTTATTGAATTTGCGTATAATAAAAGTTATCATTCTAGCATCCAAATGACCCCATATGAGGCTTTATATGGGAGAAAGTGTAGATCTCCAATTGGGTGGTTCGAAGTAGGAGAGACCAAATCGATAGGGCCAGACTTGGTCCAGCAAGCTATAGAGAAATTTAAGTTTATACAGGATCGATTATTAACTACTCAGAGTCGTCAGAAATCCTATGCGGATAATCGTCGGAGAGACTTGGAGTTTCAAGTGAAAGATTGGGTTTTCTTGAAGGTGTCGCCAATGAAGGGCGTCATGAGATTTGGAAAAAAGGGCAAGCATAGTCCGCAGTATATTGGACCTTATGAGATTGTTCGCAAGGAAGGCCAAGTGGCTTATGAATTAGAACTACTTGCGGATTTTGAGTTAGTCCATCCAGTTTTCCATGTATCGATGCTCCGTAAGTGCATTGGAGATCCTTCTAGAATTGTGCCAATAGATGATGTCAAAGTTAATAAACAATTTTCTTATGAAGAAGTCCCCATTGCCATTTTAGATTGGCAAGTACGAAAGCTCAGAACCAAAGAGGTAGCTTCAGTTAAAGTTTTATGGAAGAATAATAATAGAGAGGAAATGACTTGGGAAGCTGAAGAGGACATGAAGTCCAAGTACCCGCATTTATTTTCGCCTTCAGAAGAGATTCAGGAAGAGACACCATTAACCTCAGGTATGTAATGCTTTTCTTGATGATTTTTTGGTCATATGTGGCCATGGTTATTGCATGTTGTTATAACCCTGTGAGGCCATGTATTTAGGGTTGCTGTGCAGGATGGTAGTGCTATATTATACGGGAAACTCTGGCGAAATTTTTGTAGAATCCCCAAGAGTCTATCAGTCGAGGACGAATGTTTCTAAGAAGGGAGGAATGTTACACCTCGTAGTTTTATCCGTTGAGATTCGTTAGGCGTTAGTTGTCCTAATCGTGCAAACAGGAGTTACCTTAGGATGGGGGTTTAAGCCCATGGAATGAGCTATGGAAGGATTTAAGAACAAACAAATAAAGGAATGGAGTTCGTGGGAACTTTGGTAAAACTTTGAAAAACTTTCGGACAGGATTTTGGTCCAGATTAAGGGAGGCATATCTCCTAGAATATGAGGAGTTTTGGTGTCCTTATTTTGTCCAAATTGAATTTCATTGAGTTTAGTTTCCAACGCAACAAACCGTTCGTCAATGTAACACCTGAGTAAAACGTTATACATGTTTTACGACAGACTGTCTGAGCAGAAAATTTCTGCGGACCATTTGACGGCCCGCAGAAAATTCTGCTATCCGTCAAATTGCACCAGCCTAGCGTCAAATGGTCACGTTGAACCATATTTTATTTGGCATTTCTATGGACCATGTTGACAGTCCGTAGGAATTTTTACGGCTGTCAAAATGGGCGCAGAATTGCCCGACAGGATTTTAAGTTCTGCTTTATATAATTTACTCCATTTCATTTGGACATTTCATTTCACCAAATTAGATCCAAAATTTTATGTCTCGTATTTTTTTATATGTCGAGTTATTCGCAAGAGAATCGACCCAAGTTAAAAGCGGGATCATTTTCGTACACGAAATAGGAACCTTTAATTTTCAATTTTAATTAGAACATAAATGGTTTATAAATTTTAATTAGTGTAAAAATATAATTGGAGATTAGGGATTAATTAATTGTAATTAGATTGTTGAGTAAGAATTAGTGATTAATTAAATTAATTAAGCTTAATTACCATAGTGGGCCCCACCCGAATTAATTAAAAAGAAAGAGAAACAGAAAAAAATAGATGCCACATAGTAGGGCACGTGTAGGGCGTAGGAAATTCATATATAAGCCACCAAGGATGACCCATTGAATCATCTTTCACACATTGTTGAACAAAGAAAAAAAAAGAAAGGAAATGGAGATGGAGAAAAGCTCTCGGCCATAGCCATTGTTGGTCGAGAGAGTGAGCCTTGGTGAGGGGAGTTTGGGGGCTTGATTTACAAGGAATCATAGGTGTTGAAAAGGATTTCAACGTGAGTTGAATCGTTGGAGGAGATAACGTTAAGAAATCAAGATCGTTAAGGTAAGATTCAACTTTTTTTTTCTATATGTTTTGGAGGTAGTTTAAACTTGAAAAACTTGATAGATGTGTGTTGAATGTAAAAGGTTATAAGTGTTGATATTGAAGTATAACTTGTTGTTTTTGCCGTGAGTAGGGGCTGTTCTAACTTAAAATGATGAATTAATATTGATGTTGTTGTCGTTATGGTTGTTATTGATCGTGTGACGAAAATGAAGGAATTAGATAATTAAAGTTAAAGTCGTGTTGTTATGAACATGTTGTTATCCTTGTTAAATTGAAAGGATTGGAGATATGATCATGTCCATATGTTGTTGGTATTTCTGTGTTAACAGGAGGATAATTGAAAATTCGGGTTAGGCGAATTTATAGGGGAAATGTTGCCCGATTTTCGTTAAGTCCTTAACTAACAAATACACCCTAATCGAGAAAGTATAAGTTAAGGAATAAGTTCTATAAGTGATAAGCTGCAAAATTACAAACTAGAAAGTATAGTACTAACGATAGCGTTACTTTTATATTAAATAGGCTAAAGGGACGACGAAGCGAACGTGTTTGCGATTAGTCGTTAACAGGTATGTAAAGCTGTCCCTTCTATCTTTTGGCATGTCTTAGATTTAAGTGATGAATGATATGAGCTTTGGGGTAATTCTATTCCTAAGTTTCGAGTGTGATTTATGAGTCTTGTTCTTAGAGACTCTACGGCAATTAATGTCCTTGACTTTTATAAGATATTTTGTATTCATGTCTACGATTCCTAAGGCTCTTTTGATATGAACTATAATGACGTTCGAGGGATACTTGATATGATTGTCGCTACTGATACTCAGGTGTTAATCTCTTCTTCTTATTCTGTTTGAGTCTTGATAATGATTTAAATTGCATATGGTTGCTCACTACTCTGCTCGTGCATGCCTCAATATGTCTTTCACCGAGTCCCGAGCCGGGTATATTATCGTGCACAGTTTCACTGCATTGTTCACCGAGTCCCTCACTGATATGTTATGGCGGCAAGGAGGGCATATGATGACTTTATTCACCGAGTCCCATGATCGGCCGGGTATGGTATATGATATTGACATGCATGATTTATGTTTACAAAGGCAAGTGTCCTGGTATTCTGGTATTCTCCTGCACTCCCTATTTCGGTTATGACCCTCCTTATTGTATTTCATGCTTTACATACTCAGTACATATCTCGTACTGACCCCCCTTTCTTTCGGGGGGGGGCTGCGTTTCATGCCCGCAGGTGCAGATACTCGCTTTGGTGATCCGCCAGCTTAGGACTTCTATTCAGCTGTCTTGGAGAGCTCCGTTGTTCTGGAGCCTAGATTTTGGTACATACCTTCTGATATATATATATATATATATGTATATGTTTGTCTAGGGGTACGATCGGGCCCTCTCCCGTCATATTTCACTGTTGATACTCTTAGAGGTCTGTAGACATGTGTGTGGGTTGTATACAGATTTGATCAGCTATGTCTATATAGTTTTATTATGGATGTTTTGTCATTGTAGCAGCCTTGCCGGCTTGCATATGCTATCGTTTCGTAGTGGCAACCTTGTCGGCTTGCGTAATATACTGATATGTAGTGGCAGCCTTGTCAGCTTGCGTAATATACTGATATGTAGCGGCAGCCTTGTCGGCTTGCGTAGTATAATGATATATACAGTGGAAGCCTCGTCGGCTTGCGTATGTTACTACGATGTGATTGATTAAGGACCTATAGTACCAGTCCGATTATGTTTGACAGGTACATATGGGTGTCCAGCTCGGGCACTAGTCATGGCCTACAGGGCTGGGTCGTGACACAAAAGCTCTCTAAAAAAACCCTCTCTTCAACTCCATAAACTAATCCAAGCCAAAATGCAAGGAAGATTTAATATCAAGGGGCAAGAATCAAGATACCCATGTGTTAGAAGCCTTGCTAGGGTTATTAGACTCCAAGAATTCTTTGGATATTGAAGCTAGGGTTTTCATATAAGTTGATAGCTTGCTCCAAAGCACATTCTTATGAGACAAAAGGTTAGTTTTCATACTTATTACATGTTATCAAGAATGTTTAGTTGTTGAACAACTTGGGTAGAAGAACAAAGTAGAAAATGAGTTCTAAATGTAGTTTTTATGATGTTTTTAAGTTGTATGCTAACTTAAGTTATGATTCTTAGTATGATACGGATATAATCTTGCTATGGGAGGTAATAATGGTGATGAAGAAGCATTATATGAAAATGTGCTAAAATGGGTATGAAGTGGCTAGCATAAGTTAAATATAAGGATGAATTTTGAAGGCTTAACGAAGTGTGATCACTTGATTATGATATTATGAGTATATTAAGGATGTTATTGTGGTTGTTGGGAGATGTTTTGTGATATGGTGGGAGTTGCCGAAATAGGGGAAATGCTGCCTAATTTTCATTAGATCATGAATCATTCTAGTTTGAATTTAAGAGTGTCATTAAGGCTTAACCATGTTATGAATCCTTCTAAATGTAGATTATTCAAGCTTCAACGGTGAATGCAAAATAGTTAAGAAGTCGAAGAGGTATGTATGGCTAGCCCTTCATTCATTAAGGCATGGTTCCCTTGCTATATGTATCCTTTCATGAGCTTCATAATGTCTTCCAAATGACTCTATCTCTAAGGTTACCAAAGCTTACGATTCTCGGTACGTTCACGATTCAATTGTCTCTTACATATGATAGTTGATCCTCTAAGGATAGATATAACGAAAATGATGATGTTAACGATAACGAATACACCCTAATCGAGAAAGTATAAGTTAAGGAATAAGTTCTATAAGTGATAAGCTGCAAAATTACAAACTAGAAAGTATAGTACTAACGATAGCGTTACTTTTATATTAAATAGGCTAAAGGGACGACGAAGCGAACGTGTTTGCGATTAGTCGTTAACAGGTATGTAAAGCTGTCCCTTCTATCTTTTGGCATGTCTTAGATTTAAGTGATGAATGATATGAGCTTTGGGGTAATTCTATTCCTCAGTTTCGAGTGTGATTTATGAGTCTTGTTCTTAGAGACTCTACGGCAATTAATGTCCTTGACTTTTATAAGATATTTTGTATTCATGTCTACGATTCCTAAGGCTCTTTTGATATGAACTATAATGACATTCGAGGGATACTTGATATGATTGTCGCTACCGATACTCAGGTGTTAATCTGTTCTTCTTATTCTGTTTGAGTCTTGATAATGATTTAAATTGCATATGGTTGCTCACTACTCTGCTCGTGCATGTCTCAATATGTCTTTCACCGAAACCCGGGCCGGGTATGTTATCATACACAGTTTAACTGCATTATTCACCGAGTCCCTCACTAGAGGGTCGGGTACGGTATATATATATGATATGATGATATGATGATATGTTATGGCGGCCTGGAGGGCATATGATGACTTTATTCACTGAGTCCCATGATGGGCCGGGTATGATATATGATATTGACATGCATGATTCATGTTTACAAAGGCAAGTGTTCTGGTATTCTGGATTGTATATTTGTCTCCTGCACTCCCTGTTTCGGTTATGACCCTCCTTACTGTATTTCATGCTTTACATACTCAGTACATATCTCGTACTGACCCCCCTTTCTTCGGGGGGGCTGCGTTTCATGCCCGCAGGTGCAGATACTCGCTTTGTTGATCCGCCAGCTTAGGACTTCTATTCAGCTGTCTTGGAGAGCTCTGTTGTTCCGGAGCCTAGATTTTGGTACAGACCTTCTGATATATATATGTATATGTTTGTCCAGGGGTACAACGGGCCCCTATCCCGTCATATTTCACTGTTGATACTCTTAGAGGTCTGTAGACATGTGTGTGGGTTGTATACAAATTTGATCAACTGTGTCTATATAGTTTTATTGTGGATGTTCTGTCGTTGTAGCAACCTTTCCGGCTTGCGTAATATACTGATATGTAGTGGCAGCCTTGTCGGCTTGCGTAATATACTGATATGTAGCGGCAGCCTTGTCGGCTTGCGTAGTATAATGATATATACAGTGGCAACCTCGTCGGCTTGCGTATGTTATTACGATGTGATTGATTGAGGACCTATAGTACCAGTCTGATTATGTTTGACAGGTATATACGGGTGTCTAGCTCGGGCACTAGTAATGGCCCACGGGGCTGGGTCGTGACAAAAGTGGTATCAAAGCAGTTCATCCTCGGAGTGTCTACAGACCGTGTCTAGTAGAGTCTTATTTATCGGTGTGTTGTGCACCACATCTATAACCTGGAAGCTACAGGACATTTAGGATGTCATCTTTCCTTCTTATCCTATAGAGCTATATTATCAGGATAATCCCTTCCTAACAGACTATTATGTTTATAGCTATGCCTCCAAAGAAAGCGACAGCTGCCCAGAAGGGAAAATCGGTAGCCGGGGACACTTGCCAAACTCGGAGAGTTACTAGGGCTAGTGCCCAGTTTATGCCTGAGATTGTGTTCCAGTCCGCGAGTTCTACTACACCGCCACTTCCAGAGACCTAGGACAGCGGCAGCTCCAGGTCAGGGGCCGGCTCCACCGCCAGCTCCCGAGGTTCCAGCACCTGACCCTCCAACTCCTCAGCCACGGGCGGAGGATAGAGCCATGCGAGATGTAGTTCAATTGCTCACCAGATTAGTGGCAGGGCAGGCTCGTAGGCATGGACTAGGGGTTGACCAGACGGATAGATATGACAGTTTGAGAGCCCGTGACTTCCTAAGCTGTAATCCTCCAGAGTTTTTCTGGTCGAAGCCCGAGGATGACCCGCAGGAGTTCATTCGGCAGATGCAGCGTACGTTGCGGATAATTAAGGATTCTGAGACTGAGTCTGTTGAGTTAGCTTCGTATCGATTGCGAGATGTGGCTGTTAATTGGTATGAGTCGTGAGAGTTGTCTAGGGTCGAGGATGCTCCTCCAGCAGTATGGGATGAGTTTGTGGAGGCCTTCCTTGGCCACTTTCTGCCTCCAGAGATGCGGCGAGCTAGAGTTGATAGATTCCTACAGTTGAGGCAGAGGGGCAGGAGTGTTCGAGAGTATAGCCTAGGGTTTGACTCGTTGGCTAGATATGCACCCACTATTGTAGCTGATATGGCGGATAGAGTGCATCAGTACGTGATGGGGTTAGATCATTATTTGGTTGATGGTTGTATGGCCGTGGCTCTTCAGCCAGGTATGGATATTGCTCGGGTACAGGCATATGCACAGGGGGTAGAGGATCGACACAGAGGACGCAAGCCAGATAAAGATTATGATAGAGGCCAGCATAAGAGGGCCAGATCGACTAGCTATCCTTGCGAGTTTCGAGGCTGGCAGCCTCAGCAGCATATTAGATATCCGTCCCAGCCAGCACAGAGTGCACCTCCACAGTTTACAGGTAGAAGGTTTGACAGCACAGGGTATTAAGGAGCCCGTCAGAGCTCCAAGGCTTCGAGTTCGCTGATGAACGGAGGTTTCAGTCAGTCGAGGCCACCTTTGCCTCGGTGCTCTCGGTGTGGTAGGCCCCATTCTGGGGAATGCCGTCTCGTTACAGGTGCTTGCTTTTCTTGTGGCCGTCAAGGCCATATTATGAGAGAGTGTCCGTATGGGGGCGATTCAGGTGGTAGGGTTCAGCCCACTGGGTCGGTTGCTGGTTCATCTTCTTCTGTAGCTATGCACCCTATGGGGCAGGGTGTTCAGGTACCAGCAGGTCGTGGTAGAGGTCATGGCGGAGCTTCTAGTTCTAGCGGTCCTTCAAACCGCATATATGCTTTGGCTAGTAGACAGGATCAGGAGGCGTCACCAAATGTGGTTACAGGTATACAATCGATTTTCTCTCTAGACGTGTATGCATTGATAGACCCAGGCTCCACATTATCGTATATTTCTCCTTTTCTTGCTAGTCGAATTGGGATAAAACCTGAATCGATAGAGCCATTTGAGGTAACTACACCGGTAGGAGATTCTGTAATAGCAAGGTAAGTATATAGAAATTGTTCGGTTATTATATATAGTCGTTGCACCAGGGCAGATCTGATAGAGCTAGACATGACTGATTTGATGTTATTATGGGTATGGATTGGTTAGCTTCATGTTATGGTAACGTTGATTGTAGAGGCAAGATAGTCCAATTTCAGTTCCCAGGAGAGCCAATTATTGAGTGGATTGGAAGTACAGCATCACCGAGGGTAAGTTTATTTCATACCTCAAGGCAAAGAAGATGGTCAGAAAGGGTTATATTTATCATCTGGTTCGGGTGCATGATCTGAAGGTAGAGGCGCCGACTCTTCAGTCAATGCCGATAGTTAGCGAGTTTCCAGATGTATTCCCAGATGAACTTCCAGGCCTTCCTCCTGAACGGGAGATAGAGTTTCCTATAGATGTGCTGCCAAATACTCAGCCCATATCTATTCCTCCTTATAGGATGGCACCTGCAGAACTAAAAGAGTTGAAGGAGCAGCTGAGAGATTTGTTAGCAAAAGGCTTCATTAGACCCAGCACATCACCTTGGGGAGCACCGGTATTATTCGTGAGAAAGAAAGATGGATCGCTGTGAATGTGTATTGATTATAGGCAGTTGAACAAGGTGACAATAAAGAATAGATATCCCCTCCCCAGAATTGATGATCTATTTGACCAGTTGCAGGATGCTAAGTGTTTCTCAAAGATAGATTTACGGTCAGGCTACCACCAAGAGCGAGTAAGGGAGGCAGATATTCCGAAGACTACATTCAGGACCCGATACGGGCATTATGAGTTTAGAGTAATGTCTTTTGGGCTGACCAATGCCCCAGCAATATTTATGGATCCAATGAACCGAGTGTTCAAGCCATTCCTAGATATGTTCGTGATTGTATTCATTGACAATATTCTAGTCTATTCACGATTAGAAGAGAAACATGCAGATCATTTGAGGACGGTACTTAGAGTGCTCCAGCACCAGAAGCTGTATGCTAAATTTTCTAAATGTGAATTCTGGCTGACTTCGGTAGCATTCTTGGGGCATATTATTGGAGCTGACGGCATTCGGGTAGATTCACAGAAGATTGAGGCGGTGAAGACTTAGCCTAGACCTTCGACACCTACCGAGGTATGTAGTTTTATGGGACTAGCAGGGTATTACAGGAGGTTTGTAGAGTCGTTTGCCTCAATTTCAGTGCCTTTAACAATGCTAACACAGAAGGCAGCTAAGTTTCAGTGGACCGATACTTGCGAGCGAAGCTTCCAATTATTGAAGGATAAGTTGACTACTGCTCCAGTTCTAACACTTCCTGAGGGGCCAGATAGCTATGTTATTTATTGTGATGCCTTAGGTGTTAGGCTAGGTTGTGTGTTGATGCAGCACGGCAGAGTTATAGCCTATGCCTCCTGACAGCTCAGAAAGCACGAAAGAAATTATCCCACACATGATATGGAGTTAGCAGCGTTAGTGCATGCCTTGAAGATATGGATACATTGTTTATACGGCGTGCACATTGATATTTATACAGATCATAAGAGTCTCCAATATATCTTTAAGCAGAAGGAGCTAAATTTACGGCAGAGACGGTGGCTAGAGTTGCTGAAGGACTATGATGTT
The DNA here is from genome assembly GCF_019175385.1 of Lycium barbarum. Taxonomy (NCBI): domain Eukaryota; kingdom Viridiplantae; phylum Streptophyta; class Magnoliopsida; order Solanales; family Solanaceae; genus Lycium; species Lycium barbarum. The sequence goes on along the minus strand of NC_083339.1, from coordinate 84,673,606 downwards.
GATATTCTATACCACCCAGGGAAAGCAAATGTTGTAGCAGATGCACTCAGCCGTAAATCTATGGGCAGCTTGGCAGATGTACAACCAGAACGGAAGGAGATAATTCATGAGATTGGCCAGTTAGCTAATCTTGGAGTCCGTTTGGCTGATTCTTATGATGGCGGAGTTTCTATTCGAGGAGTTGCTGAACCCTCTATCATTGAAGAGGTAAAGAGACGCCAGTACAAGGACCCTGTTCTTATGCATTATAGAGATGCAGCTCTTCAAAAGGAGGAGACCCCATTAGAGTTGCACCTGACGGAGTGCTACGATACAGAGGCAGATTATGTATACCTGAGGTTGCAGGGCTACGACAATAGGTTATGGGAGAGGCACACTATGCCCGTTATTCTGTTCATGCAGGGTCAACGAAGATGTATCACGACCTCAGATGCTTGTATTGGTGGGATAGTATGATGAAGGATATAGAAAAAGTTTGTTGCTCAGTGCCCGAATTGTCAACAGGTTAAGGTCGAGCATCAGAAGCCTGGTGAGTTATTGCAAGAGATGGAGATTCCAACCTAGAAATGGGAGGTAATTAATATGGACTTCGTCACAGGTTTACCTCGCACTCCGCGAAGATATGACTCTGTCTGGGTTATCGTTGATAGGCTGACAAAATCAGCCCATTTTCTTCCAGTCAGGACTACTTATTCAGCTGAGGACTATGCTAAGTCATACCTCAAGGAGATAGTGAGACTTCACGGGGTTCCCACAGCTATTATCTCCGATAGAGGAGCCGAGTTTACAGCTAACTTCTGGAGATCCTTCCAGGAGGGATTGGGGACACAACTGAGTCTTAGCACATCATTCCATCCTCAGACTGACGGATAGGCCGAGCGTACCATTCAGACACTACAAGATATGTTACGGGCCTGTATTATTGATTTTAGGGGTAGCTGGGATGATCATTTGCCACTTACTGAGTTTGCCTATAATAACAGTTACCATTCAAGTATTCAGATGGCACAGTATGAGGCCTTGTATGGGAGGACGTGCAGGTCACCTATTGGCTGGTTTGATGTTGGTGAGACCAAATTAATAGGCCCAGACATGGTTCAGCAGGCCGTTGGTAAAGTGAAGCTTATTCAGGAAAGGTTACTGGCAGCACAGAGCCGACAAAAATCATATGCAGATAATCGACGTCGACAGTTGGAATTTCAGGTTGGTGATTGAGTGTTCTTGAAGGTGTAACCCATGAAGGGTGTCATGAGATTCGGCAAGAAAGGGAAGCTAAGCCCGAGGTACATTGGGCCTTATCAGATTATCCGTAGGGTAGGCCGGGTTGCCTACGAGTTGGACCTACCGTATGATTTGGAAGCAGTGCCTCCAGTCTTTCACGTGTAATGCTTCGCAAATGTATAGGCGATCCTTCCAGAGTATTTCCCGTAGATGATGTCCAGGTGACAGAGGAGTTATCCTACGAGGAGCAGCCTATACCCATACTTGATCGGCAGGTTAGGAGGTTAAGAACCAAGGACGTGGCTTCCGTCAAAGTATTACGACGAAACAACAATAGAGAAAAGATGACCTGGGAAGCCGAGGAGGAGATGAAGAACAAGTACCCTTACTTGTTCCCTACGCCTACAGGTAACTTAAACTCCTCACTTGATTATATTGATTGCCCGATGAAACTATATGTTATAATGATAAGGGAGACTTCCCCAAAATTCTTATAAAACCTTACGGGACCAATTCAAAATTCGAGGACGAATGTTCTAAAGGGGGGAAGGATGTTATGTACCGTATTTTTTTATACGTTGAGTTATTCGCAAGAGAATCGACCCAAGTTAAAAGCAGGATCATTTTCGGACACGAAATAGGAACCTTTAATTTTCAATTTTAATTAGAACATAAATGGTTTATAAATTTTAATTAGTGTAAAAATATTATTGGAGATTAGGGATTAATTAATTGTAATTAGATTGTTGAGTAAGAATTAGTGATTAATTAAATTAATTAAGCTTAATTACCATAGTGGGCCCCACCCGAATTAATTAAAAAGAAAGAGAAACAGAAAAAAATAGATGCCACATAGTAGGGCACGTGTAGGGCGTAGGAAATTCATATATAAGCCACCAAGGATGACCCATTGAATCATCTTTCACACATTGTTGAACAAAGAAAAAAAAAGAAAGGAAATAGAGATGGAGAAAAGCTCTCGGCCATAGCCATTGTTGGTCGAGAGAGTGAGCCTTGGTGAGGGGAGTTTGGGGGCTTGATTTACAAGGAATCATAGGTGTTGAAAAGGATTTCAACGTGAGTTGAATCGTTGGAGGAGATAACGTTAAGAAATCAAGATCGTTAAGGTAAGATTCAACTTTTTTTTTCTATATGTTTTGGAGGTAGTTTAAACTTGAAAAACTTGATAGATGTGTGTTGAATGTAAAAGGTTATAAGTGTTGATATTGAAGTATAACTTGTTGTTTTTGCCGTGAGTAGGGGCTGTTCTAACTTAAAATGATGAATTAATATTGATGTTGTTGTCGTTATGGTTGTTATTGATCGTGTGACGAAAATGAAGGAATTAGATAATTAAAGTTAAAGTCGTGTTGTTATGAACATGTTGTTATCCTTGTTAAATTGAAAGGATTGGAGATATGATCATGTCCATATGTTGTTGGTATTTCTGTGTTAACAGGAGGATAATTGAAAATTCGGGTTAGGCGAATTTATAGGGGAAATGTTGCCCGATTTTCGTTAAGTCCTTAACTAACAAATACACCCTAATCGAGAAAGTATAAGTTAAGGAATAAGTTCTATAAGTGATAAGCTGCAAAATTACAAACTAGAAAGTATAGTACTAACGATAGCGTTACTTTTATATTAAATAGGCTAAAGGGACGACGAAGCGAACGTGTTTGCGATTAGTCGTTAACAGGTATGTAAAGCTGTCCCTTCTATCTTTTGGCATGTCTTAGATTTAAGTGATGAATGATATGAGCTTTGGGGTAATTCTATTCCTAAGTTTCGAGTGTGATTTATGAGTCTTGTTCTTAGAGACTCTACGGCAATTAATGTCCTTGACTTTTATAAGATATTTTGTATTCATGTCTACGATTCCTAAGGCTCTTTTGATATGAACTATAATGACGTTCGAGGGATACTTGATATGATTGTCGCTACTGATACTCAGGTGTTAATCTCTTCTTCTTATTCTGTTTGAGTCTTGATAATGATTTAAATTGCATATGGTTGCTCACTACTCTGCTCGTGCATGCCTCAATATGTCTTTCACCGAGTCCCGAGCCGGGTATATTATCGTGCACAGTTTCACTGCATTGTTCACCGAGTCCCTCACTGATATGTTATGGCGGCAAGGAGGGCATATGATGACTTTATTCACCGAGTCCCATGATCGGCCGGGTATGGTATATGATATTGACATGCATGATTTATGTTTACAAAGGCAAGTGTCCTGGTATTCTGGTATTCTCCTGCACTCCCTATTTCGGTTATGACCCTCCTTATTGTATTTCATGCTTTACATACTCAGTACATATCTCGTACTGACCCCCCTTTCTTTCGGGGGGGGGGGGGCTGCGTTTCATGCCCGTAGGTGCAGATACTCGCTTTGGTGATCCGCCAGCTTAGGACTTCTATTCAGCTGTCTTGGAGAGCTCCGTTGTTCTGGAGCCTAGATTTTGGTACAGACCTTCTGATATATATATATATATGTATATGTTTGTCTAGGGGTACGATCGGGCCCTCTCCCGTCATATTTCACTGTTGATACTCTTAGAGGTCTGTAGACATGTGTGTGGGTTGTATACAGATTTGATCAGCTATGTCTATATAGTTTTATTATGGATGTTTTGTCATTGTAGCAGCCTTGCCGGCTTGCATATGCTATCGTTTCGTAGTGGCAACCTTGTCGGCTTGCGTAATATACTGATATGTAGTGGCAGCCTTGTCAGCTTGCGTAATATACTGATATGTAGCGGCAGCCTTGTCGGCTTGCGTAGTATAATGATATATACAGTGGAAGCCTCGTCGGCTTGCGTATGTTACTACGATGTGATTGATTAAGGACCTATAGTACCAGTCCGATTATGTTTGACAGGTACATATGGGTGTCCAGCTCGGGCACTAGTCATGGCCTACAGGGCTGGGTCGTGACACAAAAGCTCTCTAAAAAAACCCTCTCTTCAACTCCATAAACTAATCCAAGCCAAAATGCAAGGAAGATTTAATATCAAGGGGCAAGAATCAAGATACCCATGTGTTAGAAGCCTTGCTAGGGTTATTAGACTCCAAGAATTCTTTGGATATTGAAGCTAGGGTTTTCATACAAGTTGATAGCTTGCTCCAAAGCACATTCTTATGAGACAAAAGGTTAGTTTTCATACTTATTACATGTTATCAAGAATGTTTAGTTGTTGAACAACTTGGGTAGAAGAACAAAGTTGAAAATGAGTTCTAAATGTAGTTTTTATGATGTTTTTAAGTTGTATGCTAACTTAAGTTATGATTCTTAGTATGATACGGATATAATCTTGCTATGGGAGGTAATAATGGTGATGAAGAAGCATTATATGAAAATGTGCTAAAATGGGTATGAAGTGGCTAGCATAAGTTAAATATAAGGATGAATTTTGAAGGCTTAACGAAGTGTGATCACTTGATTATGATATTATGAGTATATTAAGGATGTTATTGTGGTTGTTGGGAGATGTTTTGTGATATGGTGGGAGTTGACGAAATAGGGGAAATGCTGCCTAATTTTCATTAGATCATGAATCATTCTAGTTTGAATTTAAGAGTGTCATTAAGGCTTAACCATGTTATGAATCCTTCTAAATGTAGACTATTCAAGCTTCAACGGTGAATGCAAAATAGTTAAGAAGTCGAAGAGGTATGTATGGCTAGCCCTTCATTCATTAAGGCATGGTTCCCTTGCTATATGTATCCTTTCATGAGCTTCATAATGTCTTCCAAATGACTCTATCTCTAAGGTTACCAAAGCTTACGATTCTCGATACGTTCACGATTCAATTGTCTCTTACATATGATAGTTGATCCTCTAAGGATAGATATAACGAAAGTGATGATGTTAACGATAACGATGATACTGATGAACTCCTACGTATACAAATTTAAGTATGTATGACCATTACGTAACACCGATCTTATATAACCGGGTATGATACCTATTGCGCGCACACCACTGTAGTTGGATACGAATAACACTGAGCCTTGGTAGGGCCAGGTATGTATAACACCGAGCCTTGTCATGGCCGGGTATGTGAAACCACTGAACCTTCATGGTCAGTCATGCTATAGATGCGAATATGTATATGAATACGGATACGAATATGGATATTTGTATATGTATATATATATGTACACGAGCACATATTAGAAATGGAAGGTCCCTATGAAAGACAAGTAAGTAATTACGATGATGGCTTCTATCCCTTGATTGTCCCATCTTATGCTATTTCTTATGCTGTCTCTTATGCTCCTATTATGATGTTGATTATGCTTTACATACTCAGTACATTATTCGTACTAACGTCCTTTTGTTTGTGGACGCTGCGCCATGCCCGCAGATGGACAGAGAGATAGGCTTGATCCATAGATATCATGTTCAGGGACTGCATAGAGGAGCTCCATTTCATCCGGAGCTACAACGTTTGGTATTTATTATTTTGTGTACATACCTATGGGCATGACGGGGTCCTGTCCCGTCTATATGATGTGATATACTCTTCTTAGAGGCTCGTAGACAATTGTGTATGGTTAGATGTCTTGTAGCCTTGTCGGCTTATATTTTGTATATCATTTCGATAGCCTCGTCGGCTTGTATATATGGATATGGGCATTGTTATTGATGATGAGATAAATGTGTTGTTGCCCAACGAGATTAGCACTATTGATACATATAAATTATGAGTAAGCCATATGGCTCACCTAGATGTGCATATGAGAGTACGATAAGAGGTGCTCGGGTGGGTTAGCACCGGGTGCCCGTCATGGCCCTCCGGTTGGGTCGTGACACATACTCAGTACATTATTCGTACTGATGTCCCTTCTTGTGGACGCTGCGTTCATGCTCACAGGTAGACAGGTCGAAGAACCTGATCCTTAGTAGCTTGACCAGCGGAGTTTCAGAAAGGCTCCAATTGTCCCGGGGCTGCTGCCTATTGGTACTACTCTTTTGTATATATAGACTTGGGTGTGGCAAAGACCTGCCCCATCCTTATGGATACCTGTATTCTTTACATAGAGGTTTATAGACAGATGTGTGGATCTAGATATTTTGTAGTCTCATTAGTGCATATTAATGTATAATGGTTAGACAACCTCATTGTTGCTGGTGATTACTTAACGACGTGCCATTATCTTGTGATATATGTCCTTACCGAGTATGATGCATATGGGATAGCTTATGGCCACCTAGAAATGATTATGAGATGCATGTTTAGAGGGACTCAGCAGGTTAGCTCTAGGTATCCGTCATGGCCCTCTAGTTTGGTCGTGACACAGTCATACAAATACAGTCCGATATACAGATTGACTCTCATGTCATAGATTCCTTTCATGATTCCGGTGTATATGCTATTTTCATGCCTTACATACTTGGTACATTTTTCGTACGGACTCCCTTATTTCCTGGGGGGCTGCGTTTCGTGCCTGCCGGTCTGCATATACAGGTTGGTGACCTATCTATTTGGATGTCAACTCAGCGGATGTAGTTGATGCATTCCATTTGTTCTGGAGATGCCAGGAGTCAGCAGGGTCTTGATGTACCGTTAAATTGTGGCACATCAATGCTTTTGGACTCTAAGTTTTACTTGTTTTACAGTAAGTTTGTGTTAGTTTCATGTGTTTTGTGTGTTGTTTAGGTATTTCGAAGTTAGAATACTCGGCAAGCAAAAAATGAGGAGATCAAGTGATCTGTACTGATATGCATTAAGGACAGGCCGTCGAGCATGTTGACGGTCCGTCAAGTTATCTCATCGATCAAGTTCCTGGAAAGTGAATATGTCATCAGACTGTCGACCTGCACCGTTGACATGATCAACGGTCCGTCAAAGTGCCTAGACTATGGAAGTCTTGCGAGTTGAAAATATGTCATCATATAGTTGACATGCTCGTCGAACATGTCAACGACCGTTGAAGCGCAACGACGGCCCGTCAAATTGCAAGCCGCGCTGGAACAGGACTGGATTGATTATTTTTAGTTTAACTTGTATAAATACCTGTTTAGGTTTTATTTTTCAAACAGCTGGAGTTTTAGACTTGTAGTAATTACATTTGGGTTGTTATTACTTTTGAAGATTTTTCCAGACAATTACATTCGTTTACATTCAAGTTTTATTCGTAAGTTCAAATACAAAATTCAATTATGCAATCTTCAATCCTTTATTATTTTCTTGTTGCCATGAGTAGCTGTCACGACCCGTCTAGGGGCCGCGACGGGTACCCGGGGCTAACCATTGAGCACCACTTATTCCACTACTCATCATACTCATTAAGCGTACTTTTATCAAATTCATACTCACAACATAGAAAAAAAATCAATTTTCGTTGGAAACATAATTACTTTATATATATATACATAAGCCCTTCGGCTAACAAAATAATAATACGTACACCATAGTAGCATCGTGAGACCATACTACCCACACATACGTATCTACGAGTCTCTACTAGAGTACTAGACATATGGATGGGACAAGACCCCGTCGTGCCCAAAATACATATACATATATACATACAAAAGGATAAACCCAATCAGCACCTCCGGAATAATGGAGTGCTCCTGTAAATCTGCTGATAGCTCCTATAGGTCTGCGCCGTCTCCCTGTCTACCTGTGGGCATGAACACAGTGTCCAAAGAAAACGGACGTCAGAAAGAATATTGTAGTGAGTATGTAAGGCATGAATGAAATAAACATGATAGGGAAATCATAAGTCATAAGGTGAAGGCAAAACCTGCGTGACCTTTAAGGATGAATACATTTCATACATATATCATATATACACAATCGTAGTACATGAATCATCATAGCGCATGCATCATTGTGTCTTATAATTCATCATCGTAGTACCGTATCTGTTCATACACATAAAGCATAATCCGTATTCGGCCATGTAGTGGCTCGACAATGTCACGACCCGACTAGGGCCGTGACGGGTACCCAGGGCTAACCACAGAGCACCACTCGTTCTACTACTCATCATACTCATTAAACGTTCTTTTATCCAATTCATATACTCAAATCATAAGAAAATCATTTTTTCATTTGAGAACATAGATACTTTTATATAGACATAAGCCTTTCGGCTATCAAAATGATATATATATATATATATATATATATATATATATATATATATATACAGTAGTAACCTCGTGAGACCATATAACCCACACTGTGTATCTACGAGCCTCTACTAGAGTGCTAGACATAAGGACGGGACCGGACCCCGTCATGCCCAAAATATACATATGTACACAAAAGAATAATCAAAAGCACCTACGGAACAACGGAGTGCTCTCAAATCAACTACTAGCTCCTACGAGTCTGGATTTAGATCACCTCCCTGTCTACCTGTGGGCATGAACACAGCGTCCAAAGAAAACAGACGTCAGTACGAATATATTGTACTGAGTATTAGAGTCATAAATGATAATAATACGTCAATGAGATAAAGGAAGCATCAAATAAGGAGTAACTGTATCTGACTGTCACTTATAAAAGAAATAATGTATGCTGGCCTACTTCATAATCATCATCTTATCATGTATGCGTAAATGTATAAGCTGCCCGTCGCTATAGGTACGGTGTGATAATTAGTAGCCTGCGTCAAGGCCTCCCGCGTCCGGGGTACCATCTCATGCCGCCCACTAGTGGTGCTGCCCGTGCCATATAGACACAGTGTAATCATCTATAAGCCCGCCCGCCTTAGCGGTGCTGCCCGGCCATATAGGTGCGGTGTAATATCATCATGTACATATCATATTCTCATCATACTATTATCTTAATGCATGACTGAAACTTAAGACAATTATACTCTATCGGGGTGACGTAAGTGTCACACCCTAATCTCACTAGGGTGTGATGGGCACTCGACCCCATATCCGGAGCCGAGCGAACCCACAGGCTTTCATTTCATACATAATCTTTCCGGACTTTAATCAAATAGAATGTAATACATAGTAAAACTTGCTAAAACATATATATATTTTGTAGCTTTCAAGTCAAACCAATCTGTAATCATACGGACTTTATAACGTGATACGAAACGACATATCGGCTGATGGAGCCGCTTACTAAACCGACATACCATACCCACGACTCTGTCTGCAAAGTCTCTAACATTAACAGAACCTTTAACACATATATTCTGACTCGGCAGTTCTCCGGGAGCAAATGGAGCTTGCCATCATCGCTGGAACATCTTCCATAATATCTTCAACTCATCTGGGAGTACCTGCGCGGCATGAAACGCAGCCCCCGAAGAAGAGGGGATCAGTACGGAATATGTACTGAGCATGTAAGGCATGAAGTACAGAAAACAAAGTCATAACCGAAGTAAAATGTATAGAAGCTGAGCACAATAACCAGAATACCAAAGTGTTGCATCTGACGTACAAATCATACATAAGAGGTTCCGGAAGACAAATACGGCAATCAAAATGCCGAAATGCTTTGCTTTCTTTTGAAAAAAAAAACATTTCTGTCGCATACACACAGAAAATCAAACACACAATTACCGCGGCCAAAAGTCCAGCGGTTAACATCCCAAACTCGACATACCGCGGTCAGGAGTCCAGCGGTCAATGTCGCAGATACCGCGGTCAGGGGTCCAGCGGTCAATATCACATAGTGCGGCATACCGCGGTCAGGGGTCCAGCGGTCAATGTCGCACATACCGCGGTCAGGGGTCCAGCGGTCAATAACCAAATTTATTACTTTCCAAACATAAATCACACATGTCAGAATCATGCATCACACATACATACAACGTGCCCCGGCCCTCGGTGAGGGACTCGGTGAATAGATTCATGTATGCCAAAATCGTATATCAGAAAAATACCGAATGGTAAGTAGCTTATCCAGAATATCAGAATACTTACTTTTCAACCACAACTGATGCATACCAAAGTCATGCAAAGGGCACAGGAACATGGTCGTCACTCCCGTATCTGGCGCCATAACACACCATACTCCAGAAGATTTCATAACATGTACACGGTATCTCGGGAACTGGACATATACCACGAGAACCCGAGAACCAGTCACATCATAATCCATATACACAGTAACTGGGGACGGACATATACCATAGTACCCCAGAACCGTACACGGTAACCAGAGATGGACATATACCACAGTACTCCGGAACCGAACACATCATACTCCATATACATGGCAACCGGGGACAGACATATACCACAGTACCCCGGAGCCGGACACCTCATACTTCAGAATTACATACATGGAACCCGACCCCTAGACAAAAGGACTCGGCGAACCATACGCACGATACATACCGGCCCGGAACTCGGTGAAAGGGATCATAGCATATATACGAGCGGAGTAGTAAGAAACTAGGTGCACATAAATTAAAACCCGATGAAAGAATCGAATGTATTATCAGGATATTCGTAACGGATTATTTATAACCGAATACTTATTTCGGATACTTATATCAGATAACTTGTGTCAGGATATTTCTATCAACATACTTATATCAGATTACTCATAGCAGACTCCTTATATCGAATTACATTCTCACATCAGGATATTCACATTAAGGAGCTTTCCAATGACTTATGGAACCAATCAAACGGAGTATTAGATTCATAGACGAAAGTCTTACTTTTATATCATACAAAAATAGCTCAAGTGAGACAACGAAGGAAGTTTCAGAACTTGTGGGCCCACCTCGGGTCAAGTCGAGGTGGCGGATATAAATTACAAACATTGGACTCTATGGAGTCATCCATGAAGGTTTCAAAGCGAGCCTATCACGTCTGTACGGGTTATGGATGTTTGAACAGTTTTCCAACAAAACATAAGGGCTATAATTCAATTGTGCTGAATGAATAGTACCAAAAATTTAGACTCGCATTCCCATGAGTAGAATAACCTACGAGGCACAAATCCAAATCTAGTACACCTAGGACATGCCAAGAGAAGGAAAGGGATAGCTTTACATACCTCACTTGCGCCTTACGCTCGTCCAAACTCAATCCTCGTTTCGTCCAAAATCTACAATTGGTCATAGTTGCCAAATGTAAGTTTCAAGCTTAAATTCATATTGTGTACCGAAATTTTCGGCAGCATTTCCCCCGAGAATCATCTCGGCCCAAAATATCAACAACAACAACCCAACAATACCAACAACATCAACCATCATCACAAAATACATTATAATATAAATAGTCTTCTTTTCTACATAATTCAACAACTTCCATCCCAACTTCACACTATCAAACTAACGTCAACGTTTTTATGTTTATTCACTAATTCAAGACCATTCAAATACAATTCAAGAATGTTTTCCATTATTCTACAAAATATGCAAAAGTTCCACCAAACCATAATCCACCCAAAAACTCTCCAACTTCCCTAGAAACAAATTTTTAATGCATTTCTTGCTTCCAAATTCATGAACTATCTCCACAACACATATTTTAACAACATTATTCTTACAATTAAAGAAACGACACCAAGATCATATTAACTTGCAAATCAACCCGTAATCATTCCAACATCAATTTAAACCACCAAGTCCTCATTCTCCTCCTAGAATACATATTAACAACAATCAAATTGCTACATAGAAATTTATTCATTCTTCCTACACAACACACATACCACACGGCTAAGACTCCAACATCCATATTTCCATGAATTTTATCCATTTCCACATACTACAGCGTAAACAAACCCTTCATAACATATAAAAGATTATAAAATCTTACCTTTCTTCTTCAACTTCCTCACTTAGCTAGGGTTGTGATTTTGCGACAAAGAGCGGTTCTCTTGTTTCAACAATTATACCACGTTGAAGAGGACCCTTGAATTAGTAGGAATACTAAAAGAAATAAATTTTTTGATCAAGATTTTTTATCTTCATCTTCTCTGTTATATCCTGTATTTTCGAACGTCGGATTATTTGTAAGTCGAGGTGGGGCCCACACGTCAAGATTATTTTTGGGACATGTGACACGTTATATGAATCGCATATGTAAAGTTAAACACAACTCGTGAAGGGCCCTGGAGCCAAATCAAAGTGGAAGCCCTCCAAACGGATATTTTTAAGAAAACGTTTTCGGATGACCTGACTTGGAGGGGAAAAATCGGCATTATAAGTTTGGAATTCTGGAAAACGCCCAGAAATAAAAGTTGTAGATAATTGAAATAGCTTTCCAACGGTAGGTCGTGGGCCTATAGGTGACATCGGTACGAGGAGATATGGACGTTTTAAGGTTGAAAGGTCAGTGGGCTAGGCCCAACTCGTGACCAACCGAGTTGGCCCAAAAAAAAAATGAAAAAAAAATCTTAGGCCCAATGTTTAAGGGGTGGCCGGCCAAGTGAGGCCCAACCCATAGTTTAATTAAATTTCCATGTGCTAATTAATATAAGAGCCTTGGATGAGTCATAAAGCATAGAAGTTTCAAGAAAACTTGAGAGAAAGAAAAGAACGAACAAGAGAAAACTCCATGGCCATTTCGGCCAAGATGGGGGAATTTTCCCCCCATGAAATATTGTTCTAAAATTTATTTTCTTGTTGTATACCCACTAATTCAAGGGTCCTCTACAACTTGGTGTAATTATTTTGGAAGATAGAACCCTTGGTTCATCAAATGCACACCTTGGTCAAGTGAAGAAGTAAGGAGAAAAAGGTAAGAATTAATCCCTTTTTATGTGGTATGAAGGGTTTATTTATGTTGTAGTATGTAGAAATGGTTAGAATTCATGAAAGTATGGAAATTTGTATGGTGTTTATATGTATGTAAGTAGCCGTGTGCATGTGAATATTGTATAGCCAAAATGAGTTAATTTTATGTTGTATTTTAGTTGTGGTTATGGTGAAAATTATATTGGGAATGAAAGTTGAATGAATTTTGGTTGAAGTTGGAATGTAGAAGATTATGTCACTTTAGAATGATTTTGTGATATTATGGAAATAAAGTTGTTAAGATGTGAATTATGATTATGGTTGATGAAATTGGAAGATGGAAATATGTTATGGATAGGTAGGTTGAATATTAGAAGTTTTGGATGAATTATGACTTTGATGGAAAGTTTGTATATTTTGTATACCTTGTGAATATTTTGTGGAAATGATATGAAATATTTCCAAATTGTATTGTAATGATCTTGATTAGTGAATGAATATGAGAAGGTTGATATTGACTTGAAAGTGTAAAGTTGGTTTGGAAGTTGTTGCATTATTTGAAAGAGAAGACAATTTATGTTAGAATGCATTTCTAATGGATTGTTGATATTGTTGGCATTGTTGATTGGGTTGGTTGTTGCTATTTGAGCCGAGTTGAATCTCGGGGATGTTGTATGTATAGGGGAGATGCTGCCCAAATTTCCGTAGACAAGTATTGGCAAAAATTGAACCTTTAGGCCCTATGAGTAATACTTGATAAACATGACCAAATGCAGATTTCAGACGAAACGGGATTTGAATTTGGAAAGGCGAATAAGGTATGTAAAGTCTATCCCTTCATTCTCAGGCATGTTCTAGACGTAATAGGCTCGGCTGCGAGCCTTAGATACGACTCTGTTCTTCGGAATTCGAGATTGAAATCTGCTCCATTTCCTTCAGTAAGATTGAATCAGTTTTCTTATAACATGCCCTTAAAGTAAACTTTATGTATGCAACTTTCCTAAACGGAGTCGGTATGCTTTTAAATGATTATGGACGACCTCATAAGGTCTATTATCTGTAATTTACGTACGCCGCCTCGAGTTGGTCCGTGGTGGGCCCACAAAGCCCGATACCTTCTGTATAACTTTAACTACCTTGTTTCTGTCCGATTTTCTCAGACAACGTCTGGACTAATATTCTATCCGTTATATGGCAAGCGTTATGACTATTTTCATAAATCTGACAAAATATTTTTGACATCTGGAAATCTGATCCTGGTAATAATCTGTCGTGCCATCCCAAGTGATATATAGGCGCGTATTTTGAATACTGTCCGAATACTTTGATTTGACCTGCCGTTTGGCCTATTTCAGTTCCATTGAGTCTGTATGATGATCTGTATGTATGTGGTTTCTCATTAATCTGTTCGTGGATGCCTCAACGCTTCCTTCACTGCGCCCGGGCCAGGTTCTGTTATCGTGCATATTCTACTGCATTGTTCACCGCGTCCCTCGGTGTGCGGGCCGGGATCTGTTTACATCTGTATATGATATTATGATGTGTGTATGGGGTTGGCGGCCAGGATGGCATATGATCTGATCTGTCTGTCCACCGCGTCCCGTACTAAGAGGGTCGGGTTCTGTTACCGCGTCCCTCATGAGAGGGCCGGGATCTGTATGTATGTATGTATATGCTATCTGCATCTGTATAAGCATATGACTCTGTATGGCTCTGTATGACTCTGCATGCATGATTCTGTCTGTCCGTCTGGATTATGATTCCGTCCGTCCGTCTGGATTATGATTCCGTCCGTCCGTCTGGATTATGATTCCGTCTGTCCGTCTGGATTATGATTCCGTCCGTCCGTCTGGATTATGATTCCGTCCGTCCGTCTGGATTATGATTCCGTCCGTCCGTCTGGATTATGATTCCGTCCGTCCGGCTGGATTATGATTCTGTCCGGTACATTTCTGCCCGTCCGTTTGGATTATGATTCGGTCCGCTATATTTCTGTGCTTCTGGTTCAGACTATGATTATATTTGTTATATTTTCGCTTTACATACTCGGTACATTTTTCGTACTGACCCCCGGTTCTTCGGGGGCTGCGTTACATGCCCGCAGGTACAGACGCACCCGGTGATACGCCGCCAGTCTAGGACACTGATTCTGTTGTTTTGGGAGAGCTCCTTTGATCCGGAGCGTGTACTGTTGGTATTTATCTTCTGACATCTATATATTCTGTATGTACTGTAACTTGGGATACGGCGGGGCCCTGTCCCGTCATCTGATTTTGTATGTCCGATTAGAGGCCTGTAGATATGTATGTGGGTTATGGGTTGTCACTGTTCAGGTAGGTATGTACGAGTTTGCTATTCTGTCTGCTATGATAGCCTTAACGGCTTAAGTGTAAGTCTAAGTATGCTTATGTATGTATATGTTCTCGTGCGCTGTATTTTATTTTATTATGGATCCGTGTACAGCTAATGTGAATTAGGTTTTTTGGGCACGCCAACTCTGGTAGGTAATTACGTACAAGTACCCAGTTAGGATACCAGTCACGGCCCACGGGGTTGGGTTGTGACAGAACTGGTATCAGAGCGGTTTGTCCTTGGAATGTCTATAGGCCGTGTCTAGTAGAGTGTTGTTTATCGGTGTGTTGTGCACCACATCTATAAACAGGAGGCTACAAGACATTTAGGATGTTACCCTTTCTTTGAATCTTAGATCGTGCGATAGAGCTGTATGGTTAGGATGTTTCTTTTCCTACGAATTGTTGTATCTACGGCGAGGCTCCAACGAGCAACAGTGTCAGCATTTGCGAAATTGTTTCTGACCCTCTTCCTGCAGGTGATTGTGGATTGATAAAGAATGAAAAGGGCAGCTTCTGACGATGTGGATGGGGGTGCTAAGAAGGCCCCCAGGATATTACCAGGACCGAGTAAGCAGAGCCCCAACTACTCGATTGAGACAGACCCTTCGGAGGATCCGGCAACGATACCTCCAGAGTTCCTTACCCCCAGAGAAGAGGATATCCACGATACAGATCCACTAGAGCATTCCTCTGGGACGCCGGAGGAGGAGGTTTCCGGGGACATGCCAGCAGCTCCCGTGGTGGAGCACTAAATCAGACAGGCCTCCCCGGAGAGTGTTACGCCCTACTACAATCCTTTGTCCTGGCCATCAGTGAACCAGGAATTGCCGGGCTACCTATACTCCTCCGATTCAGATGCAGGTAATAGCGGGAGCCAGACGAGTGGGGGGCAGACAGACGATGATGATGATGGACACATTTCCAACGGCAGCTCCCCAGGTCAGACCCGAGGTTGATGATTTATAAGTATATGTGTTTCCTAGAGCTTCCTATGTGTGTATGATTTCTGTAGAATATTATTCAATGACGACAACGGAAAAAAAAAATTAAAAAGGGATTAAAGACCCAGTGGTTAAAAACAAGGGCGACTGAGATGTCCCCGCCACCAGTGTTAATCTAGAAAACCCAGATGAAAGTGAAAATTGAAGATTCAGAAGGGCAACATGGTAATTGTATGGTTTAGACCGGAGTGGGACACGTTATGAAAACTTTCCGAAAATTTACTAAGACCCCGATCGACCCTAGATTACGTGACAAAGGTCGTGTGGGGCAGTCGACGCAATTATATTAGCATTAACGCATCAAAACACATGAAAGTTTTGAGGTTAAGCGTGCTGGAGCCAGAGCAATTCTAGGATGGGTGACCCCTTGGGAAGGATAAAAAATTTCACAAATGTAAGTATAAGCTATGAATGGAAATTTGGGGTAACCTAAAGAAAAAGAGAATGTGTGGAGTAGCCAGTACCCTTATAGGAGTCACGCAGATCGAGTAAGAAGAATTTGGAAAAGAGTCTGAATGAGGATCTGGAAACATTGCGAATAGATATATTGTGATTGCACTTTTGCGATGAGACACAATAAGGGAATGTTATGTATCAAAGGCATAAGAAGGGGATCCAAATAAAAATCTAAGAAATATGGTGAAGGAAAATATTGTAAGTGTACCTCTGTAATAGCGCAACAACGATAAGGAAGTTGTATGCATAAGAAAGTAAGAAAGGGCCTAAGGGCTATTGTACAGGGTCAGTAGAGTTCCATAAGGATACAAACTTATTTGTTATATTTGATTGGATACTTTGATGAAATAACTCGTGGTACAACGATCAGGGTGAGTAATGAAACGTCGACAAGGGAAATTTTCGTAAATCACTGAAGCCTTAGTGGAAGTGGTCTAATTCTAATCAAGATTCTGTCTGCTATACTTCTGCGCCTCTGACTGTACTTCTGCACCTTTGACTTTGATGAGGCTCTGTCTATGATGCCTCTGTACTTCTGGATCTGATTACGTTTCTGTCTGATATGCCTCTGTACGTTCAACTCTGATTACGAATTTGTCTGATACATCTCTGTACATCTGATTTTGATCACGGAACGTCTGACATACTTCCATACGTCTGACTTTGACTACGAATCTGTCCGCCATAGTTCAGTACATCTGACTCTGATTATGGATCTGTCCGGTATGCTTCTGTGCGTCTGACCCTAGTTTTGAATCTGTTCGATATGACATGGGATTATGATAACGTTGTAAGTAACCGAGAAGTGTGACAAGGGGTGAAAGATGTTGATGGTAATTGTAACATTGAAAAGAATTTTGAAGGAGAGAAAGGAACCTCCCCGAAATATGATGAAACTTCATAAGGACAGTCGAACATTCGAGGACGAATGTTTTAAATGGGGGGAGGATGTTATATCCTGTATTTTCGAACGTCGGATTATTTGTAAGTCGAGGTGGGGCCCACACGTCAAGATTGTTTTTGGGACATGTGACAAGTTATATGAATCGCATATGTAAAGTTAAACACAACTCGGGAAGGGCCCTGGGGCCAAATCAAAGTGGAAGCCCTCCAAACGGATATTTTTAAGAAAACGTTTTCGGATGACCTGACTTGGAGGGGAAGAATCGGCATTATAAGTTTGGAATTCTGGAAAACGCCCAGAAATAAAAGTTGTAGATAATTGAAATAGCTTTCCAACGGTAGGTCGTGGGCCTATAGGTGACATCGGTACGAGGAGATATGGACGTTTTAAGGTTGAAAGGTCAGTGGGCTAGGCCCAACTCGTGACCAACCGAGTTGGCCCAAAAAAAAATGAAAAAAAAATCTTAGGCCCAATGTTTAAGGGGTAGCCGGCCAAGTGAGGCCCAACCCATAGTTTAATTAAATTTCCATGTGCTAATTAATATAAGAGCCTTGGATGAGTCATAAAGCATAGAAGTTTCAAGAAAACTTGAGAGAAAGAAAAGAACGAACAAGGAGAAAACTCCATGGCCATTTCGGCCAAGATGGGGGAATTTTCCCCCCATGAAATATTGTTCTAAAAATTATTTTCTTGTTGTATACCCACTAATTCAAGGGTCCTCTACAACTTGGTGTAATTATTTTGGAAGATAGAACCCTTGGTTCATCAAATGCACACCTTGGTCAAGTGAAGAAGTAAGGAGAAAAAGGTAAGAATTAATCCCTTTTTATGTGGTATGAAGGGTTTATTTATGTTGTAGTATGTAGAAATGGTTAGAATTCATGAAAGTATGGAAATTTGTATGGTGTTTATATGTGTGTAAGTAGTCGTGTGCATGTGAATATTGTATAGCCAAAATGAGTTAATTTTATGTTGTATTTTAGTTGTGGTTATGGTGAAAATTATATTGGGAATGAAAGTTGAATGAATTTTGGTTGAAGTTGGAATGTAGAAGATTATGTCACTTTAGAATGATTTTGTGATATTATGGAAATGAAGTTGTTAAGATGGGAATTATGATTATGGTTGATGAAATTGGAAGATGGAAATATGTTATGGATAGGTAGGTTGAATATTAGAAGTTTTGGATGAATTATGACTTTGATGGAAAGTTTGTATATTTTGTATACCTTGTGAATATTTTGTGGAAATGATATGAAATATTTCCAAATTGTATTGTAATGATCTTGATTAGTGAATGAATATGAGAAGGTTGATATTGACTTGAAAGTGTAAAGTTGGTTTGGAAGTTGTTGCCTTATTTGAAAAAGAAGACAATTTATGTTAGAATGCATTTCTAATGGATTGTTGATATTGTTGGCATTGTTGATTGGGTTGGTTGTTGCTATTTGAGCCGAGTTGAATATCGGGGATGTTGTATGTATAGGGGAGATGCTGCCCAAATTTCCGTAGACAAGTATTGGCAAAAATTGAACCTTTAGGCCCTATGATTAATATTTGATAAACATGACCAAATGCAGATTTCGGACGAAACGGGATTTGAATTTGGAAAGGCATAAGGAGCGAATAAGGTATGTAAAGCCTACCCCTTCATTCTCAGGCATGTTCTAGACGTAATAGGCTCGGCTGCGAGCCTTAGATACGAATCTGTTCTTCGGAATTCGAGATTGAAATCTGCTCCATTTCCTTCAGTAAGATTTAATCAGTTTTCTTATAACATGCCCTTAAAGTAAACTTTATGTATGCAACTTTCCTAAACGGAGTCGGTATGCTTCTAAATGATTATGGACGACCTCATAAGATCTATTATCTGTAATTTACATACGCTGCCTCGAGTTGGTTCGAGGTGGGCCCACAAAGCCCGATACCTTCTGTATAACTTTAACTACCTTGTTTCTGTCCGATTTTCTCAGACAACGTCTGGACTAATATTCTATCCGTTATATGGCAAGCGTTATGACTCTTTTCATAAATCTGACAAAATATTTTTGACATCTGGAAATCTGATCCTGGTAATAATCTGTCGTGCCATCCCAAGTGATATATAGGCGCGTCTTTTGAATACTGTCCGAATACTTTGATTTGACCTGCCGTTTGGCCTATTTCAGTTCCATTGAGTCTGTATGATGATCTGTATGTATGTGGTTTCTCATTAATATGTTCGTGGATGCCTCAACGCTTCCTTCACTGCGCCCGGGCCAGGTTCTGTTATCGTGCATATTCCACTGCATTGTTCACCGCGTCCCTCGGTGTGCGGGCCGGGATCTGTTTACATCTGTATATGATATTATGATGTGTGTATGGGGTTGGCGGCCAGGATGGCATATGATCTGATCTGTCTGTCCACCGCGTCCCGTACTAAGAGGGCCGGGTTCTGTTACCGCGTCCCTCATGAGAGGGCCGGGATATGTATGTATGTATGTATATGCTATCTGCATCTGTATAAGCATATGACTCTGTATGGCTCTGTATGACTCTGCATGCATGATTCTGTCTGTCCGTCTGGATTATGATTCCGTCCGTCCGTCTGGATTATGATTCTGTCCGTCCGTCCATCTGGATTATGATTCCGTCCGTCCGTCTGGATTATGATTCTGTCTGTCCGGCTGGATTATGATTCTGTCCGGTACATTTCTGCCCGTCCGTTTGGATTATGATTCGGTCCGCTATATTTCTGTGCTTCTGGTTCAGACTATGATTATATTTGTTATATTTTCGCTTTACATACTCGGTACATTTTTCGTACTGACCCCCAGTTCTTCGGGGGCTGCGTTACATGCCCGCAGGTACAGACGCACCCGGTGATACGCCGCCAGTCTAGGACACTGATTCTGCTGTTTTGTGAGAGCTCCTTTGATCCGGAGCGTGTACTGTTGGTATATATCTTCTGACATCTATATATTCTGTATGTATGGTAACTTGGGGTACGGCGGGGCCCTGTCCCGTCATCTGATTTTGTATGTCCGATTAGAGGCCTGTAGATATGTATGTGGGTTATGGGTTGTCATTGTTCAGGTAGGTATGTACGAGTTTGCTATTCTGTCTGCTATGATAGCCTTAACGGCTTAAGTGTAAGTCTAAGTATGCTTATGTATGTATATGTTCTCGTGCGCTGTATTTTATTTTATTATGGATCCGTGTACAGCTAATGTGAATTAGGTTTTTTGGGCACGCCAACTCTGGTAGGTAATTACGTACGGGTATCCAGTTAGGATACCAGTCACGGCCCACGGGGTTGGGTTGTGACAGAAGTGGTATCAGAGCGGTTTGTCCTTGGAATGTCTACAGGCCGTGTCTAGTAGAGTGTTGTTTATCGGTGTGTTGTGCACCACATCTACAAACAGGAGGCTACAAGACATTTAGGATGTTACCCTTTCTTTGAATCTTAGATCGTGCGATAGAGCCGTATGGTTAGGATGTTTCTTTTCCTACGAATTGCTGTATCTACGGCGAGGCTCCAACGAGCAACAGTGTCAGCATTTGGGAAATTGTTTCTGACCCTCTTCCTGCAGGTGATTTTGGATTGATAAAGAATGAAAAGGGCAGCTTCTGACGATGTGGATGGGGGTGCTAAGAAGGCCCCCAGGATATTACCAGGACCGAGTAAGCAGAGCCCCAACTACTCGATTGAGACAGACCCTTCGGAGGATCCGGCAACGATACCTCCAGAGTTCCTTACCCCCAGAGAATAGGATATCCACGATACAGATCCACTAGAGCATTCCTCTGGGACGCCGGAGGAGGAGGTTTCCGGGGACATGCCAGCAGCTCCCGTGGTGGAGCACTAAGTCAGACAGGCCTCCCCGGAGAGTGTTACGCCCTACTACAATCCTTTGTCCTGGCCATCAGTGAACCAGGAATTGCCGGGCTACCTATACTCCTCCGATTCGGATGCAGGTAATAGCGGGAGCCAGACGAGTGGGGGGCAGACAGACGATGATGATGATGGACACATTTCCAACGGCAGCTCCCCAGTTCAGACCCGAGGTTGATCATTTATAAGTATATGAGTTTCCTAGAGCTTCCTATGTGTGTATGATTTCTGTAGAATATTATTCAATGACGACAACGGAAAAAAAAAATTAAAAAGGGATTAAAGACCCAGTGGTTAAAAACAAGGGCGACTGAGATGTCCCCGCCACCAGTGTGAATCTAGAAAACCCAGATGAAAGTGAAAATTGAAGATTCAGAAGGGCAACATGGTAATTGTATGGTTTAGACCGGAGTGGGACCCGTTATGAAAACTTTCCGAAAATTTACTAAGACCCCGATCGGCCCTAGATTACGTGACAAAGGTCGTGTGGGGCAGTCGACGCAATTATATTAGCATTAACGCATCAAAACACATGAAAGTTTTGAGGTAAAGCGTGCTGGAGCCAGAGCAATTCTGGGATGGGTGACCCCTTGGGAAGGATAAAAAATTTCACAAATGTAAGTATAAGCTATGAATGGAAATTTGGGGTAACCTAAAGAAAAAGAGAATGTGTGGAGTAGCCAGTACCCTTATAGGAGTCACGCAGATCGAGTAAGAAGAATTTGGAAAAGAGTCTGAATGAGGATCTGGAAACATTGCGAATAGATATATTGTGATTGCACTTTTGCGATGAGACACAATAAGGGAATGTTATGTATCAAAGGCATAAGAAGGGGATCCAAATAAAAATCTAAGAAATATGGTGAAGGAAAATATTGTAAGTGTACCTCTGTAATAGCGCAACAACGATAAGGAAGTGGTATGCATAAGAAAGTAAGAAAGGGCCTAAGGGCTATTGTACAGGGTCAGTAGAGTTCCATAAGGATACAAACTTATTTGTTATATTTGATTGGATACTTTGATGAAATAACTCGTGGTACAACGATCAGGGTGAGTAATGAAACGTCGACAAGGGAAATTTTCGTAAATCACTGAAGCCTTAGTGGAAGTGGTCTAATTCTAATCAAGATTCTGTCTGCTATACTTCTGCGCCTCTGACTGTACTTCTGCACCTTTGACTTTGATGAGGCTCTGTCAATGATGCCTCTGTACTTCTGGATCTGATTACGTTTCTGTCTGATATGCCTCTGTACGTTCAACTCTGATTACGAATTTGTCTGATACATCTCTGTACATCTGATTCTGATCACGGAACGTCTGACATACTTCCATACGTCTGACTTTGACTACGAATCTGTCCACCATAGTTCAGTACATCTGACTCTGATTATGGATCTGTCCGGTATGCTTCTGTGCGTCTGACCCTAGTTTTGAATCTGTTCGATATGACATGGGATTATGACAACGTTGTAAGTAACCGAGAAGTGTGACAAGGGGTGAAAGATGTTGATGGTAATTGTAACATCGAAAAGAATTTTGAAGGAGAGAAAGGAACCTCCCCGAAATATGATGAAACTTCATAAGGACAGTCGAACATTCGAGGACGAATGTTTTAAATGGGGGGAGGATGTTATATCCTGTATTTTCGAACGTCGGATTATTTGTAAGTCGAGGTGGGGCCCACACGTCAAGATTGTTTTTGGGACATGTGACAAGTTATATGAATCGCATATGTAAAGTTAAACACAACTCGGGAAGGGCCCTGGGGCCAAATCAAAGTGGAAGCCCTCCAAACGGATATTTTTAAGAAAACGTTTTCGGATGACCTGACTTGGAGGGGAAAAATCGGCATTATAAGTTTGGAATTCTGGAAAACGCCCAGAAATAAAAGTTGTAGATAATTGAAATAGCTTTCCAACGGTAGGTCGTGGGCCTATAGGTGACATCGGTACGAGGAGATATGGACGTTTTAAGGTTGAAAGGTCAGTGGGCTAGGCCCAACTCGTGACCAACCGAGTTGGCCCAAAAAAAAAATGAAAAACAAATCTTAGGCCCAATGTTTAAGGGGTGGCCGGCCAAGTGAGGCCCAACCCATAGTTTAATTAAATTTCCATGTGCTAATTAATATAAGAGCCTTGGATGAGTCATAAAGCATAGAAGTTTCAAGAAATCTTGAGAGAAAGAAAAGAACGAACAAGGAGAAAACTCCATGGCCATTTCGGCCAAGATGGGGGAATTTTCCCCCCATGAAATATTGTTCTAAAAATTATTTTCTTGTTGTATACCGACTAATTCAAGGGTCCTCTACAACTTGGTGTAATTATTTTGGAAGATAGAACCCTTGGTTCATCAGATGCACACCTTGGTCAAGTGAAGAAGTAAGGAGAAAAAGGTAAGAATTAATCCCTTTTTATGTGGTATGAAGGGTTTATTTATGTTGTAGTATGTAGAAATGGTTAGAATTCATGAAAGTATGGAAATTTTTATGGTGTTTATATGTGTGTAAGTAGCCGTGTGCATGTGAATATTGTATAGCCAAAATGAGTTAATTTTATGTTGTATTTTAGTTGTGGTTATGGTGAAAATTATATTGGGAATGAAAGTTGAATGAATTTTGGTTGAAGTTGGAATGTAGAAGATTATGTCACTTTAGAATGATTTTGTGATATTATGGAAATGAAGTTGTTAAGATGTGAATTATGACTATGGTTGATGAAATTGGAAGATGGAAATATGTTATGGATAGGTAGGTTGAATATTAGAAGTTTTGGATGAATTATGACTTTGGTCGAAAGTTTGTATATTTTGTATACCTTGTGAATATTTTGTGGAAATGATATGAATTATTTTCAAATTGTATTGTAATGATCTTGATTAGTGAATGAATATGAGAAGGTTGATATTGACTTGAAAGTGTAAAGTTGGTTTGGAAGTTGTTGCATTATTTGAAAAAGAAGACAATTTATGTTAGAATGCATTTCTAATGGATTGTTGATATTGTTGGCGTTGTTGATTGGGTTGGTTGTTGCTATTTGAGCCGAGTTGAATATCGGGGATGTTGTATGTATAGGGGAGATGCTGCCCAAATTTCCGTAGACAAGTATTGGCAAAAATTGAACCTTTAGGCCCTATGATTAATATTTGGTAAACATGACCAAATGCAGATTTCGGATGAAACGGGATTTGAATTTGGAAATGAGTAAGGAGCGAATAAGGTATGTAAAGCCTACCCCTTCATTCTCAGGCATGTTCTAGACGTAATAGGCTCGGCTGCGAGCCTTAGATACGACTCTGTTCTTTGGAATTCGAGATTGAAATCTGCTCCATTTCCTTCAGTAAGATTGAATCAGTTTTCTTATAACATGCCCTTAAAGTAAACTTTATGTATGCAACTTTCCTAAACGGAGTCGGTATGCTTCTAAATGATTATGGACGACCTCATAAGGTCTATTATCTGTAATTTACGTACGCCGCCTCGAGTTGGTCCGAGGTGGGCCCACAAAGCCCGATACCTTCTGTATAACTTTAACTACCTTGTTTCTGTCCGATTTTCTCAGACAACGTCTGGACTAATATTCTATCCGTTATATGGCAAGCGTTATGACTATTTTCATAAATCTGACAAAATATTTTTGACATCTGGAAATCTGATCCTGGTAATAATCTGTCGTGCCATCCCAAGTGATATATAGGCGCGTATTTTGAATACTGTCCGAATACTTTGATTTGACCTGCCGTTTGGCCTATTTCAGTTCCATTGAGTCTGTATGATGATCTGTATGTATGTGGTTTCTCATTAATCTATTCGTGGATGCCTCAACGCTTCCTTCACTGCGCCCGGGCCAGGTTCTGTTATCGTGCATATTCTACTGCATTGTTCACCGCGTCCCTCGGTGTGCGGGCCGGGATCTGTTTACATCTGTATATGATATTATGATGTGTGTATGGGGTTGGCGGCCAGGATGGCATATGATCTGATCTGTCTGTCCACCGCGTCCCGTACTAAGAGGGCCGGGTTCTGTTACCGCGTCCCTCATGAGAGGGCCGGGTTCTGTTACCGCGTCCCTCATGAGAGGGCCGGGATCTGTATATATGTATGTATATGCTATCTGCATCTGTATAAGCATATGACTCTGTATGGCTCTGTATGACTCTGCATGCATGATTCTGTCTGTCCGTCTGGATTATGATTCCGTCCGTCTGTCTGGATTATGATTCCGTCCGTCCGTCTGGATTATGATTCCGTCCGTCCGTTTGGATTATGATTCTGTCTGTCCGGCTGGATTTTGATTCTGTCTGGTACATTTCTGCCCGTCCGTTTGGATTATGATTCGGTCCGCTATATGTCTGTGCTTCTGGTTCAGACTATGATTATATTTGTTATATTTTCGCTTTACATACTCGGTACATTTTTCGTACTGACCCCCGGTTCTTCGGGGGCTGCGTTACATGCCCGCAGGTACAGACGCACCCGGTGATACGCCGCCAGTCTAGGACACTGATTCTGCTGTTTTGGGAGAGCTCCTTTGATCTGGAGTGTGTACTTTTGGTGTATATCTTCTGACATCTATATATTTTGTATGTATGGTAACTTGGGGTACGGCGGGGCCCTGTCCCGTCATCTGATTTTGTATGTCCGATTAGACGCCTGTAGATATGTATGTGGTTTATGGGTTGTCACTGTTCAGGTAGGTATGTACGAGTTTGCTATTCTGTCTGCTATGATAGCCTTAACGGCTTAAGTGTAAGTCTAAGTATGCTTATGTATGTATATGTTCTCGTGCGTTGTATTTTATTTTGTTATAGATCCGTGTACAGCTAATGTGAATTAGGTTTTTTGGGCACCCCAACTCTGGTAGGTAATTACGTACGGGTATCCAGTTAGGATACCAGTCACGGCCCACGGGGTTGGGTTGTGACAGAAGTGGTATCAGAGCGGTTAGTCCTTGGAATGTCTACAGGCCGTGTCTAGTAGAGTCTTGTTTATCGGTGTGTTGTGCACCACATCTATAAACAGGAGGCTACAAGACATTTAGGATGTTACCCTTTCTTTGAATCTTAAATCGTGCGATAGAGCCGTATGGTTAGGATGTTTCTTTTCCTACGAATTGCTGTATCTACGGCGAGGCTCCAACGAGCAACAGTGTCAGCATTTTGTAAATTGTTTCTGACCCTCTTCCTGCAGGTGATTGTGGATTGATAAAGAATGAAAAGGGCAGCTTCTGACGATGTGGATGGGGGTGCTAAGAAGGCCCCCAGGATATTACCAGGACCGAGTAAGCAGAGCCCCAACTACTCGATTGAGACAGACCCTTCGGAGGATCCTGCAACGATACCTCCAGAGTTCCTTACCCCCAGAGAAGAGGATATCCACGATACAGATCCACTAGAGCATTCCTCTGGGACGCCGGAGGAGGAGGTTTCCAGGGACATGCCAGCAGCTCCCGTGGTGGAGCACTAAGTCAGACAGGCCTCCCCGGAGAGTGTTACGCCCTACTACAGTCCTTTGTCCTGGCCATCAGTGAACCAGGAATTGCCGGGCTACCTATACTCCTCCGATTCGGATGCAGGTAATAGCGGGAGCCAGACGACTGGGGGGCAGACAGACGATGATGATGATGGACACATTTCCAACGGAAGCTCCCCAGGTCAGACCCGAGGTTGATCATTTATAAGTATATGAGTTTCCTAGAGCTTCTTATGTGTGTATGATTTCTGTAGAATATTATTCAATGACGACAACGGAAAAAAAAAATTAAAAAGGGATTAAAGACCCAGTGGTTAAAAACAAGGGCGACTGAGATGTCCCCGCCACCAGTGTGAATCTAGAAAACCCAGATGAAAGTGAAAATTGAAGATTCAGAAGGGCAACATGGTAATTGTATGGTTTAGACCGGAGTGGGACCCGTTATGAAAACTTTCCAAAAATTTACTAAGACCCCGATCGGCCCTAGATTACGTGACAAAGGTCGTGTGGAGCAGTCGACGCAATTATATTAGCATTAACGCATCAAAACACATGAAAGTTTTGAGGTTAAGCGTGCTGGAGCCAGAGCAATTCTGGGATGGGTGACCCCTTGGGAAGGATAAAAAATTTCACAAATGTAAGTATAAGCTATGAATGGAAATTTGGGGTAACCTAAAGAAAAAGAGAATGTGTGGAGTAGCCAGTACCCTTATAGGAGTCACGCAGATCGAGTAAAAAGAATTTGGAAAAGAGCCTGAATGAGGATCTGGAAACATTGCGAATAGATATATTGTGATTGCACTTTTGCGATGAGACACAATAAGGGAATGTTATGTATCAAAGGCATAAGAAGGGGATCCAAATAAAAATCTAAGAAATATGGTGAAGGAAAATATTGTAAGTGTACCTCTGTAATAGCGCAACAACGATAAGGAAGTGGTATGCATAAGAAAGTAAGAAAGGGCCTAAGGGCTATTGTACAGGGTCAGTAGAGTTCCATAAGGATACAAACTTATTTGTTATATTTGATTGGATACTTTAATGAAATAACTCGTGGTACAACGATCAGGGTGAGTAATGAAACGTCGACAAGGGAAATTTTCGTAAATCACTGAAGCCTTAGTGGAAGTGGTCTAATTCTAATCAAGATTCTGTCTGCTATACTTCTGCGCCTCTGACTGTACTTCTGCACCTTTGACTTTGATGAGGCTCTGTCTATGATGCCTCTGTACTTCTGGATCTGATTACGTTTCCGTCTGATATGCCTCTGTACGTTCAACTCTGATTACGAATTTGTCTGATACATCTCTGTACATCTGATTTTGATCACAGAACGTCTGACATACTTCCATACGTCTGACTTTGACTACGAATATGTCCGCCATAGTTCAGTACATCTGAATCTGATTATGGATCTGTCCGGTATGCTTCTGTGCGTCTGACCCTAGTTATGAATCTGTTCGATATGACATGGGATTATGATAACGTTGTAAGTAACCGAGAAGTGTGACAAGGGGTGAAAGATGTTGATGGTAATTGTAACATTGAAAAGAATTTTGAAGGAGAGAAAGGAACCTCCCCGAAATATGATGAAACTTCATAAGGACAGTCGAACATTCGAGGACGAATGTTTTAAATGGGGGGAGGATGTTATATCCTGTATTTTCGAACGTCGGATTAATTTGTAAGTCGAGGTGGGGCCCACACGTCAAGATTTTTTTTGGGACATGTGACAAGTTATATGAATTGCATATGTAAAGTTAAACACAACTCGTGAAGGGCCCTGGGGCCAAATCAAAGTGGAAGCCCTCCAAACGGATATTTTTAAGAAAACGTTTTCGGATGACCTGACTTGGAGGGGAATAATCGGCATTATAAGTTTGGAATTCTGGAAAACGCCCAGAAATAAAAGTTGTAGATAATTGAAATAGCTTTCCAACGGTAGGTCGTGGGCCTATAGGTGACATCGGTACGAGGAGATATGGACGTTTTAAGGTTGAAAGGTCAGTGGGCTAAGCCCAACTCCTGACCAACCGAGTTGGCCCAAAAAAAAAATGAAAAAAAAATCTTAGGCCCAATGTTTAAGGGGTGGCCGGCCAAGTGAGGCCCAACCCATAGTTTAATTAAATTTCCATGTGCTAATTAATATAAGAGCCTTGGATGAGTCATAAAGCATAGAAGTTTCAAGAAAACTTGAGAGAAAGAAAAGAACGAACAAGGAGAAAACTCCATGGCCATTTCGGCCAAGATGGGGGAATTTTCCCCCCATGAAATATTGTTCTAAAAATTATTTTCTTGTTGTATACCCACTAATTCAACGGTCCTCTACAACTTGGTGTAATTATTTTGGAAGATAGAACCCTTCGTTCATCAAATGCACACCTTGGTCAAGTGAAGAAGTAAGGAGAAAAAGGTAAGAATTAATCCCTTTTTATGTGGTATGAAGGGTTTATATATGTTGTAGTATGTAGAAATGGTTAGAATTCATGAAAGTATGGAAATTTGTATGGTGTTTATATGTGTGTAAGTAGCCGTGTGCATGTGAATATTGTATAGCCAAAATGAGTTAATTTTATGTTGTATTTTAGTTGTGGTTATGGTGAAAATTATATTGGAAATGAAAGTTGAATGAATTTTGGTTGAAGTTGGAATGTAGAAGATTATGTCACTTTAGAATGATTTTGTGATATTATGGAAATGAAGTTGTTAAGATGTGAATTATGATTATGGTTGATGAAATTGGAAGATGGAAATATGTTATGGATAGGTAGGTTGAATATTAGAAGTTTTGGATGAATTATGACTTTGGTCGAAAGTTTGTATATTTTGTATACCTTGTGAATATTTTGTGGAAATGATATGAAATATTTTCAAATTGTATTGTAATGATCTTGATTAGTGAATGAATATGAGAAGGTTGATATTGACTTGAAAGTGTAAAGTTGGTTTGGAAGTTGTTGAATTATTTGAAAAAGAAGACAATTTATGTTAGAATGCATTTCTAATGGATTGTTGATATTGTTGGCATTGTTGATTGGGTTGGTTGTTGCTATTTGAGCCGAGTTGAATCTCGGGCATGTTGTATGTATAGGGGAGATGCTGCCCAAATTTCCGTAGACAAGTATTGGCAAAAATTGAACATTTAGGCCCTATGATTAATATTTGGTAAACATGACCAAATGCAGATTTCGGACGAAACGGGATTTGAATTTGGAAATGAGTAAGGAGCGAATAAGGTATGTAAAGCCTACCCCTTCATTCTCAGGCATGTTCTAGACGTAATAGGCTCGGCTGCGAGCCTTAGATACGACTTTGTTCTTTTGAATTCGAGATTGAAATCTGCTCCATTTCCTTCAGTAAGATTGAATCAGTTTTCTTATAACATGCCCTTAAAGTAAACTTTATGTATGCAACTTTCCTAAACGGAGTCTGTATGCTTCTAAATGATTATGGACGACCTCATAAGGTCTATTATCTGTAATTTACGTACGCCGCCTCGAGTTGGTCCGAGGTGGGCCCACAAAGCCCGATACTTTCTGTATAACTTTAACTACCTTGTTTCTGTCCGATTTTCTCAGACAACGTCTGGACTAATATTCTATCCGTTATATGGCAAGCGTTATGACTATTTTCATAAATCTGACAAAATATTTTTGACATCTGGAAATCTGATCCTGGTAATAATCTGTCGTGCCATCCCAAGTGATATATAGGCGCGTATTTTGAATACTGTCCAAATACTTTGATTTGACCTGCCGTTTGGCCTATTTCAGTTCCATTGAGTCTGTATGATGATCTGTATGTATGTGGTTTCTCATTAATCTGTTCGTGGATGCCTCAACGCTTCTTTCACTGCGCCCGGGCCAGGTTCTGTTATCGTGCATATTCCACTGCATTGTTCACCGCGTCCCTCGGTGTGCGGGCCGGGATCTGTTTACATCTGTATATGATATTATGATGTGTGTATGGGGTTGACGGCCAGGATGGCATATGATCTGATCTGTCTGTCCACCGCGTCCCGTACTAAGAGGGCCGGGTTCTGTTACCGCGTCCCTCATGAGAGGGCCGGGATCTGTATGCATGTATGTATATGCTATCTGCATCTGTATAAGCATATGACTCTGTATGGCTCTGTATGGCTCTGCATGCATGATTCTGTCTGTCCGTCTGGATTATGATTCCGTCCGTCTGTCTGGATTATGATTCCGTCCGTCCGTCTGGAGTATGATTCCGTCCGTCCGTCTGGATTATGATTCCGTCCGTCCGTCTGGATTATGATTCTGTCTGTCCGGCTGGATTATGATTCTGTCCGGTACATTTCTGCCCGTCCGTTTGGATTATGATTCGGTCCGCTATATTTCTGTGCTTCTGGTTCAGACTATGATTATATTTGTTATATTTTCGGTTTACATACTCGGTACATTTTTCGTACTGACCCCCGGTTCTTCGGGGGCTGCGTTACATGCCCGCAGGTACAGACGCACCCGGTGATACGCCGCCAGTCTAGGACACTGATTCTGCTGTTTTGGGAGAGCTCCTTTGATCCGGAGTGTGTACTTTTGGTGTATATCTTCTGACATCTATATATTCTGTATGTATGGTAACTTGGGGTACGGCGGGGCCCTGTCCCGTCATCTGATTTTGTATGTCCGATTAAACGCCTGTAGATATGTATGTGGGTTATGGGTTGTCACTGTTCAGGTAGGTATGTACGAGTTTGCTATTCTGTCTGCTATGATAGCCTTAACGGCTTAAGTGTAAGTCTAAGTATGCTTATGTATGTATATGTTCTCGTGCGCTGTATTTTATTTTGTTATGGATCCGTGTACAGCTAATGTGAATTAGGTTTTTTGGGCACGCCAACTCTGGTAGGTAATTACGTACGGGTATCCAGTTAGGATACCAGTCACGGCCCACGGGGTTGGGTTGTGACAGAAGTGGTATCAGAGCGGTTAGTCCTTGGAATGTCTACAGGCCGTGTCTAGTAGAGTCTTGTTTATCGGTGTGTTGTGCACCACATCTATAAACAGGAGGCTACAAGACATTTAGGATGTTACCCTTTCTTTGAATCTTAAATCGTGCGATAGAGCCGTATGGTTAGGATTTTTCTTTTCCTACGAATTGCTGTATCTACGGCGAGGCTCCAACGAGCAACAGTGTCAGCATTTGGGAAATTGTTTCTGACCCTCTTCCTGCAGGTGATTGTGGATTGATAAAGAATGAAAAGGGCAGCTTCTGACGATGTGGATGGGGGTGCTAAGAAGGCCCCAGGATATTACCAGGACCGAGTAAGCAGAGCCCCAACTACTCGATTGAGACAGACCCTTCGGAGGATCCGGCAACGATACCTCCAGAGTTCCTTACCCCCAGAGAAGAGGATATCCACGATACAGATCCACTAGAGCATTCCTCTGGGACGCCGGAGGAGGAGGTTTCCAGGGACATGGCAGCAGCTCCCGTGGTGGAGCACTAAGTCAGACAGGCCTCCCCGGAGAGTGTTACGCCCTACTACAGTCCTTTGTTCTGGCCATCAGTGAACCAGGAATTGCCGGGCTACCTATACTCCTCCGATTCGGATGCAGGTAATAGCGGGAGCCAGACGAGTGGGGGGCAGACAGACGATGATGATGATGGACACATTTCCAACGGAAGCTCCCCAGGTCAGACCCGAGGTTGATCATTTATAAGTATATGAGTTTCCTAGAGCTTCTTATGTGTGTATGATTTCTGTAGAATATTATTCAATGACGACAACGGAAAAAAAAAATTAAAAAGGGATCAAAGACCCAGTGGTTAAAAACAAGGGCGACTGAGATGTCCCCGCCACCAGTGTGAATCTAAAAAACCCAGATGAAAGTGAAAATTGAAGATTCAGAAGGGCAACATGGTAATTGTATGGTTTAGACCGGAGTGGGACCCGTTATGAAAACTTTCCGAAAATTTACTAAGACCCCGATCGGCCCTAGATTACGTGACAAAGGTCGTGTGGAGCAGTCGACGCAATTATATTAGCATTAACGCATCAAAACAAATGAAAGTTTTGAGGTTAAGCGTGCTGGAGACAGAGCAATTCTGGGATGGGTGACCCCTTGGGAAGGATAAAAAATTTCACAAATGTAAGTATAAGCTATGAATGGAAATTTGGGGTAACCTAAAGAGAAAGAGAATGTGTGGAGTAGCCAGTACCCTTATAGGAGTCACGCAGATCGAGTAAGAAGAATTTGGAAAAGAGTCTGAATGAGGAAGTGGTATGCATAAGAAAGTAAGAAAGGGCCTAAGGGCTATTGTACAGGGTCAGTAGAGTTCCATAAGGATACAAACTTATTTGTTATATTTGATTGGATACTTTGATGAAATAACTTGTGGTACAACGATCAGGGTGAGTAATGAAACGTCGACAAGGGAAATTTTCGTAAATCACTGAAGCCTTAGTGGAAGTGGTCTAATTCTAATCAAGATTCTGTCTGCAATACTTCTGCGCCTCTGACTGTACTTCTGCACCTTTGACTTTGACGAGGCTCTGTCTATGATGCCTATGTACTTCTGGATCTGATTACATTTCTGTCTGATATGCCTCTGTACGTTCAACTCTGATTACGAATTTGTCTGATACATCTCTGTACATCTGATTTTGATCACGGAACGTCTGACATACTTCCATACGTCTGACTTTGACTACGAATCTGTCCGCCATAGTTCAGTACATCTGACTCTGATTATGGATCTGTCCGGTATGCTTCTGTGCGTCTGACCCTAGTTATGAATCTGTTCGATATGACATGGGATTGTGATAACGTTGTCAGTAACCGAGAAGTGTGACAAGGGGTGAAAGGTGTTGATGGTAATTGTAACATTGAAAAGAATTTTGAAGGAGAGAAAGGAACCTCCCCGAAATATGATGAAACTTCATAAGGACAGTCGAACATTCGAGGACGAATGTTTTAAATGGGGGGAGGATGTTATATCCTGTATTTTCGAACGTCGGATTATTTGTATGTCGAGGTAGGGCCCACACGTCAAGATTTTTTTTGGGACATGTGACAAGTTATATGAATCGCATATGTAAAGTTAAACACAACTCGTGAAGGGCCCTGGGGCCAAATTAAAGTTGAAGCCCTCCAAACGGATATTTTTAAGAAAACGTTTTCGGATGACCTGACTTGGAGGGGAAAAATCGGCATTATAAGTTTGGAATTCTGGAAAACGCCAAGAAATAAAAGTTTTAGATAATTGAAATAGCTTTCCAACGGTAGGTCGTGGGCCTATAGGTGACATCGGTACGAGGAGATATGAACGTTTTAAGGTTGAAAGGTCAGTGGGCTAGGCCCAACTCGTGACCAACCGAGTTGGCCCAAAAAAAAATGAAAAAAAAATCTTAGGCCCAATGTTTAAGGGGTGGCCGGCCAAGTGAGGCCCAACCCATAGTTTAATTAAATTTCAATGTGCTAATTAATATAAGAGCCTTGGATGAGTCATAAAGCATAGAAGTTTCAAGAAAACTTGAGAGAAAGAAAAGAACGAACAAGGAGAAAACTCCATGGCCATTTCGGCCAAGATGGGGGAATTTTCCCCCCACGAAATATTGTTCTAAAAATTATTTTCTTGTTGTATACCCACTAATTCAAGGGTCCTCTACAACTTGGTGTAATTATTTTGGAAGATAGAACCCTAGGTTCATCAAATGCACACCTTGGTCAAGTGAAGAAGTAAGGAGAAAAAGGTAAGAATTAATCCCTTTTTATGTGGTATGAAGGGTTTATTTATGTTGTAGTATGTAGCAATGGTTAGAAGTCATGAAAGTATGGAAATTTGTATGGTGTTTATATGTGTGTAAGTAGCCGTGTGCATGTGAATATTATATAGCCAAAATGAGTTAATTTTATGTTGTATTTTAGTTGTGGTTATGGTGAAAATTATATTGGGAATGAAAGTTGAATGAATTTTGGTTGAAGTTGGAATATAGAAGATTATGTCACTTTAGAATGATTTTGTGATATTATGGAAATGAAGTTGTTAAGATGTGAATTATGATTATGGTTGATGAAATTGGAAGATGGAAATATGTTATGGATAGGTAGGTTGAATATTAGAAGTTTTGGATGAATTATGACTTTGGTGGAAAGTTTGTATATTTTGTATACCTTGTGAATATTTTGTGGAAATGATATGAAATATTTTCAAATTGTATTGTAATGATCTTGATTAGTGAATGAATATGAGAAGGTTGATATTGACTTGAAAATGTAAAGTTGGTTTGGAAGTTGTTGCATTATTTGAAAAAGAAGACAATTTATGTTAGAATACATTTCTAATGGATTGTTGATATTGTTGGCATTGTTGATTGGGTTGGTTGTTGCTATTTGAGCCGAGTTGAATCTCGGGGATGTTGTATGTATAGGGGAGATGCTGCCCAAATTTCCGTAGACAAGTATTGGCAAAAATTGAACCTTTAGGCCCTATGATTAATATTTGGTAAACATGACCAAATGCAGATTTCGGACGAAACGGGATTTGAATTTGGAAAGGAGTAAGGAGCGAATAAGGTATGTAAAGCCTACGCCTTCATTCTCAGGCATGTTCTAGACATAATAGGCTCGGCTGCGAGCCTTAGATATGACTCTGTTCTTCGGAATTCGAGACTGAAATCCGCTCCATTTCCTTCAGTAAGATTGAATCAGTTTTCTTATAACTTGCCCTTAAAGTAAACTTTATGTATGCAACTTTCCTAAACGGAGGCGGTATGCTTCTAAATGATTATGGACGACCTCATAAGGTCTATTATCTGTAATTTACGTACGCCGCCTTGAGTTGGTCCGAGGTGGGCCCACAAAGCCCGATACTTTCTGTATAACTTTAACTACCTTGTTTCTGTCCGATTTTCTCAGACAACATCTGGACTAATATTCTATCCGTTATATGGCAAGCGTTATGACTATTTTCATAAATCTGACAAAATATTTTTGACATCTGGAAATCTGATCCTGGTAATAATCTGTCGTGCCATCCCAAGTGATATATAGGCGTGTATTTTGAATACTGTCCGAATACTTTGATTTGACCTGCCGTTTGGCCTATTTAAGTTCCATTGAGTCTGTATGATGATCTGTATGTATGTGGTTTCTCATTAATCTGTTCGTGGATGCCTCAACGCTTCCTTCACTGCGCCCGGGCCAGGTTCTGTTATCGTGCATATTCCACTGCATTGTTCACCGCGTCCCTCGGTGTGCGGGCCGGGATCTGTTTACATCTGTATATGATATTATGATGTGTGTATGGGGTTGGCGGCCAGGATGGCATATGATCTGATCTGCCTGTCCACCGCGTCCCGTACTAAGAGGGCCGGGTTCTGTTACCGCGTCCCTCATGAGAGGGCCGGGATCTGTATGTATGTATGTATGTATGTATATGCTATCTGCATCTGTATAAGCATATGACTCTGTATGGCTCTGTATGACTCTGCATGCATGATTCTGTCTGTCCGTCTGGATTATGATTCCGTCCGTCCGTCTGGATTATGATTCTGTCTGTTCGTCTGGATTATGATTCCGTCCGTCCGTCTGGATTATGATTCCGTCCGTCCGTCTGGATTATGATTCCGTCCGTCTGTCTGGATTATGATTCTGTCTGTCCGGCTGGATTATGATTCTGTCCGGTACATTTCTGCCCGTCCGTTTGGATTATGATTCGGTCCGCTATATTTCTGTGCTTCTGGTTCAGACTATGATTATATTTGTTATATTTTCGCTTTACATACTCGGTACATTTTTCGTACTGACCCCCGGTTCTTCGGGGGCTGCGTTACATGCCCGCAGGTACAGACGCACCCGGTGATACGCCGCCAGTCTAGGACACTGATTCTGCTGTTTTGGGAGAGCTCATTTGATCCGGAGCGTGTACTTTTGGTATATATCTTCTGACATTTATATATTCTGTATGTATGGTAACTTGGGGTACGGCGGGGCCCTGTCCCGTCATCTGATTCTGTATGTCCGATTAGAGGCCTGTAGATATGTATGTGGGTTATGGGTTGTCACTGTTCAGGTAGGTATGTACGAGTTTGCTATTCTGTCTGCTATGATAGCCTTAACGGCTTAAGTGTAAGTCTAAGTGTGCTTATGTATGTATATGTTTTCGTGCGCTGTATTTTATTTTATTATGGATCCGTGTACAGCTAATGTGAATTAGTTTTTTTGGGCACGCAAACTCTGGTAGGTAATTATGTACGGGTATCCAGTTAGGATACCAGTCACGGCCCACGGGGTTGGGTTGTGACATTCTCCCTCTCTTGGCCGAAATGGCCCCTTGTTCTTGGCTCTCCATTCTCTTTCTTGAAAGTTCTTGAAAAATGAAGAAGTTTATGGCCCTTTTTCATATTTATCACATGGATAAAATTAAATTCCATGGGCTTGGGCCTTGGCACTATGGCCGGCCACCCCTCAACTCTTGGGCCTCAATTTTTTCCATCTTTATTGAGCCCAATTAATTTACGGATCTTATTTGTAATTCCCGAAACTAATTTCCGAAATTCCAATTTCGCCCTTGGCCTCCTCCCATATTTTCGCACCAATATTTTCCATGAACAACTTATATATTGAACAAAATCAAAATGTGACCTTGTCCTTTACTTGCCACAATTATTTCAATTCAATTTTTTTTTGAATATGCAAAATTGCGGGATATAACATCCTCCCCTCCCCCCCCCCCTTTAGAACATTCGTCCTCGAATGTTCGACCGATCTTATGGGGTATTATAGTACTTCGGGAGGGTCCCTCTTTCTTCATCCACAGGCGCTGCGTTCTTTCTTTCTTTCAAAAATTTCCAGATTACCAATTGTCGCGACTATCTGGCCGTTTAGGGTCTCTAAC
This sequence comes from Lycium barbarum, assembly GCF_019175385.1. NCBI lineage: Eukaryota > Viridiplantae > Streptophyta > Magnoliopsida > Solanales > Solanaceae > Lycium > Lycium barbarum. The sequence continues at coordinate 84,635,781 of NC_083339.1, read as the reverse complement.
CATTCCTCATACGCTAATTTCCCTTTTGGTTACTCTATCCTTTCATTTGTCTCTTGACAGCTAAATCTTTAGAGTATTTTGCATACTTCCCAGGGGGTCACCCATCTTCCCACTTTAGCATGCTTAACCCCAAAACGTTGGCGGAATTCGGTGCCTTAATACCGACATAATCACGTCCGCTTTCTCATATGGTCTTTATTACATGATTCAGGGCGAATCGAGGTCTCACAGATCTCGAGACATTCTCGTAGCACGTCCTTCTTTTTACATTTACTATTTTGCCCTTTTAATTCCTAATGTTCACTTTTCCCTTATGTGTATGATTATTGCCTGTCCTGGGCTCCCAGATTCCCGATGGTGGCGAACATACCTTCGTCGCCGTTACTTACGTATATTTCGGGTATCGGCCTGTCCGAGCTCTTACTCACCATTCTTACATAACAATCTCCTTTACCATTCCTGCTATTCAGAATCTGCACGTGGCAAATATCAACAATATCTTACAGAACATACAGTTATGTATCACATTCCAACCATTCGGAACTTCCCATTTCCAGATAACAGAGCAAACATGGCTTTCCATATCATTTCCCATTTTATTCCGTCGTAGGTAGGGCTCACATAAGGAATCTCATTTCCTATGACTTGGCTCTATCGCACGATCTGAGACAGAAAAGATGGTCGACAATCACTAGATGCCCCGTAGCCTCCTCTTTATAAGTGTGGCGCGCTACACACCATAAACAGGACTCTACCGGACACGACTTTGCAGACAACCCCTAGGATAGACCTGCTCTGATACCACTTTATCACACCCTAATCTCACTAGGGTGTGATGGGCACTCGACCCCATATCCGGAGCCGAGCGAACCCACAGGCTTTCATTTCATACATAATCTTTCCGGACTTTAATCAAATAGAATGTAATATATAGTAAAACTTGCTGAAACATATATATATATTTTGTAGCTTTCAAGTCAAACCAATCTGTAATCATACGGACTTTATAACGTGATACGAAACGACATATCGGCTGATGGAGCCGCTTACTAAACCGACATACCATACCCACGACTCTGTCTGCAAAGTCTCTAACATTAACAGAACCTTTAACACATATATTCTGACTCGGCAGTTCTCCGGGAGCAAATGGAGCTTGCCATCCTCGCTGGAACATCTTCCATAATATCTTCAACTCATCTGGGAGTACCTGCGCGGCATGAAACGCAGCCCCCGAAGAAGAGGGGGTCAGTACGGAATATGTACTGAGCATGTAAGGCATGAAGTACAGAAAACAAAGTCATAACCGAAGTAAAATGTACAGAAGCTGAGCACAATAACCAGAATACCAAAGTGTTGCATCTGACGTACAAATCATACATAAGAGGTTCCGGAAGACAAATACGGCAATCAAAATGCCGAAATGCTTTGCTTTCTTTTGAAAAAAAAAACATTTCCGTCTCATACACACAGAAAATCAAATACACAATTACCGCGGCCAAAAGTCCAGCGGTTAACATCCCAAACCCGACATACCGCGGTCAGGAGTCCAGCGGTCAATGTCGCAGATACCGCGGTCAGGGGTCCAGCGGTCAATATCACATAGTGCGGCATACCGCGGTCAGGGGTCCAGCGGTCAATGTCGCACATACCGCGGTCAGGGGTCCAGCGGTCAATAACCAAATTTATTACTTTCCAAACATAAATCACACATGTCAGAATCATGCATCACACATACATACAACGTGCCCCGGCCCTCGGTGAGGGACTCGGTGAATAGATTCATGTATGCCAAAATCGTATATCTGAAAAATACCGAATGGTAAGTAGCTTATCCAGAATATCAGAATACTTACTTTTCAACCACAACTGATGCATACCAAAGTCATGCAAAGGGCACAGGAACATGGTCGCCACTCCCGTCTCTGGCGCCATAACACACCATACTCCAGAAGATTTCATAACATGTACACGGTATCTCGGGAACTGGACATATACCACGAGAACCCGAGAACCAGTCACATCATAATCCATATACACAGTAACTGGGGACGGACATATACCACAGTACCCCAGAACCGTACACGGTAACCAGAGATGGACATATACCACAGTACTCCGGAACCGAACACATCATACTCCATATACACGGCAACCGGGGACAGACATATACCACAGTACCCCGGAGCCGGACACCTCATACTTCAGAATTACATACATGGAACCCGACCCCTAGACAAAAGGACTCGGCAAACCATACGCACGATACATACCGGCCCGGAACTCGGTGAAAGGGATCATAGCATATATACGAGCGGAGTAGTAAGAAACTAGGTGCACATAAATTAAAACCCGATGAAAGAATCGAAGGTATTATCAGGATATTCGTAACGGATTATTTATAACCGAATACTTATTTCGGATACTTATATCAGATTACTTGTGTCAGGATATTTCTATCAACATACTTATATCAGATTACTCATAGCAGACTCCTTATATCAAATTACATGCTCACATCAGGATATTCACATTAAGGAGCTTTCAAAGCGAGCCTATCACGTCTGTACGGGTTATGGATGTTTGAACAGTTTTCCAACAAAACTTAAGGGCTATAATTCAATTGTGCTGAATGAATAGTACCAAAAATTCAGACTCGCATTCCCATGAGCAGAATAACCTACGAGGCTCAAATCCGAATCTAGTACACCAAGGACATGCCAAGAGAAGGAAAGGGATAGCTTTACATACCTCACTTGCACCTTACGCTCGTCCAAACTCAATACCCGTTTCGTCCAAAATCTACAATTGGTCATAGTTGCCAAATGTAAGTTTCAAGCTTAAATTCATATTGTCTACCGAAATTTCGGCAGCATTTCCCCTGTAAATTCAACGCCCCCGAGAATCATCTCGGCCCAAAATATCAACAACAACAACCCAACAATACCAACAACATCAACCATCATCACAAAATACATTAAAATATAAATAGTCTTCTTTTCTACATAATTCAACAACTTCCATCCCAACTTCACACTATCAAACTAACGTCAACGTTTTTATGTTTATTCACTAATTCAAGACCATTCAAATACAATTCAAGAACATTTTCCATTATTCTACAAAATACGCAAAAGTTCCACCAAACCATAATCCACCCAAAAACTCTCCAACTTCCCTAGAAACAAATTTTTAATGCATTTCTTGCTTCCAAATTCATGAACTATCTCCACAACACATATTTTAACAACATTATTCTTACAATTAAAGAAACGACACCAAGATCATATTAACTTGCAAATCAGCCCGTAATCATTCCAACATCAATTTAAACCACCAAGTCCTCATTCTCCTCCTAGAATACATATTAACAACAATCAAATTGCTACATAGAAATTTATTCATTCTTCCTACACAACACACATACCACACGGCCAAGACTGCAACATCCATATTTCCATGAATTTTATCCATTTCCACATACTACAACGTAAACAAACCCTTCATAACATATAAAAGATGATAAAATCTTACCTTTCTTCTTCAACTTCCTCACTTAGCTAGGGTTGTGATTTTGCGACAAAGAGCGGTTCTCTTGTTTCAACAATTATACCACGTTGAAGAGGACCCTTGAATTAGTAGGAATACTAAAAGAAATAAATTTTTTGATCAATATTTTTTATCTTCATCTTCTCCCTCTCTTGGCCGAAATGGCCCCTTGTTCTTGGCTCTCCATTCTCTTTCTTGAAAGTTCTTGAAAAATGAAGAAGTTTATGGCCCTTTTTCATATTTGTCACATGGATAAAATTAAATTCCATGGGCTTGGGCCTTGGCACTATGGCCGGCCACCCCTCAACTCTTGGGCCTCAATTTTTTCCATCTTTCTTGAGCCCTATTAGTTTACGGATCTTGTTTGTAATTCCCGAAACTAATTTCCGAAATTCCAATTTCTCCCTTGGCCTCCTCCCATATTTCCACACCAATATTTTCCATTAACAACTTATATATTGAACAAAATCAAAATATGACCTTGTCCTTTACTTGTCACAATTATTTCAATTCAATTTGTTTTTTTGAATATGCAAAATTGCGGGATATAACAGTAAGGTCATGAACCCCCAATTCCATTATGGAGCATTTATAAGCATTCTGCCTCACCTTGAAGGAAATAGTATATAAGGTGAGTGTATATAATAAATGACATCATTAACTTTGTAGGAACATCATATCCTAAACTCTAGAATCTTTAGACTCAAGCTCATCATCATCATTATTATTGGCTCGTAACATATCTCTTATCTCATACAGCTATTCATGAACATAGACTAATAGTTTTTTTTTTCCGGGATATGGAGAATTCATGGAGAAGAAGGAAAAATCAGGCCATAGGATTCATTCCATAGAAAGAAAGGACTAGCCTCACATACCTTTTTTGTTTAACTAATCTATTGCTTGCTTGTTCTCCTTCGATGCCCACGTTTCTACCTTCAAGAGAAGTCGCATGAACATTAGCTAATCGACTATAAGAACGTGTTACTATTTCTAGGGAAAATTGGGCAGCATTTTCTTTGTTTATACGACCTTTCCCATATTCTATATCAACTCCCAAACATTCACAACGACATCCACAATATCGCCAACAATAATCATCATTCACCCATATTATCCACATTTCGTAATTCACTCCAATTTCTCCATAATCATGGTTATAGTTCATTATTTCATTTTCTCACATATAACACTTATCCCACATTCTAAATGTCATTCATAACATATTTACATTCACAACATATCGATAATCATGACTCAATCCAAACCTTTACCCAACAATGTCACTATTCCCACATTTATGACCCATTTACTATATCTTTCTACAATCCAAGTGTTTTTAACTTTCAATACCTTAGACAACATGGAATGATCATAAAACTCACCTTGGATGATGGATGAACAACCTTTGAGTGGAACTTCTCTTCTTGCACCAAAACCCTAACTCCCTTCTCTTGAGTTTTCTTGGCTTAGATGAACTTTGCTATGTTTTCTACACTTGATTTTGTGGTTTCGACGTAATTGATCATGGATTTCCCTTGGTTTCTTGTGGATGAATAATGGAGAATATTCTAGAGGTTTCTCGGTGTGTGGAGAAGTGGAAATGAACTGAATTAAAATGAGAGAAGGGTCCTTATATTAAATCTCGAAATCAGTCCCGACCGAGATATACGGTACGATCGACGAATCTTTGATCATATCGACGGAGCGTCGATCTGACCGTCGAAGTCATGAAATTTCCCATAAACAACCCTTCGTTTCCTTTCATTCTACGGTGAGAAGGACGGTCCGTCGAACTGATCGACGGAGTGTCGATCTGCTCCATCGAATGGTCTACGTGCTAACTCAATTCAACGGCACAATCGACGAAGCGTCGACCCGTCCGACGGTACAAAGAACAACGGTCGAACCCCCCTTTCGCAGAACTGCAGTAAAGTTTCATTTGACGAACTGTCCTCCCTTGCCCAAAATGTCTTTGGAATCTTAATTAGAATCATTAAGCATCCCTTCTTACTTATAGGGGCATCATGTACACCTTAACTTACGTTAGTCCATTCACCGCTCAGCAACCCAAAATTCCGAGATGTAACAGACAATATCCGTATTTAGCCACATAGTGGCTTGACAATATCCGTATTCGGCCACATAGTGGCTCGACAATATCACATACATGTCTTCCGTATTCAGCCGCATAGTGGCTTGATAGTATCACATACATCGTAACAAGGCTCGGTATATCTCATCATCATCATTGCCATCACATACATCTCATAAGCTTATCGTAACCTTTCATTTAGGCATACATTTGAATTTAAAAACAATCTATGAAATTCATATCATATTCGTAGCATGAACTTCGTATAACTATCGTATGATAGACTTTATAACCTTTAGACTTAGGCTCATCATTACCATCCTCGCATCTATGGCATATCTCTTACCTTTTACCTTTTACCTCACAGGAAATCCTCTATGAAGGTAGAGTCGATTTTTTTTCCGGAACATTGGTCATAAGACATGCATTAGAGCTTATAGACAATCTATAACAATATCGGGGTGACATAAGGTCGAGAACCCCCAATTACATCATGGAGTATTCATAAGTATTCCGCCTCACCTTGAAGGAATTAGCATATAAGGTGAGTGTATACAACAAGCAACATCAATAGATCATATTTAATATCGATAGCTTTGTAGAAACGTTATACCATGAACTCTAGGATCTTTAGACATAAGCTCAGCTTCTTCATTATCATGCTCATAACATGCCTCTTAGCTTTATCTCACATGGCTATTTATGAACATAGACCCTTAGTTCCGGAATATAAGAAAGTCATGGAGAGGTAGGGAACATAATATCATAGAAGTTACATAAGGATCATTAGTTTCGTAAGAATGTCGTATCATGAGCTTTAGGACTTCTAGACTTATATTCAACATCGGTATCGTCATGCTCGTAACATATCTCTTTTCCTTATCTTGTGTGATGCTCTTGATAATCTTTGACTCATAGTTTTCGATACGTGGGCAAATCATGATGAAGGGAGGGAATATCATACTATAGGATTCATGCCTTAGAAAGAAGGGACTAGCCTTACATACCTTTTCCTTTAGCTATTCCACCTCTTGATCGTTCTCCTTCAATGCTCACGTCCTTACCTTCAAGGGAGTTCGTATTACCATTAGCTAGTCGATTACTTAAACGTGCTTATTAAAGCTAAAGAAAATTGGGCAGCATTTCCTTTGTTTATACAACTTTCCCCATATTCTATATCAACTCTCAAACATTGATAACAACATTCACAATATCATAGGCACAATCATCATTCATCTACATTACCCACATTTCACCATTTCACTCCAATTTCTCCATAATCATGGTCATAGTTCATTATTGCATTTTCTCACACATAATACTTATTCCATTTTCTAAATATCGTTCACAACATAATTACAATCACAACATACCAACATTCATGATTCACCCCAAACTACTACTCAACAATGACACTATTCACACATTCATGGCCCATTTCCTATATCTTTCTACAATCCAAGTCTCTCAACTTTTCAATACCTTAAATAACAAATAAATACCATAAAACTTACCTTTGATAGTGTGGGAATGGGATTTAAGTGGAAATACCTCACTTGAGGAAAACCCTAGTTCCACTTCCCATGGAATTTCTTGACTTGGATGAACTTTGATGTGTTTCTCACATTAAGTTTTTTGGGTTTGATGTAGTTGATCATAAATTTCTCTTGGTTTCTTGTGGATGCAGAGTGGAGAGAATTATAGAGGATTCTTGAGGTGTGGAGAAGTGAAATGAAATGAAATAAAATGAGAGAGAGGTCCTTATATCAACTTAAAATCTGTCCCGACCAGATTCTACGAACCAACATACGGTCCGTATAATTTATGCTGACCGTATGTCTAGCCGTAGATCTGGTCCAGTGAGGACGCTCATTCTGGGCAAGACATACGGCTAAACATACGGTCCGTATGTTTTATACGGCCAGTATGTTTGGCCGTATAATGCCTAGTTCTTCGAACCTCGTTTTCGTCGACTCGTTTGATCTCCAATCCTTATGGAACCTTCTTGACACTTGTTTAACACCTCAATACCAATCTAAGGGACATTATCACTTTTCTCCAAGACATCATTACGCCATCATTAACTCGTTGCTCATAATTCTTACCCGACACGCAACATATCCCTTACTTTCCTTGACAACCTTCTTCCCTTACGTCAGATGTCTTTGAATCTCAATTAGGATCATCAAATGCTATTTCTCACTTATCAAAACATCATATACATGGTGCCCTTCCCTAGCCTATTCACTGTACGTTAATGGGGAATTTTCCAAGGTGTAACATTCTTCCCCCCTTTTGGAACATTCGTCCTCGAATGTTAAACACTCGGGAATTCTACGAAAATTTCACCAGAGTTTCCCCTGTAATATGGCACTACCAACCTGTCACAACAACCCATAATAACATTGCCTCACAGGGACACAACACAATAGCAATATAACTCGGCCACACACGACCCATATGCATAAAAAGAAAACGTACATACCTTTATCAAACTTACATTTCTAGTTCTTAACTCGCAACCTGGGGCTATTTGGGAGGGAATTTTTATATCTGCCTATACCTCTCCCATTCCCTTTCTATCATATAGTTAATTCTTCTAGGACATCTCTCATGTTCTTCATTGATTATGCAGCCTCATACTACGAACTCAATAATTCTGTAACGGTAAACTTCTAAAGTGTTATAACTCATGTCTCGTATATTTTCTTTACACTCACATCTTCATAAAACATATTGAAAATATAGTCTGCACGATCAGGAAGCTTTTATTAATAACTAACTTACTCGGTAGCGTACGTCACTCTCTTATAACTGACCCTGTCTGTTACACCTCTCATTTTCATAAGTTGAGTTTCGCCGAATGCTAATATTCCTAGCCTTGGGAAGTAGGATAAATATTTCGAGGTCATGGGGATAGATTTGTCCATCTTGGGTATATAATGGAGAAAAATCATGTTTAGCAAGCCTAGGGAAGGTTTAAGACTCGTCAGATCACCGGAGTTAAGTTTCAGTGGAAGTGGGGTAAAATGTCAGATTATGGCGCACTTTGCGGGGCAACATGCGCTCAACAAACACGCTTTGCAGCCAGGCAGTTGCACCGCAAAGTGTGACAGTGAAAATTGGTGTTGTGCGCGGTCTGCGACACAACATACGGCTCGCAAAGCACGCATTGCGTCTAGCAAAGCTTGCCGCATGTTGTGTTGGTCCAGAATTTTCTGGACCACTATATATAGATCAAACTCGACCCAAAAATCATATTTTCAGCATTTTTGGTCATAGAAACCTCTAGAATATTCTCTCCACTCTTCATCCACAATAAATCAAAGGAAAGCCAAGATCAACCACTTCAAATCCATGAAAACAAGTGTGTGAAACTTAGTAAAAGTTCATCTACTTCAAGAAAACCCAAGGGAAGTGAAATAGGGTTTTGGTGCTAGAAGATCATTTCCATTCAAGGCTTGTTCATCCATCATCCAAGGTAAGTTTCATGACCATACCATGTTGTTTAAGGTATTGGAAGGCTAAGACACTTGAATTGTAGAAAGACATAGAAAATGGGTCATAAATGACTGAATAGTGTCATTGTTGAATAGTGGTTGGAATGAATGATGAACATTTGTATGTTCTGATCATGAATACGTTATATATGAAATTTAGACTATGGAATAAGTATTATATATGAGAAAACGCGATAATGAGCTATAACCATAATTCTGGAGAAATTGAAGGGAAATGGTGAATTGTGGTAAATGTAGATAAATGATGATTGTTGTTTGCGATATTGTGAATGTTGATATGAATGTTTGGGAGTGGATATGGAATATGGGAAAAGTTGTATAAATAAAGGAAATGCTCCCAATTTTCCCTAGAAGTAGCGACATGTTCTTATGGTCGATTAACTAACGTTAATGCGAATCCTCTTGAAGGTAGAAACGTGGATATCGAAGGAGAACAAGCAAACGATATATTAGCTAAACATAAAAGGTATGTGAGGCTAGTCCTTTATTTCAATGGCATGAATCCGATGGTTTGATTCTCCTTTCTCTCCATAAATTCTCTATATATCCCGGAAAGTCAAGAGTCAATGATCATGAATAGCTATATGAGATGAGAGATATGTTATGAGTCCAATGATGATAAGCTTGAGTCTAAAGACTCTAGAGTTCATGTTATGACGTTCCTATAACGCTAATGATGTTGTATGTTGTATACACTAACCTCATCCATTATTTCCTTAGAGGTGAGGTAGAATACCATTAAGTTAAGTATGTCATGTATTGTAGACACTTACCTTATGTATTGTCCCTTCATGGTGAGGCAGAGTACCATAAAGTCGATGATGTTATGCCTTATACACACTCACCTTACGTATTACTTCCTACAAGGTGAGGCAGGATGTTTGTGAATGCTCCATAATGGAATCGGGGGAACACGACCTTACGTCACCCCGATAAAGTATAGTTGTCCTTGAGTCTTCATGCATGTATTGTGATGAGCATACTATGATAAGTAGATTATGATGAGCATATGATGATAATATTACACCATACCTATATGGTCGGGCAGATATACACACCACTATAGATGGCAGCTTATACCCCGGACACGGGAGGCCTGGATGCAGGTTACTTATTATTACACCGTACCTACATGGACGGGCATCTTATACTTATACATTTTTGCCAATATGATATGATGACGAGCATGAGTAAGATAGTATGATTTCTTTCTTTTATGATTCACAGTCAGTTAGCTCCTCATTTGATGCCTCCTCATTTCATTGATGTTTCATTATTGTTTATACCTCTCATACTCAGTACAATGTTCGTACTGACGTCTGTTTTCTTTGGAAACTGTGTTCATGCCCACAGGTATATAGGGAGGTGAGCTTGATCCGGACTCGTTGGAGCCAGTAGCTGATTAGAGAGCACTCTATTATTCCGGAGGTGCTTATGATTATTACTTTGAGTATACTCATGTATATGTATTTTTTGTCACGACGGGGTCTTGTTCCGTCCTTATGTCTAGCACTGCAGTAGAGGCTCGTAGATACGCTGTGGGGGTCATATGGTCTCACGAAATTGTTATTACGTATATATATTATTTTGATGGCCGAGAGGCTTATGTATATAAAAGTAAGTATGTTCTAAAATGAAAGATGATTTTCTTATGAATTGAGTATAAATTTGATAAAAGGGTATATAATGAGTATGGTGAGTAACAGAACGAGCGGTGCTCGGTGGGTAGCCCCGGGTACCCATCGCGGCCCCTAGTCGGGTCGTGACAAAAGTGGTATCAGAGCAGTTCTGTCCTAGGAAGTGTCTACGAGCCGTGTCTAGTAGAGTCTTGTTTATGGTGTGTTGCGCGCCACGCTAATAAACAAGAGGCTACAGGGCATTTAGGAAAAATGACTATCTTTCATCTTAAGAGATCGTGCGATAGAGCTGTATTATAAGATTATCTCCTCCTTAATAGTGTGCTATGATTTTAGCAAAGCTGATGAAAAGAAAAGCTATGGCAGCCCAGAAGGGCAAGATGGTGGTTGAAGAAGGGCTTGAACGAGAGCCGTCTATAGATATGGAAGAGGGCGAACCCCAGAATAAGGCCCTACCTCGGTTTTCCCATAATTCGCCCACTTTAGAGGATCAGAGGGGAGCCTCAACTTTAGCTCCAGCACCCTCCGTTCCTCCACCAGATGCCTCAGGCCAAGAGATGAGATAGGCTATTCTTTTACTGGCTCAATTGGTAGCCGCTCAAGCTCAGCAGCAGGATGTGGGCCACGATAACAGGGGTTGGAGAAAGGGAGTTAATTCTTCAGGGTTTGATCATGAGTTTAGGGGTGTTCCGAGGCAACAGTTCTTTAGGCACTCAGTTCGTTCAACAAGTGGTGCTCCTCCGCAGTTTTCTAGACTCGGATTTGATGGGTCTACTTATTCTAGGTAACCCCAGTGTCTCAGAGTTTCCATTTCTCGAATTCAGAGTGGTTCTAGTCAGACGAGACCCTCAGTATCGCGATGTACTCAGTGCCGCAAGTTTTATTGGGGACCGTGCCGCTTGGGCTCGAATGTTTGTTATACCTGTGCTCGGCCAGGTCATATTATGCGCGACTACCCATGGAGGCGTGGTAGAGATAAGGTTCGACCTATGGGGTTAGTAGCTAGCTCTTCATCATTGGTACGCCCTCCAAGGCAAAGGCCACAGATGTTAGTAAGTGGTGATAGAGACCAAAGAGGAACGCCCAGTCCAAGTGGATCCCAGCATCATATCCATGCGTCAGTTGAGCGACAGGATCCTGAGTCTTCCCCTGATATTATTCCAGGTATATTGTTAGTATCCTTTTATGATATGTGTGTATCGATTGATTCGGATCCTATGCTGTCATGTATCACCCCCGTTGTGATGATTGTGTGGAGGTGAAAAATCTGAGCCAATCCGACGATTTGAGATGGCTATATTTGTTAGTAACCTAGTGATAGCCAAAAAATCATGATATACGAGTAAGTTGATTGACAGTGAGTGAATATAAATAATATGTGTATGTACATAGATAATTGAATTCTACATCGAGTGTGCAGGCACAACTTATGAGACAAGCCCTATTATTTATATCTTTTAATGGTAAGTGATCTTGTGTTGTTCAGTTGCGTATTATGTGTGTTCCGATATATGTCCTATTGAGACATCGGATGTGTTTTCTGGACTATGTGCAGGTTTGGGATTGTTATGTTTACAAGAGAAACTCTGCCAAAATTTTCCTAGAATCTAAAGGAGATAAGATATAAGCTTGTGACATGTTCTAACGAGAAGAGATGTCGTGCAACAAGGTAATGGCAGGACGAGATTAAGTAAGGAATATCATTAACAACTACACAAGCTGAGTTAAGTACTATTGAATTGATAGTAACAGTAGTTATAAGAGCGACATTGATACGATAAAGAGAAATGTTGTGTAATACTAAGACATGACATGGAAGAGAAAGGGTAACTCCAATAGAGTGTGATACTGGAGTATTGATTGGACGGATAAGTGCAAGTAAGATATGATAAGTTTACTAGCGACTAAAGTAACAGTACCCGGAGACAGAGGTACGAATACGAAGGGTTATAGTGAATGAGAATACTTTGGTAAAACAATTTATATGGTAAGTGTAATAGAACTGATTAGAAAGAGTAACAGGTTGAGTATTCTTACTTCGCAAGATTTATTCTATTTTACGAGCAGGTTTGCGGACGAGGTAAGGAAGTGGCATTCTATAGCGTTGATTATGATCAAGGTATAATGAGGGCATAACAAGAACTGTTCAAAGTATAACGAGGAAACGACCACGGAGGTGACATGTTCTATATGAATAAAGAGTGAATGCAAGAGTGAAACCGGCAAGCGAGCCATGGGGCAGTAGATGAGAAAGCAAAAAGAATGGATTGTACAAAGGCAGTATATTCTAAAAGACAAAGCGGTACTAAGTTAGGAATAGAGTTCCTCATGCGAAGAATAAAGGATTAACCATAAAATGGAAGGAAATAAGGTAAATTGAGGAGGAAGAACTGTAATGAATGAGAAAGAGGAATGGAAAGAGTAGGAAATGCTCTGCAAAGTACGCGCACTTAAGAAGTAGTCGTGTTATGACTAAAAGAAGATGCACCTCCTGCGAATATCCTATACCAAGTTAGAACAAGTAAAGTATATGAAGTAAAGAGTTGAAAAGAAAGAGATGATCCCAAATTATGGGTTTATCGTACGACGATAAAGCGATAGAGTAAATCTATCATCAACGACAAATATAATACGATTATGAATGGTCTTGAAATCAGTGTTAAGTGCAAAACAAGAGTAAAAGAATGTGAAGCGTGAGGGGTATCAGTGTCGTATGAGACTTAGGCCCTGGAGAACAAAGATGACGTTACAAGTGAACTTTGAGCACCGAAGAAGAGGGCAAGTGACATTATATGGATGGTATAGATAACTAGACCTACTTCTATTGTGAGCATCCCTATGGGGCAGAAAGTTGTTAATTGAAGCGGATTTAGATATTGACTTATAACTACCAAATAAGCTAAGTAAAACACATTCTTGTTCGGATTGCTATGCCGGTTGTATTACTTGATTACAAAACTGCAAGATGAGTATGTTAAGACCTCCTACATGAATTACCGTAGCTATAAATTATGGGAAACAGCATAAATGAGATGTAGTATAGTAAGGGATATATGAATTCAAGATTTGAAGGTGAGGCAACAGATTTGACGATGATACAAGTAAAACCCTTAAAGGGGGAAGCGAGTAAGGAAAATACGAGTGTAGAGATTGAAACGATGCATCCTATGATGTGACAGATATAGACTCTAAAACAAAAAGTTAGAGTTATGCAGGACACGAATTGAGCAGACATCTGAGACTGTGCGGGAAACCATTCGCGAAGACCTTGAACCCCGTGATATTGAAAGAAAATAACTTAAGGGATATTGTAAAAGATAGCGATGCCATACTAGAATGGAGACAAAGGCACTAATAGCAGAGTCGTTGTTAATGATATCGTTATTTATGAGTGACAATTAAGAAAGGGACCTAAGGTTTTCTTTGGTAGAGCATAAGATAGGAAAAAAAAATAAAGGAAGGAAGAGAGCATGACGAGACGAGACGAGTTACTACAGCTAGACAAAAGACTTTTGGTATGAATGACACCGAGCCTTGTCGTGGCTGGATATTCGAAACACCAAAACTTTGTGGTCGGGCATGCTATGTAAATGATAAGTATATGAATATGGCCATGGATACGACATGTAAATGAGTACGATTATGAATACGGATATGGATACATATATATGTATAGATGTGCATTTACACGAATCACGCAAGAACGATTATGTAACTTGCAAATAATTATGTGTCACCAATGAAACCAAGTGGGTACTTAAAAAGAGGAGTAGGAGGTAAAGAAGGATGGGGTAGTCATGATACTCCGAGTCAGTTGAAGCAAAAATATATGGTAAATTGAGTTGAAATGTTGAGTTGGGATTATTGTTAGGGATAACTAGGAGAATTACTTGGAATATGACACAAGTACATGCTATACGCTTACTACAGTAGTCTTGGGGTGTGACAACTTACGAAGGCAAGAAGATCACTAAATGAAGGGGAAGCTTAGTCCCCGATGCATTAGGCCTTATGAGATTGTGTGCGAAATCGGCAAGGTGGCTTATGAATTAGATCTACCTCCTGATTTGGAGTCAGTTCACCAGTTTTATACATCTTGATGCTTCGTAAATATGTTGGAAATCCTACTAGGATTATGTCAGTAAATGATGTTCAAGTGACAAGAAAAGTTTATTTATGAAGGGCTACCCATTGCCATATTAGATAGGCAAGTACGGAGACCTCGAAATAGAGAAGTGGCCTCAGTTAAGGTCTTATGGCAGAATAACAACCGGGAAGAAATGACTTGGGAAGCGGAAGAGAAAATGAAATCCACATATCCACACTTATTCCAACCCCCAGGAGAGATTCAAGATGAAACATTAACAATATAAGATATGTACATTTAATTTTCATGCTTTTGGTCGTGTGTGGCCATAGATATGTTGCTATTATGTTATGGCCTTGTGAGGCAGTGATATTATAGGTTGTTCTGACAGGATGGTAGTGCTATATTACAGGGGAAACTCTAGCGAAATTTTCGTAGAATCCCGAGTGTTTAACATTCGGGGACGAATGTTCCAAAAAGGGGGGAGAATGTTACACCTCTCATTTTCATACGCTGAGTTTCGCCGAATGCTAATTGTCCTAGCCTTGGGAAGTAGGATAAAGGTTTTGAGGTCATGGGGATAGATATGTCCATCTTGGGTATATAATGGAGAAAAACCGTGTTTATTAAGCCTCGGGAAGGTTTAAGACTCGTCGGATCACCGGAGTTAAGTTTCGGTGGAAGTGGGGTAAAATGTCATATTATGGCGCACTTTGCGGCGCAACATGCGAGCAGAAAACACGCTTTGTGGCCAGGCAGTTGCACCGCAAAGTGTGACAGTGAAAATTGGTGTTGTGCACGGTCTGCGACTTAACATGCAGCTCGCAAACCACGCTTTGGGTCTAGCATAGCTTGCCGCATGTTGTGTCGGTCCAGAATTTTCTGGACCACTGTATATAGATCAAACTCGACCCAAAAATCATATTTTCAGCATTTTTGGTCATAGAAACCTCTAGAATATTCTCTCCACTCTTCATCCACAAGAAATCAAAGGAAAGACAAGATCAACCACTTCAAATCCATGAAAACAAGTGTGTGAAACTTAGTAAAAGTTCATCTACTTCAAGAAAACCCAAGGGAAGTGAAATAGGGTTTTGGTGCTAGAAGAGCATTTCCATTTAAGGCTTGTTCGTCCATCATCCAAGGTAAGTTTCATGACCATACCATGTTGTTTAAGGTATTGGAAGGCTAAGACACTTGAATTGTAGAAAGACATAGAAAATGGGTCATAAATGACTGAATAGTGTCATTACTGAATAGTGGTTGGAATGAATGATGAATGTTGGTATGTTGTGATCGTGAATACGTTATAAATGACATTTAGACTATGGAATAAGTATTATATATAAGAAAACGCGAAATGAGCTATAACCATAATTGTGGAGAAATTGAAGGGAAATGGTGAATTGTGGTAAATGTAGATAAATGATGATTATTGTTTGCGATAATGTGAATGTTGATATGAACGTTTGGGAGTGGATATAGAATATGGGAAAAGTAGTATAAACAAAGGAAATGTTCTTATGGTCGATTAACTAACGTTAATGTGAATCCTCTTGAAGGTAGAAACGTAGATATCGAAGGAGAACAAGCAAGCGATTGATTAGCTAAACATAAAAGGTATGTGAGGCTAGTCCTTTCTTTCTATGGCATGAATACGATGGTATGATTCTCCTTTCTCTCCATAAGTTCTCTATATATCCCAGAATGTCAAGAGTCTATGATCATGAATAGCTATATGAGATGAGAGATATGTTATGAGTCCAATGATGATAAGCTTTAGTCTAAAGACTCTAGAGTTCATATTATGACGCTCCTATAACGCAAATGATGTCGTATGTTGTATACACTCACCTCATCCATTATTCCCTTCGAGGTGAGGTAGAATACCATTAAGTTAAGTATGTCATGTATTGTAGACACTCACCTTATGTATTGTCCCTTCAAGGTGAGGCCGATTACCATAAAGTCGATGATGTTATGCCTTATACACACTCACCATATGTATTAATTCCTTCAAGGTGAGGCAGGATATTTGTGAAAGCTCCATAATGGAATCGGGGGATCACGACCTTACGTCACCCCGATAAAGTATAGTTGTCCTTGAATCTTCATGCATGTATTGTGATGAGCATACTATGATGAGTAGATTATGATGAGCATATTATGATGAGCATATGATGATGATATCACACCGTATCTATATGGTCGGGAAGATATACACACCACTATAGTGGGCAGCTTATACCCCAGACGCGGGAGGCCTGGACGTAGGTTACTTATTATTACACCGTGCCTACATGGACGGGCAGCTTATACTTATACATTTATGCCTATATGATATGATGACGAGCATGAGTAAGATAGTATGATTTCTTTCTTTTATGATTCACAGTCAGTTACATATTGTTCCTCATTTGATGCCTCCTCATTTCATTGATGTTTCATTATTGTTTATACCTCTCATACTCAGTACAATGTTCGTACTGACATCCGTTTTCTTTGGACGCTGTGTCCATGCCCACAGGTAGACAGATAGGTGAGCTTGATCCGGACTCGTAGGAGCCAGTAGCTGATTAGAGAGCACTCCATAGTTCCATAGGTGCTTATGATTATTCCATTGTGTATACTCATGTATATGTATTTTTAGGCATGACGGGGTCTTGTTCCGTCCTTATGTCTAGCACTCCAGTAGAGGCTTGTAGATATGCAGTGTGGGTCATATGGTCTCACAAAATTGTTGTTACGTATATATATTATTTTGATGGCCGAGAGGCTTATGTATATAAAAGTAAGTATGTTCTAAAATGAAAGATGATTTTCTTATCAATTGAGTATAAATTTGATAAAAGGGTATATAATGAGTATGGTGAGTAACAGAATGAGCGGTGCTCGGTGGGTAGCCCCGGGTACCCATCGTGGCCCCTAGTCGGGTCGTGACACTATCTTTCCTCTATCACTCAGCAACTACTATCTTGGAAGTTTTACTCTTCATACTTTACTTCCTTAAAACTTGAGTACCATCGTCGATACTATCCTCAAGGATGTATAAACATTGTTAATACCACATATCATACTCTGCCGATTACCATCGCTACATAGCATAAAACCTCTCAATTCATACTTGCTTAATATTACAAATATTTTTTCCATCTTTAACACATTATCAAAGGTACAAATGTACCTGTGACGGCATCAGGGAATGACTCTAGATCCTGTCGCTCAGCTAAAGCATATATGCGGGGCTGAGTGGCACCTAAAGTAGATGCTCCCTCTCTAGCTTTACCTCTACCTGCTGGAATCTGGGGAGTCTTCCCTCCCGAGCGCACCAAAGAAGAACCAGCCGCTGATCCAGCGGGCTGGACCGCACGCCTACCGCCCCGAAATGGGCACTCTCTCATAATATGACCTGACTGGCCACAAACATAGCAACCATCCAAACCCAATCGGCACGGTCCCCAATGTAGCTTACCGCACTGAGTACATTGTGGTATAGATGATCTCATCTATCCTGAATCATTTCTATACCGAGAGCCCGACTCTGAGAAACTGTCACCACCCAGCTAGGGGCCGTGACGGGTACCCGGGGCTAACCATCGAGCACCGCTCGTTCTACTATTCATCAAACTCATTAAGCCTCATTTTTCGTTCATAATCTCATAATCATAAGAAAATTATTTTCATTAAAGAATATAAATACTTTTATATACATAAGCCCTTTGGCTATCAAAATATAATGTACACATATATACATATATATAGTAGTGACCTTGTGAGACCATATAACCCACACATACGTATCTACAAGCCTCTACTATAGTACTAGACATATGGACGGGACAAGACCCCATCGTGCCCAAAATACTTTGTATATACACAAAAGTATAAACCTGATGTCACGACCCGTCTGCAGGGCCGCGACGAGCGCCTGGTGCTAGCCCACCCAGGCGCCCCTTGGCTTACACTTATACTTACATCTAGGTGAGCCACATAATTTAACTTACTTCTATTCATTCATCATGCTAGTCCCATTGGAAAACAATGCCTTTATATCATAATTGGCATCTATGCCACATCAATGTACATGAGCCGACAAGGCTAACAAAATGATATACAAAATATAGGCCAACAAGGCCAGACATATCTAACCATATACACGTGACTACGAGTGTCTAAGGAGAGTATAACACATCACATAAGCGGTACAGGACCCCGCTATGACCATAATTATGTACACAAAAGAATAAGTACCCAAAAGTTATGGCTCCGAATGAAATGGAGCTCTGCTAGGTGGTCTCTGAGAATACCGCTATGGATCGAGCCTGTCTCCCTGTGCACCTGCGGGCATGACGCAGCGTCCACAAACAAAAGGACGTTAGTACGAAGAATTTACTGAGTATGTAAAGCATGATCAATATCAATGTAGAAGCATAATGAACATCATAAGAAATAGCAGAAGATGGGAGACCGTAATATTACCGCCATGGACACTTACTTGCCTTTCATAGAAACTTTCCATTCTAATGTGTTTTTGTGCTCAAACCTCAATATTCGTATCCATATTCATACCCGTTCCATATTAGTACTCGTATTCGTATACATACCCTTATTCACATTCATATTGTATACATAATCATATCACATACATAATCATATCATATACATAGAATTTACAAAACATACCCAACCCCGAATGTTCGGTGTTTCACGTACCCGACCATAGCTAGGCTCGGTGGTCATACATACCAGGCCAACCAAGGCCCAGTGTTACACATACCTGGCCCTACCAAGGCTCAATGTTACACATACCTAGCCCTACCAAGGCTCAGTGTTATCCGTACCCACCTGCAGTGGTGTTCGCGCGTTACGTAAGCATACATACATATACATCTATACACATACTACCCGGCCATATAGGCTCAGGGTTCATAGTATCCATACATGGGCACACAGACATAAAGCTCATAAGCATCTTTACTACTTTCATCACTATCATCATCGTCATCGTTATCGTCATCGCCATTACCATTATAGTCGTCATCATTATCATTATCACTGTTATCATCATTCATCACACTTATCTTTATAGGCTTACTCATCATACGAGGAACTTAGTACAATCGTAGCAGATCGAATCATTTATGAGACATCATAGACTTATGGAAGATTTAGATGTTTGGCCAAGGTACCATTCGTTATGAAAGAAGGGTTAGCCTTACATACCTTTTCCGTTCACTATTTTACACTTGCGCGTTCACCTCCAATGCTAGTGTTTCTACCTTCATTGAAGTCATATTATCATTAGAATCGATAGCTAGCATATACGACTAAAGCTAGAGAAAATTGGACAGCATCTCCTTTATTTATACGACATTCTTCCATCGCGTATATCAACTCCAAACGTCAATAATGCATTCACAATACCATAACGATAATCATTATTCATCCACATTATCCACATTTCTAGACTTACTTTCAATTACTCATATCCATGGCTATAACACACAACTATGTCCATTTACGTACATTGCTCATCTCATGCTCTCAACATCATTTATAACACATTTATATTACAATACATCAAGACTCATAACCCAATTCAAACTATTTCTCAAAATGGCACTATTCCACATTCATGACCCATTTTGCCATACCTCTCTACAATCCAAGTATTTTCAACTCTTAAATACCTTAAACAACATAGAAACATCATAAATCTTACCTTAGATGTCGCAGGAACAAGCCTTGGTTGATAATACTCCACTTGAGCAAAACCCTAGTTTATCCCCAATGAGATTTCTTGACTTGTATGATCCTTAATAGGTTTTCTTATACTGGATTTACTTAGTATATGTTGTTGATCACCAAATATCCTTGAATTCTTGTGGAATTTATGTAGAGAGAGGTTTTAGAGAGAAGGGGGTGTCATGTGGAAATGAAATAATGAACTTGGTCTCTTATTAATATCCCAAAATCTGATCTTAAATGAACAGTCGTAGAAAGTGCACAGTGGTCGTAAACACAGTTTATAGTCCGTATTCCAGTTTACGGACCGTATTTCGTGGTCGTATTTAAGGATGACAGAAACAGAAAGTCAGGCTGAGGACATGGTGGTTTACGACTCAGTTTACGGGCCGTATTTCAATTTACGGTTCGTATTCCAAGTCGTCTTTAACCATTCCAGCATTTGACAGAAAGTAGAAGTTTTTGGAAGCTGAAATACGACATGGCAGTTTACGGACCGTACACCACTTTATGGTCCGTATTTCATTTTACGACCAACTGGCCAAAATGCAAACCTGCAACTTTTCACATTTCCAAAACCTATAATTTGTCATTCTGGAGCATAACCTACCTTTCATTGCAATTGCCTTTGAAATGTTACTTAGGGTCATCAAACGTCGTTCCCTTCTTATTAAAACGTCATATACTCGTATTCTTCGTTAGTCAATTCACTGTACGTTCACGGGAGAATTCCCGAGGTGTAACATTCTCCCCCCCCCCCTTAAGAACATTCGACCTCGAATGTTAAAGTCTTCGGGGATTCTATAGAAATTTCGCCAGAGTTTCCCCTATAATATGGCACTACCAACCTGTCACAACAACCCAAAATATCATCGCCTCACAGGGCTACAACACAATATCAACATATCTATGGCCACACATGACCAAAAGCATGAAAAGGAAATCATACATACCTCATACCGCTGATGTTTTATCTTGAATCTCTCCCAAGGGCTGAAATAAATGAGGGTATCTGGATCGCATACTTTCTTCCGCTTCCCATGTCATTTCTTCTCATTTACTGCTTCTCCATAAAACCGTAACTGAGGCCACTTCTTTGTTTCTAAGACTCCGTACTTGCCTATCTAGTATGGCAATGGGCACTTCTTCATAAGTCAACTTTTTGGTCACTTGCACATTGTTATATCCCGATTTTCATAATACACGATTGCTTGTAAAGTTCAATTGGTGTGGAAATATTAGTAGAGATTAGGGATTAATTAACCATGATTATATTATTAAGTGGGGATTAATGATTAATTAAGCTAAATAGACCACTAAGCAGGCCCCACAACACATGGCGGAATTTGATTGGTGGTTAATTGAGTGGGACACATGTCAAAAAGGTTGACTCGTGTCCCATGGAGGGGCTGCCAATATAAGGCTTTATAATGACTCATAAATCACCTTGCCATTTACAATTCATTCCAACCTCAATTTTAATTAGAGATAAACAAAATTGAAAGAGAAGAGAGCTTCCATGCCATGGCAACTCACGGCCATGGCAGATTTGAAGCAGCTCACGGCCAGCTGCTATGGTGAACAAAAAAATTTATAATCTCCTAAGGTGTTTTACACGTCAAGAAGTCAGCCACCTAAGGGTGTCGAAGTGCGGGAAATGGAAGTGGTGCGAATTGAGCAAGTTATTATAGGATCTATCCTAATCAATTCAAGGTAAGATTTCTTCATCTTGAAATGTAATTGGAGTTAAAGATGTTTTAATGGAGAGATTAATTTGTATTATATGGAATTATTGAAATATGAATTGGATTAAATGTTCATAAAGTTGTGGGCTGTTCTTGTTGAGTTGAAAGATTAAAAGCGTGGTTTTATGTTTGTATGTTGTTGTTCGTGTTGTTGTTGTGTTGTCGTTGATATGGCTCTAATTTGGAAAATAAGTGTATAACGTATCGTATACAAAACGTATGTTGGTATGTTTGGTGTATAATCTTAAATATTAGTGATTTGGATTGGAAAAAGGATTAAGAAAGGTTATTGGGTTGTTTGAGTTGTTTATGGGCTGGATCTTAAGGATTTGATATGAATATTTCTATTACTGTTGTTGTTGGTATTGCTGTGATAACAGGAGATTAATTGGAAGTTTGGGTTAGGCGAGTTATATAGGGGAAACGCAGCCCGATATCCGTTAAGTTCTTAACTAAAGAATGATTCCTATAAGCGATTGATTGTAGATTTCTAAGCTAGAAAGTATAGTTTACTAATGATAGCGTTACTTTCATATTAAATAGGATAAAGGGGCGACGAAGCGAACTTGGTTACGGTCAACCTATAACAGGTATGTAAAGCTAACCCTTCCTTCTTTTTGGCATGATCTTTATGAAACAAGCAGACGACATATGTATAACTTCAAAGAAATTCCTATTCATAGAGCTACTAGGATGGCTAATGTTCTTGATTTCCAGAAGCTATTTCATTGTGTCTTGATACATGTCTATGATTTCTGAAGTTCTATTTGATATGTTCCATCGTGACATTCGAAGGATACTTGATATGACTATTGTCTTGATTTCCAAAATGATAGTTCATTTGAATATTCCATTGAGTCTCAAATGTGATTTAGTTTGCATACAGTTGCTCACTACTCTGCTCGTGCATGCCTCAATATATCTTTCACCGAGTCCCGGGCCGGGTATGTTTTCATGCACAGTTTCACTGCATTGTTCACCGAGTCCCTCACTAAAGGGCCGGGTACGGTATATATATATATATATATGATATGATGATATGATGATATGATGATGTGATTATGGCGCCAAGGATAACTTTATTCACCGAGTCCCATAATGGGCCGGGTATGATATATGATATTGATATGCATGATTTACATTTCATAAGGCAAATGTATTGGTATTTTGAATGTCATACTTGTCTCCTGTGACCTCTATTTCAGTTATGATCCTCTTTACTGTATCACGTCCTTAATATACTCAGTACATATTTCGTACTGACCCCCTTTCTTCGGGGGGCTGCGTTTCATGCCCGTAGGTACAGATACTCGATCTGGTGATCCTCCAGCTTAGGATTTCTACTCTGATGTCTTGGAAAGCTCCATTGTTCCGGAGCCTAGACTTTTGGTATAGATCTTTCGATTTATTTGTATATATGTTTATCCAGGGGTACGGCGGGGCCCTGTCCCGTCATATTTCACCATCGATACTCTTAGAGGTCTGTAGACATATGTGTGGGTTGTGTATAAGTTGGTTCAGCTGTGTCTATACGATGTGCTATGGATATTGATATGTTTTGGCAGCCTTGTCAGCTTGCGTATGATATTGATATGTTGCGACAGCCTTGTCGGCTTGCGTATGATATTGATATGTAGTGGCAGCCTTGTCGGCTTGCGTATCATAGTATGTTTTGATTAGTTGTGACTCGTCAGGAGACAGGTTATTTGAGTATGTATATATATGAAAAGGTAAATGATGCTACTGGGAGTTACAGAGGTAAGATATTTCATTGAGGTTACGTTATCAGAAATTGTATATACATAATGGCAAACTGGCCATCATCAAGGTAAGTTATTGAAGTATAGTAAGAAAATGGATTGAATGTACATATATTGTTGATAAGTTCAAGGTGTGAACAGAAGAAGCTGAACGAATCAGTAAAAAGAAAAGTAAGCAGGGTAAGTGTCAGATACGGTATGAATGTTACAGGTATGATTGAAACCTACAATTAAAGATCGAAAAGGAAAGTAAACAGGAAAGTTTGACAGGTACAGTTCGAGTTGGACATACGAGGTAAGTTCATCATTTTCATACTGTTATTGATATGAGGAGCCCCGTGCGGATATGATATGATATAATATATACATATATATGTTGGCCCTGTGTGGCATTGTTGGTATTCCATGCGTGCAGGTTTTGAGATAGTAAGAAATACAGAGGAAACTCTTCCAAAATTTTCCTAGAAACAAAAAGAGAATGAGATACAAGTTCGTAATATTCTTGAAAGGTCGTGTCAATAGTAATAAGAAGATCTGACTAAGTGATGAGTACAGCTGACTTCGAGAAATAAAGTTAACGGTTGAATTGATAGTAATAGTAATTATGAGGTCGATATCGATATGGTAAATTTATCATGTTGTACTAAAGCTTTAAGAGATACCCTCCATGTCATCCGTAAGAAGTATATATGAGCAGCAAGTTTGCAATTCCTTTGAACGGACCAGAATACTTTCCAGCCACATTTTGCCTTAGAAAAAGCTCGTGTTGAAGAGCAAAAACGTCCAACAATTAAGTTTCACTTTTATTTGAAGAGTACAAAGTATACAGCAAGTAGTTTATGAACTAAATAGTTCGTTTATGATCCAAGAACAAATCTGAAGGTAAACTATGTGAATCATGCATTAGGAGTCCCGTGATGCCTGTCGGATTCTAGTTCTTCTTCTTGTGATGGTTTTGGAGGATGCTTCATGGTGACGTAATCTTGGAATTGAAGCGTTCTTGTGTTCTTGAGGTAACATTTCATCATATCTTTATGTCCTTGAGTTTATTAGTTCTTAATCAACTAATTGGAGATGGAATTTGTTGAAGGAAAACTCAAACTTGTGGGCTGTCTTAGATCATGTGTTTCATGCGTTGTTGATGAAATGCTAGGATAAATTGGAAAGAGCTTGTGACACTAAGGGATGATGTAGAAAAAGGTGGAAAATCCTAACAGAACGTTTTATTGAGGTATCGAGTCAACTGATAAGTAGGGATAAATTACGACGAGTTTGCAGTTAAAAAGAGTAATAGTATGATTGAGATAAAAGTACGGAGGAGGAAGAATTACGACAAATATGACGATATTGATAAGACAGCTTGTGAGATAGTAAGGATAAGATTGACCAGAAAGGGTGAAAGGTTAAGTACGCTTACTCCACAGAGTGTAATTAAATCATAGTAAGAATCGCGAACAAAGATTATGCGATAACGGGAACAAAAGCGAGCACAAAAAAAGGAGTTAATTAAAAGAAGGAAATAAGAAGGAAGCGAGCGAGACAATAGTGCAGTAATAGGTTATGACATATATGGTCGAGGACACGAGTAATATAAGTGGCGGAACAGTGAAGGATTAAACTAAAGAGACGAGCAACAAAGCGGAATGAGTGCCAGAAAATGACTGGGATGGTAACAATAAGGAAGGGATGAACAAAATATGTTTTGAGAATGAGAAAGGGATTATGCAGAAATAGTGTTTTCTGAAGGATACAGAGATAGCGTGAGATTCCTCTTGCACAGAATGAAAGATGGACATAGACTGGAGAAATGGTAAGGGAATACTAAAGGAAGAACCTAAATAGACAAAATTAATTGAGTATGAGTATAAGATAAAGGGGAAATATATGGCTACGAACTTAAAGGTGTAATATGACGACAAGGCGATAAGATAAGACTATCATTAAGACAAACTTGATATGATTTTGAGTAAGTTAGAAGTTAGCGTTGGGTACACAACAAGGGTGACAGAGCATAAGACATAAAGGAGTACTGCGCGTATACGACTTCACCTGTGAAATCCTTAAGGGACAGGGACTGTAGGTTGAGGAACAAATGATGTATTGTAAATTTATTAGAGGAAACATATGATACAAGTTGGGATATAGATAATGTTACAAGAGAGCTTTGAACACTTATCATCAGAATATAAGTGCTACCTAATTGAGAATTTGGAACGACTATAAGTACTAATTAATTACTAGTTGGAGTAATTGGAATGTGGCCTTGGACGAGTTGCTACCTGGGTTGCATTACTTGAGTACAGATGATTAGATGGGATTTTGTACTATACATAGAAGAGTTCTCATCGCTTCGAGATTTTTTTAAGATTTCGTACCCGGATAATCAGAGATTATAAAGGAATGACACAGATATGGCACAGTTGGGATCAAATGAATTTGAGATTGGAAATAAGGACATAAAGCAAAATATAAACAGATAATGGTATAAGTACAACCCCAAAGGGGGGAAGCGGGTGAGAGCAAAGTAAGTATAAATGGAAACAATTGACACTATAATATATCTGATATGGATACTCAAAATTTAAGTGAGATCCCTCGCTGGGACAAGTTAGTAAGATCTGAAAGCCAGCAATGAATGGATAGAAGTCAGGATGATATTTGAGATGGTGCGGAGAAGCATCTGTAAAGATCTTGGATAATACGACATTAGAAAGTGGATGCTTATAAAAAGGAAGAATACGATAAGAGAATGGTAATGAGTAACTTAAGAAATATTATAAGAGATAGCAATGCTATACTGGATTAGAGGTTAAGATGTTGGCAACAGAGTTGTTTGCTAACGATATTGTGACTTATAAGTAGCAAAGAAAAAGGGATAAGAAATCTCCTATAGTAGGACATGAGAAAATCAAATGGTGAATAAAGGAAGGGAAAGGAGTATGACAAGATAGATAGCAAGTGAGTTTTAGTACAAATAAGATATGTAAAGCAGAATGAACCAGGAGAAGGAAAGACTATGACTAAGATTGGATGTACTTTGTACAAGTTATACAAGAATAGTTATGCGATCTACGCATATTTGTATGTTAAGAATGAGACCAAGTGAATACTTGAGAAGAAGAGTAAGGATTCAGTAATAACAATGTGGTTACGATATTTTGGATACATTAGGGAAAGGTGTAAGATGGTTTGAACAAAGTACCGAGATAGGATTAGTACTGAGGGAAAAAGCCAAAGTTGAGCCCCGATATCAACTGAAAGATATAAGAAAAGAATGTAAGGTCTACATAAAGACTAGTGATACGACGCTAAGGTATTTCTCGGGCTAATTTGAGCACTTTGACATATTTGCGTAAAGATTGCAACATAATGTGTGACAGTAAAACTAAAAGCAAAATCTGGGTAAAGGGGCAATAGAATACGCCTAAAGTGTTACAAGTTAGGTTAAGAGAAATTGTGAATTAGCCTAAGCGAGACGATCAGGACGAGCTGATCATATTTGTACAATATGACAGTGAATTTATATGTCAAATCAAGAACTTTTTCGGAGTTATACCAGTCGATAATAGACAGATCACAGAGCGGCTATGTGAAGTTATAAGATGAGGGAACTCTGGCACTACTTGATAGCCAACCCTAAAGGCCCAGATCAAGAGCTAAAAGCAAAGTGACAGTTAAAGACCTTTTAAGGAAAGTCGAAAAATTACACATGATGCTGAAGCTTCCAAAATATGAACTGTAACAGTAGAGCAAAGCAAGGTTATTGGAGTAAAATAATGTTACACCCTGGGAAATGTCGTTTTATTTGTGGAACCTGTGAAGGGTCTACAAGTTACCGGAGGTATGAAATACTCCAAGAATTGTAAAGTCTAATAAATCGATGAGGGATGTCTGCGCGTTACAAGATCTTATTTAAAGATTAGAAGGTAAAGTGAAGTGAACGATACATCATCTTAAGGGAGTAACTATAGAAAAGAGAGAGTCAAGTTATGACTAAGAGCACCATGAATACAAGTATGAATCAATCAGTGACAGCACAACTGAACAGTATGCAGACAAGAGAAGGAGTAACATTTCAGCAGAATAGCTCGCAATACAACTGACAACCGACTGCGAAATAAAGAGGAGAGTAAAGACAACGACGTGGAATAATTACCTCGAGAAGCAACAGAAGGAGGAAAATTACGGGAATGGTTACATAGAGATCTAAAATGCATTATAATAGATTGAAGGAAATCGACCAATGAAATGGTCATGTGAAAAGTATAATTCAGTAAAAGAATGTTTAAGGAAGTATTGGGAGCACAGGATTAGTTTAACATTCGAGGAGGAATGTTCCAAAGGGGGGAAGGATGCTATATCCCGATTTTCATAATACACGATTGCTTGTAAAGTTCAATTGGTGTGGAAATACTACTGGAGATTAGCGCTTAATTAACCATGATTATATTATTAAGTGGGGATTAATGATTAATTAAGCTAATTAGACCACTAAGAGGGCCCCATAACACATGACGGAATTTGTTTGGTGGTTAATTGAGTGGGACACATGTATAAAGGGTGGACACATGTCCCATGGAGGGGCTGCCTATATAAGGATTTATAATGACTTATAAATCACCTTTCCATTTACAATTCATTCCAACCTCAATTTGAATTACAGATAAACAAAATTGAAAGAGAAGAGAGCTTCCATGCCATGGCAACTCACGGCCATGGCAGATTTGGAGTAGCTCACGGCCAACTGCTATGTTGAAAAAAAAATTATAATCTCCTAAGGTGTTTTACACGTCAAGAAGGCAGCCACCTAAGGGTGTCGAAGTGCGGGAAATGGAAGTGGTGTGAATTGAGCAAGTTATTATAGGATCTGTCCTAATCAATTCAAGGTAAGATTTCTTCATCTTGAAATGTAATTGGAGTTAAAGATGTTGTAATGGAGAGATTAATTTGTATTATATGGAATTGTTGAAATAAGAATTGGATTAAATGTTCATAAAAATGTGGGCTATTCTTGTTGAATTGAAATATTAAAAGCGTGGTCTTATGTTCGTATGTTGTTGTTCGTGTTGTTGTTGTGTTGTCGTTGATATGGCTCTAATTTTGAAAAATAAGTGTATAACGTATCGTATACAAAGCGTATGTTGGTCTGTTTGGTGTATAATCTTAAATATTAGTGATTTGGATTGGAAAAATGATTAAGAAAGGTTATTGGGTTGTTTGAGTTGTTTATGGGCTGGATCTTAAGGATTTGATATGAATATTTCTATTACTGTTGTTGTTGGTATTGCTGTGATAATAGGAGATTAATTGGAAGTTTGGGTTAGGCGAGTTATATAGGGGAAATGCAGCCCGATTTCCGTTAAGTTCTTAACTAAAGAATGATTCCTATAAGCGATTGGTTGTAGATTTATAAGCTAGAAAGTATAGTTTACTAACGATAGCGTTACTTTCATATTAAATAGGCTAAAGGGGCAACGGAGCGAACTTGGTTACGGTCAACCTATAACAGGTATGTAAAGCTAACCCTACCTTCTTTTTTGCATGATCTTTATGAAACAAGCAGACAACATATGTATAACTTCAAAGAAGTTCCTATTCATAGAGCTACTAGGGTGGCTAATGTTCTTGATTTCCATAAGCTATTTAATTGTGTCTTGATACATGTCTATGATTTCTGAAGTTCTATTTGATATGTTCCATCGTGACATTCGAAGGATACTTGCTATGAATATTGTCTTGATTTCCAAATGATAGTTCATTTGAATATTCCATATTGGGCCGGGTATGATATATGATATTGATATGCATAATTTACATTTCATAAGGCAAATGTATTGGTATTTTGAATGTCATACTTGTCTCCTGTGACCTCTATTTCAGTTATGACCGTCTTTACTGTATCACATGCTTAATATACTCAGTACATATTCCGTACTGACCCCCTTTCTTCGGGGGGCTGCGTTTTATGCCCGCAGGTACAGATACTCGATCTGGTGATCCTCCAGCTTAGGATTTCTACTCAGCTGTCTTGGAAAGCTCCATTGTTCCGGAGCCTAGACTTTTGGTACAGATCTTTCGATGTATATGTATATATGTTTATCCAGGGGTACGGCGGGGCCCTGTCCCGTCATATTTCACCATTGATACTCTTAGAGGTCTGTAGACATATGTGTGGGTTGTGTATAAGTTGGTTCAGTTGTGTCTATACGATGTGCTATGGATATTGATATGTTGTGGCAGCCTTGTCGGCTTGTGTATGATATTGATATGTTGCGACAGCCTTGTCGGCTTGCGTATGATATTTATATGTAGTGGCAGCCTTGTCGGCTTGCGTATCATAGTATGTTCTGATTAGTTGTGACTCCTCAGGAGACAGGTTATTTGAGTATGTATATATATGATGACGTTATGAACCTTTGGAGTTCTTATGCAAGTTTCCATATTGTTTCATAGATTCGGTTTGACTATACCTAACAGGTGCGTATGTGAGTGTCCAGCTCGGGCACTAGTCATGGCCCATGGGGTTGGGTCGTGACACACATCGCTTATTGGCACGATCCTAGTAGGATCTCCAACACATTTTCGAAGCATCGAGACATGGAAAACTGGGTAAACTGACTCCAAATCCGGAGGTAGATCTAATTCGTAGGCCACTCTGCGCACTTTGCGCACAACCTCATAAGGTCCAATGTACCGGGGACTAAGCTTCCCCTTTTTTCCAAATCTCATTACACCTTTCATCGGTGACACTTTCAAGAATACCCAATCTTTCACTTGGATCTCTAAGTCTCTTCGGCGATTATCTGCATAGGACTTTTGACGACTTTGGGATGTTAATAACCGATCTTGTATGAGCTTGACTTTCTCTATGGCTTGCTGGACCAAGTCTGGCCCTATCAGTCTAGCCTCTCCTGTTTCAAACCACCCAATTGGGGATCTACACTTTCGCCCATATAAAGCTTCATACGGTGCCATTTGGATGCTAGAATGATAACTGTTATTGTAAGCAAATTCGATGAGTGACAAATGGTCATCCCAATTTCATCCAAAATCTATCATACATGCCCGCAACATATCTTCAAGAGTCTGAATGGTACGCTCGGCTTGTCCATCAGTCTGCGGGTGAAATGCCTTTCTAACGCTCACTTGGGTCCCTAGACCTTTTGGAATGACTTCCAAAAATTAGCTGTAAACTGAGTTCCTCTGTCTGAGATAATAGATACTGGAACACCATGGAGTCTTACTATCTCTTAAAGATAAAGCTTTGCATAATCTTCTGCCACATGCGTCGTTCTGACTGGTAAGAAATGAGCAGACTTGGTGAGTCTATCCACAATCACCCATATGGAGTCATACTTACGGCGAGAATGGGGTAAGCCTGTAATGAAGTCCATGTTGATCACTTCCCACTTCAAAGTTGGGATTTCTATAACTTGCAACAATCCACCCGGCTTTTGGTGCTCGATTTTCACTTGTTGACAATTGGGACATTGAGCTACGAATTCTACTATGTCTTTCTTCATTCCATTCCACCAATATACAGACTTAAGATCATGATACATTTTCGTCGCACCGGGGTGAACAGAGTAACGGTAACAATGAGCTTCCCTCAATACCTGGTGGCATAATCCTGCCACATCAGGAACGCATGCTCTGCCTCGGCATCGAAGAACTCCGTCTCCATTGATATCAAATGATGACTCCTCTTTCTGACGGAGTGTATCTCTGTAATGCATTAGCATGGGATCTTTATATTGTCGCTCTTTCACTTCTGCCACTAGCGATGAGGCTGCTGAATTCTGGATAGTAGTCCCCCTGCTACTTGAGTCCACTACTCGAACTCCTAGGCTAGCTAACTGCTGGAGCTCATGAGTCATTTCTCTCCTCTCGGGTCATACATCGCACAAACTTCCCAAAGATCTGCGGCTAAGAGCATCAGCTACAACATTTGTCTTTCCGGGGTGATACAAGATATCAATATCATAATCTTTTAGCAATTCCAACCACCGTCGTTGCCGTAAATTCAGCACTTTCTACTTGAAGATATACTGTCGACTCTTATAATCTGTATAAATATCCACATGGACACCATATAAATAATGTCTCCATATCTTTAACGCATGAACCACTGCGGCCAATTCTAAATCATGGGTTGGATAATTCCGCTCATGTTTCCGTAATTGCCTTGAAGCATACACAATCACCTTACCATGTTGCATCAATACACAGCCTAGCCCAACACCTGAAGCATCGCAATAAACAACATATCCTTCTAATCCCTCTGGAAGTGTCAAGACTGGGGCAGAAGTCAATCTACTTTTCAACTCTTGGAAGCTATGCTCACAAGCATCTGTCCATTGAAACTTTGCCGATTTCTGGGTCAACTTTTTTAGTGGTGTAGAAATAGAAGAAAACATCAACAAATCTCCTGTAATAACCTGCTAAGCCCAGAAAGCTACGAACCTCCTTACGATTTGTGGGCCTTGGCCAAGTCTTCACGGCCTCAATATTTTGACTACCCACTTGAATACCATCGGCTGCCACAATATGCCCCAGAAATGCCACTGAGTTCAACCAAAACTCGCATTTGGAAAACTTTGCAAACAACTCTCGAGTTCGAATGACTCCGAGGACAGTACGCAAATGATTCGCATGGTCTGCCTCAGATCTAGAATATACCAAGATGTCGTCTATAAATACGATCACAAATAAATCCAGAAAAGGCTTGAACACATTATTCATCAGATCCATAAATGCTGCCGGCGCATTAGTTAGCCCAAATGACATCACCCGGAACTCAAAATGACCATATCTTGTTCTAAAGTCTGTCCTAGGGACATCTTTCTCCCTAACTCTCACTTGATGATACCCGGACCTCAAATCAATCTTTGAAAACCATTTGGCACCTTGCAATTGATCAAATAAGTCATCAATCCTCGGAAGAGGATACTTGTTCTTAATTGTCACCTTATTCAATTACCGGTAATCAATGCACATTCTCAAGGAGTCATCTTTCTTTCGGACAAACAATAAGGGTGCTCCCCACGGGGATGAACTAGGCCTAATAAAGCCTTTCTCAAGCAAGTCTTTCAATTGCTCCTTCAACTCTTTCAATTCTGCGGGAGCCATTCTATATGGAGGAATAGATATGGGCTTGGTTCCCGGCAAAACATCAATTGCGAAATCAATCTCCCGCTCGGGAGGAAGGCCTGGAAGCTCTTCCGGGAATACATCCAGAAATTCGTTTACTACAGGAACTGTCTGAAGAGTCGGTGATTCAGCTTCTACATCTTGAACCCGAACTAGATGATAGATACATCCTTTCGTGATCATTTTCCTTGCCTTTAGATAGGAAATAAACCTACCCTTTGGTGACGCTGTATTCCCTTTCCATTCTAAGACTGGTTCTCTCGGAAATTCGAAACGAACCATCTTCATTCTACAATCAACATTGGCATAGCAAGAGGCCAACCAATCCATGCCCATAATGACATCAAAGTCTACCATCTTTAGCTCATGCAAGTCAACTTTAGTACGGCGGTCACAAATCAAAACTATACAATTTCTATATACTCGGCTAGCTATTACCAATTCACCAACGGGTGTAGACACCTCAAAAGGTTTGATCGACTCTTGTTCGACCCTAAATCTACCCGCAATATATGGAGTAACATATGACAAAGTGGAGCCCGGATCAATCAAAGCATATACATCATGAGAGAATACTGATAATATACCTGTGACCACGTTAGGAGAAGACTCGAGATCTTAGCGTCCAGCCAAAGCATAAACACGGTGCTGAGGACTGCTAGAACTGGGAACTCTCCCTCTGCCTCTACCATGGCCGACTGGCCCATGTGAACCTAGCCCCATAGGGCGCATGGAAGATGAAGATCCGGCTACTGACCCTGAAAGCTGGGTCCTACCTCTACCATGAATCGAAGGGCAATCACGCATAATATGTCCTGGTCGACCACATAGAATAGCCTGTATGCCTAGAAAACTGCTGCCTGTGCCCGCCTCTAAACTCGTTCATCGGACCCGAAGATCTGGCCTTCTTGCCCTGTACCCTACCATGCTCGCGCTCACTTCTTTGCTGTTGCAGACTTTCTTCTAAGTTTTGAGCATGGTCTTGAATGCGTGCAATATCCATATTGTCCTGAAGGGACGCAGTCAAGCACCTATCCATCAAATGCGGCCCTAGGCCCTTTACAAAGTGGTGCACTCTGTCACCCATATCCGCTACCATGGCCGAAGCATACCTAGCCAAGGAATTGAAGCGGAGACTGTACTCTAAAGCACTCATTCTACCTTGCCTTAAATTCAAGAATTTATCGGCCCTAGCTCGCCGAACCTCTGGAGGCATATAATGTCGGAGGAAAGCATCAACAAACTCCTGCCATACCGGGGGAGGTGCATTGGCTCCCCGTGAAGCCATCCAAACTGTATACCATTGGATCGAGACATCTCTCAATCTATACGACGCTAACTCCACTGACTCGGTGTACGAAGCATGTATCAATCGTAGCGTCCTCAACATACCATCGATAAAATCCTGAGCATCCTCCTCCGGCTTTGACCAAAAGAATTCCGGAGGGTTCAAAGTAATGAAGTAACGGGCCCTTGCACTAACAGCCCTATCACCCTACCCTGTACTTTGCCGCTGAGTCTGGGCAGCAACCAATCGAGTAAGCAATTGTATGGCCTCTGTTATATCCCGTGTTTTCACACGTTGGAAAATTTTAGAAATATTCTTGACTTGTAAGAAATAAGGTCATAATTAATTTTATGTAACACATGAGTTGTTTATGAAAGAATATTTTTGTGGAAGTGTGGAATAGGGCTAAGGGAAAAAATTGGAATTTTGGAAATTAGTTCCGGAAATTTTAAAACAAGGATTTAAATCCATTGGGCCAAGAAAATGGAAGAGAAAAATTTGGGCCCAACATTAAAGGGTGGCCGGCCAAATAGGCCCAACCCACCAAATTAATGAATAATTTCCCCATGTGTTGAAATATCATATGAGTCATCTTTTATTAGAAGGTTCAAGAAATAGAAATTAGAAGAACAAAGCAAAGCAAAGAATAAGAACAAAAAAAAGAGAGGGGTTTCGGGTTTGGTGGGGAGAAATTCACCACCAAAAATCTTGATCTAAAAATTATTCTCTTGTTGCATTTTCACTAATTCAAAGTCCCTTTACAAATTGGTATAGTTGGTTTGGAGAGAGAAGCACTCAATTCTTCAAGGTGACCATTCATTCAAGTGAAGAAGAGGGAGTAAAAGGTAAGAATTCACCCCTTATTCTTGTGTTATGAAGTTTTGTTTGTGTTGTAGTATGTGGAAATGTGTTGATTGTATGAAGAAATAGAAGTTTGCAAAGTGGGTGTGTGGTATATATGTGTGGCCGTGTGTATGCATGCATTGTATACTAATGAAGAATTGAAATTATGTTGTATTCTAATTGTGAATGTGATGGAATTCATATTGAGAAAGAAAGTTGAATAAAATTGGATGTGTTGGCAAAAAGAGTATTTGGCCGTGTGGTATGGAGTTGTATGGAATGAAATGGATTAAGTTGTTTAGTGTGTTAGTGTGTTATTGTGATGTTTGCAATGTAAATGAAGATAAAATGATATAAGTTAGTATTAAAATGGAATGTAGAAACTTATGTCGTTTTAGTATGATTTTCCGACATTAGGAAAATGAAGTTATTTGGTTGTTAATTGTGATGATCATTGATGAATTTGGAAGTTGGAAACATGTTGTAAATATGTGTGCCGAAGATTAGATGTTTTGAATAAGTTATGACCTTGGCGGAAAGTTGTATATTATGTATATCGTGTGTATAACTTGAGGAAACGATATGAAATGTTTCTAAAACTATATTGTGATGATCTTGATTGATAATGAATGTGAAATCATTGATATTAGTTTGAAGATTTGGGTTGGAGTGAAGGTTATGTCACTTTGTTAGAATGATGGCTAGTTGAAGGATATTGTGTCTCTAATGTTTGTTGTTGATGTTGATGTTGTTGTTTGGGTTGTTGTTGATGGTTTTGAGTCGAGTTGAATTTTCGGGGGTGCTATATGTATAGGGGAAGTGCTGCCGAAATTTCGGTAGGCAAGTATGCATTAAGTTGAATTTGTGGCATCCATAACTCATAATTGGTAAGTGTGACCATTTGCAGATTTTTGACGAAACGGGGAGTGAGCTTGGATAGGCTTAAAAATCTCAAAAGGTATGTAAAGCTACCCCGATCCTTCTTTTGGCATGCCTAAGTGTATTAGAATCGGATTCGGGCTTCGAAAGATTTTCTGCCCATCGGAATCCGCAATTGAAAATCTCGCTTTTTCCTTCAGTAAGATTGAGCCCTTTTGGTTTGTATTCTTGAAAATCAGGCAAACTTTCCCTAAACTACTTCGAAAGCTATAGAACGTCCGTAGAACCTTTGTAGGTGACCCCATAAGTTTAAAATATGTAATTTGAGCCCACCGTCTTGCTTGTCCCGAGGTGGGCCCACTGTTCCCGGTTTTGCCCGTATTGTACTCAAGTCTTACTTCAAGTGGTTTTTGAAAGAAATGTTTTTACTACCATTCTAATTACCTAACAAACGTTGTTTTAAATATTCCATTAAGTCTGATAAATTGTTTTGACACTCGAAACGACTTCAGAAAGGTTATACTCTGTAATTCATTATGATATCCGAAACTCATTAACTATGATCCCTTCCGACTTCATTGGATCGGTTTGTCTTTGATATGCCTCATCGAGTCTATGGAAACATTTATGATATTTTAATTGCATTAGTCTCTCACTACTCCATTCGTGGATGCCCCAATGTTTCCCACACGGAGCCCGAGCCAGGATATGTTGTCAAGCGTGATCCTCTGCATTGTTCGCCGTGCCTCGATGTGAGGGGGCAGGTATACGCGTACATGGGTTTGTGGAGTATGATGTGCCATGTCCGCTTGTTCTGATATGATTTGCTATGGACATTTGATATGATATATTATAGTACGGGGTTATGCCCCTATTTTGATTCTTCTGTGTTGTGGCACCCGCGTCGGGAGGGTGGCCACGTTCTGTCTGCCGAGTCCCTTGTCAGGGGCCGGATTTGATATCACATGTTTCTGTACACACTCTGCATGTTTTGAAAATATGTATCTGATACTTTGGATTCTCCGTTTACTTTCTGTATGTTCTGTACCAGTTATGATTTTGTCTCCGTAATTCAGGCTTCACATATTCAGTACATATTTCGTACTGACCCCCTTTCCTCGGGGGCTGCGTTTTCATGCCGCGCAGGTACCGACGACAGGTTTGCTGATCCGCCCGCTTAGGATCTTATTCTGCTATTTTGGAGCGCTCTTTTATTCAGAGCCATCTTTTGGTACAGTCTGTCATTTCTATATATGTATATTCTCGTTCATGGGTACGGCGGGGCCCTGTCCCGTCATATGATTCTGTCGGTCTGTTTAGAGGTCTGTAGACATGTTTGTGGGTTGGGGTCTTTCTGTACACATGTGTGTATATGTTATGTTTGGGCGATCCCATTCGCCGCGGCGGCCGGTCCGCATATATTTAAATGTTGCTCTGTTGGCCCTGTGTGGCCTTTGTTGGTATTTTCTGCGTGCAGGGTATTTGGGATAGTCCGTAAAACAAAGGAGACTCTGCCGAAAGTTTTCTAGAAATTAGCTAATTTTGAAATAAAGCCTTGTCAGCTTCTGCTATATACTGGAATGCGTTTGAGTGCCCAGATCGGGCACTAGTCACGGCCTACGGGGTTGGGTCGTGACAAAAGTGGTATCAGAGCGGTTCGTCCTCGGAATGTCTACAGACCGTGTCTAGTAGAGTCTTGTTTATCGGTATTTTGTGCACCATACCTATAAACAGGAGGCTACAGGGCATTTAGGATACTACCCTTCTTTCTGTCTTAGATCGTGCGATAGAGCTGTGTTATCAGGATGACTCCTCCCTAACGAATTGTTACATTTGCAGTTATGCCTCCAAAAAAAGCGACAGCGGCCCAAAAGGCCAAGGCAGCGGCCGCGGGAGAGACTAGCCGGGCCCAGAGGGTTACCAGGGCCCATGCACATATTGCTCCTGATATTTTTCCCCCGGCAGAGGGCTCTTCCACACCACCACATGTAGAGGAGATTGGAGCAGCAGCAGCTGCAGGTCGAGGGGCGACTCCACCGCCAGCTCTCGAGATTCCAGTACCTGAGCCCCCAGCTCCACGGCCAGGCACTGAGGATCAGTCTATGAGGGAGGCGGTCCAGCTATTGACTAGGCTTGTGGCAGGACAGGTTCAGGGGCACGGACCGGGAGGTGACCGGGCTTACAAGCGTGATAGTTCGAGAGCCCGTGAGTTCTTGACTTGTGGTCCTCCAGAGTTCTTCGGGACTAAGCCCGAGGAGGATCCTGAGGAGTTTATCAGGAAGATGCGGCGCACTTTACAGCTGATTAATGCTTCCGAGACAGATTCAGTTGTGTTGGCCTCGTACCAGTTGTATGATGTGGCGGCTAATTGGTACGAGTCATGGGAGTTATCTAGAGGGGACGGCGCTCCCCCAGCAGTTTGGGATGATTTTTCTCAGGCTTTCCTTAGCCATTTTCTGCCTCCGGAGTTACGGCGGGCCAGGGCTGACAGATTCTTATTGCTGAGACAGAGGGGCCGCAGTGTTCGAGAGTACAGTATGGAGTTCGACTCATTGGCCCAATACGCACCTGCTGTGGTGTCTACTATGGCTCACAGGATGCACAGATATATTATGGGGCTATACCGGTATTTTGTCGATAGTTGTTTGGTATTGGCCGCTCAGCCCGATATGGATATTGCCAGCATTCAGGCGCACGCCCAGGGCATGGAGGACCGGTACAGGGGTCATCAGCCCGATAGGAGTCAGGATCGGAGGCAGCCCAAGAAGGCCAGATAATCCGGGTATTCTGGAGATTTCCGGGGCAGACAGCCTCAGCAGCCTAGCAGATATCCATCCCAGCCGGCACAGAGCGCACCTCCACAGCCTACAGGTCGCAGATTTGATGGCCCAGGTTATTCAGGAGCAGGCTAGAGCTCCAGGGCTTCAGGTTCGCGGACAGATAGGGGTTCTGGTCAGACGAGGCCACCTAGACCTCAGTGTTCTTATTGTGGCAGATACCATCCGGGAGAGTGCTACAGAGCCACCGGTGCATGTTTTTCTTGTGGCCGTTAGGGACATTTTGTGAGAGATTGCCCGTATAAGGGTAGTTCGGGTGGTCCGTACGAGACTTTATATGGCAGGAAATGCAGGTCACCTATCGGCTGGTTTGATATTGGCGAGACAGAGTTAATCGGCATAGATATGATCCAGCAGGCCGTTAATAAGGTGAAACTTATCCGAGAGCGACTGTTAGCAGCCCAGAGTCGACAGAAGTCATACGCCGATAAACGGCGTCGACCATTGGAATTCCAGGTAGGCGATTGGGTATTCCTGAAGGTATCGCCTATGAAAGGCGTGATGCGGTTTGGCAGAAAGGGTAAGCTCAGTCCGCGTTATATTGGGCCTTATCAGATTGTTAGAAAAATCGGAAATGTCGCCTATAAGTTAGAGCTGCCATCTGATTTGGAAGCGGTACATCCGGTATTCCATGTATCTATGCTCCGCAAATGCATTGGTGACCCCTCCAGAATATTTCCTGCGGATGATATTCAGGTGACGGAGCAGTTATCATATGAGGAGCAGCCCGTAGCTATCTTGGACCGCCAGGTAAGAAAGCTCCGGAGCAAAGATGTAGCCTCTGTCAAGGTGCTGTGGCGGAATGATAATAGGGAGGAAATGACCTGGGAGGCCGAAGAGGAGATGAAGATGAAATACCCTCATCTGTTCCCTATGCCCATAGGTAATGCAAAAATCCTTGCTTAATTATATTCAGTTATGAATGTGTACCTTATGTGCTGTCTATAAACAGAAACTCCCCCCGAAGCCATTTCAAACCCTATAAGATTAATTTAACATTCGAGGACGAATGTTCTAAAGGGGGGGAGGATGTTATATCCCGTGTTTTCGCACGTTGGAAAATTTTAGATATATTCTTGACTTGTAAGAAATAAGGTCATAATTAATTTTATGTAACACATGAGTTGTTTATGAAAGAATATTTTTGTGGAAGTGTGGAATAGGGCTAAGGGCAAAAATTGGAATTTTGGAAATTAGTTCCGGAAATTTTAAAACAAGGATTTAAATCCATTGGGCCAAGAAAATGGAAGAGAAAAATTTGGGCCCAACATTAAAGGGTGGCCGGCCAAATAGGCCCAACCCACCTAATTAATGAATAATTTCCCCATGTGTTGAAATATCATATGAGTCATCTTTTATGAGAAGGTTCAAGAAATAGAAATTAGAAGAACAAAGCAAAGCAAAGAATAAGAACAAAAAAAAAAAAAGGGGTTTCGGGTTTGGTGGGGAGAAATTCACCACCAAAAATCTTGATCTAAAAATTATTCTCTTGTTGGATTTTCACTAATTCAAAGTCCCTTTACAACTTGGTATAGTTGGTTTGGAGAGAGAAGCACTCAATTCTTCAAGGTGACCATTCATTCAAGTGAAGAAGAGGGAGTAAAAAGGTAAGAATTCACCCCTTATTCTTGTGTTTTGAAGTTTTGTTTGTGTTGTAGTATGTGGAAATGTGTTGATTGTATGAAGAAATAGAAGTTTGCAAAGTGGGTGTGTGGTATATATGTGTGGCCGTGTGTATGCATGCATTGTATACAAATGAAGAATTGAAATTATGTTGTATTCTAATTGTGAATGTGATGGAATTCATATTGAGAATGAAATTTGAATAAAATTGGATGAGTTGGCAAAAAGAGTATTTGGCCGTGTGGTATGGAGTTGTATGGAATGAAATGGATTAAGTTGTTTAGTGTGTTAGCGTGTTATTGTGATGTTTGCAATGTAAACGAAGATAAAATGATATAAGTTAGTATTAAAATGGAATGTAGAAACTTATGTCATTTTAGTATGATTTTTCGACATTAGGAAAATGAAGTCATTTGGTTGTTAATTGTGATGATCATTGATGAATTTGGAAGTTGGAAACATGTTGTGAATATGTGTGCCGAAGATTAGATGTTTTGAATAAGTTATGACTTTGGCGGAAAGTTGTATATTATGTATATCGTGTGTATAACTTGAGGAAACGATATGAAATGTTTCTAAAACTATATTGTGATGATCTTGATTGATAATGAATGTGAAATCATTGATATTAGTTTGAAGATTTGGGTTGGAGTGAAGGTTATGTCACTTTCTTAGATTGATGGCTAGTTGAAGGATATTGTGTCTCTAATGTTTGTTGTTGATGTTG
Organism: Lycium barbarum; assembly: GCF_019175385.1. Classification (NCBI taxonomy): domain Eukaryota; kingdom Viridiplantae; phylum Streptophyta; class Magnoliopsida; order Solanales; family Solanaceae; genus Lycium; species Lycium barbarum. The sequence continues at coordinate 84,594,295 of NC_083339.1, read as the reverse complement.
ATGTTGTTGTTTGGGTTGTTGTTGATGGTTTTGAGCCGAGTTGAATTCTCGGGGGTGCTATATGTATAGGGGAAGTGCTGCCGAAATTTCGGTAGGCAAGTATGGATTAAGTTGAATTTATGGCATCCATAACTCATAATTGGTAAATGTGACCATTTGCAGATTTTTGACAAAACGGGGAGTGAGCTTGGATAGGCTTAAAAATCTCAAAAGGTATGTAAAGCTACCCCGATCCTTCTTTTGGCATGCCTAAGTGTATTAGAATCGGATTCGGGCTTCGAAAGATTTTCTGCCCATCGGAATCCGCAATTGAAAATCTCGCTTTTTCCTTCAGTAAGATTGAGCCCTTTTGGTTTGTATTCTTGAAAATCAGGCAAACTTTCCCTAAACTACTTGGAAAGCTATAGAACGTCTGTAGAACCTTTGTAGGTGACCCCATAAGTTTAAAATATGTAATTTGAACCCACCGCCTTGCTTGTCCCGAGGTGGGCCCACTGTTCCCGGTTTTGCCCGTATTGTACTCAAGTCTTACTTTCGAGTGGTTTTTGAAAGAAATGTTTTGACTACCATTCTAATTACCTAACAAACGTTGTTTTAAATATTCCATTAAGTCTGATAAATTGTTTTGACACTCGAAACGACTTTAGAAAGGTTATACTCTATAATTCATTATGATATCCGAAACTCATTTACTATGATCCCTTCCGACTTCATTGGATCGGTTTGTCTTTGATATGCCTCATCGAGTCTATGGAAACATTTATGATATTTTAATTGCATTAGTCTCTCACTACTCCATTCGTGGATGCCCCAATGTTTCCCACACTAAGCCCGGGCCAGGATATGTTGTCAAGCGTGATCCTCTGCATTGTTCGCCGTGCCTCGATGTGAGGGGGCAGGTATACACGTACATGGGTTTGTGGAGTATGATGTGCCATGTCCGCTTGTTCTGATATGATTTGCTATGGCCATTTGATATGACATATTATAGTACGGGGTTATGCCCCTATTCTGATTCTTCTGTGTTGTGGCACCAGCGTCGGGAGGGTGGCCACGTTCTGTCTGCCGAGTCCCTTGTCAGGGGCCGGATTTGATATGACATATGTTTCTGTACACACTCTGCATGTTTTGAAAATATGTATCTGATACTTTGGATTTTCCGTTTACTTTCTGTATGTTCTGTACCAGTTATGATATTGTCTCCGTAATTCAGGCTTTACATATTCAGTACATATTTCGTACTGACCCCCTTTCCTAGGGGGCTGCGTTTTCATGCCGCGCAGGTACCGACGACAGGTTTGCTGATCCGCCCGCTTAGGATCTTATTCTGCTATTTTGGAGCGCTCTTTTATTCAGAGCCATCTTTTGGTACAGTCTGTCATTTCTATATATGTATATTCTCGTTCATGGGTACGGCGGGGCCCTGTCCCGTCATATGATTCTGTCGGTTTGTTTAGAGGTCTGTAGACATGTTTGTGGGTTGGGGTCTTTCTGTACAGATGTGTGTATATGTTGTGTTTGGGCGATCCCATTCGCCGCGGCGGCCGGTCCGCATATATTTAAATGTTGCTCTGTTGGCCTTGTGTGGCCTTTGTTGGTATTTTCTGCGTGCAGGGTATTTGGGATAGTCCGTAAAACAAAGGAGACTCTGCCGAAATTTTTCTGGAAATTAGCTAATTTTGAAATAAAGCCTTGTCGGCTTCTGCTATATACTGGAATGCGTTTGAGTGCCCAGATCGGGCACTAGTCACGGCCTACGGGGTTGGGTCGTGACAACCTCTTTCACATCTTAGCCTGAAGCATCCGGTGGAGGAGCTGGAGGTGCTGGAGCTGGGGCTAAGGCTCCCTCACGCTCCTCTAATATAGGTACTGAACGGGAGGACTGAGATTGAGCCGCACTCTGAGACTCACTTTCCTCTACTACCGGTGGCGGTGCTCTTTCAGCTCGCTTTCCTGCTACCGTCTTGCCCTTTTGGGCTGCCGTAGCCTTTCTCTTTTTAGGCATTTCTGAAATAGACAATACACGATTAAAGAACAAGAATTTCTCATATCATAGCTCTACCGCACGATTCTTATGAAGAAAGAAGGTCAATCATTCCTAAAATGCCCTCAGCTTCTTGTTTATAGGTGTGGCGTGCAACACACCCATAACATGGAATCTACTAGACACGGCTCGTAGACACACCCTAGGACTAAACTGCTCTGATACCACTTTTGTCACGACCCGTATGGAGGGCCGCGACGAGCGCCCGGTGCTAGCCCACCCGGGCGCCCCTTGGCTTACACTTATACTTACATCAGGTGACCCACATAATTTAACATACTTCTATTCATTCATCATGCTAGTCCCATTGGACAACAGTGCCTTTATATCATAATTGGCAGCTATGCCACATCAATGTACATGAGCCGACAAGGCTAACAAAATGATATACAAAAATATAGGCCAACAAGGCCAGACATATCTAACCATATACACGTGACTATGAGCCTCTAAGGAGAGTATAACACATCACATAAGCGGTACAGGACCCCGCTATGCCCATAATTATGTACACAAAAGAATAAGTACCCAAAAGCTATGGCTCCGAATGAAATGGAGCTCTACTAGGTGGTCTCTGAGAATACCGCTATAGATCGAGCCTGTCTCCCTGTGCACCTGCGGGCATGACGCGGCGTCCACAAACAAAAGGACGTCAGTACCAAGAATGTACTGAGTATGTAAAGCTTGATCAATATCAATGTAGAAGCATAATGAACATCATAAGAAATATCACAAGAGGGGAGATGGTAATATTACCGCCATGGACACTTACTTGCCTTTCATAGAAACTTTCCATTCTAATGTGTTTTTGTGCTCATACCTCAATATCCGTATCCATATTCGTATCTGTTCCATATTAGTACTCGTATTCGTATACATACCCTTATTCACATTCATATTGTATACATAATCATATCACATACATATTCATATCATATACATAGCATTTACAGAACATACCTGACACCGAAGGTTCGGTGTTTCACGTACCCGACCATAGCTAGGCTCGGTGGTCATACATACCTGGCCAACCAAGGCTTAGTGTTATCCGTACCCAACTGCAGTGGTGTTCGCACGTTACGTAAGCATATATACATATACATCTATACACATACTACCCGGACATATAGGCTCGGGGTTCATAGTAGCCATACATAGGCACACATACATACAGCTCATAACCATCTTTACTACTTTCATAACTATCATCATCGTCATCGTTATCGTAATCGCCGTTACCATTATAGTCATCATAAATATCATTATCACTGTTATCATCATTCATCACACTTATCTTTATGGGCTTACTCGTCATACGAGGAACTTAGTACAATCGTAGCATATCGAGAATCGTGAGCTCAATAGCTCGGAAGATCGAATCATTTATGAGACATCATAGACTTATGGAAGATTTAGATGTTTGGCCAAAGAACCATGCCTTATGAAAGAAGGGTTAGCCTTACATACCTTTTCCGTTCACTATTTTACACTTGTGCATTCACCTCCAATGCTAGCGTTTCTACCTTCATTGAAGTCATATTATCATTAGAATCGATAGCTACCATATACGACTAAAGCTAGAGAAAATTGGACAGCATCACCTTTATTTATACGACATTCCTCCATAGCGTATATCAACTCCCAAATGTCAATAATGCATTCACAATACCATAACGATAATCATTATTCACCAACATTATCCATATTTCTAGACTTACTTTCAATTACTCATATCCATGGCTATAAAACACAACTATGTCCATTCACGTACATTGCTCATCTCATGTTCTCAACATCATTTATAACACATTTACATTAAAATACATCAATACTCATAACTCAATTCAAACTATTTCTCAAAATGGCACTATTCCACATTCTTGACCCATTTTTCCATACCTCTCTACAATCCAAGTATTTTCAACTCTTAAATACCTTAAACAACATAGAAACATCATAAATCTTACCTTAGATGTCGTAGGAACAAGCCTTGGTTGATAATACTCCACTTGAGCAAAACCCTAGTTTATCCCCAATGAGATTTCTTGACTTGTATGATCCTTAATGGGTTTTCTTATACTTGATTTACTTAGTTTATGTTGTTGATCACCAAATAACCTTGAATTCTTGTGGAATTTATGTAGAGAGAGGTTTTAGAGAGAAGGGGGTGTCATGTGGAAATGAAATAATGAACTTGGTCTCTTATTAATAACCCAAAATCTAATCTTAAATGAACAGTCGTCGAAAGTGCACAGTGGTCGTAAACACAGTTTACGGTCCGTATTCCAGTTTACGGACCGTATTTCGTGGTAGTATTTAAGGATGACAGAAACAGAAAGTCTGGCAGAGGACATGGTGGTTTACGACTCAGTTTACGGGTCGTATTTTAGTTTATGGTCCGTATTCCAAGTCGTCTTTAACCAGTCCAGCATTTGACAGAAAGTTGAAGTTTTTGGAAGCTGAAATACGACATGGCAGTTTACGGACCGTATACCACTTTACGGTCCTTATTTCATTTTACGACCAACTGGCCAGAATGCAAACCTGTAACTTTTCACATTTCCAAAACCTATAATTAGTCATTGTGGAGCATAACCTACCTTTCATTGGAATTGCCTTTGAAATCTTATTTAGGGTCGTCAAACGTCGTTCCCTTCTTATTAAACCATCATATACTCGTATTCTTCGTTAGTCTATTCACTGTACGTTCACGGGGGAATTCCCGAGGTGTAACACCCAATTAGCACCTCTGAAATAATGGAGTGCTTCTGCAAATCTGCTGATAGCTCCTAAAGGTCTGCGCCGTCTCCCTATCTACCTGTGGGCATGAACACAACGTCCAAAGAAAACGGACGTCAGTACGAATATTTTACTGAGTATGGAAGGCATGAATGAAACAAACATAATAGAGAAGTCATAAGTCATGAGGTGAAGGCAAAACCTGCGCGACCTTTAAGAATGAATACATTTCATACATATATCACATATACATAATCGTCGTACATGAACCATCATAGCGTATACATCATCATGTCACATAATTCATCATCGTAGGACCATAACTTCTCATACACATAAAACATTATCCGTATTCAGCCACGTAGGGCTCGACAATATCCGCATTCGGCCATGTGGTGGCTCGATAGTATCCGTATTCGGCCACGTACTGGGTCGATAATATCACATACATATCTTTCGTATTCGGCCACGTCGTGGCTCGACCACATCACATACATCATAACAAGAATCAGTATATCTCATCATCATCATTATCATCATATACATCTCATAAGCTTATCGTAATCTTTCATTAATGCACACATTTAAATTTAAAGACAATCTATGAAAATCATATCGCATTCATAGCACGAATTTCATATAAGTATCGCATCATAGTCTTTATAATATTTGGAATTAAGCTCATCATTTTCATTATCATTTCTATAGCGTATCTCTTACCTTTATCTCACATGAAATCCTTTATGAACATAGACTCGTAGTTTCTCAAAACATTGGTCATAGGACATGCATTGAGGCTTATGAACAATTTATAACAATGTCGGGGTAACGTAAGGTTGAGAGCCCCCTCTTATATTATGAACGTTTATGAGTATCGTGCCTCGCCTTGAAGGAAATATAGCATAAGGAGAGTGTTAACAAAGATAACATCATTAGCCTTATAGGAACATCATGCCACAATTTCTTGAATCGCTATACTCTAGCTCATTATCATCACCATCATATTCATATGTAATTCAATATATTGAAGGACTCATAGGCTTCGTTTTGTAGAAGGATTACATAAGACTTGAAGGATTCTTGCCTTTTGAAAGAAAAGATAAGCCTTACATACCTTTTCCTTTAGCTATTCTACCGCTTGATCGTTCCTCTTTAATATTCGCGTCTTTACCTTTAAGAGAATTCGCATCAACGTCAGTTAATCGACTATAAGAACGCGTGACTATTTTCTAGGGAAAATTGGGCAGCATTTCCTTTGTTTCTACTACTTTTCCCACGTTTCATTTCAACTACCAAACATTCACAACAACACTCACAATCTCGTATCAACAATCGTCATTTATCTACATTTACCACATTCCACCATTTTTCTCCAATTTCTCCACATTTATGGGTTTTAGCTCATCATCACATTTTCTCATACATCACACCTATTTTATGGTCTACCAACTCATCAACATTCATAATATAATCCAACTATCATTCAACTATGGCACTATTAACATTTTATGACCTATTTACTACACTCTTCTATAATCCAAGTGTTTCAACGTATAAATACTTCAATCATCATGAGAAATTCATAAAACTTACCTTAGATGTGGTAGGAACAAGACTTGAGTAGCAATACTCTTCTATACCAAAAACCCTACTTCACTTCCTTTGTAATTTCTTTGTGTAGGTGAACTTTGATGAGTTTCAGACTCTTGATTTCATTGATTTTGTGTTGTTGATATTGATTTTCCTTTGCTTCTCTTGTGGATGAATATTAGAGAGTATTCTAGATGTTGCTTGAAGTGTGGAGTGAAAATGAAATGAATGGAATGAAAAAGGGTCCCTTATACTTGACTTAAAATCTGCTTTTTATGAACAGTAGTCGAAGTGCACAGTGGCCGTAAACCCAGTTTACGGGCCGTATTCTGGTTTACGGTCCGTCTTTCATGACCGTATTTAAGCATAACAGAACCAGAAAGGTTTGCTGGAGTCATGGGGGTTTACGGTCACAGTTTACGGGCCGTATTTCGATTTACGGTCCATATTCTGAGTCGTATTTAACCATTTAGACATTTGGCAGAAAGTTGAAGTTTTGGAATGTTGAAAGACGATAGCAGTTTATGGTCCGTAAACCACTTTACGGGCCGTATTCTATTTTATGACCAACTAGGCCGAAGTGTAAATCTGCAACTTTGGCATTTTCAAAACTCATAAGTAGTCATCCCCTTCTTAGTAAAATATCGTACACTCATACTCTTCGTTGGTCTATTCATTTTACGTTCACGGAGAAATTTCTGAGGTGTAACAGAAACTCTGATCTGGTCCGCGATGACTAGAGCAATCAGACCCCTGGCATGCAACTCGTGGAGGTACACTAGTCGCCGACTGGCCTGAGTGTCTAGAATATGACTGCCTTGATCCCCCTCTATAGTCACTATCGGCACCTATGGATCTGGCCCTCTTACTTTGCCCCTTATCCATATCACGCTCGCCCCTTTGCGGATGTCGTTGCTCTTCTAGATTTTGGGCATGGGCTTGAATGCGAGAAATATCCATCCCGTCTTGCAGTGAAGTCGGTAAGCAATCTTTGAACAAATGTGGCCCTAGGCCACTCACAAACCTGTGCACTCTATCTCATATATCGGCCACCATAGTCGGTGCATATCTAGTCAATGAATTGAATTGAAGGCTATACTCCCAGGCACTCATATTTCCTTATTTCAAATTTAAGAACCTATCCGCTCTAGCTTGGCGGACCTCGGGTGGCAAATAGTGGCGGATGAAGGCATCTACAAATTATTGCCAAATCGGAGGAGGCGCATTCTCTTTCCTTGATGATACCCAGTTATTACACCATAAGACTGCCATATCGCAGAGTATATAAGATGCCAGCTCCACAGATTCGGTTTCGGACGCCTGGATAATCTTTAATGTTCTCAACATTTCATCAATAAAACCTTGAAGGTCTTCATCCGGCTTTGACCCGAAAAACTCCGGAGGATTCAAACTCATAAAATCACGGGCTCTAGTACTAACGGCCCTCTCACTTGAACCCGAACCCTGCTGTTCTGCCTGGGCGGAAACTAGTTGTGTCAATAAGTGGATAGCCTCGGTCACTTGTTGACCCGAAGCAACTGGTGGAGGAACTACAGCTGAAGCTCCTCCTTATTCTTCTACATTGGGCGGGGTGGAGGAAGTGTTGGATGGGGCCTCATTATATGAATCGCCCTCTTCTACAACCCTTGGAGGCTCTCTTTCTATCCGCCTTTTCATCATAGTTTTGCCCTTCTGGGCGGCTGTAGATTTTCCTTTTGGCGGCATTTCCGAAATCATAGCACACTATTAAGAGGAGAAAATGTTATAACACAGCTCTATCGCACGATCTCTTAAAATGAAAGATGGTCATTTTTCCTAAATGCCCTGTAGCCTCCTGTTTATTAGTGTGGCGCGCAACACACCATAAAGAAGACTCTACTAGACACGGCTCGTAGTCACTTCCTAGGACTGAATTGCTCTGATACCACTTTTGCCACGACCCGACTAGGGGCTGTGACCGGTAACCGGGGCTAACCACCAAGCACCACTTATTCCACTACTCATCATCCTCATTAAGCGTTCTTTTATCAAATTCATACTCACAACATAGAAAAAAATCATTTTTCGTTGGAAACATAATTACTTTATATATATACATAATACGTTCGGCTATCAAAATAATAATACGTACACCATACTAGCATCGTGAGAACATACTACCCACACATACGTATCTACGAACCTCTACTAGAGTACTAGACATATGGACGGGACAAGACCCCGTCGTGCCCAAAATACATATACATATATATATACACAAAAGGATAAACCCAATTAGTACCTCCGGAATAATGGAGTGCTCCTGTAAATCTGCTGATAGCTCCTATAGGTCTGCACCATCTCCCTGTCTACTTGTGGGCATGAACACAGCGTCCAAAGAACACGGACATCAGTAAGAATATTGTACTGAGTTTGCAAGGCATGAATGAAATACACATGGTAGGGAAATCATAAGTCATAAGGTAAAGGCGAAACCTGCGTGACCTTTAAGGATGAATACATTTCATACATATATCATATATACACAATCGTAGTACTTGAATCATCATAGCGCATGCATCATTGTGTCATATACTTCATCATCGTAGCACCGTATCTGCTCGTACACATAAAGCATAATTCGTATTCGGCCACGTAGTGGCTCCACAATATCCGTATTTGGCCACATATTGGCTCGACAATATCCGTATTCGGTCACATAGTGGCTCGAAAATGTCACATACATGTCTTCCGTATTCGGCCACATAGTGGCTTGACAGTATCACATACATCGTAACAAGGCTCGGTATATATCATCATCATCATTGCCATCACAGACATCTCATAAGCTTATCGTAACCTTTCATTTAGGCATACATTTTAATTTAAAAACAATCTATGAAAATCATATCATATTCGTAGCATGAACATCGTATAACTATCGTATGATAGACTTTATAACCTTTAGACTTAGGCTCATCATTATCATCCTCGCATCTATGGCATATCTCTTACCTTTTACCTTTTATCTCACAGGAAATCCTTTATGAAGGTAGAGTCGAATTTTTTTTCGGAACATTGGGCATAAGACATGCATTAGAGCTTATAAACAATCTATAACAATATCGGGGTGACATAAGGTCGAGAACCCCCGGTTACATCATGGAGTATTCATAAGTTTTTCGCCTCACCTTGAAGGAATTAGCATATAAGGTGAGTGTATACAACAAGCAACATCAATAGATCATATTTAATATCTATAGCTTTGTAGAAACGTTATACCATGAACTCTAGGATCTTTAGACTTAAGCTCAGCATCTTCATTATCATGCTCATAACATGCCTCTTAGCTTTATCTCACATGGCTATTTATGAACATAGACCCTTAGTTCCGGAATATAAGAAAGTCATGGAGAGGTAGGGAACATAATATCATAGAAGTTACATAAGGATCATTAGTTTCGTAAGAATGTCGTATCCTGAGCTTTAGGACTTCTAGACTTATATTCATCATCGGTATCGTCATGCTCGTAACATATCTCTTTTCTTTATCTTGTGTGATGCTCTTGATAATCTTGGACTCATAGTTTTCGATACGTAGGCAAATGATGAAGAAGGGAGGGAATATCATACTATAGGATTCATGCCTTAGAAAGAAGGGACTAGCCTTACATACCTTTTCTTTTAGCTATTCCACCTCTTGATCGTTCTCCTTCAACGCTCACGTCCTTTCCTTCAAGGGAGTTCGTATTAACAGTAGCTAGTCGATTACTTAAACGTGCTTATTAAAGCTAAAGAAAATTGGGCAGCATTTCCTTTTTTTATACAACTTTCCCCATATTCTATATCAACTCCCAAACATTGATAACAACATTCATAATATCACAAGCACAATCATTATTCATCTACATTACCCACATTTCACCATTTCACTCCAATTTCTCCATGATCATTGTCATAGTTCATTATTGCATTTTCTCACACATAATACTTATTCCATGTTCTAAATGTCGTTTACAACATACTTACAATCACAACATACCAACATTCATGATTCACCCTAAACTACTACTCAACAATGACACTATTCACACATTCATGACCTATTTCCTATATCTTTCTACAATCCAAGTGTTTCAACTTTTCAATACCTTAAATAACATGTAAATACCATAAAACTTACCTTTTATAGTGTGGGAATGGGCTTTAAGTGAAAATACTTCACTTGAGCAAAACCCTAGTTCCACTTCCCATGGAATATCTTGACTTGGATGAACTTTGATGTGTTTCTCACACTTAGTTTTGTGGGTTTGATGTAGTTGATCATAGATTTATCTTGGTTTCTTGTGGATGGAGAGTGGAGAGAATTCTAGAGGATTCTTGAGGTGCGGAGAAGTTAAATGAAATGAAATAAAATGAGAGAGAGGTCCTTATATCAACTTAAAATCTGTCCCGACCAGATTCTACGGACCAACATACGGTCCGTATAATTTATACTGACCATATGGCTTGCCGTAGATCTGGTCCAGTGAGAACCCTGATTCTGGGCAAGACATACAGCTAAACATACGGTCCTTATGTTTTATACGGCCAATATGTTTGACCGTATAATGCCCAGTTCTGCGAAACTCGTTCTCGTCGACTCGTTTGATCTCCAATCCTTATGGAACCTTCTTGACACTCGTTTAACACCTCAATACCAATCTAAGGGACATTATCACTTTTCTCCAAGACATCATTATGCCATCATTAACTCGTCGCTTATAATTCTTACCCGACATGCAACATATCCCTTGCTTTCCTTGACAACCTTCTTCCCTTACGTCAGATGTCTTTGAATCTCGATTAGGATCATTAAATGCTATTTCTCACTTATGAAAACATCGTATACGATGTGCCTTTTGCTAGCCTATTAACTGTACGTTAATGGGGAATTTTCCATGGTGTAATAGTAGCTAAACACCTTTACGAAGGTTGTGAACCCAAGGATGGGTGTGTTGTGATTGGGGATAGTAGATGATATAAGCATAACGGATTATTAGGGTTTGTTTGTTCTTGGTTTTCATCATATAGTTAGTGGTTGTAAGCATTAGCTAACGCTATAAACTTTAGTTTATTTGGGAAAATAACTAAGGTTAGGTAAGAACAAATAACAAGAACTCAAGGCTTTAAACCTTGTTTAATAAATAAGAGGAATTTACTTGGCATAATTAACCGTTCTTCATGCATACTTTCTTATCTTTGAAAAAAAAGAAAGAAAGAAATAATCTTTTCTTATTGGGAAATAATTTAGATTCACAGAGAGGTTAAGTGCATCCATAAAAATAATCCATTAGAAGTATATCAGGATCGATACCCATATATTTACAACTTTGAATTTCTAGTCACGTTAAATTAGTCCACAAACCAAAACAACTATAAAACTCCTTTTTTTGGAATACACCAGGACCGTAAGATTAGTATAATACTTGTTTAGTAAACTTTTCACACCATATTCTCTGTGGGATTCGACCTCAACCTTGTTGGGTTACTATATTTGACATCGTCCACTTTACGCTATTAAAAGTGTAAATTTGAGCGTATCAAATTTTGGCGCCGTTGCCCGGGAATGTGGTTTTGAAATTACTAAATAGTGTTTACTCTTCTTAAAGTCTTTGTCATCTTCCAACACACCTTGTTTGCTACCTTGTAAACTAGGTGCTCATGGCCAACAACGAACTTCCAGTCGAGAATGTTTTTGCTGATGAATCAGAAGCAGATGAAGACTTTGCATGTGCAATCATTCATCCGAGGGTGACTGCTACTACTATCAAGTTTGATAATTCCCTCTATCATATGCTCAAACAACAGGGATACTTTCGGAATGTAGTTGATGATGACCCTCACCAATATATAACATACTTTCTGGATGTGTGCTCTCTGCATATCCAGCAGGGTGTGACTCAAGAAGTGGTTCGGATGAAACTCTTCAAATATTCGTTAGCTGGAGAAGCGAGAAAATGGTTCACAAAGCTGCCCCGAAACTCTATTGCTACATGGGAAGAGATGGTCAAAGTGTTTCTCAGGAAGTGGTATCCCCCAAGTAAAAGAGCTGAAATTCGTGATCAGATTTACGAGTTCAAACAACGTAATGGGGAACAAATTTTTGAAGCTTGGGAGAGGTACAAAGAATATTTGGATAGGAGTTCAAACCATGGGTTTCCAGATCAGATTTTGAAGGAGAAATTCTATAGAGGGTTGAATCTTATGACCCAAGCAATAACCAATAATGTTGCTAGCGGGTGTTTCATGAATAAGTCCTATGCTAATATTACTGATATACTTGATCGATTGAATACACACAGTCAAGCACGACATTCAAGTAATTATGATGGGCTATCACTTCAGACGCCATTGATTCAAAATATTGTGAAAGATAGCCAGAGCATGCAACTGACGTTGGCACAATTGGCCACTAGTCTCTCTTTACTGACAAAGAGGCTTGATGAGAGGGAATCAAAGAAGGTGAACGTTTGTGAAGATATCTTAGGAATGCCACCTGGAATGTACCAATGCCACGAGGGTACATATCAAGAGGATCCTCCGCAGCCTGTTAAGAATGTTCAATATGCAGATTATGTAGCGAAAGGGGATGCTTCTTGGCCATATCAGAGATACTGGAGACCTCAACAAGGGCAGGGTGCATACATCCAAGGAAATTACAACACCAACCAAGGGAACTACAATAAAAATTATGATGGACCGAACCAAGGTAGATACAACAACAACAATGGTAACTTCGGGAACAGAAGTTCCAACCCTTACTTCCACCAAAAGGGCAGTCTAATGATCAATGTAGTTCGAGGTTGGATTCAATGCTTGAAAAAGTGTTGGCAGGTCAGAAAAACACTGAAAAGACATTATCTGGGCTATTAGAGACAGTTGTTTCTCATTCAGCAGCTATTCAAAACCTTGAACAGCAGATGCGTGATCTTTCTAAAGAATAGCATCCTGCTAGAAAAGGTAGGCTTCCTAGTGATACTATTCCAAACCCGAAGAATGGTGGTGGCTTGGAACATACTTTTGCTATTAGCACGAGGAGTGGTAAAATACTTCAAGGTTCTGACAAGAAGGTGGTTGACCTAGATCCAATTATTGAGGAAGAAGAGGTGCATTCTGATGTGCCTATCGTTGATGATGAGGTCCGTGGTTAAGAAAAAGTTGTTGATATTCTAGAAGTTGCTACTGATACAAGGAAACACATGATAAAAGGGGCTCTTATCCCTTTGACTCGGATGTACAAAGCAAAGCTTGCCTTTCCTCAGAGGTTGGCAAAGAGATTGATGATGCTAAGTGTCAAAAGTTCTATGATCAGTTGAAGCAGTTAACAGTGAATTTTCCATTCTTAGATGTTGTCAAAGAGATGCCCGGATTTGCTAAGTTTGTGAAAGACCTGCTTACGAATAAAAGGTCTGTTCAACATGAGACAATGAATTTAACTCATCGTGTGAGTTCGATTATTGCTTCCACCGCAGTTCAAAAGAAGGGAAATGCAGGGGCGTTTACCATTCCATGTAATACAGGGCGTCATGCATTCGCCCGTGCTCTATGTGATAATGGGGCGAGTATTAACTTGATTCCCCTTGCTATTTTCAAACAATCCGGATTGGGAATGCCTAGACCGACTTCTATGCGATTGCAAATGGCGGGCAGACCCATCAAGAAGCCAGTTGGGGTTATAGATGATGTGTTGGTGCAAGTGGGTAAGTTTATGTTGCCTGCTGATTTCGTTATTCTGGATTGTGCGGTGGATAGAGATATTCCCATCATCTTAAAAAGACCCTTCCTTGCTACGGGCAGAGCGCTTATAGACTCTGAAAAGAATGAGATCAAGTTCCAAGTGAATGATGAAGAAGTGAGTTTTCAAGCAAGCAAAGGGATGAAGTTGCCAAGTGCTTACGAGAGTGTCTCGATTATTGATTCGTTTGATGGGATTGATGATGTCGTCGAGCATAAAATGGAAGAAGAAAATCTGAGAGAAGCTATTGCTGTGGTTCTGATGAAATTTGATGCTAATGATATTGAGGGCTACGTGGAAACTATAAATTCACTTAAGGGTCTGAGTTCTTACACTTACCACCCAAGAAAGCTTGATCTTGACCTTGTAAATAGAACTACTCCACTAGCTAAGCCTTCTATTGTTGAGCCACCAAAGCTTGAGCTTAAGCAGCTCCCATCACAATTAAGGTATGAGTTCCATGGTCCAAACAAGACATTGCCAGTGATCGTTTCGCTATTACTGACTGAGGAACATATTGAGCGCTTAGTGGAGATTTTGCGTGAGTACAGTCGTGCTATTGGTTGGACCATAGTACACATTTGGGGTATTCTTTCTGGTATTTGTGAGCATAAAATTCAGCTAGAGGAGGACAACAAGCCGAGGGTTGAACATTAGCGGAGAATAAACCAGAACATGCAAGAGGTTGTTAAAAAAAAAGATCATAAAGTGGTTAGATTCTGGGGTAGTGTATCCGATTGCAGATAGCAAGTGGGTGAGTCCTGTTAACGTGTTCCAAAGAAAGGAGGTATCGCTGTGGTGCCTAATGCAAAGAATGAGCTGATTCCTACTCGTACAGTTTGTCACGACCAAGCCCCGTGGGCCGCGACTGGTGCCCTACTTGGGCACCCAAACAGACTTACATACTGACTCGTCATATTTTTATCTAACTCAGACTTTCATATCAATCATTTCAAACAGATTGAAAGCAAATATTATCTTAAGCGGTCGCACGTGCAAAAATTATCATATCACAGTCAGAAGGGGCGGCGGAATACACATCGCCGAACAGATATACACATATCCAAACATACGGGCCATTATGGCCGCCATATCAGACGGGACCGCATTAACACGTAGATCATAGACAAACGAAAACACACACATGACCCATTACCCACATATATGACTACAGGCCTCTACAAACCATAACGGAATCATATGACGGGACAGGGCCCCGCCGTACCCCAAATAGTCAGATATACAGAAGCAAATATATATCACAAAAGATGTGTACCAACATATGGGCTCCGGAATCAAAATGAGCACTCCGTAATGGCAGAATGTGTGGCCTACACTGGCAAGTCACGAACCTCCGTACCAGCGGGCATGAAACGCAGCCCCCGAAGAAAGGGGGTCAGTACGAAAGATGTACTGACTATGTAAAGCATAGAATACAGAAATCCAAACCATAACTGACATAAAAGGGTACATGAAGTAAATATCGGACCAGTACATCAATGTTTGTGCCGAAAGCATATGTATAAGTAATGCAAATCAAAATCATGCATAAGGCTCAGGAACGTGGTCACCACTCCGACGCTGGTGCCACAACAAAGCATAACTCCATAAGGTTTCAAATCTCCGTACAACCCCGAACATATCATATCATCACAACATATCATAAGCCATATCATAGCATAACTCCATAAATGGAACCCGGCCCTATGGCGAGGTCTCGGGAACCGTAACACAGCATACAGCCGAATATATCATAGTGCGCACGATCACAAAACCGGCCCGGGATCCGGCGAACGATATGATAGTAGTAGGCACGACCAGAGTAGTGCGGAAACCATATGCATATACATAATTAAATTCCAAGGCTCGACAAATAAATACATATACATATATATATATTAGGATCAGAAAGCTCAAAGTAAGTATCGAGCCTGTCGGAATTAGTATACAAAAGATATGAGCCTTTAAATCTACAAAACTTTCGAAAAATACTTCATAAGTCATTTTCTAAAAATTTAGTGTCGTTCACATTTAGGAGCTTTCAAATAACTTATAGAACAAATCAAACGGAGCCTTAAATTCATAGGCAAAAGTCCCATCTTTATATCATACGAAAGTAGATTAAGTAAGACAAACGAAGGAGGTGTCGGGACTAGTGGGCCCACCTCGGGTCATATCGAGGTGGCGGACATAAATTACGAACATTAGACTCTATGGAGTCGTCCATGTAAGTTTCAAAATGATTCTATCTCATTTGTGCAAATTATGGATGTTCGAATAGTTTCCAACAAAACATAAGAATTATAATTCAATTACATTGAATGAATAGTGCCTAAAATCAGACTCGGATTTCTATGAATAGAATTGCCCCCGAGGCTCAAATCTCAACCTAGTATCTCTAGGACATGCCAAAAGAAGGAAAGGGATAGCTTTACATACCGTTTGTCGTCTGTACCAATTCAATAATTTAAACTCGTCTCGATTGGCACTTCAACCTATAACAATGGTAGCATGTCCGTCAAATTGGTGGTTGCTAGTAAACGTTCTTGTATAAAAACAAGTGGGCAGCACTTCCACTACTTGCATACATCCACAACTCACATACGAGGTCAACAACATCAATAACAAGACACAACTAAATGACATAACAAAATCTGCCCCATATGCACTACATACACCATTGCTATCATTCTTTCTCTTTACATCCATGGAGTACAACAACCACAACAACAAAGTGATTAATACACTAATTCCTTATGTTTATCCAACCCCTTTAACAATGTTAGACTAGCCATCAAGAACAGCCCATACTCCAGCAAATATACTACATATATTGTACATAATCATAACTATAATCCCTGCATTTCGACTCAACAAGAGCAGCCACGAAAATTACAACAAACAGCCCCCAAAATGTCAGTACAAAACATCCACGAAATTTATAACAAGCAGCCCCAAAACAGCCACAAAATTCATCACAAAACAGCCATGAAATTCATCACAAAACAGTCACGAAATTCATTACAAAACAGCCCCAAAACAGCCTGTAGTTACCACATAACAATGACCGATAATCTCACGAACATCGAAGAATATACCAAGCAGATCAACACACTTCGCATACGATATTTTATACGCTTCTTTCCTCTAAGTTTGATGATTCACATCAGCAACAACACAGCAACAACATCAACCTCTATATGCAAGAAAACTATCGTAACATTACATCAAGTTCTAAAACAGCCCCATCCATTATAACGTCACAATACAATTCTTAACTATCCTTAGTTCTCCAATTCCTCAAGAACAGCCCCTAACTACAATTTAACCATAACAATGACAACCTCAAATAGCCATAATATCACATGAGATTTTCCACCAAAAACCTTATCAAAATATCCCACAACAACAACAACATCAACTATTATATGCAAGGAAACTGCTCTAATTTCACAACAAGCTCTAACATGATTTAGACTTCCCTTTCACCTTTTACACATAATCCATAACATTAATAACAACAACCATCCATGTACAAGAAATTAATTCAATTTCGTTTCAATAGCAAACCCAAAACAGTCCATCAACACTACAACATCGAAATACAATTTTCGACCTTTATTCCACAAAATTACAAACACATGGAATCAAGTGTAATTTTTACAATTGACAACAGCCCATATACATGTCAATAACCATATTTCCATCCCTTCAACATAAACAAATTATCTACAAATATCATACCATAATAATGACAACACTAATCAAACTCAACCCAATTAAAACAACTCCAAATCTGCCCACTTTTAATGCCAACATTAATCAAACAATTTTTTTTACTTCCAACTTCACACAATACAACTTAATAGATCCATTACAACATCATTAACTCCAATCTTATAACAAAAGAAAACGAAATCTTACCTTAACAAGTTGGCTTCTTAATTTGGCTAGAAGTTGTGAAATGAACTAATACTTGTTCTTGTTGCTCCAAATGACTAATCCACGTTATTATAGCCTTCCTAACTGGTTGGAATACTTTGAAAATCTGATTTTTTTGATCAAGAAATTCGAGCTCCAATTTTTGCTAGCCATGGACAAATGCCATGGCTTGTGTCTTCTCTCTCTCTCTCTAGCTTGTTGTGGAAGATGAAATGAGGGTTTGGGTGGACTTGTGAGTCATTATTTTCCCATTTAGATGCAGCTCATGGGATGGACACGTGGCCCACCCAAGGCTTGAGCCAATTAAATTTGGCCACATGTCTTGGTGGGGCCCACTTTGTGCACTAATGACTTGTTTAGTGAAAATAATTTAAATTTTAACCCCCACTTAATAATCTAATCATGGTAAATTAATCCCAGCTTTCCATTAATATTTTTACACTAAGTAAAATTCATAAACAATTCATTTTCTAATAGAGACCGGAAATTAAAGATTTTCTGTTTCGTGCCCGAAAATGATCCCGTGTTTAACTTGAGTCGATTCTCTTGCGAATAACTCGACGTATAAAAATACGGGATATAACATCCTCCCCCCCTTTAGAACATTCGTCGTCGAATGTTAAACTAGTCCCATAGGGTCATACAACAATTTCGGGGGAATCTCTTTTATTGCTATCACATGTAGTCTCTTTCTTAGCATACCAATATTCTTGTACAACTTGTATAAAATATATCCAATCTTAGTCGTAGTCTTTCCTTCTCTTGGTTCATTCTGCTTTTCATATCCCATCCTCCTTTTATTTCTAGGAAAATTTGGCAGAGTTTCCTCTTTATTTCTTACTATCCCAAAACCTGCACGCAGGAAATACCAACAATGCCTCACAGGGCCAACATATATATGTATACATTATATCGTATTATAGCCGCACAGGGCTCCCAATTTCAAGTAAAAGTATAAAGATGTCGAGACTTACCTCACAGGTCCAACTCAAACTGCACCTGTTATACTTTCCTGTTTACTTTCTCTTTCAATCTTCAACTTTATATTTCAATCATACTTCAAATGACTTCCCCAACATACATCTTACATACCATTGCTTACCTGTGTACTGTGTAGCTTCCACTATGATCAGTCACTGCCTTCTGTCGATGCCGTTATTCGGCTGAAATCAAAGGTTAGTAAAAAAAAAGAATTCATTTCCTACGGCTGGCTCTACCGCACGATCTAGGATTCAAAGAAAAGTAACACCCTAAATGTCTTGTAGCTTCCTTTTATAGATGTGGTGCACAACACACCGATAAACAAGACTCTACGAGACACGGCCTGTAGACATTCCGAGGACAAACCGCTCTGATACCACTTTTGTCACGACCCAGCCCCGTGGGCCGCGACTGGTGCCCTACTTCGGCACCCAAACAGACTTACGTACTGACTCGTCATATTTTTATCTAACTCAGACTTTCATATTAATCATCTCAAACAGATTGAAAGCAAATATTATCTTAAGCGGTCGCACGTGCAAAAATTATCATATCATAGTCAGAAGGGGCGGCGGAATACACATCGCCGAACAGCTATACACATATACAATCATACGGGCCATTATGGCCGCCATATCAGACGGGACCGCATTAAGACGTAGATCATAGACAAACGAACACACACACATGACCCATTACCCACATATATGACTACAGGCCTCTACAAACCATAACAGAATCATATGACGGGACAGGGCCCCGCCGTACCCCAAATAGTCAGATATACAGAAGCATATATATATCACAAAAGATGTGTACCAACATATGGGCTCCGGAATCAAAAGGAGCACTCTGTAATGGCAGAATGTGTGGCCTACACTGGCAGATCACGAACCTCCGTACCTGCGGGCATGAAACGCAGCCCCTGAAGAAAGGGGGTCAGTACGAAAGATGTACTGAGTAAGTAAAGCATAGAATACAGAAATCCAAACCATAACTAACATAAATGGGTACAGGAAGTAAATACTGGACCAGTACATCAAAGTCTGGTCACCACTCCGACGCTGGTACCACAACACAGCATAACTCTAGAAGGTTTCAAATCTCCGTACAACCCCGAACATATCATATCATCACAACATATCATAAGCCATATCACAGCATAACTCCATAAACGGAACCCGGCCCTATGGCGAGGTCTCGGGAACCGTAACACAGCATACAGCCGAATATATCATAGTGCGCACGATCACAAAACCGGCCCGGGATCCGGCGAACGATATGATAGTAGTAGGCACGAGCAGAGTAGTGCGGATACCATATGCATATACATAATTAAATTCCAAGGCTCGACAAATAAATACATATACATATATATATTAGGATCAGAAAGCTCAAAGTAAGTATCGAGTCTGTCAGAATTAGTATACAAAAGATATGAGCATTTAAATCCACAAAACTTTCGGAAAATACTTCATAAGTCATTTTCTAAAAATTTAGTGTCGTTCACATTTAGGAGCTTTCAAATAACTTATGGAACAAATCAAACGGAGCCTTAAATTCATAGGCAAATGTCCCATCTATATATCATACGAAAGTAGATTAAGTAAGACAAAACGAAGGAGGTCTCGGGACTAGTGGGCCCACCTCGGGTCAAATCGAGGTGGCGGACATAAATTACGAACATTAGACTCTATGGAGTCGTCCATGTAAGTTTCAAAACGATTCTATCTCATTTGTGCAAATTATGGATGTTCGAATAGTTTCCAACAAAACATAAGAATTATAATTCAATTACATTGAATGAATAGTGCCTAAAATCAGACTCGGATTTCTATGAACAGAATTGCCCCCGAGGCTCAAATCTCAACCTAGTATCTCTAGGACATGCCAAAAGAAGGAAAGGGATAGCTTTACATACCGTTTGTCGTCTGTACCAATTCAATAATTTAAACTCGTCTCGATTGGCACTTCAACCTATAACAATGGTAGCATGTCCGTCAAATTGGTGGTTGCTAGTAAACGTTCTTGTATAAAAACAAGTGGGCAGCACTTCCACTACTTGCATACATCCACAACTCACATACGAGGTCAACAACATCAATAACAAGACACAACTCAAGGACATACCAAAATCAGCCCCATATGCACTACATACACCATTGCTATCATTCTTTCTCTTTACATCCATGGAGTACAACAACCACAACAACAAAGTGATTAATACACTAATTCCTTATGTTTATCCAGCCCCTTTAACAATGTTAGACCAGCCATCAAGAATTGCCCATACTCCAGCAAATATACTACATATATTGTACATAATCATAACTATAATCCCTGCATTTCGACTCAACAAGAGCAGCCACGAAAATTACAACAAACAGCCCCCAAAATGTCAGTACAAAACAGCCACGAAATTTATAACAAGCAGCCCCAAAACAGCCACAAAATTCATCACAAAACAGCCATGAAATTCATCACAAAACAGTCACGAAATTCATTACAAAACAGCCCCAAAACAGCCCATAGTTACCACATAACAATGACCGATAATCTCACGAACATCTAAGAATATACCAAGAAGATCAACACACTTCGCATACGATATTTTATACGCTTCTTTCCTCCAAGTTTGATGATTCACATCAGCAACAACACAGCAACAACATCAACCTCTATATGCAAGAAAACTATCATAACATTACAACAAGTTCTAAAACAGCCCCATCCATTATAACGTCACAATACAATTCTTAACTATCCTTAGTTCTCCAATTCCTCAAGAACAGCCCCTAACTACAATTTAACCATAACAATGACAACCTCAAATAGCCATATAATCACATGAGATTTTCCACCAAAAACCTTATCAAAACAGCCCACAACAACAACAACATCAACTATTATATGCAAGGAAACTGCTCTAATTTCACAACAAGTTCTAACATGATTTAAACTTCCCTTTCACCTTTTACACATAATCCATAACATTAATAACAACAACCATCCATGTACAAGAAATTACTTCAATTTCGTTTCAATAGCAAACCCAAAACAGTCCATCAACACTACAACATCGAAATACAATTTTCGACCTTTATTCCACAAAATTACAAACACATGGAATCAAGTGTAATTTTTACCATTGACAACAGCCCATATACATGTCAATAACCATATTTCCATCCCTTCAACATAAACAAATTATCTACAAAAATCATACCATAATAATGACAACACTAATCAAACACAACCCAATTAAAACAACTCCAAATCTGCCCACTTTTAATGCCAACATTAATCAAACAATTTTTTTTACTTCCAACTTCACATAATACAACTTAATAGATCCATTACAACATCATTAACTCCAATCTTATAACAAAAGAAAACGAAATCTTACCTTAACAAGTTGGCTTCTTAATTTGGCTAGAAGTTGTGAAATGAACTAATACTTGTTCTTGTTGCTCCAAATGACTTATCCACGTTATTATAGCCTTCCTAAGGGTTGGAATACTTTGAAAATCTGATTTTTTTGATCAAGAAATTCGAGCTCCAATTTTTGCTAGCCATGGACAAATGCCATGGCTTGTGTCTTCTCTCTCTCTCTCTAGCTTGTTGTGGAAGATGAAATGAGGGTTTGGGTGGACTTGTGAGTCATTATTTTCCCATTTAGATGCAGCTCATGGGATGGACACGTGGCCCACCCAAGGCTTGAGCCAATTAAATTTGGCCACATGTCTTGGTGGGGCCCACTTTGTGCACTAATGACTTGTTTAGTGAAAAAAATTAAATTTTAACCCCCACTTAATAATCTAATCATGGTAAATTAATCCCAACTTTCCATTAATATTTTTACACTAAGTAAAATTCATAAACAATTCATTTTCTAATAGAGATCGGAAATTAAAGATTTTCTGTTTCGTGCCCGAAAATGATCCCGTGTTTAACTTGAGTCGATTCTCTTGCGAATAACTCGACGTATAAAAATACGGGATATAACATCCTCCCCCCCCGTAGAACATTCGTCCTCGAATGTTAAACTAGTCCCATAGGGTCAAACAAAAATTTCGGGGGAATCTCTTTTATTGCTATCACATGTAGTCTCTTTCTTAGCATACCAATATTCTTGTACAACTTGTATAAAATATATCCAATCTTAGTCGTAGTCTTTCCTTCTCTTGGTTCATTCTGCTTTTCATATCCCATCCTCCTTTTATTTCTAGGAAAATTTTGGCAGAGTTTCCTCTTTATTTCTTACTATCCCAAAACCTGCACGCAGGAAATACCAACAATGCCTCACAGGGCCAACATATATATGTATACATTATATCATATTATAGCCGCACAGGGCTCCCAATTTCAAGTAAAAGTATAAAGATGTCGAGACTTACCTCACAGGTCCAACTCAAACTGCACCTGTTATACTTTCCTGTTTACTTTCTCTTTCAATCTTCAACTTTATATTTCAATCATACTTCAAATGACATCCCCAACATACATCTTTCATACCATTGCTTTCCTGTGTACTGTGTAGCTTCCACTATGATCAGTCACTGCCTTCTGTCGATGCCGTTCTTCGGCTGAAATCAAAGGTTAGTAAAAAAAAAGAATTCATTTCCTACGGCTGGCTCTACCGCACGATCTAGGATTCAAAGAAAAGTAACACCCTAAATGTCTTGTAGCCTCCTTTTATAGATGTGGTGCACAACACACCGATAAAAAAGACTCAACGAGACACGGCCTGTAGACATTCCGAGGACAAACCGCTCTGATACCACTTTTGTCACGACCCAGCCCCGTGGGCCGCGACTGGTGCCTTACTTGGGCACCCAAACAGACTTACATACTGACTCGTCATATTTTTATCTAACTCAGACTTCCATATTAATCATCTCAAACAGATTGAAAGCAAATATTATCTTAAGCGGGCGCACGTGCAAAAATTATCATATCATAGTCAGAAGGGCGGCGGAATACACATCGCCGAACAGATATACACATATACAAACATACGGGCCATTATGGCCGCCATATCAGACGGGACCGCATTAAGACGTAGATCATAGACAAACGAACACACACACATGACCCATTGCCCACATATATGACTACAGGCCTCCACAAACCATAACGGAATCATATGACGGGACAGGGCCCCGCCGTACCCCAAATAGTCAGATATACAGAAGCATATATGTATCACAAAAGATGTGTACCAACATATGGGCTCCGGAATCAAAAGGAGCACTCTGTAATGGCAGAATGTGTGGCCTACACTGGCAGATCACGAACCTCCGTACCTGCGGGCATGAAACGCAGCCCCCGAAGAAAGGGGGTCAATACGAAAGATGTACTGAGTATGTAAAGCATAGAATACATAAATCCAAATCATAACTGACATAAAAGGGTACAGGAAGTAAATACCGGACTAGTACATCAAAGTCTATGCCGAAAGCATATGTATAAGTAATGCAAATCAAAATCATGCATAAGGCTCAGGAACGTGATCACCACTCCGACGCTGGTGCCACAACACAGCATAACTCCAGAAGGTTTCAAATCTCCATACAACCCCGAACATATCATATCATCACAACATATCATAAGCCATATCACAACATAACTCCATAAACGGAACCTGGCCCTATGGCGAGGTCTCGGGAACCGTAACAAAGTATACAGCCGAATATATCATAGTGCGCACGATCACAAAACCGGCCCGGGATCCGGCGAACGATATGATAGTAGTAGGCACGAGCAGAGTAGTGCGGAAACCATATGCATATGAATAATTAAATTCCAAGGCTCGACAAATAAATACATATACATATATATATTAGGATCAGAAAGCTCAAAGTAAGTATTGAGTCTGTCGGAATTAGTATACAAAAGATATGAGCCTTTAAATCTACAAAACTTTCGAAAAATACTTCATAAGTCATTTTCTAAAAATTTAGTGTCGTTCACATTTAGGAGCTTTCAAATAACTTATGGAACAAATCAAACGGAGCCTTAAATTCATAGGCAAAAGTCCCATCTTTATATCATACGAAAGTAGATTAAGTAAGACAAACAAAGGAGGTCTCGGGACTAGTGGGCCCACCTCGGGTCAAATCGAGGTGGCGGACATAAATTACGAACATTAGACTCTATGGAGTCGTCCATGTAAGTTTCAAAACGATTCTATCTCATTTGTGCAAATTATGGATGTTCGAATAGTTTCCAACAAAACATAAGAATTATAATTCAATTACATGGAATGAATACTGCCTAAAATCAGACTCGGATTTCTATGAACAGAATTGCCCCCGAGGCTCAAATCTCAACCTAGTATCTCTAGGACATGCCAAAAGATGGAAAGGGATAGCTTTACATACCGTTTGTCGTCTGTACCAATTCAATAATTTAAACTCGTCTCGATTGGCACTTCAACCTATCACAATGGTAGCATGTCCGTCAAATTGGTGGTTGCTAGTAAACGTTCTTGTATAAAAACAAGTGGGCAGCACTTCCACTACTTGCATACATCAACAACTCACATACGAGGTCAACAACATCAATAACAAGACACAACTCAAGGACATAACAAAATCAGCCCCATATGCACTACACACACCATTGCTATCATTCTTTCTCTTTACATCAATGGAGTACAACAACCACAACAACAAAGTGATTAATACACTAATTCCTTATGTTTATCCAGCCCCTTTAACAATGTTAGACCAGCCATCAAGAACAGCCCATACTCTAGCATATATACTACATATATTGTACATAATCATAACTATAATCCCTGCATTTCGACTCAACAAGAGCAGCCACGAAAATTACAACAAACAGCCCCCAAAATGTCAGTACAAAACAGCCACGAAATTTATAACAAGCAGCCCCAAAACACCCACAAAATTCATCACAAAACAGCCATGAAATTCATCACAAAACAGTCACGAAATTCATTACAAAACAGCCCCAAAACAGCCCTTAGTTACCACATAACAATGACCGATAATCTCACGAACATCTAAGAATATACCAAGCAGATCCACACACTTCGCATACGATATTTTATACGCTTCTTTCCTCCAAGTTTGATGATTCACATCAGCAACAACACAGCAACAACATCAACCTCTATATGCAAGAAAACTATCGTAACATTACAACAAGTTCTAAAACAGCCCCATCCATTATAACGTCACAATACAATTCTTAACTATCCTTAGTTCTCCAATTCCTCAAGAACAGCCCCTAACTACAATTTAACCATAACAATGACAACCTCAAATAGCCATATAATCACATGAGATTTTCCACCAAAAACCTTATCAAAACAGCCCACAACAACAGCAACATCAACTATTATATGCAAGGAAACTGCTCTAATTTCACAACAAGTTCTAACATGATTTAAACTTCCCTTTCACCTTTTACACATAATCCATAACATTAATAACAACAACCATCCATGTACAAGAAATTACTTCAATTTCGTTTCAATAGCAAACCCAAAACAGTCCATCAACACTACAACATCGAAATACAATTTTCGACCTTTATTCCACAAAATTACAAACACATGGAATCAAGTGTAATTTTTGCCATTGACAACAGCCCATATACATGTAAATAACCATATTTCCAGCCCTTCAACATAAACAAATTATCTACAAATATCATACCATAATAATGACAAAACTAATCAAACTCAACCCAATTAAAACAACTCCAAATCTGCCCACTTTTAATGCCAACTTTAATCAAACAATTTTTTTTTACTTCCAACTTCACATAATACAACTTAATAGATCCATTACAACATCATTAACTCCAATCTTATAACAAAAGAAAACGAAATCTTACCTTAACAAGTTGGCTTCTTAATTTGGCTAGAAGTTGTGAAATGAACTAATACTTGTTCTTGTTGCTCCAAA
This sequence comes from Lycium barbarum, assembly GCF_019175385.1. Taxonomy (NCBI): domain Eukaryota; kingdom Viridiplantae; phylum Streptophyta; class Magnoliopsida; order Solanales; family Solanaceae; genus Lycium; species Lycium barbarum. The sequence goes on along the minus strand of NC_083339.1, from coordinate 84,567,303 downwards.
TGACTAATCCACTTTATTATAGCCTTCCTAACTGGTTGGAATACTTTGAAAATCTGATTTTTTTGATCAAGAAATTCGAGCTCCAATTTTTGCTAGCCATGAACAAATGCCATGGCTTGTGTCTTCTCTCTCTCTCTCTCTAGCTTGTTGTGGAAGATGAAATGAGGGTTTGGGTGGACTTGTGAGTCATTATTTTCCCATTTAGATGCAGCTCATGGGCTGGACACGTGTCCCACCCAAGGCTTGAGCCAATTAAATTTGGCCACATGTCTTGGTGGGGCCCACTTTGTGCACTAATGACTTGTTTAGTGAAAAAAATTTAAATTTTAACCCCCACTTAATAATCTAATCATGGTAAATTAATCCCAACTTTCCATTAATATGTTTACACTAAGTAAAATTCATAAACAATTCATTTTCTAATAGAGACCGGAAATTAAAGATTTTCTGTTTCGTGCCCGAAAATGATCCCGTCTTTAACTTGAGTCGATTCTCTTGCGAATAACTCGACGTATAAAAATACGGGATATAACACAGTTACTGGATGGTGTGTTTGCATGGGCTATAGGAAGTTGAACACTACCACTTGTAAAGACCATTTTTCCATGCCGTTCATTGATCAGATGTTGGATAGGCTAGCTGGGAGGTCTTATTATTGATTTTTAGATGGCTACTCGGGCTATAATCCGATCAACATAGCCCTAGAAGATCAAGAGAAGACGAATTTTACTTGTCCTTATCGGATTTTTGCGTTCAGCCGAATGCCCTTTGGGTTGTGTAATGCGCCAGCCACTTCTCAGAGGTGCATCATGTCGATCTTTTCTGACATGGTAGAAGACTTCTTGGAGGTATTCATGGATGATTTCTTTATTGTGGGTGATTCGTTTGATGATTGTCTTGGCCATCTGGGTCAAGTGCTGAAAAGATATGAAGAGACAAATCTCGTGCGAAATTGGGATAAGTGCCACTTTATGGTGAAGGAAGGAATCGTCCTCGGTCACAAAATCTCTGAAAAGGGATTTGAGGTCGATCAAGCGACGATAGATGTAATTGGAAAACTTTGTCCACCCATCTCAGTTAAAGGTGTCCGGAGTTTCTTAGGACATGCTGGGTTCTACATGCATTTCATCAAAGGTTTTCCAAGATTTCTAACCCGATGTGCAAGGTTCTTGAAAAAGAGGCCAAGAGTGTCATGTGATTCTTAAAAAAGAACATATTTACTCGTTTTGGTACCCCAAGGGCAATAACCAGTGATGGTGGTTCTCACTTTTACAATAAAGCCTTTGCCGGATTGATGGAGAAGTATGGAGTCAAGCATAAGGTGGTAACCCCTTATCATCCTCAGACAAGTGGGAAAGTGGAAGTCTCTAATCGGGAGATAAACAGTATTTTAGCGAAAATGGTGAATGCAAATAGAACTGATTGGTCCCGCAAGCTCGATGATGCTCTATGGGCTTACTAGACTGCCTTCAAGGCTCCTATTGGGACTTCACCTTTCAAGCTAGTTTTTGGTAAAGCATGTCACCTGCCAGTTGAACTAGAACATAAGCCCATGTGGGCCTTGAAGAAATTAAACATAAATTGGGAAGAAGCGACCAAACTCAGGTTGTTTTAGCTCAACGAGAGGGATGAGTTCCGCTATCAGGCCTATAAAAGTGCAGCGTTATACAAAGAGAGGATGAAGCAGTATCATGACAAGAAAATCCTGAAGTGGGAATTCTACAAAACGACCCTGTCCTGCTATTTAATTCTAGATTGAAGTTGTTTCTCGACAAATGGAAATCACGATGGTCAGATCCTTTTGAAGTGGTAAGTGTCTCACCCTATGGAGCTATTGAATTGAAGTCCGAAGATGGAACTTGGACATTTAAGGTGAACGGGCAGAGGGTGAAGCACTACCATGGTATGATTTTGGTGGATAGAATTGTTGACCGATATCGATTGAAGCACTTTGAAATGAAGGCTGACTTGGCAAGTCCCGACCACGAGTAGATTGGTAACACCGTCGTGCTGCAGCGTTAAATCAAGCACTTTTTGGGAGGCAACCCAAGTTTAAATTTCTGTACTTTTGCTTTTAGGTTTTTAGTAGTAAATTTTTGTTTTGTTTAACGGATGCTGAGTGCGCAGGAACAGAAACTCGAAAAACCACCAAAGTAACACCATAGCACAAAGACGGACCGTTGACATGTCGATGGACCGTTAATGTACAATGACAGTATGCAGAGTTGGAATTCTAAGAGTTAGCAACTTCTACTCTGCAGTTAAGTAAGTCGACGAGCATGTCGACGGACCGTCGACACGTTGACGACACCATCGAAATGCTTGTCAATAGGTCAGTACATTTAATTTTGTTTTTGAAGTCGTATTTACGATTTGATGAGTCGTCGCCCAAAAAAAAACTCCAGAACTGAGCAGGCGCGATTTTAAAAGAGTAATAACAGGCAGAGGTCTATTCATATTCAAACACCCCATTACCACCTTTCACTCTCCCTCAAACACTCCTTCATCCTTAATTCCCTCTATAACTCCCCACTAATCCCTCCACATTCCTTCACCTATTAAAACTCCCAAAACTCTCCATTCTCACCACAACTGAAAACCCACCACCCTAGTTTCACAAAAATCTTCTAAGTTTTCTCTAATTTTTAGTCAAAGTTTTTTCAAGTTTTTTCATAATCAGGTTTGCTGCATGAAATTCGACCCAGTCTTGGTTTTATTGTTGTTAGTGGTTCGAAAATTTCTAAAGAGTATGCCTAGGGTTTCGAAATTAATTGAAAAATTGGATTGTGGGACCTAGGCTGTATTTGATGGTAATGATAAAAGTTGGGGGTATGTTATAACTGGGATAAATGTGTGATATATGTGATGTTGAATGCTAAGGGTAGAAATTATGACTTAGGGTTTGTACTTGTTGAATGAAATCCATGCTTAAAATTGTAAAATTGTGAATTTTTTGGTTAGGGGAAGGAAATTTGGTAGGACTTTTGTTAGTAGGACTCATGGGGACGAGAATATCACACCTCCATTGAGTCGGCGAGCATTTTGATCAAATTGTTGGTTCATTATGCTCGCCAATGGTCCGTAAAAGAGGAATTCTATCAAGCATGAAATTTGAGGAGTGAAGTCTGAGTAACTCCAATGGGTTGGAGGCATTTCGATTAAAAATCTCGATTTGGTATCGTTATACCCACCAAACAAAACCCGGATAATTACCAGAAGACAAAAAGGTCAAGGATGAGGGTGAAGTCTGAGTAACCCGAAGGCCCAAAACACAAAGTGTGCAAAATAATTGAATATGGGTTCTCTAATTAATTGGGGTTGAAAACGCAAAACCGAACTAAAATCTACAGACTTACAGTTGTTGCTGCCAGGGTCGTAAACATATCGATGGCACCATCGACAGGTTGACGGACTGTCTTTGTACAAAGATACAAACATAGTACCATCGAGCTGTTTGATGGTCCGTGGACAAGTTCGATGGTACGTCAAAGAACAATGACGGTCTGCAGACTCCAACATCAAAGAACTGAGTTTTTTTTTTCTGAACATTCACTGTGTTTGATTTCACTCGTACAAATTGACTATATTTTAGTTTTCATGATTACAGGTATGGCGCCACCCCAGTTGACAACCACCCTAGGGGGTGCCTCAAGGAAAACTCAAAGAACAACGAGTCGAAAAAGGCCCAGTGGCAAACCCACACTTAGAGACAAAGCCTTGGATGATGAGCCCGAGGTTATTCCCAAGAGGAAGAATAGGGCTGCTGTTTCCCCTTGGAATAGGCAGGTCACTATACCGGCTCCTACACCGCCCAGTTTCTCCCAGTCTGACGAGGAGGGATCATTTACATTTGGGTCCGGTGATGGATCCGAGGAGGAGGGTTTGGAGGCTACCTCTGGAGAGGCCTCACGTGCTTCGCAGCCACAGTCTCACGAGGATGCTGTTCAATCCTTCCAGGAACCTTCTAGATCCCAGACTTATCAGCGCTCACAACCTGGTGATGGTGATGATGATGCGGCTAGGGATAGGGAAATCAGAAGCAAGAAGCTTGAGGATCATTTTCCTGTTAAGGGTGCGAGGGAGCTATATGAGTATGGCATTGAACTGAAAGCTAACGACACCCAGCATGAGAACCACAACATAAATAAAGAGCAGTGGATCAGTTTTGAGGGGCTAAAGATCTTACCCAGGTCCAGAGAGCTCATTCTCTATTAAGCTAGAGTTTATGCAGGAGCTTCCTGGGGATTATTGTCCGATTTTGGTCTGTGATATATATGCCGCATATAGGGCCTTGATCATGAAAGTTAGAAAGAGGCACCCAAAACTGCGGGAGTTAGAGCCGCTGAGTGAGGTTCAGATCAGAGGGGTGAGTGTTGATATATCTGCCTAGGCCATCAGCAAAGTATACTTCGACAATAATTACACCTCCTCGAGACAGACAATTGAATTGGAAGACAAGCTACTAAGATGCAAGGAACAGTCTGTCAGGGACTGGGTAGCTATAGTGGTTGGTCGCCCGAGCAAGAAGATCGAGTGTACTAACTTGGAAAATAGGTTAGTGAAGAGGTGGTTGACTTTAGAGGGCAAGTTTTGGGAGGAGCGTAGTGCAGTTGCGGCCTCTCCCCACTCAGGCTGATAATGCACTTACGGCTGACAGGCAGGTTGTTGTTGTTGTATTGATGTCTAGATACTCGATTAATTTCAGGTCATTGGCGAGTACTGAGATTCAGTTGAGGGCTTCCCAGCCTAACACTTCACTGATATATACATGCCTGATTACAGTGCTTGTTCAGAGATCACGAGTGCATTTTGTTCCTGATATCGACCACCAAATTATAGCTTCGTCGATCTATTCTGTAGAAAAGAGCAAAAACGAGACCGTCGATGATGGCGAAGGGGAGGAGGATGGGTTTCCAGTGGCACTTGGAGGGGTACCCCTACCTTAGGAGCTAATTCATCTAGGGTCCACGGGTGACTCTACACAGGAGTTACCCGCCACTACTGCCCCTATTATTGAGACTGTCTAGACTGCATATTCTAAGATTCCAGCTACTGAAACTGTTGATGCTTCTGCTGAGACTGAGATTGCTATTCCTGAGCCACAGACTTCAGCCCCACAACCCACTAAGCCAGTTCCACAACCAGTGGGTCCCGTTGCACAGCCCCAGGGTACTGCCAGAGTTGATCCATATGCTTTCTCGATGGAGAATTTTAGGAAATTTGCAAAACAGGCAGCTACAGCGGATCAACAGTCAAAGGTCATAGTGTCCCAGCTTGATGACTTTGTGAGACAGAAAATGGGTGAAATTGTAGAGCCTGTGAGGACGACACTATCAGCCCGACTGGATGGGTTTGAGATTACATTGACAGCATTGGAGATGGCCCGCCCGACCAATTCCACTGATGCTTTGAGGGCATAGTTAGTGTAGCTTAAGACTGATGGTTTGTTGTTAATGGCTCATGACCCGAGCCTAGTAGCAGCCCCACCATCTGTTGCGGAAGAGATTGAGGAAGAGCTTTCCGTGGTGTAGTTAGTTGCGCCTACTGCGGCGTGTGGTCGGGGGAAGAGAAAAAGAGTAGTCATTGGTGAGGAGGAGGAGCTAGAGGAGGTGAGAAAGAGCACTCGCCCTAGGGGTCCGAGTATAGAGGAGCAGTAGCTGGCAGAGGCTATTGTCACGACCTAACCAGAGGGCCATGACGGGCACCCTGAGGTAACCCACCGAGAACCTCTCATCATACTCCCACAATCACATTTAGGTGAGCTATATGGCTAACTCGCAATCTTATGTACCAATAACACAATTTCCATCGAGCTAAGGCACTTTTATATCAAGCATTACTTGCATTTCACTTCCTTTTATGAACTTAGTTCCACCAATTCGCATGACCTCAAAATCTTGTGGTGAGCTCTTAAAGCTATCAAATAATCTCCTTAATCTCATAAGGACTTCATTTTCACCTAAAACTCGCTGCTAAAATCTAAAATCTCAGAGATGTAACACTCTTCCCCTCTTAGAAATATTCGTCCTCGAATGTTAGACTCTTGGGGATCCGACAAAAATTTCACCAAAGTTTCCCCTGTAATATGGCACTACCATCCTATCACAACAACCCAAAATATATCGCCTCGCAGGGCTAAAACAACAACGACAAAAAATGTCACGACCCGACTTGGGGCCGCGATGGGCACCCGGTGCTATCCCACCCTGGCATCCCTTGACATACTTTCACATAACATCTAGGTGAGCCACATAGTAAAAACATACATTTCTATTCATCAATCATGCTAGTCCCTTTGGACAACAACCTCTTTATATCATCATAGGCGTCTATGCCACATCAATGTACGACGAGGCCAACAAAATGGTATACAAAATATAGGCCGACAAGGCCTAACACATCTAACCACATACACATGTCTACGAGCCTCTACGAAGAGTATAACACATCACATAAGCGGGACAGGACCCCGCTATGCCCATAATTATGTACACAAAAGACTAAGTACCCAAAAGATATGGCTCCGAAGGAAATGGAGCTCTGCTATGTAGTCTCTGAGAATGTAGTTATGGATCGAGCCTGTCTCCCTGTACACCTGCGGGCATGACGCAGTGTCCACAAAAAAAAGGACGTCAGTACGAAGAATGTACTGAGTATGTAAAGCATGATCAGTATCAATGTAGAAGCATAATGAACATCGTAAGAAATAGTACAAGATGGGAGATGGTAATATGATCACCATGGACACTTACTTGCCTTTCATAGAAACTTTCCATTCTAATGTGTAATTGTGCTCATACCTCCATATCCGTATCCATGTTCGTACCCGTTCCATATTAGTACCCGTATTCATATATGTATCCTTACTCACATTCATATTGTATACATAATCATTTCACATACATAATCATATCATATACGTAGCATTTACATAACATACCCGACCTCGAAGGTTCGGTGTTTCACGTACCCGACCATAGCTAGGCTCGGTGGTTATACATACCTGGCCAACCAAGGCTCAGTGTTACACATACCTGGCCCTACCAAGGCTCATTGTTATCCGTACCCAACTGCAGTGGTGTGCGCGCATTACGTAATCATATACATACTCTATACAAATTCATATACATACATTCTACCCGGCATCATAAGCTCGGGGTCTTATTATAGCCCTTTATAGGCACACATACCTACAATAGCTCGTAGGTATCTTTAACATCATACTATTCTCATCATCATTACTATCATTATCACTATCTTCGTTGTTATCATTACATCTATCTTATAGGCCTACTCGTCATATGAGGATCTTGGTACAGCCGTAACGTATCAAGCATCGTGAGCTTACTAGCTCGGAAGATCAAATGATTTGAAGAGATCATAGTCTTATAGAAGGTTTAGACGTTTGGCGAAAGAACCATGCCTTATGAAAGAAGGGCTAGCCTTACATACCTTTTCGTTCGACTATTTACCACTTGCACGTTCTCTTTCAACGGTTGCGTTTATACCTTCATTAAAGTCATACTATCGTTAGAATCGACAACTAGCACACATGGCTAAAGCTAGAGAAAATCGGACAGCATCTCCTTTATTTATACAACATTCGTCCATATCGTAATTGAACTCCCAAACGTCAACAATACATGCACAATACCATAACAATGGCCATTAATCATTTACGTTAACCCCATTATCTAGATTTCTCAATTCGCTCCCAATTCACCCATATTCATGGTCATATCACCCGAATTCGTCCATTCATATACAAAGCCCATTTTTCATGATCTTAACATCATTTATAACACATTCATATCACAACACAACAAGAATCATGGTTCAATTCAAACTATCTCTCAAAATGTCACTATTCATCATTCATGACCCATTTTCCTATACTCATCCAATGTCCAAGCATTTTAACTCTCAAATAACTTAAACAAAATATAAATACCATAAATCTTACCTTAGATGTTATAGGAACGAGCCTTGGTCGAAATACTTCACTTGAGCAAAAATCCTAGCTTTCCTTCAATAAGATTTTCTTGACTTGAATAATCTTAATGGGTTTCCTTACACTTGATTCACTTGATTTGTGTTGTTGATGACTAAAAATCCTTAAAATCTTGTGGAATAAATGTAGAGAGATGTTTTAGAGAGAGGGGATGAAATGTGGAAATGAAATAATAAACTTGGGTCCCTTATTTAATGACTTAAAATCTGGTCTGGAGTGAAAAGCACAGTGGTCGTAAACTTGGTTTACGGTCTGTATTCCAGTTTACAGACCGTCCTTCGTGGTCCTATTTACTCATAACAGAACCAGAAACTCAGGCTGAGACGTGGTGATTTACGGACACAGTTTACGGGCCGTAAACCACTTTACGGTCCGTATTTTAGGTCGTATTTAACCATTTGATCATTTGGCCGAAAGTTGAAGTTTTTGGAAGCTGAATTACGACATGGCAGTTTACGGACCGTATACCACTTTACGGTCCGTATTTCATTTTACGACCAACTGGCCAGAATGCAAACCTGCAACTTTTCACATTTCCAAAACCTATAATTAGTCATCGTGGAGCATAACCTACCTTTCATTGCAATTGCCTTTGAAATCTTACTTAGGGTCGTCAAACGTCATTCCCTTCTTATTAAAACATCATATACTCGTATTCTTCGTTAGTCTATTCACTGTACGTTCACGGGGGAATTCCCGAGGTGTAACAAAAAAAATGGCCACGCACGACCATAAAATCATCAAAGAAATCATTACATACCTGAGGACAATGGCGTCTCTGCCCGAGTCTCTTCTGGAGGTAAAAATAAATGTGGATACCTAAACTTTTTGTCTTTCTCAGCTTCCCAAGTCATTTTGCTCTCTATTATTGTTTCTCCATAAGACTTTAACTGAAACTACATCTTTGGTTCCGAGTCTTCGAACTTGTCTATCTAGAATGGCCATGGGAACTTCTTTATAAGATAGTTGCTCGGTGACTGGGACATCATCTACCGGTACGATTCTGGAAAGATCTCCAATGCACTTACGAAGCATCGATACATTAAAAACCGGATGGACAGACTCCAAATCTGAAGGGAGGTCCAACTTATAAGCCACTTGGCCTACCTTGAGTACAATCTCATAAGGCCTAATATACCGAGGACTAATCTTGCCCTTTTTGTCAAATCTCATGACGCCCTTTATCGGCGACACCTTCAAGAATACCCAATCATTCACTTGGAACTCTAAATCTCATCGACGATTATCTGCATGGGATTTCTAACGACTCTGAGCTGTTAATAATTGATCTTGTATAACATTAACCTTTTCTATAGCCTACTAGACCAAGTCTGGCCTTATCAATTTAGCTTCTTCTACTTCAAACCACCCAATTTGGCGATCTGCACTTGCGTCCATATAAAGCCTCATACAGGGCCATTTGAATGCTAGAATGATAACTGTTGTTATAAGCAAATTCAATAAGTGGTAAGTGATCATCCCAACTACCTCCAAAATCCAACACACATGCCCGCAGCATACCCTCCAGAGTTTGGATGGTACACGCAGCTTGCCCATCAGTCTGTGGATGAAATGCCCTACTAAGACTCACCTGAGTCACCAAACCTTCTTGAAAAGATTTCTAGAAATTGGCTGTAAACTGTGTCCCTCTATTAGAAATAATAGATACTAGAACACCATGAAGTCATACTATTTCCTTGACATAAAGCTTTGCATAATCTTCCTCTACATATATAGTTCTGACTGGTAAGAGATGAGCTGACTTCGTGAGTTTATCCAAATTACCCATATAGAATCATAATTTTGTTAAGAACAAGGTAAGCCTGCAATGAAATCCATATTTATCACTTCCCATTTCCAAGTTGGAATTTCCATAGCTTGCAACAATCCATCAAGCTTTTGGTGTTAAATTTTCACTTTCTGAAAATTAGGACATTGAGCCACGAACTCCGCTATGTCTTTCTTCATTCCATTGCACCAGTATATGGATTTAAGATCATGATACATTTTTGTTGCTCAAGGATGAACAGAATAACGGGAACAATGGGCTTCTTTCAAAATTTGATGGCGTAATCCTGCAACATCGGGAACATACAACCTGCCTCGATATCGGAGAACTCCATCCCTAGAAATCTCAAAGGATGACTTCTCTTTATGAGGAAGTGTATTTTTGTAACGAACTAGTATGGGATCCTCATACTGGCGCTCTTTCACCTCAACTACTAGTGACGAGGCAGCTGAATTCTGAATGGTAGCTCTCATATTGCCCGATTCCATTACCCGGACTCCTAGTCTAGCTAACTACTCGAGCTCACGAGCTAAATCTCTTTTCTCTAACTGAACATCACATAAGCTACCCATAGATCTACGGCTAAGAGCATCAGCCACAACGTTCGCCTTCCCGGGATGATATAGGATGTTAAAATCATAATCTTTCAACAACTCCAACCATCACCGTTGTCATAAATTCAATTCTTTCTACTTGAAACTATATTGAAGGCTCTTGTGATCCGTATAAATATCCACATGGACACCATAAAAATAATGTCTCCCATCTTCAATGCATGGATCACCGCAACTATATCAAGATCATGGGTTGGATAATTCTTCTCATGTTTTCGCAATTGCCTTGAAGCATAAGAAATCACCTCTCCATGTTGCATCAACACACATCCTAACCCAATGCCTGAAGCATCATAATCGACTACATAGCCTTCCGATCCTTCTGGAAGTGTCAGAACCGGGGCAGAAGTTAATCTATTCTTTAACTTTGGAAAACTGCGTTGATAAGCATTTATCCATTGAAACTTAGTTGATTTCTGAGTTAGCTTTGTCAGTAGTACAAACCTTCTGTAATAACCTTCCAAGCCCAAAAAACTACAAACCTCCATATGTGTTGTAGGCCTTGGCCAAGTCTTCACAGCCTCAATCTTTTGGGTATCCACCTGAATACCATTGGCTATGATGATATACCCCAAGAAGGTCACCAAATTCAACCTAAACTCACACTTTGAAAATTTGCAAATAGCTCCCGAGTTTGAAGAATTCTAAGAACGGTACGTAAATGGTCTGCATGATATGCCTCGGACCGAGAATATACTAGGATATCGTCAATGAACACAATCACAAATAAGTCTAGGAAAGGCCTGAACACATTGTTCATTAAATCCATGAATACTGCCGGTGCATTAGTTAGCCCAAATGACATTACCCGAAACATAAAATTACCATATCTCGTTCTGAAAGCCTTCTTAGGAATATCTTCCTCCCTGACTCTCACCTGATGATAACCGGATCTCAAGTCTATCTTCGAAAACCATTTGGCACCCTGTAATTGATCAAATAAGTTGTTAATCCTTGGAAGTGGATATTTATTCTTGATCTTCACCTTATTCAATTGCCTATAATTGATACACATTCATAAGGAGCCATCTTTCTTTCGTACAAACAACACGGGTGCTCCCCATGGGGATGAACTAGGCCTAGTGAAGCCTTTTTCGAGCAAGTCTTTCAATTGTTCTTTCAGCTCTTTCAACTCTGCGGGAGCCATTCTATAAGGAGGAATAGATATAGGCTTGGTATCCGGTAGAACATCAATAGAAAAATCGATCTCCCGCTCTGGGGGAAGGCATGGAAGCTCATCCGGAAACCCATTCACTACGGGGACAAACTGAAGAGTTGGCGACTTTGCTTCTGTATGTTGGACCTGGACTAAATGATAAATACAACCTTTAGCAATCATTTTCCTGACCTTGATATAGGAAATAAACCTACCTCTCGGAGACGCTGTATTTCCTTTCCATTCCAAAACTGGTTCTCCCGAAAACTGGAAGTAAACCATTTTTGTTCTACCATCAACACTGGCATAGCAAGAAGCCAACTAATCCATGCCCATAATAACATCAAAGTCCATCATTTTCAACTCATGTAAATCAAACATTGTACGATGATCACAAATCACCACTACATAATTTCTATATACTTGACTAGCTATTACCGGTTTACCAACAGGTGTCGATACCTCAAAAGGTTTGATGGACTCCGGTTTCACCCCAAATCGACTAGAAATATACAGAATAACATAAGACAATGTGGAGCCTAGATGTAGCAATGCATATACATCAAGAGAAAATACCGATAATATACCTGTAACAACATCAGGGAAGGACTCAAGATCCTACCGTCCAGCCAAAGCATAAATACAGTGCTAATGTTATACCCCGTAAGAGTCAGTGCTATTTTAATTAAGACAAGAAAGAATGAGTTAAGAAAGTTCAAGGAAAGTTAATCGAGTTAGTAAGAATATCGTTATATATATATGGTTGCCTTAAGTATCCCGAGGTGACATCGTAACCTAAAGGATTTGAAATCGCGTTATGAGCGTATATGAGTATGTATATGTATGTATAAGAGGTTACATGAGGGTCGGAAGAGGATTAGAAGTTAAACGAAGCTGAACGAAATGAATCCAAACAACTTCAGAAAATATCTCGGACCAGATTTTTAGCCCATATTGTTGGAGGCATATATCCTAGTATATGAGGAGTTTTAAGGTGTTTCAAAATACTAAAATGAAGTTCATCGAGTATAGTTTCTAACGCAACAAACCGCTCGTCAAAACGATATCTAGATAAGCAGATATGGACGATGCAAGTTGGACTGGCGGGGCAGAAAATTGTGACCCGATCCAAACATTCACATTTCGGCCCATGAGGCCCATTAACGTCAAGTATATAAGGAAAAATTATTTGAGGGCTTTTCATTTAACATAAAATCTTCCAAGAACATTAGAGAGAGAGAGAGAAAACTTCAAGGCTAAGAAGGTCATTTTGATCAAAATCCGAGCCCTGAATCCCGAAGCTCATGAAGAGAAAAGCATTGTACGTTGAGTTGCCTTCAATTTGAGCTAAATATTGGTCTTGGGGAATGCAATTTTCGTGTTTGAGATGCTTCTAAGGTATTTATAGGATTCATTTTATGTTATTAAAGTGTTTATTTAGAGTTTTAACGAATTAGAATGGAGAAAACAACATTATAAACTCGTTTGTTGTTTTGTTGAGATTTATGGATTAGGGGCTGTTTTAATTGAAATTGATGGACTGATTTGAATTAATATTTTGGTTGTTGTAATCATAGATTATGTGATGAGAATGAAGGAATTTGAAGGTTAGAGTTGGAGTTAAAAATTGTTGTGGGTTGTTGTAAGGATTATAGAGATAATAATGTGGTTTAGTTGCATATGAATAGATGATGTGGTGTCGTGTGGCTGCTGTTGTATTTCTCAGAAATTTGCTGAAAAGATTGCATGGAATAAGGTATAAGAAGTGCATACGGGCTGCTTGGTGTATTGCAAGTGTTCGTTAGAATTTCGGGCATCGTTATGTTATAGTTGGGGGCTGTTTTGATATGTTGTTATTCTTTTTGAAATAAAAGAATTGAAGATATGGTTGTGTCCATATGTTATTGTTGGTATTTCTGTGTCAACAGGAGAGCAATTGGAAATTCGGATAGGCGAGTTTAAAGGGGAAATGCTGCCGAACTTTCGGTAGGCAATTATGTGATTAAGCTTAGATTCTTGAAAAGCATGAAATTGACAATTGGTAAACATGACCACTTGTAGATTCTGGACGAAATTGGAATTGAAGCCAAGCGAGCATAAGGCGCAATCGAGGTATGTAAAGCCTTCCCCTTTGTTCTTTGGCATGTCCTAGGTGTGCTAGGTGGAGATTTTGGCCTCGGGGGCAATTCTGCTCATCGGAAACCGAGATTGATTTCTTGGTACTATTCATTCAATTCAATTGAACTTCAAAAGGTGCTTTTGTTGAAAAAAAAAAAGTGGTTAAACCTCCATAACTTTCACAAATGTAATCCAATCACTCCGAAACTTTCCTGGATGACTCCGTAGAGTGTAATGGGCGTGATTCATGTCCGCCACCCCGACTTGACCCGAGGTGGGCCCGTTACCCCCGGCGCCCCTCCTATGGTTTTGTTTGTCTCACTTCGGTGCGACAAGTCTAGGGACTTATGGCTATTGTCCCGACTACTAAACGGGAGATATTTTATTTATCCTGAGACGGATTTTAATTATTATTGAACCAACTGCGGGGATAGAAACCCTGATATGTGTTGTATGGCTTTAGCCAATGTATTCTTGTCCGGAGTTCGCAGGTAACTCCTGGTTATTATGTTGTTTACTATACGATAGGTGTTACAACCACCTTCATGAGCGTTATAAAATGTTTTTGACATCTAAAACGTTTTGAAAACCTTACCCTGATAATTTGGATAAACTACTTATCTTCTGTATTTTCTGATATACGATTTTGGCATACCTGAATCTTGTGTGATGCATGATCCTGGCACGTGTGATTTATGTTTGGGAAGTAGTGATTTGGTATCCTGTATGGTTGTTTTCTGTTTCACCGAGTCCCGGGCCGGTTATGTGAATATGCGCATATGTAATATTGGCCGCTGGACCCTCGACCGCGGCGTGTCCGACATTGACAGCTGGACCCTTGACCGCGTCATACCAGACATGTGGCATTGACTGTTGGACCCTTGACTGCGTCTGCCGCACTTGTGATTGTGCCTGACATAGACCGCTGGACCCTTGACCGCGGTATGTCAAATGTATGATTGTGACCGCTGGACCCTTGATCGCGGTATGTCAAATGTGTGATTGTGACCGTTGGACCCTCGACCGCGGTATGTGTGATTGTAACCGCTGGACTTTTGGTCGCGGTATGTGTGATTATAACCGCTGGACCATTGGCCGCGGTACGTGTGATAGTGACCGCTGGGTACTTGGCCGCGGTATGCGTGGTAGCGACCGCTGGACTTATGGCCGCGGAAATTGTGCGTTGATTCTTTTATATGTGTGAAACAAAAATGTTTTTCAAAAGAAAGTAAAGCATTTTGACATTCAAACTGCCGTATTTGCCTGCTGGAACCTCTTGGGTATGACTTGTGCACTAGAGGCGACCCTGTGGCGACCTGGTTATTCATGCACACCCCAGTGCACTGTCCATTGCGCCCCTCACTAAAGGGTCGAAACCTGAGGTAAATGTATACCACCTGTGCTTGTGTAAGTTATGATTCTGCATGCACGGTTCTACCTATTACATTTCTGGACAGCGGATTCGGAGAATGATTCTGTTGGTGTTGCTTCTGCATGATTGAGCCGGACTATGCTTCAGTCGGCTATAGTTCTACACCCCTAGCTTCGGTTGCGGGTATGTCAGTCGCACTCTGTGCCCCGATCCGCACGATGATCCTACCAGTTAGGCTTTGTACCTCTGTTTCATATCACGATTCAGACGGCTACACCCCGTGCTTATGATATATATCGTGGTCCTGGCCACACACTCTGTATTTCCGTTTCGGACTCGGATCCGATACTACCTGTTCTATTTCTATACTTCTGGCTCGGTTTTGCTTATATTGTTATATTTCCGCTTTACATACTCGGTACATTTCCGTACTGACCCCCTGTTCTTCGGGGGCTGTGTTTCATGCCGTGCAGGTACTCCCAATTGAGTTGAGGACAGATGGAAGATGTTCCAGTGCAGATGGCAAGCTCCATTTGTTCCCGGAGTGCTGCCGAGTCAGATTCTGTATGTTATGCTTTTGGGATCTTACTAGAGACTTTGCAGACAGTGTCGTGGGTATTGGTTGTCGGTCTGTGTAGGTAATGAATTTTGTATGATCACAAATTTGTTCGGCTTGAAAACCACGAGAAAGAATATTTCTGAAAGAAAAGTTTTTCTATGTACTTTATTATTTGTTTTAAAGAAAAAAAAAGAGTTGACGTGATTTTATGTGCAGCGAGAGTCTGAGGGTTCGCTCGGCCCTAAGTAAGGGTCGGGTGCCCATCACACCCCAGCGAGGTCGGGGTGTGACAGAGTGGTATCAGAGCAGGTCTGTCCTAGGGGTTGTCTGCAAAGTCGTGTCTGGTAGAGTCCTGTTTATGGTGTGTTGCGTGCCACATCTATAAACAAGAGACTACGGGGCATCTAGGGATTGTTGATCTTCTTTGAATCCTGGATTGTGCGATAGAGCCAGCTGTAGGAAAGGAATTTCCTTTTTACTAACCCTTGATTTCAGCTGAAGAACGGTATCGACAGAAGAAAGTGGCCGATGATATTGGAAGCTACACTGTACACAGGTAAGCAACGGTGCGAAAGGGGCATGTTGGATAAGGTAAGAATATTGAGATATGATTGAAAAATAAGGTTGAAGAATGAAAGATAAGGTAGGTAGGAAAGTAAACAGGAAAGTGTAACAGGTGCAGTTTGAATTGGACATGTGAGGTAAGTCTCGACATCTTTATACTTTTACTTGAAATTGTTAGGCCTGTGTGGCTATGATACGATATGATATATATACGTATATATGTTGGCCCTGTGAGGCATTGTTGGTATTTCCTGCGTGCAGGTTTTGGGATAGTAAGAAGTACAGAAGAACCTCTACCCAAATTTTCCCAGAAATATAAAAAGGGTAAGAATTCAATAACAATAGTGCGGTTGCAATATTTTGGATACGTCAAAGAAAGGTGTAAGGTGGTTTAAGGCAAAACTACAGAGACATCATTAGTACGGAGAGCAAAAGCCATAATTGGGCCCCGATACTATTGGAAGGTATGAAGGAAGAATGTAAAGTAAAGCATAAAGACTAGTGAGACAACGCTAAGATATTTTCTGGGCTGATTTGAGTACCTACACATACTCGTGTAAAGCTTGCAATAAGATGCATGATAGGAGAACTAAGAGCAAATCTGAGTAAAGAGGCAATAGAAGAGTTGAGTCAAAAATAAAGAAACGACACGAGATAATATGCTTAAAGTGTTATAAGTGGGATTAAGGGAAATTGCAAAATGACTTAAGTGAGATGGTCAGAACGAGCTAGTTACAAGAAGACAGTGAAGTTAAAGAGGACGATCAAGAAGAACTCGACTTAAGCTTCAAGTGTAGATGGACATGGTAAGTTGCAGTCGATTACAGAGGTAGCTAAATAGTGTCTACTATATTTGGAAGATCAATATTAACAGATGTCAGGTGGAGAATGGAATTAGGCTAAGTAAAGAAAGGCACAGCATGATAGATGAGTTCAAGTTACAAATGATTCGTTATAACATCACCAGAAGCAGTATACTTATGTAGGACTAATTTGACATTCGGGGACGAATGTTCCTAAGGGGGGAAGGATGTTATACCCCGTAAGAGTCCGTGCTATTTTAATTAAGACAAGAAAGAATAAGTTAAGAAAGTTCAAGGAAAGTTAATCGAGTTAGTAAGAATATCGTTATATATATATGGTTGCCTTAAGTATCCCGAGGTGACATCGTAACCTAAAGGATTTGAAATCGCGTTATGAGCGTATATGAGTATGTATATGTATGTATAAGAGGTTACATGAGGGTCGGAAGAGGATTAGAAGTTAAACGAAGCTGAACGAAATGAATCCAAACAACTTCAGAAAATATCTCGGACCAGATTTTTAGCTCATATTGTTGGAGGCATATCTCCTAGTATATGAGGAGTTTTAAGGTGTTTCAAAATTCTAAAATGAAGTTCATCGAGTATAGTTTCTAAGGCAATAAACCGCTCGTCAAAACGATATCTGGATAAGCAGATATGGACGATGCAAGTTGGGCTGGCGAGGCAGAAAATTGTGACCCGATCCAAACATTCACATTTCGGCCCATGAGGCCCATTAACGTCAAGTATATAAGGAAAACTTATTTGAGGGCTTTTCATTTAACATAAAATCTTCCAAGAACATTAGAGAGAGAGAGAGAAAACTTCAAGGCTAAGAAGGTCATTTTGATCAAAATCCGAGCCCCGAATCCCGAAGCTCATGAAGAGAAAAGCATTGTATGTTGAGTTGCCTTCAATTTGAGCTAAATATTGGTCTTGGGGAATGCAATTTTCGTGTTTGAGCTGCTTCTAAGGTATTTATAAGATTCATTTTATGTTATTAAAGTGTTTATTTAGAGTTTTAACGAATTAGAACGGAGAAAACAACATTATAAACTAGTTTGTTGTTTTGTTGAGATTTATGGATTAGGGGCTGTTTTAATTGAAATTGATGGACTGATTTGAATTAATATTTTGGTTGTTGTAATCATAGATTATGTGATGAGAATGAAGGAATTTGAAGGTTAGAGTTGGAGTTAAAAATTGTTGTGGGTTGTTGTAAGGATTATAGAGATAATAATGCGGTTTAGTTGCATATGAATAGATGATGTGGTGTCGTGTGGCTGCTGTTGTATTTCTCAGAAATTTGCTGAAAAGATTGCATGGAATAAGGTACAAGAAGTGCATACGGGCTGCTTGGTGTATTGCAAGTGTTCGTTAGAATTTCGGGCATCGTTATGTTATAGTTGGAGGCTGTTTTGATATGTTGTTATTCTTTTTGAAATAAAAGAATTGAAGATATGGTTGTGTCCATATGTTATTGTTGGTATTTCTGTGTCAACAGGAGAACAATTGGAAATTCGGATAGGCGAGTTTAAAGGGGAAATGCTGCCGAAATTTCGGTAGGCAATTATGTGATTAAGCTTAGATTCTTGAAAAGCATGAAATTGACAATTGGTAAACATGACCATTTGTAGATTCTGGACGAAATTGGAATTGAAGCCAAGCAAGCATAAGGCGCAATCGAGGTATGTAAAGCCTTCCCCTTTGTTTTTTGGCATGTCCTAGGTGTGCTAGGTGGAGATTTTAGCCTCGGGGGCAATTCTGCTCATCGGAAACCGAGATTGATTTCTTGGTACTATTCATTCAATTCAATTGAACTTCAAAAGGTGCTTTTGTTGAAAAAAAAAAGTGGTTAAACCTCCATAACTTTCACAAATGTAATCCAATCACTCCGAAACTTTCCTGGATCACTCCGTAGAGTCTAATGGGCGTGATTCATGTCCGCCACCCCGACTTGACCCGAGGTGGGCCCGTTAACCCCGGCGCCCCTCCTATGGTTTTGTTTGTCTCACTTCGGTGCGACAAGTCTAGGGACTTATGGCTATTGTCCCGACTACTAAACGGGAGATATTTTATCTATCCTGAGACGGATTTTAATTATTATTGAACCAGCTGCGGGGACAAAAACCCTGATATGTGCTGTATGGCTTTAGCCAATGTACTCTTGTCCGGAGTTCGCAGGTAACTCCTGGTTATTATGTTGTTTACTATACGATAGGTGTTACGACCACCTTCATGAGCGTTATAAAATGTTTTTGACATCTAAAACGTTTTGAAAACCTTACCCTGATAATTTGGATAAACTACTTATCTTCTGTATTTTCTGATATACGATTTTGGCATACCTGAATCTTGTGTGATGCATGATCCTGGCACGTGTGATTTATGTTTGGGAAGTAGTGATTTGGTATCCTGTATGGTTGTTTTCTGTTTCACCGAGTCCCGGGCCGGTTATGTGAATATGCGCATATGTAATATTGGCCGCTGGACCCTCGACCGCGGCGTGTCCAACATTGACAGCTGGACCCTTGACCGCGTCATGCCGGACGTGTGGCATTGACTGCTGGACCCTTGACCGCGTCTGCCGCACTTGTGATTGTGCCTGACATAGACCGCTGGACCCTTGACCGCGGTATGTCAAATGTGTGATTGTGACCGCTGGACCCTTGACCGCGGTATGTCAAATGGGTGATTGTGACCGCTGGACCCTCGACCGCGGTATGTGTGATTTTAACCGCTGGACTTTTAGTCGCGGTATGTGTGATTATAACCGCTGGACCCTTGGCCGCGGTACGTGTGATAGTGACCGCTGGGTACTTGGCCGCGGTATGCGTGGTAGCGACCGCTGGACTTATGGCCGCGGAAATTGTGCGTTGATTCTTTTATATGTGTGAAACAAAAATGTTTTTCAAAAGAAAGTAAAGCATTTTGACATTCTAACTGTCGTATTTGCCTGCTGGAACCTCTTGGGTATGACTTGTGCACTAGAGGCGACCCTGTGGCGACCTGGTTATTCGTGCACACCCCAGTGCACTGTCCATTGCACCCCTCACTAAAGGGCCGAAACCTGAGGTAAATGTATACTACCTGTGCTTGTGTAAGTTATGATTCTGCATGCACGGTTCTGCCTGTTACATTTCTGGACAGCGGATTCGGAGAATGATTCTGTTGGTGTTGCTTCTGCATGATTGAGCCGGACTATGCTTCAGTCGGCTATAGTTCTACACCCCAAGCTTCGGTTGCGGGTATGTCAGTCGCACTCTGTACCCCGATCCGCACGATGATCCTGCCAGTTAGGCTTTGTACCTCTGTTTCATATCACGATTCAGACGGCTACACCCCGTGCTTATGATATATATCGTGGTCCTAGCCACACACTCTGTATTTCCGTTTCGGACTCGGATCCGATACTACCTGTTCTATTTCTATACTTCTGGCTCGGTTTTGCTTATATTGTTATATTTCCGCTTTACATACTCGGTACATTTCCGTACTGATCCCCTGTTCTTCGGGGGCTGCGTTTTATGCCGCGCAGGTACTCCCAGTTGAGTTGAGGACAGATGGAAGATGTTCCAGTGCAGATGGCAAGCTCCATTTGTTCCCGGAGTGCTGCCGAGTCAGATTTTGTATGTTATGCTTTTGGGATCTTACTAGAGACTTTGCAGACAGTGTCGTGGGTATTGGTTGTCGGTCTGTGTACGTAATGAATTTTGTATGATCACAAATTTGTTCGGCTTGAAAGCCACAAGAAAGAATATTTCTGAAAGAAAAGTTTTGCTATGTACTTTATTATTTGTTTTAAAGAAAAAAAAAAGAGTTGACGTGATTTTATGTGCAGCGAGAGTCTGAGGGTTCGCTCGGCCCTAAGTAAGGGTCGGGTGCCCATCACACCCCAGCGAGGTCGGGGTGTGACAGCTAAGGACCACTAGAACTAAAAGCTCCTTCTCTACCTCTACCATTACTAACTGGTGTCTGTGAGCACCGCCCTAGAGGGCGTATGGATGATGAAGACCCAGCAGCTGACCCTGTGGCCTGAACCGTACCTCTACTACCTCTCGAGGGGCAATCTTGCGCCATATGGCCTAGCTAACTGCAGGAATAACAAGCATCTGAGCCAAATCGACACTGGCCCCAATGTAACTTCCCACACTGATAACATCGTGGTAGGGGTGGTCTTGCATGGCCCGAGGCGCCTCTATAATGAGAGCCTAAAGCTTTAGAACTCTGACTCTGCCCGGAGTGAGTAGAACTATCAAATCTTTGGCCTGTAAACCGTGGAGGTGCACTTTTCATAGAATGGCCTGAATGCCTAGAATACTGCTATCTTTTCCCTCCTCTATACTCACTAGTCAGACCCAAAGATCTGGCCCTTTTACTATACACTTGGTCATGCTCACGCTCACTTCTTTGCTGTTGTTGTATTTCCTCCAAGTTCTGAGTATGGGCTTGAATGCGAGAAATATCCATATTATCCTGAAGGGACGCAGTCAAGCACTTATCCATCAAATGTGGCCCTAAGCCACTCAAATATCGGTGCACTCGATCACCCATATTGGCTACCATGGCCGGAGCATACCTAGCCAAAGAATTGAAGCAGAGACTATACTCTAAGGCACTCGTACTTCCTTGCATAAGATTCATGAACTTATCGGCTCTAGACCGCCGAACCTCTGGCGGCAAGTAGTGTCGGAGGAAAGCATCAACAAATTCTTGCCATACTGGGGGAGGTGCATTGACTCCCCTAGAAGATATCCAAACCATATACCAATGAACCACAACATCTCGAAGTCTATAAGAGGCCAATTCCACCGATTCATTGTCGGAAGCATGCATTAACTGAAGTGTCCACAACATTCCATCAATAAAGTCTTGAGGGTCCTTATCCGGCTTTGACCCGATGAATTTCGGAGGGTTCAAGCTAATAAAATCACGGGCTCTTACACTAACTGCCTTATCACCATGACCCATACCCTTCCGCTGGGCCTGAGCGGCGACTAACTGAGTCAGCAAATGAATGGCCTCTTTAACATCCTGGCCCAAAACATTTGGTTGAGGAACTGGGGGTGCTGGAGCTGGGGCTGAGGATCCCTTATTCTCTTTTGAAGTAGGTAATGAATGAGAGGACCGAGATGGAACCTCATTCTGGGACTCACCCTCCTCAATAACTGTTGGTGGTATTGTCACACCCTAATCCCGCTAGGGTGTGATGGGCACCCGACCCCATATCCGGAGCCGAGCGAACCCACGTGTCACGACCCAACCCCGTAGGCCGTGACTAGTGCCCGATCTGGGCACTCAAACACGTTCTAGTATATAGCAGAAGCCGACAGGCTTTATTTCCAATTTAGATAATCTCCAGAAAAATTTCGGTAGAGTTCCCTTTGTTTTACGGAATATCCCATATACCCTGCACGCAGAAAATACCAACAAAGGCCACACAGGGCCAACAAAGAAACATTTAAATATATGCGGACCGGCCGCCGCGGCGAATGGGATCGCCCAAACACAACATAAGCACACAACTGTACAGAAAGACCCCAAACCCATAACCATGTCCACAGACCTCTAAACAGACCAACAAAATCAGATGACGGGACAGGGCCCCGCCGTACCCATGAACAAGAATATACATATGTAGAAGTGACAGACTATACCAAAAGATGGCTCTGAATAAGAGAGCACTCCAAATGGCAGAATAAGATCCTAAGCGGACGGATCAGCAAACCTGTCGTAGGTACCTGCGCGGCATGAAAACGCAGCCCCCGAAGAAAGGGGGTCAGTACGAAATATGTACTGAATATGTAAAGCCTGAAGTACGGAGACAAAATCATAACTGGTGCAGGACATACAGAAAATCCAAAGTATCATATACATAATTTCAAAACATGCAGAGTGTGTACAGAAACATATGTCATATCAAATCCGGCCCCTGCCAAGGGACTCGATAGACAGAACGTGGCCACCCTCCCGACGCTGGTGCCACCACAGAAGAATCAGAATGGGGCATAACCCCGTCACATAATATATCATATCAGATGGCCATAGCAAATCATATCAGAACAAGCGTACATGGCACAGCATACTCCACAAAACCCATGTACGAGTATACCTGCCCCCTCACATCGAGGCACGGCGAACAATGCAAAGGATCACGCTTGACAACATATCCTGGCCCGGGCTCAGTGTGGGAAACATTGGGACATCCACGAGTGGAGTAGTGAGAGACTAATGCAATTAAAATACCATAAATTTTTTCATAGACTCGATGAGGCATATCAAAGACAAACCGATCCAATGAAGTCGAACGGGAACATAATAAACGAGTTTCGGATATCATAATGAATTACAGAAGTATAACCTTTCTGAAATCGTTCCGAACGTCGAAACAATTTATTGGACTCAATGGAATATTTAAAACAATGTTTGTTAGGTAATTAGAATAGTAGTCAAAACGTTTCTTTTAAGAACTATTCGAAAAGAAGACTTAAGTACATTAAGGGCAAAATCGGGAATAGCGGGCCCACCTCGGGACAAGCAAAGTCGGTGGGCTCAAATTACATATTTTAAGCTTATGGGGTCACCTACAAAGGTTCTACGGACGTTCTATAGCTTTCCAAGTAGTTTAGGGAAAGTTGGCATGATTATCAAGAATACAAACCAAAAGGGCTCAATCTTACTGAAGGAAAAAGCGAGATTTTCAATTGTGGATTCCGATGGGCAGAAATTCTTTCGAGGCCCGAATCCGATTCTAATACACTTAGGCATGCCAAAGGAAGGATCGGGGTAGATTTACATACCTTTTGAGCTTTTTAAGCCTATCCAAGCTCACTCTCCGTTTCGTCGAAAATCTGCAAATGGTCACATTTACCAATTGTAAGTTATAGATGTTACGAATTCAATTTAACTCATACATGTCTACCGAAATTTCGGCAGCACCTCCCCTATACATATAGCATCCCCGAGGATTCAACTCGGCTCAAAATCATCAACAACAACCCAAACGACAACATCAACATCAACAAAGAACATTAAAAACACAAATATCCTTCAACTAGTCATTTTTCTCACAAGTTGCCATAACCTTCATTCTAGCCCAAACTTTCAAACTAGTATCAATAATTTTACATTCATCAACACTCAAGATCATCACCATATAGTTCTAGAAACATTTCATATCGTTTTCCTTAAGTTATACACTCGATATACATAGTATACAACTTTCCATCAAAGTCATGACTT
Source organism: Lycium barbarum (assembly GCF_019175385.1). Taxonomy (NCBI): domain Eukaryota; kingdom Viridiplantae; phylum Streptophyta; class Magnoliopsida; order Solanales; family Solanaceae; genus Lycium; species Lycium barbarum. The sequence continues at coordinate 84,543,075 of NC_083339.1, read as the reverse complement.
GTGCAAAACATCAAATCTTTGGCATACAACTTCATAACATGTTTCCAACTTCCAAATTCATCAATGATCATCACAATTAACAACCAAACAACTTCATTTTCTTAATGTCGGAAAATCATACTAGAACGACATAAGTTTCTGCATTCCAATTCAATACAACTTATATCATTCTATCTTCATTTACATAGCAAGCATCACAATAACACACTAACACACTAAACCACTTAATTCATTTCTATCCCAAGCCAAACACACCCTACGGCCATATGCCCATTTTATCAATATCAACTAAATTCATCCAAATTTCAATTCCCATATGCATTTCATCACAATCACAACTAGAATATAACACGAATTCAACGCATTATAACCACACCATACACTCATGCTCACGGCTACCAGCCATTTTCCAAACCCACTATGCAAACTTCCATTTCTTTATACAATCAACACATTTCGACATACTACAACACAAACAAGACTTAATAACACAAAGATAAGGGGTAGATTCTCACCTTTTCCTCAAGTCTTCTTCACTTGAACTTGTGCTCGCTTTGGTGAAATAAGGCCTCCTTTCTCCAAACCAACTACGTCAAGTTACAAAGGGACCTTGAATTAGTAGGAATTCAACAAGAAATTAATTTTTGAAGCAAGATTTTTGGTAGTTGGTTTTCCTCCTCAAACCCGAAACCCCTTAGCTCTTCTTGCTCTCCTTTGTTTTGCTCTATCTTATCCTAAGTGTTCATCTTCTAGATATATAATTGAAGTGCTTGGTCACATGACCAAGCACATGACTACTTAATTGGGTTTGGGCCAAGGCCATTATGGCCGGCCACCCCCTAATTTTTTTTTGGGCCTCATTTTGCTTCTTATTTTACAAGCCCAATAACTTGTGAATCACATTTTGTAATTCCCGAAACTAATTTCCAAAATTCCAAAATTGCCCTTAGCCTTGTCCCACACTTCCATGACTCTATTCTTTCATGCACAACTCTTATGTCAAATAAAAATTAATTATGACCTTATTTCTTACAAGCCAAGAATGTTTCCAAATTTTTCCAACGTGTTAAAACACGGGATATAACACCACGGACCCTTATTTTATACATAATCTCCTCGGACTCTGAAATTAAATAGTAGTGAAATATATAGTAAGCTTTCAAATCCTTCTTTCATCAATGTCTCGAATCAGACAAAAACTGTAATCATATAGAGTTTATCGCATAATACAAAATGACATATCGGCTGATGGAGCCGCTTACGAAACCGACATACTACACCCACGACCCTGTCTGCAAACTCTCTAATTTCGAACAAACAATCACAGTACATATACTCTGACTCAGCAACACTCCAGGAGCAAATGGAGTTGCCAATCCAGCTGAAGTATCTTCTAGCAATGTCCTGTACTCATCTGGGTGTACCTGCGTGGCATGAAACGCAGCCCCCGAAGAACAGGGGGTCAGTACGGAATATGTACTGAGTATGTAAAGCATGGAATACAGCAAACAGAATTATAATCGAAAGAAACGGTACAGAAGTAAGTACACTTTCAGAATACCAAAATACTTATTTTTCAGAGTGCAAGTCGTATATACCGATGCCACATGTCATAAGAAGTACAAAAAGTAAGTAGGTCATCCAGAGTGCCAAAATGTGTATTTTCCAAACACAGACCGCGCGTGCCAACAGCGTATGTCATCATATACGTTTACACATAACTTATTCATATGTAACATAATAGTGCCGAGGAACGTACGACCCGATCCACATATATAACATATTAGTGCCGAAGAACGTTCGGCCCGATCCACAAATGTAACATATTAGTGCCGAGGAACGTTCGGCCCGATCCACAAATGTATTTGCTGCGGAACGTGCAGCCCGATCCATATACACATTTTATATTGCTGTGGCACGTGCAGAAGGTTAGTATAGACATTAAGCACGATATGCAGAATAATAAAACACTTACTGGGAACACGAATCATGCATGCCAAGAACGGTATCCGTCCCCTTACGGGACCCGGGGAAACGTGGCGCCACCCTGCCTTTGGCGCCACACACATCATACTCCAGAAGGTTTGCTCCGTAATCTCTGTCACACATCATAATATCACATCATAAGATCAGAACATACATATACACATATGCGGTTCGGCGAACCATGAACACATCATAACACCGTAACACATCATACTCCGGAATACATATATGGCGCCCGACCCTCAAGCAAGGGACCCGGCGAACCATGCGCACGATATATACCGGTCCGGGACTCGGCGAAAGAAGTAATAACCCATACACGAGCAGAGTAGTGGGAAACTAAATGCACATAAATCAAGATTCGATGGATAAGTATACTTACCGACCTCTGAAGGCTCAGAAACGAGTTTCGGATCAATCCGAATTAGTATACGAAAGTTATGAGCGTTTGAAGTACAGAACGTTCTATGAACATTTCAGAAGCCGTTTTTGGAAAACCGAAGCAGCAACCATGTCAAGTACTTTTCAGATATCGTTATGGACCAAATCAAATATAACTCTTGGAACCATATGTACGTGAAAGCTAAGGACAATTTTACCACAGAACTTTTAGGACCATTTCAAAGCAAACCCAAGATCTTTTACGAAAGTTAGGGACATTAAAACTTACAGATCTATTTTAGAAACACAATTCTTTTTGCTTATCTCGTCATTCAATCATATAATAGGCTCGATCATATAAGACTTACTTATATCAGAAGTGAATCAGAATCGTTGACAACCTCGGAAACGTATAAAATAGAACTTCGGAAATAATAGATACATATCAAAAAGGTGAATGCGAATCATAAACAAACTCAGAATCACAGAATAGGATAATCCCCAAAATGCATATCATACTTTATTTGGCTCTAGGACATGCCAAAGAAAGAAAGGATAAGCCTTACATACCTGCTCCACGTTCTATTAGCTACGCTTATTTATCCAAGCTTGCTAGTCTACATACACAGAATTCACATAATCATTAGATTCATCGACATATACTCGCCTTAACCTTTCAAATGAATTAACTTATATTCTACTGAAATTTTGGCAGTATTTCTCCTGTAAATACACCATCCCCGAGATTCCAACTCGGCTAATTTTATCAACAACAATCCGAGAATTTAACTCGGCCAAAATATCAACAACAATACCAACAGTTATTCTAACAATATCCACAACAACAATTCTAATAATCGTGCCAACAACATCAATAATCAAATCGAGACACATTCTAACATTAACAACCTTCATCGCACAATCTAACGGTATTTCATTTATATTCAATTCAATCACCTATAATAAAGCTAACACCAATGATCTCACATTCAAGTATTAATCCAAAATCTTTCTAACATGATTCAAGAATGCTTCTAACAATTCACATGACATTCCAACAACCCAATCAACATTTTTATTTTACCCGAAACCTTCCAAATACGACACAACAACCACAATACATTCTCTTCTTCCAAATTCATGAACTATACCAACAATTCACACACTAACAACTTTATTTTCCATAAGTGCAAGAACACTATATTCAATTCACATTAACTTCTAAAACAATTTTCCAACAATTACAACTTGAACTAGAATTATTAAACTTTCATTTCTCATCACAGATTCCATTACAACAATGACCAAAATACTAAATAAAATTAGCTCGTCATCCCTACACACTACAACACATACACACGGCCACACAGACACTACACATACATACTTTCACAAACGATTACAACTTCATTTTCAACCATTAAATCCTCATTTTACATCATAGAATCCACAACACAACAACAATCAAATTACTAAATAAAATCAATTCATTTGTTCTACACAACACACCTATATTCGGCCACAACATCAACCCACACGGCTACTACATAACACCCACAATTTCATGAATTTCATCCATTTCATCACTCTACCACATATGCAAACCACCCACAACATATAAAAGGGGATGAAACCTTACCTTTTTCCTTAACTCCACAACTTGGCTTGGGTTGCTCCTTGTAAGAATAAGTGGTTTTCTTGCTTCAACAACTATCCCATGTTAAAGAGGACCTTTGAATTAGTAGAAATGCTAGGAGAAAATATTTTTTTGAATCAAAATTGGATGCCTCTCTTTCTCTTGCTCATGGCCGAATAGGCCCCTTATGGTTTCCTCTCCAAGGTTCTTGAAAATTCTAAGGATGGAAATGAAAATATGACTACTTAGTCATCTTATATGCACATGGGTAATTAATTTAATTGGGCCAAGCCCACCCCAAGTGCACGGCCAACATGGCCCTTTTTATTCAAGCCCACTTTTTTTCTCTTCTTTTTTTTTGTTTATAATTCATGAAAATTATTTTCATAATTCCAAATTTGCCCTTAGCCTTGCACAATATTTCCGTGAACTCTTTTGTGAATTTCCCTTTTTACCCTTAGCCTTTCTCAATATTTCCATACCAATAGTACTCACAAATAATATTCACAAACAACTTGCACACTAAAATAGTTTTGGAAAATGGTCTCGCCTTCAACGTACCACGACTACCTCGAAGTATCCAAACGTACAAAGTACGGGCTATAACAGGTATTCTCTCAGTCCGCCTCCCTGTCACTATCTTGCCCTTTTGGGCTGCTGTATCTTTTCTCTTTACAGGCATCACTAAAATACATAACACACAGTTAAGAAAGAGAAATCCTTATATCATGGCTCTATCGCATGATCTATGAAAAAAGAAGGTCATTCATTCCTAAAATGCTCGCAGCCTCTTGTTTATAAGTGTGGCGCACAACACACCCATAAACAAGACTCTACTGGACACGGATATAACATACACCCTAGGACGGAACTGCTCTGATACCATTTTGGTAACGACCCAACCAGAGGGCCATGACGGGCACCCAGAGGTAATCCACTAGGCACCTCTCATCATACTCCCACAATCACATTTAGGTGAGCCACATGGCTAACTTGCAATCCTATGTACCAATAATAAAATTTCCATCGAGCTAAGGCACTTTTATATCAACACCATCAACTATGCCCACATACACATACACAAGCCGACGAGGCTAACAAAATGATATACAAAATATGAACCGACAAGGCTAAAAGACATCTAACTATACATAACTGTCTATGAGCCTCTAGGAAGAGTATGTAACATCATAAGGACGGGACAGGACCCCGCCATGCCCATATATATGCACAAAAGAATAGTACCAATGGCTACAACTCTGAGTCAAATGGAGCTCTGCTAGATGATCTCTCAATAAAGCAACCTAAGGATCAAGTCTGTCTCCCTGTCCACCAGCGGGCATGACGCAGCGTTCACAAACAAAAGGACGTCAGTACTAATAATGTACTGAGTATGTAAAGCATAGGTAATAACATAATAAAAGTAGGATGATAACATAAGATAGGAGAGTCATTAGTACCTATTGAGGTGTTCATCACATTTACTTACCCTTTTTCCTTGAAGAGGACTTTCCATACATATATACTTAGCATCATCATTATGACATACCCGGCATTAATAGGACTCGGTGTGTAACATACCCGACCTTAATAGGACTCGGAATGTCTACAGGCCGTGTCTCGTAGAGTCTTGTTTATCGATGTGTTGTGCACCACACCTAAAAACAGGAAGCTACAGGGCATTTAGGATGTTACTTTCTTTGGAATCTTAGATCGTGCGATAAAGCTGTGCTATTAGGATGATTCTGATCTGACCCGTTATTATGTTTGCAGTGATGCCTCCGAAGAAGGCAACGGCGGCCCAGAAGCGCAAGGCAAGGATGGGAGAGACTAGTCAGGCACAGCGAGCTACCCCGGCTCGTGTTTATGATTTGCCTGAGGTTGTGCCTCATTCTGAGGGGTCTGTTACACCCCCACTAGTACAGCCTGGAGCAGGACCTTCAGCAGCTCCAGAGGCCCGAGTACCCGCTCCTGAGACTCCAGCTCCTCAGCCAGGGGCGGAGGACAGGACCCTGAGAGAGGCGGTACAGTTGCTGACTACACTGGTAGCAGGACAGGCTCGCAGACGCGGGCGGAGGGACGATGATGATGATGACAGGCGGGACAGCCTGAGAGTTCGGGAGTTCTTATTATGTGGCCCTCCAGAGTTTTTCGGGTCTAAGCCCGACGAGGACCCCCATGACTTTATTCGGGGGATGCGGCGCTCACTGGACTTGGTCAGGGCTTCAGAGATCGAGTCGGTCGAGCTGGCTTCGCATAGACTTCGAGATGTTGCTGCTCACTGGTATGAGACCTGGGAGCTATCTAGGGGCGAGGGTGATCCTCCAGCTACTTGGGACGAGTTTGTGACTGCTTTCACCCGCCACTTTCTGCCCCCAGAGTTGCGACGGGCGCGGGCTGATCGATTTCTACATCTGCAGCAGAGGGGTCGGAGCGTTCGTGAGTATAATCTGGAGTTTGATTCCCTGGCCCGGTATGCACCTGCCGTAGTAGCAGATATGTCCGATCGGATGCATAGATATGTTATGGGGTTGGATCGTTATTTGATCGACGGCTGTATGGCAGTGTCATTGCAGACGGATATGGATATTGCCCGACTTCGGGCTTATGCGATGGGTATGGAGGACCGTCACAGGTCTGATTATTCTAGCAGAGATCAGGACAGGAGGCCGCCCAAGAGGGCCAGATCTGCAGGATATACCGGAGATTTTCGAGGCGGACAGCCTCAGCAGCAGCAGTCAGGCAGACAGCTTCCTCCGTCCGGCCGGGGTACTTAGTTAGGCGGCAGGAGATCTGATAGTGCAGGACCATCTGGGGCCGGTCAGTGCTCCAGAGCGGCAGGTTCACAGGTGTCCAGAGGCCCCAGCCAGGCCAGACCACCCAGACCCCGTTGTTCTCATTGCGGGAAGTCTCATCCTGGGGAGTGCTATCGAGCCACTGGAGCTTGTTTTTCGTGCGGTGGTCAGGGCCATTTTATGAGAGATTGTCCGTTGGCTAGCGGTTCTGATAGTGTGGCTCAGCCGACAGGGTCAGCCCCCGGTTCATCATCTGCTCCATCTGTTGCACGCCCTGTAGGGCGAGGTATGCCAGCACCGGCAGGACGCGGTCGAGGCCGCGGTGGCATTTCAGGTTCTAGCGGTCCCTCGAACCGCATATATGCTTTGGCCAGCCGCCAGGATCAGGAGGCTTCGCCAAACGTCGTCACAGGTACATTACTGGTTTTCTCCAGATCTGTATATGCATTGATTGACCCTGGTTCTACTTTATCATATATTTCCCCGCTCGTTGCTAGTAAGATTGGGATTGTGTCTGAGCCTATAGAGCCATTTGAGGTAGCTACGCCAGTTGGGGATTTTGTTATAGCGAGACAGATCTATAGGGATTGTTCTGTGACTATTTATGATCGTTGCACTAAAGCTAATTTGATAGAGTTAGACATGCTTGAGTTTGATGTCATTATGGGTATGGACTGGTTGTCTTCCTGTTATGCTAATGTCGACTGCCAGAAAAAGGTAGTCCGTTTTCAGTTTCCAAGGGAACCAGTTATAGAGTGGTTCAGATCTACAGCATCGCCGAGGGGTAAGTTTATTTCATACCTCAAGGCTAAGAAGATGATCCAGAAGGGTTATATCTATCATTTGGTTCGTGTGCATGATACTGCAGCTGAGATACCTACCCTTCAGTCTGTTCCGGTTGTTAGCGAGTTCCAAGATGTATTTCCTGACGACCTTCCTAGCCTTCCGCCTGAGCGGGAGATTAATTTTACTATAGAGTTGATGCCGGATACGCAGCCTATATCTATTCCTCCGTACAGGATGACACCGGCTAAACTGAAAGAGTTGAAGGAGCAGCTGAAAGATTTGTTAGATAAGGGCTTTATTAGGCCCAGCACATCGCCCTGGGGAGCGCCGGTATTGTTTGTAAGAAAGAAAGATGGGTCACTGCGGATGTGTATCGATTACCGGCAGCTAAATAAGGTGACTATAAAGAATAAATATCCCCTTCCCCGGATTGATGAATTGTTTGATCAGCTGCAGGGTGCTAAAATTTTTCAAAGATAGATCTGCGCTCAGGCTATCATCAGGTGCGAGTGCGGGAGTCAGATATCCCGAAGACTACTTTCAGGACCCGGTACGGGCATTACGAGTTCAGAGTTATGTCTTTCGGGCATACTAATGCTACAGCGGTATTTATGGATTTGATGAATCGGGTATTTCGGCCTTTTCTGGACATGTTTGTTATTGTGTTTATTGATGACATTCTGATTTACTCGCGATCAGCCGAGGAGCATTCAGATCATTTGAGGACGGTGCTTGGTATTCTCCGTCAGCAGAAGTTATACGCCAAATTCTCTAAATGTGAATTCTGGTTGACTTCTGTAGCATTCTTGGGCCATATTATCGGCGCAGATGGTATTCAGGTCGACACGCAGAAGATTGAGGCTGTGCAGAATTGGCCCAGGCCTACTACACCGACAGAGGTGCGCAGTTTTCTGGGTTTAGCTGGGTATTATCGCAGGTTTGCGGAGGATTTTTCTTCTATTGCAGCACCACTGACGAGGCTTACTCAGAAAGCAGCGAAATTCCAGTGGACAGATGCCTGCGAGCGCAGCTTTCAGATGCTGAAAGAGAGATTGGTTACAACACCAGTTTTGGCTCTTCCAGAGGGATCCGACGGGTATGTTGTCTATTGTGACGCCTCTGGTATTGGGATAGGTTGTGTATTGATGCAGCACGGTCGAGTCATAGCCTATGCTTCCCGGCAGCTCAGACCGCACGAGAAGAATTATCCCACTCATGATCTTGAGTTGGCCGCAGTGATTCATGCTTTGAAGATTTGGCGACACTATTTATATAGGGTCCATGTCGATATTTATACGGACCATAAGAGTCTCAAGTATATTTTTAAGCAGAAAGAATTGAATTTGCGGCAGAGAAGATGGCTTGAGTTACTGAAGGATTATGACGTTGATATTCTGTACCATCCTGGGAAAGCCAATGTGGTAGCGGATGCACTTAGCCGCAAGTCTATGGGCAGCTTGGCTGATGTACCATCTGGTAAGAAAGATTTGGTTCGTGATATTCATCAGCTGGCCAGCCTTGGAGTTCGTTTGGCAGATTCTGGAGATTCTGTGATTTCTGTTCGTGCAGTTGCTGAATCATCCATTATAGAAGAAGTAAAGCAGCGACAGTTTGAGGATCCTATTCTGGTTCAGTACAGAGATGTGGCTCTTAATAAAGCAAAGACTCAGTTTGAGATCTCGCCTGAAGGAGTATTATTATATGACGGCAGATTCTGTGTACCGGACGTTGCGGGCTTACGGCGGCAGATTATGGGCGAGGCCCATAATGCACGGTATTCTGTTCATCCTGGTTCCACCAAAATGTATCGGGATCTCAGGTGTTTGTATTGGTGGGAAGGCATGAAGAAAGATATTGCTGAGTTTGTTAGTCAGTGCCCGAACTGCCAGCAAGGTAAGATCGAGCATCAGAAGCCCGGTGGATTATTACAGGAGATGGAAATTCCAGCCTTGTAAATGATTAATATGGATTTCGTTGTTGGGTTACCGCGCACTCCATGCAGGTATGATTCTATTTGGGTTATTGTTGACAGATTGACGAAATCAGCCCACTTTCTCCCAGTCCGGACTACTTATTCGGCTGAGGACTACGCTAGATTGTACATCAGAGAGATAGTCAGACTACACGGAGTCCCTATATCTATTATTACCGACCGAGGTGCCCAGTTTACGACAAATTTCTGGAGGTCATTCCAGGAGGGATTAGGGACTCAGGTGAGCCTCAGTACAGCTTTTCATCCTCAGTCCGACGGGCTGGCCGAGCGCACTATTCAGACACTAGAAGATATGTTGCGGGCCTGCGTTATTGATTTCAGGGGCAGCTGGGATGATCATTTGCCGCTTATTGAGTTTGCCTATAATAACAGTTATCACTCCAGCATTCAGATGGCTCCGTACGAGGCTCTTTATGGCAGGAAATGCAGATCTCCTATTGGTAGGTTTGACGTGGGCGAAACTAAGCTGATTGGGCCAGATGTGATCCAGGAAGCAGTAGATAAGGTAAAACTTATTCGGGAGCGATTATTGGCTGCTCAGAGTCGACAGAAAGCTTATGCAGATAGACGACGTCGACCGTTAGAGTTCCAGATTGGCGACTGGGTATTCCTGAAGGTGTCGCCCATGAAGGGTGTCATGAGATTCGGTAGAAAGGGTAAGTTGAGCCCCCGGTACATTGGGCCGTATCAGATCGTTCGAAAGATAGGCGAGGTCGCCTACGAGCTAGATTTACCATCTGACTTGGAGGCCGTACACCCGGTGTTTCATGTGTTTATGTTGCGGAAATGTATTGGTGATCCTTCCAGGATATTTCCAGTGGATGACCTTCAGGTAACGGAGCAGTTGTCTTATGACGAGCAGCCTGTGACTATTCTGGATCAACAGGTGCGGAGACTACGCACTAAAGAAGTGCCCTCCGTCAAAGTCCTGTGGCGCAACAACAATGCGGAGGAGATGACTTGGGAGGCGGAGGACGAGATGAAGAGGAAATACCCTCACTTGTTCCCGACGTCCACAGGTAATCTAAACCTTTCAGTTTGTTATGTTGGAAAAAAAATAATAATATATAATAATTTCGTATGCCACTAATAGTAAAGAACTCCCCCGCCTTGGTCATAAGACTTTATAAGGTTAATTTAACATTCGGGGACGAATGTTCTTAAGGGGGGGAGAATGTTATGTCCTGTGTTTTCGTATAATGGGAAATCGAGAAATAAGTAAGACTTGTATGTTATAAGGAAATATTTTGATTCTAGTTGACATGACTATGTTGGTTATGAAATCATTAATGTTAGACATCGGGGAAGGCCGAGGGTAAATTTGGAATTTCGGAAATTAGTTTCGGGAATTACAAACGAGAATTTTAACAAGTTGGGCTCAACAAAAACTTAAGAGAATTGAGGCCCAAACCAAGGGTGGCCGGCCATGGTCTATGAGCTAGCCAAGCCCATGGATTAATTGGTCATGTGCCTAGCCATGTGACTTATTATCAAGACTAGATAAATATATTCATACATATCCATAGAAAGATCAAGAAACAAAAGAATCAATCAACCTTGGAGAGCAAAAAGCTCTCGGCCGAAACCCCTTAAGAAAAGAAAAAAAAATCTTCCTAGCCTTGATCTTGGTCTTAAAAACCTCGTTCTTCTTGTATTGTAGTAAGTTCAAGACGCTCTCCGACGTGATACAATTTGTTTGGCGAGAGACGCACGTTTGCGACAAGTCGGAAATTTAAGAAAAGGTAAGAATTTTGCTATTCTTTTGTTATGGAATTTGTATGAATGTGATAAGGATTGAGAATAGACGAGAATCCCGTAGTTTGGATATGTGTAGAAAATCGTGGGTGTATGTGTGGTTGGTGTTGTAGCCGTGAGCTACATGAAGTGCAAGGCCATGTGAATTTGATTTTGTTAGTTGATTTGTGGCGTCGTTGTGACATTTATGACGTAAATGATCGTTTAATGAATTGAATTGGTGTTGAAAAATGATTTCGGAACACTATGGGAAAGTGTATACCTTTGGTATATTTGTGTATATCATTGTATATCTATGATGCTAAAGACTTTAAATATGACTTATGGTTGATGTTAATGAATTTGAAGTGAAACAATGCGAGTTTGAATGTTCATCGTAATGTTTGATGTTTTGGATGAAATATGGAAAGTAATGAACTTCGGGAAATTTTGTATATGGTTTGGAACATATTTGGGATGTGATTGAATAATCTTGAATGAGTGAATGAATATAATAATGTGGATATAGATTTGGAATTTTGAAGTTTGAATGAAGAGTTTCCAACTTATGTAATAAGGTAGAATTTTGAAGTTAGAATGGTTTGATTATGGTTTATGTTGTTTGATGATGTTTGGGTTGTTGTTGTTGATATATTTTGAGCTGAGCTAAGTCTCGGGGGTGTTAGATATATAGGGGAAATGCTGCCGAAATTTCGGTAGACAAAAATGAAGTTAATGGAATTCTTAAGCCTAAGGATCTCTAATTGGTAACTTTGACCATTTGCAGATTCCGGACGAAACGAGATTTGATTTTAGGGAGAGCATAAGACGTCTATAAGGTATGTAAAGCTTCCCACTTCTTCGTTTGGCATGTCTTAGTAGGTTAGGTGAATATTGGAACCTTCGGAGCAATTTTGCTCCTCGAAACCCGATCTACAAAACGACTACTATTCATTCAATTCCATTGAAGCCTAAAGGCTCTATTTTGGCTAGAATGCAACCAAATGTTTGAAACCTATCGAAATGTGATCGGGTCACTTTGAAATCATTATGTATGATCTTTTGGCCTTTAAATGTTCGTAAATTATGTTCGCCACCTCAATTTGACTCGAGGTGGGCCCGCTAACCCCGAGACGCCCTATTTGTCCTATCGGGCTCTCTTTTTGGATGAACTTCGATATGAGATCTTCGACTTTGAGACTTCCCTCTATGAATTATGTTTTGACTATTATGATATGTTAAGTTTTGTTTTGAGCCATACGTACCACTTTGGAAACATTTTGTGAAATAAACCTTCGTATCAGCTAAGTATTCGATTATTTTGGGTTATGAAATGACTTATGAAATCATTATGTTTTGAAAGGCTATTTTGAAATATGATTTGCATTTGTTAGCTCACGACTCCGTTCGGGCCTCCTTATGACTTCGTTCGCCGGTTCCCGGGCCGGTTATGATTCGTGCGCCCTATGATAATTCGGTCGTATGCTGTGTTCCGGTTCCCGAGGCCTCGCCATAGGGCCGGGTTCCGTTTGGAGGTATGCTGTGATATGGCTGGTGATGCGATACGCTCCCATATGTATGTGTTCGGGGATGAACGGAGATCTGAAACCTTCCGGTGTTATGCTGTGTGTGGTGCCAGCTTCGGAGGGGCGACCACGTTCTTGAGCTTTGCATGATTTCGTTTGCATTATGTATATGTATATGATTTTGATACGGATTTTGACATACTGATTTGTACTCCCTTTGATATCCGGTTTGCTTTCAGATTTGGCCCATATTTCTGTACTCCGTGCTTTACATACTCAGTACATATTTCGTACTGACCCCCTTTCTTCGGGGGGCTGCGTTTCATGCCCGCAGGTACAGATATTGGTGATTCTCCACTGTAGGCTTCACTCTCTGCTATTTCGGAGTACTCCTTCTTGACTCGGAGTCCACTTTTGGTACAGACTTCTTTTGCTATGTATATATTCTGTACATTTGACTATTTGGGTACGGCGGGGCCCTGTCTCGCCATATGTCTTTGTTTTGGATTCGTAGAGGCCTGTAGTCATGTTTGTGGGGCGAGGGTCCTATATGTGTTTGTTTGACTTTGATATTTGGTCTTAAAGCGGTCCGTTTGTTATGATGGCCCTAAATGGCCCTTATGCTTATATTTGCACTTATGACCGGCGATGTCTATTCCGCCGCTCCTTTCGGATTCGATATGATATTTTGATATGTGCGACCGCTTAAGACATAGTTTGATATAGATTATGTTTGATATGACTTTTATGAAATTTTGAAATAAGTTTGGATTCGGTGAATGAATGTGCGATTTGGTCTGGGTACCCAGGTAGGGTGCCAGTCGCGGCCCACGGGGCTGGGTCGTGACAAAAAATCCATCTCTTTTGGAATTTCTACTAAGCTCAAGATTCTTTTCAGGGTGATATAATTATTTTGGCAAGAAACTACCATTTGTGGCAAGTGGAAGAGTTAAGAAAAGGTAAGAATTTTACCATTTTTAAACCATGGAATATATGTATATATGTTGTAGTATGTGGGAATGAATGAAAAGCATGAAAATTTTGTGTGTTGTGAATGTGTGTGTATGGTCGTGTGTGTGTATGATGGTGTAGTTGAGATGTGTTGAATTTTGTATTGTAATCTAGTTATGGTTATGGTAGAAATTGTATTGGAAATGAAAGTTGAATGAATTGGTGGAAGTTGGAAAATATAGAATATGGACGTGTGGTACCATGTTAATGAGGGAAGATGAACTAAATTTCTCTAGTAGGTTAATTGTGTTATTCTGAAGTGAATGAAAGAATAATGGTTCTTGTTGTCATGGAAAAATAGTTGTTAAGTTGTTGTAGGAAATTATGCAAGTTTATTGTAACTTATGTAAATGTGGAAATGAAAGTAGTAAGAGGCAAATTATGATTATCATTGATGAAGTTGGAAGATAGAAGTATGTCATGAACATGTTTGCTAAAAGATTGGAAATTGTGGATGAATTATGCCATTGGTAGGAAGCTTGTATATTGTGTATACCTTAGGTATATTTGGCGAAAACGATATGATATGTCTTCGAATCATGTTGTAATGACCTTGATAAGTGATGAATATGAAAATGGTAAGATTGGTTGGGAAGTGTAAGGTCGGAATGAAAGATATTGTGTTATGTCGGAAAGATGGCTAGTAATGCCATATTGCATATTTTGTAATACTTGTTGTTGTTATTGATGTTGTTATTGGGTGCTGTGTTGATATATTAAGCCTAGCTAAGTCTCGGGGATGTTAAATATATTGGGGAAATGCTGCTGAAATTTCGGTAGGCAAGTATGTAATAAGTTTGGATTCTTGAAAAGCTTGAATTTGACATTTGGAAAACTTGACCATTTTTAGATTCTGGACGAAATTGGAATTGAAGCCAAGCGAGCATAAGGCGCAATTGAGGTATGTAAAGCCTACCCCTTCATTCTTAGGCATGTTCTGAACATAATAGGCTCGGCCGCGAGCCTTAAATACGACTCCATTCCTCGGAATTCGAGAAGGAAATCCGCTCCAATTCCTTCAGTAAGATTGAATCCATTTCCTTATAACTTGTCTTCAAAGTGAGCTTTAAGTATGCAATTTTCCTAAACGGAGTCGGAATACTTCCAAATGATTATGGACGACCTCATAAGGTCTACTATCTGTAATTTACGTACGCCTCCTCGGGTTGGTCCGAGGTGGGCCCACAAGGCCCGATACTTTCTGTATAACTTTAACTACTTTGTTTCTGTCCGATTTTCTCAGACAACATCTGGATTAACATTCTAATCATGATATGACTATATTTTTCTATGAATCTTACAAAATGATTTTGACATCTGAAAGTCTTATTCTGGTAATAATCTGTCGTGCCTTCCCAAGTGATATATAGGCGCGTATTATAAATACTGTCCGGATACTTTGATTCGACCTGCCATTTGGACTATTTCAGTTCCATTGAGTCTGTATGATGATCTGTATGTATGTGGTTTCTCATTAATCTGTTCATGGATGCCTCAACGCTTCCTCCACTGCGCCCGGACCAGGTTCTGTTATCGTACATATTCCTCTGCATTGTTCACCGCGTCCCTCGGTGTGCGGGCCGGGATCTGTTTATATCTGAATGATATTATGATTTGTGTATGGGGATGGCGGCCAGGATGGCATATGATCTGATTCTATCTGTCCACCGCGTCCCGTACTAAGAGGGTCGGGTTCTGTTACCGCGCCCCTCATGAGAGGGCCGGGATCTGTATGTATGTATGTACGTGCTGTCAGCATTTATATAAGCACATGACTCTGTATGACTCTGTATGACTCTGCATGCATGATTCTGTCCGTCCGTTTGGATCATACTTCTGTCTGTCCGCATGGATTATGATTCTGTCTGTTCGTCTGGACTATGATTCTGTCTGTCCGTCTGGACTATGATTTTGTCTGTCCGTCTGGATTATGATTCTGTCTGTCCGTCTGGATTATGATTCTGTCCGTCCGTCTGGGTTATGATTCTGTCCGGTACATTTCTGCCCGTCCGTTTGGATTATGATTCTGTCCGCTATATTTCTGTGTTTCT
This sequence comes from Lycium barbarum, assembly GCF_019175385.1. Classification (NCBI taxonomy): domain Eukaryota; kingdom Viridiplantae; phylum Streptophyta; class Magnoliopsida; order Solanales; family Solanaceae; genus Lycium; species Lycium barbarum. The sequence goes on along the minus strand of NC_083339.1, from coordinate 84,527,176 downwards.
GATTCAGACTATGATTATGTTGTTATATTTTCGCTTTACAAACTCGGTACATTTTTCGTACTGACCCCCGGTTCTTCGGGGGCTGCGTTACATGCCCGCAGGTACAGACGCACCCGGTGATACGCCGCCAGTCTAGGGCTCAGATCCTGCTATTTTGGAGAGCTCCTTTGATCCGGAGCGTGTACTTTTGGTATATATCTTCTGACATCTGTACATTCTGTACGTATGGAAATTCTGGGTACGGCGGGGCCCTGTCCCGTCATATGATTCTGTATGTCTGTTAGAGGCCTGTAGATATGTATGTGGGTTACGGGTTGCTACGATTCGGGTAGGTACGTACGATTTTGTGACTCTGTCCGTTATGTTAGCCTCATCAGCTTATATGAAATTTCAGTATGTTCGGATATGTGTACGTTATAGCGCGCGCTGCATTTGTATTGGCTTACGTTTGTATACAGCTAGTGTGAATTATCTGTGTGATGCGCCAATTCTGGTAGGTAGGTACGTATGGGTATCCAGTTAGGATACCAGTCGCGGCCCACGGGTTGGGTCGTGACAGAAGTGGTATCAGAGCGGTTAGTCCTCGGAATGTCTACAAGCCGTGTCTAGTAGAGTCTTGTTTATCGGTGTGTTGTGCACCACATCTATAAACAGGAGGCTACAGGGCATCTAGGATGTTACCCTTCTTTGGATCTTAGTTAGTAGGATGATCCCCTCCTAACGAATTGTTATGTTTTCAGCGATGCCTCCGAAGAAAGCGACAGCTGCCCAGAAGGGCAAAGCGGGGGTGGAGGTAGGAGAGACCAGCCGGGCCCAGAGAGTTACCAGGGCCAGTGCGCGGCCGGTACTTGAGGATAAGCCCCTGTCAGCCGGTTCTATTACACCGCCCTTATCAGAGGAGATTGGAGCAGCAGCAGCTGCTGATCAGAGGGCGGCTCCACCGCGAGCTCCCGGGGTTCCAGTACCCGAGCCTCCAGCTCCACAGCCAGGGGCGAAGGATAGGGCTATGCGAGATGCGGTTCAGTTATTGACCACACTGATGACAGAGCAGGTTCGCGAGCTCCCGGGGTACCGCTCTCAGATGATCGGCGTGCTCTGCCTCGGACCGAGAATAAACCAGGATATCATCGATAAATACAATTACGAACATGTCTAAGAACGGCCTGAATACTCGGTTCATTAAATCCATGAATACCGCAGGAGCATTAGTTAACCCAAATGACATAACTCTGAATTCATAATGCCCATATCTGGTCTGGAATGCTGTCTTAGGAATATCGGCCTCTCGTACCCGTACCTGATGATAGCCAGACCGAAGATCTATCTTTGAAAAATACTTGGCGCCCTGCAACTGATCAAACAAATCGTCAATTCTGGGGAGGGGGTATTTATTCTTTATGGTTACCTTATTCAGCTGTCGATAATCAATACACATACGCAACGACCCGTCTTTCTTACGCACAAATAATACTGGGGCTCCCCAAGGCGAAGTACTGGGTCTAATGAAGCCTTTTTCTAACAGATCCTTCAACTGCTCTTTCAGTTCTTTCCATTCTGTACGGGGGAATAGATATCGGCTGAGTATCCGGAAGCAAATCAATAGTAAAATCTATCTCCCGTTCTGGAGGAAGGCCTGGAAGCTCTTCTGGGAACACATCTGGAAATTCATTAACCACGGGACCTGACTGAAGAGTCGGCGTTTCTGCTGTCAAGTCTTGTACCCGAACCAGATGATAAAAATAACCCTTTCTGATCATTTTCTTCGCCTTAAGGTATGAAATAAACCTACCTTTCGGCGATGCTGTATTACCGGCCCATTCTATAACTGGCTCCCCGGGAAACTGGAAACGAACTACCTTATTTTGGCAGTCAACATTGGCATAACAGGAGGCTAGCCAGTCCATACACATAATAACATCGAACTCGACCATATCTAACTCCACCAGATCTACCTTAGTGTCTCGGCCACATACAATTACAGAACAGTTTTTATATACCTGATTTGCTACAATAAAGTCCCCAATCGGTGTGGCTACCTCAAACGGCTCTATAGGTTCAGACGTTATACCAATTTTACTAGCAACCAGAGGCGAAATATATGACAAAGTCGAACCTGGATCAATCAATGCATACACAAACTGAGAGAAAACCAATAATGTACCTGTAACGACATTAGGCGATGCCTCCTGATCCTGGCGGCTGGACAGAGCATAAATGCGGTTCGAAGGACCGCTAGTACCAGAAGCTCCATCACGGCCTCTGCCGCGACCCGCTGGTGCTGAAGTACCTGGCCCCGTAGGGCGCATAGCCACTAATGAAGATGAAGACCCGGCGGCTGATCCGGTAGGCTGCGCTGCACCACCCGAACTACCCTTATACGGGCAATCTCTCACAGAATGGCCCTGACGGCCACAAGAAAAACATGCACCGGTGGCTCTGTAGCACTCCCCAGGATGGTATCTGCCACAATAAGAACACTGAGGCCTAGGTGGCCTCGTCTGACTAGAACCCCAGTCTGTCCTCGAACCTGAAGCCCTGGAGCTCTGACCTGCTCCTGAATACCCTGGGTTATCAAATTTGCGACCTGTAGGCTGTGGAGGTGCGCTCTGTGCCGGCTGGGATAGATGTCTGCTAGGCTGCTGCGGCTGCTGAGGCTGTCTGCCCCGAAAATCCCCAGAATACCCAGATGATCTGGCCCTCTTGGGCTGTCTCCGATTCTGGCTCCTATCAGGCTGACGCTCCCTATGCCGGTCCTCCATGCCCTGGGCGTGGGCCTGAATCCGGGCAATATCCATGCCGGGCTGAGTAGCCAATACCAAACAGCTGTCGACAAAATAACGGTCCAGCCCCATAATGTACCTGTGCATCCTGTCAGCCATAGTAGCTACCACAGCAGGTGCGTATCGGGCCAATGAGTCGAACTCCATACTGTACTCTCGAACACTGCGACCCCTCTGTCTCAGCAATAAGAATCTGTCAGCCTTGGCCCGCCGTAACTCCGGAGGCAGAAAATGACTAAGAAAATCCTGAGAAAAATCATCCCAAACTGCTGGGGGAGCGCCGTCACCCCTAGATAACTCCCATGACTCGTACCAATTAGCCGCCACATCATACAACCGGTACGAGGCCAACACAACTGACTCTGTCTCGGAAGCATTAATCAGCTGTAAAGTGCGCCGCATCTTCCTGATAAACTCCTCAGGATCCTCCTCGAGCTTAGTCCCGAAGAACTCTGGAGGACCACAAGTCAAGAACTCACGGGCTCTCGAACTGTCACGCCTGTAAGCCCGGTCACCTCCCAGTCCGTGCCCCTGAACCTGTCCTGCCACAAGTCTGGTCAATAGCTGGACTGCCTCTCTCATGGAATGATCCTCAGTGCCTGGCCGTGGAGCTGGGGGCTCAGGTACTGGAATCTTGGGAGCTGGCGGTGGAGCCGCCCCTCGACCTGCAGCTGCTGCTGCTCCAATCTCCTCTACGTGTGGCGGTGTGGAAGAGCCCTCTGCCTGGGCCAAAATATCAGGAGCAATATGTGCATGGGCCCTGGTAACCCTCTGGGCCCGACTAGTCTCTCCCACAGCTACTGCCTTGGCCTTTTGGGCCGCTGTCGCCTTTTTTGGAGGAATAACTGCAAATGTAACAATTCGTTAGGGAGGAATCATCCTGATAACACAGCTCTATCGCACGATCTAAGACAGAAAGAAGGGTAGTATCCTAAATGCCCTGTAGCCTCCTGTTTATAGGTGTGGTGCACAACACACCGAAAAACAAGACTCTACTAGACACGGTCTGTAGACATTCCGAGGACGAACCGCTCTGATACCACTTTTGTCACGACCCAACCCCGTAGGCCGTGACTAGTGCCCGATCTGGGCACTCAAACACATTCTAGTATATAGCAAAAGCCGACAAGGCTTTATTTCCAATTTAGATAATCTCCAGAAAAATTTCGGCAGAGTTCCCTTTGTTTTACGGACTATCCCATATACCCTGCACGCAGAAAATACCAACAAAGGCCACACAGGGCCAACAAAGAAACATTTAAATATATGCGGACCGGCCGCCGCGGCGAATGGGATCGCCCAAACACAACATAAGCACACAACTGTACAGAAATACCCCAACCCACAACCATATCCACAGACCTCTAAACAGACCAACAAAATCATATGACGGGACAGGGCCCCGCCGTACCCATGAACGAGAATATACATATGTAGAAGTGACAGACTATACCAAAAGATGGCTCTGAATAAGAGAGCACTCCAAATGGCAGAATAAGATCCTAAGCGGACGGATCAGCAAACCTGTCGTCGGTACATGCGCGGCATGAAAATGCAGCCCCCGAAGAAAGGGGGTCAGTACGAAATATGTACTGAATATGTAAAGCCTGAAGTACGGAGACAAAATCATAACTGGTGCAGGACATACAGAAAATAAACAGAAAATCCAAAGTATCAGATACATAATTTCAAAACATGCAGAGTGTGTACAGAAACATATGTCATATCAAATCCGGCCCCTGCCAAGGGACTCGGTAGACAGAACGTGGCCACCCTCCCGACGCTGGTGCCACCACAGAAGAATCAGAATGGGGCATAACCCCGTCACATAATATATCATATCAGATGGCCATAGCAAATCATATCAGAACAAGCGTACATGGCACAACATACTCCACAAAACCCATGTACGCGTATACCTGCCCCCTCACATCGAGGCACGGCGAACAATGCAAAGGATCACGCTTGACAACATATCCTGGCCCGGGCTCAGTGTGGGAAACATTGGGACATCCACGAGTGGAGTAGTGAGAGACTAATGCAATTAAAATACCATAAATGTTTTCATAGACTCGATGAGGCATATCAAAGACAAACCGATCCAATGAAGTCGAATGGGAACATAATAAATGAGTTTCGGATATCATAATGAATTATAGAAGTATAACCTTTCTGAAATCGTTCCGAATGTCGAAACAATTTATTGGACTCAATGGAATATTTAAAACAATGTTTGTTAGGTAATTAGAATAGTAGTCAAAACGTTTCTTTTAAGAACTATTCGAAAAGAAGACTTAAGTACATTAAGTGCAAAACCGGGAATAGCGGGCCCACTTTGCAAACTTCCATTTCTTCATACAATCAACACATTTCGACATACTACAACACAAACAAGACTTAATAACACCAAGATAAGGGGTAGATTCTCACCTTTTCCTCAAGTCTTCTTCACTTGAACTTGTGCTCGCTTTGGTGAAATAAGGCCTCCTTTCTCCAAACCAACTACATCAAGTTACAAAGGGACCTTGAATTAGTAGGAATTCAAAAAGAAATTAATTTTTGAAGCAAGATTTTTGGTAGTTGGTTTTCCTCCTCAAACCCGAAACCCCTTAGCTCTTCTTGCTCTCCTTTGTTTTGCTCTATCTTATCCTAAGTGTTCATCTTCTAGATATATAATTGAAGTGCTTGGTCACATGACCAAGCACATGACTACTTAATTGGGTTTAGGCCAAGGCCATTATGGCCGGCCACCCCCTAAGTTTTTTTTTGGGCCTCATTTTGCTTCTTATTTTACAAGCCCAATAAATTGTGAATCACATTTTGTAATTCCCGAAACTAATTTCCAAAATTCCAAAATTGCCCTTAGCCTTGTCCCACACTTCCATGACTCTATTCTTTCATGCACAACTCCTATGTCAAATAAAAATTAATTATGACCTTATTTCTTACAAGCCAAGAATGTTTCCAAATTTTTCCAACGTGTTAAAACACGGGATATAACACCACGGACCCTTATTTTATACATAATCTCCTCGGACTCTGAAATTAAATAGTAGTGAAATATATAGTAAGCTTTCAAATCCTTCTTTCATGAATGTCTCGAATCAGACAAAAACTGTAATCATATAGAGTTTATCGCATAATACAAAATGGCATATCGGCTGATGGAGCCTCTTACAAAACCGACATACTACACCCACGACCCTGTCTGCAAAGTCTCTAATTTCGAACAAACAATCACAGTACATATACTCTGACTCAGCAACACTCCAGGAGCAAATGGAGTTGCCAATCCAGCTGAAGCATCTTCTTGCAATGTCCTGTACTCATCTGGGTGTACCTGCGTGGCATGAAACGCAGCCCCCGAAGAACAAGGGGTCAGTACGGAATATGTACTGAGTATGTAAAGCATGGAATACAACAAACAGAATTATAATCGAAAGAAACGGTACAGAAGTAAGTACACTTTCAGAATACCAAAATACTTATTTTTCAGAGTGCAAGTCGTATATACCGATGCCACATGTCATAAGAAGTACAAAAAGTAAGTAGGTCATCCAGAGTGCCAAAATGTGTATTTTCCAAACACAGACCGCGCGTGCCAACAGCGTATGTCATCATATACGTTTACACATAACTTATTCATATGTAACATAATAGTGCCGAGAAACGTACGACCCGATCCACATATATAACATATTAGTGCCGAAGAACGTTCGGCCCGATCCACAAATGTAACATATTAGTGCCGAGGAACGTTCGGCCCGATCCACAAATGTATTTGCTGCGGAACGTGCAGCCCGATCCATATACACATTTTATATTGCTGTGGCACGTGCAGAAGGTTAGTATAGACATTAAGCACGATATGCAGAATAATAAAACACTTACTGGGAACACGAATCATGCATGCCAAGAACGGTATCCGTCCCCTTACGGGACCCGGGGAAACGTGGCGCCACCCTGCCTTTGGCGCCACACACATCATACTCCAGAAGGTTTGCTCCGTAATCTCCGTCACACATCATAATATCACATCATAAGATCAGAACATACATATAGACATATATGGTTCGGCGAACCATGAACACATCATAACACCGTAACACATCATACTCCGGAATACATATATGGCGCCCGACCCTCAAGCAAGGGACCCGGCGAACCATGTGCACGATATATACCGGTCCGGGACTCGGCGAAAGAAGTAATAACCGATGCACGAGCAGAGTAGTGGGAAACTAAATGCAGATAAATCAAGATTCGATGGATAAGTATACTTACCGACCTCTGAAGGCTTAGAAACGAGTTTCAGATCAATCCGAATAAGTATACGAAAGTTATGAGCGTTTGAAGTACAGAACATTCTATGAACATTTCAGAAGCCGTTTTTGGAAAATCGAAGCAACAACCATGTCAAGTACTTTTCAGATATCGTTATGGACCAAATCAAATATAACTCTTGGAACCATATGTACGTGAAAGCTACGGACAATTTTACCACAGAACTTTTAGGACCATTTCAAAGCAAACCCAAGATCTTTTACGAAAGTTAGGGACATTAAAACTTACAGATCTCTTTTAGAAACACAATTCTTTTTGCTTATCTCGTCATTCAATCATATAATAGGCTCGATCATATAAGACTTACTTATATCAGAAGTGAATCAGAATCGTTGACAACCTCGGAAACGTATCAAATAGAACTTCGGAAATAATAGATACATATCAAAAAGGTGAATGCGAATCATAAACAAACTCAGAATCACAGAATAGGATAATCCCCAAAATGCATATCATACTTTATTTGGCTCTAGGACATGCCAAAGAAAGAAAGGGTAAGCCTTACATAGCTGCTCCACGTTCTATTAGCTACGCTTATTTATCCAAGCTTGCTAGTCTACATACAAAGAATTCACATAATCATTAGATTCATCGACATATACTCGCCTTAACCCATCAAATGAATTAACTTATATTCTACCGAAATTTTGGCAGTATTTCCCCTGTAAATACACCATCCCCGAGATTCCAACTCGGCTAATTTTATCAACAACAATCCGAGAATTTAACTCGGCCAAAATATCAACAACAATACCAACAGTTATTCTAACAATATCCACAACAACAATTCTAATAATCGTGCCAACAACATCAATAATCAAATCGAGACACATTCTAACATTAACAACCTTCATCGCACAATCCAACGGTATTTCATTTATATTCAATTCAATCACCTATAATAAAGCTAATACCAATGATCTCACATTCAAGTATTAATCCAAAATCTTACTAACATGATTCAAGAATGCTTCTAACAATTCACATGACATTCCAACAACCCAATCAACATTTTTACTTTACCCGAAACCTTCCAAATGCGACACAACAACCACAATACATTCTCTTCTTCCAAATTCATGAACTATACCAACAATTCACACGCTAACAACATTATTTTCCATAAGTGCAAGTACACTATATTCAATTCACATTAACTTCTAAAACAATTTTCCAACAATTACAACTTGAACTAGAATTATTAAACTTCCATTTCTCATCACAGATTCCATTAAAGCAATGACCAAAATACTAAATAAAATTAGCTCGTCATCCCTACACCCTACAACACATACACACGGCCACACAGACACTACACATCCATACTTTCACAAACAATTATAACTTCATTTTCAACCATTAAATCCTCATTTTACATCATAGAATCCACAACACAACAACAATCAAATTACTAAATAAAATCAATTCATTTGTTCTACACAACACACCTATATTCGGCCACAACATCAACCCACACGGCTACTACATAACACCCACAATTTCATGAATTTCATCCATTTCTTCACTCTACCACATATGCAAACCACCCACAACATATAAAAGGGGATGAAACCTTACCTTTTTCCTTAACTCCACAACTTGGCTTGGGTTGCTCCTTGTAAGAATAAGTGGTTTTCTTGCTTCAACAACTATCCCATGTTAAAGAGGACCTTTGAATTAGTAGAAATGCTAGGAGAAAATATTTTTTTGAATCAAAATTGGATGCCTCTCTTTCTCTTGCTCATGGCCGAATAGGCCCCTTATGGTTTCCTCTCCAAGGTTCTTGAAAATTCTAAAGATGGAAATGAAAATATGACTACGTAGTCATCTTATATGCACATGGGTAATTAATTTAATTGGGCCAAGCCCACCCCAAGTGCACGGCCAACATGGCCCTTTTTATTCAAGCCCACTTCTTTTCTCTTCTTTTTTTTTGTTTATAATTCATGAAAATTATTTTCATAATTCCAAATTTGCCCTTAGCCTTCCACAATATTTCCATGAACTCTTTTGTGAATTTCCCTTTTTACCCTTAGCCTTTCTCAATATTTCCATACCAATAGTACTCACAAATAATATTCACAAACAACTTTCACACTAAAATAGTTTTGGAAAATGGTCTCGCCTTCAACGTACCACGACTACCTCGAAGTATCCAAACGTACAAAGTACGGGCTATAACATGTATTCTCTCAGTCCGCCTCCCTGTCACTATCTTGCCCTTTTGGGCTGCTGTATCTTTTCTCTTTACAGGCATCACTAAAATACATAACACACAGTTAAGAAAGAGAAATCCTTATATCATGGCTCTATCGCATGATCTATGAAAAAAGAAGGTCATTCATTCCTCAAATGCTCGCATCCTCTTGTTTATAAGTGTGGCGCACAACAAATCCATAAACAAGACTCTACTTGACACGGATATAACATACACCCTAGGACGGAACTGCTCTGATACCATTTTGGTAACGAACCAGAGGGCCATGACGGGCACCCAGAGGTAATCCACTAGGCACCTCTCATCATACTCCCACAATCACATTTAGGTGAGCCACATGGCTAACTTGCAATCCTATGTACCAATAATATAATTTCCATCGAGCTAAGGCACTTTTATATCAACATCATCAACTATGCCCACATACACATACACAAGCCGACGAGGCTAAAAAAATGATATACAAAATATGAATCGACAAGGCTAAAAGACATCTAACTATACATAACTGTCTATGAGCCTCTAGGAAGAGTATGTAACATCATAAGGATGGGACATGACCCCGCCATGCCCATATATATGCACAAAAGAATAGTACCAATGGCTACAACTCTGAGTCAAATGGAGCTCTGCTAGATGATCTCTCAATAAAGCAACCTAAGGATCAAGTCTGCCTCCCTGTCCACCGGCGGGCATGACGCAGCGTTCACAAACAAAAGGACGTCAGTACTAATAATGTACTGAGTATGTAAAGCATAGGTAATAACATAATAAAAGTAGGATGATAACATGAGATAGGAGAGTCATTAGTACCTATTGAGGTGTTCATCACATTTACTTACCCTTTTTCCTTGAAGAAGACTTTCCATACATATATACTTAGCATCATCATTATGACATACCCGGCCTTAATAGGACTCGGTGTGTAACATACCCGACCTTAATAGGACTCAGTATTATTCATACCCAACTGCAGTGGTGTGCGCGCAATAGATATCATACCCGGCCATATAGGACTCGGTGTGAAGTATACCCCCCCAAAGGGACTCGGTATTACAATATTTATATATATATATATATATATATATATATATATATATATATATATATATATATATATATATATATATATATATATAGATAAGCATCATCATTATCGTCATCATTTTCACTACATCTGTTACACCCCGTAGTTTGTATGTTGAGATTCGATCTACCTTTCAGGAGGCATATGAAGCTATTTGCGTTTATCCTATGGGTATGAAGGTTTAGTTCATATAATAAGCTATGGGAAGATCGAAGAGCAAGTGAATTAAGGGAAAGCAAGCCTGTTGGTCTTCGGGGAAACTAGGAGGGGTAATTTTGACTCTACTTGGAGAGAGGATATCTTTTGGTATACGAGGATTTTTTAGGCAAAGCAAAAGCCTAAAGTGAAGTTCATGAAGTCTACTTTTCAACGCAACAAGTTGCTCGTCGATATAGTATCAGAGTGATGAGATATGGACGTTAAAAGTCGGGTTGGCAGGTTAGGAAAAGTGGTCTGCACGAACGCGCCAGGGAGTAGCGCGAATGCGTAGAGGACCAAGGAACAACCCAGCGTGATTAGATCTAAGACTTAGGATGAGTATATGATAGTGAGCCCAACCATAGTGCGAATGATTTATATGTAAATTTAAGAGCTTGGAAGGATAAACGTTGAATCGCTAAGGAGACCGAAATGTATGTTAAGGCTAGACTCTTTCTTTCAAAAGGCATGACTCCTACGTTACGATTCCATATATGTCTTACATGACATCCTTGTCCGGAAAAGCTAGAAGTTCATAATTCCCAAGGTTTTTATGATGATGACAATGATGACTCTTTTCTTGCGAACTTATATATATTTTCCATGATGTTCTTTTTCCCACAAGTTCGAGATTCATGATTCTTAAAGTTTACTATGACGCTAAAGATGATTATGTTTTCAAGATGATAATGATGACGATGATGATGATGATCCCATTTCTAGAAATTTCAAAGCTTATGATTTTAAATGCTATGATGAGCCTATTGAGTTTATTCCATGATTTCCTTGAATTGCTCATTGTTTTTGATCTCATCTTATGAATTGTTCTTTCGAGGTGAGGTATAGCGAGTATGATTGTTCCATAATAATAAATCGGAGGTTACCGACCTTACGTCACTCCGATACCGTCTTAGCTTTTATTTGGGCTCTCATGCATGCTACTTATATTATATATGTATATGATATATATATACGTACATTGGGGATATGGGAAAAGGGCGAGGCGTTATATACGCATAGCCACCTTATCAGTTGGTATAATATACTATCGTCCCGGACGTGGGATATATGGGTATGGATCGGGCCATTCGTTCCTCGGCACTGTTATATAATATATTTACGGATCGGGTCGTTCATTCCGTGACAACATGATATACTTTTGGATCGGGCTGCATGTTCCGCAGCATTACTATTTTTGTGTATACATGCAAGAAAAATGTTTTCTTTAAAAGGTTAAGCATGCATGGTATCTGTTACATCCGGCATTTTTGCATATTCGAAAAATTCGAGATAACTTGACTTGTAATGAATGAGGCCATATTTGGACCTTACTTGGTATGAATGTGTCGGCTATGAATGTATTGGTGTGAAATTACGAAAGGAGGCCAAGGGAAAAATTGGAATTTTGGAAACTTGCTTAATGAATTACAAGATTAAGCCATCAATTTGGGCTCACAAAATAATAAGAAAGTGAGGCCCAAAATGGGAGGCCCAACCGGCCATACATGGCCCAAGTCCATGGAAATTAATTAATTTCCATGTGACAATATATAGTCATCCATATCCTTAGAACATTCAAGAAATCAAAAGAAAAATTGAGAGGAAAAAAGAAAAATGCTCACGGCCAAAGAGAAAGAGAAAGAGAAAAAGAAAAAAAAAATCTTGGAGCTTGATTCTTGGTTCAAAAATCCATCTCTTTTGGAATTTCTACTAAGCTCAAGATTCTCTTCAAGGTGATATAATTATTTTGGCAATAAACTACCATTTGTGGCAAGTGGAAGAGTTGAGAAAAGGTAAGAATTTTACCATTTTTAAACCATGGATATATGTATATATGTTGTAGTATGTGGGAATGAATGAAAAGCATGAAAATTTTGTGTGTTGTGAATGTGTGTGTATGGCCGTGTGTGTGTATGATGGTGTAGTTGAGATGTGTTGAATTTTGTATTGTAATCTAGTTATGGTTATAGTAGAAATTGTATTGGAAATGAAAGTTGAATGAATTGGTGGAAGTTGGAAAATATAGAATATGGCCGTGTGGTACCATGTTAATGAGGGAAGATGAACTAAATTTCTCTAGTAGGTTAATTGTGTTATTCTGAAGTGAATGAAAGAATAATGGTTCTTGTTATGGAAAAATAGTTGTTAAGTTGTTGTAGGAAATTATGCAAGTTTATTGTAACTTATGTAAATGTGGAAATGAAAGAGTAAGAGGCAAATTATGATTATCGTTGATGAAGTTGGAAGATAGAAGTATGTCATGAACATGTTTGCTAAAAGATTGGAAATTGTGGATGAATTATGCCATTGGTAGGAAGCTTGTATATTGTGTATACCTTAGGTATATTTGGTGAAAACGATATGATATGTCTTTGAATCACGTTGTAATGACCTTGATAAGTGATGAATATGAAAATGGTAAGATTGGTTGGGAAGTGTAAGGTCGGAATGAAAGATATTGTGTTATGTCGGAAAGATGGCTAGTAATGCCATATTGCATATTTTGTAATACTTGTTGTTGTTATTGATGTTGTTGTTGGGTGCTGTGTTGATATATTAAGCCTAGCTAAGTCTCGGGGATGTTAAATATATAGGGGAAATGCTGCCGAAATTTCGGTAGGCAAGTATGTAATAAGTTTGGATTCTTGAAAAGCTTGAATTTGACATTTGGCAAACTTGACCATTTTTAGATTCTGGACGAAATTGGAATTGAAGCCAAGCGAGCATAAGGCGCAATTGAGGTATGTAAAGCCTACCCCTTCATTCTTAGGCATGTTCTGAACATAATAGGCTCGGCCGCGAGCCTTAAATACGACTCCGTTGCTCGGAATTCGAGAAGGAAATCCGCTCCAATTCCTTCAGTAAGATTGAATCCATTTCCTTATAACTTGTCTTCAAAGTGAGCTTTAAGTATGCAATTTTCCTAAACGGAGTCGGAATACTTCCAAATGATTATGGACGACCTCATAAGGTCTACTATCTGTAATTTACGTACGCCTCCTCGGGTTGGTCCGAGGTGGGCCCACAAGGCCCGATACTTTCTGTATAACTTTAACTACTTTGTTTCTGTCCGATTTTCTCAGACAACATCTGGATTAACATTCTAATCATGATATGACTATATTTTTCTATGAATCTTACAAAATGATTTTGACATCTGAAAGTCTTATTCTGGTAATAATCTGTCGTGCCTTCCCAAGTGATATATAGGCGGGTATTCTAAATACTGTCCGGATACTTTGATTCGACCTGCCATTTGGCCTATTTCAGTTCCATTGAGTCTGTATGATGATCTGTATGTATGTGGTTTCTCATTAATCTGTTCATGGATGCCTCAACGCTTCCTCCACTGCGCCCGGACCAGGTTCTGTTATCGTGCATATTCCTCTGCATTGTTCACCGCGTCCCTCGGTGTGCGGGCCGGGATCTGTTTATATCTGAATGATATTATGATTTGTGTATGGGGATGGCGGCCAGGATGGCATATGATCTGATTCTATCTGTCCACCGCGTCCCGTACTAAGAGGGCCGGGTTCTGTTACCGCGCCCCTCATGAGAGGGTCGGGATCTGTATGTATGTATGTAGGTGCTGTCAGCATTTATATAAGCACATGACTCTGTATGACTCTGCATGCATGATTCTGTCCGTCCGTTTGGATCATACTTCTGTCTGTCCGCATGGATTATGATTCTGTCTGTTCGTCTGGACTATGATTCTGTCTGTCCGTCTGGACTATAATTCTGTCTGTCCGTCTGGATTATGATTCTGTCTGTCCGTCTGGGTTATGATTCTGTCCGGTACATTTCTGCCCGTCCGTTTGGATTATGATTCTGTCCGCTATATTTCTGTGTTTCTGATTCAGACTATGATTATGTTGTTATATTATCGCTTTACAAACTCGGTACATTTTTCGTATTGACCCCCGGTTCTTCGGGGGCTGCGTTACATGCCCGCAGGTACAGACGCACCCGGTGATACGCCGCCAGTCTAGGGCTCAGATCCTGCTATTTTGGAGAGCTCATTTAATCCGGAGCGTGTACTTTTGGTATATATCTTCTGACATCTGTACATTCTGAACTATGGAAATTCTGGGTACGGCGGGGCCCTGTCCCGTCATATGATTCTGTATGTCTGTTAGAGGCCTGTAGATATGTATGTGGGTTACGGGTTGCTATGATTCGGGTAGGTACGTACGATTTTGTGACTCTGTCCGTTATGTTAGCCTCATCGGCTTATATGAAATTTCAGTATGTTCGGATATGTGTACGTTATAGCGCGCGCTGCATTTGTATTGGCTTAAGTTTGTATACAGCTAGTGTGAATTATCTGTCTGATGCGCCAATTCTGGTAGGTAGGTACGTATGGGTATCCAGTTAGGATACCAGTCGCGGCCCACGGGTTGGGTCGTGACAGAAGTGGTATCAGAGCGGTTAGTCCTCGGAATGTCTACAGGCCGTGTCTAGTAGAGTCTTGTTTATCGGTGTGTTGTGCACCACATCTATAAACAGGAGGCTACAGGGCATCTAGGATGTTACCCTTCTTTGGATCTTAGTTAGTAGGATGATCCCCTCCTAACGAATTGTTATGTTTTCAGCGATGCCTCCGAAGAAAGCGACAGCTGCCCAGAAGGGCAAAGCGGGGGTGGAGGTAGGAGAGATCAGCCGGGCCCAGAGAGTTACCAGGGCCAGTGTGCGGCCGGTACTTGAGGATGAGCCCCTGTCAGCCGGTTCTGTTACACCGCCCTTATCAGAGGAGATTGGAGCAGCAACAGCTGCTGATCAGAGGGCGGCTCCACCGCGAGCTCCCGGGGTTCCAGTGCCCGAGCCTCCAGCTCCACAGCCAGGGGCGGAGGACAGGGCCATGCGAGATGCGGTTCAGTTATTGACCACACTGATGACAGAGCAGGTTCGCAGGCATGGATTTGGGGGTGGTCGTGCGGACAGATATGAAAGCTCCAGGGCTCGTGAGTTCTTGACATGTAATCCTCCAGAGTTCTCCGGGATAAAACCCGAAGAGGACCCCCAGGAGTTTGTCAGGAAGATAGAGAGCATGATACGGTTGATTAAGGCTTCGCCGACTGAGTCCGTCGAGTTGGCTTCGTATCGGTTATATGAGGTAGCGGCGAACTGGTATGAGTCCTGGCAGCTATCCAGGGGTGACGATGCTCCCCCTGCAGTATGGTCCGAGTTTACCAAGGCCTTTCTTGATCATTTTCTACCTCCAGAGCTGCGGAGAGCTAGGGTTGATCGATTCTTGAACCTGAGACAGAACGGTAGAAGCGTTCGAGAGTATAGCCTAGAGTTTGACTCACTGGCTAGGTATGCACCCGCTATAGTAGCTGAGATGGCCGACAGGGTGCACCGGTACGTGATGGGGCTGGACCCTTATTTGATTGATAGTTGCCTGGCGGTGGCTTCTCAGCCAGGGATGCATGTTTCCCGGGTACAGGCGCACGCCCAGGGCATGGAGGACCGACGTAGGGAACGTCGGCCTGATAGGGGCCACGACAGGAGCCAGCCTAAGAGAGCCAGATCGGCTGGGTATTCGAGGGAGTTTCAGAGTGGGTTTTCTCAGCGGCAGGGTAACAGGTATTCGTCCCAACCAGCACACAGCACACCCCCACAGTTTTTGGGCCAGAGCTCCAGAGTTCCAGACTCACAGGCGAGCAGAGGTCCCGGTCAGTCGAGGCCACCCATGCCTCCGTGCTCCTACTGCGGGAGGTTCCACCCGGGGGAGTGTTATCGCGCTACAGGCGCTTGTTATTTTTGTGGCAGCCCAGATCATTCTGTGAGAGAGTGCCCGCATAAGGGTGGTTCAGGCTCAGTCCAGCCTACTGGGTCCGTTACTGGCTCATCTTCTCCTTCGGCAGCCATACGCCCCACAGGGCGAGGAGCACCAGCACCAGCGAGTCATGGCAGAGGTCGAGGTGCAGCTTCTGGTTACAGCGGTCCTTCGAACCGCGTATTTGCTTTGACCGGCCGGGAGGACCCAGGAGCGTCTTCAAGTGCACACCCAGGTATGTTAGTGATTTTTTTTTCTTGAGGGATATGTCTATGGATGGGTCTATACTTTATTGCATTATGTGATTTTCTTCTTCTTGGTATTAGTAAGAGTAAGGTAATTGTTAACTTGATTGACATTGAGGATTCGGAAGGGCGATATGATAATTGTATGGTTTAGCCCAGGGTGGGACCCACTATGAGAATTTTCCGAAAATTTACTAAGATCCCGATCTGCCCTAAATTACGTGACGAAGGTCGTGCGGGGCAGTCGACGAAATTATACTAGCCCTAATGCGTCCAAACGCATGAAAGTTTCGAGGTTAAGCGTGCTAAGGCTAGGGCAATTCTGGGATGGGTGACCCCCTGGGAAGGATACCAAAATTTTCACAACTGTAAATATAAGATGTAAATGGAAATTTGGCGTAACCTAACGGAAAAGAGAATGTGTGGAATAGCTAGTACCCTTACAGGAGTCGCGCAGACCGAGGTGGACTAAATGGGCGAAAAGAAAAAGCGCAATACCGCTCGGGAAATTGAGCGAATTTGAATAACGGTCGGAGACGTTCGCAAATAAGATATTAGTAAATGTATATGTATGTGCATGATTTTCGTCTGGTGATCATATGGATCAAGAGCCGAGTCCCGGCGACTAATGTTGTGATAGACGAAAGGTTTTACTAAACCGAATACACGAAACGAAGCGGAGGTGAGGACACGAATGTTGTCAAAGAATAGAAAAACCCCGATTAGCTTACAACTTAGTCTAGTGCGACGATATCTGAAAAAGAAAATGAGCATGGATAGTAGGAAAGATGAAAGATAAGAGATGTGATTAAGCAAAACTTTCGAAAGAGTCGATAAGCGACACGTAAGACGATTTGTATGACAATTTGACGAACAAGTTTATGAATGAGTGAACAGGTTTCGACGAGATAATCCGTGGTACAATTGTCAGGGTGAACAATGAAATGTCGACAAAGGGAAATTTTCGGAAGTCACTGGAGCCTTAATAGGAGTGGTCTGATGCTAATCAAAACTCTCTCTGTTATACTTCTGCACTTCTGACTCTGATGAGGTTCTACCTATTACGCTTCTGTCCGATATACTTCTGTACGATTGACTCTGAATACGAATCCGTCTAATACATCTCTGTATGTCTGACTCTGATCACGAATCTGTCTGGTACGTCTCTGTACGTCTAACTCTGAACACAGATCTGTCTATTATGCCTCTGTACTTCTGGACCCGATTACGTTTCTGTCTGATCCGCCTCTGCATGTATATACATATAACGTGTCCCGGCCCTCTAGAGAGGGACTCGGTGAATAAAGTAATTTCATCATCATGTATACATATACGTGTCCCGGCCCTCTAATGATGGACTTGGTGAATAAAGTCATCCTTGGCGCCATAATCACATCACTATATCTGTCACGACCCAGCCCCGTGGGCCGCGACTGGTGCCCTATTTGGACACCCAAACAGACTTACGTATCGGATCGACATATCAAGACTTAGTCAAACTTAACATACGTTATTTTAAGCAGATACTGGAAACAATTACATCTTAAGCGGTTGCCCGTACAGAAACATCATATCAAATCTGGTAGGCTGGCGGAATATACATCGCCCAGCTATACACATATATACAAACATATGGGCCGTTGTGGCCA
Source organism: Lycium barbarum (assembly GCF_019175385.1). Classification (NCBI taxonomy): domain Eukaryota; kingdom Viridiplantae; phylum Streptophyta; class Magnoliopsida; order Solanales; family Solanaceae; genus Lycium; species Lycium barbarum. Next base: position 84,508,873 of record NC_083339.1, on the reverse strand, counting down.
TAATAGCAAACGGGACCGCTTAAGGCACAAATCGCATACATAAACGATCAAACAAGACCCATGACCCACATGTATGACTACAGGCCTCTACAAACCATGACAGAAACATATGACGGGACAGGGCCCTGCCGTACCCAAATAGTCATATATACAGAATATGTATAACAGAGGATATGTACCAAAAATACGAGCTCCGGATCAAAAAGAGTAATCCAAGTGCCAGAATATGTATCCTATACTGGAGGATCACCAAAACGAATGTCCGTACCTGCTGGCACGAAACGCAGCCCCCGAAGAAAGGGGTCAGTACGAAATATGTACTGAGTATGCAAAGCATGAAATATAGAAATTCGAATCATAACTGAAGTGACGAGTACAGAAAATGGATACAGGATGAGTATGTAAAAACCTGTGCTGAATATATATATATATATATAATGCAAATAAAAATCATCCATAGGGCTCGGGAAGGTGGACGCCACAACACATCATACTCCAGAAGGTTTCATGTCTCCGAACATATCGTATCATCATAACATATCTCAACACCAGAACATATCATATGCTATATCAAATCATAACTCCGTATACAAGCGGTACCCGGCCTTATGGCGAGGTCTCGGGAACCGTAACACATCATACTGCCGAATATGACATAGTGCGCACGATCACAAAACCGGCCCGGGATCCGGCGAACGATATCATAATAGTATGCACGAGCGGAGTAGTGAGGAAACCATATGCATAATAATACATAAAAAAAAATCAAAACTCGATGGGCAAATATATTTACAACATTCAAAGGCTGAGAAATCAGTTTCGGGTTAATCGGAGTTAGTATGCGAAAGTTACAAACGTTTGAAGTACAGAACTTTCTAAAAGCATTTCAGAAGCTCCTTTTTGGAAATTTTAAGTAGCAATCATATTAGGGAACTTTCAACTATCGCTAAGGAGCAAATCAAATGGGGTTTTAGAATCATATGTACCTATCAAAATACATGTATCCAAAACTTTAGCCATATCAAATATTTTTCGGACATCATTCGGATGTATACCAACTAGAATCTTTCGAACATCATAAATGCGTAGCAAACCATATGGAACAGCTTATGGAGGTCAAAGACGTCGGCCATCCTAGTGGCTCTTAAGAATAGAATTTTCTTCAGAAGCACACACATATGTCATTCGTCCATATCATAAAGGTCATGCCAAAAGAAAGAAAGGTAGGTTTTACATACCTCAATCGGTCGCTAACAAATTTCGATCACTCGCTAAACAAATCCCGACTCATGTCTCAGGCTCTCCAAGATCTACAATAACGTTATCAATTACCAAACATTAACTACAAGTACTTAGAAATTCAATTCTAACTAGTACTTGTCTACAAAAATTTCGGCAGCATCTACCCTGTAAATTCAACATCCCCGAGAATACAACTCGGCCAAATTCATCAACAACTATACCAACAATACCAACAACCATACCAATAACATCAAAAAGCAATTTAAAACGCATTCCAACACTAGTAATATTCCTTTCTACATATTCATCATAATTCAATTCAACTACGAATTTTTCAAGTCGATATCTACACTTACATATTAACTACTAATTCAAGATCATTCAAATACAATTCAAAAGCATTTCATACAATTCTACAAAATATTCAACAATCCCGCCAAAACCATACTTCACCCGAAACCTCCAATCTTCGACACGAACAGTCACAACACATTGTTATCTTCCAATTTCATCAACAACAACAACAATTTGCACCTTAACAATTCCATTCCCATAATTACATAAATATATACTAAAATCACATAATTTCCTACAACAACTTAACAACCAATTTTCATGCCAACTTGAACTCTTATTCTTCCATTTACATCACAAAGCCACAACAACATAATCTAGCATACTAAATAAATTTCCTTCTCCCCCCCCCCCCCCCCCCTTCACTATACCCACACACGGCCACACACCCAAACACCCACAACACAAAAATTTTATACTTTACATTCATTTCCATATACTACAATATATATATATAATTCTTCCAAGACAAAAAGAGTAGAATCTTTACCTTTTTCAAGAATTTCCACTTGCCAACAAAAGTACTTTCTTGCCTCAAAAATTATACCACGTTGAAGAGGGTCTCGAGCTTAGTAAGAATACTAGAAAATTGGGATTTTTGGATCAAAGATTGATGGGCAAAATTTTGTTTCCTTTTCCCTTGTCTTGGCCGAATAGGCCCTTCTTGCTGTTCTCTTTTTTTTTTCTTGAAGCTTCTAATGAATGATCTAGTTGTGGCCCGTTTCTTCCTTTTTAATACATGGGTCTAATTTGTTATGGGCTTGGGCCTCTTTTCCTAGTCATGGCCGGCCACCTACTATAATGGGCCTCTTTGTTTTTTTTTTCATTTCTTTTAAGCCCAATTTGTTATCGGTCTTATTTTGTAATTCCCGAAACTAATTTCTAAAATTCCCCATTTTTCCCTTGACCTTCCTCCATATTTCCACATCAACATTTTTCATAAACAACACATATTTTAAAGAAAAATCATATTATGGCCTTATTTCTTACAAGTCAAAATTATTTTGAATTTTCCGAATATGCAAAAATACGGGATATAACATCCTCCCCCCCTTTAGAACATTCGTCCTCGAATGTTAAATTAGCCTTACAGGTCATACAAGAATTTTGGGGGAGGTTCTTTATATGGACAACACATATAAATCATTCGTTAATCAATATAACCAGTTATGGAATTTAGATTACCTGTAGGCATAGGAAACAGGTGAGGATACTTCTTCTTCACTCCGTCCTCTGCTTCCCAGGTCATTTCTTCTCTGTTATTGTTTCGCCACAAGACCTTAACAGAAGGTACATCCTTGGTACTCAGTCTCCTTACCTGACGATCCAAAATAGCTACAGGCTGTTCTTCATAAGACAATTCCTCTGTTACGTGAATATCTTCTATGGGGAATACTCTGGAAGGATCACCAATACATTTACGGAGCATTGACACATGAAATACCGGATGTGCTGCCTCCAGATCGGATGGTAAGTCTAGCTCGTAGGCGACCTCGCCTATCTTCCGAATAATCTGATAAGGCCCAATATATCGCGGACTGAGCTTTTCTTTTCTGCCGAATCTCATTACACCCTTCATAGGCGACACATTCAAAAATACCCAGTCACCAATCTGGAACTCTAAAGGTCGACGTCGTTTATCTGCATATGATTTCTGTCGACTCAGGGCCGCTAATAACCGCTCCCGAGTAAGTTTCACCTTATCAACTGCTTGCTGGATCATATCTGGCACGATAAATTTAGTTTCACCCACATCGAACCAACCAATCGGCGATCTGCATTTTCGGCCATATAGGGCTTCATACGGCGCCATCTGGATGCTGGAATGATAACTATTATTATAAGAAAATTCAATAAGTGGCAAATGATCATCCCAACTACCTCTGAAATCAATAACACAGGCCCGTAGTATATCTTCCAGTGTCTGAATAGTACGCTCGGCCTGTCCGTCAGACTGAGGATGGAATGTTGTGCTTAGACTCACCTGAGTCCCCAATCCCTCCTGAAATGACCTCCAGAAATTTGCTGCAAACTGTGCACCTCTGTCGGATATAATAGATGTAGGAACTCCGTGAAGTCTTACTATCTCTTTAATATACAACTGGGCATAATCCTCAGCCGAATAAGTAGTCCTGACCGGAAGAAAATGGGCTGATTTTGTCAGCCTATCAACAATAACCCATATAGAATCATACCTGCGTGGAGTGCGCGGTAAACCTGTAATGAAATCCATGTTGATTATTTCCCATTTCCAAGCTGTGATTTCCATTTCCTGTAACAATCCACCGGGCTTTTGATGCTCGATCTTAACTTGCTGGAAATTTGGGCACTGAGCAACGAACTCTGCAATATCTCTTTTCATACCATCCCACCAATATAAACATCTGAGATCATGGTACATTTTAGTGGATCCAGGATGAACAGAATACCGAGCATAATGTGCCTCTCCCATAATCTGTCGCCGCAGCCCTGCAACGTCAGGCACACATAACCTGCCTCTATATAGTAATACCCCGACCGGTGAAATTTCGAACAGAGTCTTTTCCTTATTAAGGGCCACATCTCTGTACTGTACCAGAATAGGATCCTCGAACTGCGGCCGCTTTACCTCTTCCATAATCGATGACTCAGCAACTTCTCGGACAGAAACCCCAATATTTCCAGAATCGGCCAAACGGACTCCAAGGCTGGCTAACTGATGAATTTCACGGACTAATTCCTTCTTCTCTGGCTGCACGTCGGTCAAACTGCCCATAGATTTGCGACTAAGTGCATCAGCTACCACGTTGGCTTTTCCAGGATGATACAAAATATCGACGTCATAATCTTTCAATAATTCGAGTCATCTTCTCTGCCGCAAATTCACCTCCTTTTGCTTAAAAATATACTGAAGGCTTTTGTGATCCGTATAGATATCAACATGAACCCCATATAAGTAATGCCGCCATATCTTCAAAGCATGAATCGCCACGGCTAATTCCAGATCATGGGTGAGATAATTTCTCTCGTGCTGTCTGAGCTACCGGGAAGCATAAGATATAACTCGACCATGCTGCATTAATACACACCCTATCCCATTGCCAGAAGCATCACAATAAATGACATACCCGTCTAACCTCTCTGGAAGAGCTAGCACTGGAGCTGGAATTAATTTTTCCTTCAGCAACTGGAAGCTGCGTTCACAAGCATCGGTCCATTGAAATTTTGCTGCATTCTGAGTTAGCTTCGTTAATGGCGCTGTAATAGAAGAAAAATGCTCCACAAATCTCCTGTAATATCCGGCCAATCCCAGAAAACTGCGTACCTCAGTCGGTGTCGTAGGCCTAGGACAATTCTGTACAGCCTCGATCTTTTGTGTATCGACCCGAATACCATCTGCTCCGACGATATGCCCCAAGAATGCCGCTGAGGTTAACCAGAATTCACACTTGGAGAACTTAGCATACAATTTCTGTTGCCGCAGTGTGCCAAGTACGATTCCCAGATGATCTGAATGCTCCTCTGCTGATTATGAATAAACCAGAATATCATCAATAAACACAATCACGAACATGTCGAGGAACGGCCTGAATACCCGATTTATCAAATTCATAAACAATGCTGGAGCATTAGTTAGCCCAAAAGACATCACTCTGAACTCATAATGCCCATATCGGGTCCTGAAAGCAGTCTTTGGAATGTCTGCCTCTCGTACTCGCACCTGATGATAGCCCGAACGCAAATCTATCTTCAAAAAATATTTGGCACCCTGCAACTGATCAAATAAATTATCAATCCGGGGAAGGGGATATTTATTCTTTATAGTCACCTTATTCAGCTATCTGTAATCAATGCACATCCGTAGCGACCCGTCTTTCTTTCTTACAAACAACACCAGCGCTCCCCACGGGGACGTACTGGGTCTGATGAAGCCTTTTTCTAATAAATCTCTCAACTGCTCTTTCAATTCTTTCAATTCTGCAGGTGCATTCTGTAAGGAGGAATAGATATAGGCTGAGTATCTGGCAGTACATCTATCGTGATGTCTATCTCCCGTTCAGGGGGAAGACCTGGAAGCTCATCCGGAAATACATCTGGAAATTCATTAACAACCAGAACTGACTGGAGAGTAGGTATATCTGCTTTAGTATCATGCACACGGACCAAATGATAAATATACCCTTTCTGAATCATCTTCCTGGCCTTGAGGTATGAAATAAACTTACCTCTCGGCGATGCTGTATTTCCTGCCCATTCTATAACTGGTTCCCCTAGAAACTGGAAGCGAACTACCTTTTTCTGGCAGTCAACATTAGCATAACAGGAGGCTAACCAATCCATACCCATAATAATGTCGAATTCCATCATATCTAATTCTACCAAATCGGCCTTAGTGCAACGGCCACATATAATCACAGAACAGTCTTTATATACCTGCCTCGCTATAATAAAATCCCCGACCGGTGTAGATACCTCAAACGGCTCTATAGGTTCAGGTGTTATCTCAATTTTACTAGCAATGAGGGGATAAATATATGATAAAGTAGAACCTGAATCAATCAATGCATATACAGCTCGGGAAAAGACCAATAATGTACCTGTGACCTTATTTAGCGACGCCTCCTGATCCTGTCGGCTAGCCAATGCATATATGCGGTTCGAAGGACCGCTAGAATCAGAAACCCCTCCACGGCCTCTACCGCGGCCCACTGGTGCTGGCATACCTCGCCCCGCAGGGCGCATAGCTGAAGGAGTGGAAGATGAACCAGCAGCTGATCTCGTCGGCTAAGCTGCACCACTAGAACCACCCGCCAACGGACAGTCTCTCATAATATGGCCCTGGCGGACACAAGAAAAACAGGCACCCGTAGCTCTATAGCACTCTCCTGGGTGCGACCTCCCACAATAAGAACACCGGGGCATGGGTGGCCTAGACTGACTGGGACACCTGCTCGTCTGCGAACCCGAGGCTCTAGAACTCTGGCCCGCTCCAGAATACCTTGCACTGCCAAATCGTCTACCTGTAGACTTTGTACCCCGGCCTGACGAAGGAGGATATCTACTAGACTGCTGCTGCTGAGGCTGCCCGCCTCAGGACTCTCCAGAATATCCAGCTGACCTAGCACGCTTGGGGGCCTCCTATCACGATCTCTTCCCGACTGATCCTCTCTGTGCCGGTCCTCCATCCCTTGCGCATAAGCCTGTAACTGGGCAGTGTCCATACCATTCTGCGATGCCATCGCCATACAGCTATCAATCAAGTAGCGATCCAACCCTATCACGTACCGGTGCATCCGGTCTGCCATCTCAGCTACTATGGTAGGAGCATACCTAGCTAGAGAATCAAACTCCAAGCTGTACTCTCGGACACTCCTGCCTTTCTACCGCAGCTGTAGAAATTTGTCAACTCTCGCCCGCCGCAACTCTGGGGGCAAAAAGTGGCTGAGAAAGGCGGCTACAAACTCATCCCACATGGCTGGAGGAGGATCCTCGCCTCTGGACAGCTCCCAAGACTCGTACCAATTAATCGCTACGTCCCGTAATCTGTGTGAAGCTAACTCGACAGACTCAGTCTCAGAAGCCCTGACCAGTCTCAATGTGCGTTGCATCTGTCGGATGAAATCCTGGGGGTCCTCTTCGGGCTTAGACCCGTAGAACTCTGGAGGATTAGAGGTCAAGAAATCATGGACCCTCAAATTGTCACGTCTGTCACCATCATCACCCCTAGCCCGCGTCTGCGAGCCTGTCCGGCTACCAATGTCGTCAATAACTGCACAACCTCTCTCATCGCCTATCCTCCGCCCCTGGCTGAGAAGATGGAGGCTCGGGCGCTGGAGCCTCTGGAGCTAATGGTGGAGCCGCTTCAGGGTCCTCTGGTGGTGGTGTAGCAGAACCCTCTGACTGGGGTGCACTATCGGGCATAATCTGAGCACGAGCCCGAGTGACCCTCTGTATCTGACTGGTCTCTCCTGCTGCTACCTTGCCCTTCTGGGCCGCCGTTGCCTTCTTCGGAGACATCACTGTAAACATAACAATCGGTCAGAAGAGATCATCCTAATAGCACAGCTCTATCGCATGATCTAAGATCCAAAGAAAGGTAACACCCTAAATGTCCTGTGGCCTCCTGTTTATAGATGTGGTGCACAACACACTGATAAACATGACTCTACTAGACATGGCCTATAGACATTCCGAGGACAAACCGCTCTAATACCACTTCTGTCACGACCCAGCCCGTGGGCCGCGACTGGTGCCCTATTTGGACACCCAAACAGACTTACGTACCGGATCGACATATCGAGACTTAGTCAAACTTAACATACGTTATTTTAAGCAGATACTGGAAACAATTATCATCTTAAGCGGTTGCCCGTAAAGAAACATCATATCAAATCCGGTAGGCTGGCGGAATATACATCGCCCAGATATACACACATATATACAAACATATGGGCCGTTGTGGCCATAATAGCAAACGGGACCGCTTAAGGCACAAATCACAAACATAAACGATCAAACGTGACCCATGACCCACATGTATGACTACAGACCTCTACAAACCATGACAGAAACATATGATGGGACAGGGCCCCGCCGTACCCAAATAGTCATATATACAGAATATGTATAACAGAGGATATGTACCAAAAATACGAGCTCCGAATCAAAAGGAGTAATCCAAGTGGCAGAATATGTATCCTATACTGGAGGATCACCAAAACGAACGTCCGTACCTGCGGGCATGAAACGCAGCCCCCGAAGAAAGGGGGTCAGTACAAAATATGTACTGAGTATGCAAAGCATGAAATACAGAAATCCGAATCATAACTGAAGCGAGGAGTACAGAAAATGGATACAGGATTAGTATGTCAAAACCTGTGCTAAATATATATATATATAACGCAAATAAAAATCTTGCATAGGGCTCAGGAACGTGGACGCCACTCCGACGCTGGCGCCACAACACATCATACTCCAGAAGGTTTCATATCTCCGTACAATCTCCGAACATATCGTATCATCATAACATATCACAACACCAGAACATATCATATGCCATATCACATCATAACTCCGTATACAAGCGGTACCCGGCCTTATGGAGAGGTCTCGGGAGCCGTAACACATCATACTGCCGAATATGACATAGTGCGCACGATCACAAAACCGGCCCGGGATCCGGCGAACGATATCATAGTAGTATGCACAAGCGGAGTAATGAGGAAACCATATGCATAATAATACATAAACAAATTTCAAAACTCGATGGGCAAATATATTTACAACATTCGAAGGCTCAGAAATCAGTTCCGGGTTAATCGGAGTTAGTATGCGAAAGTTACAAACGTTTGAAGTACAAAACTTTCTAAAAGCATTTCAAAAGCTCCTTTTTGGAAATTTCAAGTAGCAATCATATTAGGGAACTTTCAACTATCGCTAAGGAGAAAATCAAATGGGGTTTTAGAATCATATGTACCTATCAAAATACATGTATCCAAAACTTTAGTCATATAAAATATTTTTCGGACATCATTCGGAAGTATACCAACTAGAATCTTTCCAACATCATAAATGCGTAGCAAACCATATGGAACAGCTTATGGAGGTCAAAGACGTCGGCCATCCTAGTGGCTCTTAAGAATAGAATTTTCTTCAGAAGCACACACATATGTCAGTCGTCCATATCATAAAGGTCATGCCAAAAGAAAGAAAGGTAGGCTTTACATACCTCAATTGCTCTCTAACAAATTTCGATCACTCGCTAAACAAATCCCGACTCAAGTCTCGGGCTCTCCAAGATCTACAATAACGTTATCAATTACCAAGCATTAGCTACAAGTACCTAGAAATTCAATTCTAACTAGTACTTGTCAACAGAAATTTCGGCAGCAACTCCGCTGTAAATTCAACATCCCCGAGAATACAACTCGGCCAAATTCATCAACAACCATACCAACAACTATACCAATAACATCAAAAAACAATTTAAAATGCATTCCAACACTAGTAACCTTCCTTTCTACATATTCATCATAATTCAATTCAACTACGAATTTTTCAAGCCGATATCGACACTTACATATTAACTACTAATTCAAGATCATTCAAATACAATTCAAAAGCATTTCATACAATTCTACAAAATATTCAACAATCCCGCCAAAACCATACTTCACCCGAAACCTCCAATCTTCGACACGAACACTCACAACACATTTTTATCTTCCAATTTCATCATCAACAACAACAATTTGCACCTTAACAATTCCATTCCCATAATTACATAAATCTATAATAAAATCACATAATTTCCTACAACAACTTAACAACCAATTTTCATGCCAACTTGAACTATTATTCTTCCATTTACATCACAAAGCCACAACAACATAATCTAGCATACTAAATAAATTTCATTCTCCCCCCCTTCACTATACCCACACACGGCCACACACCCAAACACCCACAACACAAAAATTTCATACTTTACATTCATTTCCATATACTACAATATATATATATATATATATATATATATATATATATATATATATATATATATATATATATATATATATATAATTATTCCAAGACAAAAAGAGTAGAATCTTTACCTTTTTCAAGAATTTCCAGTTGCCAACAAAAGTACTTTCTTGCCTAAAAAATTATACCACGTTGAAGAGGGTCTCGAGCTTAGTAAGAATACTAGAAAATTGGGATTTTGGATCAAAGATTGATGGGAAATTGTTTTTTTCCTTTTCCCTTGTCTTGGCCGAATAGGCCCTTCTTGCTCTTCTCTCTCACTCTTTTTTTTCTTGAAGCTTCTAATGAATGATCTAGTTGTGGCCCCTTTCTTCCTTTTTAATACATGGGTCTAATTTGTTATGGGCTTGGGCCTCTTTTCCTAGTCATGGCCGGCCACCTACTATAATGGGCCTCTTTGTTTTCTTTCTTTTTTTCATTTCTTTTAAGCCCAATTTGTTATGGGTCTTATTTTGTAATTCCCGAATCTAATTTCCAAAATTCCCCATTTTGCCCTTGACCTTTATTCATATGTCCACATCAACATTTTTCATAAACAACAGATATTATAAATAAAAATCAAATTATGGCCTTATTTCTTACAAGTCAAAATTATTTCGAATTTTCCATATATGCAAAAATACCGGATATAACAATATCATCACATCATCAAATCATCATCATCATCATATATATATATATATATATATATATATATATATATATATATATATATATATATATATATATATAACGTGTCCCAGCCATCTAGTGAGGGACTCGATGAACAATGCAGTGAAACTGTGCACGAAAACATGTCCTGGCCCGGGACTCAGTGAAAGACATATTGAGACAAGCACGAGTGGAGTAGTGAGCAACCATATGCAATTTAAAATATTTCCAAAGACTCAATGGAATAATCAAGATGACTTATCATTTGAAAATCAAGACAATAGTTGTATCAAATATCTGTCGAATGTCACTCGGTACCATATCAACCATCCTTCGAATGTCATCAAACAGTATATCAACGAGCCTTAGGAATCATAGTCATAGGTCAATATAGTAAGAAACATCTTATAGAAGTCCGAACATTAGTTATCATAGAGTTCCTAAGAATAGGAACGGATACATATCAACTATTATCCAACATACAGAAAACTGAAGAGGGAGGCTCAATCACTTGAGAGTTCTAACATCAAGAAGTGAATAAGAATAAAAAATCACACTCAAAACTTATGAATAGGATTACCCCAAAGTTCATATCATTCATCGCTTAGGTCTAAGACATGCCAAAAGAAAGAAGGTACAGCTTTACATACCTGTTGGCGACTATTCGTAAATCCGTTCGCCTCGTCACTCTTTTAGCCTATTTAATATAAGAGTAATGTTATCGTTAGCAGCTATACTTTCTAGTTCACAAATCTATAGTCCATTGTTTATAGGACTTATCCTTTAGCTTACACATTCTCGTTTAGGGTTTTCTATTAGTTAAGGATTTAACGAAAATCCGGCAGCACTTCCCCTATATATTTGCCTATCCCAAATTTCCAATTACCCTCCTGTAACACAGAAATACCAACAACAACATATAGACATATCTTCAATCTTTCCAATTTAACAAGGATAACAATATGTTCCCAACACCGTAATTTTTACCTTAATTATCAAACTCCTTCACTTTCGTCACACGATTCATAACAACCATAACAACAATACTAATAAAAATTAATCTACCAGGGCTAGATTAAAACAGCCCCTTCACGGCTCAAACCAAATTTTCACATCAACATACTCAATTCTTGCATTTAATTCTACATCCACCAATTCAAAAACCAAATCGTTTCTAAAATATATAGAAGAGTATTACCTTACCTTGCTGTTCCGAAACTCGATTTTCACGTTGCTAACCCCTTGATTATCTAGAGTCTCTTGGAAATTAAATTTTTCAACAATCAAAAGCTTGAGCTTTGCCAAGCATAGCCGTGGATTTTTTTTTTTTTTTTGAAGAACTTTGCTTGTCAAGAATATAATGAAGATGATTCATGCATAATGAGCCAACTTAGGTCCTTTTATATGTTACATAGTAAACTTACACGTGCCCCCCCCCCCCCTAATGTGGCATGTATTTTCCTTTTTTTTATTTAATTCGGGTGGGGCCCACAAGGGTGATTAACTTTAATTAATTTAATTAATTACTAATTCCCACTTAATAATCTAATCACAATTAATTAATTCCTAATCTCCAATAATAATATTTTTTTACACTAAATAAAATTTATACACAATTTATGTTCTATTAAAAATTGAAAATTAAAGATTTCTATTTCGTGTCAAAAAATGATCCCGTCTTTAACTTGAGTCGATTCTCTTGCGAATAGCTCGACTGATAAAAATACGAGATATAACATCCTTCCCCCCTTTGAGAACATTCGTCCTCGAATGTTGAATTGGTCCCGTAAGGTTCTATATGAATTTTGGGGAGGTCCCCCTTATCGTTATAACATATAGTGTCATCGGGCAATTAACATAATCAAGTGGGGCGTTTAAGTTACCTGTAGGTGTAGGGAACAAGTAAGGATACTTGTTCTTCATCTCTTCCTCGGCTTCCCAGGTCATCTCTTCTTTATTGTGGTTTCGCCATAATACTTTGACGGAAGCTACGTCCTTAGTTCGCAACCTCCTAATCTGCCGATCAAGTATAGCTATAGGCTGCTCCTCGTAGGATAACTCCTCTGTCACCTGGACATCTTCTACGGGAAATACCCTGGAAGGTTTGCCTATGCATTTGCGAAGCATTGACACGTGAAAGACTGGATGCTTTGCTTCCAAATCAGACGGTAGGTCCAACTCGTAGGCGACCCGGCCTACCCTACGGATAACCTGATAAGGCCCAATGTACCTCGGGCTTAGCTTCCCTTTCTTACCGAATCTCATGACACCCTTCATGGGTGACACCTTTAAGAACACCCAATCACCCACCTGAAATTCTAAGTGTCGACATCGATTATCTGCATATGACTTTTGTCGACTCTGGGCTGCTAGTAACCTCTCCTGAATAAGCTTCACTTTATCAACAGCCTGCTGAACCATGTCTGGGCTTATCAATTTGGTCTCACCAACATAAAACCAACCAATAGGTGACCTGCACTTTCTCCCATACAAGGCCTCATACAGGGCCATCTGAATACTCGAATGGTAGCTGTTATTATAGGCAAAATCAATAAGTGGAAAATGATCATCCCAGCTACCCCCAAAATCAATAATACAGGTCCGTAACATATCTTGTAGTGTCTGAATGGTACGCTCGGCCTGTCCGTCAGCCTGAGGATGGAATGATGTGCTAAGACTCACTTGTGTCCCCAATCCCTCCTAGAAGGATCTCCAGAAATTAGTTGTAAACTGGGCTCCTCTATCGGAGATAATAGCTGTGGGAACCCCGTGAAGTCTCACTATCTCCTTGAGGTATAACTTAGCATAGTCCTCAGCTGAATAAGTAGTCCTGACTAGAAGAAAATGGGCTGATTTTGTCAGTCTATCAATAATAACCCAAACAAAGTCATATCTCCGCGGAGTGCGAGGTAAACCTGTGATGAAGTCCATATTAATTACCTCCCATTTCCAGGTTAGAATCCCTATCTCCTGTAATAATCCACCGGGCTTCTGATGCTCGACCTTAACCTGTTGACAATTCGGGCACTAAGCAACAAACTCCGCTATATCTTTCTTCATGCCATCCCACCAATACAAGCATCGGAGGTCATGATACATCTTCGTTGACCCTGGATGAACAGAATAACGAGCATAGTGTGCCTCCCCCATAACCTGTCGCCGTAACCCTGCAATCTCCGGTACACATAATCTGCCTCTTTATCGTAGCACTCCGTCCGGTGCAACTTCGAATGGAGTCCCCTCCTTCTGAAGAGCTGCATCTCTGTAATGTACAAGAATAGGGTTCTCGTACTGGTGTCTCTTTACCTCTTCTATAATGGAGGACTCAGCAACTGCTCGAACAGAAACTCCACCCTCATCCAAATCAGCCAAACGGACTCCAAGATTAGCTAACTGGCAAATCTCATGAATTATCTCCTTCCGTTCTGGTTGTACATCCACCAAGCTGCCCATAGATTTACGGTTGAGTGCATCTGCTACAACATTTGCTCTCCCTGGGTGGTATAGAATGTTAACGTCATAGTCCTTCAGCAACTCTAGCCACCGCCTCTGCCGCAAATTCAGCTCCTTCTGCTTAAAGATGTATTGGAGACTCTTATGATCTGTATAAATATCAACATGCACGTTATATAAATAATGTCTCCATATCTTCAAGGCATGAATCACCGCTGCTAACTCCAAATCGTGAGTGGGATAATTTCTTTCATGCTTTCTGAGCTGTCGGGAGGCATAGGCTATGAGTTTGCCATGCTGCATCAACACACAACCTAACCCGACGCCCGAGGCATCACAATAAATAACATAGCCATCCGGCCCCTCAGGAAGTGTTAGGACTGGAGCCGTAGTCAACTTCTCCTTCAATAATTGGAAGCTTCGCTCACAAGCATCGGTCCATTGAAACGTAGCTGCCTTCTGTGTTAGCCTTGTCAAAGGCACTGAAATTGAGGAAAACTTCTCTACAAACCTCCTGTAATACCCTGCTAGTCCCAGAAAACTGCGTACCTCGGTAGGCGTCATAGGTCTAGGCCAAGTCTTCACCGCCTCAATCTTCTGTGTGTCTACCCGAATACTATCATCCCCAATAATATACCCCAAGAATGCTACTGAATTCAACTAGAATTCACATTTAGAGAACTTAGCATACAATTTCTGGTGCTGGAGCACTCTAAGTACCGTCCTCAAATGATCTGCATGCTCCCCTTCTGATCGTGAATAGATTAGAATATCATCAATAAATACAATCATGAACAGGTCAAGGAATGGCTTGAACACCCGGTTCATCAGATCCATAAATACTTCTGGAGCATTGGTCAGCCCAAAGGACATCACTCTAAACTCATAATGCCCGTATCGGGTCCTGAATGCAGTCTTCGGAATATCTGCTTTCCTTACTCGTACCCAGTGGTAGCCTGACCGTAAGTCTATTTTTGAGAAACACTTAGCACCCAGCAACTGGTCAAATAGATCATCAATTCTGGGGAGGGGGTATCTGTTCCTTATTGTTACTTTATTCAGCTGCCTATAATCAATACACATCCGCATCGACCCATCTTTATTTCTCACAAATAATACCGGCACTCCCCAAGGTGATGTACTGGGCCTGATGAAGCCTTTTTCTAATAAATCTCTCAGTTGCTCCTTCAACTCCTTCAGTTCTGCAGGTGCCATCCTATAAGGAGGAATAGATATGGGATGAGTATCTGGCAGGACATCTATAGTAAACTCTATCTCCCGTTCAGGAGGAAGGCCTGGAAGTTCATCCAGGAATACATCTGGAAATTCGTTAACTATCAGTACTGACTGAAGAGTCGGCGCCTTTACTTTCAGGTCATGTACATGAACTAGATGATAAATATAACCCTTTCTGACCATCTTCTTTGCCTTGAGGTATGAAATAAACTTACCCCTCGGCGATGCTGTATTCCCCATCCACTCTGTAATTGCCTCTCCTGGGAACTGAAATAGGACTAGCTTGCCTCTACAATCAACGTTAGCATAACAAGAAGCTAACCAATCCATACCCATAATAACATCAAACTCAGTCATATCTAGCTCTATCAGATCTGCCTTGGTGCAACGACTATATATAATCACCGAACAATCTCTACATACTTGCCTTGCTATAACAGAATCTCCTACTGGTGTAGCTACGTCAAATGGTTCTATAGATTCAGGCTTTATCCAAATTCTACTAGCAACAAAGGGAGAAATATACGATAAAGTAGAGCCTGGGTATATCAATGCATATACGTCTCGGGAGAAAATCGATAGTATACCTGTAACCACATTTGGTGACGCCTCCTGGTCCTGTCTACTAGACAAAGCATATATGCGGTTCGAAGGACCGCTAAAGCTGGAAGCTCCACCACGACCTCTACCACGGCCTGCTGGTACCTTAACACTCTGCCCATAGGGCGCATAGCCACAGAAGAAGATGAACCAGCAACCGACCCAGTGGGCTGAACCACACCGCCCGAACCACCGCTATACGGACACTCTCTCATAATATGGCCTTGACGGCCGCAAGAAAAACAAGTACCTATAACGAGACGACATTCCCCAGGATGAAGCTTACCATACCGAGAACACTGAGGCATAGATGGCCTCGACTGGCTCAAACCTCTGTTCGACTGCGAACCCGAAGCCTTGAAGCTCTGACCGGCTCCTGAATACCCTGTACTATCAAATATCCTGCCTGTAACCTGTGGGGGTGCACTCCGTGCTGGCTGGGAAGAATATCTACTATACTGCTGAGGCTGCCTGCCTCGGAACTCACCAGAATAACCAGCCGATCTAACTCTCTTATGCTGGCCCCTGTCATGATCTCTATCGGGCTAACGCCCCCTGTGTCGATCCTCTACCCCCGGTGCATATGCCTGTACCCGAGCAATATCCATACCTGGCTAAGAAGCCATTACCATACAACTATCAATCAGGTAGCGATCCAGCCCCATCACATAACGATGCACCCTATCAGCCATATCAGCTACAATAGTAGGCGCATATCTGGACAACGAATCAAACTCAAGACTGTACTCTCGAACGCTCCTTCCATTCTGCCTCATATGTAAGAATCTATCAACTCTATCCCACCTTATCTTTGGGGGCAGAAAGTGGCCAAGGAAGGCCTCCACGAACTCATCCCATACTGCTGGAGAAGCGTTCTCGCCCCTAGATAACTCCCACAACTCATACCAATTAACAGCTACATCCCGCAACCTATACGAAGCCAACTCAACAGACTCAGTCTCAGAAGCCCTAATTATCCTCAATGTACGCTGCATCTGCCGAATAAACTCCTGCGGGTCATCCTCAGGCTTTGACCCAAAAAACTCTGGAGGCTTACAACTTAAGAAGTCATGAGCCCTCAAACTATCATGTCTATCCGCACTGTCAACCCCTAGCTCATGCCTGCGAGCCTGTAATCTGGTCAACAGCTGAACTGCATCTCTCATGGCTCTATCCTCCGCCCTTGGCTGAGGAGCCGGAGGCTCAGGTGCTGGAACCTCAGGGACTGGCGGTGGAACAGCCCCTGACCCGGAGCTATCGCTACCCTAGGTTCCGCTGGAAGTGGCGGTGCAGCAGAACTCTCGGACTGGAACACAACCTGAGGCATAATCTGGGCACGGGCCCTAGTAACTTTCCGAGTCTGGCTGGTATCTCCTGCTACCGATTTGCCCTTTTGGGCAGCTGTCGCTTTCTTTGGAGGCATAGCTGCAAACATAATAGTCCATTAGAAAGGGATTATCCTGATAATATAGCTCTATCGCACGATCTAGGATAAGAAGGAAAGATGACATCCTAAATGTCCTGTAGTCTTCTGTTTATAGATGTGGTGCACAATACACCGATAAAAAAGACTCTACTAGACACGGTCTGTAGACACTCCGAGGATGAACTGCTCTGATACCACTTTTGTCACGACCCAACCCCGTAGGCTGTGACTAGTGCCCGAGCTGGACACCCATATGTACCTGTCAAACATAATCGGACTTATACTATAGGTCCTCAATCAATCACAATGTAATAACATACACAAGCCGACGAGGCTGCCACTGTATATATATATTATTCTACACAAGCCGACAAGGCTGCCACAACATATCAGAATATTACGCAAGCCGAAAAGGCTGCCACTACGAAACGATGATATATGCAAGCCGGCAAGGCTGCAACAACAGAACAATAATATATACAAGCCGGCAAGGCAGCTACAACAGAACAATAACATATGCAAGCCGGCAAGGCTGCTACAGCGCTCAAACATCCATAATGACCATATAGGCACTACTGACCACATATGAACACAACCCACATACATGTCTACAGACCTCTAAGAGTATCAACAGTAACATATGACGGGACAGGGCCCCGTCGAACCCCTGGACAAATGCATGTATATACATATCAGGAAGTTTGTACCAAATTCTAGGCTCCAGAATGACGGAGCTCTCCAAGACAGCAGAAAGGGAATCCTAGGCTGGCGGATCACCAAAACGAGTATCTGTACCTGCGGGCTTGAAACGCAGCCCCCCGAAGAAAGGGGGGTCCGTACGGAATAGGTACTGAGCATATAAAGCATGAAATACAGTAAAGGGGATCATAACAGAAATAGGGAGTACAGGAGACAAGGATAATATCCAGAATACCCAGACACTTGCCTTTCTGAAACATAAATCATGCATGTCAATATCATAGATCATACCTGGCCCGTTATGGGACTCGGTGACACAATCATATCATCATCATGTATATACATATAACGTGTCCCGGCCCTCTAGAGAGGGACTCGGAGAATAAAGTCATATCATCATCATGTCTACATAAACGTGTCCCGGCCCTCTAATGAGGGACTCGGTGAATAAAGTCATCCTTGGCGCCATAATCACATCACCACATCATCATATCATCATATCATCATTTATATATATATATATATATATATATATATATATATATATATATATATATATATATATATATATATATATATAACGTGTCCCGGCCCTCTAGTGAGGGACTCGGTGAACAATGCAGTGAAACTGTGCACGAAAACATGTCCTAGCCCGGGACTCAGTGAAAGACATATTGAGACAAGCACGAGTGGAGTAGTGAGCAACCATAGGCAATTTAAAATATTTCCAAAGACTCAATGGAATAATCAACACGACCTATCATTTGAAAATCAAGTCAATAGTCGTATCAAATATCTTTCGAATGTCACTCGATACCATATCAACCATACTTCGAATGTCATCGTAAAGTATATCAAGGAGCCTTAGGAATCATAGTCATAGGTCAATATAGTAAGAAACATCTTATAGAAGTCCGAACATTAGTTATCATAGAGTTCCTAAGAATAGGAACGGATACATATCAACTATTATCCAACGTACAGAAAACTGAAGAGGGAGGCTCAATCACTTGAGAGTTCTAACATAAAGAAGTGAATAAGAATCATAAATCACACTCAAAACTTATGAATAGGATTACCCCAAAGTTCATATCATTCATCGCTTAGGTCTAAGACTTGCCAAAAGAAAGAAGGTACAGCTTTACATACCTGTTGGCGACTATTCGTAAATCCGTTCGCCTCGTCGCTCTTTTAGCCCATTTATTATAAGAGTAACGTTATCATTAGCAGCTATACTTTCTAGTTCACAAATCTATAGTCCATTGTTTATAGGACTTATCCTTTAGCTTACACATTCTCGTTTAGGGTTTTCTATTAGTTAGAGATTTAACGAAAATCCAGCAGCACTTCCCCTATATATTCGCCTATCCCAAATTTCCAATTACCCTCCTGTAACACAGAAATACCAACAACAACATATAGACATATCTTCAATCTTTTCAATTTAACAAGGATAACAATATGTTCCCAACACCGTAATTTTTACCTTAATTGTCAAACTCCTTCACTTTCGTCACACGATTCATAACAACCATAACAACAATACTAATAAAAATTAATCTACCACGGCTAGATTAAAACAGCCCCTTCACGGCTCAAACCAAATTTTCACATCAACATACTCAATTCTTGCATTTAATTCTACATCCACCAATTCAAAAACCAAATCGTTTCTAAAATATATAGAAGAGTATTACCTTACATTGCCGTTCTGAAACTCGATTTTCACGTTTCTAACCCCTTGATTATCTAGAGTCTCTTGGAAATTAAATTTTTCAACAATCAAAACTTTGAGCTTTGCCAAGCACAGCCATGGCCGTGGCTTTTTTTTTTTTTTTTTTTTGAAGAACTTTGCTTGTCAAGAATATAATGAAGATGATTCATGCATAATGAGCCAACTTAGGTCCTTTTATATGTTTCATAGTAAACTTCCACCTGCCCCCCTAATGTGGCATGTATTTTCCTTTTTTTTTTATTTAATTCGGGTGGGGCCCACAAGGGTGATTAACTTTAATTAATTTAATTAATTACTAATTCCCACTTAATAATCTAATCACAATTAATTAATTCCTAATCTCCAATAATAATATTTTTTTACACTAAATAAAATTTATACACAATTTATGTTCTATTAAAAATTGAAAATTAAAGATTTCTATTTCGTGTCCGAAAATGATCACGTCTTTAACTTGAGTCGATTCTCTTGCGAATAGCTCGACGGATAAAAATACGGGATATAACAATTATGATTTCTTTTCTATATCTCTATGACCTTCTTACATCCCAACGGAAGAAAGGTAAGTTCCTTAAGAGCTCCTTACGAGATAGAGATGAGATATGTTCCATGATAATGATGATGATAATGATGCTATGATGCGCTTGATAATATTATCTTTATGCTTTCATTGGTGTTACTTCTTGTTGTTATCTTACCTCGTGATATTAGTTCCTCCACGGTGAAACAGAGTGATGAGAATTATTCCATAACGTAATCGGAGGTTCCCAACCTTACGTCACTTCGATGGAGTTACAACTTTTAATTGAGCCCTCATGCATGCTTTAGATTATGTATATGTGATATTACACCGTGTCTAGTTGGCCGGGCAGTCACCACTACGACAGGCGTAGTGGGCAGCTATGATGATGATTACACTGTGCATAATTGGCCGGGAAAACACCACTATTGGAAGGCTTGAGATGTTTACCCCGGACGCGGGCTAATGATGATGACACTGTACCTATATGGGCCGGCAGTTTATATATTTATACATGATATGATGTTGTTTATTATGAAAGTTAGCATGCATGATTCCTCCTTAAAAGGCAATCAGTTACAGGTTATCTTTTCATCTCATGTTCTCTTACTTCTTTATTATGTTTGATATACATGCCTTACATACTCGGTACATTGTTTGTACTGACATACTTTTTTTTTATGGACGCTGTGTTCACGCCCACAGGATGACAGGGAGACGGTGCAGATGCTTAGGAGCTTACTCAACAGATTTATAGGAGCACCCTACTACTCCGGAGGTGCAGCCTATTGATATTGGTATATTCTTTGTGTACATATTTGGGGCATGACAGGGTCCTGTCCCGTCCTTATGGTTTTAGTATTCCAGCTAGAGGCTCGTAGATACTAATGTGTGGGTTGTAGGTGCAATGTGACTTCTTCATTGTATATTTTGTACATCATATTTGAAGCCACGTGGGCTTATGCACATATACATATTTTGGGAGATACTTGGAGATTGTTTTATGATAAGTCTTGTGTTGAGAATGATATATGTCCAGGTCAAGTATGATAGGTAGCATGATAGGTGGTGCTCGGTAGTCAGCTCCGGGTACCCGTCATGGCTCACTAGTTGGGTTGTGACAAAAGTGGTATTAGACCAGTTCCATCCTAGGGTGTGTCTACGAGCCGTGTCCAGTAGAGTCTTGTTTATGGGTGTGAAGCATGCCACACTTATAAACAAAAGGCTATGGGGCATTTAGGAATAATAACCGTCTTTCTTCTTCATAGATCGTGCGATAGAGCTATGTTATAAGATTTTCTTTTTCCCTAATTGTGCGTTATGGTTTCAGCGATGCCGGTAAAGAGGAAAGCAACTTCCGCCCAGAAAGGCAAGATTGCGACAGGAAGGCGGAATGAACAGGAGTCCCCGGTAAATATAGATGAGGGTAAGTCCCATAATGAGGCTCCATCTCATACCTCTCACACTCCGCCAGTTTTAGTGGAGCATCAAGGGGCCTCAGCTCCAGCTCCAGTGCTTCTAGTTCCTCTACCGGGTGCTTTGGGTCAGCAGATGACTGAGGCTATTAAGCTATTGACTCAGCTAGTTTTCGCCCAAGCTCAGCGGCAGAGTGCCAGAGCCCGTGATTTAACGAGTATGAACCCACCAGAATTTTTCAGGTCCAAGCTGGATAAAGAACCGCAGGGTTTTATAGACGAGATATTGAGGACGCTGAGAATTATACATGTTTCCGATACTGAGTCAGTGGATTTAGCTTCCTATAGATTGCGAGATGTCGTCGTTCTATGGTATAATAATTGGATATCTTTAGGAAAGGAAAATGCACCTCCCCTAGTTTGGCAGGAATTCTATTACACCTCGGAAAAATCCTGCATTGTTGTCCATGTGAATGGACCCGCGAGGAGTACAAGTATCCGATGTTTTCATGAGTAAGAAATAACATTTGACGACCCTAAGTAAGATTCCAAAAGCAATTGCAATAAGAGATAGGTTATGCTCCGTAATGAATAATTATAGGTTCTAAAAATATGGAAAGTTACAGATCTGCATTTTTTCCAGTTGCACGTAAAATGAAATATGGAGTGTAAAGTGGTATACCGCCGTAAACTGCCATGTCGTATTTTGGTTTCCAAAACTTCAAATTTCTGCCAAATGATCAAATGGTTAAATACGACCTGAAATACGGACCGTAAAGTGGTTTACGGCCAGTAAACTGTGTCCGTAAATCACCACGTCTCAGCCTGAGTTTCTGGTTCTGTTATGATTAAACACGACCATGAAGGACGGTCCGTAAACTAGAATACGGACCGTAAACCAAGTTTACGACCACTGTGTTGTTCACTCCAGACCAGATTTTAACTCATTAAATTAGGGATCCAAGTTTATTATTTCATTTCCACGTTTCATCCCTTCTCTCTAAAACATCTCTCTACATTTATTCCACAAGATTTCAAGGACTATTAGTCATCAACAACACAAATCAAGTGAATCAAGTGTAAGGAAACCCATTAAGATTATTCAAGTCAAGAAAATCTTATTGAAGGAAAACTAGGGTTTTTGCTCAAGTGAAGTATTTTGACCAAGGCTCATTCCTACAAAATCTAAGGTAAGATTTATGGTATTTATATGTTGTTAAAGGTAATTGAGAGTTAAAATGCTTGGACATTAGATGAGTATAGAAAAATGGGTCATGAATGATGAATAGTGACATTTTGAGAGATAGTTTGAATTGAACCATGATTCTTGTTGTGTTGTGATATGAATGTGTTATAAATGATGTTAAGATCATGAAAATGGGCATTGTATATGAATGGATGAAGTCGGGTGATATGACCATGAATATGGGAGAATTGGGAGCGAATTGAGAAACCTAGATAATGTGGTTAACGTAAATGATAAATGGCCATTGTTATGGTATTTTGAATGTATTGTTAACGTTTGGAAGTTGACAGATGATATGGAGGAATATCGTACAAATAAAGGAGATGCTGTCCGATTTTCTCTAGCTTTATCCATGTGTGCTAGTTGTCGATTCTAACGATAGTATGACTTTGCTGAAGGTATAAACGCAACCGTTGAAAGAGAACGTGCAAGTGGTAAATAGTCGGACGAAAAGGTATGTAAGGCTAAACCTTCTTTCATAAGGCATGGTTCTTTGGCCAATCATCTAAATCTTCTACGAGCTTATGATATTCTCCAAATGCTTCTATCTTCAAAGCTATTAAGCTTATGATTCTCGATATGCTACGACTGTACTAAGTTTCTCGTATGACGAGTAGGCCTATTAAGGAAAATGTGATGGTTGACGACAGTAGTAATAATGATGTTGATGACGATTGTGATAACGATGTAAATTAATAAAGATGCTTATGAGCTATTATGTATATGTGTCTATGTATGACTAATATGGAACCCCGAGCTTATGAGGTCGGGTAAGATATGTAAATAAGTATGTATATGATTACGTAACGCGTGCACACCTCTGCAGATGGTACGGACAACCCTGACGCCTTGGTAGGGCCAGGTAGATGTAACCCTGAAGCCTTGGTAGGGCCAGGTATGAGTAACCTTGAGCCTTGGTTGGCCAAGTATGTATGAAACACTGATCCTACATGGTCGAGTATGCTATATAAATGCTATGTATATGATATGATTATGTATATGATATGAATACGAATATGATATGACTATGTATATGAATGTGAATAAGGGGCATGTATACGAATACGAGCAGAAATATGGTACGGGTACTATTATGAATACGGATAATGATGTATGTACACAAACACGTATTAGAAATGAAAAGTTCCTAAGAAACGCAAGCAAGTGCATATGACGATGATATTGCCATCTCCCATTCGATGCTATTTCTTATGTTGCTATCTATGCTTCTATATTGATGTTGATCATGCTTTACATACTCACTACATTCTTCGTACTGACGTCCTTTTGTTTGTGGACGCTGCGTCATGCCCGCAGGTGCACAGGGAGACAGGCTTGATCCATAGCTGCTTACTCAGACATTACATAGCAGAGCTTCTTTTCATTCGGAGCCATAGCTTTTGGGTACTTATTCTTTGTTTATATAATTATGGGCATAGCGGGGTCCGGTCCCGCCCATGTGATATGTTATACTCTTCTTAGAGGCTCGTAGTCACGTGTATATGGTTAGATATGTCTGGCCTTGTCGGACTATATTTTGTATGTCATTTTGATAGCCTGGTTGGCTCATGTACGTTGACGTGGCATAGGTGCCAATGATGATATAAAGGCCTTGTCGTCCAATGGGACTAGCATGATGAATGAGTAGAATTATGTGTTTAATTATGTGGCTCACCTAGATGTAAGCTTAAGTGTAAGTTAAGGGGTGCCCGGGTGGGCTAGCACCGGGCGCTCGTCGCGGCCCCCTAGATGGGTCGTGATAAATTCATAGATGCTTTCCTTCGCCATCATTTACCATCCGAGGTTCGAAGGGCCCGAGCTGATAGGTTTTTGAATCTAAAGCAAGAAAATATGAGTGCCCGGGAGTATAATTGTTACATCCGACATTTTCGCTTATTCGAAAAATTCAAGATAAATTGACTTGTGATGAATAAGGCCACAATTGGACCTTACTTGGTATGAATGTGTAGGTCATGAATTCAATGGTGTGGAATTACGAAAGGTGGCCAAGGGCAAAATTGGAATTTTGGAAACTTGCCTTATGAATTACAAGATGTAACCACCAATTTGGGCTCAACAAAATTAATAAAACAAGGCCCAAAAGGGAAGGCCCAACCAGCCATGCTATGTAAAAAAAGGGGGCCCAAGTCCATGATTTTAATTAGGTAATATTATATAGGGTTATACATATCCATAGAAGGTTCAAGAAAGCAAGAAAAATCAAGAAAAAGAGAACAAGACCATTTCGGGTTTGAGAGGAGAAAAAGAAAGAAAAGAAAGAAAAAAATTGGAGCCTAATCCTTGAGTTTAAAATTCAATTCTTGTGGGAATACTACTAAGTGCAAAGTCCTCTACAACTTGGTACAATTAGTTTGGCAAGAGGACAAGTTTAGTGCCAAGTGAAGAACTTGAAGAAAGGTAAGGATTTTATGCTTTTGATATGTTATGGAAGGTATATGTATGTTGTAGTATGTGTGAATGAATGAAAAGCATGAAAATTTTGTGTGTTGTGAATGTGTGTGTATGGCCGTGTGTGTGTATGATGGTGTAGTTGAGATGTGTTGAATTTTGTATTGTAATCTAGTTATGGTTATGGTAGAAATTGTATTGGAAGTGAAAGTTGAATAAATTAGTGAAAGTTGGAAAATATGAGGCATGGCCGTGTGGCATCATGTTGATGATGGAATGTGAATTAAATCTTGTTAGTATGCTAAGTGTGTTATTGTGAAGTGAATGAAAGGATAATGATTCTTGTTGCTATGGAAAAATGGTTATCAAGTTGTTGTAGGAAAGTATGCAACTTTGTTATGATTTATGTAAAAATGGAAATGAATGTATCAAGAGGCAAATTATGATTATTGTTGATGAATTTGGAAGATGGAATTGTATAATGAACTTGTATGTTGAAGGTTAGGAGAATTGAATAAATTGTGGCTTTGATGGAAAGTTTGTAAGTTTGCATATCTTATGTATATCTTGTGAGAATGGTATGATATGCCTCCAAATCGTGTTGTAATGAATTTGATGGGTAATGAACATCAAAATAATAAGTTTGGTTTGGAAGTGTAAGGTCGGAACGGAAAATGTTAAGTTATGACGGAAAGTTGGCAAATTGTGCCTTATTATGTATTTTGAGCTACTTGTCGTTATTATGAATATTATTGTTGGGTTGTGTTGATTGTTTGGCTGTGTTTAACTTTTGGGGATGTCATATATACAGAGTAAATGCTGCTGAAATTTCGGTAGGCAAGTATGTGTTAAGTTTGGACTATGGAAAAGTTGAAACTAACAAATGGTAAACTTCACCATTTCTAAATTTTGGACGAAATTGAAGTCGACGCCAAGCGAGCGTAAGGCGCTGTCGAGGTATGTGAAGCCTTTCCCTTTGTTCTTAGGCATGTTCTGGATGTGATAGGCTCGGCCGCGAGCCTTAAGTACGACTCCGCTCCCCGGAATTCGAGACGGAAAACCGCTCCAATTCCTTCAATTCAATTGAAGCTATTTTTTTTTACAAATTGCCTTTAAAGTGAGTTTTGTACAAAACTTCCCTAAACGGAGTCGGAACACTTCCAAACGATTATGGATGACCTCATAAGGTCTATTAGCGATAGTTTACATATGTTTCCTTGAGTTGGTCCGAGGCGGGCCCGCAAGGCCCGATATCTTCTGTAATACTTTAAATACTTCTGTTTTGTCCGATTTTCTCAGAAACCATCTGAACTATTATTTTGATTATGATACAACTATTTTCATGAAATTCTTACAAAATGATTTCTGAACATCTGAGAATCTGATTTTGATAATAATCTGTCGTGCCTCCCTAAGTAGGATATAGGCGCGTACTATGCATACCATCCGGATACTCTGATTTTGACTCGCCGTTTGGCACCCTTCAGTTTGATTGAGTCTGTATGTTGAGTCTGTATGTAAGTAGTTTCTCATGTATCGGTTCGTGTCTGTCTCAATGCATTCCTTCACTGCGTCCCGGGCCAGGTTCTGTTATCGTGCATATTTCTCTGCATTGTTCACCACGTCCCTCGGCGTACGGGCCGGGATCTGTATGTCTGTATGATATTATGATCTGTGTATGGGGATGGCGGCCAGGATGGCATATGATCTGATCTGATTCTGTCTGTCCACCGCGTCCCGTACTAAGAGGGCCGGGTTCTGTTACCGCGCCCCTAGACAGGGCCGGGATCGGTATGAATGTATGCGTGTGCTATCTATATTTATATAAGCACATGCCTCTGTATGATTCTGTATGACTCTGTACTACTCTGCATGCATAATTCTGTCCGACATACTTCTGTCTGTCCGTCTGAAAGACGACTACGTCTGTATGTCCGTATGGATTCTGATTCTGTATGTCCGTATGGATTCTGATTCTGTATGTCCGTATGGATTCTGATTCTGCCCGTCTGTCCGTATTATGATTCCGTCTGTCTGTCCGAACCATAATTCTGTTTATTTGTATGGGACACGGTTTTGTATGTCTGTCTGGATCATGACTCTGTCCGTCAGTCTGATTTATGGTTCTGTTCGTTATATTTCTGTGACTCCGGTTCGGACTATGTTTATATCTGTTATGTTCTGCTTTACATACTCGGTACATTTTTCGTACTGACCCCCGTTCTTCGGGGGCTGCGCTACATGCCCGTAGGTACAGACGCACCAGGTGATACGCCGCCAGCGTAGGTTTCTGACTCTGCTGTTTGAAGAGCTCCTTCGATCCGGAGCATATACTTTTGGTATATATCTTCTGTTCTTCCGTATGTTTTGTATGTATGGGAATTTTGGGTACGGCGGGGCCCTGTCCCGTCATATGATTCTGTATGTCTGTAGAGGCCTGTAGATAGATGTGTGGGTTACGGGTTTCGTCTGTGTGTTAGCCTTATCGGCTTATCTGTAAATGTCTGCATGTTCAGATATATATATATATATATATATATATATGTTTGCGCGCGTGCCGTATCTGTATCGGCTTACTTCTGTAACATCTGTTTTAAAAAAAAATAAAAATCTGTATGATACGAAATTCGGTTAGGTAGGTATGTACGGGTACCCAGTTAGGGTACCAGTCGCGGCCCACGGGGTTGGGTCGTGACAAAAGTGGTATCAGAGCGGTTAGTCCTCGGAATGTCTACAGGCCGTGTCTAGTAGAGTCTTGTTTATCGATGTGTTGTGCACCACATCTATAAACGGGAGGCTACAGGGCATTTAGGATGTTACCCTTCTTTGAATCTTAGATCATGCGATAGAGCCAGCTGTAGGAAATGAACTCCTATCGACTAACTTTTAATTTCAGCCAAAGGATGGCATCGACAGAAGACTATGGCTGATGATATTGGAGGCCGCACAGTACTCAGGTAAGCAATAATACGAAAGCTGTGTGTCGGAGAAGTTGTTTGAAGTATGGCAGAAATATAAAGGTAAAGATCGAACAGAAAAGTGAACAGGAAAGTGCCTCCGACGCCGTTTGAGTTGGGCACGTGTGGTAAGTGTTGACGACGTAATAATTCTTATTTGAAGTTATCAGCCCCGTGTGGCTGCGATACGATATGATATGATATGTATGTGTGTATATATGTGTTAGCCCTGTGCGGCATGGTTGGTATTTCTGGTGTACAGGTTTCGGATAGTAAGAAATACAGAGGAAACTCTGCCCAAATCTTTCCAGGAATATGGAGGTAAACATGTAGATTAAGTACAAAAAGGTCCCGCGATACTTGTCGGACTTTAGTTTCTTCTGTCGATGGCCGGAGAACACCTTGCGGTGACATTCTATCAGATTCCACCGACTATATGGAGGCGGAATTCGTGGGACGAAGACTTAAATCCGTGGGTTATCCGTAATCATCTGTATATGTGTATGAAAGTGAATGTTTAAGATTCAGAAAGGCGACATAGTAATTGTACGACTTAGCCGGGGGTGGGACCCGCTACGAATATTTTTTCGAAAATTTGCTAAGACCCCAATTTGCCCTAAAATTACGTGACAAAGGTCGTGCGGGGCAATCGACGAAATTATATTAACCCTAACGAGTCAAAATGCATGAATGTTTCGGACTTAAGCGTGCTCAAGCCAGAGCAATTCTGGGATGGGTGACCCCCTGGGAAGTGACACAAAATTTTTCACAAGTGTAAGTATGATAAGTATAAATGGAAATTGGGGTAATCTAAAGGAAAAGAGAATGTGTGGAGTAATTAGTGCCCTTACAGAAGTCGCGCAGACTGATGCGGACTAAATGGGCGAAAAATAAAAAAGTGCAATACCGCTCAGGAAATTGAGCGGATTCGAGTAACAGTCAGAGACGTTCCCCAGTAAGATATTAGTAAATATATCTGTATGTGTGTATGTGTGTGTATGATTTTCGTCTGGTGCCCATATGGGTCAAGAGCCGAGTCCCGGCAACTAAAATTGTGACAGACGAAAGGTTTTACTAAACCGAATACATGAAGCGAAGCAGGGACGACGACCTGAATGTTGTCAAGGGGTAGAAAAGCCCCGATTACATCGTAATTTAGTCTGGTATGATGATGTCAAAAAAAAAATGAGTATGGATGGTAGGAAAGATGAAGGATAAGAAGCGTGAATAAGCGGAATCTCTGAAAGAGTCGATAAGCGACACGCGAGACGATTTGGATGATAACTTGGCTAACCAGGTTACCAATAAGGGGATTTTCCATAAATCACTGGAGCCTTACTAAGAGTGATCTGATTCGGCTTCAGATTCTATCTGTTATACTTCTGCACTTCCGATTCCGCTAAGGCTCTGTCTATTACGCCTCTGTACTTCTGAACTCGATTATGTTTCCAATCTGATAAATCTTTGTATGTCTGATTCTGAATATGTTCCTGGTTGACATACCTCTGTATGATCGATTCTGAATACGTTTCTGTCTGACATATCTCTGTACGATTAACTCTGATTACGAATCTGTCTGACACACCTCTGTATGTCTGACTCCGGATATGAATCCGTCTGATATGCCTCTGTACGTCTGATTCCGATCGCACGTCTGTCTGATACATCTCTGTATGTCTGATTCTGATTACGACTCTGTCCGATACATTTCTGTCTGTCTGACTTTGGTCACGATTTTGTGTGATACAATTCTGTACGTCTGATTCTGATTTCGAATATGTCTGGTATCTTTCTGTACGTCTGACTCCGATCTCAGGTTTGTCTGACATACTTCCGTACATCTGACTTCGACTACGAATCTGTCTGATACATTTCTGTATGTCTGATCCTGACTACGAATCCGTCCGCCATGGTTTGGTACGTCTGCCTCCGATTACGAATCAGTCCGATATGCTTCTACGCGTCCGGTTCTAGTTCTGAATCTGTTGGTATGAAGTGTCTGGTATGAAGAGGGATTACGATAACGTGGTAGGGAACTCAGGAGTGTAACAAGAAATGATATGGACTATGATGTCTGGAAAGCGTTCGTCTGTTACAAGAATATAGCTTATGGTTCGACGATTACGTGGGGTACGAGAAAATATATTATGAAGGCATTTGAATCAGTGATGTGAAAAATTACCCCATAATGTTGGTGAAGAAGCCATGTCGGAAGGTCAACAAAGGACAACTATAAAGAGAACCCTCCCGGAGTAGTATGACGCCCCATAAGGTCAATTTAACATTCGAGGACGAATGTTTTTAAACGAGGGGAGGATGTTACATCCGACATTTTCGCTTATTCGAAAAATTCAAGATAAATTGACTTGTGATGAATAAGGCCACAATTGGACCTTACTTGGTATGAATGTGTAGGTCATGAATTCAATGGTGTGGAATTACGAAAGGTGGCCAAGGGCAAAATTGGAATTTTGGAAACTTGCCTTATGAATTACAAGATGTAACCACCAATTTGGGCTCAACAAAATTAATAAAACAAGGCCCAAAAGGGAAGGCCCAACCAGCCATGCTATGTAAAAAAAGGGGGCCCAAGTCCATGATTTTAATTAGGTAATATTATATAGGGTTATACATATCCATAGAAGGTTCAAGAAAGCAAGAAAAATCAAGAAAAAGAGAACAAGACCATTTCGGGTTTGAGAGGAGAAAAAGAAAGAAAAGAAAGAAAAAAATTGGAGCCTAATCCTTGAGTTTAAAATTCAATTCTTGTGGGAATACTACTAAGTGCAAAGTCCTCTACAACTTGGTACAATTAGTTTGGCAAGAGGACAAGTTTAGTGCCAAGTGAAGAACTTGAAGAAAGGTAAGGATTTTTTGCTTTTGATATGTTATGGAAGGTATATGTATGTTGTAGTATGTGTGAATGAATGAAAAGTATGAAAATTTTGTGTGTTGTGAATGTGTGTGTATGGCCGTGTGTGTGTATGATGGTGTAGTTGAGATGTGTTGAATTTTGTATTGTAATCTAGTTATGGTTATGGTAGAAATTGTATTGGAAGTGAAAGTTGAATAAATTAGTGAAAGTTGGAAAATATGAGGCATGGCCGTGTGGCATCATGTTGATGATGGAATGTGAATTAAATCTTGTTAGTATGCTAAGTGTGTTATTGTGAAGTGAATGAAAGGATAATGATTCTTGTTGCTATGGAAAAATGGTTATCAAGTTGTTGTAGGAAAGTATGCAACTTTGTTATGATTTATGTAAAAATGGAAATGAATGTATCAAGAGGCAAATTATGATTATTGTTGATGAATTTGGAAGATGGAATTGTATAATGAACTTGTATGTTGAAGGTTAGGAGAATTGGATAAATTGTGGCTTTGATGGAAAGTTTGTAAGTTTGCATATCTTATGTATATCTTGTGAGAATGGTATGATATGCCTCCAAATCGTGTTGTAATGAATTTGATGGGTAATGAACATCAAAATAATAAGTTTGGTTTGGAAGTGTAAGGTCGGAACGGAAAATGTTAAGTTATGACGGAAAGTTGGCAAATTGTGCCTTATTATGTATTTTGAGCTACTTGTCGTTATTATGAATATTATTGTTGGGTTGTGTTGATTGTTTGGCTGTGTTTCACTTTTGGGGATGTCATATATACAGAGTAAATGCTGCCGAAATTTCGGTAGGCAAGTATGTGTTAAGTTTGGACTATGGAAAAGTTGAAACTAACAAATGGTAAACTTCACCATTTCTAGATTTTGGACGAAATTGAAGTCGACGCCAAGCGAGCGTAAGGCACTGTCGAGGTATGTGAAGCTTTCCCTTTGTTCTTAGGCATGTTCTGGATGTGATAGGCTCGGCCGCGAGCCTTAAGTACGACTCCGCTCCCCGGAATTCGAGACGGAAAACCGCTCCAATTCCTTCAATTCAATTGAAGCTATTTTTTTTTTACAAATTGCCTTTAAAGTGAGTTTTGTACAAAACTTCCCTAAACGGAGTCGGAACACTTCCAAACGATTATGGATGACCTCATAAGGTCTATTAGCGATAATTTACATATGTTTCCTCGAGTTGGTCCGAGGCGGGCCCGCAAGGCCCGATATCTTCTGTAATACTTTAAATACTTCTGTTTTGTCCGATTTTCTCAGAAACCATCTGAACTATTATTTTGATTATGATACAACTATTTTCATGAAATTCTTACAAAATGATTTCTGAACATCTGAGAATTTGATTCTGATAATAGTCTGTCGTGCCTCCCTAAGTAGGATATAGGCGCGTACTATGCATACCATCCGGATACTCTGATTTTGACTCGTCGTTTGGCACCCTTCAGTTTGATTGAGTCTGTATGTAAGTAGTTTCTCATGTATCGGTTCGTGTCTGTCTCAATGCATTCCTTCACTGCGTCCCGGGCCAGGTTCTGTTATCGTGCATATTTCTCTGCATTGTTCACCGCGTCCCTCGGCGTACGGGCCGGGATCTGTATGTCTGTATGATATTATGATCTGTGTACGGGGATGGCGGCCAGGATGGCATATGATCTGATCTGATTCTGTCTGTCCACTGCGTCCCGTACTAAGAGGGTCGGGTTCTGTTACCGCGCCCCTAGACAGGGCCGGGATCTGTATGAATGTATGCGTGTGCTATCTATATTTATATAAGCACAAGCCTCTGTATGATTAGGTATGACTCTGTACTACTCTGCACGCATAATTCTGTCCGACATACTTCTGTCTGTCCGTCTGAAAGACGACTACATCTGTATGTCCGTATGGATTCTGATTCTGTATGTCCGTATGGATTCTGATTCTGCCCGTCTGTCCGTATTATGATTCCGTCTGTCTGTCCGAACCATAATTCTGTTTATTTGTATGGGACACGGTTCTGTATGTTTGTCTGGATCATGACTCTGTCCATCAGTCTGATTTATAGTTCTGTTCGTTATATTTCTGTGACTCCGGTTCGGACTATGTTTATATCTGTTATGTTCTGCTTTACATACTCGGTACATTTTTCGTACTGACCCCCGTTCTTCAGGGGCTGCGCTACATGCCCGCAGGTACAGACGCATCAGGTGATACGCCGCCAGCGTAGGTTTCTGACTCTGCTGTTTGAAGAGCTCCTTCGATCCGGAGCATATACTTTTGGTATATATCTTCTGGTCTTCCGTATGTTCTGTAGGAATGGGAATTTTGGGTACGGCGGGGCCCTGTCCCGTCATATGATTCTGTATGTCTGTAGAGGCCTGTAGATAGATGTGTGGGTTACGGGTTTCGTCTGTGTGTTAGCCTTATCGGCTTATCTGTAAATGTCTGCATGTTCAGATATATATATATATATATATATATGTTTGCGCGCGTGCCGTATCTGTATCGGCTTACTTCTGTAACATCTGTTTTAAAAAAAAAAAATCTGTATGATACGAAATTCGGTCAGGTAGGTATGTACGGGTACCCAGTTAGGGTACCAGTCGCGGCCCACGGGGTTGGGTCGTGACAATAATCTTCGCTTCAATTCATTCGCCCAGTATACTTCGCCATGGTGGCCGACATGGGAGACCGGGTGTATCAATTTGTGAGTGACTTAAGGCCATATTTTATCAAATATTGCTTGACAGCTTCATTACAGGAAGGAATGGACATCTCCCGTATTCAAGCCCACGCTCGAAATTTAGAAGAGCAACAACAACCACAAAGGTGTGAGCATGATATGGACAGAGGGCATAGTAAGAGGGACATATTTGGCAGTGCTAGTAGTGAGTATAGAGGGGGTCAGCAGCAACAGTACTCTAGATATTCAGAAAAGTCCGCAGCTAGTGCACCTCCTCAATTCGCGGGCAGGAGAGTTGATTGCCCCATTTATTCTGGTCCTGGTCAGAGTTCGAGGGTCTTGGGTCCTCGGTTTGGAGGTGATTCTAGTCAGAGGTGACCACGGGTACCGCGATGTTGCCAGTGCGGTAGATACATTCAGGTCAGTGTCACCGAGGCTCAGATGCTTGTTATTGCTGTGGTCAGACTACGCATATCATGCGTGATTGTCCCTCGATGGGTGGCAGAGTTGGGGCTCAACCTACAGGATCAGTGGTAGGTTGTTCTTCATCCGTGCGCCTTGTAGGGCAGACTCCCCAGATATCAGCAGGCTGTGGTAGCGGCAGAGGGGGAGCATCTAGTTCGAGTGGCCCTCAGCAGCCCTTAGTCGTAAGGCTTTAGCCGGACGATAGGATCTTGAGTCCTCCCCTGATGTGGTTACAGGTATACTATACATATTCTCCCATGATGTTTATGCCCTAATTGATCCGGGTTCTACTTTGTATTATATCACTCCTTATATTGCTGGTCGTATTGGGGTGAAACCCGAGCTAATCAAACCTTTTGAGGTGTCTACTCCTATTGGTGGCCCGGCAATGGCTAGATAAGTATATAGAAATTTTATGATTGTGGTATGTGATCGTCAAACTAAAACTGATTTGATTGAGTTGGAAATGTTAGATTTTGGTGTGATTATGGGGCATGGATTGGTTGGCCTCTTGTTATGCTAATGTGGATTGCAGAACAAGGATGGTTCGATTTCAATTCCCAGGAGAACCAGTGCTTGAATGGAGAGGTAACACAGCGTCTCTAAGAGGTAGGTTTTTATCCTATTTCAAAGTGAGGAAGATGATTGCGAAAGGCTATATTTATCATTTGGTATGAGTTCATGACACCGAAGCAAAGCCGTCGAATTTTCAACCCGTCCCGGTAGTAAATAAGATCCCGGATGTACTTCCAGATGAACTTTCAGGTCTTCCACCGGAACGGGAGATCGATTCAACTATTGACGTGTTGCCGGACACCGAACCCATATCTATTCCTCCTTACAGAATGGCTCCAGCAGAATTAAAAGAGTTAAAGGCACAACTGAAGAATATACTCGAGAAGGGATTTATTAGGCCCAGTTCATCACCATAGGGAGCACCTGTCTTGTTCATAAGAAAGAAAGATGGCTCCCTACGAATGTGCACTGACTATAGGCAGTTGAACAAGGTGACGATAAGGAATAAATATTCGCTTCCGAGAATCAATGATTTGTATGATCAAATACAAGGTGCTAAGTGGTTATACAAGACAGATCTAAGGTTAGGACATCACCAAGTGAGAGTCAAGGAGGAAGACATTCCGAAAATGGCTTTCAGAACTAGATACGGTCATTATGAATTTCGGGTAATGTCATTTGGGTTGAATAATGCTCCGGTAGTGTTCATGAATTTAATTATCAACGTGTTTGGGCCTTTCCTAGATCTATTTTTAATTGCGTTCATTGATGGCATTCTGGTATATTCTCAGTCAGAAACAGAGCACGCAGATCATTTGCGTATTGTCCTTGCAATCCTTCAGACTCAAGAATTATATGTGAAATTTTTGAAATGTGAATTCTGGTTGAATTCTGTGGCTTTTCTTGTCAAGCCCCAACTCCGGAGTGACGTGACCGGCACCCGAAGCCAAACTAGGCTCGAGCGAACCACTCTAAATCTGAAACTCTGCTAAGGGCTACATGTACACAGACAATACCAATAAGCCGGTGAGGCCGCAATATGGATATATATATATATATAAATGCTGACTATCTCGTCTGAACTAGTCACCCATAATATATATACCCAACTGAGCAAGCCGATGAGGCTGCTATGTAAGCTGAACAACAAAACTGAGGGCTAACAAGGCTACATAACATCCCCACTACATACAACTATCTATAGACCTTTATGGTGTATGAGCTATAGAAAAGACAGGACAAGGGCCCGTCATCATTGTCACGACCCGACTAGGGGCCATGATGGGTACCTGGGGCTAACCACCGAGCACCACTCATTCAATTACTTATCGTACTCATTAAGCATACATTCATTAATTTATAGTCAATCATAGGAAAACTATTTTTCATTTGGAAACATAATTACTTTTATATACATAAGCCCTTCGGCTAACAAAATAATAATATAGGTACAATAGTAACATTGTGAGACCATACTACCCAGACATACGTATCTACGAGCCTCTACTAGAGTACTAGACATATGGACGG
The DNA here is from genome assembly GCF_019175385.1 of Lycium barbarum. NCBI lineage: Eukaryota > Viridiplantae > Streptophyta > Magnoliopsida > Solanales > Solanaceae > Lycium > Lycium barbarum. Next base: position 84,472,338 of record NC_083339.1, on the reverse strand, counting down.
GACAAGACCCCCTCGTGCCCAAAATACATATACATATACATACTCAAAAGAATAAATCAAATAGCACCTCCGGAATAATGAAGTGGTCCTGTAAGTCTGCTGATAACTTCTACGGGTCTGGATCACCTCCCTATCTACCTGTGGGCATGAACACAGCGTCCAAAGAAAACGGACGTCAGTACAAACATTGTACTGAGTATGTAAGGCATGAATGAAATGAACAAGATAGAGAAAACATGCGTGACAAGGTGAAGATACAACCTGTGTAACTTTTAAGGGTGGATACATTTCATACATACATCATATATATAATCATAGTACATATATCACCATAGCGCATACATCGGCGTATCATATAAATCATCATCGTTAACCCCCGTCCGGGTAACCATCATATGCCACCCACTAGTGGTGATCATGCCCGGCCCTCTAGGCTCGGTGTAAACAGAGCAGCCCGCCTTAGCGGTGACATGCCCGGCCATTTAGGTATGGTGGAATCGTATGCAGCCCGCCTTTGCGGTGACATGCCCGGACAACTAGGCGCGGTGGAATCGTATCGTCATATAATCAATCATGACCTCATCAATTATTGCACATCTCATAGGCATATCATAACTTAACATCATCATACATTCATCATTAATCCTACAGTAGAACATGGAGGTAACCATGGCTATGTCGAGGTGACGTAAGGTCGTAAACCCCCGACTACGTTATGGAGTGATCATAATCGTCATATCTCACATTGGAGAGACTAGCATTTTAAGGTGAGTGTACCCAAGGAAAATTGTCACGACATAACAGGAGGGCCGCGACATGCACCCGGTGCTAGCCCACCCGGGCACCCCTTAGCGTATCTTTATACTTACATCTAGGTGAGCCACATACTAAATCGTACATTTCCATTCATCAATCATACTAGTCCCATTGGACAATAATACCTCTATATCATCATTGGCATCTATGCCCATATCAATGTACAGAAGCCGGCAAGGCTAACAAAATGAAATCCAAAATATAGGCCGACAAGGCCAAACACAGCTAACCATATACACATGTCTACGAGCCTCTAAGAAGAGTATGTTATATCATATAGGCGGGACAGGACCCCCCTATGCCTATAAATATGTACACAAAAGAATAAGTACCAAAAGCTATTGCTCCGAATGAAATGGAGCTCCGCTATGTAGTCCCTGAGAAATGTAGCTATGGGCAAAGTCTGTCTCCTTAGGCACCTGCGGGCATGAGGCAGCGTCCATAACAAAAGGACTTCAGTACGAAGAATGTACTGAGTATGTAAAGCATGATCAATATCAATATAAAAACATAATAAGCGACATGAGAAATAGCATTAGATGGGAGAAAGTAGAATCATCGTCATAAGCACTTACTTGCTTTTCATAGGGACTTTCCATTTCTAACGCGTATTCGTGTACATACATCCATAGCCGTATCCGTACTCATTTACATTTCGTATCCATACTCATATCCATATACATATCCTTATTCACTTTCATATCATATACATATTCTTCCTCGTATTCGTATTCATACTCATATCTATATCATATAATAGCATTTACATAGCATGCCCGACCACGAAGGTTTGGTGTTTCAGATACCCGACCACGGCTAGGCTCGGTTATCATACATACTTGGCTAACCAAGGCTCAAGGTTACACATACCTGGCCCTACCAAGGCTTCAGGGTTATCCCTACCATCTGCAGAGGTGTGCACGCGTTACATAAATATATACATATTCTACCCGGCATTATAAGCTCGGGGTTCCATAATAGTCATACATAGATACATATACATAATAGTTCATAAGCATCTTTACTATTATCATCACTATCATTATCGTCATCGCTATTATTGTCGTTATCGTATCGTTATCACTATCATCGTCGTTCATTACATCTATCCTTATAGGATTACTCGTCATATGAGGAACTTAGTACCATCGTAACATATCAAGAGTCATAAGCTTAATAGGTTTTGAAGATAGAGTCATTTGGAGGACATCATAGACTTATAAAAGATTTAGAAGATTGGCCAAAGAACCATGCCTTATGAAAGAAGGGTTAGCCTTACATACCTTTCCGTTCAACTATTCTACCACTTGCATGTTCTCCTTCAACAATCAATGTTTCTACCTTCATTAAAGTCATACTATCATTAGAAATCGATAGCTAGCATACACGACTAAAGCTAGAGAAAATTGGACAGCATCTCCTTTATTTATAGAACATTCCTCCATATCGTATATCAACTCCAAACGTCAATAATACATTCACAATATCATAACAATAGCCTTTATTCATCCACATTATCTATATTTCTCAATTCGCTTCCAATCACCCATATCCATGGTCATAACACACGACTATGTTCATTCATGTACACTACCTATCCCGTGTTCTTAACATCATTTATAACATATCAATATCACAACACATCAGGAAGCATGACTCAATTCAAGCTATTACTCAAAATGGCACTATTTCACATTCATGACCCATTTTTCTACATTCTTCTACAATTCAAGTATTTCAACTTTCAAATACCTTAAACAAAATGGAAATACCATAAATATTACCTTAGATGTTGCAGGAACAAGCTTTGGATGGAAATACTTCACTTGTGCCAAAACCCTAATTCATCTCAAATGAGATTTCTTGACTTGGATGATCTCTTAATGGGTTTCTTACACTTGATTCACTTAGTTTATGTTGTTGATCACTAATACCTATTGAATTCTTGTGGAATAAATGTAAAGAGATGTTTTAGAGAGAAGGGGTGTGATATGGAAATGAAATGAAATAAGACTTGGATCCTTATTTAATGAACCAATCTGTCCCCGACCATATATATGGACCAACATACGGTCCGTACATTTTATACGGGCCGTATGTTTTGCCATATGTTTGGTCCAGTGAAGTGCGTCATTCTGGGCTGATTATACGGTCCAACATACGGACCGTATGTTTTATACGGCCAGTATGTTTGGCCGTATACTCCCAGTGATCCGAAGTTCATTTTCGTCGACTCGTTCGATCTCCAATCCTTATGGAACCTTCTTAGCACTTGTTTAACACCTCAATACCATTCTAAGGGATGTTATCAGTCTTCTCCAAGACATCATTAAATCCTCGTTAACTCGTTACTCGTAATTCCTTTTCGATACCTATCGTAAGCCTTGCCTTCTCTTTGTAAACTTTCTCCCCCTTTCTCGAACATCTTTGAAATCTTAATTAGGGTCATAAAATGTCATTCCTTACTTATCGAAATATTGTATACTTCGTGCTTTTCGTTAGACTATTCACTGTGCATTAATGGAAAATTTTCCGAGGTGTAACATTCTCCCCCCTTAAGAACATTCGTCCTCGAATGTTAAGTCGTCGGGGATTCTATAAAAATTTCGCCAGAGTTTCCCCAGTAATATGGTACTACCATCCTGTCACAATATCCCATAATATCAATGCCTCACAGGGCCACAACATAATAGCAATAGAATTTGGCCACACACGACCCAAAAGCATAAAAGGAAAAAATACATACCTTATGACCATGATATCTCATCTTGGATTTCTTCTAAGGGCTCAAATAAATACGGGTACTTGGATCGCATAATTTCTTCCACTTCCCATGTCATTTCTTCTAGTTTATTGTTTGTCCATAAAACCTTGACTGAGGCCACTTCTTTGTTTCTAAGCCTCCGTACTTGCCTATCTAGTATGGCAATAGGTACCTCTTTATAAGTCAGCTTTTCTGTCACTTGAACATCATTTACTAGCACGATCCTAGTAGGATCTCCAACACATTTACGAAGCATCGAGACATGGAAAACTGGGTGAACTGACTTCAAATCAAGAGGTAGATCTAACTCATAGGCCACTTTTCCTATTTTGCGCACAATCTCATAAGGCCCAATGTACCGGGGACTAAGCTTCCCCTTTTTGCCAAATCTCATTTGTCACGACCCAACCTCGTAGGCCATGACTAGTGCCCGAGCTGGGCACTCAAACGCATTCTAGTATATGGCAGAAGCCGACAAGGCTTTATTTCAAATTTAGCTAATTTTTAGAAAAATTTCGGCAGAGTTTCCTTTGTTTTACGGACTATCCCAAATACCCTGCACGCAGAAAATACCAACAAAGGCCTCACAGGGCCAACAAAGCAACATCTAAATATATGCGGACCGGCCGCCGCGGCGAAGGGGATCGCCCAAACACAACACATACACATATCTGTACAGAAAGATCCCAACCCACGAACATGTCCACAGACCTCTAAACAGACCGACAGAATCATATGACGGGACAGGGCCCCGCCGTACCCATGAACGAGAATATACATATATAGAAGTGACAGACTATACCAAAAGATGGCTCTGGATAAAAGAGCGCTCCAAAAATAGCAGAATGAGATCCTAAGCGGACGGGTCAGCAAACCTGTCGTCGGTACCTGTGCGGCATGAAAACGCAGCCCCCGAAGAAAGGGGGTCAGTACGAAATATGTACTAAATATGTAAAGCCTGAGCTGCAGAAACAAAATCATAACTGGTGCAGAACATACAGAAAGTAACCGAAAAATCCAAAGTATCAGATACATATTTCCAAAACATGCAGAGTGTGTACAGAACATATGTCATATCAAATCCGGCCCCTGCCAAGGGACTCGGCAGACAGAACGTGGCCACCCTCCCGACGCTGGTGCCACAACACAGAAGAATCAGAATAGGGGCATAACCCCGTAACATAATATGTCATATCAGATGGCCATAGTAAATCATATCAGAACAACCGTACATGGCACAGCATACTCCACAAACCCATGTACGTATATACCTGCCCCCTCACATCGAGGCACGACGAACAATGCAGGGGATTTCGCTTGACAACATATCCTGGCCCGGGCTCAGTGTGGGAAACATTGGGGCATCCACGAATAGAGTAGTGAGAAACTAATGCAAGTAAAATATCATAAATGTTTCCATAGACTCGATGAGGCATATCAAAGACAAACCGATCCGATGAAGTCGGAAGGAATCATAGTAAATGAGTTTCGAGTATCAAAACAATTTATCAGACTTAATGGAATATTTAAAACCATATTAGTTAGGTAATTAGAAGGGTAGTCGAAACGTTTCTTTCAAAAATCGTTCAAAAAGGGGACTTTAGTACATTAAGGGCAAAACCGGGAATAGCGGGCCCACCTCGGAACAAGCAAGGCGGTGGGCTCAACTTATGCCCTTTAAGCTTATGGGGTCACCTATAAAGGTTCTACGGACATTCTATAGCTTTTCAAGGAGTTTAGAGAAAGTCTACATACTTTCAGGAAAAGCATATCAAAATGGTTCAATTCTACTGAAGGAAAAACTGAGATTTTCTCTTGCGGATTCCGATGGCCAAGAAGGTCTTTTGAGGCCCGAATCCGATCCTAAAACACTTAGACATGCCAAAAGAAGGATCGGGGTAGCTTTACATACCTTTCAAGGTCCTTACGCCTTTCTAAACTCACTTCCCGTTTCGTCAAAAATCTGCAAATGGTCAAGTTTGCCAATTGTAAGCTATAGATGCTACAAATTCAATTCAACTCTTATTTGTCCACCGAAATTTCGGCAGCACTTCCCCTATACATATAGCACCCCCGAGAACTTAACTCGGTTCACAATCATCAACAACAACCCATGCAACAACATCAACATCAACAACAACATTAGAAACACAATACGGCAACACTAGTTCTACTTGCCGACATAATGTCATAACCTTTACTTTAACCTTAACTTTCAAACTATTCTCAACAATTTCGCATTCATTATCAATCTAGATTATCACAACATAGTTTAAAAGCATTTCATATCGTTTTCCACAAGACATTCATACGATATACATAATATACAAACTTCCACGAAAGCCACATTTCATCCGAAGCTTCTAATCTTTAGCATATTTATTCATAACATGTTTCCGTCTTCCAAGTTCATCAACAATCATCATAATTTGTACCTTAGCAACCTAATTTCCATAACGACATAAAATCATACTAAGACGACATAAGCTCCTACATTCCATTTCAATGCAAAACTTACATTATTCTACCTTCATTTACATTGCAAGAATCACAACAACACAACTAACATATTAAACAACATTAATCCATCGTTATTTCATCACAAACTACGGCCAACATGGGAATTTTCCAACTTCAACCAAATTCTTTCAACTTTCATTTCCAATGTAATTTCCATCATAACCACAACTAGAATACGACATAAAATTCAACACACTATAGGTATTCACATATACACACACACGGCTACATGCATATATATATACCCACTTTGCAAACTTCCATTTCTGTATGCTTTCAACTCATTTCTACATACTACAACACAACCAAGCCTTCATAACATAATAAAAAGGGATGAATTCTTACCTTTTTCTCCAATCTTCTTCACTTGTCCAAAGTGTGAGATTGATGAATCTAGTGCTCAACCTTCCGAAGCAACTACACCAAGTTGTAGAGGACACTTAACTTAGTAGAAAAACCACAAGATAGCAATTTTTGGAACAAGATTTTTGAAGGTGATTTTTGCAAGCTTAGGGCCGAATGGTCTCCTTATTTTTGCTCTTCTTTTGTTTGTTCTCTCTTTCTTGCTTCTTGAGAATTCTAAGGGATAAGGACATCATATATTAATTTAATCACATGGAAAATTTCATTAATTCTTGGTGGATTTGGGCCTCACTTGGCCGGCCACCCCTTAAGCATTGGGCCTTAATTTTTTTCATCCAATTTTGAGCCCAATGACTTATGGATCAAATTTTGTAATTCCCGAAACTAATTTCCGAAATTCGAAATTTGCCCTTGGCCTTTTCCAACACTTCCTTATTAATATTCCTTCATAAACAACTCATGTGTTAACTAAAATTAATTATGACCTTATTTCTCACAAGTTACAATTATTTCCAATTTTCCAAATATGTGAAAACACGGGATATAACATCCTCCCCTCCTTTAGAACATTCGTCTTCGAATGTAAAATTAATCTTATAGGGTTTGAAAACACTTTGGGGGAGTTCATGGTTACAAACAACACATATGATATACGATTGGCATTGAAAATGAAATTAAGTAGGCATTCAAGGTTACCTGTGGTCATAGGGAACAGATGAGGATATTTCTTCTTCATTTCTTCCTCGGACTCCCAGGTCATTTCCTCCCTATTCTCGTTCCGCCACAGTACCTTAACAGAGGCTACATCCTTATTACGGAGCCTCCGTACCTGACGGTCCAAAATAGCTACGGGCTGCTCCTCATAAGATAACTGCTCCGTCACCTGAATATCATCCGCAGGAAATATCCTGGAGGGATCACCAATGCATTTGCGGAGCATAGACACATGGAATATCGGATGTACCGCTTCCAAATCAGATGGCAGATCTAACTCATATGCGACATTTCCAATTTTCCGCACAATCAGATAAGGCCCAATATAACGCGGACTAAGCTTGCCCTTTCTGCCGAACCGCATTACGCCTTTCATAGGCGATACCTTCAGAAATACCCAATCACCAACCTGGAATTCCAAAGGACGACGCCGTTTATCAGCGTATGATTTCTGTCGACTCTGGGCTGCCAATAGTCACTCTCGGATAAGTTTCACCTTATCAACTGCCTGCTGGACCATATCTGGGCCGCTTAATTCTGTCTCGCCAATATCAAACCAGCCAATAGGTGACCTGCATTTCCTACCATATAAAGCCTCGTACGGAGCCATCTGGATGCTGGAATGGTAGCTGTTATTATAAGAAAATTCAATCAATGGCAAGTGATCCTCCCAGCTACCTCTGAAATCAATAACACAGGCTCGCAACATATCTTCAAGCGTCTGGATAGTGCGCTCAGCCTGTCCGTCACTCTGAGGATGGAAAGCTGTGCTCAGGCTCAGCTGAGTCCCTAATCCTTCCTGAAAAGATCTCCAGAAGTTCGCCGTGAACTGAGCACCTCTGTCAGTGATAATAGATATAGGAACTCCATGAAGCTTCACTATCTCTTTAATATAAAGCCTGGCATAATCCTCGGCGGAATAAGTAGTCCTGACGGGGAGAAAATGGGCTGATTTTGTCAGCCTATCAACAATAACCCAGATGGAATCATACTTCCGTGGAGTGCGAGGCAACCCTGTAATGAAGTCCATATTAATGATCTCCCACTTCCACGTCGGAATTTCCATTTCCTGCAACAGTCCACCCGGCTTCTGGTGTTCAATCTTGACCTGCTGACAATTGGGACACTGGGCGACGAACTCTGCGATGTCCCGTTTCATGCCATCCCACCAGTATAAGCATCGGAGATCATGGTACATCTTCGTAGACCCAGGATGGACCGAATAGCGAGCATAGTGTGCCTCGCTCATAACCTGCTGCCGAAGACCTGCAATGTCAGGTACACACAACCTACCCCTGAATAATAAAGTCCCGTCTGGAGTGAACTCGAACGGAGTCTTCTCCTTATCATAGGTTGTGTCTCTGTATTGTGCCAAAACAGGATCTTCATATTGATGCCATTTGATATCTTCCTTAATAGATGATTCAGAAACCCCTCGGACAGAAATCCGTGTACCTCCAGAATCGGCCAGACGAACCCCAAGATTAGCCAACTGATGAATGTCACGTACTATCTCTCTCCTGTCTGGATGTAAATCTACCAGGCTGCCCATAGATTTCCGGCTAAGCGCATCTGCAACAACATTAGCCTTTCCCGGATGATACAGAATATCCACATCATAGTCTTTCAGGAGCTCCAGCCACCTCCGCTACCGCAAATTAAGCTCTTTCTGCCTGAAAATATACTGGAGACTCTTATGATCTGTATAGATATCAACATGAACGGCATATAAATAATGTCTCCATATCTTCAGGGCATGGATCACCGCTGCAAGCTCCAGATCGTGAGTAGGATAATTCTTTTCATGCTTTTTCAATTGCCGAGAAGCATAAGCTATAACTCTGCCGTGCTGCATCAATACACAGCCCAATCCTACGCCAGAAGTATCACAATAAATAACATATCCATCGGGTCCCTCTGGAAGAGTCAGAACTGGGGCTGTAGTCAGCTTCTCTTTCAGCAACTGGAAGCTTCGTTCACAAGCATCAGTCCACTGGAACTTGGCTCCCTTCTGAGTTAGCCTTGTCAAAGGCGCTGAAATCGAAGCAAACTTTTCCACAAATCTTCTGTAATAGCCTGCTAACCCCAGGAAACTACGTACCTCTGTGGGCGTCGTGGGTCTGGGCCAATTTTTCACGGCATCAATCTTCTGTGTATCCACCCGGACACCATCAGCTGCAATAATATGGCCCAGGAATGCCACTGAAGCCAGCCAGAATTCACATTTAGAAAATTTGGCATATAATTTCTGATGCTGAAGTACCCCTAATACCGCTCTCAGATGATCTGCGTGCTCTGCCTCGGACCGAGAATAGACCAGAATGTCATCGATAAATACAATTACGAACATATCCATGAATGTCCTGAATACCCGGTTCATTAGATCCATGAATACCGCAGGAGCATTAGTCAGCCCAAAAGACATAACTCTGAATTCATAATGCCCATATCTGGTCCGGAATGCTGTCTTAGGAATATCGGCCTCCCGTACCCGTACCTGATGATAGCCAGACCGAAGATCTATCTTCGAAAAATACTTGGCGCCCTGCAACTGATCAAACAAATCGTCAATTCTGGGGAGGGGGTATTTATTCTTTATGGTTACCTTATTCAGCTGTCGATAATCAATACACATACGCAACGACCCGTCTTTCTTACGCACATATAATACCGGGGCTCCCCAAGGTGAAGTGCTGGGTCTAATGAAGCCTTTTTCTAACAGATCTTTCAACTGCTCTTTAAGTTCTTTCAATTCTGCCGGTGCCATTCTGTACGGGGGAATAGATATCGGCTGAGTATCTGGAAGCAAATCAATAGTAAAATCTATCTCCCGCTCTGGAGGAAGGCCTGGAAGCTCTTCTGGGAACACATCTGGAAATTCATTAACCACGGGAACTGACTGAAGAGTCGGCGTTTCTTCTGTCAAGTCTTGTACCCGAACCAGATGATAAAAATAACCCTTTCTGATCATTTTCTTCGCCTTAAGGTATGAAATAAACTTACCTTTCGGTGATGCTGTATTACCGGCCCATTCTATAACTAGCTCCCCAGGAAACTGGAAACGAACTACCTTATTTTAGCAATCAACATTAGCATAACAGGAGGCTAGCCAGTCCATTCCCATAATAACATCGAACTCGACCATATCTAACTCCACCAGATCTGCCTTAGTGTCACGGCCACATACAATTACAGAACAGTTCTTATATACCTGTTTTGCTACAATAAAGTCCCCAATCGGTGTGGCTACCTCAAACGGCTCTATAGGTTCAGACGTTATACCAATTTTATTAGCAACCAGAGGCGAAATATATGACAAGGTCGAACCTGGATCAATCAATGCATACACAGACCGAGAGAAAACCAATAATGTACCTGTAACGACATTAGGCGATGCCTCCTAATCTTGGCAGCTGGACAGAGCATAAATGCGGTTCGAAGGACCGCTAGTACTAGAAGCTCCACCACAGCCTCTGCCGCGACCCGCTGGTGCTGAAGTACCTGGCCCCGTAGGGCGCATAGCCACTGATGAAGATGAAGACCCGACGGCTGATCCGGTAGGCTACGCTGCACCACCCAAACTACCCTTATACGGGCAATCTCTCACAGAATGGCCCTGGCGGCCACAAGAAAAACATGCACCGGTGGCTCTGTAGCACTCCCCAGGATGGTATCTGCCACAGTAAGAACACTGAGGCCTAGGTGGCCTCGTCTGACCAGAACCCCTGTCTGTTCGCGAACCTGAAGGCCTGGAGCTCTGACCTGCTCCTAAATAACCTGGGCTATCAAATCTGCGACCTGTAGGCTGTGGAGGTGCGCTCTGTGCTGGCTGGGATAGATGTCTGCTAGGCTGCTGCGGCTGCTGAGGCTGCCTGCCCCGAGAATCTCCAGAATACCCAGATGATCTAGCCCTCTTGGGCTGTCTCCGATCCTGGCTCCTATCAGGATGACGCTCCCTATGACGGTCCTCCATGCCCTGGGTGTGGGCCTGAATCCGGGCAATATCCATGCCGGGCTGAGCAGCCAATACCAAACAACTATCGACAAAATAACGGTCCAGCCCCATAATGTACCTGTGCATCCTGTCAGCCATAGTAGCTACCACAGCAGGTGCGTATCGGGCCAATGAGTCGAACTCCATACTATACTCTCGAACACTGCGACCCCTCTACCTCAGCAATAAGAATCTGTCAGCCTTGGCCCGCCGTAACTCCGGAGGCAGAAAGTGGCTAAGAAAAGCCTGAGAAAAATCATCCCAAACTGCCGGGGGAGCGCCATCGCCTCTGGATAACTCCCATGACTCGTACCAATTTGCCGCTACATCATATAACCGGTACGAAGCCAATGCAACTGACTCTGTCTCGGAAGCATTAATAAACTGTAAGGTGCGCCGCATCTTCCTGATGAACTCCTCGGGATCCTCCTCGGGCTTTGTCCCGAAGAACTCTGGAGGGCCACAAGTCAAGAACTCACGGGCTCTCGAGCTGTCACGCCTGTAAGCCCGGTCACCTCCCAGTCCGTGCCCCTGAACCTGTCCTGCCACAAGTCTAGTCAATAGCTGGACTGCCTCTCTCATAGTCTGATCCTCAGTCCCTGGCCGTGGAGCTGGAGGCTCAAGTACTGGAATCTCGGGAGCTGGCGGTGGAGCCGCCCCTCGACCTGCAGCTGCTGCTGCTCCAATCTCCTCTACGTGTGGCGGTGTGGAAGAGCCCTCTGCCGGGGGCAAAATATCAGGAGCAATATGAGCATGGGCCCTGGTAACCCTGTGGGCCTGACTAGTCTCTCCCACAGCTGCTGCCTTGGCCTTTTGGGCTGCTGTCGCCTTCTTTGGAGGCATAACTGCAAATGTAACAATTCGTTAGGGAGGAATCATCCTGATAACACAGCTCTATCGCACGATCTAACACAGAAAGAAGGGTAGTATGCTAAATGCCCTGTAGCCTCCTGTTTATAGGTGTGGTGCACAACACACCGATAAACAAGACTCTACTAGACACGGTCTGTAGACATTCCGAGGACGAACCTGGCTCTGATACCACTTTTGTCACGACCCAACCCCGTAGGCCGCGACTAGTGCCCGAGCTGGGCACTCAAACGCATTCTAGTATATGGCAGAAGCCGACAAGGCTTTATTTCAAATTTAGCTAATTTTTAGAAAACTTTCGGCAGAGTTTCCTTTGTTTTACGGACTATCCCAAATACCCTGCACGCAGAAAATACCAACAAAGGCCTCACAGGGCCAACAAAGCAACATCTAAATATATGCGGACCGGCCGCGGCGGCGAAAGGGATCGCCCAAACACAACACATACACATATCTGTACAGAAAGATCCCAACCCACGAACATGTCCACAGACCTCTAAACAGACCGACAGAATCATATGACGGGACATGGCCCCGCCGTACCCATGAACGAGAATATACATATATAGAAGTGACAGACTATACCAAAAGATGGCTCTGGATAAAAGAGCGCTCCAAAAATAGCAGAATGAGATCCTAAGCGGACGGGTCAGCAAACCTGTCGTCGGTACCTGCGCGGCATGAAAACGCAGCCCCCGAAGAAAGGGGGTCAGTACGAAATATGTACTGAATATGTAAAGCCTGAGCTGCAGAAACAAAATCATAACTGGTGCAGAACATACAGAAAGTAACCGGAAAATCCAAAGTATCAGATACATATTTCGAAAACATGCAGAGTGTGTACAGAACATATGTCATATTAAATCCGGCCCCTGCCAAGGGACTCGGCAGACAGAACGTGGCCACCCTCCCGACGCTGGTGCCACAACACAGAAGAATCAGAATAGGGGCATAACCCCGTAACATAATATGTCATATCAGATGGCCATAGTAAATCATATCAGAACAACCGTACATGGCACAGCATACTCCACAAACCCATGTACGTATATACCTGCCCCCTCACATCGAGGCACGACGAACAATGCAGGGGATTTCGCTTGACAACATATCCTGGCCCGGGCTCAGTGTGGGAAACATTGGGGCATCCACGAATAGAGTAGTGAGAAACTAATGCAAGTAAAATATCATAAATGTTTCCATAGACTCGATGAGGCATATCAAAGACAAACCGATCCGATGAAGTCGGAAGGAATCATAGTAAATGAGTTTCGAGTATCAAAACAATTTATCAGACTTAATGGAATATTTAAAACCATATTAGTTAGGTAATTAGAAGGGTAGTCGAAACGTTTGTTTCAAAAATCGTTCAAAAAGGGGACTTTAGTACATTAAGGGCAAAACCGGGAATAGCGGGCCCACCTCGGAACAAGCAAGGCGGTGGGCTCAACTTACGCCCTTTAAGCTTATGGGGTCACCTATAAAGGTTCTACGGACATTCTATAGCTTTTCAAGGAGTTTAGAGAAAGTCTACATACTTTCAGGAAAAGCATATCAAAATGGTTCAATTCTACTGAAGGAAAAACTGAGATTTTCTCTTGTGGATTCCGATGGCCAAGAAGGTCTTTTGAGGCCCGAATCCGATCCTAAAACACTTAGACATGCCAAAAGAAGGATCGGGGTAGCTTTACATACCTTTCAAGCTCCTTACGCCTTTCTAAACTCACTTCCCGTTTCGTCAAAAATCTGCAAATGGTCAAGTTTGCCAATTGTAAGCTATAGATGCTACAAATTCAATTCAACTCTTATTTGTCCACCGAAATTTCGGCAGCACTTCCCCTATACATATAGCACCCCCGAGAACCTAGATCGGCTCACAATCATCAACAACAACCCAAGCAACAACAACCCAAGCAACAACAACATTAGAAACACAATACGGCAACACTAGTTCTACTTGCCGACATAATGTCATAACCTTTACTTTAACCTTAACTTTCAAACTATTCTCAACAATTTCACATTCATTATCAATCTAGATTATCACAACATAGTTTAAAAGCATTTCATATCGTTTTCCACAAGATATTCATACGATATACATAATATACAAACTTTCCACGAAAGCCACATTTCATCCGAAGCTTCTAATCTTTAGCATATTTATTCATAACATGTTTCCGTCTTCCAAGTTCATCAACAATCATCATAATTTGTACCTTAGCAACCTAATTTCCATAACGACATAAAATCATACTAAGACGACATAAGCTCCTACATTCCATTTCAATGCAAACTTACATTATTCTACCTTCATTTACATTGCAAGAATCACAACAACACAACTAACATATTAAACAACATTAATCCATCGTTATTTCATCACAACCTACGACCAACATGGGAATTTTCCAACTTCAACCAAATTCTTTCAACTTTCGTTTCCAATGTAATTTCCATCATAACCACAACTAGAATACGACATAAAATTCAACACACTATAGGTATACACATATACACACACACGGCTACATGCATATATATATATACCCACTTTGAAAACTTCCATTTCTCTATACTTTCAACTCATTTCTACATTCTACAACACAACCAAGCCTTCATAACATAATAAAAAGGGATGAATTCTTACCTTTTTCTCCAATCTTCTTCACTTGTCCAAAGTGTGAGATTGATGAATCTAGTGCTCAACCTTCCGAAGCAACTACACCAAGTTGTAGAGGACACTTAACTTAGTAGAAAAACCACAAGATAGCAATTTTTGGAACAAGATTTTTGAAGGTGATTTTTGCAAGCTTAGGGCCGAATGGTCTCCTTATTTTTGCTCTTCTTTTGTTTGTTCTCTCTTTCTTGCTTCTTGAGAATTCTAAGGGATAAGGACATCATATATTAATTTAATCACATGGAAAATTTCATTAATTCTTGGTGGATTTGGGCCTCAGTTGGCCGCCACCCCTTAAGCATTGGGCCTTAATTTTTTTCAACCAATTTTGAGCCCAATGACTTATGGATCATATTTTGTATTTCCCGAAACTAATTTCCGAAATTCCAAATTTGCCCTTGGCCTTTTCCAACACTTCCTTATTAATATTCCTTCATAAACAACTCATGTGTTAACTAAAATTAATTATGACCTTATTTCTCACAAGTTACAATTATTTCCAATTTTCCAAATATGTGAAAACACGGGATATAACATCATTACACCCTTCATCGGTGACACTTTCAAGAATACCCAATCTTTCACTTGGAACTCTAAGTCCCTTCGACGATTATCCGCATAGGACTTTTGACGACTTTGGGCTGCTAATAACCGATCTTGTATGAGCTTGATTTTCTCAATGGCTTGCTGGACCAAGTCTGGCCCTATCAATTTTGTATCTCCTGCCTCGAACCACCCAATTGGGGATCTACACTTTCGCCCATATAAAGCCTCATACGGTGCCATTTGAATGCTAGAATGATAACTATTGTTATAAGCAAATTCAATGAGTGGCAAGTCATCATCCCAATTACGCCCAAAATATATCATACATGCCCGTAACATATCTTCAAGAGTCTGAATAGTACGTTTAACTTGTCCATCAGTCTGCGGATGAAATGCCGTGCTAAGGCTCACTTGGGTCCCTAAACCCTCTTGGAAGGACTTCCAAAAATTAGTTGTAAACTGTGTCCCTCGATCAAAGATAATAGATGTTGGGACACCATGGAGTCGCACTATCTCTCTAATATAAAGCTTTGCATAATCTTCCGCCACATATGTCGTTCTGACTGGTAAGAAATGAGCTGACTTCATGAGTCTATCCACAATCACCCATATAGAATCATACTTACGTCGAGAACGGGGTAAGCCTGTAATGAAGTCCATATTAATTACTTCCCACTTCCAAGTTGGAATTTCTATAGCTTGCAACAATCTGCCCGGCTTTTGGTGCTCAATTTTCACTTGTTGACAGTTGGGACATTGAGCTACGAATTTCGCTATATCTTTCTTCATTCCATTCTACCAATATATAGATCTAAGATCATGGTACATTTTCGTCACTCCAGGATGAATAGAATAACGGGAGCAATGAGCTTCTCTCAATATTTTATGGCATAAACCTGCCACATCGGGATCACATAATCTGCCTTGGAATCAAAGAACTCCATCTTCTGAAATCTCAAATGATGACTCCTCCATCTGAGGGAGTGTATCTTTGTAATGCATTAGCATGGAATCTTCGTACTATCGCTTTTTCAGTTCCGCTACTACCGACGAGATTGCTGAATTCTGAATGGAAGTTCCCCTGCTCCCTGAGTCCACTACTCGAACTCTTAGGCTAGCTAACTGTTGGAGCTCACGAGCCATTTTTTTTCTCTGGTCGTACATCACACAAACTCCCCATCGATCTACGGCTAAGAGCATCAGCCATAACATTTGCCTTTCCGGGGTGATATATGATATCAACATCATAATCCTTTAGCAATTCCAACCATCATCGTTGTCGCAAATTCTACTCTTTCTGCTTGAAGATATACTGAAGGCTCTTATGATCTGTATAAATATCCACACGGACACCATATAAATAATGTCTCCATATCTTTAATGCATGAACCACGGCAGCCAATTCTTGGTCATGGGTTGGATAATTTTTCTCATCTTTCCGTAATTGCCTTGAAGCATACACAATCACCTTACCATGTAGCATCAACACACTGCCCAGCCCAATGTCTGAAGCATCACAATAAACAACATATCCTTCCAATCCCTCTGGAAGTGTCAGGACCTGGGAAGAAGTCAATCTATCTTTTAACTCTTAGAAACTACGTTCACAAGCATCTGTCCAGGGAAACTTTGCTCATTTCTTGGTCAACTTTGTGAGTGGTGCAGAAATAGAAGAAAAATCCTCAACAAACCTCTGAACCCAATCGGCATGGACCCCAATGCAACTTCCCACACTGGGAACATCGTGGCACGTGTGACCTCGCCTGACTAGAATCACCTCTAAACTGAGATCTCGAAAAGCTCTGACTCAGCCCGGAATGAGTGGATCTATAAAATCTCTGGCCTCAAAGCCGTGGAGGCGCACTAGTCAAAGAATAGCTCGAATGCCTAGAAACCTGTTGTCTGTTCCTGCCTCTAAACTCACCCATCGGACCCGAAGATCTAGTTCTCTTGCTATGTCCCTTATAATGCTCACGCTCACTTCTTTGCTATTGTAGACTTTCTTCCAAATTTTGAGCATGGGCATGAATATGTGAAATATCCATATTGTCCTGAAGGGACGCAATCAAGCACCTATCCATCAAATGTGGCCCTAGGCCTTTCACAAATCGGTGTACCCGGTCACCCATATCCGCTACCACGGCCGAAGCATACCTGGCCAAAGAATCGAAGCAAAGACTATACTCTAAAGAACTCATGCTACCTTGCTTCAAATTCAAGAATTTATCGGCTCTAGCTCGCCGAACTTCTGGAGGCATATAATGTCGGAGGAAAGCATCAACAAATTCTTGCCATACCGGGGGAGGTGCATTGGCTCCCCGTGAAGCCATCCAAGCCGTGTACTAATGGATCGAGACATCTCTCAATCTATATGATGCTAACTCCACCGATTCGGTGTCCGAAGCATGTATCAAATGAAGCGTCCTCAACATTCCATCAATAAAATTCTGAGGGTCCTCATCCGGCTTTGATCCAAAGAATTCCAGAGGGTTTAAGCAAATGAAATCACGGGCCCTTGCGCTAACATCCCTATCACCTTGCCTTGCATTTTGCCGCTGAGTCTGAGCAACACCAAATTGAGTAAGTAAATGAATGGCCTCTTTTACATCTTGGCCTGAAGCATCCGGGGGAGGAGTCAGAGGTGCTGGAGCTGGAGCTGAGGCTCCCTCACACTCCTCAGAAATAGGCACTGTCTGGGAGGACTGAGATTGAGCCGTATTCTGCGACTCACTTTCCTCTACAACTGCTGGCGGTGCTCTTTCAGCCCGTTTGTTTGCCGCGGTCTTGCCCTTTTGGGCTGCTGTAGCCTTTCTCTTTACAGGCGTCTCTGAAATACACAATACACGGTTGAGGAGAAGGAAGTTCTTATATCGTAGCTTTATCGCACGATGTTATGAAGAAAGAAGGTCAATCATTCCTAAAATGCCCGCAGCCTCTTGTTTATAAGTGTGGCGTGCAACACACCCAAAACCAAGACTCTACTAGACACGGCTCGTAGACATGTGTATATGGTTAGCTGTGTTTGGCCTTGTCTGCCTATATTTTGGATTTCATTTTGTTAGCCTTGCCGGCTTCTGTACATTGATATGGGCATAGATGCCAATGATGATATAGATGTATTATTCATCAATCGTACTAGTCCCATTGGACAATAATACCACTATATCATCATTGGCATCTATGCCCATATCAATGTACATATGCCGACGAGGCTAACAAAATGTAATCCAAAATATAGGCCGACAAGGCCAAACATATCTAACCATATACACATGTCTACCAGCCTTTAAGAAGAGTATGTCATACCATATAGGCGGGACAGGACCCCGCTATACCCATAAATATGTACACAAAAGAACAAGAACCAAAAGCTATAGCTTTGACTGAAATGGAGCTCCGCTATGTAGTCCCTGAGAAATGTAGCTATGGGCCAAGTCTGTCTCCCTAGGCACCTGCGGGCATGACGCAACATCCACAACAAAAGGACGTCAGTACGAAGAATGTACTGAGTATGTAAAGCATGATCAATATCAATACAAAAGCATAATAAGCGACATGAGAAATAGCATTAGATGGGAGAAAGTACAATCATCGTCATAAGCACTTACTTGCTTTTCATAGGGACTTTTCATTTCTAACGCGTATTCGTGTACATATATCCATATCTGTATCTGTACTCATTTACATTTCGTATCCATATTCGTACCCATATACATATCCTTATTCACATTCATATCATATACATATTCTTACTCGTATTTGTATTCATACTCATATCTACATCATATACATATTTATATCATATACATAGCATTTACATAGCATGCCCGACCATGAAGGTTCGGTGTTTCACATACCCGACCATGGCTAGGTTCGGTTATCATACATACTTGGCCAACCAAGGCTCAAGGTTACACATACCTGGCTCTACCAAGGCTTCAGGGTTATCTGTACCATCTGCAGAGGTTTGCGCACGTTACATAAATATATACATATTCTACCCGGCCCTTAATGCTCGGCGTTCCATAATAGTCATACATAGATAAATATACATAATAGCTCATAAGCATCTTTACTATTATCATCACTATCATTATCGTCATCATTAACGTCATTGCTATTATCGTCGTTATCGTATCGTTATCACTATCATCGTCGTTCATTACATCTATCCTTATAGGATTACTCGTCATATGAGGAACTTAGTACAATCGTAACATATTGAGAGTCATAAGCTTAATAGCTTTTGAAGATAGAGTCATTTGTAGGACATCATAGACTTATAAAAGATTTAGAAGATTGGCCAAAGAAGCATGCCTTATGAAAGAAGGGTTATCCTTACATACCTTACCATTCAACTATTCTACCACTTGCAGATTCTCCTTCAACGTTCACATTTCTACCTCCATTAAAGTCATACTATCATTAGAAATCGATAGCAAGCATACACGACTAAAGATAGAGAAAATTGAACAGCATCTCCTTTATTTATACAACATTCCTCCATATCGTATATGAACTCCCAAACGTCAATAATACATTCACAATATCATAACAATAGCCTTTATTCATCCACAGTATCTATATTTCTCAATTCGCTTCCAATCACCCATATCCATGGTCATAACACACGACTATGTTCATTCATGTACATTGCCTATCCCGTGTTCTTAACATTATTTATAACATATCAATATCACAACACATCAGGAATCATGACTCAATTCAAGCTATTACTCAAAATGGCACTATTCCACATTCATGACCTCTTTTTCTACATCCTTCTACAATCCAAGTATTTCAACTTTCAAATACCTTAAAGAACATGGAAATACCATAAATATTACCTTAGATGTTGTAGGAACAAGCTTTTGATGGAAATACTTCACTTGAGCCAAAACCTTAGTTCATCTCCAATGAGATTTCTTGACTTGGATCTTACACTTGATTCGCTTAGTTTATGTTGTTGATCACTAATACCTCTTGAATTCTTGTGGAATAAATATAGAGAGATGTTTTAGAGAGAAGGGGTGTGATATGTAAATGAAATGAAATAAGACTTGCATCCTTATTTAATGAACCAATCTGTCCCCGACCAGATATACGGACCAACATACGGCCCGTATAAAAATATACGGGCCGTATGTTTGGTCCAGCGAAGTGTGTTGTTTTGGGCTGATTATACGGTCCAACATACGGACCATTTGTTTTATACGGCCAGTATATTTGGCCGTATAATCCCCAGTGATCCGTAGTTCGTTTAAGTCGACTCGTTCGATCTCCAATCCTTATGGAACCTTCTTAGCACTTGTTTAACACCTCAATACCAATCTAAGAGACGTTATCACTCTTCTCCAAGACATCATTAAATCCTCGTTAACTCGTTACTCGCAATTCCTTTTTGATACCTATCGTAAGCCTTGGCTTCTCTTGGCAAACTTT
This sequence comes from Lycium barbarum, assembly GCF_019175385.1. Taxonomy (NCBI): domain Eukaryota; kingdom Viridiplantae; phylum Streptophyta; class Magnoliopsida; order Solanales; family Solanaceae; genus Lycium; species Lycium barbarum. The sequence continues at coordinate 84,451,629 of NC_083339.1, read as the reverse complement.
CTCCCCCTTTCTCGAACGTTTTTGAAATCTTAATTAGGGTCATCAAATGTCATTATTTACTTATGTATATACCGTATACTTTGTGCTCTTCGTTAGTCTATTCAGTGTGCATCAACATAAAAGTTTTCGAGTTGTAACAACAATCATCAATGGAATTATACTTAGGATCATTAGCTTCATGGACATCTTATATTACTCTAGGATTCTTCATACTTATATTCATCATCATCATTATCATACTTGTAACGTATCTCCTTTCTTTGTCATGTGCGTATACAGCTCTGTATAGTCATGGACTCATAATTGCCATTATATAGGAAGATCATAGAGAATTAGGAAGATTCATGCCTTAGAAGGAAAGGATTTGCCTTACATACCTTTTTCGTGTAGCTACTCTATCGTTTGATCGTTCTTCTTCGTTGCTCACGTCTTTACCTTCAAGGGAGTTCATACTCATATTAGATAATCGATAATATAAGCGTGTTTGAACTAAGCTAGAAAACAAAAGGGCAGCGTCTCCTTTATTTATACTACTTTCTCCATATCATACATCAACTCCCAAACGTTAATAACGACATTCAGAATATCATCATCAATAACTTTTATCAAATTCCTCATTATCCAATCCCCACAATTTCCTCTCAAAGTCATCCATACTCATGATCATAGCACAACATTACATTCATTCTCATCTAACATTTCTCTCATGCTCTCAACATCATTCATAACATTTTTATAAGCACAACATATCAAAGATCATGACTCATCTCAAGCTACTACTCAAAATCAGATTATTTTCATCTTTATAACCCATTTTCTATTTCCTTTCATAATCTAAGTCTTCCAGCCTCACAATACCTTAAACAACATGGACTGATCATGAAACTTACCTTAGATAGTGTGGGAATGAGCCTTGAGTGAAAATACTTCACTTGAGCCAAAACCCTAGTTTCACTCCCAAGAGAATTCTTGACTTGGTGGGACCCTAGTGAGCTTCTTGCACTTGATTCACTTGAATTGTTGATATTGATCTTTGCTTTCCTTTGTATTCATGTATATGAAGTGTGTGGAACCCTCTAGAAGCTTGGAGAGAAGTGGAGAAGTGGAAAGAATGAGAAAATAATGTGGGAACATGTATTTATAGTTGCAACTTAATCAGTCCGTCGGGACTTATACGGTCCGTATAACACTATACGGTCCGTATAAGTGTCCGTGGTTCACCACATGGAAAACATTGTTGATGTTGGATTATACGGACCCTTGTACGGTCTGTATAAAGTTCCACGGTTCGTATAAGTGATCGTGGTTCACCATCAGGCAAAATACCACTTCTACTGGGTGTTATACAGACCCTTATACGGTCCGTATAAAGTTCCACGGTCCGTACAAGGTGGTCGTGTAACTCACAGTTTTTCCGAAGTTGTCCTCGTCATTTCATTTCATCTCCAATCCTTACACAACCTTCTTAACACTTGTTTAGTACTTCATCAATGATCTAAGAATCCCTATAATTCGTCCTCAAGGCCCTACCAAACAATTCTTAACGCAATAATTTACGAAACCTTTTCTAAACCCCACTTATACTCCACTTGTCCTATCATTCCTTATTTCATCAATTCATATGGATTCAAAATCTTAGCGTATGCATTCTAAGCCGACTAAATATCTGTCTTATAGTCCTAAGATCTTCCTATTACCCTTAAGCTCGCATTGGTTCATTCACTACACGACGACATGAAAGTTTCAAGGTGTAACACTCTTCCCCCCTTTTGCAACATTCGTCCTTGAATGTTAAGCATTCGGGAATTCTATAAAAATTTCGCCAGAGTTTTCCCTGTAATATGGCACTACCGTCCTGTCACAACAACCCATAATAATATTGCCTCACAGGGCCACAATGCAATATCAATATATTTTGGCCACACACGACCAAAAGCATGAAAAGAAAGAATATATACCTCATAATGTTAATGTTTCATCTTGAATCTCTTCTGGGGGTTGGAATAAGTGCAGGTACTTGGATTTCATACTCTCTTCCGCTTCCCAAGTCATTTCTTCCCGGTTGTTATTTTTCCATAAGACATTAACTGAGGCCACTTCCTTATTTCGTAGTCTCCGTAATTTCTTGTCTAATATGGCAATGGGCACCGCTTCATAGACTAGCTTTTCTGTCACTTGAACGTCCTTTATTGGAACAATCCGCATAGGATCTCCAACACACTTGCGGAGCATGGAGACATGGAAAATTGGATAAACTGATTCATGTTCTGGAGGTAAGTCCAATTCATAAGCTACTTGACCCACCTTGAGGATAATCTTATAGGGTCTAATGTATTGAGGAATTAACTTTCCTTTCTTGCCAAATCTCATCACACCTTTCATTGGTGACACCTTTAAGAGCACCCAATCATCAACTTGAAATTCTAGGTCTCGCCGGCGGTTGTCCACATAAGATTCTTGGCGACTTTTGGTTGTCAGTAATCGATCTCGGATCACCTTGACTTTTTCTACTACTTGTTGAATTAACTCAGGGCCTATTAGCTGTACTTCTCCTATTCGAAACCATCCAATTGGGTACCTACACTTCCTTCCATATAAAGCTTCATACGGAGCCATTTGGATACTGAAATGGTAGCTACTGTTGTATGCAAACTCGATTAGTGGTAAGTGCTCATCCCAACTAGCACCGAAATCTAGAACACATGCTCTTAGCATATCCTCCAAGGTCTGAATGGTACGTTCGGCTTGCCCATCAGTCTGCGGATGAAATGTCGTGTTAAGCTTTACTTGAGTACCTAGACCTTCTTGGAAGGATTTCCAGAACTTGGTTGTAAATTGCGCTCCTCTATCTGTGATAATAGAAATCGGAATACCATGGAGTCGCACAATTTCTTTGAGATACAACCTTGCATAATCTTTGGCCGAGTAGGTGGTTCTGACTAGAAGAAAATGAGCTGCTTTCATCAATCTGTCCGCAATCACCCATATAGAATCATACTTTCCTCGGGAACGAGGTAACCCCACAATAAAATCCATGTTGATCACTTCCCATATCCAAGTAGGGATCTCCATTGCTTGCAATAATCCTCTTGGCTTTTGATGTTCGATATTCACTTGCTGGCAATTTGGACATTGAGCTACAAATTCTGCTATGTCTCTCTTCATGCCATCCCACCAATATATCAATTTGAGATCATGATACTTCTTCGTCGCACCTGGGTGAATGGAATACCAAGAATAATGGGCTTCTTCTAGAATTCGACAGCGCAATTCTGCAACATTTGGCACACATAGCCTGCCTCGGTATCTATGAATTCCATCCACAGAAGTTTCAAATGGAGATTTCTCTTTTTCATGAAATGTGTTCCTATAATGGCTCAACTGAGGATCTTCATATTGACGCTCTTTCACTTCCATATCCGGGGATGAAACTGTGGCATTATTAATACCAATTCCAGCACTACCTGAATCAATTAGACGTACTCCAACATTAGTTAGTTGGTGGAGCTCATGAATTATTTCTTTCTTCTCCGGAGGAACTTCACATAGGCTACCCATCTATCGGCGGCTAAGCGCATCAGCTACAACATTTGCCTTTCCGGGGTGTTATAAAATACTTACATCATAATCTTTCAATAATTCTAACCACCGCCACCGTCGCAAATTCAACTCCTTCTGTTTGAAAATGTACTGAAGACGCTTGTGATCCGTATAAATATCGATATGTACCCCATACAAGTAGTGTTTCCATATCTTTAATGCATGGATAACTGCAGCCAATTCGAGATCATGAGATGGGTAGTTCTTTTCATGTTTCTGCAGCTGCCTAGAAGCATAAGCAGTGACTCTACCATGCTTCATTAACACACATCCTAACCCAACACCGAAAGCATCACAATATACAACATAGCCATATGGCCCTTCTGGGAGTGTCAAGACTGGGGCTGTGGTTAATCTGGCCATAAACTCTTGGAAACGACGTTCACAAGCATCATTCCATTGAAATTTAACTGACTTTTGGGTTAGCTTTGTCAATGGGGCTGAAAAAGAGAAAAGTCCTTCTACGAACCTCCTATAGTACCCTGCCAATCCCAGAAAACTACGGACTTCTATAGGCGTCGTAGGCCTTGGCCAAGTCTTCACAACTTCAATTTTCTGAGTATCCACTCGAATGCCATCTTCTGAAATAACATGACCCAAAAATGTCACATAATTCAACCAAAACTTGCACTTTGAACATTTTGCATACAATTCTCAAGTTCGAAAGATTCCAAGAACAACTCGTAAATGATCTGCATGTTCTAATTCTGTACGAGAGTATACCAGAATGTCATCAATAAACACTATTACGAATAAATCCAAGAGAGGCCTGAATACGTTATTGATCAAATTCATGAACACTGCCGGAGCATTGGTTAACCCAAACGACATCACCCGGAATTCATAATGGCCATATCTCGTTCTGAAAGATATTTTGGGAATATCTTCTTCTTTAACTCTCACTTGGTGATACCCTGACCTCAAGTCTATTTTGGAAAACCACTTGGCACCCTGTAGTTGATCAAATAAAACATCTATCCTTGGGAGAGGATATTTGTTCTTTATCGTCACCTTGTTCTTTACCATCTTTCTTTCTCACGAATAAGACTGGTGCTCCCCATGGTGATGAATTGGGTCTAATAAACCCCTTCTCAAGCAAATCTTTCAACTGTGCCTTTAATTCTTGCAATTATGCCGGAGCCATTCCATAAGGAGTAATAGAAATAGGCTTGGTGTCCGGCAATACATCAATATCGAAATCAATCTCTCTTTCTGGAGGAAGGCCTGGAAGTTCATCTGGAAATACATCCGGGAATTCAATCAATATCGGAACAGATTGAAAAGTTGGCGACTTTTCTTCCGTATCATGAACTCGGACTAAGTGATAAATATAGCCCTTAGCTATCATCTTTCTTGCTTTAAGGTAGGAAATAAACCTACCTATTGGAGATGTTGTATTACCCTTCCATTCAAGCACGGGCTCTCCCAGAAATTGAAATCGAACTACCTTCATTCGGCAATCAATATTAGCATAACATGAGGCCAACCAATCTATACCCATAATCACATCGAAATGTAACATTTCCAGCTTAACTAAATCAGCTTTAGTCTGGCGCTCGCATATCACAATTATATAATTTGTTTACATTTGTCTAGCTATCACGGGATTACCAACTGGAGTAGATACCTCAAAAGGTTTTATTGGCTTAGGTTTCACGCCAATACGACCAGCAACATACGGAGTAATATAAGATAGGGTAGAACCCGGATCTATCAATGCATACACATCATGCGAAAATACTGACAATGTACCTGTAACAATAACTGGGGAGGACTCAAGATCCTGTCAGCCAGCTAAAGCATACATACGAGGCTGAGTGGCACCTGAAGTAGATGCTCCCCCTCTGCCTCTACCTCGACCTGCTGAAATCTAAGGAGTCTCTCCTACCGGGCGCGCGGAAGAGGAACCAGCCGCTGATCCTGTGGGCGGAACGCCACCTCTACCATACCTCGAGGGATAATCTGGCATCAAGTGCCCAGTCTATCCGCAAACATAGCAAGCATCTGTACTGTCACGACCCAGCTAAGGGCCGTGACGGGTACCCGGGGCTAGCCACCGAGCACCACTCGTGCTACTACTCATCTTGCTCATTTAATGGTCTTTTATCAGCTTTATACTCAAATTACAAGAAAATCATATTTTATATGGAAACATAAATACTCTTATATACATTTGCCTCTCGGCCATCAAAAAATATATACATATAATAGCATCTCGTTAGACCATCTAACCCACAGTGCGCATCTACAAGCCTCTACTGGAGTGCTAAACATAAGGACGGGACAAGACCCCGTCATGCCCAAAAATACGTATACATGAATATACACAAAAGAATCGTCATATGCACCTCGAAGAAAGGAGTGCTTTCAATCAGGTGACAGCTACTGCTAGTCTGGGTCGAGCTCTCCTCCTTGTCTACCTGTGGACATAATCACAGCGTCAAAAGAAAACGGACGTGAGTACGAATATTGTACTGAGTATGATAGGCATAAACAAAGAAATTGAACAATGACATAATGGAAATATCAATATGGCACATCTATATCTGACTGACATGTATAACAGAATTAAGTCATGCTGTCTTACTCATACTCGTCATCATATCATGTATGCACAATGTATAAGTTGCCCGCCCCTATAGGTGAGGTGTAGTAATGTATAAGCTGCCCGTCCATATCGGATGGTGTGATAATCATAACATTAGCCTGCGTCCAGGCCTCCCGCGTCCAGGGTATCATCTCATGCTGCCCACTAGTGGTGTCTGCCCATGCCATTTGGCCATGGTGTATCGTATAGCTGCCCGTCTTGGCGGTGACTGCACGACCAACTAGGCGCGGTGTTATATCATCATCATACATGCTCATCATAATAGGCTTATCGTAACATACTTATCATAATACATGCATAAGGCTTATGAACAACTTTACTTTATCGGGGTGACGTACGGTCGTGATCCCCCGATTTCATTATGGAGTAATTATTGACATTCTGCCTCACCTTGAAGGAACTAACATATAAGGTGAGTGTGAGCGATAAATAATATCATGCCATTTTAAGATCTTCATATCATATCTCTTATCTTATATTACCATTCATAGATATAGGCTTTTAGCTTTCCGGAATATAGGAACTCATGAAGAGGAGAAAAAATTATGCTATGAGATTCATGCCATTAGAAAGAAGGGACTAGCCTCACATACCTTTGACGTATAACTAAGCTATCATTCGCTTGTCCTCCTTCGATATCACGTTTCTTCGTTCAAAAGAGAATTCGCATTTACGTTAGTTAATCGACTATAAGAACGCGCTACTATTTCTAGGGAAAATTGGGCGGCACTTCCTTTGGTTATACTACTTTTCCCATATTCTATATCAACTCCCACACGCTCACAACAACATTCACAATATCGCAATCCACAATCATCATTTATATACATTGACCACAATCCACTATTTCTCTTCAATTTCTCCACATTTATTGTTATAGCTTACTATTGTGTTTCCTCGTATATAATACTTATTTCATGGCCTAAATGTCATTTATAATGTATTCATAATCACAACACTCCAATATTCATGGTTCAACCCAACTACTATCCAACCATGACACTATTCACTCATAAATGACCCATTTCCTATGTCTTTTTACAATTCAAGTGTCTTAACCTTCCAATACCTTAAACAATATGTTTTAGTCATGAAACTTACCTTAGATGATGGTTGAACAATCCTTGAATGGAATTAATCCTTTAGCACCAAAACCCTACTTTACTTCTTTTGGATTTTCTTGAGAAAGATGAACTTTAGTGTGATTCTTACACTTGATTTCGTGGGTTTTATGTAGTTGATCACTAATTTCCTTTGGTTTTCTTTTTATGAAGGGTAGAGAGTATTCTAGAGGCTTCTTGAGAGAAATATCGTGGAGTTGAAACGAATTGAATGAGGTTAGGTCTCCTTTTAATGACTTAAAATCTAATCCGGAATGAACAGTGACTGAGGTGTACAGTGGTCGTAAACCCATTTTACGGTCCGTATTCCAGTTTACGGGGCCGTATATCGTGGTCGTATTTAAGCATATCAAAACCAGAAAGGTATATTGAGGATCATGGTGATTTACGATCGCAGTTTACAGGCCATATTTTAATTTACAGTCCGTATTCCAAGTCGTATTTAACCATTTGAACATTTGACAGAAATTTGAAGTTTTGTGAGTTGAAATACGACATGGTGGTTTACAGGCCATATACCACTTTACGGTCCGTATTTCACTTTACGACCAACTGGGCCAAAGTGCAAATCTGTAACTTTCAAGTCTTCAAAACCTATAATTAGTCATTGTGGAGCATAACCTATCTCTTGTTCCCATTTCCTTTTAAATCTTACTTAAGGTCGTCAAACGTCGTTCCCTTCTCATTAAAGCATCGCATACTCGTATTCTTCATTAGTCTATTCGTTGTACGTTCACGAGGAAATTTACGAGGTGTAACATGTACCCTAACGACATAGCCCTGAATGTAATTTGCCTCACTGACTACACCGCGGCACTGGTGGTCTCCTCTGACTATGATCACCCCCAAACTGAGAACCTGAAGCTCTCGAACTCTGACCCTATCCTAGGAAAGGAGCGATAAAATCTCCTATCTGCAAATCGTGGAGGCGCACTAGTCGCCGACTGGCCTGAATATCTAGGATGTGTCTGCCTCGATCCCTCTCTATAATCACTACCTACCCTCATAGATCTAGCCCTCTTGCCTTGCGTTCTATCAATATCACGATCACCCCTTTGCGGATGTTGTTGTCATTCTAGATTCTGGGCATGGGCTTGAATTCGAGAATAGCGATACATACTTCATATCGTTGGCGTTTCATCTTGAATCTCTTCTGGGAGTCGAAATAAATGCCGATACTTAGACTTCATACTCTCTTCTGCTTCCCAAGTCATTTCTTCCCGATTGTTGTTTCGCCATAAGACTTTGACTGAAGCTACCTCTTTATTTCGAAGTCTTCGCACTTGCCTGTCTAGAATAGCGATAGGCACCTCTTCATAGGTTAGCTTTTCTGTTACTTTCACATCATCTATCGGGAATATCTTTGTTGGATCTCCAATGCACTTGCGGAGCATCGAAACATGGAAAGCTGGATGGACTGATTCAAGCTCCGAGGGTAAGTCCAATTCATAGGCTACATGACCCACCTTGCGGATAATTCTATAGGGTCCAATGTATCTAGGACTTAGCTTCCCTCTTTTACCAAATCTCTTCACTCCTTTCATTGGCGACACTTTCAAAAATACCCAATCATCAACCTGAAATTCCAAGTCTCGGCGGCGATTTTCCGCATAAGACTTTTGGCGACTTTGGGCTGTCAGTAACCGATCTCGGATTACCTTAACTTTTTCCACCGCTTGCTGAATAAATTCGGGTCCTACTAGTTGTGCTTCCCCTATTTCGAACCTTCCGATTGGGGATCTACATTTTCTTCCATACAAAGCTTCATATGGAGCCATTTGAATGCTGGAATGATAACTATTATTGTATGCAAATTCGATTAGCGGTAAATGATCATCCCAACTTCCACCGAAATCCAGCACACACGCTCGTAGCATATCTTCCAAGGTCTGGATATTACACTCAGCTTGTCCATTGGTCTGCAGATGAAATGTCGTGCTAAGCTTCACTTGGGTGCCTAGACCTTCTTGAAAGGACTTCCAAAACTTGGCTGTAAACTGTGCTCCTCTATCTGTTATAATAGATAATGGTATACCATGGAGTCGCATAATTTCCTTGAGATACAACCTCGCATAGTCTTCTGTTGAGTACGTGGTTCTAACTGGAAGAAAATGGGCTGCTTTTGTGAGCCTGTCCACAATCACCCATATCGAATCATACTTGCCTCAAGAACGAGGTAATCCCACAATAAAATCCATATTAATCACTTCCCATTTCCAAGTAGGGATTTCCATTGCTTGCAATAAGCCTCCTGGCTTCTGATGTTCAATTTTTACTTGTTGGCAATTTGGGCACTGTGCTACAAATTCGGCTATGTCTCACTTCATGCCATCCCACCAATACATCATCTTGAGATCACGATACATTTTAGTCGCACCCGGGTGAATAGAATACCGGGAACAATGTGCTTCTTCTAGAATTCGCCGGCGCAATTCTGCTACATTCGGCACACATAGCCTGCCTCGGTATCGAAGAATTCCGACCATAGAAACTTCGACTGAAGACTTTTCTTTTCCATGAGATATGTCTTTGTAACGACACAATTTAGGATCTTCATATTGCCGTTCTTTCACCTCCATGTCCAAGGATGAAATTGTGGGATCATTGATACTAATCCCCACATTACTTGAATCAATCACACGTCCTCCCAGATTAGCTAATTGGTGGAGCTCATGAACCATCTCTTTCTTTTTCGGAGGGACTTCACATAAAATGCCCATTGATCGGCGGCTAAGCGCATCGGCTACTACATTCTCTTTTCCGGGGTGGTACAAAATGTTCACATCATAATCCTTCAATAATTCTAACCACCGCCTCTGTCGCAGGTTCAACTCCTTTTGCTTGAAAATGTACTGAAGACTTTTATGATCTGTATAGATATCAACATGCACCCCGTACAAATATTGCCTCCATATTTTTAAGGCATGAATAACCGCAGCCAATTCGAGATCATGAGTCGGATAATTCTTTTCATGTTTCCGTAATTGTCTCGAAGCGTATGCAATAACTCTACCATGCTGCATCAATACGCATCCTAATCCGACACCGGAAGCGTCACAGTATACCACATAGCCATCTGACCTTTCTGGAAGTGTTAAGACTGGAGCTGAGGTCAATCTGCCTTTCAACTCTTGGAAACTGCGCTCAGAAGCATCATTCCACTGAAATTTGGCAGACTTCTAGGTTAGCTTCGTCAATGGGGCTGAAATAGATGAAAAGCCCTCTACGAACCTTCTATAGTATCCTGCCAAACCCAGAAAACTACGAACTTCTGCAGGCGTCGTAGGCCTTGGCTAAGTCTTCACAGCTTTAATTTTCTGAGTGTCGACTCGAATGCCATCATTTGAAATAACATGGCCCAGAAATGTCAAAGAATTTAGCCAAAACTCGCACATTGAAAATTTCGCATACAATTCTCGGGCTCGAAGAATGCCAAGAACAATTCACAAATGATCTGCATATTCCGATTCCGTGCGAGAATACACCAGAATATCATCAATAAATACTATCACGAATAAATCCAAGAGAGGCTTGAATACGTTGTTCATCAAATTCATAAACACGGCCGGAGCATTAGTCAACCCAAACGACATCGCTCGGAATTCATAGTGACCATATCTCATTCTGAAGGTCGTCTTGGGAATATCCGCTTCTCTAACTCCCACCTGATGGTAACCCGACCTCAAATCTATTTTTGAAAACCACTTAGCACCTTGCAATTGATCGAATAAGTCATCAATCCTTGGAAGAGGATACTTGTTCTTTATCGTCACTTTATTCAATTGCCTGAAGTCGATACACATTCGTAGAGATCCGTCTTTCATTCTTACAAACAAGACCGGTGCTCCCCACGGTGATGAGTTGGGCCTAATAAACCCCTTTTCAAGCAAGTCTTTCAACTGCGCCTTTAGCTCTTTAAATTCCGCCGGAGCCATTCGATAAGGAGGAATAGAAATAGGCTTAGTGTCCGGCAACACATCAATGGCGAAATCAATTTCTCTTTCTGGGGGAAGACTTGGGAGTTCATCTGGAAATACATCTGGGAATTCATTTACTACTGGAACGGATTGAAATGTTGGCGACTTTGCTTCTGTGTCATGCACCTGAACTAGATGATAAATATAGCCTTTCGCTATCATCTTTCTTGCCTTAAGGTAGGAAATAAACTGACCTTTAGGGGATACCGTGTTGCCCTTCCATTCAAGTACGGGCCCTCCCGGGAATTGAAATCGAACCACTTTTGTGCGGTAATTAACATTTGCATAACACTAGGCCAACCAATCCATAACCATGATTACATCGAAATCTATCATTTTCAGCTCAATCAAATCAGCTTTGGTCTGATGATCACATATCACAATGACACAATTTTTGTACACTTGCCTTACTATCATTGGATCACCAACCGGCGTGAGTACCTCAAAAGGTTTAATTGACTCGGGTTTCACCCCAATACAACCAGCAACATATGGAGTAATATAAGAGAATGTAGAACCCGGATGTATCAATGCATACACATCACGGGAGAATATAGACAATGTACCTGTAACCACATTCGGAGAGGACTCGAGATCCTGTCGTCCGACTAAAGCATATACGCGGGGCTGGGTGGCACCTAAAGTAGATGCTGCCCCTCTGCCTCTACCTCGGCCTGCGGACATCTGGGGAGCCTGCCCTACCGGGCGCGCTGACGAGGAACCAGCTGCTGAGCCTGTGGGCTGAACCCCACCTCTACCATACCGTGAGGGATAATCTCGCATCATATGCCCAGTCTACCCATAAACATAACAAGCATCGGTGTCCTGGCGACATGGCCCTCAGTGTAATTTGCGGCCCCGACTACACCGTGGAACTGGGGGTCTCTCTTGACTATAATCACCCTCAAACTGGGGACCTGAAGCCCTCGAGCTCTGACCCTGTCCCGAGCGAAAGGAGCAATCAAATCTTCTATCTGGAAATCTGGGAGGTGCGCTAGTCGCCGTCTGGCCTGACTGCCTAGAATAATTCTGCCTCGATCCCCCTTTGTACTCGGTGCTCGCTCCCATAGATCTAGCCCTCTTGCTTTGCCTCCTGTCCACATCACGATCACCCCTCGATGGTTGCTGTCGCCACTCTAAGTTCTGGGCATGGGCTTGTATACGGGAAATCTCCATCCCATCTTGCAATGAAGCCGTCAATTAATCATTGAATAAATGTGGTCCCAAACCACTCACAAATCTGTGAACACGATCTCCCATGTCAGCCACCGTAGCCGGGGCGTACTTGGCTAAAGAATTAAATTGTATACTATACTCCCGAGCACTCATACTTCCTTGCTTCAATTTCCGAAATCTATCCGCCCTAGCTCGGCGATCCTCGGGTGGTAAATAGTGACGAATAAAAGCATCCACAAATTCCTGCCATACCGGGGGAGGCGCATTCTCTCCTCTTGATAATGCGCAGTTGTTATACCATAAAACCGCCACATAAGATGCCAACTCCATGGATTCAGTTTCAGAGGCATGGACAATCTTCAATGTCCTCAACATCTCATCTATGAAACTTTGCGGGTCTTCATCCAGCTTTGACCCGAAGAATTCCGGAGGATTTAGACTCATAAAATCACGGGCTTTGGTGCATGCTGCCCGATCACTTGGGCCCGCATTTTTCCGTTGTGTCTGTGCGGCGACCAATTGCGTCAATAAATGAATGGCCTTGGTCATTTGCTGACCCGAAGCGACCGGTGGAGGAATTGGAGCTGGAGCTCCACCTTGTTCTTCTACATTAGGCGGGGTAGAAGAAGTATTGGACAAGGCCACATTATGTGATTCGCCTTCTTCTACATTTATCCGAGGCTCTCTTTTTACCCGCCTCTTTGCCGTAGTCTTGCCCTTCTGGGCGGCTGAAGCTTTTCCCTTTGGCGGCATTCTGAAATCATAACACACTATTAGGGAGGATAAGGTCTTATACATGGCTCTATCGCACGATTTCATAAAAGGAAGGATGGTCATTTTTCTTAAATGCCCTGTAGCCTCTTGTTTATTGATGTGGCGCGCAACACACCATAAACAAAACTCTACTACACACGGCTCGTAGACACTTCCTAGGACTGAACCGCTCTGATACCACTTTTTTCACGACCCAGCTAAGGGTCGTGACGGGTACCCGAGGCTAGCCACCGAGCACCACTCGTGCTACTACTCATCTTGCTCATTTAATGGTCTTTTATCAGCTTTATACTCAAATTATAGGAAAATCATATTTTTATGGAAACATAAATACTCTTATATACATTTGCCTCTCGGCCATCAAAATAACATATACATATAATAGCATCTCGTGAGACCATCTAACCCACACTGCCCATCTACGAGCCTCTACTGGAGTGCTAACCATAAGGACAAGACCCCGTCATGCCCAAAAATACGTATACATGAATATACACAAAAGAATCGTCATAAGCACCTCCGAAGAAAGGAGTGCTTTCAATCAACTGACAGCTACTGTTGGTCTGGGTTGAGCTCTCCTCCCTGTCTACCTGTGGGAATGATCACAACGTCCAAAGAAAAAGGACGCCAGTACGAATATTGTACTGAGTATGAGAGGCATAAACAAAGAAATCGAACAATGACATAATGGAAATATCAATATGGAACATCTATATCTGACTGTCATGTATAACACAATGTATAAGCTGCCCGCCCCTATAGGTGCGGTGTAGTAATGTATAAGCTGCCCGTCCATATCGGATCGGTATGATAATCATAACATTAGCCTGCGTCCAGGCCTCCCGCGTCTTGGGTATCATCTTATGTCGCCCACTAGTGGTGTCTACCCATGCCATTTGGCCATGGTGTATCGTATAGCTGCCCGTCATGGGGGTGACTGCACGTCCAACTAGGCGCGGTGTTATATCATCATCATACATGCTCATCATAATAGGCTTATCGTAACATACTTATCATAATACATGCATAAGGCTTATGTACAACTTTACTTTATCGGGGTGACGTAAGGTCGTGATCCCCCAATTTCATTATGTAGCAATTATTGATATTCTGCCTCAACTTGAAGGAACTAACATATAAGGTGAGCGTGAGCGATAAATAACATCATGCCATTTTAAGATCATCATATCATATCTCTTATCCTATATTACCATTCATAGATATAGGCTTTTAGCTTTCCGGAATATAGGAACTCATGAAGAGGAGGAAACATTATGCTATGAGATTCATGCCATTAGAAAGAAGGGACAAGCCTCACATACCTTTGATGTTTAACAAAGCTATCGTTCGCTTGTTCTCCTTCGATATCACGTTTCTTCCTTCAAAAGAGAATTCACATTTACGTTAGTTAATCGACTATAAGAATGCGCTACTATTTCTAGGGAAAATTGGGCGGCACTTCCTTTGGTTATACTACTTTTCCCATATTCTATATCAACTCCCACACGCTCACAACAACATTCACAATATCACAATCCACAATCATCATTTATATACATTGACCACAATCCACCATTTCTCTTCAATTTCTCCACATTTATGGTTAAAGCTTACTATCGCGTTTCCTCATATATAATACTTATTTCATGTCCTAAATGTCATTTATAACATATTCATAATCACAACACTCCAATATTCATGGTTCAACCCAACTACTATCCAACCATGACACTATTCACTCATAAATGACCCATTTCCTATGTCTTTTTACAAGTCAAGTGTCTTAACCTTCCAATACCTTAAACAACATGTTTTGGTCATGAAACTTACCTTAGATGATGGTTGAACAATCCTTGAATGGAATTACTCCTTTAGCAGCAAAACCCTACTTTACTTCTTTTGGGTTTTCTTGAGAAAGATGAACTTTAGTGTGATTCTTACACTTGATTTAGTTGGTTTATGTAGTTGATCACTAATTTCCTTTGGTTTTCTTGTGATGAAGAGTAGAGAGTATTCTAGAGGCTTCTTGAGAGAAATATCGTGGAGTTGAAATGAATTGAATGAGGTTAGGTCTCCTTTTATTGACTTAAAATCTAATCCGGAATGAACAGTGACTGAGGTGCACAGTGGTCGTAAACCCAGTTTACAGTCCGTATTCCAGTTTACGGGTCGTATAACGTGGTCGTATTTAAGCATATCAAAACCAGAAAGGTATGCTGAGGATCATGGTGATTTACGATCGCAGTTTACGGGCCGTATTCCAAGTCATATTTAACCATTTGAACATTCGACCGAAATTTGAAGTTTTGTGAGTTGAAATACAACATGGTGGTTTACGGGCCGTATACCACTTTACGGTCCGTATTTCACTTTACGACCAACTGGGCCAAAGTGCAAATCTGTAACTTTCAAGTCTTCAATACCTATAATTAGTCATTGTGGAGCATAACCTACCTCTTGTTCCCATTGCCTTTGAAATCTTACTTAAGGTCGTCAAACGTTGTTCCCTTCTCATTAAAGCATCGTATACTCGTATTCTTCATTAGTCTATTCGTTGTACGTTCACGGGGAAATTTACGAGGTGTAACATGTACCCTAGCGACATAGCCTTGACTGTAATTTGCTGCACTGACTACACCGCGGCACTGGTGGTCTCCTCTGACTATGATCACCCCCAAACTGAGAACCTGAAGCTCTCGAACTCTGACCCTGTCCTGAAGGAAAGGAGCGATCAAATCTCCTATCTGCAAATCGTGGAGGCGCAATAGTCGCCGACTGGCCAGAATATCTGTCACGACCCGACTCGGGGCCGCGACGAGCACCCGGTGCTAACCCACCCGGGCACCCTCTTAGCTTACACTTATGCTTACATCTAGGTCAGCCACATAATTATACATGCATTTTCATTCATTCGTCTACTGGTCCCATATGGACAACCGCACATTTATATCATCATAGGAATTTATGCCGCATCAATATACATGGGCCAACGTGGCCGACAAAATGATATACAAGACATAGGCCGATAAGGCCAAACACATCTACCCACACAAACACATGTCTACGAGCCTCTAAGAGTATAACATATCACACTAGCGGGACAGGACCCCGCTATGCCCATAATTATATACACAAAAGAATGGGTACCCAAAAGATATGGCTCCGAAGGAAATGGAGCTCTCTATGTATTCTCCGAATAGGCAGCTATGGATCAAGCCTGTCTCCCTGTGCACCTGCGGGCATGACGCAGCGTCCACAAACAAAAGGACGTCAGTACGAAGAATGTACTGAGTATGTAAAGCATGAGCAACATCAATAAATAAGCACCATGAACAACATATGCATTACCATATGAGGGGGGGAGGGGGGGGGGGGGGGAGACAATAATATCATCGTCCTAACACTTACCTGCCTTTCGTAGGACTTTCCATTTTTCATACGTATTTGTACACCTATGTCATCATCCGTATTGCATAATAGTACTCGTACCACACTTGTGCTCATGTTCGTATACATGTCCTTATTCGTATTCTTATACATAGTTTTATCACATTCATATTCATGTTATATACATAGTCATTTCATATACATAGCATTTACATAGCATACCCGACCTCACAGGATCGGTGTTTCATACATACTTGGCCAACCAAGGCTCAAGGTTACTCATACCTGGCCCTACCAAGGCTTCAGGGTTATCCGTACCATCTGCAGAGGTGTGCGCGCGTCACGTAATCGTATACATACTTATACATAATCATATACATATATACATCCATATACATATATTCTACCCGGCATTATAAGCTCGGGGTGTCATTATAGCCCTTCATAGGCACATGTGAATATAATAGCCCGTAGGCACCTTTAGCATCGTTATTATTATCATCGTCATCACTATCATCGTCATTGTTGCTACATCCATATCTTAGGCTTACTCGTCATATGAGGGGCGTAGTACAATTGTGGTACATGTTAAGGATCGTGAGCTTATGAGCTCGGAATATCAATCATTTGAAGATAACATACTCATATAGAGTATTTAAGAGTTTGGCCAAATAACCATTCCTTATGAAAGAAGGGTTAGCCTTACATACCTTTTCGTTGAACTATTATACACTTGCACGTTTCCTTCCAATGCTAGCGTTTATACCTTCATTAATATCATAACAATGGCCATTAGTCATTCACATTATCCACATTATCTAGATTCCTCAATTTGCCTCTAATTCACCCACATTCATGGTCATAACACCCAACTTCGTCCATTCGTCTAAAGTGTCTAGTTCATGATCTTAATACTATTTATAACACATTCATATCACAACACAACAACATTCATAACTCAATTCCAACTATTTCTCAAAATGTCACTATTCATCATTCATGACCTAGTTGACCATATTTTCTACAATCCATGTACTTTAATTCTCCAATACCTTAAACATCATGTAAAAATCATGAATCTAACCTTAGAAGTTGTAGGAACAAGCTTTGGTTGATAATACTCCTCTTTGAGCAAAACCCTAGTTTTTCTCCATTTGGATTTCTTGACTTGGATGATCCTTGATGATTCCCTTATCCTTGATTCACTTGTCCTAAAGTTATTGATGGCTTATAATCCTTGAAAACTCATACAATAAATGTAGAGAGAAGTTTTAGAGAGAAGTGGTGTAATGTTGTAATGAAATAAGACAAGTCTTGATCCTCACATTTAATGAATTGAAAAATCTGTGCGGCGTGAACAGTGGTCGTCCATGGAGGTTTACGGTCTGTATTTCAGTTTACGGACCGTCCCTCCTGGTCGTCTTTAAGCTTAAGCAGAACCAGAAACTTAAAGCTGCATGCATGGTGGTTTACGGGCCGTAAATCACTTTACGGTCCGTCCACCAGGTCGTATTTAACCATTTCCTCGGCTGGCAGAGAGTTGAAACCTTGCATGGCAGTTTACGACTGCCAGTTTACGGACCGTATTGCACTTTACGGTCCGTATTTTGCAATATACAACCACTGGGCAGTTGAAATTCTGCAACTTCCCATATTTCTTAGACTTCTCATTTCTATAGCTTGCAATATGCCACCCGGCTTTTGGTGCTCGATCTTCACTTGTTGGCAATTAGGACATTGAGCTACAAATTCCGCTACGTCTTTCTTCATCCCATTCCACCAATACATAGACTTAAGATCATGATACATTTTCGTCGCTCTGGGGTGAACGGAGTAAAGGGAACAATGAGCTTCCCTCAATATTTGGTGACGTAGACCTACCACATCGGGAACACATAACCTGCCTCAACATGGGAGAACTCCGTCTTCCGAAATATCAAATGACTCCTCCTCCTTCTGAGGGAGTGTATCTCTGTACTGCATTAGCATGGGATCCTCCTATTGTCGCTCTTTTACTTCCGCTACTAGCGATGAAACTGCTGAATTCTGAATAGTAGCTCCGCTGCTACCTGAGTCCACCACTCGGACTCCTAGGCTAGCTAACTGCTGAAGATCGCGGGCCATCTCTTTCTTTTCTGGTCGTACATCACTTAGACTTCCTATCGACCTACGGCTAAGAGCATCAGCCACAACATTTGCCTTCCCGGGGTGGTACAGGATTTCAACATCATAGTCTTTTAGCAACTCTAGCCATCGTCGTTGCCGCAAATTCACCTCTTTCTGCTTGAAGATGTACTGGAGACTCTTATGATCTGTATAAATATCCACGTGGACACCATATAAGTAATGTCTCCATATCTTTAAAGCATGGACCACCGCGGCCAATTCTAAGTCATGGGTAGGATAATTCTGCTCATGTTTCCGTAATTGTCTAGAAGCATACGCAATCACCTTACCATTTTGCATCAATACACAACCTAGCCCGATGCCTGAAGCATCACAATAAATAACATATCCTTCCAATCCCTATGGAAGTGTCAAGACTGGGGCTGAAGTCAATCGGTCTTTCAACTCTTGGAAACCACGCTCGCAAGCATCTGTCCATTGAAACTTAGCTGACTTCTGAGTCAACTTTGTAAGCGGTGTAGAAATAGAAGAGAAACCCTTAACAAATCTTCTGTAATAACCTGCTAAGCCCAAAAAGCTACGAACCTCCGTAGGGGTCGTGGGCCTTGGCCAAGTCTTCACTGCCTCAATCGTTTGGCTATCCACTCGAATACCGTCAGCTGCAACAATGTGGCCCAGAAATGCCACTGAGTTCAACCAAAACTCCCATTTGGAAAACTTCGCGAATAACTCTCGAGTTCGAAGAACTCCAAGGACAATACGCAAGTGATCCGCATGTTCTGCCTCAGATCTAGAATACACTAGGATGTCATCGATGAATACAGTCACGAATAGATCCAGAAAAGGTCTGAATACATTATTAATTAAGCCCATAAACGCTCCCGGTGTATTAGTTAACCCAAACGATATTACTCGGAACTCGAAGTGGCCATATCTTGTTCTGAAAGCTGTCTTAGGGATATCTTTCTCCCTAACTCTTACTTGGTGGTACCCGAACCTCAAATCAATCTTTGAAAACCATTTGGCACCTTGCAATTGATCAAATAAATCATCGATCCTTGGAAGAGGATACCTGTTTTTAATCGTCACTTTATTCAATTGCCGATAATCAATGCACATTCTCAAGGAGCCATCCTTCTTTCAGACGAACAATACGGGTGCTCCCCACGGGGATGAACTAGGACTAATGAATACTTTTTCAAGCAAGTCTTTCAATTGCTCCTTCAACTCTTTCAACTCTGCGGGTGCCATCCTATAGGGAGGAATAGATATGGGATTAGTGTCTGGCAACACATCAATCGGAAAAATCGATCTCTCGCTCGGGAGGAAGGCCTGGAAGCTCTTCCGGGAACACATCCGGAAATTCGTTCACTACCGGAACTGACTGAAGAGTCGGTGACTCAGCTTCTACATCTTGAACTCGCACTAGGTGATAAATGCACCCTTTCGTGATCATCTTCGTTGCCTTTAGATAGGAAATAAACCTACCTTTTGGTGATCCCGAATTTCCTTTCCATTCTAAGACTTGTTCTCCCGGAAATTGGAAATGAACCATCTTCATTCAACAATCAACATTGGAATAACAAGAAACCAACCAATCCATGCCCATAATGACATCAAAATCTACCATCTCTAGCTCATGCAAATCAATCATGGTACGACGATCACAAATCACAATCACACAATTCCTATATACTCGGCTAGCTATTACCGATTCACCCACGGGTGTAGACACCTCAAAAAGCTTGATAGACTCTGGCTCAATTATAAATCGACCCGCAATATATGGAGTAACATATGATAATGTGGAGCCCGGATCAATCAAAGCATATACATAATGAGAAAATACTGATAATGTACCTGTGACCACATCAGGAGAAGACTCAAGATCTTGGCGTCCAGCCAAAGCATAAATATGGTGCTGAGGACCGCTAGTACTGGGAGCTCTGCCTCTACCTCTACCATGGCTGACTGGCGCATATGAACCTGGCCCCGTAGGGCGTACAGATGCCGAAGATCCGGCTACCAACCCTGATGGCTGGGTCCTACCTCTACCATGCACTGAGGAGCAATCACGCCTAATATGGCCCGGTCGACCACATGAATAGCAAACATCTGAACCCAATCGGCATTGACCCCAATGCGACTTCCCACACTGGGAACATCGTGGTATAAGTGGCCTTGACTGGCCTGAATGACCTCTAAACTGGGACCCCGAATAACTCTGACTCGGCCCGGGATGAGTAGATCTATCAAGGCCCTGGCCTGAAAATCGTGGAGGTGCACTGGTCATAGAATAGCCCGAATGTCTAGGGAACTGTTGCCTGTGTCCCCCTCTGGACTCACTTATTGGGCCCGAAGATCTGGCCCTCTTGCTATGTCCCCTATCCTGTTTGTGTTCACTTCTCCGCTGTTGTAGGCTTTCCTCTAAGTTTTGAGCATGTGCCTGAATGCGTGCAATATCCATACCGTCCTGAAGGGACGCAGTCAAGCATTTGTCCATCAGATGGGGCCCTAGGACCTTTACAAATCGATGTACCCGGTCGCCCATATCTTCTACCATGGCCGAAGCATACCTGGCCAAGGAGTTAAAGCAGAGACTATACTCTGTAGCACTCATGTTACCTTGCCTCAAATTCAAGAATTTATCGGCCCTAGCTCGCCGAACTTCTGGAGGTATGTAGTGACGGAGAAAAGCATCGACAAATTCTTGCCATACCGGCGGAGGTGCATTGGCTCCCCGCGAAGCCATCCATACTGTATACCACTGGATCGAGATATCTCTCAATCTATAGGATGCTAGCTCTACCAACTCAATGTCTAAAGCATGTATCAACCGGAGCGTCCTTAGCATACCATCAATAAAGTCCTGGGGATCCTCCTCCCGTCTCGACCCAAAGAATTCCGGGGGTTTCAAAGCAATGAAGTCACGGACCCTTGCACTAACAGCCCTGTCACCTTGCCCTGAGCTTGGCCTCTGAGTCTGGGCCGCAACCAACTGAGTCAACAAATATATGGCCTCTCTCACATCTTGGCCCAAAGCATTCGGTGGAGGAGCTGGAGCTGGGGCTGAGGCTCCCACGTGCTCTTCGGTAATAGGCACTGTTTGGGAGGACTGAGATTGGGCCGCACTCTGGGACTCATCATCCTCTACTACCGGTGGCGGTGCTCTTTCAGCCCGCTTTTCTGCCACCGTCTTGCCCTGTTACATCCGACATTTTTGTTCATTCGAAAAATTTAAGATAAAATGACTTGTGATGGATAAGGCCACAATTGGACCTTACTTGGTATGAATGTGTAGGTTATGAATGCAATGGTGTGGAATTACAAAAGGTGGCCAAGGGCAAAAATTGGAATTTTGGAAACTTGTCCCATAAAATTACAAAATTAGCCAAGTGGGCTCAAAAAAAAAAGGGAGAAAATTAGGCCCAAGTGGGAAGGCCCAACCGGCCATGTACATTGATCCAAAGCCCATGGAATTAATTAATTCCCATGTGCTAATATATAGCATCCCTATCCTTAAGAATATTCAAGAAAGAAATCAAAGAGAAGCAAAAAAAAGGGGAAAGAAGCCATTTCGGGTTTTGGAGAAAGAAAGAAAGAAAATAAAGAAAAAATTTTTGGAGCCAATCCTTTGGTCTAAAGAGCTCAACTCTTGAGAGATTATTGCTAAGCACAAGATTCTCTACAAGTTGATGTAAGCATCTTGACAAGGAAACAACTTCAACCCCAAGTGAAGAACTTGAAGAAAGGTAAGGATTTCATGATTTTGTTGTGTTAAAAATGATGTATGTATGTTGTAGTGTGTGTGAATGAATGAAAAATATGGAAATTTGGTGTGTTGGAATTTTTGGATGTGTGGCCGAATGCATATAGGGTTATTGCATGATTTTAATGGTTTGAATTCTTGTGTAAGTTAGTTGTAGTGTGGTGGAAATTGTATTAGAAATGAAAGTGGAATGAACTAGTGAAATTTGGAAAATATAGCATGTGGCCGTGTGGTGTGTGTTGGTGTTGGAAGGTGAATTGAATCTTGTTAGCATGTTAATTATGTTGTTATGGAAGATTGGTTATTAAGTTGTTGAAGGAAATTATTGAACTTTGTTATGACTTGTGTATAAGTGAAAATGAAAGTGTTAAGAGGCAAATTATGCTTATGACAATGAACTTGGAATATAAAAATGTGTTGATGAGTTTGCATGTTGAAAGTTAGGAAGGGATTGGAAAAGTAGTGACTTGATGGAAAGTTGAATGTTTGTGAATTTTATGAATATCTTGTGAATATTATGTGATCATGTTATGGATGCCTCCGATGTATGTCGTAATGATTTTGATGGATAATGGCTATGAAAATAATAAGTTTTGGTTGGAAATGTAAGTTTGAAACGAAAGATAATTCGTCGTGTCGAAAGGTGGCTAATAATGCCATAGGGTATGATTTAGTGTTTATTGATGTTTGTTGTTGTTGTTTGGATGTCTCCTCTGGGTTGTTGTGTTGCTAAATTGAGCCGAGCTAAGTCTCGGGGATGTCGTATATACAGAGGAAATGCTGCCGAAATTTCGGTAGGCAATTATGTGTAAAGTTAGAATATTGAAAGAATGGAACTAACCAAATGGTAAACTTGACCATTTCCAGATTTTGGGCGAAATTTGGATTGACGCCAAGAGAGCATAAGGCGCCATCGAGGTATGTGAAGCACTTCTCTACGTTCCTAGGCATGTTCTGGATGTGGTAGGCTCGGCCGCGAGCCTTAGGTCCGACTCCGTTCCCCGGAATTCGAGACGGAAAACCGCTCCAATTCCTTCAATTCAATTGAACCTATTTTCTTACAAATTGCCCTTAAAGTGAGATTTTGTACAAAACTTCCCCAAACGGAGTCGGAACACTTCCGAAGGAGTATGGGTTACCTCATAATGTCAATTAGCAATAATTTACGTATAAAGCCTCGGGTTGGTCCGAGGTGGGCCCATAAGGCCCGATACTTCCGGTACGATTTTAAATACTTCTGTTTCGGGTCCGATTTTCTCTAAAAACTTCTGAATTATTATTTTGTGTATATTATGGCTATTTTTGTGAAATCTATATAACATGCTTTCTGAACATCTGAGCATCCCATTCTGATAATCTGTCGTGCCTTCCCAACTAGGTTATAGGCGCGTACTATGCATACTATCTGGACATTCTGATTTTGGCTCGCCGTTTGGCACCCTTCAGTTTGATTGAGTCTGTATGTTGAGTCTGTAGGTGGGTGGTTTCTCATTTATCGATTCGTGTCTGTCTCAATGCATTCTTTCACTGCGACCCGGGCCAGGTTCTGTTATCGTGCACATTTCTCTGCATTGTTCACCGCGTCCCTCGGCGTACGGGCCAGGATCTGTATGTCTGTATGATCTGTGTATGGGGATGGCGGCCAGGATGGCATATGATCTGATTTGATTCTGTCTGTCCACCGCGTCCCGTACTAAGAGGGCCGGGTTCTGTTACCGCGCCCCCAGACAGGGCCGGGATCTGTATGAATATATGCGTGTGCTATCTGTACTTATAAAGCACACGCCTCTGTATGATTTTGTATGACTCTGTGCTACTCTGCATGCATAATTCTGTCTGACATACTACTGTCTGTCCGTCTGTGCTTCGACTATTTCTGTATGTCCGTATGGATTCTGACTCTGTATGTCCGTATGGGTTCTGATTCTGCCCGTCCGTCCGTATTATGATTCCGTCTGTCTGTCCGAACTATAATTCTGTTTATTTGTATGGAACACGATTCTGTATGTCTGTCTGGATCATAACTCTGTCCGTCTGTCTGATTTATGGTTCTGTCCGTTATATTTCTGTGACTCCGGTTCGGACTATGTTTATATCTGTTATGTTTCTGCTTTACATACTCGGTACATTTTTCGTACTGACCCCCGTTCTTCGGGGGCTGCGCTACATGCCCGCAGGTACAGACGCGCCAGGTGACACGCCGCCAGCGTAGGTTCTGACTCTGCCATTCGAAGAGCTCCTTTGACTCGGAGCATATCTTTTGGTATATATTTTCTGTCTTCTGTGTACTCCGTATGTATGTATATTCTGGGTACGGCGGGGCCCTGTCCCGTCATATGATTCTGTATGTCTGTAGAGGCCTGTATATGGATATGTGGGTTACGGGTTTCGTCTGTATGTTAGCCTTATCGGCTTATCTGTAAATGTCTGTATGTTCAGGTATATGTATATATATATGTAAGTTACGCGCGTGCCGTAATTGTATCGGCCTACTTTTGTAATTTCTGTTTTAAAAAAAAAAAAAAAAAAAAAAAAATCCGTATGATTCGAAATTCGGTCGGGTAGGTACGTATGGGTACCCAGTTAGGGTACCAGTCGCGGCCCACGGGGTTGGGTCGTGACAAAAGTGGTATCAGAGCGGTTAGTCCTCGGTATGTCTACAGGCCGTGTCTAGTAGAGTCTTGGTTATCGATGTGTTGTGCACCACATCTATAAACAGGAAGCTACAGGGCATTTAGGATGTTACCCTTCTTTGAATTCTTAGATCGTGCGTTAAAGCTGTATGGTTAGGATGATTCTCCCTTACGAATTGCTGTATCTACAGCGGGGCTCCAAAGGAGCAGAAGTGTCGGTATTCGGGAAAATGTTTCTGACCCTCTCCTTGCAGGTAGTTGTAGGTTGGTGACGAATGAAGAGGACGGCTTCCGACGATGAGGATGGGGGTGCCAAGAAGGCCCCCAGGTTGTCACCGGGGCCGAGTAGGCAGGGCCCCAGTTACTCGATCGAGACGGATCCTTCGGAGGATTCCCCGGAGGATAGCTACGATACGGATCCGTCGGAGGACCCATCTACGACTCCTCCAGAGTCCCCGAACCCTGGAGCAGAGGATCCCGTGGAGGATGGCTACGATACAGATATCTCGGAGGATTTGGCGATGACCCCTCCGGAGCTTCTTACCTCTGAGGAGGAGGATAGTCATGAGGCAGGCCCGTCGGAGCATTCTTCTGGGATGACGCAGGAGGAGATTTTCAAGTATGCACCAGCTCTTATTATTAGGGAGAACCTTGATAGCCCGGCCACCTCGGAGAGTGCTATGGATTTCTCCTGTTCTTGGCCTGGGTCACCAGTGGGCCAGGATTTGTTTGATCGTCCATACCCCTCCGATTCAGATGCGGGTGATAATGGAAACCGGGTAGGTAGGGAGCAGACAGGCGTGGATGATAGTGGGCATACCTCTCACGGCAGCTCCCCAGGTCAGACTCGATATTGATTATTTATAAGTGTATGAGTTTTTAGAACTTCCTATGTGTGTATGATATTTGTAAGACGTTGTTCTATGAAGACGACGGAAATTTGAAGGAATTAGAGACCTAGTGACCCAAGGCAAGGGCGACGGAGATGTCCCCACCGTCAGTGTGAGTCTAGAAATCCTGGATGAAAGTAAACAGGAAGGTGCCTCCGATGCTGTTTGAGTTGGGCACGTGTGGTAAGTGTCGACGACATTATAATTCTCATTTGAAGTTATCAGCCCCGTGTGGCTGCGATACGACATGATATGATATGTATGTATGTGTATATGAGTTGGCCCTGTGAGGCATGATTGGTATTTCTGGTGTACAGGTTTTGGATAGTAAGAAATGCAGAGGAAACTCTGCCCAAATTTTTCCAGGAATATGGAGGTTAACATGTAGATTAAGTACAAAAAGGTCCCGCGATACTTGTCAGACTTTAGTTCCTTCTGTCGGTGGCCGAAGAACACCTTGCGGTGACATTTTATCAGATTCCACCGATTATTTGGAGGCGGAATTCGTGTGACGAAGACTTAAATCCGTGGGTTATCTGTCATCATATGTATATGTGTATGAAAGTGAATGTTTAAGATTCAGAAAGGCGACATGGTAGTGGTACGACTTAGCCGGGGGTGGGACCCGCTACAAAAATTTTCCAAAAATTTGCGAAGACCCCGATTTGCTCTAAAATTTCGTGACAAAGGTCGTGCGGGGCGATCGACGAAATTATATCTTCCCTAACGCGTCGAAATGCATGAAAGTTTCGGAGTTAAGCGTGCTCAGGCCAGAGCAATTCTGGGATGGGTGACCCCCTGGGAAGTAATGCAAAGTTTTGCACAAGTGTAGGTATGACTGATATAAATGAAAGTTTGGGGTAATCTAAAGGAAAAGAGAATCTATGGA
Source organism: Lycium barbarum (assembly GCF_019175385.1). Lineage (NCBI taxonomy): Eukaryota > Viridiplantae > Streptophyta > Magnoliopsida > Solanales > Solanaceae > Lycium > Lycium barbarum. The sequence continues at coordinate 84,424,678 of NC_083339.1, read as the reverse complement.
GTAATTAGTGCCTTTACAAACACCACACAGTCCGATGCGGTACATGGGCAAAAAGCCAAGGGTGCGATACCACTCGGAAAATTTAGCGAATCTGGATAACAGTCAGCGACGACCCGAATGTTGTCAGGGGATAGAAAACGCCCAATTACATCGTAAGTTAGTATGGTATGACGATAGTTGTAAAAGGAAAAAGAGTATGGATAGTAGGGAAGGAGAGAGATAAGTAGAGCGAGTAAGCAGAATCTTTGAAAAAGTCGATAAGCGACACCCAATGCGATTTGTATGATTGACTCCGAATACGTTTCTGTCTGACATATCTCTGTACGATTAACTCCGATTACGAATCTGTCTGACACACCTCTGTATGTCTGACTCTGGATATAAATCCGTCTGGTGTGCCTCTGTACGTCTAATTTTGATCACGCATCTGTCTGATACATCTCCGCATGTCTGATTCTAAGTGTGACTCTGTATGATACATTTCTGTAAGCCTGATTCCGACTTCGAAATCCGCCCGATACCTTTCTGTACATCTGACTCTGATCTCAGATCTGTCTGACATACTTCCGTATCTCTTCTTTTGATTATGAATCCATCCGCCATAGTTTAGCATGTCTGCTTTCGATTACGAATCCGTCCGATATACTTCTACGCGTCCGGTTCTAGTGCTGAATTTGTTGGTATGAAGTGTCTGGTATGAAGAAGGATTACGATAACGTGGTAGAAATCTCCGGAGTGTAACAATAAATGATACGGACTATGACGTCTGGAAAGCGTTCGTCAGTTACAAGAATATAGCTTATGGTTCGACGATTGCGTGGGGTACGAGAAGATATATTATGAAGGCATCTGAATCAGTGATGTGCAAAATTACCCCATAATGTTGGTAAAGAAGCCATGTCGGAAGGTCAGCAAAGGATGACTACAAAGAGAACCCTCCCGGAGTAGTATGGCGCCCCATAAGGTCAATTTAACATTCGAGGACGAATGTTCTAAAGGGGGGGAGGATGTTACATCCGACATTTTTGTTCATTCGAAAAATTTAAGATAAAATGACTTGTGATGGATAAGGCCACAATTGGACCTTACTTGGTATGAATGTGTAGGTTATGAATGCAATGGTGTGGAATTACAAAAGGTGGCCAAGGGCAAAAATTGGAATTTTGGAAACTTGTCCCATAAAATTACAAAATTAGCCAAGTGGGCTCAAAAAAAAAAGGGAGAAAATTAGGCCCAAGTGGGAAGGCCCAACCGGCCATGTACATTGATCCAAAGCCCATGGAATTAATTAATTCCCATGTGCTAATATATAGCATCCCTATCCTTAAGAATATTCAAGAAAGAAATCAAAGAGAAGCAAAAAAAAGGGGAAAGAAGCCATTTCGGGTTTTGGAGAAAGAAAGAAAGAAAATAAAGAAAATTTTTTTGGAGCCAATCCTTTGGTCTAAAGAGCTCAACTCTTGAGAGATTATTGCTAAGCACAAGATTCTCTACAAGTTGATGTAAGCATCTTGACAAGGAAACAACTTCAACCCCAAGTGAAGAACTTGAAGAAAGGTAAGGATTTCATGATTTTGTTGTGTTAAAAATGATGTATGTATGTTGTAGTGTGTGTGAATGAATGAAAAATATGGAAATTTGGTGTGTTGGAATTTTTGGATGTGTGGCCGAATGCATATAGGGTTATTGCATGATTTTAATGGTTTGAATTCTTGTGTAAGTTAGTTGTAGTGTGGTGGAAATTGTATTAGAAATGAAAGTGGAATGAACTAGTGAAATTTGGAAAATATAGCATGTGGCCGTGTGGTGTGTGTTGGTGTTGGAAGGTGAATTGAATCTTGTTAGCATGTTAATTATGTTGTTATGGAAGATTGGTTATTAAGTTGTTGAAGGAAATTATTGAACTTTGTTATGACTTGTGTATAAGTGAAAATGAAAGTGTTAAGAGGCAAATTATGCTTATGACAATGAACTTGGAATATAAAAATGTGTTGATGAGTTTGCATGTTGAAAGTTAGGAAGGGATTGGAAAAGTAGTGACTTGATGGAAAGTTGAATGTTTGTGAATTTTATGAATATCTTGTGAATATTATGTGATCATGTTATGGATGCCTCCGATGTATGTCGTAATGATTTTGATGGATAATGGCTATGAAAATAATAAGTTTTGGTTGGAAATGTAAGTTTGAAACGAAAGATAATTCGTCGTGTCGAAAGGTGGCTAATAATGCCATAGGGTATGATTTAGTGTTTATTGATGTTTGTTGTTGTTGTTTGGATGTCTCCTCTGGGTTGTTGTGTTGCTAAATTGAGCCGAGCTAAGTCTCGGGGATGTCGTATATACAGAGGAAATGCTGCCGAAATTTCGGTAGGCAATTATGTGTAAAGTTAGAATATTGAAAGAATGGAACTAACCAAATGGTAAACTTGACCATTTCCAGATTTTGGGCGAAATTTGGATTGACGCCAAGAGAGCATAAGGCGCCATCGAGGTATGTGAAGCACTTCTCTACGTTCCTAGGCATGTTCTGGATGTGGTAGGCTCGGCCGCGAGCCTTAGGTCCGACTCCGTTCCCCGGAATTCGAGACGGAAAACCGCTCCAATTCCTTCAATTCAATTGAACCTATTTTCTTACAAATTGCCCTTAAAGTGAGATTTTGTACAAAACTTCCCCAAACGGAGTCGGAACACTTCCGAAGGAGTATGGGTTACCTCATAATGTCAATTAGCAATAATTTACGTATAAAGCCTCGGGTTGGTCCGAGGTGGGCCCATAAGGCCCGATACTTCCGGTACGATTTTAAATACTTCTGTTTCGGGTCCGATTTTCTCTAAAAACTTCTGAATTATTATTTTGTGTATATTATGGCTATTTTTGTGAAATCTATATAACATGCTTTCTGAACATCTGAGCATCCCATTCTGATAATCTGTCGTGCCTTCCCAACTAGGTTATAGGCGCGTACTATGCATACTATCTGGACATTCTGATTTTGGCTCGCCGTTTGGCACCCTTCAGTTTGATTGAGTCTGTATGTTGAGTCTGTAGGTGGGTGGTTTCTCATTTATCGATTCGTGTCTGTCTCAATGCATTCTTTCACTGCGACCCGGGCCAGGTTCTGTTATCGTGCACATTTCTCTGCATTGTTCACCGCGTCCCTCGGCGTACGGGCCAGGATCTGTATGTCTGTATGATCTGTGTATGGGGATGGCGGCCAGGATGGCATATGATCTGATTTGATTCTGTCTGTCCACCGCGTCCCGTACTAAGAGGGCCGGGTTCTGTTACCGCGCCCCCAGACAGGGCCGGGATCTGTATGAATATATGCGTGTGCTATCTGTACTTATAAAGCACACGCCTCTGTATGATTTTGTATGACTCTGTGCTACTCTGCATGCATAATTCTGTCTGACATACTACTGTCTGTCCGTCTGTGCTTCGACTATTTCTGTATGTCCGTATGGATTCTGACTCTGTATGTCCGTATGGGTTCTGATTCTGCCCGTCCGTCCGTATTATGATTCCGTCTGTCTGTCCGAACTATAATTCTGTTTATTTGTATGGAACACGATTCTGTATGTCTGTCTGGATCATAACTCTGTCCGTCAGTCTGATTTATGGTTCTGTCCGTTATATTTCTGTGACTCCGGTTCGGACTATGTTTATATCCGTTATGTTTCTGCTTTACATACTCGGTACGTTTTTCGTACTGACCCCCGTTCTTCGGGGGCTGCGCTACATGCCCGCAGGTACAGACGCGCCAGGTGACACGCCGCCAGCGTAGGTTCTGACTCTGCCATTCGAAGAGCTCCTTTGACTCGGAGCATATCTTTTGGTATATATTTTCTGTCTTCTGTGTACTCCGTATGTATGTATATTCTGGGTACGGCGGGGCCCTGTCCCGTCATATGATTCTGTATGTCTGTAGAGGCCTGTAGATGGATATGTGGGTTACGGGTTTCGTCTGTATGTTAGCCTTATCGGCTTATCTGTAAATGTCTGTATGTTCAGGTATATGTATATATATATGTAAGTTACGCGCGTGCCGTAATTGTATCGGCCTACTTTTGTAATTTCTGTTTTAAAAAAAAAAAAAAAAAAAAAAAAAAATCCGTATGATTCGAAATTCGGTCGGGTAGGTACGTATGGGTACCCAGTTAGGGTACCAGTCGCGGCCCACGGGGTTGGGTCGTGACATGCCCTTTTGGGCTGCTGTAGCCTTTTTCTTTTTAGGCATCTCTGAAATACACAACACACAATTTAGGAACAAGAATTTCTTACATCATAGCTCTATTGCACGATCCTTATGAAGAAAGAAGGTCATATATTCCTAAAATGTCCGCAGCTTCTTGTTTATAAGTGTGGTGCGCAACACACCCATAACCAAGACTCTACTAGACACGGCTCGTAGACACATCCTAGGACTAAACTGCTCTGATACCACTTTTGTCACAACCCGACTCGGGGCCGCGACAAGCACCCGGTGCTAGCCCACCCGGCCACCCTCTTAGCTAACTCTTACGCTTATATCTAGGTGAGCCACATAATTATACATGCATTTCCATTCATTCATCAACTGGTCCCATATGGACAACCGCACATTTATATCATCATAGGCATTTATGCCACATCAGTATACATGGGCCAACGTGGCCGACAAAATGATATACAAGACATAGGCCAACAAGGCCAAACACATCTACCCAGACACACACATGTCTACGAGCCTCTAAAAGTATAACATATCACACTAGCGGGACAGGACCCCGCTATGCCCATAATTATATACACAAAAAAATGGGTACCCAAAAGATATGGCTCCGAAGGAAATGGAGCTCTCTATGTATTCTCCGAATAGGCAGCGATGGATCAAGCCTGTCACCCTGTGCACCTGCGGGCATGACGCAGCGTCCACAAACAAAAGGACGTCAGTATAAATAATGTACTGAGTATGTAAAGCATGAGCAACATCAATAAATAAGCATCATGAACAACATATGAATTAGCATATGAGGGGGGGAGGGGGGGGGGGAGACAATAATATCATCGTCCTAGCACTTACCTGCCTTTCGTAGGACTTTCCATTTTTCATACGTAATTGTACACCTACGTCATCATTCGTATTCCATAATAGTACTCGTACCACACTTGTGATCATGTTCGTATACATGTCCTTATTCGTATTCTTATACATAGTTTTATCACATTCATATTCATGTTATATACATAGTCATTTCATATACATAGCATTTACATAGCATACCCGACCTCACAGGATCGGTGTTTCATACATACTTGGCCAACCAGGGCTCAAGGTTACTCATACCTGGCCCTACCAAGGCTTCAGGGTTATCCGTACCATCTGCAGAGGTGTGCGCGCGTTACGTAATCGTATACATAATCATATACATATATACATCCATATACATATATTCTACCCGGCATTATAAGCTCGGGGTGTCATTATAGCCCTTCATAGGCACATGTGAATATAATAGCCTGTAGGCACCTTTAGCATCGTTATTATTATCATCGTCATCAATATCATCGTCATTGTTGCTACATCCATATCTTAGGCTTACTCGTCATATGAGGGGCGTAGTACAATCGTGGTACATGTTAAGGATCATGAGCTTATGAGCTCGGAATATCAATCATTTGAAGATAATGTACTCATATAGAGGATTTAAGAGTTTGGCCAAAGAACCATACCTTATGAAAGAAGGGTTAGCCTGACATACCTTTTCGTCGAACTATTCTATACTTGCACGTTTCCTTCCAATGCTAGTGTTTATACCTTCATTAATATCATAACAATGGCCATTAGTCATTAACATTATCCACATTATCTAGATTCTTCAATTTGCCTCTAATTCACCCACATTCATGGTCATAACACCCAACTTCGTCCATTCGTCTAAAGTGTCTAGTTCATGATCTTAATACCATTTATAACACATTCATATCACAACACAACAACATTCATAACTCAATTCAAACTATTTCTCAAAATGTCACTATTTATCATTCATGACCTAGTTGACCATATTTTCTACAATCCATGTACTTTAATTCTCCAATACCTTAAACATCATGTAAAAATCATGAATCTTACCTTAGAAGTTGTAGGAACAAGCTTTGGTTGATAATACTCCTCTTTGAGCAAAACCCTAGTTTTTCTCCATTTGGATTTCTTGACTTGGATGATCCTTGATGATTCCCTTATCCTTGATTCACTTGTCTTAATGTTATTGATGGCTTATAATCCTTGAAAACTCATATAATAAATGTAGAGAGAAGTTTTAGAGAGAAGTGGTGTAATGTTGTAATGAAATAAGACAAGTCTTGATCCTCACATTTAATGAATTGAAAAATCTGTGCGGGGTGAACAGTGGTCGTCCATGGAGGTTTACGGTCCGTATTTCAGTTTACGGACCGTCCCTCGTGGTCATCTTTAAGCTTAAGCAGAACCAGAAACTTAAGGTTGCATGCATGGTGGTTTGCGACCATGGTTTACTGGCCGTAAATCACTTTACGGTCCGTCCACCAGGTCGTATTTAACCATTTCCTCGGCTGGCAGAAAGTTGAAACCTTGCATGGCAGTTTACGACTGCCAGTTTACGGACCGTATTGCACTTTACGGTCTGTATTTTGCAATATACGACCACTGGGCAGTTGAAATTCTGCAACTTCCCATATTCTTAGACTTCTCATTTTAATCACCCCCGTCCATGCACATGCATTGCTCACCTTGTATCTCATCTTAACTTAGCCAACCTCCTCGTCTTACATCAGATACTTTCGAAATCTCGCCTAAGGTCATCAAACGTCGTTTCTTGCTCATGGACATCATGCACTCTTATTCATCACTAGTTCATTCTCTTGTGTACCAACGGAAACTTTTCCGAGGTGTAACAATATCTAGGATGTGTCTGCCTCGATCCCTCTCTGTAATCACTACCTGCCCCCATAGATCTAGCCCTCTTGCCTTGCCTTCTATCAATCTCACGATCACCCCTTTGCGGATGTTGTTGTCCTTATAGATTCTTGGCATGGACTTGAATTCGGGAAATATCCATCCCATCTTGCAACGAAGCCGTCAAACAATCATCAAACAAATGTGGCCCTAAGCCACTCACGAACCTGTGCACCCTATCTCCCATGTCGGCCACCATAGTCGGGGCATATCTAGCCAAGGAATTAAATTGAAGCCTATACTCTCGGGTACTCATATTTCCTTGTTTTAGATTTAGGAACCTATCCGCTGTAGCTCAGCGGTCCTCGGGTGGCAAATAGTGGCGGATGAAGGCATCTACTAATTCTTGCCAAACGGGAGGAGGCGCATCCTCTTTTCTTGACGATATCCAATTATTATACCATTATACCGCCACATCTCGGAGTCTATAAGATGCCAAATCCACGGATTCGATTTCGGAGGCATGTATAATCATTAATGTCCTCAACATTTCATCAATAAAACTTTGCGGGTCTGCATTCGGCTTTGACCCAAACAACGCCGGAGGACTCAAACTCATGAAATCACGGGCTCTGGTACTAGTTAGTTTCCCTATCACTTGGAACCGCATTATGCCACTGTTCTTGGGCAGCAACTAACTGTGTCAATTGATGAATAGCCTCGGCCACTTATTGACTCGAAGCAACCGGTGGAGGAACTGGAGCTGAAGCTCCTCCTTGTTCTCCTACATTGGGCGGGGTGGAGGAAGTATTAGATGGGGCCTCATTATGTGACTTGCCCTATTCTACATTCATTGGCGGCTCTCTTTCTACCCGCCTTTTCATTGTAGTCTTGCCCTTCTGGGCGGCTGTAGCTTTTCCCTTTGGCGGCATTTCTGAAATTATAGCACACCATTAAGAGGAGAAAATCTTATAACATAGCTCTATCGCACGACCTCTTAAGATGAAAGATGGTAATTTTTCCTAAATGCCCTGTAGCCTCCTGTTTATAGATGTGGCGCGCAACACACCATAAATAAGACTCTACTAGACACGGATCGTAGACACTTCCTAGGACTGAACTGCTCTGATACCACTTTTGTCACGACCCGACTAGAACGCCATGATGGGTACCCGGGGCTAACCACCGAGCACCACTCATTCTATTACTTATCGTACTCATTAAGCGTACATTCATTAATTTATACTCAATCATAGGAAAACTATTTTTCATTTGGAAGCATAATTACTTTTATATACACAAGCCCTTCGGCTAAAAAAATAATAATATAGGTACAATAGTAACATTGTGAGACCATACTATCCACACATGCGTATCTACGAGCCCAAAATACATATACATATACATACTCAAAATAATAAACCAAATAGCACCTCCGAAATAATGGAATGCTCCTGTAAGTCTGCTGATAACTTCTACGGGTCTGGATCACCTCCCTGTCTACCTGTGGGCATGAACACAGCGTCCAAAGAAAACAGATGTCAGTACGAATATTGTACTGAGTATGTAAGGCATGAATGAAATGAACATGATAGAGAAAACATAAGTCATAAGGTGAAGATACAACCTGCGTAACTTTTAAGGGTGGATACATTTCATACACACATCATATATATAATCATAGTACATGTATCATCATAGCGCATACATCGTCGTATCATATAAATTATCATCGTTAACCCGCGTCCGGGTAACCATCATATACCGCCCACTAGTGGTGATCATGCCCGGCCCTCTAGGCTCGGTGTAAACATAGCAGCCTGCCTTAGCGGTTACATGCCCGGCCATTTAGGCACGGTGGAATCGTATGCAGCCCGCTTTCGCGGTGACATGCCCGACCATTATCATACTTGTAACGTATCTAATTTCTTTGTCATGTGCGTATACAGCTATGTATAGTCATGGACTCATAATTGCCATTATATAAGAAGATCATAGAGAATTAGGAAAATTCATGCCTTAGAAGGAAAGGATTTGCCCTACATACCTTTTTCGTGTAGCTACTCTATCGTTTAATCGTTCTTCTTCGTTGCTCACGTCTTTACCTTAAAGGGGGTTGATACTCATATTAGATAATCGATAACATAAGCGTGTTTGAACTAAGCTAGAAAAAAAAATTGGGCAGCGTCTCCTTTATTTATACTACTTTCTCTATATCATACATCAACTCCCAAACGTTAATAACAACATTCATAATATCATCATCAATAACTTTTATCAAATTCCTCATTATCCAATCCCAACAATTTCCTCTCAAAGTCATCCATAATCATGATCATAGCACAATATTACATTCATTCTCATCTAACATTTCTCTCATGCTCTCAACATCATTCATAACATTTTTATAAGCACAACATATCAAAGATAATGACTCATCTTAAGCTACTACTCAAAATCTGATTATTTTCATCTTTATAACCCATTTTCTATTTCCTTTCATAATCTAAGTCTTCCAGCCTCTCAATACCTTAAACAACATGGAATGATCATGAAACTTACCTTAGATAGTGTGGGAATGAGGCCTGAGTGGAAATACTTCACTTGAGCCAAACCTCTAGTTTCACTCCCAAGAGAATTCTTGACTTGGAGGGACCCTAGTGAGCTTCTTGCACTTGATTCACTTGAATTCTTGATATTGATATTTGCTTTCCACTGTATTCTTGTATATGAAGTGTGTGGAACCCTCTAGAAGCTTGGAGAGAAGTGGAGAAGTGGAAAGAATGAGAAAATAAAGTGGGATCATGTATTTATAGTTGCAACTTAATCAGTCCGTCGGGACTCATATGGACCACTTATACGGTCCGTATAAGTGTCCGTGGTTCACCACCATGGAAAACATTGTTGTTGTTGGGTTATACGGACCCTTATACGGTCCGTATAAAGTTCCACGGTCCGTATAAGGTGGTCGTGTAACTCACCGTTTTTTCGAAGTTGTCCTCGTCGTTTCGTTTGATCTCCAATCCTTACAAAACCTTCTTAACACTTGTATAGTACTTCATCACTGATCTAAACATCCCTATAATTCGCCCTCAAGGCCCTACCAAACAATTCTTAGCGCAATAATTTACGAAACCTTTCCTAAACCCCACTTATACTCCACTTGTCCTATCATTCCTTATTTCATCAATTCATATGGATTCAAAATCATAGCGTATGCATTCTAAGACCACTAAATATCCGTTTTATAGTCCTAAGATATTCCTGTTACCCTTAAGCTCGCATTGGTTCATTCACTACACGACGACTTGAAATTTCCAAGGTGTAACAATCATCATACATAGACGTCAAAATACCATACCAAAAGGGACTGTAGCTCCGAACCAAATGGAGCGCCCTGACTACAGCTGAGTGAAAACCTACTGAGCTGGATCATCTGTTTGGCTACCCGAACATGCGGGCATGAACGCAGTGCCTCCAAGCAAAAGGGACGTCAGTATGAAACAATGTACTGAATATGTAAGGCAAGGGAATAACTGCAACTGAACTGAAAATAATAAAATTTGGAAGCCAAAGAATGCCTGAAAATCTCATCTGACCTGTCTTAAATGAAATACAATATAATACTTTTATATATCTCACTTACCCGTAGGCCAGGCTACAACTCCGTGGCTCATAGGCCAGGTAATAACTCCACGACTCATAGGCCACGTATAATCAACTCCACGACTCGTAGGTCAGGTATTATCAACTACATAACCCGTAGGTCGGGTATAATCAACTCCATGACCCGTAGGTCAGGTATGCGCATCTCCGTGACCCGTCGGTCAGGCAACAACTCCATGACTAGTCGGCCAGGTGATAACTCCATGACCTGTAGGCTAGGCGTATATATAAAATGATAACTCGAAGGCAACATAATAGCCTATAAACAACATATACACTTGTTATACCTTCTATCATTCTATCATCTTATATAACTTGACTATTCTTATACCCGTGCTTAACTTAAGAGAGTTATCGCAATAAGGTCATGGTAACCCGAGTATAATCTTCATGAATAGCACATCTTGGTGTGAATAGTCAAGGTGGCTGATAGTAGAAATCATGCCAATGAAAAGAAGGGATAGCCTTAACATACCTGGAAGCTTACTTCTCGACTTTTCCAACATACTTTCTGTCTTGCAATCAAAACAAGACCATTCGTAGTCTCGTAATATCAATCCAGGTTGGAAGAACTTGAAATCTTATTTATCTTCAATGGGATCCTTTGATCCGTCGAGTTTTGATGTTCAAAACAAGAACTACAAAAATAAGCTTGCCGAGCCTCGGATGTAGTCTGGTTACATAATCCGCTAAAGAAAATGATCCTTCAATGTTTCTTGGGTCTCTTGGTGGAGAGGAGTGGAGAAAATGATGCCAAAGACCAGATGTTGGTCTTAAATAGGAGCTCAAGGTCGGTTAGCACCGACTTAAAATTAACCCTTCGCGTTCATGTAGGCTAGTCGCGTTCGCGAAGGGTTACTCAGTGTTACTCTTCGCGTTCGTGGCCCTGCAGTCGCGTTTGCGAAGGGCAATTTTCAGCTCCGCCAGCCCAACTTGTAAGGTCCATAACTCCTTACTCCGATGTTGTATCGATGAGCGGTTTTTTGCGTTGGAAACTAGACTTCATAAACTTCAATTTAGACTTGTGTTTTACTTCAAAAATCCTCATATACTATGAGATATTCTTTCCTCAAGTTGGACCCAAAATTATTATACTAAACCTTGCCCATCTTTTCTCTAAAGTCATACTACTCAATTTCTTCTACTCACTTCCTTGTATGACCTTCTAGTATTCCTTATATACATCATTTACTCGTAAAATATACGTAATAATGTTTCGCTCCTTATATTCCAAATTTGTCTTACTCAACGATAGTTCAACATACCTATTCTTAGATTTGACAAGTGCTTCTCCAAAAGTACGGGATGTAACATCCTTCCCCCTTTAGGAACATTCATCCTCGAATGTTGAAGTAGAGCTAGTTTTGATGTTGATGTCAATATTTTCACCTGCATTTACTGGTATTCACTTTACCTACTTATAGTCTTACTCACGCATTTGGAACTGTACTCATTCTAACCATGCAACTTACGATCCTCTTCACTGTTCCTTGGAGGATATACACCTTAAGTTAATAAGTCATAACCATAATTTGTAGACTTATGAAGCTATATCAATTTGTTGGAGTGACAATTCTCTCTTGCTGCAATGTTACTTTATCTCTTGTTTGCATACCATTCAGCTATATCGGCGCTGATTGATTCTGCTCAACTAGTTAATATTCCTTACCCCTTTTGGGTTTTCTTGCACTAAATCTGTGGCATTTCCAGTCTTACTGCATTAGTATTTGATAATTCTTTATACTAGAGCGCATCTTAATTTTTGACGATTAATCATTTTTGGGTTCCTTGGTTTCTTTATATGAGCAATAACATGGCTTCTTCTTAACATATACATTTCTTCCTCGTGCAATTACTAGGTCTTCGCCCTTACGTACATGTAAACTCTATATTCATGGTTTCACAATTCCTTTGGTATTTCTTGACTACTGTTGATTTATTCTCGAGTTCACTAAATGTCTTGCCCAATCAATTCTTGGATATTATTCTCCTCCTCTTGTGGCTAAAATTTATGTTCGTACTCATGGTCATCTCTTTTTTGTATCACTCGTCTGCCGATTAGCTCTTCATACTTTATCATCCTCGCTGTCTCTTCGACTCTCGTCGTTTACATCTTCATATAATCGTTTTACCCAATACTTATCATATACTTTTATCCAATTTTGGCCTTATCTTCCCTTTTATCCCAATATACCAGAAGTTCCTGTCTCTATTAGTCTCCACGTATCCTTCTTACGCTTCATAGATGTTCTGTGCCCTCATCTTTTTAGGATTTAACTTATTCTTCCCCCCTTAAGGATAACCTCAAAAACTGGTAATGTCGTATCCCTTGCTTTCCTGTAGCAACTGAATCGAGCCTTGCGGTATTTTATCTTCCAGCTTATGTCACGCTGAAATTTCCTTTCATCCATACACTTTACTTGATTCTCTCTTGTTCTTGATAAGGCTTCTTATGCTCGGTCTGGCTATCGGTAATTACTGTACCTACTCCGAGAATATCTCAAATTTCTTCTTCAAGGATCCCGTTCTTTCAATTTATTCTTAAGGTTGCTAATCCCTTAATCCGGCTGATAAATTAGTGGTAAATTTAGAAATTTGCCGAAATGTGAACAATTCTCCTTATCATGCAGCGAATTCAAATCATTTCACTCTTTCCTTCGTTCGCAGATTTCAATCATAAACATTTCCTTTCTAGAAGAACCATTATTTTGCTTGTTCCATGAGAGTTCATTGTCTCTAGCTTTGTTCTAATCAGACGCGTCATCTCTTTATTACCTCCTTTAAGGTTTTTCTTTGACTCTTGGCCTTTGCTTAAATTTTTTTCCTGATAAGTCTTCCCTATAGTCTGGCATACCCTATTTGTTGTTTGAGTTTATTAGTCGTATAGATATTCGAAGTTCATAGATACTCATTTCCTTTGTTTACCTTTGCGATATAAGGATTTTGTATGTTCCCTCTCTTACAGTGACCTTATCCTTTAGCCAACCAAATCTGGTTTCTTCTTTCAATACCATCATGAGTCAATGTACTATTGCATCTATTTCCCACGACTCGCTCTTTCATTTGCCCTGCGCATACTCATGTTGTTCTGTAGTTCTTCTTTACTAAGTGGTTGCACTAGTCAGGTGTTATACTTCTTCCGATATCTTGTTGATCCTTGTCCTACTCATAAATACTTATAAAATATATCCTTTTCTTCCTCTTTTCATCCCTTTCTTATCTTTCCTTTCGATGCCATAACTGGTTCATATTCATACATACCCCTCGTATATTCGTCTTTGTCACACCCCGACCTTACTAGGGTGTGATGGGCACCCGACCCTTACTTAGGGCCGAGCGAACCCTCAGACTCTTGCTGCACATAAAGTTACGTCAAACTTTTAAATCAAATCAGATAAAATACAAAGTAAATTTTTTTTTCTTTCTTTCAAAAATGTTCTTTCTCGAAGCTTCCAAGCGAACAAATCTATAGTCATACAAAATTCAATACATAACACAGACCGACATATCGGCTGACGGAGCCGCTTACAGACTGACATACTATACCCACGACGCTGTCTGTAAAGTCTCTAATACCATACAGAAACCATAACACATATACCATACCCTGACTTGGCAGTCCTCCAGGAGCAAATGGAGTTCGCCACCACTGCTGAAATATCTTTTATAGGGTCCTTATCTCGTCTGGGAGTACCTGCGCGGCATGAAACGCAGCCCCCAAGGAACAGGGGTCAGTACGGAATATGTACTGAGTATGTAAGGCATAGAATACAGAAAGCAGAACTATAATCGAAACAAACAGTACCAAGAGTACGCATGTTATCCAGATTACCAAATTACTTGCTTCTCAGACACAGTTCATACAGACCAATATCGACCATACAGACCGACATAGACCATACCGACCAATACAGATCCTACAGACCGTACAAATCATACAAAGCATAACAAAATCATACAGAGCATACAGAATGCCGACATACTTACTTTCCAGACACAGATCGCACATACCGATACCAGGTGTCAGAAGGAGTGTGGCACGTACAGAACGCACAGATAAGGTCATACGTCAGACGGAGTACAGAACGTACTGAATACTCAGATGATGTCATATATCGGACGGTACACAGAACGTACAGATTACTTAGATGATGTCATATATCGGACGGAATACAGAACGTACAGATTACTCAGATAATGTCATATATCGGACGGAATACAGAACGTACAGATTACTCAGATGATGTCATATATCGGACGGAATACAAAACGTACAGATGATGTCATATATCGGACGGAATACAGAACGTACAGATGATGTCGTATATCGGATGGAATGCAGAACATACAGAATACTCAGATGATGTCAGAACATACAAAATACTCAGAATCGTATGTCACATATGCGTATAACAGAACCCGGCCCTGTGATAAGGGACGCGGTAAACAGAATCATCATATATCAAATTCATGTATCATATATGCATATATCAGAACCCGACCCTCCAGTGAGGGGTGCGGTAACAGAGCCCGGCCCTCTAGTACGGGCCGCGGTGAACAGACAGATCATATGCCATCCTGGCCACCACCCCATAACATCATATCATCAAACCATTTAACAGAGCCCGGCCGGCCTATGAGGGACGCGGTGAACAATGCAGAGGAATGCGCACAATAACAGAACCTGGCCCGGGACGCAGTGAATCATATCGTAGCGGACACACGAGGACATAACAGAACCTGGCCCGGGATGCAGTGAGGGATACATTGAGTCATGCACGAGCAGAGTCGTGAGAAACCACATGCATAGGAATCAAGACTCGACAGACCAGTATACTTACCGATACCTGGGGGCTCGGAACAGATTTCAGGTCAATCCGACGTAGTATGAGAAAGTTACGTGCGTTCGAAGTACAGAACGCTTTATAAGCGTTTCAGAAGCCTTTTTCGGGGAATCAGAGTCATAGTCATATCAGGCACCTTCGGATGTCCTTACGAATCAGATCAAATAGAGATTTTGGAACCACACTTACGTATAAGAAAATTTTGGACGTCTTGATACAGAAACCTCTTCGAACATTTCAGAGCAATCCGAGATCGTACACGGAAGTTAGGGACGTTAAATCTTACAAAAGTTCTCGAACAAGAATAAACATATCATAACGCTCATATCAGAATACTGATTTCGGAATTCTCATATCAGGATACTCATATCAGAATGCTTATATCAGTAAACTTACATCGGAATACTTATATCAAAATACTCGTATCGAAATACTTATATCAAGGACTGACATCAAAATACTTATATCAAAATATTTATATCAAAATACTTACATCAGAATACTTATGTCAAAATGCGGATATCAGAATACTTGTACCAGAATACTTATATCAAAATACTTATATCAAATACTTATATCAGGGGATGAGCTAGGGTCACAAACTCAGGTCAAGAAGTGAATTAGAATCATAATCAGACTCTGAATCACAGAACAGAGTTACCCCAAGGCAGCATATCACATTATACCTTACTTGGCTCTAGGACATGCCAAAGAAAAAAAGGGTAAGCCTTACATACCTGTGCTGCGACCAACTTGTTTGTCTACATGCAAGAAAGTTCATCCCTTCATTAGTTCCATTATCATATACTTGCTTTAACCTTTCAAACACATTTACTTATATTCTGCCGGAATTACGGCAGCATCTCCCCTGTAAACATACCAATCCCGAGAATATGGCTCGGCTCCAAATCAACAACAACAATCCGGGAATTTAACCCGGCCAAATCAACAACAATACTAACAATTATGCTAGCAATATTCCAACATTCAATTCAATTCAATTTAATTCACACCATATTCCAACAACTTAATCAATATACTATTTCATCTGAAACCTTCAACTTCAATCCCAACCATACATTTACTTATCGTTCGTATACCTTAACTTCGACGACACCCTTCATTCAATATCACATAATTCATAACGGCGACAACTAGAATATCAAATTACATCAATTCACCTTAACTTACCAAACAACACCATTCTCGACCACAATGACTCCTTACATATTTTCATACAATTTCTTCCATTTCTACATGTTACAACAACAGCATGCTACATAAAATTCATTCATTCATTTCCATATAACACAATTCACACACACGGCCAACTTAGACCACACAACACACGACTTCCACCATATACATGTGTTCCATATTTCTCATCCATTTTGCATTATGGAATTCACAACACAACCATCAAACTACTAAATAAAAATCATTTCATCTTTTCTATACAATCAACACCTCATTCGGCCAACACCACAACACACCCACTCCATGATTTTCATTCATTTTTTTTTATACATTACAACACTACATAATCATGTTGAATACACTTAATTCATTACTCCTACACATTTCACACAACACACGGCCCAACTTGTACATGCAATATTTCATGAATTCCCATCACTTCTACATTCAATAACATACATAAACCATTCATAACACATAAAAGAGAAGGTTAAACCTCACCTCCTTCTTCACCCTTTTTCCACTCGGCTTGCTTGCTAAAACGCAACAACGAGCGGTTCTCTTGTTCTAACAACTTCTCCACGTTGACGAGGACCTCTCAATCACTCTAAATGCAAGAAGAAAAAAGATTTTTCTCCATCAACTTCCCATGGCTCATTTTTAAGAGCCATGGCCGAAACCCCCTCTCATCTCTTGCTTCTTTCTTTTGTTTTGTCTTTTTTTCTTTCTTCTCCAATTCTTAAATAAGGATGAACTAGTCATCTTTCCATATTTATATTTTAGTCCCTTCCAATCATAAAATTTTCACATGTCCCCCCTTCTTTTATTCTCTAGAGTCTTCTTAAAAGAAGACTAATTAATTTAATTTAATTATTTTTTTTTCCTTTCCTTTTCTAGAATTTTCTTCTTCTTTTTCTTTTCTTTTCTTGAATTGTTTTATTTGGTCAAAGAAGACCAAATGTTTTCCTTGGTACACTTTAGCCCCCAAAGCAATGTGGGCATATACTTATGCCACGCAACCAACATGGAAATTTTATGAACTTTCAAGACTTTTGTGAAATTCCCATTTTACCCCTAGCTTTCCATAATATCACCATGGTTCTATTTTGCGAATTTCTCTTTTTTTTTTCGCCCTCAACCTTTCTTAATATTTCCATAATACTAATGTTGTGAATAATATTTATAACCCACTTGTTCATTGAAATACATTTGGAAAATGGTCATTCCCTTAACTTCGTTACGACTACCTTGGAATATCCGAACGTATAAAATACGGGATATAACAGTCTTTATGATTAAATCTCTATACTCCCTATCAAAACTCTTGTCCCATGCTATCTATGTTTTACCTCTTGGCCAAACTTCTTATCGTATTAACTTCTCAGGTAACATCTATACCAACCATTATTATACTTCAATCCCATTTATCGAGATCTATTTCCGGGATCTTCACATTTGTCGTTTACCACATGTTGCCATACTTTATCCCTCATTCTTATTTACTTTAAAATTTATCCGAATAGCCCTTCGCCTCTACCGCCGCCTTAACCCTTTCCTCGGAAACTTTACTTGAGCCTTACTAGCAACATACTTCCCTTACTTAGACTTCTCTTCTTCTTATGACATCACAATCTTCTTACTCTCATGTACACATATTTTCTTTCTCCTTGATATTGTTGCATCATGACCATCCAACTTTAACCTTCGGAGAAATAGTATAAATCTGCCCTGTAGCACTTGCTACCTTAACTTCAATACCCAGCTCAATCAATACGTTTAGCATATCGTAAGACCGAGCATAAGGCCACGCATGACATTTAATGTGGCCACACATGAATTATATTTTACATCGCTTATCAATATCTCACTTACAAAATACTCCATTGCTTTTTAACTCTGTCCTGAGTCTGTGACTTATTACATCTCCTCTCTTTTCTTTTTCTTTTTTTCACATGCCAACATCGCTCTTATTTTTGGTCGTCAAGTGACCTTCACCACATCCATCTGAAAAATCAAGGGGAAACCTTCTTATATGGATCAACTATACACGCACGACCTAAGCCTGAAATTGGTATGATCTTCATTTCTTTAATTAGCCAGCAACATTGCATAATCCAGAAGGCAGTCATAATTATAATCCAACTTACACAACCATTCCTCATTCCTGGGCTCGAGATCGTCATTAGTATTACAAGTAATTTGATCATAATGATTCTTAGAATAGTACCAACTATCGAATACTCAGAATCCCCTTGAAATCAAATAACTGGTGACTTCTGAGTCCGAATGCAAACCCACATCATATAGGTAAGTTGACTAAAATTAGTTCATGTGTCTGTCATCAACTCGTCCTGATCCCATATATATATATAAACTTCTAGACTAAAACATTCCCCTACTCATTAACTTGTTTTTTCCGTATCAATATCTCCTCGTTATCTCTAACTCATCAGTCTATAGATGGTAATACTGTACTTGAGTTCTTAATGTCAACTTTCCTTATATCTTCAATAAATCTCAATCTCCTGAAATCTCGAATACAACTCATTCCAATTCCTCTAACTACTGATCATTTTTCCCTCCACGTAAATCAAGTTAGAATCACTCTAAAACTTTTCTTTAAAAATGTCTCATAATTGTTTATTCCCTCATAGCTTACCAAATGTCTGGGTATGGCATTTCCCTTTACTCTTTATCTATGGCATAGACATTCAAACAATTCAATTTGTAAAAAATTTGGCAGAGTTTTCTCTATAATTCTTACTACCTCAACCCTGCACACAGCCCAGAAAACACATCCAATTCCTCTCAGGGCAATCACAAATACACGTGACATCCCGCTCATGTGCTAGTCGTCCATATACATTAATATCAGTAAGGTAGGGAACATACCTTTCGGGTCAACAAACTTCAATTCTCATCAATTTCTCCAGGCTGTATAATCAACTGCTCATCCACAACCCAAAATATTTAGAGTTAGAATCAGGGACTTTATATCCTATGGCTTAGCTCTACAGCACGATCTAAGATACGAAAGAAGAGCAACCATCCTAAATGCCCTGTAGCTTCCTATTTATAAATGTGGTGCGCTACACACCCATAAACATGACTCTACTAGACACGGTTTGCAAACAACCCTAGGACAAAACTTCTCTGATACCAAGTTTGTCACGCCCCAACTCCTGAGTGACGTGATCGGCACCCGAAGCCAAACTAGGCCCGACCAAACCCCTCTAAATCTAAAACTCTGCTAAGGCCTACCTGCACACAGACAATACCAACAAGCCGGTGAGGCCGCAATTCGGATATTTACATGTATATATATAAATGCTGGCTATCTCGTTTGAACTGGGCACACGCGCACCCAAAATATATATACCCAACTGAGGAAGCCGACGAGGCTGCTATGTAAGCTGAACAACAAAATTGAGGTCCAACAAGGCTACATAACATCCTAACTACATACAACTATCTACAGATCTTTATGGAACATGAGCTGTAGAAAAGACCCGAAAAGGGCCCATCATCCTCACATACACGTCAAAATAGCACACCAAAAAGGACTGCAGTTCCGAACCAAGTAGATCGCCCTGACTGCAGCTGAGTGAAAACCTACTGAGCTGGATCATCTGTCTGGCTACCTCAACCTGCGGGCATGAACGCAACACCCCCAAGCAAAAGGGACGTCAGCGCGAAACAATATACTGACTAAGTAAGGCAAGGGAATAATTGAAACTGAACAGAAAATAATAAAATCTGGAGGCCAAAGAATGCCCTTCAAATCTCACCTGACCTGTCTCAAATGAAATGGAATATAATATTGTTATATATCTCACTGACCCGTAGGCCTGGCTATAACTCCGTGGCTCATAGGCCAGGTAATAACTCCACGGCTCATAGGCCAGGTATAATAAACTCCATGACCCGTAGGTTAGGTATAATCAACTCCATGACCCGTAGGTCAGGTATGCACTTCTCCGTGACCTGTCGGTGAGGCAACAACTCCATGACTCGCAAGCCAAGCGATAACTCCATGACCCGTAGGCCAGGTGTATACATATAATGATAACTCGAAGGCAACATAATAGCCTATAAACAACATATACACTAGTTATACTTTCTATCATTCTATCATCTTATATAACTTGACTATTCTTATACCCGTCCTTAACTTAAGAGAGTTATCGCAACAAGGTCATGGTAACCTGAGTATAATCTTCATGAATAACACATCTTGGAGCCAATAGTCAAGGTGGCGCAATAGTAGAAATCATGCCAATGAAAAGAAGGGATAGCCTTAACATACTTGGAAGCTTACTTCTCAACTTTTCCAATTTACTTTTTGTCTTGCAATCTAAACAAGATCATTCGTAGTCTCGTAATCTTAATCAATGTTGGAAGAACTTGAAATCTTATTTATCTTGAATAGGCTCCTTTGATCCGTCGAAATTTGATGTTTAAAACAAGAACTACAAAACTCTCTACGCTTCCCGAGCCTTGGATATAGTCTCGTTACTTTTATCCGCTAAAGAAAATGATCCTTCAATGTTTCTTGGGTCTCTTGGGAGCATTTTGGTGGAGAGAAGTGGAGAAAATGATGCCAAAGACCAGATTTTGGTCTTAAATGGGAGCTCAAGGTCGGTTAGCACCGACTTAAAATTAACCCTTCGCGTTCATCTAAGCTGGTCACGTTCATGAAGGGTTACTCAGTGTTACTCTTCGCGTTCGTCGCCCTCCAGTCGCCTTTGCGAAGAGCGATTTTTGGCTCTGCCAGCCCATGTTGTAAGGTCCATAACTCCTTACTCTGATGTCCTATCGATGAGCGGTTTATTGTGCTGGAAACTAGACTTCATGAACTTCAATTTAGACTTTTGTTTTACTTCGAAACTCCTCATATACTAATATATATCCTTTCCTCAAGTTGGACCCAAAATTATTATACGAAACCTTGCCCATCTTTTCTCCAAAGTCATACTACTCAATTTCTTCCACTCACTTCCTTATAAGATCTTCTAGTATTCCTTATATAGATAATTTACTTGTAAAATATACGTAATAATGTTTCGCTCCTTATATTCAAAAGTTGTGTTGCTCTACCATAGTTCAATGTACCTATGCATAGATTTGACAAGTGCTTCTCCAGAAGTACGGGGTGCAACGTCATTCCCCCCTTAGGAACATTCGTCCTTGAATGTTGAAGTAGAGCTCGTTCTGATGTTGATGTCAATATTTTCACCTGCATTTATTAGTATTTACTTTATCTACTTACAGTATTGCTCACACATTTGGAATTGAACTCATTCGAGCCACACAACTTACGATCCTCTTCGATGTACCTTGAAGGCTATACACCTTAAGTTAACAAGTCATAACAATAATTTGTAGACTTATGAAGCTATATCAATTTGTTGGAGCGACAATCCTCTCTTGCTGCAGTGTTACTCTATCTCTTGTCTGCATACCATTCAGCCGTATCGGCGCTAATTGATTCTGCTCAACTAGTTAATATTTGTCATGCCCCAACTCTGGAGTGACGTGACCGGCACCCGAAGCCAAACTAGGTCCGAGCGAACCACTCTAAATCCGAAACTCTGGTAAGGGATACCTGCACAAAGACAATACCAACAAGCTAGCGAGGCCGCAATTCGGATATTAATTTATATATATATATAAATGCTAACTACCTCGTCTGAACTGGACACACGCGCACCTAAAATAAATATACCCAACTGAGCATGCCGGCGAGGCTGGTATGTAAGCTGAACAACAAAACTGAGGTCTAACAAGACTACATCACATCCCAAGTACATACAACTATCTACAAACCTTTATGGTACATGAGTTGTAGAAACGAAGGGACAAGGGCCCGTGTCACGACCCGGCTAGAGGGCCGTGACGAACGCCCGGTGCTAGCTCCCCCGGGCGCCCCTTGGCTTACACTTATGCTTACATCTATGTGAGCCATACAATTAAACATATAAATCTATTCGGTCATCATACTAGTCCCATTGGATGACAATGCCTTTATGTAATGATTGGCATCTATGCCACATCAACGTACATGAGCCGACAAGGCTATCAAAATGATATACAAAATATGGGCCGACATGGCCAGACATATCTAACCATATACAAGTGACTACGAGCCTCTAAGAAGAGTATAACATATCACATGAGCGGGACAGGACCCCGCTATGCCCATAATTATATAAACAAAAGAATAAGTACCCAAAAGCTATGGCTCCGAATGAAATGGAGCTCTGCTATGTGATTTCTGAGTAAGCAGCTATGGATCGAGCCCGTCTCCCTGTGCACCTGCGGTCATGACGCAGCGTCCACAAATAAAAGGACGTTAGTACGAAGAATGTACTGAGTACGTAAAGCATGATCAACATCAATATAGAAGCATAGATAGCAACATAAGAAATAGCATCGAATGGGAGAGCAATATCATCGTCATATGCACTTGCTTTCCTTTCTTAGGAACTTTCCATGTCTAATACGTGTTTGTGTACATACATCATTATCTGTATTCATAATAGTATCCGTACCATATTTGTACTCGTATTCGTATACATGCCCTTATTCACATTCATATATATAGTCATATCATATTCGTATTCATATTCTATACATAATCATATCATAGACATAGCATTTACATAACATACCTGACCCCGAAGGTTCAGTGTTTCACGTACCCGGCCACAGCTAGGCTCGGTGGTCATACATACCTGGCCAACTAAGGCTCAGTGTTACACATACCTGGCCCTACCAAGGCTCAGTGTTATCCGTACCAAACTGCAGTGGTGCACGCGCGTTACGTAAACATACATACATATACATCTATACATATACTACCCGACCATATAAGCTCGGTGTTTCTTAGTAGCCATACAAGGGCATACATACATATAGCTCATAAGCATCTATACTATTATCATTACTATCATCATCGTCATCGTTATCATCATCGCTATTGCCATTATGGTCGTCATCAATATCATTATCACTATTATCATCATTCATCACACTTATCTTTATAGGCTTACTCGTCATACAACATTCCTCCATATCGTAATTCAACTCCCAAACGTCAACAATACATTCACAATACCATAACAATGGCCATTAATCATTTACGTTAACCACATTATCTAGATTTCTCAATACGCTCCCAATTCACCCATATTCATGGTCATATCACCTGATTTCGTCGATTCATATAACATACCCATTTTCAAGATCTTAACATCATTTATAACACATTCATATCACAACACAACAAGAATCATGGTTCAATTCAAACTATCTCTCAAAATGTCACTATTCATCATTCATGACCCATTTTTCTATACTCATCTAATGTCCAAGCATTTTAACTCTCAAATACCTTAAAAAACATACATATACCATAAATTTTACCTTAGATGTTGTAGGAATGAGCCTTGGTCAAAATACTCCACTTGAGCAAAAACCCTAATTTTCCTTCAATAAGATCTTCTTCACTTGAATGATCTTAATGGGTATCCTTACACTTGATTTACTTGATTTGTGTTGTTGATGACTAATAATCCTTGAAATCTTGTGGAATAAATGTAGACAGATGCTTTAGAGAGAAGGGATGAAATGTGGAAATGAAATAATAAACTTGGTCCCTTATTTATAAACCCAAAATCTGATCTTAAAAGAAAGCACAGTGGTCGTAAACTTGGTTTACGATCCGTATTCCAGTTTACGGACCGTCCTTCGTGGTCGTGTTTAATCATATCAGAACCAGAAACTCAGGCTGAGACGTGGTGATTTACGGACATAGTTTACGGGCCGTAAACCAGTTTATGGTCCGTATTTTTGGTCGTATTTAACCATTTGCTCAGTTGGCAGAAAGTTCAAGTTTTGGAAGCCAAAATACGACATGGCAGTTTACGGGCCATATACCACTTTATGGTCCGTATTTCATTTTACGTGCAACTGGCCAGAATGCAAACTTGCAACTTTTCACATTTCCAAAACCTATAATTAGTCTTTGTGGAGCATAACCTATCTCTTATTGCAATTTCCTTCGGAATCTTACTTAGGGTCGTCAAACGTTGTTTCTTACTTATGGAAATTTCGTATACTCGTACTCCTCACTAGATCATTCACTTGCGTACCAACAGAAGATTTTTCGAGGTGTAACATTCTCCCCCCCTTAAGAACATTCGTCCTCAAATGTTAAAGTCTTCGGCGATTCTATAGAAATTTCGCCAGAGTTTCCCCTATAATATGGCACTACCAACCTGTCACAACAACCCAAAATATCGTCGTCTCACAGGGCTACGTCACAATATCAACATATCTATGGCCACACAAGACCAAAAGCATGAAAAGGAAATCATACATACCTCATACCGCTGATGTTTCATCCTGAATCTCTCCCAACGGCTGGAGTAAATGAGGGTATCTGGATCGCATACTTTCTTCCGCTTCCCATGTCATTTCTTCTCGTTTACTACTTCTCCATAAAACCTTAACTGAGGCCACTTCTTTGTTTCTAAGCCTCTGTACTTTCCTATCTAGTATGGCAATGGGCACTTCTTCATAAGTCAAATTTTCTGTCACTTGCACATCGCTTATTGGCACGATCCTAGTAGGATCTCCAACACATTTTCGGAGCATCGAGACATGGAAAACTAGGTGAACTGACTCCAAATCCGGAGGTAGATCTAACTCGTAGGCCACTTTGCTCACTTTGCGCACAATCTCATAAGGTCCAATGTACCGGGGACTAAGCTTCCCCTTTTTGCCAAATCTCATTACACCTTTCATCGGTGACACTTTCAAGAATACCCAATCTTTCACTTGAAACTCTAAGTCTCTTCGGCGGTTATCAGTATAGGACTTCTAACGACTTTTGGATGCTAATAACCGATCTTGTATAAGCTTGACTTTCTCTATGGCTTGCTCGACCAAGTCTGGCCCTATCAGTCTCGCCTCTCCTATTTCGAACCACCCAATTGGGGACCTACACTTTCGCCCATATAAAGCTTTATACGGAGCCATTTGGATGCTAGAACGATAAATGTTATTGTAAGCAAATTCAATGAGTGGCAAATGATAATCCCAATTACCTCCAAAATCTATCATACATGCTTGTAACATATCTTCAAGAGTCTGAATGGTGCGTTCAGCCTGTCCATCCGTCTGTGGATGAAATGTCGTGCTAAGGCTCACTTGGGTCCTTAGACCCTCTTGGAAAGACTTCCAAAAGTTAGCTGTAAACTGAGTCCCTCTATCAGAGATAATAGATACTGGAACACCATGGAGTCTCACTATCTCTTTAACATGAAGCCTTGTATAATCTTCTGCCACATAGGTCGTTCTGACCGGTAAAAAATGAGTTGCCTTTGTGAGCCTATCTACAATCACCCATATGGAATCATACTTACGTCGAGAACGGGGTAATCCTGAAATGAAGTCCATGTTAATCACTTCCCATTTCCAAGTTGTGATTTCTATTGCTTGCAACAATCCAACAGGCTTTTGGTGCTCGATTTTCACTAGTTGACAATTGGGACATTGAGCTACGAATTCCGCTATATCTTTCTTCATTCCATTCCACCAATATATTGACTTAAGATCATGATACATTTTCGTCGCACCAGGGTGAACAGAATAACGATAACAATGAGCTTCTCTCAAAATCTGGTGGCGTAAACCTGCCACATCGGGAACACATAATCTGCCTCGGCATCGGAGAACTCCGTCTCCTGAAATATCAAATGAGGATTCCTCTTTCTGAGGGAGTGTATCTCTGTACTGCATTAGCATGGAAACTTCGTATTGTCGCTCTTTCACTTCTGCTACTAGCGACGAGACTGCTGAATTCTGAATAGTAGCTCCCTTGCTACTTGAGTCCACTACTCGAACTCCTAGGCTAGCTAATTGTTGGAGCTCACGAGCCATTTCTCTTCTCTCTGGTCATACATGACATAAACTTCCCATAGATCTGCGTCTAAGAGCATCAGCTACAACATTTGCCTTTCCAGGGTGATACAAAATATCGACATCATAATCCTTTAGCAATTCCAACCATCGTCGTTGCCGCAAATTCAACTCTTTCTGCTTGAAGATGTACTGAAGACTTTTATGATCTGTGTAAATATCCACATGGACACCACATAAATAATGTCTCCATATCTTTAATGCATGAACCATTGCGGCCAATTCTAGATCATGGGTCGGATAATTCCACTCATGTTTCCACAATTGCCTTGAAGCATACGCAATCACTTTACCATGTTACATCAATACACAGCTTGACCCAACATCAGAAGCATCGCAATAAACAACATATCCTTCCAATCCCTCTAGAAGTGTCAAGACTGGGCGGAAGTCAACCTACTTTTCAACTCTTGGAAGCTACGTTCACAAGCATCTGTCTAGTGAAACTTTGCCGATTTCTGGGTCAACCTTGTGAGTGGTACAGAAATAGAAGAAAAACATTCAACGAATCTCCTGTAATAACCTGCTAAGCCCAGAAAGCTACGAACCTCCGTCGGAGTTGTGGGCCTTGTCCAGGTCTTCACAGCCGCAATCTTTTGACTATCCACTCGAATACCATCGGCTTCTACAATATGCCCCAGAAATGCCACTGAGTTCAACCAAAACTCGCATTTGGAAAACTTTGCAAACAACTCTCGGGTTCGAAGGACTCCGAGGACTGTACGCAAATGATTCGCATGTTCTGCCTCGGATCTAGAATATACCAAGATATCGTCGATAAATACGATCACAAATAAATCCAAAAAAGGCCTGAACACATTATTCATCAGATCCATAAATGTCGCCGGCGCATTAGTTAGCCCAAATGACATCACCCGGAACTCAAAATGACCATATCTTGCTCTAAAGGCTGTCTTAGGGATATCTTTCTCCCTAACTCTCACTTGATGATACCCGGACCTCAAATCAATCTTTAAAAACCACCTGGCACCTTGCAATTGATCAAATAAGTCATCAATCCTCGGAAGAGGATACTTGTTCTTAATTGTCATCTTATTCAATTGCCAGTAATCAATGCACATTCTAAAGGAGCCATCTTTCTTTCGGACGAACAATACGGGTGCTCCCCACGGGGATGAACTAGGCCTAATGATGCCTTTATCAAGCAAGTCCTTCAATTGCTCCTTCAACTCTTTCAATTCTGTGGGTACCATTCTATAGGGAGGAATAGATATAGGCTTAGTGTCTGGTAACACATCAATCGCAAAATCGATCTCCCGCTCGGGAGGAAGGCCTGGAAGCTCTTCCGGGAACACATCCAGAAATTCATGTACTACGGGGACTGACTGAAGAGTTGGCGATTAAGCTTCCACATCTTGAACCCGAACTAAGTGATAGATACATCCCTTTTTGATATTTTTCCTTGCCTTTAGATAGGAAATAAACCTACCTTTTGGTGACGCCGTATTCCCCTTCCATTCTAAACTGGTTCTCCCGGAAATTGGAAACGAACCATCTTCCTTCTATAATCAACATTGGCATAGCAAGAGGCCAACCAATCCATGTCCATAATGACATCAAAGTCTACCATATTTAGCTCATGCAAGTCAACTGTAGTACGGCGGTCATAAATCAAAACTATGCAATTTCTATATACTCGGCTAGCTATTACCGATTCACCAACGGGTGTAGACACCTCAAAAGGTTTAATCGACTCCATCTCGACTATAAATCGACCCGCAATATATGGAGTAACATATGACAATGTGGAGCCCGGATCAATCAAAGCATATGCATCATGAGAGAATACCGATAATATACCTGTGACCACATCAGGAGAAGACTCAAGATCTTAGCGTCCAGCCAAAGCATAAACACGGTGCTGAGGACCGCTGGAACTGGGAACTCTCCCTCTGCCTCTACCATGGCCGACTGGCCCATGTCAACCTGGCCCCAGAGGGCGCATGGAAGATGAAGCTCCGGCTACTGACCCTGAAGGCTGGGTCCTACCTCTACCATGAATCGAAGGGCAACCACGCATACTATGGCTTGGTCGACCACATGAATAACAACCCTCTGAACCCAATCGGCATTGACCCCAATGCAACTTCCCACACTGGGAACATCGTGTTATGGGTGGCCTTGCCTGACCCGAATCACCTCTAAACTGGGACGCCGAAGAACTCGGACTCGGCCCTGCACGAGCCGATCTATCAAATCTCTAGCCTGAAAATCGTGGAGGTGCACTGGTCATAGAATAGCCTGAATGCCTGGGAAACTGCTGCCTGTGCCCACCTCTAAACTCACTCGTCGGACCCGAAGATCTATCCCTCTTGCTATGGCCCCTATCTTGCTCAAGTTCACTTCTTTGCTGTTGCAGGCTTTCTTCTAAGTTCAGAGCATGGGCCTGAATGCGTGCAATATCCATATTGTCCTAAAGGGACGCAGTCAAGCACCTATCCATCAAATGCGGCCCTAGGCCATTTACAAAGCGGTGAACTCTGTCACCCATATCCGCCACCATGGCCGAAGAATACCTAGCCAAGGAATTAAAGCGGAGACTGTACTCTAAAGCACTCATGCTACCTTGCCTCAAATTTAAGAATTTATCAGCCCTAGCTCGCCGAACCTCTAGAGGCATATAATGTCGGAGGAAAGCATCATCGAACTCCTGCCATACCGGGGGAGGTGCATTGGCTCCCCGTGAAGCCATCCAAACCGTATACCATTGGATCGAGACATCTCTCAATCTATATGACGCTAACTCTACGGACTCGGTGTCCGAAGCATGTATTAATCGCAGCGTCCTTAACATACCATCGATAAAATCCTGAGGGTCGTCCTCCGGCTTTGACCCAAAGAATTCCGGAGGGTTCAAAGTAATGAAGTCGCGGGCCCTTGCACTAACAGCCCTATCACATTGCTCTGAACTTTGCCTCTGAGTTTGTGCCGCAACCAATTGAGTCAGCAAATTAATGGGCTCTTTCACATCTTAGCTCGAAGCATCCGGTGGAGGAGCTAGAGCCGGGGCTGAGGCTCCCTCACGCTCCTCTAAAATAGGCACTGAACGGGAGGACTGAGATTGAGCCGCACTCTGGGACTCACTTTCCTCTACCGGTGGCGGCGCTCTTTCAGCCCGCTTTCTGCCACCGTCTTGCCCTTTTGGGCTGCTGTATCCTTTCTCTTTACAGGCATTTCTGAAATACACAACACATGATTAAGGAACAAGAATTTCTGAAATCATAACTCTATCGCACGATTCTTAAGAAGAAAGAAGGTCATTCATTCCTATAATGCCCGCAGCTTCTTGTTTATAAGTGTGGCGCGCAACACACCCATAACCAAGACTCTACTAGACACAGCTCGTAGACACACCCAAAGACTAAACTGCTCTGATACCACTTTTGTCACGACCCGTCTAGAGGGCCGCAACGAACGCCCGGTGCTAGCCCACCCGGGCGCCCCTTGGCTTACACTAATGCTTACATCTAGGTGAGCCATACAATTAAACATATGAATCTATTCTTTCATCATACTAGTCCCATTGGATGACAATGACTTTATATAATGATTGACATCTATGCCACATCAACGTACATGAGCCGACAAGGCTATAAAAATGATATACAAAATATGGGCCGACATGGCTAGACATATCTAACCATATACAAGTGACTACGAGCCTCTAGGAAGAGTATAACATATCACATGAGCTGGACAGGACCCCGCTACGCCTATAATTATATACACAAAAGAATAAGTACCCAAAAGCTATGGCTCCGAATGAAATGGAGATCTTCTATGTAATCTCTGAATAAGCAACTATGGATCGAGCCCGTCTCCCTGTGCACCAACGGGCATGACGCAGCGTCCACAAATAAAAGGACGTCAGTACGAAGAATGTATAGAGTATGTAAAGCATGATCATTATCAATATAGAAGAATAGATAGCAACATAAGAAATAGCATCGAATGGGAGATGGCAATATCATTGTCATATGCACTTGCTTGCCTTTCTTAGGAACTTTCCATGGCTAATTTGTGTTTGTGTATATACATCATTAGCCGTATTCATAATATTACCCGTGCCATATTTGTACTCGTATTCGTATACATGCCCTTATTCACATTCATATACATAGTCATATCATATTCGTATTCATATCCTATACGTAATCATATCATATACATAGCATTTACATAACATACCTGACCCCGAAGGTTCGGTGTTTCACGTACCCGGTCATAGCTAGGCTCGGTGGTCATACATACCTGGTCAACCAAGGCTCAGTGTTACACATACCTGGCCCTACCAAGGATCAGTGTTATCTGTACCCAACTGCAGTGGTGCGCGCGCGTTACGTAAACATACATACATATACATCTATACATATACTACCCGGCCAAATAAGCTTGGTGTTTCTTAGTAGCCATACAAGGGCATACATACATATAGCTCATAAGAATCTATACTATTATCATTACTATCATCATCGTCATCGTTATCATCATCGCTATTACCATTATGGTCGTCATCAATATCATTATCACTATTATCATCATTCATCACACTTATCTTTATAGGCTTATTCGTCATACAAGGAACTTAGTACAATCGTAGCATACCAAGGATCGTGAGCTTAATAGCTCGGATGATCGAATCATTTATGAGACATCGCATACTTATGGAAGATTTAGATGTTTGGCCAAAGAACCATGCCTTATGAAAGAAGGGTTAGCCTTACATACCTTTTCCGTTCGAATATTTACCACTTGCACGTTTTCTTTCAACGGTTGCGTTTATACCTTCATTAAAGTCATACTATCGTTAGAATCAACAACTAGCACACATGGCTAAAGCTAGAGAAAATCGGACAACATCTCCTTTATTTATACAACATTCCTCCATATCGTAATTCAACTCCCAAACGTCAACAATACATTCACAATACCATAACAATGGCCATTAATCATTTACGTTAACCACATTATCTAGATTTCTCAATTCGCTCCCAATTCACCCATATTCATGGTCATATCACCCGATTTCGTCGATTCATATAACATACCCATTTTCAAGATCTTAACATCATTTATAACACATTCATATCACAACACAACAAGAATCATGGTTCAATTCAAACTATCTCTCAAAATGTCACTATTCATCATTCATGACCCATTTTTCTATACTCATCTAATGTCCAAGAATTTTAACTCTCAAATACCTTAAACAACATATATATACCATAAATCTTACCTTAGATGTTGTAGGAACGAGCCTTGGTCGAAATACTCCACTTGAGCAAAAACCCTAGTTTCCCTTCAATAAGATCTTCTTAACTTGAATGATCTAAATGGGTTTCCTTACACTTGATTCACTTGATTTGTGTTGTTGATGACTAATAATCCTTGAAATCTTGTGGAAAAATTGAAGAGAGTTATTTTAGAGAGAAGGGATGAAATGTGGAAATGAAATAATAAACTTGGACCCTTATTTAATAACCCAAAATCTGATATTAAAAGAAAGCACAGTGGTCGTAAACTTGGTTTACAGTCCGTATTCCAGTTTACGGACCGTCCTTCGTGGTCGTGTTGAATCATATCAGAACCAGAAACTCAGGCTGAGACGTGGTGATTTACGGACACAGTTTACAGGCCGTAAACCAGTTTACAGTCCGTATTTTGGGTCGTATTTAACCATTTGCTCATTTGGCAGACAGTTGATGTTTTGGAAGCCAAAATACGACATGGCAGTTTACGGGCCATATACCACTTTACGGTCCGTATTTCATTTTACGTGCAACTGGCCAGAATGCAAACCTGCAACTTTTCACATTTCCAAAACCTATAATTAGTCTTTGTGGAGCATAACCTATTTCTTATAGCAATTGCCTTCGAAATCTTACTTAGGGTCGTCAAACGTTGTTTCTTACTTATGGAAATATCGTATACTCATACTCCTCACTAGAGCATTCACTTATGTACTAACAAAATATTTTCCGAGGTGTAACAGCCCGTCATCATCATATATACACGTCAAAATAGCACACCAAAGGGACTGCAGCTCCGAACCAATTGGAGCGCCCTGACTGCAGCTGAGCGAAAACCTACTGAGCTGGATCGTCAGTATGGCTACCTGAACCTGCAGGCATGAACGCAGTGCCCCCAGGCAAAAGGGTCGTCTTTACGCAAAAATGTACTGAGTATGTAAGGCAAGGGAATAACAGAAACTGAACTGAAAATAATAAAATCTGGAGGCCAAAGAATGCCCTGAAAATCTGATCTAACCTGTCTCAAATGAAATGCAATATAATACTCTTATATATCTCACTGACCCGTAGGCCAGGCTATAACTCTGTGGCTCATAGGGCAGGTAATAACTCCACGGCTCATGGGCCAGGTATAATCAAGTCCATGACCCGTAGGTCAGGTATAATCAACTCCATAACCCGTAGGTCAGGTATAATCAACTACATGACCCGTAGGTCAGGTATGCGCTTCTCCGTGACCTGTCGGTGAGGCAACAACTCTATGACTCGAATGCCAGGCGATAACTCCAGGTGTATACATATAATGATAACTCGAAGGCAACATAATATCCTATAAACAACATATACACTAGTTATACCATCTATCATTCTATCATCCTATCATCTTATATAACTTGACTATTCTTATACCCGTCCTTAACTTAAGAGAGTTATCGCAATAAGGTCATGGTAACCCGAATATAATCTTCATGAATAACACATCTTGGTGTGAATAGTCAAGGTGGCTCAATAGTCGAAATCATGCCAATGAAAAGAAGGGATAGCCTTAACTTACGTGGAAGCTTACTTCTCGACTTTTCCAACTTACTTTCTATCTTGATATCTACACAATATCATTCGTAGTCTCGTAATCTTAATCAATGTTGTAAGAACTTGAAATCTTATTTATCTTGAATAGGCTCCTTTGATCCGTCGAGATTTGATGTTTAAAATAAGAACTACAAAACTCTCTACGCTTCCCGAGCCTCGGATGTAGTCTTGTTACTTTTATCCGCTAAAGAAAATGATCCTTCAATGTTTCTTGGGTCTCTTGGGAGCATTTTGGTGGAGAGGAGTGGAGAAAATGATGCAAAAGACCAGATTTTGGTCTTAAATAGGAGCTCAAGGTCGGTTAGCACCGACTTAAAATTAACCCTTCGCGTTCATCTAGGCTGGTCGCATTCACGAAGTGTTACTCGGTGTTACTCTTCGTGTTCGTCGCCCTCCAGTCGTGTTTGCGAAGAGAACTTTTCGGCTCCGCCAGCCCAACTTGTAAGGTCCATAACTCCTTACTCCGATGTCGTATCGATAAGCGGTTTATTGCGTTGGTATCTAGACTTCATGAACTTCAATTTAGACTTTTTTTTTACTTCAAAACTCCTCATATACTAATAGATATCCTTTCCTCATGTTGGACCCAAAATTATTATACGAAACCTTGCCCATCTTTTCTCCAAAGTCATACTACTCAATTTCTTCCTCTCACTTCCTTGTAAGATCTTCTATTATTCCTTATATACATACTTTACTCGTAAAATATACGTAATAATGTTTCGCTCGTTATATTCAAAAGTTGTCTTGCTCAACCATAGTTTAATGTACTTATGCATAGATATGACAAGTCCTTCTCCAGAAGTACGGGGTGCAACATCATTCCCCCCTTAGGAACATTCGTCCTCGAATGTTGAAGTAGAGCTCGTTCTGATGTTGATGTCAATATTTTCACCTGTATTTATTGGTATTTACTTTATCTACTTACAGTCTTACTCACGCATTTGGAATTGAACTCATTCGAACCACACAACTTCCGATCTCTTCGCTGTAACTTGGAGGCTATACACCTTAAGTGAATAAGTCATAACCATAATTTGTAGACTTATGAAGCTATATCAATTTGTTGGAGCGACAATCCTCTCTTGCTGCAGTGTTACTCTATCTCTTGTCTGTATACCATTCAGTCGTATCGGCGCTAATTGATTCTGCTCAACTAGTTAATATTTGTCATGCCCCAACTCCGGAGTGACGTGACCGGCACCCGAAGCCAAACTAGGTCCGAGCGAACCACTCTAAATCTGAAACTCTGCTAAGGCATACCTGCACACATACAATACAAACAAGCAAGCTAGGCCGCAATTCGAATATTAATTTATATATATATATATATATATATGCTAACTACCTCTTCTAAACTGGGCACACGCCCACCCAAAATACATATACCCAACTAAGCAAGCCGGCGAGGCTGCTATGTAAGCTGAACAACAAAACTGAGGTCTAACAAGGCTGCATAAAATCCCAACTACATACAACTATATACAAACATGAGCTGTAGAAAAGAAAGGACAAGGGCCCGTCATCATCATATATAAACGTCAATATAGCATACCAAAGGGACTGCAGCTCCGAACCAATTGGAGCGCCCTGACAGCAGCTGAGTGAAAACCTACTGAGCTGGATTGTCTGTATGGCTACCTGAACCTGCAGGCATGAACGCAGTGCCCCCAATCAAAAGGGACGTCTGTACGTAACAATGTACTGAGTATGTAAGGCGAGGGAATAACAGAAACTGAACTGAAAATAATAAAATCTGGAGGCCAACGAATGCCCTGAAAATCTCATCTGACCTGTCTCAAATGAAATGCAATATAATACTGTTATATATCTCACTGACCCGTAGGCCAGGCTAAAACTCTGTGGCTCATAGGCCAGGTAATAACTCCACGGCTCATGGGCCAGGTATAATCAACTCCATGACCCGTAGGTCAGGTATAATCAACTCCATGACCCGTAGGTCAGGTATAATCAACTCCATAACCTGTAGGTCAGGTATAATCAACTCCATGACCCGTAGGTCAGGTATGCGCTTCTCCGTGACCTGTCGGTGAGGCAACAACTCCATGACTCGAATGCCAGGCGATAACTCCAGGTGTATACATATAATGATAACTCGAAGGCAACATAATATCCTATAAACAACATATACACTAGTTATACCATCTATCATTCTATCATCCTATCAACTTATATAACTTGACTATTCTTATACCCGTCCTTAACTTAAGAGAGTTATCGCAATAAGGTCATGGTAACCCGAATATAATCTTCATGAATAACACATCTTGGTGTGAATAGTCAAGGTGGCTCAATAGTCGAAATCATGCCAATGAAAAGAAGGGATAGCCTCAACTTACGTGGAAGCTTACTTCTCGACTTTTCCAACTTACTTTCTATCTTGATATCTACACAATATCATTCGTAGTCTCGTAATCTTAATCAATGTTGTAAGAACTTGAAATCTTATTTATCTTGAATAGGCTCCTTTGATCCGTCGAGATTTGATGTTTAAAATAAGAACTACAAAACTCTCTACGCTTCCCGAGCCTCGGATGTAGTCTTGTTACTTTTATCTGCTAAAGAAAATGATCCTTCAATGTTTCTTGGGTCTCTTGGGAGCATTTTGGTGGAGAGGAGTGGAGAAAATGATGCAAAAGACCAGATTTTGGTCTTAAATAGGAGCTCAAGGTCGGTTAGCACCGACTTAAAATTAAACCTTCGCGTTCATCTAGTCTGGTCGCATTCACGAAGTGTTACTCGGTGTTACTCTTCGTGTTCGTCGCCCTCCAGTCGTGTTTGCGAAGAGAAATTTTCGGCTCCGCCAGCCCAACTTGTAAGGTCCATAACTCCTTACTCCGATGTCGTATCGATAAGCGGTTTATTGCGTTGGAATCTAGACTTCATGAACTTCAATTTAGACTTTTTTTTTACTTCAAAACTCCTCATATACTAATAGATATCCTTTCCTCATGTTGGACCCAAAATTATTATACGAAACCTTGCCCATCTTTTCTCCAAAGTCATACTACTCAATTTCTTCCACTCACTTCCTTGTAAGATCTTCTATTATTCCTTATATACATACTTTACTCGTAAAATATACGTAATAATGTTTCGCTCGTTATATTCAAAAGTTGTCTTGCTCAACCATAGTTTAATGTACTTATGCATAGATATGACAATCCTTCTCCAGAAGTACGGGGTGCAACATCATTCCCCCCTTAGGAACATTCGTCCTCGAATGTTGAAGTAGAGCTCGTTCTGATGTTGATGTCAATATTTTCACCTGTATTTATTGGTATTTACTTTATCTACTTACAGTCTTACTCACGCATTTGGAATTGAACTCATTCGAACCACACAACTTCCGATCTCTTCGCTGTAACTTGGAGGCTATACACCTTAAGTTAATAAGTCATAACCATAATTTGTAGACTTATGAAGCTATATCAATTTGTTGGAGCGACAATCCTCTCTTGCTGCAGTGTTACTCTATCTCTTGTCTGCATACCATTCAGCCGTATCGGCGCTAATTGATTCTGCTCAACTAGTTAATATTTGTCATGCCCCAACTCCGGAGTGACGTGACCGGCACCCGAAGCCAAACTAGGTCCGAGCGAACCACTCTAAATCTGAAACTCTGCTAAGGCATACCTGCACACATACAATACAAACAAGCAAGCTAGGCCGCAATTCGAATATTAATTTATATATATATATATATATATATAAATGCTAACTACCTCTTCTAAACTGGGCACACGCCCACCCAAAATACATATACCCAACTAAGCAAGCCGGCGAGGCTGCTATGTAAGCTGAACAACAAAACTGAGGTCTAACAAGGCTGCATAAAATCCCAACTACATACAACTATATACAAACATGAGCTGTAGAAAAGAAAGGACAAGGGCCCGTCATCATCATATATAAACGTCAATATAGCATACCAAAGGGACTGCAGCTCCGAACCAATTAGAGCGCCCTGACAGCAGCTGAGTGAAAACCTACTGAGCTGGATTGTCTGTATGGCTACCTGAACCTGCAGGCATGAACGCAGTGCCCCCAATCAAAAGGGACGTCTGTACGTAACAATGTACTGAGTATGTAAGGCGAGGGAATAACAGAAACTGAACTGAAAATAATAAAATCTGGAGGCCAACGAATGCCCTGAAAATCTCATCTGACCTGTCTCAAATGAAATGCAATATAATACTGTTATATATCTCACTGACCCGTAGGCCAGGCTAAAACTCTGTGGCTCATAGGCCAGGTAATAACTCCACGGCTCATGGGCCAGGTATAATCAACTCCATGACCCGTAGGTCAGGTATAATCAACTTCATGACCCGTAGGTCAGGTATAATCAACTCCATAACCTGTAGGTCAGGTATAATCAACTCCATGACCCGTAGGTCAGGTATGCCCTTCTCCCTGACCTGTCGGTGAGGCAACAACTCCATTACTCGCAGGCTAGGCGATAACTCTGTGACCCGTAGGCCAGGTGTATACATATAATGATAACTCGAAGGCAACATAATATCCTATACACAAAATATACACTAGTTATACCTTCTATCATTCTATCATCTTATATAACTTGACTATTCTTATACCCGTCCTTAACTTAAGAGAGTTATCGCAATAAGGTCATGGGAACCCAAATATAATCTTCATGAATAACACATCTTGGTGTGAATAGTCAAGGTGGCTCAATAGTAGAAATCATGCCAATGAAAAGAAGGGATAGCCTTAACATACCTGGAAGCTTACTTCTCGACTTTTCCAACTTACTTTCTGTCTTGATATCTACACAATATCATTCGTAGTCTCGTAATCTTAATCAATGTTGTAAGAACTTGAAATCTTATATATCTTGAATAGACTCCTTTGATCCGTCGAGATTTGATGTTTAAAATAAGAACTACAAAACTCTCTACGCTTCCCGAGCCTCGTATGTAGTCTTGTTACTTTTATTCGCTAAAGAAAATGATCCTTCAATGTTTCTTGGGTCTCTTGGGAGAATTTTGGTGGAGAGTAGTGGAGAAAATGATGCCAAAGACCAGATTTTGGTCTTAAATAGGAGCTCAAGGTCGGTTAGCACCGACTTAAAATTAACCCATCACGTTCATCGAGGTTGGTCGCGTTCACGAAGGGTTTCTCAGTGTTACTCTTCGCGTTCGTCGCCCTCCAGTCGCGTTTGCGAAGAGAAATTTTCGGCTCCGCCAGCCCAACTTGTAAGGTCCATAACTCCTTACTTCAATGTCGTATCGATGAGCGGTTTATTGCGTTGGAATCTAGACTTCATGAACTTCAATTTAGACTTTTGTTTTACTTCAAAACTCCTCATATACTAATAGATATCCTTTCCTCATGTTGGACCCAAAATTGTTATACGAAACCTTGCCTATCTTTTCTCCAAAGTCATACTACTCAATTTCTTCCACTCACTTCCTTGTAAGATCTTCTATTATTCCTTATATACATACTTTACTCGTAAAATATACGTAATAATGTTTCCCTCCTTATATTCAAAAGTTTTCTTGCTCAACCATAGTTCAATGTACCTATGCATAGATTTGACAAGTGCTTCTCCAGAAGTACGGGGTGCAACATCATTCCCCCCTTAGGAAGATTCGTCCTCGAATGTTGAAGTAGAGCTCGTTCTGATGTTGATGTCAATATTTTCACCTGCATTTATTGGTATTTAATTTATCTACTTACAGTCTGACTCACGCATTTGGAATTGAACTCATTCGAACCACACAACTTCCGATCTATTCGCTGTAACTTGGAGGCTATACACCTTAAGTTAATAAGTCATAACCATAATTTGTAGACTTATAAAGCTATATCAATTTATTGGAGCGACAATCCTCTCTTGCTGCAGTGTTACTCTATCTCTTGTCTGCATACCATTCAGCCGTATCGGCGCTAATTGATTCTGCTCAACTAGTTAATATTTGTCACGCCCCAACTCCGGAGTGACGTCACCGGCACCCGAAGCCAAACTAGGTCCGACCGAACCACTCTAAATCTGAAACTCTGCTAAGGCATACCTGCACACAGACAATACCAACAAGCAAGCGAGGCCGCAATTCGAATATTAATTTTTATATATATATAAATGCTAACTACCTCGTCTAAACTGGGCACACGCGCATCAAAAATACATATACCCAACTAAGCAAGCCGGCGAGGCTGCTATGTAAGCTTAACAACAAAACTGAGGTCTAACAAGGCTACATAAAATCCCAACTACATACAACTATCTACATACATTTATGGTACATGAGCTATAGAAATGAAAGGACAAGGGCCCTTCATCATCATAAATACACGTCAAAATAGCATACCAAAGGGACTGCAGCTCAGAACCAATTGGAGCGCCCTGACTGCAGCTGAGTGAAAACCTACTGAGCTGGATCGTCTGTATGGCTACCTGAACCTGCAGGCATGAACGCAGTGCCCCCAAGTAAAAGGGACGTCTGTACGCAACAATGTACTGAGTATGTAAGGCGAGGGAATAACAGAAACGGAACTGAAAATAATAAAATCTGGAGGCCAACGAATGCCCTGAAAATCTCATCTGACCTGTCTCAAATGAAATGCAATATAATACTCTTATATATCTCACTGATCCATAGGCCAGGCTATAACTTTGTGGCTCATAGGCCAGGTTATAACTCCACGGCTCATGGGTCAGGTATAATCAACTCCTTGACCCGTAGGTCAGGTATAATCAACTCCATAACCCATAGGTCAGGTATAATCAACTCCATGACCCGTAGGTTAAGTATGCGCTTCTTCGTGACCTGTCGGTGAGGTAACAACTCCATGACTCGCAGGCCAGGCGATAACTCCATGACCCGTAGGCCAGGTGTATACATATAATGATAACTCGAACGCAACATAATAGCCTATAAAAAACATATACACTAGTTATACCTTCTATCATTCTATCATCTTATATAACTTGTGTCACGACCCAACCCCGTAGGCCAGGACTAGTGCCCGACCTGGACATCTGTATACGTACCTGTTAGATATAGTCATAGAGAGTCTAAGA
This sequence comes from Lycium barbarum, assembly GCF_019175385.1. NCBI lineage: Eukaryota > Viridiplantae > Streptophyta > Magnoliopsida > Solanales > Solanaceae > Lycium > Lycium barbarum. Next base: position 84,384,134 of record NC_083339.1, on the reverse strand, counting down.
ACAATATGGAAACTTGTAAAGGAACTGCAAGGTTCATAACGTCGTCATATATATATGTCCAGATAAATTGTCTCCTGAGGAGTCACAACTAATCAAATCATAAAAGGATCCGTAAGCTGACAAGGCTGCCGCTACATATCATTATGATGTCATATGCTAGCCGACAAGGCTGCCATTACAGACGAACATATACATAGCACAACGTATAGACACAGCTGAACGGAACATATTCACAACCCACACATATGTCTACAGACCTCTAAGAGTATCGATAGCGAAATATGACGGGACAGGGCCCCGCCGTACCCCTGAGTAAAGATATACATATACATCATAAGATTTGAACCAAAAGTCTAGACTCCGGAACAACGGAGCTCTTCAAAACTGCTGAGTAGAAGTCCTATGCTGAAGGGTCACCAAACCGACTATCTGTACCTGCGGGCATGAAACGCAGCCCCCCAGAGAAAGGGGGTCTGTACGAGATATGTATTGAGTATGTAAAGCATGAAATACAGTAAAGAGGATCATAACTGAAATAGGGAGTACAAGAGACAAGGATAACATCCAGAATACCAAAAAACTTGCCCTTTGAAACATAAATCATGCATATCAATATCATATATCATACCCGGCCCATTATGGAACTCGGTGACATAATGATATCATCATCATATATATATAACGTGTCCCGGCCCTCTAGTGAGTGACTCGGTGAATAAAGCCATCCTTGGCGCCATAATCGCATTACCATATCATCATATCATCACCTCATCATATCATATATATATATATATATATATATATATATATATATATATATATATATATAACGTGTCTCGACCCTCTAGTGAGGGACTCGGTGAACAATGCAGTGAAACTGTGGACGAAAACGTGTCCTGGCCCGGGACTCAGTGAAAGATATATTGAGGCATGCATGAGCAGAGTAGTGAGAAACCATATGCAAGTTAAAACACATCCGAGACTCGATAGAATAATCAAAACGAGCTATCATTTGAAAATTAAGGCAATGGTCATATCAAGATAGAACTATTGGAATCATATACACGTATCAAGACATAATGAAATAGCTTCTGGGAGTCAAGAACATTAGCCATCCTGGTGGCTCTAAGAATAGGAGCTTCTTTGAAATCATACATATACGTCGTCTGTTTGTTTCATAAAGATCGTGCCAAAAGAAAGAAGGGTTAACTTTACATACCTGCTGAAGGTTATTCGTAATCTCGTTCGCTTCGTCGCCCCTTTAGCCTATTTAATATAAAAGTAACACTACCGTTAGTGACTGTACTTTCTAGTTCGTAAATCCGTAGCTCATCGCTTATAGAACTCATTCTTTAACTTATACTTTCTCGGTGAGGGTTTTCCATTAGTTAAAGACTTAACGGAAATCGGGCAGCATTTCCCCTATATATTCGCCTAACCCTAATTTCCAAATTATTCTCCTGTTATCACAGAAATACCAACAATAGAGATATACATACAAAATTCTTACAATTCAGCCCATAACAATTCTAACAACCCAACAACCTTTCTGAATCCATTTCAATCCACAATTTCATATAACATCAATTTCATGCATTTTCTTACTTCCAATTTCGTCCAATCAAATTTTAATAATTCCATTTCAACACTATTAACACAATTCCACCACAAAATAAGAAAAATTTACCTAAATTTTCTCGGAGAAATTTCTACGCTCAATTGCTCCAATTTTACGATTTCTTCTTCCCCAATTCAATATCCAATGTTGCTATCACCTCCTTGAACTTGTAATTCACTTGAAACTTGATCACAACATGCAACCAAAAATATTTTTCCTCCATCCATGGCTGGCCGAGCAGCCATGGAAGTTGTTACAATTTTGTTTTTCTAAGTTTCAATAAAGGAATGCATGGAATAGTTTGTTGATTCATTAATCAACTTATATATATGGTTCTCTTTATAGTGACATGTTAGTTCCACTAATCTTTACCACTTGATGCCACGTGGAAGCCTACTTGGTGCCACGTGGCAGCCCATTATTATATTTTTTCGGGTGGGGCCCACAACTAATAATTAAATTAATTAATCACTAATCCCTTACTTAATAATCTAATCATAATTAATTAGTTCCTAATCTCCAATAATATTCCTACACTAAATAAAATTTATAAACAATTTAGTAATAATTAAACTTGAAAATTAAAGGTTCCTATTTCGTGTCCGAAAATAATTCCGCCTTTAACTTGAGTCGATTTGCTTGCGAATGATTCGACGTATAAATATACGGGGTATAACATTCTTCCCCCCTTTAGAACATTCGTCCTCGAATGTTAAACTGATTCTGAATTCCCAATACTTTCTCAAGTGTTTTCTTATTTAATTTTGCCCTTCACATACCTCTTCCATTGGTCGATTCGCTATAATACATTATAACGCATTCCAGGCCTCTACGTAGTCATTCTTGTAATATCTTGTTATGTCCCGTATTTTCGTATAACGGGAAATCAAGAGATAAATAAGACTTGTGTGTATTGAGGAAGAAATTTTGGTTTAAGTCGCTATGCTCGTGTTGATTATGAAACTATTAATGTCAAGACCTCGGGGAAGGCCGAGGGTGAATTTGGAATTTTAGAAATTAGTTTCGGGAATTACAAAACGGGACATTTTATGCATTGGGCTAAGAAAATGGAATACAAAAATTGAGGCCCAAAGGAAGGAAAGTGGCCGGCCAAAGGGGGGGGCAAGCCCAAGCCCATTCCATCAAGGTCATGTGCTATGCACATGACCTATAAGTGGATATATATCACATTGTAATGGATAATTATCGAGAACAAAAGAAAAAAATTCAAGAACAAGAAAAAAATGGCTCTCGGCCGAAGGGTATAGGGAAAGAAAAAAAAAAAAAAACATTGCTAGCTTTGTGGTGATCTAAAAATCCTTGTCCTTAACGTATTATGAAGTACTCGAGCCCCTCTTCAACGGGGTACAATTAGTTTGGCGTAAGGTGCTCGTTTGCGGCAAATCGGGATCTTAAGATTAAGTTTCTGGACGAAACGGGAATTGCGATTTGAGGAGCGTAAGGCGCCAACCAGGTATGTAAAGCCTACCTCTCATTCTTTTGGCATGTCCTAGACCCACTAGGTAAATTTCGGAATCTCGGGAATAACTCTGCTCTTGGAAATCGAGGTTCAAGTTCGAGCACTATTCATTCAGCGCGATTGAAACCTTTTGGTCCCATTTGGGTAAAAGAACGCTCGTACCTCCATAACTTGTGCTGTTGAGTCCGAAACTCTTCGAAACTTTTGCAAATGACTCTATGGAACCAAAAATCTGCGATTTGTGTCCGCCGCCTCAATTTGACCCGAGGTGGGCCCGCGAGCCCCGAGGCTCCCCTTATTCGGTTTGTTTGATTCGCTTGTGTCTGTTACGATTCGCAACCTTCTGTTTATGACCCAAGGATGTGTTTGAAACTTCCTATGCCATTAATGTACGTTCTGTACTTTGAACGATGTGAGATTTTCGGAAAATGACGTATGAACAGTTTTTCTTGAGAATTTAGCCGTTTGGCACTTCGTAACTTATATACGCAAACTTTGATCAATCTGATTCCTATTCCGAGCCTTCTGGCGTCAGTATATACTTGTACGTAAATTATATGTTGAGTCTGACAAATTATTTTGATATGCATATGGTTTCTGCACTACTCTGTTCGTGCTGTCTGCTATGACTTCGTTCGTCGGTACCCGGGCCGACTTTGTGATCGTGCGCGCTATAATATATTCGGGAGTTATGATGTGTTACGGTTTCCGAGGCCTCGCCATAGGGCCGGTTACCGTTTATGGAGTTATGATGTGATATGGCATTTGATATGTTTTGATGATATGATGTGTGTGTGATATGATGTGTCTGGAGACTGTACGGAGATTTGAAAACTTCTGGAGTTATGATGTGTAGTGGCACCAGCGTCGGGGGGTGACCACGTTCCTAAACCCTATACATGATTTGATTTGCATTTTGTACGTTCGCCTCCCGCACAGGTTTGCTTTGTCTACGATGTCGGTGTGTTTGTTCTTTCTGACTCCAGCTGTGTTTGTGATTTCTGTACCCTCTGCTTTACATACTCAGTACTTCTCCCGTACTGACCCCCGTGTCTTCGGGGGCTGTGTTTCATGCCCGCAGGTACAGAAGCTCGTCTGGGTGGTCCTCCGATTTAGGCTACTCAGTCTGCTGTGTTGGAGAGCTCCCCTTGATCCGGAGCCTACTTTTGGTACATATCTTTTGTTGTGTCTGTATTCTGTATACTTGGATGAGTGGGTACGGCGGGGCCCTGTCCCGTCCTATGTTCATATGTCTTATGTTCTGTTTTGTCTAGAGGCCTGTAGTCAGATTTGTGGGTCGTGGGTCCGGTGTGTTCGTATGTGAGCCTGTTTTGTGTTCTTAAGCGGCCCGTACACTACTATGGCCAAGTCGGCCTCTGATTTTGTATGTATGTGTATGCTTGTGGGGGCGATGTACATTCCGCCACCCTTCGGATGTGTGTGTGTGAAAATTTGGCGAAGTACATTCCGCCTCTTTTCTGATTTGAGATTTGTTTGATCTGTACGGGCGACTGCTTAGGATCAGTATCCGGTAGATGTCTGATTACGATGTTGAGTCTGAATATCGTATGTTGTGTTTGGACGAGTCTGATTTCGATGATATGGGTGTGAGTTTGTCTGGGGTGTCCCTGTAGGGCACCAGTCGCGGCCCATGGGGTTGGGTCGTGACAAAGTGGTATCAGAGCGGTTTGTCCTCGGAATGTCTACAGGCCGTGTCTAGTAGAGTCTTGTTTATCGATGTGTTGTGCACCACATCTATAAACAGGAAGCTACAGGACATCTAGGATGTTGTGTTGCCCTTTCTTTGGAATCTTAGATCGTGCGATAGAGCTGTGTTATTAGGATCATTCTGATCTGACCCGTTGTTGTGTTTGCAGCGATGCCTCCGAAGAAGGCAACGGCGGCCCAGAAGGGCAAGGCGAAGGTGGGAGAGACCAGTCAGGCACAACGGGCTACTCGGGCTCGTGTTTATGATTTGCCTGAGGTTACACCTCATTCTGAGGGGTCTGCTACACCCCCATTAGTACAGCCGGGAGCGGGACCTTCAGCAGCTCCAGAGGTCCGTGTACCCGCTCCTGAGACGCCAGCTTCTCAGCCAGGGGCGGAGGATAGGACCCTGAGGGAGGCTGTACAGTTGTTGACTACGATTGTAGCCGGCCAGGCTCGCAGGCGCGGGCGGAGAGATGATGATGATGAGGACAGGCGGGAAAGCCTGAGAGTTCGGGAGTTCTTGTTATGCGGCCCTCCAGAGTTTTTCGGGTCTAAGCCCGATGAGGACCCCCATGACTTCATTCGGGGGATGCGGCGTGCATTAGACTTGGTCAGGGCTTCAGAGACCGAGTCGGTGGAGCTAGCTTCGCATAGGCTTCGGGATGTTGCCGCGCATTGGTATGAGACTTGGGAGCTATCCCGGGGTGAGGGTGCTCCTCCAGCTATGTGGGATCAGTTTGTGACTGCTTTCACCCGCCACTTCCTGCCCCCAGAGTTACGACGGGAGCGAGCTGATCGGTTTTTGCATCTGCAGCAGAGGGGTCGGAGCGTCCGTGAATATAATTTGGAGTTTGATTCCCTGGCCCGGTACGCCCCTGCCGTGGTGGCAGATATGACAGATCGGATGCATAGATATGTTATGGGGCTGGATCGTTACTTGATTGACGGGTGTATGGCGGTGTCATTGCAGACAGATATGGACATTGCCCGTCTACAGGCCTACGCCCAGGGGATGGAGAACCGGCACCGAGCAGATCGGCCCAGCCGAGAGTATGATGGGAGACGGCCCAAGAGGGCCAGATCAGCGGGATATTCTGGAGATTCTCGGAGCGGGCAGCCTCAGTATCAGTCCAGCGGGTACTTTCCTCCGTCAGGCCGGGACGCACAGTCTGTTGGTAAGAGGTTTGATGGAGCAGGACCGTCCAGGGCAGACCAGAGTTCCAGAGCCCCAGGTCCTCAGTCGAGCAGGGGTCCCAGTCAGTCTAGGCCACCCATACCCCAGTGTTCGTATTGCGGAAGATCGCACCCAGGTGAGTGCTTCAGAGCCACAGGGGCCTGTTTTGCTTGCGGCCGCCAGGGCCATATCATGCGGGATTGTCCGTGGGCAGGCGGTTCCGGTAGCGCAGCACCGCCGATGAGATCTGTTGCGGGTTCGTCATCTACCCCTTCGGCCACGCGCTCGACAGGGCGAGGTATGCCAGCACCAGCGGGCCGCGGTAGAGGCCGTGGTGGGGGTTCAGATTCTAGCGGTCCCTCGAACCGCATCTACGCTTTGACTGGTCATCGGGACCCAGAGGCACCCCCAGATACAGACCCAGGTATATTACTAACCCTTTTGTTTAATGAATATGTGCAATGGTAGGTTTGTACCTCAGTATTATGCGATATTCTTTTGTGTGTGTCAGTAAAGGTAGGGTAAGAATCTGAATTAATGAAAATATCTGAGGCAGTTATCTGTACGTGTGTGAGGAAAATATATGGGAGTTGGAAGGCTAGAACGATAGACCACATAGCCAGAAAAGCAAACGACTTCTTTGGGACAAAGGGGGACCCGCTACGAAAAATTTCCGAAAAATTTGCTAAGACCCCGTTTGGCCTAAAATTGCGTGACAAAGGTAGTGCGGGGCAATTGACGAAATTATATCAACCCTAACGCGTCAAAATACGTAAAAGATTCGGGGTTAAGCATGCTCAAGCCAGAGCAATTCAGGGATGGGTGACCCCCTGGGAAGTAATGCAAAATTTTGCACAAGTGTAAGTATGATTAATGTAAATGAGAATTTGGGGTAACCAAGAATAAATAGAATGTGTGTGGAATAATTAGTGCCCTCGCGAGAGCCGCGCGGAACGAGGCGGACTAAATGGGCAAAAAGGAAAAGGGTATGCCACCGCTTGGGAAATTGAACGAATTTGAATAACAGTCAGAGATGTTCGCCAGTAAGGTATGAGTAAACGTGTGTATGTGTATGTGTATGTGTATGTGTGTGTGTATGATTTCCATTCAGGGCCATGAGGGCTAAGAGCCGAGCCCCGGAAACTAATGTAGTGATAAATAAAAGATAAGCAGTGTGAGTAAGTGAAATTTTTGAAGGAAGTCGATACGTAAGACGCAAGGCGAATTGTGTGACGACTTGGTGAGTGAGTTGCAAATAAAGGGAAATTCTCATGAATTATTGGAGCCTTAATATAAATGATTTAATCCCAAATTGATATTCTATCCATAGTGCTTCTGCACTTCCGATGCCGATGAGGCTCTACCTAGTACGCCTCTATATTTTTGAGTTCGACTACGTTCCTGTTCGATGAACCTTTTGTGTGTTTGATTCTGAATCCGTTTCTGTCTGGCACACCTCTGTGGGTCTGACTCTGGATATAAATTCATCTGATATGCTTCGGTGCGTTTGATTTTGACCGCGTGTGTGTTCGATACACTTCGGTTTGACTGGTCACGACTTTGTATGAAACAATCCTGTATATTTGATTCTGATTTCGGATCTGTCCGATATGAGTCCGTACGTCTGACTTCGATTGTGAATCTGTTTGGTATACCTTCGTGTGTTTGATTCTGCTTACGAATTCGTCCGATACTCCTTTGTACGTCTGACTCCGATCTCAGATGTGTCTGATATGCTTCCGTACCTTCGATGTTGACTACGAATCCGTCCGCCATCGTTGAGTATGTCTGCTTCCGATTATGAATCCGTTCGGTTTTAGTTCTGAGTCTGTTGGGCATGAAGTGTCTGATATGAAGTAAAGTGAGATTACGACGATGTGGTAAGGAAACTCAGGAGTGTGAAAAGAAGATGATATTGGCGATGATATCTGGAAAGCGTCCGTCCCTTACAAGAATATAGTGCAGAGTTCGGTGATTACGTAGAGTATGAGAAAATGTATTATGAAGGTATTTGAGTCAGTGATGTGAAAAATCTACCCTAGTATTGGTAAAGAAGACATGTCGGAGAAATCAATAAAGGACAACTATCAAGAGAACCCTCCCGGAGTAGTACGACACCCATGAGTTCGATTCAACATTCGAGGACGAATGTTTTTAAGGGGGGGAGAATGTTATGTCCCGTATTTTCGTATAACGGGAAATCAAGAGATAAATAAGACTTGTGTGTATTGAGGAAGAAATTTTGGTTTAAGTCGCTATGCTCGTGTTGATTATGAAACTATTAATGTCAAGACCTCGGGGAAGGCCGAGGGTGAATTTGGAATTTTAGAAATTAGTTTCGGGAATTACAAAACGGGACATTTTATGCATTGGGCTAAGAAAATGGAATACAAAAATTGAGGCCCAAAGGAAGGAAAGTGGCCGGCCAAAGGGGGGGGCAAGCCCAAGCCCATTCCATCAAGGTCATGTGCTATGCACATGACCTATAAGTGGATATATATCACATTGTAATGGATAATTATCGAGAACAAAAGAAAAAAATTCAAGAACAAGAAAAAAATGGCTCTCGGCCGAAGGGTATAGGGAAAGAAAAAAAAAAAAAATTGCTAGCTTTGTGGTGATCTAAAAATCCTTGTCCTTAACGTATTATGAAGTACTCGAGCCCCTCTTCAACGGGGTACAATTAGTTTGGCGTAAGGTGCTCGTTTGCGGCAAATCGGGATCTTAAGATTAAGTTTCTGGACGAAACGGGAATTGCGATTTGAGGAGCGTAAGGCGCCAACCAGGTATGTAAAGCCTACCTCTCATTCTTTTGGCATGTCCTAGACCCACTAGGTAAATTTCGGAATCTCGGGAATAACTCTGCTCTTGGAAATCGAGGTTCAAGTTCGAGCACTATTCATTCAGTGCGATTGAAACCTTTTGGTCCCATTTGGGTAAAAGAACGCTCGTACCTCCATAACTTGTGCTGTTGAGTCCGAAACTCTTCGAAACTTTTGCAAATGACTCTATGGAACCAAAAATCTGCGATTTGTGTCCGCCGCCTCAATTTGACCCGAGGTGGGCCCGCGAGCCCCGAGGCTCCCCTTATTCGGTTTGTTTGATTCGCTTGTGTCTGTTACGATTCGCAACCTTCTGTTTATGACCCAAGGATGTGTTTGAAACTTCCTATGCCATTAATGTACGTTCTGTACTTTGAACGATGTGAGATTTTCGGAAAATGACGTATGAACAGTTTTTCTTGAGAATTTAGCCGTTTGGCACTTCGTAACTTATATACGCAAACTTTGATCAATCTGATTCCTATTCCGAGCCTTCTGGCGTCAGTATATACTTGTACGTAAATTATATGTTGAGTCTGACAAATTATTTTGATATGCATATGGTTTCTGCACTACTCTGTTCGTGCTGTCTGCTATGACTTCGTTCGTCGGTACCCGGGCCGACTTTGTGATCGTGCGCGCTATAATATATTCGGGAGTTATCATGTGTTACGGTTTCCGAGGCCTCGCCATAGGGCCGGTTACCGTTTATGGAGTTATGATGTGATATGGCATTTGATATGTTTTGATGATATGATGTGTGTGTGATATGATGTGTCTGGAGACTGTACGGAGATTTGAAAACTTCTGGAGTTATGATGTGTAGTGGCACCAGCGTCGGGGGGTGACCACGTTCCTAAACCCTATACATGATTTGATTTGCATTTTGTACGTTCGCCTCCCGCACAGGTTTGCTTTGTCTACGATGTCGGTGTGTTTGTTCTTTCTGACTCCAGTTGTGTTTGTGATTTCTGTACCCTCTGCTTTACATACTCAGTACTTCTCCCGTACTGACCCCCGTGTCTTCGGGGGCTGTGTTTCATGCCCGCAGGTACAGAAGCTCGTCTGGGTGGTCCTCCGATTTAGGCTACTCAGTCTGCTGTGTTGGAGAGCTCCCCTTGATCCGGAGCCTACTTTTGGTACATATCTTTTGTTGTGTCTGTATTCTGTATACTTGGATGAGTGGGTACGGCGGGGCCCTGTCCCGTCCTATGTTCATATGTCTTATGTTCTGTTTTGTCTAGAGGCCTGTAGTCAGATTTGTGGGTCGTGGGTCCGGTGTGTTCGTATGTGAGCCTGTTTTGTGTTCTTAAGCGGCCCGTACACTACTATGGCCAAGTCGGCCTCTGATTTTGTATGTATGTGTATGCTTGTGGGGGCGATGTACATTCCGCCACCCTTCGGATGTGTGTGTGTGAAAATTTGGCGAAGTACATTCCGCCTCTTTTCTGATTTGCGATTTGTTTGATCTGTACGGGCGACTGCTTAGGATCAGTATCCGGTAGATGTCTGATTACGATGTTGAGTCTGAATATCGTATGTTGTGTTTGGACGAGTCTGATTTCGATGATATGGGTGTGAGTTTGTCTGGGGTGTCCCTGTAGGGCACCAGTCGCGGCCCATGGGGTTGGGTCGTGACATATCTCCTCTTTCTGTTGCTTCCCGAGGTAATAATTTCACGTCATTGCCTTTACTTTCCTCTTACTTCGCAGTCCGTTGTCAGTTGTATTGCGAGCTCTTCCGTTGAAATATTAATTTCTTCCTTGTGCGCTTAGTCTTATCTTGACTCCTTCTTATCCTATTGTTATTCCCTTAAGGTATCGTTCCCTTTATCTTACGTCTAAATCTTTAAATAAGATCTTGTAACGCGCAGACATCCCTCATCGGTTTATTAGATTTTGCAATTCTTAGAGTATTTCATACCTTCGGTATTTGTAGACCCCTCACAGACTCTACGGATAAAATGAAATTTCCTAGAGGGTAACATTTTCGTACTCCAATATCCTTGCTTTACTCCACTGTTACAGTCCGTATTTTGGAATCCTTAGCATCATGTGTCACTTTCTGACTTTCTTTTAAAGGTCTTTAACTAATACTTGCTTTTACTTCTTGATCTCGATCTTTAGGATTGGCTATGAAATAGCGCTAGGGTTCCCTCATATTATAATTTTACTGTCATCCAGTAACCAGTAATCCGCTTATTCTGATTGTCTCGGCTAAATCATTTCACAACTTCCCTTATTCCGACTTGTAATATTTTAGGCACATTATCTCGGGTCGTTTCTTTTTCTTTACTTCAAACTCTTCTATTGCCCCTTTACTTAAATTTTCTCTTAGTTCTCCTATCACGCATCATATTGCAATCTTTACAAGAGTATGTGTAGGTGTTCCAATCAGCCCGAGAAATACCTTAGCGTCGCCTCACTAGTCTTTGTGCAAACCCTCATCCTTTTCTTGTATCTTTCAATTGATATCAAAGCTCAACTATGGATTTTGCCCTCAGTACTAATTTCATCTCGGTACTGTTGTTCAAACGATCTTACACCTTGCCCTAATTTATCAAAAATATCGCAACCGCATTGTTGTTACGGAATTCTTACTCTTCTCATCAAGTGCTCCTTTGGTCTCATCCTTAGCATACAAATATTCGTAGGTCACATAACTATTCTTGTACAATTTGTACAAAGTGCATCCTATTATACCCCATATATTTATACGTCGAATTATTCGCAAGTAAATCGACTCAAGTTGGAGGCGGAATTATTTCCGGACATTAAATACGAACCTTTGATTTTCAATTTTAATTATTACATAAATTGTTTGTAAATTTTATTTAGTATAAAAATATTATTGAAAATTATGGACTAATTAATTGGTATTAGATTATTAGATAAGAATTAATGATTAATTAAAATTAATTAATTAATTTAATTTTTAATTGTGGGCCCCACCCGTTTTAATTAAAAAAAAAACAAATCAGCAAAATATTTGGTGAGTCATTAGAGGGGGTATAGGTGTCATTATAAGGTACATCATATATGTACAATTGAAGATGAACAACTTAGCTATTAATTTCATTTTACAAATTTTGCTTAAGAAAAAAAAAGGAGGAGCAGCCATGGCTGCAACTGTTCACGGCCAGCCATGGCTGTTTTAAAAAAAAATTAAAATTTTTTGATTTAATTCCAAGGTGATTTACAAGTTCAAGGAGGTGATAGCAACATTGGATATTGAATCGAGGAAGAAGAAATTACGAAATTGGAGCAATTAAGAGTAGAAATTCTTCCGAGAAAATTAAGGTAAGATTTTCTTGTTCTATGGTGTAATTGTGTTAATAGTGTTGTAATGGAAGGATTAAAATTGGATTGGATGAAATTGGAATTAAGAAAATGCATGATATCGATGTTATAGGAAATTGTGGGTTGAAATGGATTCAGAAAAGTTGTTGGGTTGTTAGGATTGTTATGAGCTGAATTGTGGGAATTTTATATGTAAATCTCTGTTGTTGGTATTTCTGTGTTAACAGGAGAATAATTGGAAATTCGGGTTAGGTGAATATATAGGAGAAATGCTGCCCGATTTTCGTTAAGTCTTTAACTAAAAGAAAACCCTAAACGAGAATGTTTAAGCTAAAGGATAAGTTCTATAAGAAATGGGCTACAGATTTATGAATTAGAAAGTATAGTTACTGACGATAACTTCACTCTTATATTAAATAGGCTAAAAGAGCGACAAAGCGAATGGATTTGCGAGTAGTCGTTAACAGGTATGTAAAGCTGTCCCTTCTTTCTTTTGGCGTGTCTTAGATTTAAGTGATGAATGATATGAGCTTTGGGGTAATCCTATTCATAAGTCTTGAGTGTGATTCATGATTCTTATTCACTTCTTGATGTTAGAACTCTTAAGTGATTGAGCTTCCCTCTTCAGTTTCCTATACGTTGGATAATGGTCGGTATATATCTATAAGCTCCTATTCTTAGAAACTCTACGATAACTGATTTCCTTGACTTCTATAAGTTGTTTCATTCTATATTGACATATGTCTATGGTTCCTAAGGCTCTTTTGATATTATTTATGATGACGTTCGAGGGATATTTGATATGATTGTCGCTATTGATACTCAGGTGTAAATATTTGATATGATTGTCGCTATTGACACTTAGGTGTAAATCCCTTCTTCTTATTCTGTTTGAGTCTTGATAATGTTTTAAATTGCATATGGTTGCTCACTACTCTGCTCGTGCATGCCTCAATATGTCTTTCACCGAGTCCCGGGCCGGGTATGTTATCGTGCACAGTTTCACTGCATTATTCACCGAGTCCCTCACTAGAGGGCCGGGTACGGTATATATATATATGATAATATGATGATGTGATGATATGATGATATGTTATGGCGGACAGGAGGGCATGTGATGACTTTATTCACCGAGTCCCTCACTAGAGGGCCGGGTACGGTATATATATACATGATGATGATATGATTATGTCACCGAGTCCTATAATGGGCCGGGTATGATATTGATATGGATGATTTTCATTTCATAAGGCAAGTGCATTGATGTTTCAAAAGTCATACTTGTTTCTGGTAATCTCTATTTCAGTTACTATTCTCTTTATTGTATTTCATGCTTTATATACTCAGTACATATTCCGTACTGACCCCCTTTGTTTGGGGGGCTGCGTTTCATGCCCGTAGGTACAGATAGTCGGTTTGGTGACCCCTCAGAATAGGACTTCTACTCAGCTGTTTTGGAGAGCTCCGTTGTTCCGGAGTTTAGGCTTTTGGTTCAGATCTTATGATATATATGTATATGTTTATCCAGGGGTACGGCGGGGCCCTGTCCCGTCATATTTCACTGTTAGTACTCTTAGAGGTCTGTAGACATATGTGTGGGTTGTGTATAAGTTCTGTTCAGCTGTGTCTATACGATGTGCTATGATATGATGTCCGTCTGTAGTGGCAGCCTTGTCGGCTTGCGTATCATTTTTTGATTTGATCAGTTGTGACTCCTTAGGGGACAATTTATCTGGACATATTTATATGACGACGTTATGAACCTTGGAGTTCCTTTACAAGTTTCCATAATGTTCTTAGATTCTGTATGACTATATCTAACAGGTGCGTATACGGGTGTCCAGGTCAGGCACTAGTCGCGGCCCACGGGGTTGGGTCGTGACACATCCAATCTTAGTCATAGTCTTTCCTTCTCCTGTCTTATTCTGCTCTACAAATCTTATTGTACTAACACGCACTTGCTGTCTATTTCGCCAAACTCCTTTCCCTTCCTCTATTTACCATTTGGTTTTCTCATATCCTACTATAGGAGAGATTTCCCATCCTTTCTCCTTTGCTACTTATATGTCACAATATCATTAGCCAATAACTCTGTTGCCAACATCTTAACCTCTAATCCAGTATAGCCTTGCTATCCTTTATAATATCTTTTAAGTTACTCGTTACCATTCTGGTCCGTCCATATGAATTCCAAACTTTGCTGCTCATATATGCTTCTTCGAAATAAAATTTTCCAAGTAGGAATGGTACCCCTTACAGATGACATGGAGGGTATTTCTTAAAGCTTTAGTCCAACTAATAAATTTTCTCCTGTCGGTATCGACTTTCATGACATATTATGAACTTATATCTCATTCTCTTCTTTTTCCTATTTCTGGGAAAATTTGGGCAGAGTTTCCTCTTTACTTCCCCTCCAATAATATTCCTACACTAAATAAAATTTATAAACAATTTATGTAATAATTAAACTTGAAAATTAAAGGTTCCCATTTCGTGTCCGAAAATAATTCCGCCTTTAACTTGAGTCGTTTTGCTTGCGAATGATTCGACGTATAAATATACGGGGTATAACAACTTGACTATTCTAATACCCGTCATTAACTTAAGAGAGTTATCGCAATAAGGTCATGGTAACCCGAGTATAATCTTCATGAATAACAGATCTTGGTGCGAATAGTCAAGGTGGCTCAATAGTAGAAATCATGCCAATGAAAAGAAGGGATAGCCTTAACATACCTGGAAGCTTACTTCTCGACTTTTCCAACTTACTTTCTGTCTTGCATTCTAAAAACGATCATTCGTAGTCTCGTAATCTTAATCAATGTTTGAAGAACTTGAAATCTTATTTATCTTGAATAGGCTCCTTTGATCTGTCGAGATTTGATGTTTAAAACAAGAACTACAAAACTCTCTACGCTTCCCGAGCCTCGGATGTAGTCTCGTTACTTTTAACCGCTAAAGAAAATGATCCTTTAATGTTTCTTGGGTCTCTTGGGAGCATTTTGGTGGAGAGGAGTGGAGAAAATGATGCCAAAGACCAGATTTTGGTTTTAAATAGGAGCTCAAGGTCGGCTAGCACCGACTTAAAATTAACCCTTCGCGTTCATCTAGGCTGGTCTCGTTCACGAAGGGTTACTCAGTGTTACTCTTCGCGTTCGTCACCCTCCAGTCGCGTTTGCGAAGAGCAATTTTTGGCTCCGCCAGCCCAACTTGTAAGGTCCATAACTCCTTACTCCGATGTCATATCGATTAGCGGTTTATTGCATTGGAATCTAGACTTCATGAACTTCAATTTAGACTTTTGTTTTACTTCAAAACTCCTCATATACTAAGAGATATCCTTTCCTGATGTTGGACCAAAAATTATTATATGAAACCTTGCCCATCTTTTCTCCAAAGTCATACTACTCAATTTCTTCCACTCACTTCCTTGTAAGATCTTCTATTATTCCTTATATACATACTTTACTCGTAAAATATACGTAATAATGTTTCGCTACTTATATTCAAAAGTTTTCTTGCTCAACCATAGTTCAATGTTCCTATGCATAGATTTGACAAGTGCTTCTCCAGAAGTACGGGGTGCAACATCATTCCCCCCTTAGGAACATTCGTCCTCGAATGTTGAAGTAGAGCTCGTTCTGATGCTGATGTCAATATTTTCACCTGCATTTATTGGTATTTACTTTATCTACTTACAGTCTTATCACGCATTTGGAATTGAACTCATTCGAACCACACAACTTTCGATCTCTTCGCTGTACCTTGGAGGCTATACACCTTAAGTTAATAAGTCATAACTATAATTTATAGACTTATGAAGCTATATCAATTTGTTGGAGCGACAATCCTCTCTTTCTGCAGTGTTACTCTATCTCTTGTCTGCATACCATTCAATAGTATCGACGCTAATTGATTCTGCTCAACTAGTTAATATTGTCACGCCCCAACTCCGGAGTGACGTGACCAGCACCCGAAGCCAAACTAGGTCCGAGCGAACCACTCTAAATCTGAAACTCTGCTAAGGCATACCTGCACACAGAAAATACCAACAAGCAAGTGAGGCCGCAATTCGAATATTAATTTTTTTATATATATAAATGCTAACTACCTCGTCTAAACTGGGCACACGCGCATGCAAAATACATATACCCAACTGAGCAAGCCGGCGAGGCTGCTATGTAAGCTGAACAACAAAACTGAGGTCTAACAAGGCTACATAAAATCCCAACTACATAAAACTATCTACAAACCTTTATGGTACATGAGCTGTAGAAAAGAAAGGACAAGGGTCCGTCATCATCATAAATACACGTCAAATTAGCATACCAAAGTGACTGCAGCTCCGAACCAATTAGAGAGCCCTGACTGCAGCTGAGTGAAAACCTACTGAGCTGGATCGTCTGTATGGCTACCTGAACCTGTAGGCATGAACGCAGTGCCCCCAAGCAAAAGGGATGTCTGTACGCAACAATGTACTGAGTATGTAAGGCGGGGGAATAACAGAAACTGAACTGAAAATAATAAAATCTGGAGGCCAAAGAATGCCCTGAAAATCTCATCTGACCTATCTTAAATGAAATACAATATAATACTCTTGTATATCTCACTGACCCGTAGGCCAAGCTATAACTCTGTGGCTCATAGGCCAGGTAATAACTCCACGGCTCATGGGCTAGGTATAATCAACTCCATGACCCATAGGTTAGGTATAATCAACTCCATAACCCGTAGGTCAGGTATAATCAACTCCATGACCCGTAGGTCAGGTATGCGCTTCTCCGTGACCTGTCGGTGAGGCAACAACTCCATGACTCGCAGGCCAGGCGATAATTCCATGACCCGTAGGCCAAGTGTATACATATAATGATAACTCGAAGGCAACATAATAGCCTATAAACAACATATATACCTTCTATCATTCTATCATTTTATATAACTTGCTATTCTTATACCCGTCCTTAACTTAAGAGAGTTATCGCAATAAGGTCATGGTAACCCGAGTATAATCTTCATGAATAACACATCTTGGTGTGAATAGTCAAGGTGGCTCAATAGTAGAAATCATGCAAATGAAAAGAAGGGATAGCATTAACATACCTGGAAGCTTAATTCTCAACTTTTCCAACTTACTTTCTATCTTGGAATCTGCACAAGATCATTCGTAGTCTCGTAATATTCATCAAGGTTGGAAGAACTTGAAATATTATTTATCTTCAATGGGCTCCTTTGATCCATAGAAATTTGATGTTTAAAACAAGAACTACAAAACTCTCTACGCTTCCCAAGCCTCAGATGTAGTCCTGTTACTTTAATCCGCTAAAGAAAATGATCCTTCAAAGTTTCTTGGGTCTCTTCTGTGCTTTTTGGTGGAGAGGAGTGGAGAAAATGAGGCTAAAGACCAGATTTTGGTCTTAAATAGGAGCTCAAGGTCGGTTAGCACCGACTTAAAATTAACCCTTCGCGTTCACGGCCCTCCGGTCGCATTAGCAAAGATCAATTTTCTGCTCCACCAGCCCAACTTGTAACGTCCATAACTGCTTACTCCGATGTCGTACCGATGAGCGATTTATTGCGTTGGAAACTACACTTCGTGAACTTTAATTTAGACTTTTGTTTTACTTCAAAACATCTCATATACTAAGAGATATCCTTTCCTCAAATTAGACCAAAAATTATTATATGAAACCTTGCCTATCTTTTCTCCAAAGTCATATTACTCAAATTCTTCCACTCACATCCTTGTAAGACCTTATAGTATTCCTTATATACATCCTTTACTTGTAAAATATACATAATAATGTTTTGCTCCTTATATTCCTAAGTTTTCTTACTCAACCATAGTTCAACATACCTACGCTTAGATTTGACAAGTGCTTTTCCAAAAGTATGAGGCGTAACATATCTAGGCCATATTATCTCAATTGATGGTATTCGCGTAGATACTCAAAAGATTGAGGCTGTGAAGACTTAGACAAGGCCTACAACGCCTGCAGAGGTCCGTAGCTTCTTGGGATTAACGGGTTATTGTAGAAGATTTATGGAAGGATTCTCTTCTATTTTAGCCCCATTGACGAAGCTAACTCAGAAATCAACCAAATGTCAGTGGAACGATGCTTGTGAAAGTAGTTTCCAGGAATTGAAAGGTAGATTGACGTCAGCCCTAGTCCTGACGCTTCCGAAAGAATCAGAAGGTTATGTTGTTTATGGTGATGCCTCTGGTGTTGGGTTAAGCTGCATGTTAATGCAGCATGGGAAGGTTATAGCCTATGCTTCCAGGCAACTGCGGAAACACGAGAAGAATTACCCTACCCATGATCTTGAATTAGTTGTAGTTATTCATGCACTAAAGATATGGAGACACTATCTGTATGGTGTTCATGTCGATATTTATATAGATCACAAGAGTCTCCAATATATTTTCAAGCAGAAGGAGTTGAATCTACAGCAGAGGTGATGGTTAGAGCTATTGAAAGACTATGATGTGAGTATTCTATATCATCGGGGAAAAGCAAATGTGGTGGCTGATGCTCTTAGCTGCAAATCCATGGGCAGTTTATGTGACATTCAACCAGAGAAGAAAGAATTAGTTCGTGAGCTCCACCAGCAAGCTAGCCTAGGAGTTCGTTTGATCGATTCAGGCAATGCAGGGGTTGATATTCACAACCCAACTGTTCCATTCCTAGACATGGAAGTGAAAATGTGCCAATATGAAGATCCCCAGTTGAGTCACTGTTATGTCCCGTGTTTTCGTATAATTGGAAAGCGAGAAATAATTACGATTTATGTGTTATAAGGATATATTTTTTTTGGTGAATATGACTATGTTGGTTATGGAATCTTAAATGTTAAGACATCGGGGAAGGCCGAGGACAAATTTGGAATTTCGAAAATTAGTTTCGGGAATTACAAAACGGGACTTTAACCAATTGGGCCAAGAAATATTTGGAAGTGGATTGAAGCCCAATTCAAGGGATGGCCGGCCATGGCCCAAGTCCACATTAAGTGGTCATGTGAATTTCACATGACCCTTAATGAAGATATATATCACATTGTAGTGGTAATTATCTAGAAGAAAGATCAAAATTCAAGAACACCAAGAAATAAGGGGTTCGGCCATGACTTAGAAAAGAAAAGAAAAAAATTTCCCAAGCTTTGTTGTTGATCCAAAAATCCTAATTTCTACATAGTTGTGAAGTACTCAAGGCCCTCTTCAACGGGGTATAATTAGTTTGGCACAAGAACCTCGTTTTTGACAAGTCGGGTTTTCAAGAAAAGGTAAGAATTTTGCCCCTTTAATGTTATAGAATTGATATGAATATGTTAAGGATTGGAAATAGACGAGAATCCCGTAACTTGGATGTAAATAGAAAGCCGTGGGTGTGTGTGTATATTGTATGTTGGCTGTGAGTTATATGTAGTGCAAAGGTATGGGAATCTTATCTTGTTTAGTTGGTTTGTGGCGTCGTTATAACATTTAGGACTTAAATGATTGGTTAGTGAATTAAATGGGCATTGGTAAATGATTTCGGACATTATCGGAAAGTGTATACCTTCGGTATCATTATGTATATCATTGTATATTTAGGGTGCTAGAGACTTTAAATATGAATTTATAATGATGTTAATGAATTCGGAATGAAACGACGTGAGTTAGAATGTTCGTCGTGAATTTTTGATGTTTTGAAGAATTATGGAAAGTAATGGATTTTGGGGCAATTTCGTGTATGGCTTGGAGTGTAGTTAGGATGTGATTGTATAAGTTTGAATGCGGAAATGAATACAATTATGTAGATGTAGAATTGGAGTTTTGAAAGTTTGAATGAAAGTTGCCAACTTAGGTAACAAAGTAGAACTTTGAAGCTAAAGTGGTTTGATTATTACTTGTGTTGTTTGATGATGTGTGGGCTGTTGTATTGATGTATTTTGAGCCGAGCTAAGTCTCGGGGATGTTAGATTTATAGGGGAAATGCTGCCGAAATTTTGGTAGGCAAAAATGAAGTTAAAGGCATTTTAAGCCTAAGAATCTCAATTGGTAACTTTGACCATTTGCAGATTTCAGACGAAACGGGACTTGACTTTTGGGAGAGCATACGACGTCTGTAAGGTATGTAAAGCTTCCCACTCCTTCGTTTGGCATGTCTTAGTGTGATAGGCGAATATTGGAACTTCCGGAGCATTTCTGCTCCTCGAAACCCGACCCACAGAAAAGTTACTATTCATTCAATTCAATTGAATCCTAAGGGCTCTATTTTGGCTAGAATGCCACCACTCGTCCGAAACCTATCGAAATGTGGTCGGGTAACTTAGAAATGATTATGTATGACCCTTTGGCCTATAAATGTTCAGAAAATATGTTCGCCACCTCAATTTGACTCGAGGTGGGCCCGCTAACCCCGATACGCCCTATTTGCCTTATTGGGCTATCTTTGTGAATAAAGTTTGATATGATACTTTCGATTCTGGAATTCCCTCCTATGAGATATGTTTTGAATATTATGATGTGCTAAGTTACGTTTGAGCCATACGTACCATTTTGGAAACTTTTGTGAAACGGATCTTTGTATCGACTAAGTATTCGCTTATTTTGTGCTATGCAGCGATTTGTAAAACTATTATGTTTTGAAAGACTATTTTGAAGTATGATTTGCATTTGTTTGCTCACGACTCCGCTCGTGCCTTATTATGACTTCGTTCACCGGTTCCCGGGCCGGTTATGATTCGTGCGCCTTATAATAATTCGGCCGTATGCTGTGTTACGGTTCCCGAGGCTTCGCCATAGGGCCGGGTTCCGTTTGGAGTCATGCTGTGATATGGCTCGTGATGCGATACGCTCACCTCTGATTATGTTTGTGTTCGGGGATGTACGGAGATTTGAAACCTTCTGGTGTTATGCTGTGTGTGGCGCCAGCGTCGGAGTGGCGACCACGTTCCTAAGCGGTTGCATGATTTCGTTTGCATTGTATATACGTATATGATTTTGATACGGATTTTGACATACCGATTTGTATTCCATTTTATTATCTGATTTGCTGTCAGTTTTGATCGATATTTCTGTACTCCGTGCTTTACATACTCAGTACATATTTCGTACTGACCCCCTTTCTTCGGGGGCTGCGTTTCATGGCCGCAGGTGCAGATATTGGCGATCCTCCACAATAGGCTCCCCCCTTTGCTATTCCGGAGTACTCCCCTTTGATCCGGAGTCCACTTTTGGTACAGACTCCTTTTGCTTTGTATATATTTGGTATATCTGACTATTGGGGTACGACGGGGCCCTGTCTCGCCATAAGTCTTTGTTTGAATTCGTAGAGGCCTGTAGTCATATATGTGGGGTGAGGGTCCTGTATATGTTGGTTTGATTTCGTTTTCTGGTCTTAAAGCGGTCTGTTTGTTATGCTGGCCCCAAATGGCCCTTATGCTTATGTTTGCACTTTGACCGGCGATGTCTATTCCGCCGCTCAGTTTGTATTTGATATGGTATTTCGATTTGGCGCGACCGCTTAAGACATATTTTGATATAAATTATGTTTGATATGATTTCGTAAAATTCGAAAATCAGTTTGGATTTGAAAATTTGTATGTGATTCGGTCTGGGTACCCAGGTAGGGTGGCAGTCGCGGCCCACGGGGCTGGGTCGTGACAAAAGTGGTATCAGAGCAGTTTGTCCTCGAAATGTCTACAGGCCGTGTCTCGAAGAGTCTTGTTTATCGATGTGTTGTGCACCACATCTATAAACAGGAAGCTATAGGGCATTTAGGATGTTACTTTTTTTGGAATCTTAGATCGTGCGATAGAGCTGTGTTACTAGGATGATTTTGATCTGACTCGCTATTGTGCTTGCAGTGATGCCTCCGAAGAAGGCAACGGCGGCCCAGAAGGGCAAAGCGAGGATGGGAGAGACTAGCCAGGCACAGCGAGCTACCCGGCCTCGTGTTTATGATTTTCGGGAGTTTTTGTTATGTGGCCCTCCAGAATTCTTCGGGTCTAAGCCCGACGAGGACCCCCATGACTTTATTCGGGGGATGCGACGCTCGCTGGACTTGGTCAGGGCTTCAGAGACCGAGTCGGTTGAGCTGGCTTCGCACAGGCTTCGAGATGTGGCTACCCACTGGTACGAGACTTGGGAGCTGTCTAGAGGAGAGGGTGCCCCTCCAGCCACTTGGGATCAGTTTGTGACAGCATTCACCCGCCACTTTTTGCCCCTAGAGTTACGGCGGGCACGGGCTGATCGATTCTTACGTCTGCAGCAGAGGGGTCGGAGTGTTCGCGAGTATAACCTTGAGTTTGATTCTCTGGCCCAGTATGCACCGGCCGTGGTAGCAGATATGTCCGATCGGATGCACAGATATGTTATGGGATTGGACCGGTATTTGGTTGATAGATGTATGGCAGTGTCATTGCAGGCAGACATGGACATTGCCCGACTTCAGGCCTATGCGATGGGTATGGAGGACCGTCGCAGGTCTGATCCTTCTGGCAGAGATCGAGATAGGAGGCCGCCCAAGAGGGCTAGGTCCGCAGGTTATTCTGGAGATTCCCAAGGCGGACAACCTCAACATCAGCAGTCAGATAGACTTTTTCCTCCCTCCGGCCAGAGTACTCAGTCAGGCAGCCGGAGATTCGATAGTACGGGACCGTCTGGAGCCGGTCAGAGCTCCAGAGTGGCAGGTTCGCAGGTATCCAGGGGCCCCAGCCAGGCCAGACCACCCAGGCCCCGTTGTCCTCGTTGGGGGAAGTCTCATCCCGGGGAGTGTTACCGAGCGACTGGAGCTTGCTTTTCGTGTGGTGGTCAGGGCCACTTTATGAGAGACTGTCCATTGGCTAGCGGTTCTGGTAGTGCTGCTCAGCAGACAGGGTCAGCCGCCGGTTCTTCTTCTGCTCCATCAGTTGCACGCCCTGGAGGGCGAGGTATGCCAGCACCGGTAGGACGCGGTCGAGGCCGCGGTGGCGCTTCAGGTTCTAGCGGTCCCTCGAACCGCATATATGCTTTGGCCAGCCGCCAGGATCAGGAGGCTTCGCCAAACGTCGTCACAGGTACATTACTGGTTTTCTCCAGATCTGTATATGCATTGATTGACCCTGGCTCTACTTTATCATATATTTCCCCGCTCGTTGCTAGTGAGATTGGGATAGTGTCTGAGCCTATAGAGCCATTTGAGGTAGCTACACCAGTTGGGGATTTTATTGTAGCGAGACAGATCTATAGAGATTGTTCTGTGACCATTTATGATCGTAGCACTAAGGCTGATTTGATAGAGTTAGACATGCTTGAGTTTGACGTCATTATGGGCATGGACTGGTTGTCTTCCTATTATGCTAATGTCGACTGCCAGAAAAAGGTAGTCCGTTTTCAGTTTCCAGGGGAACCAGTCATAGAGTGGTTCGGATCTACAGCATCGCCGAGGGGTAAGTTTATTTCATACCTCAAGGCTAAGAAGATGATCCAGAAGGGGTATATCTATCATTTGGTTCGTGTGCACGATACTGCAGCGGAGATACCTACCCTTCAGTTTGTTCCGGTCGTCAGTGAGTTTCCAGATGTATTTCCTGACGAGCTTCCTGGCCTTCCGCCTGAGCGGGAGATTGATTTTACTATAGAGTTGATGCCGGATACGCAGCCTATATCTATTCCCCCATACAGGATGGCACCGGCTGAACTGAAAGAGTTGAAGGAGCAGCTGAAAGATTTGTTGGATAAGGGCTTTATCAGACCCAGCACATCACCCTGGGGAGCGCCGGTATTGTTTGTTAGAAAGAAAGATGGGTCACTGCGGATGTGTATCGACTACCGGCAGCTGAATAAGGTGACTATTAAGAATAAATATCCCCTCCCCCGGATTGATGATTTGTTTGATCAGCTGCAGGGTGTTAAATACTTTTCAAAGATAGATCTGCGCTCAGGTTATCATCAGGTGCGAGTACGGGAGTCAGATATCCCGAAGACTGCTTTCAGGACCCGGTACGGGCATTATGAGTTCAGAGTTATGTCTTTCGGGCTGACTAATGCTCCAGCAGTATTTATGGATCTGATGAACCGGGTATTTCGGCCTTTTCTGGATATGTTTGTTATTGTGTTTATTGATGATATCTTGATTTACTCGCGATCAGCCGAGGAGCATTCAGATCATTTGAGGACGGTACTTGGCATTCTCCGTCAGCAGAAGTTATATGCTAAATTCTCTAAGTGTGAGTTCTGGTTGACTTCTGTGGCATTCTTGGGCCATATTGTCGGCGCAGATGGTATTCGGGTCGACACGCAGAAGATTGAGGCTATGCAGAATTGGCCCAGGCCTACTACTCCGACAGAGGTGCGCAGTTTTCTGGGTTTGGCCGGGTATTATCGCAGGTTTGTGGAGGATTTTTCTTCTATTGCAGCACCACTGACGAGGCTTACTCAGAGAGCAGCAAATTTCCAGTGGACAGATGCCTGTGAGCGCAGCTTTCAGATGCTGAAGGAGAGATTGATTACAGCACCAGTTCTGGCTCTTCCAGAGGGATCTGACGGGTATGTTATCTATTGTGACGCCTCTGGTATTGGGATAGGTTGTGTATTGATGCAGCACAGTCGAGTCATAGCCTATGCTTCCCGGCAGCTCAGACCGCACGAGAAGAACTATCCCACCCATGATCTTGAGTTGGCCGCGGTGATTCATGCTTTGAAGATTTGGCGGTATTATTTATATGGGGTCCATGTTGATATCTATACGGACCATAAGAGTCTCCAGTATATTTTTAAGCAGAAGGAGCTAAATTTGCGGCAGCGGAGATGGCTTGAGTTACTAAAGGATTACGACGTTGATATTCTGTACCATCCGGGGAAAGCCAATGTGGTAGCGGATGCACTTAGCCGCAAGTCTATGGGCAGCTTGGCTGATGTACCGTCTGGTAAGAAAGATTTGGTTCGTGACATTCGTCAGCTGGCCAGCCTCGGAGTTCGTTTGGCGGATTCTGGAGATTCTGGGATTTCTGTTCGTCCAGTTGCTGAGTCATCTATTATTCAGGAGGTAAAGCAGCGCCAGTTTGAGGATCCTCTTTTGATTCAGTACAGAGATGTGGCCCTTAATAGAGCAAAGACTCAGTTTGAGATCTCGCCTAAAGGAGTATTATTGTATGACGGCAGATTCTGTGTACCGGACATTGCGGGCTTACGACGGCAGATTATGGGCGAGGCACATAATGCACGGAATTCTGTTCATCCTGGTTCCACTAAGGTGTATCGTGATCTCAGGTGTTTGTATTGGTGGGACGGCATGAAGAAAGATATTGCTGAGTTTGTTAGTCAGTGCCCGAACTGCCAGCAAGTCAAGATCGAGCATCAGAAGCCCGGTGGATTGTTACAGGAGATGGAGATTCCAGCCTGGAAATGGGAGATGATTAATATGGATTTCGTTGTTGGGTTACCGCGCACTCCACGCAGTTACGACTCTATCTGGGTGATCGTTGACAGGCTGACGAAATCAGCCCATTTCCTTCTGGTTCGGACTACTTATTCGGCTGAGGACTATGCCAGATTGTATATCAGAGAGATAGTCAGACTTCACGGAGTCCCTATATCTACTATTACTGACCGAGGTACCCAGTTTACAGCAAATTTCTGGAGGTCATTTCAGGAGGGATTAGGGACTCAGGTGAGTCTCAGTACAGCTTTTCACCCTCAATCTGACGGGCAGGCCGAGCGCACTATTCAGACGCTCGAAGATATGTTGCGGGCCTGCGTTATTGATTTCAGGGGCAGCTGGGATGATCATTTGTCGCTTATTGAGTTTGCCTATAATAACAGTTATCACTCCAGCATCCAGATGGCACCGTATGAAGCCCTGTATGGCAGGAAATGCAGATCTCCTATTGGTTGGTTTGACGTGGGTGAGACTAAGCTGATTGGGCCAGAGGTGATCCAGGAAGCCGTAGATAAAGTAAAGCTTATTCGAGAACGGTTATTGGCTGCACAGAGTCGACAGAAAGCTTATGCAGATAGACGACGTCGACCGTTAGAGTTCCAGATTGGCGACTGGGTATTCCTGAAGGTGTCGCCCATGAAGGGTGTCATGAGATTCGGTAGAAAGGGTAAGTTGAGCCCCCGGTACATTGGGCCGTATCAGATCGTTCGAAAGATAGGCGAGGTCGCCTATGAGCTAGACTTACCATCCGACTTAGAGGCCGTACACCCGGTGTTTCATGTGTCTATGTTGCGGAAATGTATTGGTGATCCTTCCAGGATATTCCCGGTTGATGACATTCAGGTGACGGAGCAGTTATCCTATGACGAACAGCCTGTATCTATTCTGGATCGACAGGTGCGGAGACTACGCACTAAAGAAGTGCCCTCCGTCAAAGTCCTGTGGCGCAACAATAATCGGGAGGAGATGACTTGGGAGGCGGAGGACGAGATGAAAAGGAGATACCCTCACTTGTTCCCGACGTCCACAGGTAATCTAATTTTTTTTCAGTTTGTTGTGTTGATTGATAAAATGAATTATGTATGTCATTATTAATAAGGGACACTCCTGCCTTGATCATAAGACCTTATAAGATTAATTTAACATTCGGGGACGAATGTTCTTAAGGGGGGGAGAATGTTATGTCCCGTGTTTTCGTATAATAGGAAAGCGAGAAATAATTACGATTTATGTGTTATAAGGATATATTTTTTTTTGGTGAATATGACTATGTTGGTTATGGAATCTTAAATGTTAAGACATCGGGGAAGGCCGAGGATAAATTTGGAATTTCGAAAATTAGTTTCGGTAATTACAAAACGGGACTTTAACCAATTGGGCCAAGAAAAATTTGGAAGTGGATTGAAGCCCAATTCAAGGGATGGCCGGCCATGGCCCAAGTCCACATTAAGTGGTCATGTGAATTTCACATGACCCTTAATGAAGATATATATCACATTGTAGTGGTAATTATCTAGAAGAAAGATCAAAATTCAAGAACACCAAGAAATAAGGGGTTCGGCCGTGACTTAGAAAAGAAAAGAAAAAAATTTCCCAAGCTTTGTTGTTGATCCAAAAATCCTAATTTCTACATAGTTGTGAAGTACTCAAGGCCCTCTTCAACGGGGTATAATTAGTTTGGCACAAGAACCTCGTTTGCGACAAGTCGGGTTTTCAAGAAAAGGTAAGAATTTTGCCCCTTTAATGTTATAGAATTGATATGAATATGCTAAGGATTGGAAATAGACGAGAATCCCGTAACTTGGATGTAAATAGAAAGTCGTGGGTGTGTGTATATATTGTATGTTGGCCGTGAGTTATATGTAGTGCAAAGGTATGGGAATCTTATGTTGTTTAGTTGGTTTGTGGTGTGGTTATAACATTTAGGACGTAAATGATTGGTTAGTGAATTAAATGGGCATTGGAAAATGATTTCGGACATTATCGGAAAGTGTATACCTTCGGTATCATTATGTATATTTAGGGTGCTAGAGACTTTAAATATGAATTTATAATGATGTTAATGAATTCGGAATGAAACGACGTGAGTTAGAATGTTCGTCGTGAATTTTTGATGTTTTGAAGAATTATGGAAAGTAATGGATTTTGGGGCAATTTCGTGTATGGCTTGGAGTGTAGTTAGGATGTGATTGTATAAGTTTGAATGCGGAAATGAATACAATTATGTAGATGTAGAATTGGAGGTTTGAAAGTTTGAATGAAAGTTGCCAACTTAGGTAACAAAGTAGAACTTTGAAGCTAAAGTGGTTTGATTATTACTTGTGTTGTTTGATGATGTGTGGGCTGTTGTATTGATGTATTTTGAGCCGAGCTAAGTCTCGGGGATGTTAGATTTATAGGGGAAATGCTGCCGAAATTTCGGTAGGCAAAAATGAAGTTAAAGGCATTTTAAGCCTAAGAATCTCAATTGGTAACTTTTACCATTTGCAGATTTCAGACGAAACGGGACTTGACTTTTGGGAGAGCATACGACGTCTGTAAGGTATGTAAAGCTTCCCACTCCTTCGTTTGGCATGTCTTAGTGTGATAGGTGAATATTGGAACTTCCGGAGCATTTCTGCTCCTCGAAACCCGACCCACAGAAAAGTTACTATTCATTCAATTCAATTGAATCCTAAGGGCTCTATTTTGGCTAGAATGCCACCACTCGTCCGAAACCTATCGAAATGTGGTCGGGTAACTTAGAAATGATTATGTATGACCCTTTGGCCTATAAATGTTCAGAAAATATGTTCGCCACCTCAATTTGACTCGAGGTGGGCCCGCTAACCCCGATACGCCCTATTTGCCTTATTGGACTATCTTTGTGAATAAAGTTTGATATGATACTTTCGATTCTGGAATTCCCACCTATGAGATATGTTTTGAATATTATGATGTGCTAAGTTACGTTTGAGCCATACGTACCATTTTGGAAACTTTTGTGAAACGGATCTTTGTATCGACTAAGTATTCGCTTATTTTGTGCTATGGAGCGATTTGTAAAACTATTATGTTTTGAAAGACTATTTTGAAGTATGATTTGCATTTGTTTGCTCACGACTCCGCTCGTGCCTTATTATGACTTCGTTCACCGGTTCCCGGGCCGGTTATGATTCGTGCGCCTTATAATAATTCGGCCGTATGCTGTGTTACGGTTCCCGAGGCTTCGCCATAGGGCCGGGTTCCGTTTGGAGTCATGCTGTGATATGGCTCGTGATGCGATACGCTCACCTCTGATTATGTTTGTGTTCGGGGATGTACAGAGATTTGAAACCTTCTGGTGTTATGTTGTGTGTGGCGCCAGCGTCGGAGTGGCAACCACGTTCCTAAGCGGTTGCATGATTTCGTTTGCATTGTATATACATATATGATTTTGATACGGATTTTGACATACCGATTTGTATTCCATTTTGTTATCTGATTTGCTGTCAGTTTTGATCCATATTTCTGTACTCCGTGCTTTACATACTCAGTACATATTTCGTACTGACCCCCTTTCTTCGGGGGCTGCGTTTCATGGCCGCAGGTGCAGATATTGGCGATCCTCCACAGTAGGCTCCCCCCTTTGCTATTCCGGAGTACTCCCCTTTGATCCGGAGTCCACTTTTGGTACAGACTCCTTTTGCTTTGTATATATTTGGTATATCTGACTATTTGGGTACGGCGGGGCCCTGTCTCGCCATATGTCTTTGTTTGAATTCGTAGAGGCCTGTAGTCATATATGTGGGGTGAGGGTCCTGTATATGTTGGTTTGATTTCGTTTTCTGGTCTTAAAGCGGTCTGTTTGTTATGCTGGCCCCAAATGGCCCTTATGCTTATGTTTGCACTTTGACCGGCGATGTCTATTCCGCCGCTCAGTTTGTATTTGATATGGTATTTTGATTTGGCACGACCGCTTAAGACATATTTTGATATAAATTATGTTTGATATGATTTCGTAAAATTCGGAAATCAGTTTGGATTTGAAAATTTATATGTGATTCGGTCTGGGTACCTAGGTAGGGTGCCAGTCGCGGCCCACGGGGCTGGGTCGTGACAGTCACTATAAAGATACACTTCCTCAGAAAGAGAAGTCACCACTTGAGGTTTCTCCAGATGGAGTTCTCAGGTACCGAGGCATGCTATGTGTGTGTTCTAGATGTTGTAGCACTACGTCGTCAGATTCTGGAAGAAGCTCATTATTCCTGTTATTCTATTCACCTAGGAGCGACATAGATGTACCATGATTTCAAGTTAATGTATTGGTGGGATGGGATGAAGAAAGATGTAGCAGAATTTGTAGTTCAGTGTCCAAATTGCTAACAAGTGAAAATTGAGCATCAAAAGCCAGGAGGATTGTTGCAAGCCATGGAAATTCCAACCTGAAAATGGGAGGTGATCAACATGGATTTTATTTTAGGTTTTCCTCGTTCTCGGTGTAAGTATGACTCCATATGGGTAATTGTTGATAGACTCAATAAATCGGCCCATTCTCTTCCAGTCAAAACTACATACTCAGCAAAAGATTATGCAAAATTGTATCTTCAAGAGATAGTGCGACTTCATGGTGTTCCGGTATCCATACAGACAGGGGAGCACAATTTACTGCTAAATTCTGGAAGTCTTTTCAAGAAGGTTTGGGAACTCAACTGAGATTTAGCATAGTATTTCATCCGCAGACTGATGGACAAGCTGAACGCACTATTCAGACCTTGGAAGACATGTTGTGGGCATGTATATTAGACTTCGGAGGTAATTGGGATGAACATTTGCCACTTATCGAATTTTCCTATAATAATATTTATCATTCCAGTATCCAGATAGCCCCATATGAGGCTCTATATGGGAGGAAGTGTAGATAGCCAACTGGGTGGTTTGAAATCAGAGAAACACAATTAAGAGGTCCAGAATTGATTCAGCAGGCGGTGGAAAAGATAAAGCTTATCAAGGACCGATTGTTGATAGCCAGAGTCGCCAAAAGTCTTATGAGGACAATCGTTGACGAAACATGGAATTCCAAGTTAATGATTGGGTATTTCTAAAAGTGTCGCCGATGAAAGGTGTAATGAGATTCGGCAAGAAGGGCAAGCTTAGCCCTAGATATATTGGGCCTTATAAGATTGTGTGCAAAGTGGGCCAACTAGCTTATAAGCTAGATTTAACTCCAGAACTTGAGTCAGTCCATCCAGTTTTTCATGTATCGATGCTCCGTAAATGTGTTGGAGATCCTGCCAGAATCATGCCAGTAGATGACGTTCAAATTACTGGGAAATTGGCTTATGAAGAAGTGCCCATTGCCATTTTAGATAGGAAAGTGCGGAGACTCAGAACCAAAGATGTAGCCTCAGGTAATGTTTTGTGGAGAAATAACAACAGAGAAGAAATGACATAGGAAGCAGAAGAATACATGAAGTCCAGATATCCGCATTTATTCCCACCCCCAGAAGAGGTTCAAGATAAGACACCATTGTTCCTAAGTATGCAATGCTTTATTTTAATGTTTTTGGTCATGTGTGGCCATGATTTCCTGCTGCTGTTGTAGCCCTGTAAGGCGATGTTATTTTGGGGTTTTTGTGACAGGATGGTAGCGCCATATTACTGGGGAAACTCTAGCAAAAATTTGGTAGAATCCCCAAGAACTTAACATTCGGGGACAAATGTTGCTAAGGGGGGGAGAGTGTTGCACCTCAGGATTTTGGGTTGTTGTGTGGTGAATAGACTAATGCAAGTTGAGGTGTAGATGATGCCCCTACAAGTAAAAAGGGATACTTATTGATTCTAATTGAGATTTCTAAAGAAATTTGGGGCAAGAGAAGAAAACTCTTTAGAGAAAGTTAAGGTAGATAGTGTCTTACCACATACATAATTGTACCAGCAAGTATTCCTGGGAATTTACAGGACTAAAAGTTGAACGGATGAAATCGACGCAATCCGAGATGATTCAGGAAATTCTGCAGACATCAGTCAGTGCCGACAGGCTGTTGACATGTCGACGACCTTCACTGTGCACCGTCAATATGTTTCTGTAATCTGCAATCTACAGGCACAAGTCGACGGACCGTCGACACGTCGACGGATCGTCAACCCGCTTGTCGAACCGCCTCGCTTGAACATTCCAGTTCCACCTATTAATAGATAACCCTTACTATTATTTTTCAGTTTCCACTTTCTTTACAAGTCTTGAAGACTATAGAATATTATTTACATTATATTAACATAAATCCAATGGGAATCAAGGACTAACTACTAAGAATCAAGAGAATTATGGGAAAAAGAGACTCTCTAGGGTTGATAGAAGTCAAGAATTCTATTGGTATTGAAGTTAGGGCTTCTCTCAAGAAGAATATATTCATCAACAGTTCATCCTTACATAATCAAAGGTGAGTTTTATATTTATTTCACGTTATTAAAGGTATTGAGTGGTTTAAAGACTTGGACTGGAGAAGAATGTAGAATATCAGCTCAAATATGGAAATAATGGCACTTTGAGTAGTAAATTAATTTGACACATAATTCTTAGTATGAGGTGAGTATAAAATCGTTATGAATGATGTTAGTAACATTGAAGAAATAATATATCAAGAATGAAAATGGTGTTGTATTGTACTCATAGTTACGGATGGGTTGGAAGTGAATTTGAGAAGTGAATAATATATAACTTGAGAAATCTATTGATTATGATATTATGAGTGTCGCTATTGATGTTTGGGAGTTGTTACGTTATACGGAGAAAGCTGCCAAAACAAAGGAAATGCTGCCCAATTTTTGTTAGCCCTTAGTCGCTTTAGTTTAGCCTTAAGCATGTTTCTAATGATCTAATGTAGTACGAATTCTCTTGAATGTAGAGTTGTGAGCTTGTAAGGAGAACGCTTAATCGTTAAGGAGACATAAAGGTATGTAAGGCTAGTCCCCTCCTTTCAAAGGCATGACTTCTATATTATGATTTCTTTTCCATATCTCTATGACCTTCTTACATCCCAAATGATGAAAGTTACGTTCCTTAAGAGCTCCTTACGATATAGCGATGAGATATGTTCCATGATAATGATGCTATGATGAGCTTGAAAATCTTATCTTTATGCTTTCATTGATGTTACTTCTTGTTGTTATCTCACCTCATGATATTAGTTTCTCTAAGGTGAGACAGAGTGATGAGAATTATTCCATAACGTAATCGGAGGTTCCCGACCTTACGTCACTCCGATGGAGTTACAGCCTTTAATTAAGCCCTCATGCATGCTTTAGATTATGTATATGTGAGATTACACAGTGCCTAGTTAGCCGGGCAGTCACCACTACGACAGGCTTAGTGGGCAGCTATGATGATGATTACACCGTGCCTAATTGGCCAGGCAGACACCACTAGTGGGCAGCTTGAGATGTTTACCCCGGACGCGGGCTAATGATAATCACACCGTACCTATATGGGCGGGCAGTTTATATATGTATACATGATATGATGTTGTTTATTATGAAAGTTAGCATGCATGATTCCGCCTTAAAAGGCAACCAAGTACAGGTTATCTTTTCATCTCATGTTCTCGTACTTCTTTATTATGTTTGATCTATATGCCATACATACTCAGTACATTATTCGTACTGACGTCTTTTTCTTTTATGGACTCTGCGTTCACGCCCACAAGTAGACAGGGAGATGGTGCAGACGCTTAGGATCTTACTCAGCAGATTTACAAGAGCACCCCACTACTCCGGAGGTGCAGCCTATTGGTATTGGTATATTCTTTGTGTACATATTTGAGGCATGGCGGGGTCCTGTCCCGTCCTTATGCTTATGTTATTCTAGTTAGAGGCTCGTAGATACTAATGTGTGGGTTATAGGTGTTGTGTTACTTCTTCATTGTATATTTTGTACATCATTTTTATAGCCTCGTGGGCTTATGCACATATACATATTTTGGGAGATACTTGGAGATTGTTTCATGATAAGTCTTGTGTTGAGAATGATGTATGCAGAGGTCAAGTATGATAGGTAGCATGAAGGGTGGTGCTCAGTAGTCAGCTCCGAGTACCCGTCATGGCTCACTAGTTGGGTCTTGACACTTTTGGATTGGGCTGCACGTTCCGCAGCATTACTATTTTTGTGTATACATGCAAGAAAATTGTTTTCTTTAAAAGTTTAAGCATCTATAGTATCCGCCTTAAAGGCAATCAAATGTACAGGTTATCTTTATCTCATGTTATGTTCTATATTTTTTATTATGATATTATCCATGCCTTACATACTCATTACATTATTCGTACTGACGTCCTTTCTTGCAGACGCTGCGTTCATGCTCGCAGGATCAGGTAGCCAGCCAGACGATCTAGACCAGTAGAATCTCCCCTCAGCTGCAGTCAGTGCGCTCCATTGGTTCGGAGTTGCAACCCTTTTCGGTATGCTATTTTGCTATTTAGATATGTGGGTAGGGCAGGGCCTTGTCCTGTCTTTTCTACAGCTTATGTTCCATAAAGGTCTGTAGATAGTTGTAAATAATGGAAGTGTCATGTAGTTTTGTGGTCTCCTATTTTATGTTCAGTGTACGTAGTGGCCATATCGGACTGTGTTGTCATCCTTTGCACGCATGCCTATATATGTACAAACATGTGGACTGTTTATGGGTTCCCAAGGTAGAGTTCATTGTATAAATATTACAGCAGATGCTATCATTCAGAGATAAGTTAGAAATAGACCACTAGGTTATTCAGTTTATTGTAAGTGCGAGTTTAGGAGTGCTTGAACAGTAGTGGTCGGGCACTCGTCACGGCCCATTGGTTTGGGTCGTGATAATATCTTTCCCCTAGAAGATCAGTTTTCATAGGATGGAATCAATGATTTCATGGGAGTGCGAAGAACTATGTGTTGTAGTGATTCTAGGAATAAAGCCATCATAGAAGACATTTATGGATTTCCACTTGAAGGTATACAACAATTGAATCATGCCTTAAGAAAGAAGGGTTAGCTTTACATACCTTTATGTCTTCTTAACTACTTAACGTTCACCTCCAAAGCCGGAGAAATCTACATTTAAGAGGGTTAATACATGGTTAGGCTTTCAAAGACACTCTTAAGTTTAAACTAGTATAATTCATGAGCTAGCGAAAATTGGGCAGCATTTCCCCTATTTCATCCACTCCTACAAAAGTCCAAAACAACTCCCAAACAACCATGACATTATCAACAATACCGTAATCAAGAGGCTTCATTCAAGTGAAGCATCGTCCAATTCTCAAAACTCCTTTCCAAGGTAATTCATAACAATAGTTACAACACAACACCATATTCACTTACATACAATATTTCCTCAACATCATTAGTACCACCCACAACAAGATTATGATTATGGCATACTAAGAATCATAACTCAAGTTAGTTTACTACTCAAAAATATCATTAAATCTATATTTGAGCTTCATCTCCTACTTTCTTCCTTCATCCAAGTTTTTCAACAACCAAGCATGCTTAATAACGTGAAATAGACATGAAAACTAACCTCCTATCTCACAAGAATGATCTTTGGATCAAGTTACCAACTTGAGTAAACCCTAAACTTCAATTTCCAAGGAATTCTTGAATTCTACAAACCCTAGTGAGTCTCCCAACACTTGAATACCTTGATTCTTGCTATTTGATCTTTTATTTCTCTTGGTTTGTGTGGAATATGCTATAAGGAAGGTTCTAGAGCTTTTAAGAGTTTGGGAAAAGTGAGTAATGAAAAATAAGAACAAGGGTCCCCTATATATAAAAGAAGAAAAAAACACTACCTGACCCGATTATACGACCATTTATACGGTCCGTATAACTTATACGGTCCGTATAAATGAACCGCATAATCCCACCATGGTTGCACCCTTCACTGGAATGGTTATACGGGCCGTATAAGTTATATGGTCCATATAAGTGGTCATACAACCTAAATAATTTTGAAATTTTCTCACATCGATTCATTCAACTCCCAGTCCTTATGGAACCTTATTGACACTTATATAATATTTGTTATTAACCCGCGTCCGGGTAACCATCATATGTCGCCCACTAGTGGTGATCATGTCCGGCCTTCTAGGCGCGATGGAATCATAAGCAACCCGCCTTAGCGGTGACATGTATTGCATTTTGGGCATGGTGGAATCATAAGCAGCCCGCCTTAGCGGTGACATGTCCGGCCAACTTCGCACGGTAGAACCATCAGCAGCCCGCCTTCGCGGTGACATGTCCGGCCAACTAGGCACGGTGGAATCGTATCGTTATATTGTCAACATAAAATTTTCGTTATTACATATCTCATAGGCATATCATGATCTTATTATAACTTAGCATCATTATACATTTATCATCAAAACATATATTAGAGCTTAAAGGCAACTATGGCTATGTCGGGGTGACATAAGGTCATGGACCCCCGACTACGTTATGGAGTGATCATAATCGTCATATCTCACCTTGGAGGGACTAGAATTTTAAGTTGAGTGTACACAAGGGAAAATCATCAATGGAACTATACTTAGGATCATTAGCTTCATGGACATTTTATATTACTCTAGGATTCTTCATACTTAAATTCATCATCATCATTAACATACTCGTATCGTATCTCGTTTCTTTATCATGTGCGTAAGTAGCTCTGTATGTTCATGGACTCATAATTTCCATTATACAGTAAGATCATGGTAAATTAGGAAGATTCATTCCTTAGGAGGAATGCATTAGCCTTACATACCTCCTTCGTTTAACAATTCCATCGCTTGATTGTTCTCCTTTAATGCTCACATTTCTACTTTCAAGAGAATTCGCATTAACATTAGCTAATCGATTATATGAATGTGCTTACTAATGCTAGAGAAAAATGGGCTGCATTTCCTTTGTTCATTCAAATTTTCTCATATTGCATATCAACTCCCAAACATCAATAACAATATACATACTCAATAATCTTCATCAACCATACATTATTCAATTCTCCTACTTCCATTTCAAGGGGATCCATAACCATGGTCATAATACAACATTACCTTCATCCCCATATGATGTTTTTCCTATGTTCTTGATATCACTTATAACATAACTATACTCGTAACATACGAAGAATCCTGATTCATATTAAGCTACAACCCAAAAATGTCACTATTCTCATATTTGTAACCCATTTTCCATTTCCTTCTATAATCCAGGTCTTTCAACCCCTCAATACTCTAAATAACATGAATTGATCATAAAAATTACCTTTGATAGTGTAGGAATTGGTTTTGGATAGCAATACTCCACTTGAAGAAAAACCCTAGCTTCAATATCCAAAGAATTCTTGGAGCTTATTAACCCTAGCAAGACCTCTAGCACATGGGTATCTTGATTCATGCTTATTGATATTTAATCTCTCTTGGATTTTGGCTTGGATTAGTTTAGGGAGGGGAAGAGAGGGGTCTTTTAGAGAGCTTTTGGATCTGATTTGGTAAGATGAAATGTCCAAATGAAGTGGAGTAAATTATATAAAGGCGGAACTTAAAATCCTGTAGGGCAATTCTTCGCCAATTTTGACGGGCCGTCAAAATTCCTACGGACCGTAAAAATGGTCCGTAGAACTGCCCACTCAAATATGGGTCACTGTGACCATTTCACGCAGGGCTGTGTCATTTTGACGGACCGAAGAATTTTCTGCGGGGCGTCAAAATTCCTGCGGGCCGTCAAATGGTCCGCAGAAATTTTCTGCTCAGACAGTCTGTCGTAGAATGGCCATAACGTTTTACTAAGACGTCACATTGATGAGCGGTTTGTTGCGTTGGAAACTAGACTCAATGAAATTAAATTTGGACAAAATAAAAGTACCAAAACTCCTCATAGTATAGGAAATATTCCCCCACCAATTTGGAAAAAGTTTATGTCCGAAAAGTTTGCCAAGTTTTACCAAAGTTCCCACAAACTCCATTCCTTTATTTGTTTTCACTTAAATCCTTCCATAGCTCATTTCATGGGCTTCAACACATATAACCATAATATGGGAACATGTAATCTCATATATCCTTAGGTAACTCCCATTTCCGCGATTAGGACAACTAATGCCTAACGAATCTCAACAGATGAAACTACGAGGTGTAACATTCTCCCACTCTTAGAAACATTCGTCCTTGAATGATAGACTCTTAGGGATTCTGCAAAAATTTCGTCAGAGTTTCCCCTATAAGATGGAACTACCATCCTGCACAGCAACCCAAAATACATCGCCTCACAGGGCTATAACAACACGACAATAACCATGGCCACACACGACCAAGTAATCATCAAGAAAATAATTACATACCTGAGGTTAATGGGTTCTGCCTGAATATCTTCTGAAGGTGAAAATAAATACGGGTACTTGCACTTCATGTCCTCTTTGGCTTGCCAAGTCATTTCCTCTCTATTATTATTCTTCCATAAAACTTTAACTGAAACTACCTCCTTAGTTCTGAGCTTTCGTACTTGCCTATATAAAATGGCAATGGGAATTTCTTCATAAGACAATTGTTTAGTAACTTGGATATCATCTATTGGCATAATTCTAGAAGGATCTCCAATACACTTACGAAGCATTGATACATGGAAAACTGGATGGACTGACTCCAAATCCATAGGTAGGTCTAATTCATAAGCCACTTGGCATATCTTGCGTACAATCTCACAAGGTCTAATGTACTGGGGACTAAGCTTGCCCCTTTTTGCCAAAGCTCATGACACCCTTAATTAGCAACACCTTCAAGACTACCCAATGTTTCACTTGAAATTCTAAGTCTCGTCGATCCTTTTTCTTGCTCAATAATGATATTAAGTCTTACATGGTTTGGAAATCTATCCCACTTTCTTTCTTCCATGTGACCATAATAATGGTATTGATTTACATCTGGAGAGGCTAGATAAATTCAATCTGAGATGTCTTGTCGTAGGTGTCCCTCGTCGACTCATTCAAGACTTCATAATTTTCGAGAATTTCATAACCCTTTGGTAAGCTATTGGAAATTCGCTATAACCATAATGATACAAAAATGAAAGTTCGAAGGCGTAATATTCTTCTGGTAAAACCCCCTTTTATTCAATGATCCTATCAAATTCGTAAATAATCTAACCCAACTCAGGGCTATCATAGGAAACATATAACATCTACTTATATCACATCCAGAGTAATTGTCCTATTTGTCCTCAATGATAATTCCGACTCAACATTTCGACTTAATTTACCATATATTCTCCCTCAACAGACCCGGAGTATCACAAATACACTATTCTTGTTTACCCCTCCTCCTCTTTCTACATACGCCATTGGTTTCATTCTCAATATGTAAATACTTACAGGTTACATAACCATTGTTGTGTGATTCGTGTACGAACATCTAATTTTATTCGTAAACTTCCCTTCCTTTGGTCCGTTCTATTTTTTGTATCTCACGTATACCAAAACTCTTTTGTCTATCTGATGTAACTTATCCCATCATACTCTTTTCTCTCCTTTATTAGTCCTCTGATTATCACATCTTATATTTTATTATAGAAAACTTTATGTCTCTTCTTATTTGTCACTTATAACTCGCAATATCATTAACAAACGACTCTACTATCAATTCCCTCGCCTCTATTCCAGTATATCATTGCTATCCTTTACAATATTCCCCAAGTTATTTGCTCCCATAGGGATGCTCACAATAGTAGTATGCCTAGTTATCCATACCATACATGCAATGTCACTTGCTCTCTTCTTCGATGCTCAAAATTCACTTGTAACGTCATCTTTGTTTTCCAGGGCCTAAGTTACATGCGCAACTAATACCCTTTATGCCTCATATTCTTTTACTCTTGTGTCTCACTCAACATTGATTTCAAAACTAATCATAATCATATTGTATTTATCGTTGATGATAGCTTTGCTCTATCGCTTTATCATCGTACGGTAAACTGGTAATTCATGGGCACATTTTTTTCTCTCAACTCATTACGTCATATACTTTACTCGTTCTAACTTGGTATAGGATATTCGTAGGAGATGCATCTTCCTTTTCTCATAATACGACTACTTC
The DNA here is from genome assembly GCF_019175385.1 of Lycium barbarum. NCBI lineage: Eukaryota > Viridiplantae > Streptophyta > Magnoliopsida > Solanales > Solanaceae > Lycium > Lycium barbarum. The sequence continues at coordinate 84,344,573 of NC_083339.1, read as the reverse complement.
TTAAGCACGCACACTTCGTATATTTCCTTTTCTTTCTATACCCGCACTTATTCCATTACATTCTTTCCTCCTCAATTTATCTTATTACCTCCCTTTTTATAATCAATCCTTTATTCTTCGCACAAGGAATCCTATTCTTAACTCAGTACCGATATATTTCCTCTATACAATTCGTTCTTCGCTTCCAAAACTTATTCTGTTCACTCTGATCATCCCCTCTCATCCTTATTATGTTAATCCTTCTCCTAACAATCTTTCTATTTCGTTATTCACCTTTCCATAGTCTTGGTCTTTTACATTCAGCCAAAGATATCACTCGTGATCTCGATTATACAAATCACCAACTGTTACTACTTTGCCATATCATTTTTCCCTAATTTCTTTTTCAAGTTGTCTTCCCTTTTTGTCATTGCTTGCTATCATTTCTGTCGTTGAGGAACCTCTATGCTGGACTTTCCCTTAACAAGGTCTTATAAGCTTTCTCATCTACTGCCCCATGGCTCGCTTGTTGGTTTCACACTTGCATTCATTCTTTATTCATATAGAACATGTCACATCTTTAGTCGTTTCCTCACTATACTTTACTTACATTGTATTACAGTTCTTGCCACGCTCTCATTATATCTTGATCATAATCAACGCTATAGAGTGCCACTTCTTTACGTCGTTCGCAAGCCTACTCGTAAAATAGAATAAACCTTGCGAAGTAAGCATACTCAACATGTTACTCTTTCTAATCAGCCCTATTACACTTACCATATAAGTTGTTTTACCAATGGTTTCACATTCGTTATACCCCTTCGTATTTCATACCCCTGCCTTAGTCATGCTATTACTTTATTTTGCTAATAAACTTATCATATCTTACTTGTGCTTATCCATCCAATCAATACTCCAGTATCGCACTATATTAGAGTTACCATTCCTCTCCTATGCCGTGTTTTAGCACTACCAGTCTCCCTAATTTACTCTAGCATTTCTCTTTACCGTATCAATGTCAGTTATATAATTTCCATTACTCTCAATTCAATAGTATTTAACTCATCTCTTGTAGTTGTTGACGATACTCCTAACTTAATCTCGTCCTGCCATTACTTTTTGGCACAACATCTTTTCCCGTTAAGACATTTTACAAGATTATATCTTATCTCCTTTAGATTCTAGGAAAATTTTGGCAAAGTTTCTCTTGTAAGCATAACAAACCCAAACCTGCACATAGTCCAGAAAACACATTTGATGCCTCAATAGGACATATATCGAGACACACATAATATGCAACTCAGCAACACAAGATCACTTACCATTAAAGGATATAAATAATAGAGCTTGTCTCATAAGTTGTGTCTGCACTCTTGGTCTAGAATTTCAACATATATACATACACATATTACAGTTCACTCATTGTCAATCAGCTTACTCTTAAATCACCATTCTGACTATCACTAGGTCACTAACAAATATAGTCATCTCAAATTGTTGGATTGGCTCCGATTTTTCACCTCAACACAATCATCACATCGGGAGTGATACATGAAAGCATAGGGTCCAAATCAATCGATGCATACATATCATAAGAGGATACTAGCAATATACCTGGGACAATATCGGGGGAAGACTCAAGATCCTGTCGCTCAGCTAACGCATGGATATGATGCTGGGATCCACTTGGACGGGGCATTTCTCTTCGGTCTCTATCACCGTCTACTAACATCTCTGGCCTTTGACTTTGAGGGCATACCGATGATGAAGAGCCAGCTACCACTCCCATAGTCCGAACCTTATCTTTACCACATAGCGATGGGCAGTCGCGCTTGAAATGGCCTGGCCGAGCACAGGCATAACAAACATACGAGCACAAGCAGTACAGTCCCCAATGTAACCTAGAACATTGAGTATATCGTGGTACCGGTGATCTCGTCTGACTAGAACCACTCCGAATCCGAGAACTGGAAACTCTGAGACTCTGGGGTGGCCTATAATAAGTAGATCTATCAAACCTGGGTCTGGGAAACTGTGGAGGGGCATTACTTGTTGAATGAACTAAGTTCCTACAGAATTATTGCCCCAGAGAACCCCTAAACTCACGATCAAAACCTGAAGAACTAGCTCTCTTTCTCCAACCCTTGTTACCGTGGCCCACATCCTGTCGCTGAGCTTGAGCGACTACCAATTGAGTAAATAGAAGAATGGCCTGTCTCATCTCTTGGCCCGAGGAATCTGGGGGAGGAACTGGGGGTGCTGGAGCTAAAGCTAAGGCTCCCCTTTGATCCTCTAAAGTGGGCGAAGTATGGGAAAACCGAGGTAGGGCCTTATTCTGGGGTTCGCTTTCCTCCATATTCATAGACAGCTCCCGTTCAAGCCCTTCTTCAACCACTATCTTGCCCTTCTGGGCTACCGTAGCTTTTCCTTTCATCAGCTATGCTGAAATGATAACGCACAATTAGGAAGGGGATAATCTTATAATACAGCTCTATTGCACGATCTCTTAAGATGAAAGATGATCATTTTTCCTAAATGCCCTGTAGCCTCCTATTTATTGGTGTGGCGCGCAACACACCATAAAAAAGACTCTACTATACATGGCTCGTAGACACTTCCTAGGACTGAACTGCTCATATACCACTTTTGTCCCAACCCGACTAGGAGCCATGACGGGTACCCGGGGATAACCACCGAGCACCACTTATTCTATTACTCATCATACTCATAAAGCGTACATTAATCAATTTTATACTTAAATCATAGAATAAAATCATTCTTCATTTGGAAGCATAATTACTTAATATACGTAAGCCCTTCGGCTATCAAAATAATTATATATATACCATAGTAACATCGTGAGAACATACTACCCACACATGCGTATCTATGAGCCTCTACTAGAATGCTAGACATAGGGACGAGACAGGACCCCGTCGTACCCAAAATACATATATATACACAAAAGAATAAGTCAATGGCACCTCCGGAACAATAGAGTGCCCTCAAGTCAGCTAATAGCTCCTACGAGTCTGGATCACCTCCTTGTCTACCTGTGGGCATGAACACAGCGTCAAAAGAAAACGGACATCAGTACAAACATTGTACTGAGTATGTAAGCCATGAATGAAATGAATACAACAGAGAAATCATAACACATACGATGAAGATATAACCTGCTTGACTTATAAGAGTGGTTGCATTTCATATATATATCATTTATATATCATATACATATATATATATATATATATATATATATATATATATATATATATATATATTCGTAGTACGTATACCGTCACAGCACATACATTAACATATCGTATATATACCATCATCATTAACCCGCTCCGGTTAACCATCATATGCCGCCCACTAGTGGTGATCATGTCCGGCCTTCTAGGCGCGGTGGAATCATAAGCAGCCCGCCTTAGCGGTGACATGTCCGGCCTTTTGGGAACGGTGGAATCATAAGCAGCCCGCCTTAGCGGTGACATGTCCGGCCAACTAGGCACGGTGGAACCATAAGCAGCTCACCTTCGCGGTGACATGTCCGGCCACCTAAGCACAGTGGAATCGTATTGTTATATAGTCAACATAAAATTTTCGTTGTTACATATCTCATAGGCATATCATGATCATATCATAACTTAGCATCATTATACATTTATCATCAAAACATACATTAGAGCTTGAAGGCAACTATGGCTGTGTCGGGGTGACATAAGGTCGTGGACCCCCGACTACGTTATGGAGTGATCATAATCGTCATACCTCACCTTGGAGGGACTAGCATTTTAAGGTGAGTGTACACAAGGGAAATCATCAATGGAACTATACTTCGGATCATTAGCTTCGTGGACATTTTATATTACTCTAGGATTCTTCATACTTAAATTCATCATCATCATTAACATACTCGTATCGTATCTCCTTTCTTTATCATGTTCGTAAGTAGCTCTGTATGGTCATGGACTCATAATTTCCATTATATAGGAAGATCATGGAAAATTAGGAAGTTTTATGCCTTAGGAGGAATGGATTTTCCTTACATACCTCTTTTGTTTAACAATTCCATCGCTTGACTGTTCTCCTTTATTGCTCACATTTCTACCTTCAAGACAATTCGCATTAACATTAGCTAATCGATTATATGAACGTGCTTACTAATGCTAGAGAAAATTGGGCAGCATTTCCTTTGTTTATAAAACTTTTCTCATATTACATATCAACTCCCAAACGTCAATAACAATATCCATACTCAATAATCTTCATCAACTATACATTATTCAATTCTCCTACTTCCATTTCAAGGGCATCCATAACCATGGTCCTAATACAACATTACCTTCATCCCCATATAATGTTTCTCCTATGTTCTTGATATCATTTATAACATAGCTATACTAGTAACATACGAAGAATCATGATTCATATTAAGCTACAACTCAAAAATGTCACTATTCTTATATTTGTAACTCATTTTCTATTTCCTTCTATAATCCAGTTCTTTCAACCCCTCAATACTCTAAATAACATGAATTGACCATAAAACTTACCTTTGATAGTGTAGGAATGGGTTTTGGATAGCAATTCTCCACTTGAAGAAAAACCCTAGATTCAATATCCAAAGAATTCTTGGAGCTTATTAACCCTAGTAAGACCTCTAGCACATGGGTATCTTGATTCTTGCTTATTGATATTTAATCTCTCTTGGATTTTGGCTTGGATTAATTTAGGGAGTGGAAGAGAGGGTTTTTAGAGAGCTTTTGGATCTGATTTGGTAAGTTGAAATGTCCAAATGAAGTGGAGTAAATTATATAAAGCGGAACTTAAAATCCCGTCGGGCAATTCTGCACCAATTTTGACGGGCCGTCAAAATTCCTACGGACCGTCAAAATGGTCCGTAGAACTACCCAGTCAAATATGGGTCACTGTGACCATTTGACGATGGGCTGTGTCAATTTGACGGACCGCAGAATTTTCTGCGGGGCGTCAAAATTCCTGTGGGCCGTCAAATGGTCCGCAGAAATTTTCTGCTCAGATAGTCTGTCGTAGAATGGCCATAACTTTTTACTCAGACGTCACATTGACGAGCGGTTTGTTGCGTTGGAAACTAGACTCGATGAAATTCAATTTGGACAAAATAAACGCACCAAAACTCCTCATATTCTAGGAGATATTCCCCCACCAATATAGACAAAAATTCTGTCCGAAAGGTTTGCCAAGTTTTACCAAAGTTCCTACAAACTCCATTCCTTTATTTGTTTGCTCTTAAATTCTTCCATAGCTCATTTCATGGGATTAAACCCGTAAACCCATAATATGGGAACATGTAATCTCATATATCCTTAGGTAACTCCTGTTTCCGTGATTAGGACAACTAACGCCTAACGAATCTCAACGGACGAAACTACGAGGTCTAACAATAACCTCTTAATCCCATATAAACCTACCCCCGACCAAATCCTGAAACTACTATCCTTATCCCATGCCAATTTGATCATCTATCCGACCGTAGCCTTTAGGGATTTGTACAACCGATTTTGAACCAAAAGACGATACATGGAGTATTCAACAGAATTTTGAACCTTTGCTGATTGTGAAGCTACCCAACCTTTAGTCTTTGGCATATGCCTTTTTGGGAATCATTGTATTTCCCAAAGGCAGACACCAAGCCATAGATACCCGAGTCATTTCTATCACCCATGCTATCTTTCATGGAATAACCACAAATGAAGAAACCAAATACTTTGACTTGGTCCCCATCATCTTTACTGATATGTACCGAGCCTTAAGCCTATGTAGAAACCACTATAAGTACTTCTAAGGGCGCAACTTGCTATTACAGTGGTGGATCATCAAACATTTGAACAAATCCGAGGGTCCCCAATATCTAAGCGACTAAAATATAAAGGATAGGCTCAAATCCCACTATCCAAATTTTGGGTATCAGACCAAACAGGGTTGGGCCTTTATTTCATCAAGGCTTAAAGAAGACAACATCAATGAATGTTCCCTAAAATCATATATGCCCAGGTTATAGTTAGAAGAAGAAAATTCCCATTCTTACCACTTATGGAGATCCGAGGGATCCGCCCTTTTCACCACCTTCTAAGGTCTTGAGACAATTTGGTAGAACCTAAGTAATACCCCAAGTAGGGAACATGATAGAGTATATGATAGAATACGAGGAGGATAAGATTAAATATGCTAGGGATATAGTCTGAGAGTGGAATGGTCGCATAAATTGGGGTCTTAAGATTTTAGCTCATGATAGGTTTCACCCTGGGTGTGACAAAAAATACAAAGATTGGTTGAGGGCACAATTTCAAGGCACCCTCACCCCTGGACCCAACCTTTATCACTGTGTTCAAGACAAGTCCTCCATGGCTGAGATCAAGGCCCATTTGACTAAAAGGTGAGATGATGATAAGCATGACAAATACTTGGAGAAGATCGAATGATCAAGCCATCATAGCTAGCTTGACACATGAGTTAGGGTTCACACCTGAATACTTGTTGGATCTCGATGATCGAATGAAGAAAGCAATAGACGAGACCGCAACTATGAAATTCACAAGGAAAGGATTCTTGATGGATACTTTGTTGACATCGACTCGTCTTCGGATTCAAACCGCCGTTCGAAGGGCCAAGAAGGTTAGGACCAACAGAGCTTCTTCCTCTGCCATTGGTGGCTATTTCTGCGGATTTTATTTTTATGCTTTATCATCTTTTGTAACCCATTTGGGGAAAATATTATTAATGAAAACCATGATTTATAGGGGCAATGGTTTAATGCAAATAGCACAATACTGTTTCAAAATGATTAGACAGACCTTGGTTTAAAATGGTCTTAAGAACACGAGTAGCATATTTTATTGGAATTATTGATTGTGTGATTATGTGTTTATGTGCTTCATGTATTCCGTTTAGATGATTAATTAATCCTATATTCCAATTACCACCCCAAAGAAAGACACAAGCAATACTAAATACCCAAAAGGCTCCATCAGCTAAAGCCTAACCGTTTACACCTCTTTAAAAGGTTGACTTGATATCATGGACGTTCAAACCAAACTGACACCACCCCCATGGTCAACACATTTAGCGGAGAAGAAAATAAAGAGTCGCTTTGTAGGAAGATCCGTAGGCTAGAAGGAAAAACCAATTTGGTCAAAGAAAAAATCAAAGAGGCCGACCGAATCGTTGATTTGGCTGGGAGCCCACGGCCAAAAGAGGCTACTGAGTTGGAACACTATAGCGAGAACCTCTCAGACAAAGTCACGGGAATGGTACAAAGCTACGTATCACTTCTGGTCAAATCTGAAACACCTAAAGAAGAGACTGAGGATCCCGAAGATGAATCCGAGCCTTATGAGCAAGAACAAAGCTAGCCATCCAAAGAGGCCACCACCGCTGCCTCTACGGCCAAAGCCGATAGTTATGAGATACCTCAAGGATTCACTCATCCACCGTCACCAAATTGGTGGGAAATCTCCCTCAAAGCCCATGCGTGCCCCTACCGAGTAACACCAAAGCATGTGCGATGCAAGGAAATTTATGAGAAAATGAAGACTAAGGATGTCACGAGCGAAATCACTGGTTATACGGGAACCTACCATTTCCCACCTTGGTAGGCGAACCCTTTCCAAAATTATTCATTCAACCACAATAAAGAAATTAAGAAAATAGAAATATAAGTCATAAACATAGATATAAATAAGGATAGGTAGATAAGCGCGAAAATAATACATACAATCCTAAGGAATCTGGTCTAAGGCAGCACAAGAGCCACCACTACATTACTACAAATCTGAATATGAAATACACAAGTCTGAATAAGTGAAATATTGTCTTGGAATAAAAAATATGACATGTAATAAATGAAGGGTCATCCGGGCTGCGGATCCATCCATGTGCTCACCCTAGATACTCGTCAGCAAAGGCCTCGGAAATCAATCACAAGGAGAGGATGTGGAACCTGTCTCAAACTCTACATCTCGAAAAGGAGTGTAGCAAGGTAGCATAAGTACAAATGACACGTACTGAATAGGCATCATAGGCCGACAACAATTAGTTCACATATATAAAAGAAAGAAATCAACAAATAGGCAAGTAAGCAATTAAATATGGTTATTAAGAAAATACAAGTCATCTCACGGTAATGAGAACCATATTTCTAATATCAAGTTGTAGCCTAGGAGAAAGTATCTAATCCTCGAGTCCATCAATTCACATGTATTATTCAATCACACGACAACTCAAGTCAATAATCAACTAAGGAATCAATGTTGAAATGCATTGTGCAATGCAATAAATAGAACAACCAGAATTAGAGATATGAATGGATGTAATATGAATGCACATACGATGTGATGCAATGCAATGCACTGGCCAACTGTCTCATATGGTGCACACATGCTACAGATGGAATACCTCTATGTCTTGATAGTCATGACCCATGGGGTCTCGCGAGGTCCATATACCTTGTTGCGGCGTGGAACCCGATCCAAATATCTATGTATATGTTGAGGCGTGCAACTTGATCCAATATGTATATATATGTTGCAACGCGCAACCCAATCCAATATTTATATATATGTTGCGGCGCACAACCCAATATTTATATGAGGATAAATGCAATGCAAAATGACAATATTAATATAATCATATCAATCCCAATCGTTCCACATATGGACACATATCACAATATCAATATCAAGTCAAGCCCTTCCATTATACATGATAATGTCAAGATAAGTGAGAGACAGCCGTATCATAATCACAATATGACAACTAAGTAATGAGTCCAATATCACACATATGGCATCAAACCAATACACAACAAGAGGCAACGATCACACATGAAGTATGGAATCCATCCCGTACACTTCCTCAGCCTCAATTTGACACATCAATCCTACAAGTCCTCAGATTTATATTATAATATGCGGTTCAACATTCCAAATCTCAATAACAACAATTCACTTTCATATAACAATGGGATAACAAGAGGGAGAGGGGCAAGTATGTCGGTCAAAAGAATATCACACATAGCCAGTAGGGCAACATGCCCAATCATGGCGACTAGCCCACATTAGTCAATCAACAATACCAACCTAATGATATCCATCCCAACTTCATACCCGAAGCCTTAACATGCTTTCTCCATCAATAACTAACTTCTACATATGCTTCGCTAACTGAAGTCTAATCAAAAGGTAAGCCATAACCTACCTAGTAGCTGATCGGGAGCCACGAACAATCATACTCCGCCTTAGCTTTTCAGATATCCTCCAAGTACTCATAGTCTATCCATTATCTAATTCTATGTTACAAGCGAGAAACAACGATACCTATATTGCTACATTAACACAAGAATAGGTCAATTTCATCATCAAGTTAAAAACCCCCAATTTGGGTATAAACCCTAACTTGCAAACCTTCAATTCATCAACATAAATGGAAGGTTCAATCTCATTAGTCACTAATTCATCAAATTCCTTGCTTAGATTAGTCAAATCCACCAACAAATCTCATTTTGAAGGTCTAAAATTCAAATAATGAAATAGACATCAAAACCCATCGTCCTTCTTAAGTTCTATGGAGTTTCTAGCATGGAAAGGTAAAGGAATGAATTCTTGGTTAGAGAACTTACCCACGAGAGAAATCAGCCAAGAACCTCCTCAAATTGCCTCAAAGATTCTTAGGAACAATAAATGATAGAATATGAAATGAAGGGTTTAACTAGGCAATTAAATAGGATTTTGGTCCCGTCACCCGCTGCAGCGGATCCTAGTCCCCTATGGCGACCCACGAAAAACCAAACATCACTTGCCATAGTGGACCAGGTTGCCGATGTGGGTGGTTCCCTATGGCACATCGGGTGCCGCTACAGCAGACACCAGACACCAAAAAACTTCTGGTTTTCACAATCTCAATCCCAAAAAATCGACAATCACCTGAGGCCTCCCAGATCCAAACCAGACATGCAACCATACCTAAAAACACACTACGGACTCACTCGTGATCTCAAAATTCTCAAAGGAGATCTATTTGACAGGGTCAACACCCAATGGCCAAAGACCAACTTTCCAACAAATAACTCAAAATGCTCCCGAGTGCCTCGGGAACTGAACTAAAAATCTCACTAAGTCATAATTGACCATCGGAACCTCCCAGAATCGACAGATTTTAGAAAAAGGTCCGTTTACCCAAAAGTCAACTATTAGTCAAATATTTTTCACTTTTAGCCTCTATTTTACAAAAGCCATCATAAATCTCGCCCAATCACCTTGGGAACCATACCACCCATCCCTGCAGGTCAAAATCATACTAATAGGACTCGGGGAAGGGTCAACGGGGGTGAATCGATCAGAAGCACTATAACGACCAAACGGGTCGTTACAGTTAGGGGGACATGCCACAACTATGAGAAGCTACATCCTTATGCTCCAATCCATACACATAAAAGGTGCCCATTCCATAAGAATCAACCTAGCCACACTGCTGATGAATGCGTGGCCCTCAATAGGAGGATCGTAAGACTGATCGATGACATGATAATCCACAACCTGTGGGGACCGCAATCTTTGTTGGTCCATGACTCAATCATCCAAAGTGAAGGAATCATGCTAGATACTCATATCTGGTGTTAATACTTCACCAACATTTGTACCTCAAAAACCACAGGCTGACAAGGCCATACAAAACATTTATATAAGGCAGATAACAACATAAAAAAAGACATCAATGTAATAGAGGAACAAGAAACTCAACCTTGGCTCTATATTGTCACCGTGGGCCATGATATGCATGAATACAGTATATTCGTGCATATAGCGGCATCATAATATAATATTTATATGCGCCTATAGCGTCGTCAAGCCTCTGTGGGCATCATCATCATCCTAATAATATCCACCTTATCCGGGATGTGTCTATAGCACTGCCGTACTATATATATGCGTATATAACGCGTCAAACCACTGTGGCCATCAATATCATAATATATAAGTCACGACCCAAATCGATGAGCCGTGACGAGTGCCCGACCACTACTGGCCAAGCACTCCTATGCTTGTATTTATTTCTCACTGATTAACCTGGGCCATACATGATCTATAACTGAGCTATACTATCTCTTGAACAATTGACAAAAGAAATACCGTCTCGAGATCTCCTGGCAATGCATACATATAAACATAAATACTGAGAGTAGCAGTGCAAGCCGGTTACGCCGCTACATATACTGTACAACAAAACAAGCGCCGACAAGGCTGCATAACATCACGGCTACATATTACTGTCTACATACCTCTATAGAATATAGACTGTAGAAAATACAGGACAACGCCCTGTCATACCCGTATATCAAAAAGAGCATACCAAAAGGGCGGTCGCTCCGGTCTAAATGGAGCTTGCTGGCTGAGACAGACGAGAGATCCTGCTGGTCTGGCTCACTCGGCTAGCTACCTGATCCTGCGGGCATGAACGCAGCGTCCAGAAGAAAGGACGTTAGTACGAATAATGTACTGAGTATGTAAGGTATGAATAATAACATAGTAAGGGATACAGAGCATGAATAATAACATGACGAAAATATAGAGCATATCATGAGATAAAAGAGTAACCTGTGCATCTGAGTGCATCTTGAGCTAGAATCATGCATGCTCACTTTTACCTTTAAAACATACCATACATACACACATAATTGTCTGAATCAAATAACATCATTAGCTCGCGTCCGGGGTAATCATCTTACTCCACCCACTAGTGGTGTTGCCCGTGCCATATGGACACGGTGTTATTATCATTATCTATAGGCCGCCCACTATGCCCACCGTAGTGGTGCTGCCTGGCCGTATAGGCGTGGTGTAATCATCCATAAGCCGCCCAGTACGTACACCGTAGTGGTGCTGCCCGGCCGTATAGGCGCGGCATAATCTTCATCACATAAGCATGCATAAGAGCCCAAACAAAAGCTATAACTCTATCGGAGTGACTTAAGGTCGCTAACCTCCGATTGTGTTATGGAATAATCAAGACCGTCATGTCTCACCTTGAGGGAACTAGCATTATGATGTGAGACTATCAACGAAGAATAACATCAAGGGAAAACATAGAATAAGATCATAGTTCTCATAAAGCGTCAGTTTATACACTTTGGAACCTTTAGTAAAAGAGTCATCATCAATGACTAAAATTAAGAATCAAGAAATAGCTCAACATTCTCATATTCATATTCACATTGAAACCATAAGCTTGGAACCTTTAAACATGAGATCACCATCGTCATCATAATCATCATAGAAAACATCTCTTCTTTAGTAGCATAAGAATCTTATTAAGAATCATGAACGTCTAACTTTTGGAGGTAAGAAGGGGATGGAAATATATGTGGAGTCATACATAGGAATCATGCCTCTGAAAGAAAGGGACGAGCCTTAACATACCTGTTCACCCTTAAACTACCTACGTTTATCCGTCCGAGCCCGCAGGTCTACATATAAGACCATTCATACGATGATTAGGCCCATTGTTATATACTTATCCTAAGCCTTCAAATAAATCTTTCTAGAATCTGCCGAAATTTTGGCAGCATCTCCTCTGTTTATATGCCTAGCCAAAAATTATAATTCAACAACCAACAACAACAACAAAAATACCAACACCACCCATAATATCTTCAATATCAAAATACTCCACAAACATTCCATATAGTGTTTATCCCATATTTTCACAAACAAAATTCATTTTATAACTATTTAACAGTCCTATCTCCGTAAATAAACTAAGATTAGCATTAATAATAAGAGGTTCATACCTTTCTCCCAATAATAATGCTACATCTTCACTCCTCCATCTTGACCTTAAGCCGAAACGCGACGCTATACAATTTTATAATCGTAACTATACGCTATATGGATCGAAATTCGAGAATTATACCTGGTTTAAGCTTAAAATTTGTTGTTGGGTATTTGGGGGAATTTTGCAGAATATTAGAGAGAGTTTAAGGGTTTTGGGCTGAAGAAATAAGAGGGTAACCCCTTTATATAACGGTCCAAGTTCTGACTGGTCCTACTTAAAATTTGCTCAGCGCGATCACGCAACCACGTGGCGCATTCGCGCTGAGTTACAGGGTCTTGCCCTGCGTGTTCATGCCATCTCCTGGCGCGTTCACGTAGGGTTAACTTCATGCCCTGACAGCCTTTCATAAAATGCCCATAACTTTTGATCCCGATATCGTATGAGGGCCCACTGCCTATGGTTGGAAATCTATTTCAATTACTTTCAACTTTAATTTTTGGTGAGTTTCCAAACTCCAAACTTATAACGGCGTTTTGGCCTCTCCAAGTCAGACCGTCCGAAAACATCTCCTTAAATTATCCTTTTGGAGGGCTTATGTCCATATTTGGCTTAAGGGTCTTTCTTAAGACTAGCTCAACTTCCCATATACTACTCATATAATATAATCTTCATCCTTAATCCTTGTATGACTTTACTCTTCTTTAAGCTCATACTAAGCCGTCTACAGTCTTGGTAGCGCAAAATTTTGGGGGTGTAATATCCTTTCCCCCTTAAAAACATTCGTCCTCGGATGTCGTAGTTTGTAAACCCACGACATCATCTTTGATTCCCCAGAACGGTTGTCCTCCCCTTAGAGTCTGATTACCATGTGCTTAGACTATAAATTGGGTCAGTCTCTTCTCGTTCTTCTTTAACTCTTTTATTGCACTCAGTCGACTTCTTTCTCTTTTTTGTGCTCATGCACATAATCGAAAATTAACTAATATCCCGCTCTCGTTCTTTTTCCATTATCGTAGTTTTGCCTTTCAATGCCATAACTACTCGTTGTTTTGCGAGTACTCCCTTTTTCTCACTCCTTGTTTCCTGATAGTGGGTAGCTTTCTCAAATACGGCGCCCTCTTTGTGTTTACTCCTTTTGTGCCATCTCGAGCTATCTTTTTTGTACCCGTTGATCTTAGATATACACTGTACTGACTCATTTTAGTTCATTAGTCAGGCTCTTTAATCCTTTACATCCTTGTCACAATCTCTCTTACCCTTACATTCCAAATGTTTATCCAATATTACTTTGTCGCTAGTGAGCATAATGGTTATGTTGCTTAAGCTATTCTCCCCAATTCCTTTCCAAGACTAGTTAAATCAATATCCAAAATACATATATACATAATGCTCCCACACCATTTTTGTTTCCGATACATATCGCTTGGGACAATCTATAACCCGAGTTCAAACTAATTTCATAGCTCACAACATCTTTGAGCTCCTGCCACAACTTTTTCTTTAGTTTCCTTCCCTCAAATCTCGCGATACAAAGCCAGAAGTATAGGACTACGGCAATTCTTACTCCATCACGACTCTATTGCAACGTAAGTATATTTATCTTTTATTTCCTTGTACCGGTGATCACTTCGTCAGTAGTTATTCTTTGTTGGCTTTTCGGTGTGGCCTTCTTGCAATTGTAGTTGGGCATAACATCACGTTGATGGTTCATATAATTTCATAGTATATGCTCTCATTTTCAGTATAATCAGTGATTCGTGAAATGTTTTCTAATATCCGGTGGTATGGGTCTCTTTTCATTCAGAAGAGCAGCGTTCTTCCTTTCTTCGAAAATTTCCAAACTACCAATCGCTGTTCCTTTTGCTACAATTTTCATCCCTTCTGATGCTAAAATTTCCTTTTGTTGTCATCCCAAGTGTCCTTTGGGTTCATCGTCCTCTCCATCATCCTTTGTGAATTTAGCTTTGAGACCTTTCTTACTCTTTTTATTACCCTTTAGGACATGTCGCTGCATACTCAGGTACGGTGCAATTTTTCCCGATATGAGGGATTCAATGGTCTAGAAATGTCGTAGCTCATGTCGGCGTAAAGCGTTATCTTGAGTTGTTTTCCATACTTTCTTCCTATACCGGCCTCATGGCATGCTTATTTTCAATTTGTTTCTGCTTCTTTCTGATACCTTCTTGATATGCCAATATGCCTTGAGCTTTGGCATCGAGCTAATAAATTTCTTCTTCTGGAGCTTGACAACATTATAAATCCTTTCAAGTCTAATGTGCTCTCCCCCCCCCCCCCCCCCTCCCTTTTAAGGAGGTCTTTGTACACCAAAAGCCTTTGAGTATCCATTGTCTTTGATAATTATCTGCCGCCCTTTACGATATTCTTAAGGCCGGAGTTTCGTCATCGTATGGTTTGACTTATCTATCTTTTTGCTAGTTACAATCTTGTATTCAATCGGAATACTTATAAGGGTCAGATCTAATTCCAATGCCTTCTTTACCGTCTTTCCATAACTTTGTCTTTTATGGCTAATGATTTCCTAGACAAACGAGTTAATGGGGACATCGGGATTCACTATGTCCTTTACGAAGGGTTCAATTATACCTTACTCTTTTATCCCTCGTCTTACTTCCCGACTTTATTTATAACATCTTTAAAATTCTTCTTACCCTGAGTTCTCCTTTCATTTATGTCTATACCATACCATTTTTTCAATATTGCATACCCTTCCATCCACTACTAGTCCTTTCACCCGTTTAGCTCATTTACTCGTAATTCTTCTTAACTACGCGTTTGTGTTGCAGCTATGCATCAATGTTTTCCTAGTTTCCTGCTACTTCTTGCTCTTATCACGGAATTCTTACAGTTTACACTCTCTCCATTCTTCATTCATCAAGTCTTTATCCGTCTTTCTGACGCTATGGCTGGGTTGTCTGCCATACACGTTCCCTGTATATCGTCCTATTTCCTTTATGATCGAATCTCTACGGTCTTTACAGGAATTCTTTTTCCATGTCATTGATCTTTTAATCAGTTGTGTCAACTTATCATCCTCTTTCTCATCCTTAATGATTGATCGGTTTCCTACAGCCAAATCGTTAAAGTATCCTTCTTATTTCAGTGGTGAAATTTTTTTTAGTTACTTTACTCCTAAATGCTCTCCTCCCCTCATCCTGTTATAGCATTGACCCTGAAGTTTATAGAATATCCTTCCTAAATTGTAAACCCGTTCTATTTCTAAATCATCTGTAAGGAGGGTTTTTCTATGTTCAAGGTGATTGTGTCAGTACAACGTGCGTTTATATCCTCGATTGCCTCTCAAGAGCTGGGAATCCCTTAAAATTGTTGCCAAACCTGCTTATTCTTTCTTATTTCCCCTTCATATTCGTGATTACTTCCCTTCAGTCCCATTGATCAACATCTGTTCTTCTGACCCTGCACATTCATCTTCTATCCGTGCTACCCTACTCTATTCCTTTCACGTGCCTAATTTAAAATTTTATCCAAATAGTCCCTTGCCTTGCCCGTCGTCTCTACTGGAAGCTTCAATCACCCTCGTTTCTTACTTTTTTTTTTCTTCCTTTTCTCAAGACATTCTAATCTCTTTACTTTTTTGATATTCACTTTCTTCCTTTCCCTGATGTTATTGCATTAGGACTTTTTAACTCTAACATGTAGTGAAAATAACATCAACTTACCTTGTAACATTTGTACCACTTTTGTCACTTGAACTTCATTACCCTGTTCGATTAATGCCTTTAGTATGTAGCAAAGTCGGTTGCTAGGAAACACATATCGGTTGGCGCAGCAACATATGGGATGTCCTACACATACATATATATATTTACTAACGCCTCACTTAAAAAGTATTTCCAAATACTATTCGAACTTATCCTAGTTCTAGAGCTGTGATGTGCCTTCTTTCTCTTTACCGGTCTAGTCCACCTCATCCTTTGGGACCTTTTAGGGTTTCTAACTACTCTGCATACTTCAATTTACCCTAGGCTACTCTAGCTTCTAATCTGTCTCTTATGTCCACATTTGTAGGATTCTTAGTACACTTCCCAAGAGGTTACCCATCCTAATATTACTCTCACCCCAGCACGCTTAACTTCAGAGTTCTGATGGGATCCAGTGCTTTAGTACTGGTATGATTGCATCCATCTTACTGCGTGACCTTTATCGCATGACCTAGAACAAATTGAGGTTCTAACGAATTCCAATAAATTCTCGTAATGCATCTTCCTCCGAATTAAAAGGGATCTCTTACTCTCCGACTAAACAAATGCTAATTTGTCCTTTGAAATTCTAAACAATCACCTTCAATCTGCATGTATGACTACTTTTCATCCCAAATTTCGAGATTCCCAATGGTGGCGAAAACACCTTGATCGCAGTTACTTATAAATACTTAAGTTATTGTCCCCTCTAGAATTTCCGCTCATCACTATTAAGTATTACCAGTAGCAATTACATACGCACATAGGACATTTTAATAAAAACTCATATCCCTGTAATCCACCTGTCCTGAGCTCGGTCTAGGGGGCTTTAAAGTGAAATGTCCTCTCCATTATCCTCCCACCACCGGCTAGTCTGGCCATCCTCATCCCTCTCATCTGAACCCGAGGAATACGGATACCCGGTCAACTCCTGGTTTACTGACGGCCAAGATACTTATGAACTCCCCCAAAGTATTTTCCATCCCTATAAGATTAATTTTACATTAGAGGACGAATGTTCTAAAGGGGGGGAGGATGTTATATCCCGTGTTTTCACACGTTTGGAAAAATTCGATAAATAATGGATTCTTGAGATACGAGGTCAAATTTGATATTTTGTTGAACGTAGGAGTTATGCATGAAAGAATATAGGCATGAAAGTGTGGGACAAGGTTAAGGGTAATTTTGGAATTTTGGAAATTAGTTTCGGGAATTATAAAATACGATCCATAAGTTATTGGGCTCAAAAAATTGAATTGTAAGTGAGGCCCAAAAAGGGGTGTATGGCCGGCCACATTAGGCCATGATCTAAGCCCAATTTTAGTTGGTCATGTGCTTGGTCATGTGACCAAGCACTTCAACTACATATACCATAGAAGACTTAAGAAATTAGAGATAAGAACAACAAAGAAAATAGAAGGAGAGAAAGAAGACCATTTCGGGTTTGAGGTGCAAAAATAGCCACCATAAATATTGTTCTAAAAATTCAATTCTTGTTGTTTTCCTACTAAGTCAAGGTTCCTTTGCATCTTGGTATAGTTGGTTTGGAGTGGGAAGCATTAGATTCCTCAAAGTGAACACAAGTTCAAGTGAAGAAGACTTGAAGAAAAGGTAAGAATTTCTACCTTTTTATTGTGTTATGAAGTTTTGATTGTGTTGTAGTATATAGAAATGTGTTGATTGTATGGAAAAATGGAAGTTTGCAATGTGGGTTTGGTATATGGCTTGTAGCCGGGTGTATATATATGTTGTATAGCCAAGTTGTGTTGAATTTATGTTATATTCTAGTTGTAATTGTGATGAAATGCATATGGGAATTGAAAGTTGGATGAATTTAGTTGATATGGAAAAATAAGCATATGGCCGTGTGGTATATTTGGCTTGGGAATGAAATGGATTAAGTTTGTTTAGTGTATTGGAGTGTTGTTGTAATGCTTGGCATGGAAATGAAGTTAGAATGATATAAGTTTGTATTGAATTGGAATGTAAACACTTATGTCGTTTTAGTATGATTTTCCGACATTAAGGAAATGAAGTTGTTTGGTTGTGAATTAAGATGATCATTGATGAATTTGGAAGTTGGAAACTTGTTATGAAGTTGTATGCCAAAGATTTGGTGTTTTGCATAAGTTATGATTTTGGCGGAAAGTTGTATATTATGTATATCGAGTGTATATCTTAAGGAAAATGATATGAAATGTCTCTAAATCTATATTGTGATGATCTTGAGTGATAATGGATGTGAAATCATGATGTTAGTTCGAAAGTTGGGTTGAATTGAAGATTATGTCAACTTGTGAGAAAAATGACTAGTTGAAGGATAATTATGTTTTTAATGTTCATTGTTGATATTGTTGTTGTCGTTTGGGTGTTGTTAATGATTTATAGCCGAGTTGAATTCTCGGGGTGCTATATGTATAGGGGAAGTGCTGCCGAAATTTCGGTAGCCAAATATGCATTAAGTTGGAACTTTGGTATTCATAGCTTACAATTGGTAAACTTGACCAATTGCAGTTTTTCGACGAAACGGGAAGTGAATTTGGAAAGGCTTAAGGAGCGTGAAAGGTATGTAAAGCAACCCTATTTCTTCCCTTGGCCTGTCCTTAGTGAGTTAGTGTCGGATCCGGGCCTCGAAGGACCTCTTGGCCCTCGAAATCCGCAAGACAAAATTTCAGTTTTTCCTTCAGTAGAATTGAATCATTTTTGATACGTTTTTTTCTGGAATTATGCAATTTTGCTCTAAATTACTCAGAAAGTCATAGAATTTTGCTCCGCCGCCTTATTTGTCCCGAGGCGGGCCCACTATTTCCGGTTTTGCCCCTAATATGCTAAAGCTTCCTTTTTAAGCGATTTTTGAAACAAATGTTTTAATTACCCTACTAATCGCTTAACGAATATTATTTTAAATATTCTGTTAAATATTATAAATTATTTTGACACTCGGAATGACTTCGGGAAAGTTATACTTCTGTAATTTATTATGATATCCGAAATACATTTATTATGATTCCGTCCGACTCCATTTGATTTTTTTGTCTTTGCTACGCTTCATCGAGTCTTTGAAAACACTTATGATATTTTTAAATTGCATTAGTCTCTCACTACTCCATTCGTGGATGTCCCAATGTTTCCCACACTGAGCCCGGGCCAGGATATGTTGTCAAGCGTGATTCTCTGCATTGTTCGCCGCGCCCCGATGTGAGGGGGCAGGTATACGCGTACATGGGTCTGTGGAGTATGATGTGCCATGTCCGCCTATTCTGATCTGATCTGTTATGGCCATTCTGATATGACATTTTATGATACGGGGCCACGCCCCTTTTTCTGATTCCTCTGTATTGTGGCACCAGTGTCGGGAGGGTGACCACGTTCTGTCTGCCGAGTCCCGTGGCAGGGGCCGGATATGATATGACATATGTTTCTGTACACGTTCTGTCTGTTTTGGGAAATATGCATTTGAGACTCGGGATTTTGTACTCATTTTCTGTAACCATTATGATTTGACTTCTGTGATTCCGCTTTACATATTCAGTACATATTTCGTACTGACCCCCTTCCTTCGGGTGCTGCGTTTTCATGCCGCGCAGGTACAGACGACAGGTTCGCTGATCCATCTGTTTAGGATCCCACTTCTGCTATTTTGGGGCGCTCTCTTCTTCAGAGCCCATCTTTTGGTACAGTCTGTCACTGCTATCTGGATATGTACTTTGTTCTGGGTATGACGGGGCCCTGTCCCGTCTTATGATTATGATATGTTCTGTAGAGGTCTGTGGATACATCTTTGTGGGTTCTG
Organism: Lycium barbarum; assembly: GCF_019175385.1. Classification (NCBI taxonomy): domain Eukaryota; kingdom Viridiplantae; phylum Streptophyta; class Magnoliopsida; order Solanales; family Solanaceae; genus Lycium; species Lycium barbarum. Next base: position 84,324,266 of record NC_083339.1, on the reverse strand, counting down.
TACATATGTTTGGGATACTTTGTTCTATGATGGCCTTATCGGCCTATGTGTGCCAAGTCTGCTTTTCTGTTAAATTCTGTAGCGTCCACTGATACTATTATTATGTTATTATTCTGTTAATATGCTAATTTGGGTATCGGGTACGTATAGGTGCCCAGCTCGGGCACTGGTCGCGGCCCACGGGGTTGGGTCGTGACACTTATTCGATCGATAATGAGCGACGGTTCAATTGGTATCTAATGTAATGACCCGTTTGGTCGTTATAGTCTTTCCGACAATTCTCCTTTTTTCGAGCATTGATTAGCACACTTTTAATCCGAGAGGACCGTTAGAACGCTTCTCGAGGTGTCTAGCCCAGATTTGAGCAACTTTTGTGAAAAATAGGCTTAAAGTGAAAATGAGTTGACCCAAGATTGATTTTTGGGTAAACGAACATTTTTCGAAATTCCATCGATTCTGAGAGGTCTGGATGGCCGTTTATAACTAGTGTATGTATCTCTGGTTCGGTTCCCAATGCACTCGGATGCATTTTGGGACTTGGGTTGGGATATTGGAATTAAGGCATCAGAGGTTGAGTCAGTCAACGAGACCTCTGTTTGGAATTTCGAGGCCACAAGCGCGTTCGTAGCATATTTTTGTGTGGGTCTATGTATGTGGTTTGTGAGCTGATGGAATCGAGATTGGTTCAGGATTTCGATTGAGACTTAGAAAATTCTAGTTGATTATGGTACTTGGTGCCCGCATTCGCTGCACCAGTGCCGTCCCAGCGGTACCGCTATGGCGGCGTGTTGGCCGTTGGGGCGGCCATGTGTATCTTGGCCTAGACCGCTGGTGTTACACCCTAGAAAGTTTCGTGTTACTAAGGCTACAGACGACTTAATGTGAGCTTGAGGAGGAGCAAATATCACAAGTTTAAAGAATGAAATTCTACTGTAGTAGCATGAGTATGATATTTTGAATTCGTACAATATGATTGGAATAATACGTTAAAAGATATATAGCCCTCGATACCGTAAGCTAAGGTGGGGCCCACATGATGGGATTTTTATAAAGGACATATGATAAGTTATATGGACAATATATGTGAAGTTAAATACAATTCAAGAAGGACCCTTCAGCCAAATCCAAGTGTAAGCCCTCCAAAAAGATGGTTTTAAGTTACGTTTTCGGGTGATCTGACTTCGGCAGGCCATAACCCCATCATTATTTGGGAATTTGGGAAAACTCCTAAAATGAAAGTTGTAGATAATTGAAATTCCTTTCCAACCATAGGTCTTGGGCCTGTATGTGCCATCGGGATAAAGAGTTATGGACGTTTTAATGCAGAAAGGTCAAGCTGGGCAGTGAAATGAGCCCAACCCGATTCCAAGTCGGGTAAGGCCCATTTCCCTTGCTATTTAAAGGAAATTTTCAGCTTATCTTCCTCATCTTCATACCAAAAAAATCCAGAAAATTCTAGAGAGAGGGAAGATAGCTTTTAGAGAGAGAAACCAAATTTTGATCACAATCTGAGCCCCGAATCCCGAAGCTCATGAAGAGAAAGGTGTTGTACGTTGCGTTGCCTTCAATTTGAGCTAAAAATCATCCAAGAAGAAGAGTGTTGACGTGGTTGCTGCATAATTAAGGTAATATTAAGGTCCCTTTTTCATTGTTAATAAGTTTATTTAGAGTTTTAACGGATTAGAATGGTGAAAATAGCGTTATAAATTTGCTTGTTGTTTTGTTGAGATTAATGGATCGGGGGCTGTTTTAGTTGCATTAAATGGATGGAATTAGCTGAGTTATGATGTATAATAATTGTTGATGTTGTTGACAAGTTGCTGTTCTTGAATTTGGGAGAATAAAGTGTATGAAGATATCATATACAAAGCGTATACCGGGCTATTTTTATATGATTTTCGTGGCTATTTTGTGACAATATTTGGGGCTGTTTGGTGGTTGTTATGAATTGTTTTGTGGGCTGGAAGTCATCTCCTGACTATAAAATAAACAAGGGTAATGGTTAAGAATTTCATTTCATATGACTTAGCTCTATATCACGATCTAGAACAAGAAGGAAAGGTAACCATCTTAAATGCCCGGCATCCTCGTGCTTATAAATGTGGCGCACAACACACCCATAAACAAGACTTTACTAGACACAGGTTGTAAACATCTCTAGGACTGACCTACTCTGATACCAAATTTGCCACGACCCAAATCGGAGGGCCGTGACGGGCACCCGGACCTAATATACCGAGCACAAAGATGACATACATTAGTAACCATAACAATAGACATAAGTGGGCTGGAAGAGCCGTCATGAGACAATCTAAATAAAACATAAGGAGTACTCAACAAAGAACGACCCCAATAGGATATCCATGAGATACACGGGCCTCCAAGGCCGATATTAACATTCGTACCTCAAAAACCACAGGCCGACAAGGCCACTTAAAACATCTATATACATGACATCTGTCTACAAGCCTCTAAGGATTACATAAACATCCTGAGGTCCGGACAGGGCCCCGGTATAACCATAAACATATGTACATAAGTATACTAACCCACAAAAGAGACTCTTGAGCAAATGGAGTGCAACAATACATTCTGCTGAGCTAGGACCCTACTAGGAGGACTATCAATATATCTATTGGGATGTGCGGGCATGAAACACAATGTCCCTAGGCAATGGGATGTCATTACCAATAAAGTACCGAGTATGTAAGGTAGTTAACAACATAAAAAAAGACATAATGTAATAGAGGAATAAGAAACTCAACCTTGGCTCCGTATTCCTACTGTGGGCCATGATATGCATGAATACAGTATATACGCGCATATAGCGCCATCATAATATAATATGTATACGCGCATATAGTACCGCCAAGACACTGTGGGCATCATCATCATCCTCACAATGTCAGCCTGATCAAGGGTGCATCTACAGCACCGTCGTACCATATATATGAATACATAACGCCGTCAAGCCATTGTGGGCATCAATATCATTATATATATATATGGATGTGAAAGAGTCATAAAGGAACATCATGACTTTATCAGAGTCACGTAAGGTCATTACACCTACAATTATCATTATGGAACTAACATCATCAACATACATTTCAATAAGAGTTAAAGATCAATGCTATGGATCAGAATACATGATGAAAGATAATGAACAGAATATTTCGACAATTACTAAGAATAGAGTTGTTTATGAGTATCATTCGTTCATTTACGCTTCGTTCGTTGGAATCATGCCAAAATATTGAAAGAAGTTGCCTTAACATACCTTAATTTCCTAGACTCCACAACATTCCCAGCGCAGCACACAATATGTTTTAATCTACATTAACACAATAGGGTCCTTGATTTGCGTCAAGAAAGGACTAAGTTGTAGCTCGAAGCTAGTAGCTCATTTAAGTAAATTTGGGAAGCATCTCCCCTACAACATTGACTTTCTTTAACCCCACATATCAACAAAAAGCAGAGAAACCCAAAAAGCACCTCACCAACAACAAGGCACAGTATATATATAACAATAAGTCATCAGTATCCCACGACGAGCAGCAAGCTCGGATTGGAACCCGTTTAACCCATGTCATCCTTAAGTATCCTTTACTTTAATTCAACAACTTGAGTAACATAATAAAAAAAATACGTATACATGTTATTTCAAGATTTATACTCTACTTAAACAACATGAAGACAACCTACACAACTCAATATTTTTATAAACAACCTTTCAAGTGTTCTATGGCTAATTTTCCTCTAGCTTATGTCATCACTTTTATGACCAACATATAGATAAGCATAGAAACAACAACTATAAAATAATCAAACTGTTTTCCATAATTTCCAACCACAAAAAGTCATATGCATCACATCAAAACAGTCCTACAAGAACCAACAAAATCTTAAGCCATTGAAAGTGCTAGCATGTAGATTCTTTGTCACACCCTGTACTTGCAGAGAAGCACTTATCCAATTTGAGCGTAAGTATATTGAAGTATGGCTAAGTAAAACAACTTTGGAGTATAAGGGACGAAGCATTATTAAGTACATTTTATGAGTAAAGGATGCATATGATGAATTCCGGAAGATCCTTTAAGGAATTGAGTGGAAGGAGTTGAGATAGCATGACTTTGGAAAAAGATGAGTGTTATTTTAAACAACACAGTATGAGCCAACTTGGGGAAAGAATATTTTTTAGTGTATGAGGAGTTTTGAAGTAAAGCCAAAGCCTAAATTGAAGTTCATGAAGTCTAGTTTCCAACACAATAAATCGCTCATCGATACGATGTCGGAGTAGAGAATTATGAACGTTACAAGTCAGGCTAGTAGAGCAGAAACACGCATCTACAGTGCGCGCGTCACGCGCAGCTGCAGTGCGCGGAAAGTTCTAGGTCGATGCAAACCGACCCTAGACCAATATATAAAGGGGATTTACCCCTTAATTTCATTCAACCACCTCCCCAAACCTTCCCTAACCCTCTATAACATTCTCCCAACTTCCTCCGTAAAGTTTTAGCCCAAATTAAGTGAAACCCCGGATTTAGGCTCGGGAAGCGTATAAGGTCTTGTAGTTCTTGTTCTAAACAACGAATCTCGATAAATCAAAGGAGGCCACTGAAGATGTCACACCCCGCCCTTGGTAAGGCGTGATTGGCACCCGGCACCTTATGGAAACCGAGCGAACCAAATTATAACTTGTATTCTCTATGTCTCGAATGACAAAATAAGGCTAAGGCTAGATATGAATGTAATATCATGTACAAATATATTTCCAATGGACCCACGACGCATATATAATGACCGACAGAACATAACGACGCTATACATAGAAACTGTCTGCAAAGCCTCTATGAACATGACTGAAGTAGTCAAGTCGGGACAGGGCCCCCGACATTCCCTGAACAAAAATCATACAAACATATATACATCCAGACTCGGCAGCGCTCCAGGAAGAAGTGGAGCTCACCAATCATAACTGGTACCTGATGGCAGCCTACGATGAAAGAGCCTCATCTTGTCTATCAACACTTGCAGGCATGAACGCAGCGTCCACAAGAAGGGACGTCAGTACGAATAATGTACTGAGTATGTAAGGCATGAATAGTAACATTGTAAGCGATACCGAACGTGGAAAATAATATAATGAACGTATGAGGATAAAGTAATATAAAAGAGATCAACCTGTGCCTCTGAATGCCTTTTTAAGGCAAATGTCGTGCATGCTTAGCTTTTAAAAAAAGACTTTTCCATATATATCTATATATAATATCTTTTCCGGCGGTTAAGGTACGGTAATATATATAGCATCTTGCCCGACCATTAAGGCACGGTAATATATATAGCATCTTGCCCGGCCATTAAGGCTCGGTGTTATCTTGCCCAGCCATATAGGCGCGGTGTTATCTTGCCTGACCATATAGGGGCGGTGTTATCTTGCCCGACCATATAAGCACGGTATTATCTTGCCCGACTATGTAGGCGTGGTGTTATCCCCAGCTGATCAGTGGGATGCAATGCATACATACATACATACATACATGCACATAAAATAAACAAATGAAATCAACATCATAATTAGCATTACCATTGTCACTATATAATTCCTTGAAGGGTCAACCATCGTAAGATGAAATCGATAATGTCACGGGAGTCTCGAGAATCATGAACTTTGGTAGCACTGAAAATAGAATCGTTATCTTCGCTATATCTTACCTCGAAGGAACGAATACATGAGATGAGACCATTAACAATAAGTAAGATCAAAAGATACATGGAATGGCTCAATAATCTCATAATGCTCTCTACTCATAGCTTCGGAGTTGCTAGAAGAGAATCATCATCATCATCACAATCATCATAGAACATATTTCATTTAACATCATAAGAAGCTTTAAGAGTCATGAACTTCTAGATTTTGAAAATAACGAGGTTATGAAAACATTTATGGGATCATAACTTAGAAATCTTGCCTTTGAAAGAAAGGGACGAGCCTTAACATACCTTTTTGGTCGCCTTAACTTTAACCACTCAACGCTTGTCTTAATCGTTCAAATAATTCTTTCTAGAATCTGTCGAAATTTCGCCAGCATCTCCTCTGTTTATATGCCTAGCCCAAACTCGTAATTCAGCAACCAATAACAAAAACATCAATACCAACATCAATAACATCATTGGTAACATGAAATTATTCCATAAAACACCTCACACGGTGTTTATCCCATTTCTCCCTTCACAAATTCGCTACACCATTATTTAACGGCTTTATCTCCGTAAATAAGCGTTAAATAATACCAAAAGAGAAAGATTCATGCCTTTTTATTGTTAAGACAACAATATCCTCAATATCGACGCTAAAATCCACCGCAAAACAATACTAGAATCACAACCATGCGTTACCCGGACCTAAACTACTACTCTGCTACTTGAAAATTGCTCACTTTTTGATTCCCTTACTCTCTCTCATCTAATTTTTGGAAATTTCTAGCAAAATCTAATGAAAAATGGGGTTATTACCCTTTATATAGGGGTCAAATTCGGGTCGGGTCACTGTAGCACGCGTTTCTGCTTTGTCAGCCGAATTTGTAACGTCCGTAATTCTCTACTCCGATGTCCTATCGGTGCGTGGTTTGTTGCGTTGGAAACTAGACTCGACGAACTTCATTGTAGGCTTTTGTTTCACTACAAAACACTCCATATGCTAAGAGATATTCGTCGCCCAACTTGGACAAAAGTTTTCACACAAAACATTACCCATCCTTTCTCCAAAGTCGTACTACTCCAATTCGTCCACTCATTTCCTTATAAAGCCTTCCTATATACCTTATATACATCCGTCACTCATTAAATATACTTAATAATGCTCGCTCTTTATATTTCAAAGTGGTTTTACTTAACCCTAACCCAACATACTTATGTTTCAAACTTGATAAGTGCTCTTAAAAGATACGGGGTGTAACAGAAGATAAATAAGATTTCAAGCTCTGCCAACCTTGATTGAGGTAAGGATATTCTTTACTATGGGTATTATAAATTGTATCATGGAAATTTAGTTATTGAAGCTTCGTAAAGTCTAGTGATTGGTTGAGAAATTGGGGAAACATCGTGTGGGATATTTTATTGAGCATATTGAGGTTGATGATGATGTTGTTGATATTGTTGTTGTTTTATTGGTATTGTGATTTCGGGCTAGGGATATAAATAGGGGAGATGCTGCCCGAATTCCGGCAGATTCTAAGAGGATTTAATTTGAAGGCTTAAACGAGCATATGACGATAAGCCTAACAATAGTATGAATTCTCTTGAACGTAGATTTACGAGCCTGGGAGGACAAGCGTTAAGTTGTTAAAGTTAAGGCGACCGAAAAGGTATGTTAAGGCTAGTCCATTTCTTTCTAAAGGCAAGATTATTGTCTTATGAACCCATACATGTTTTCCATAATATCCTTATTCCCAAAAAGCTAGAAGTTCATGATTCTCAAAGTTCTTATATTGCTAAAGATAGATGTTTCCTATGATGAAAATGATGATGATGATGATCCCATTTCTAGATATTCCAAAGTTTGCAGTCTTGATGCTATTATGAGATTATTGAGTTTATTTCATGAATTTCTTGATTTTATTCATTGTTGTTGATCTCACCTAATTATAATTGTTCCATCAAGGTGGGACATAGCGATGATGATTGTTCCATAATATAAATCGGAGGTTACCGACCTTACATCATTCCGATAGAGTTGTAGCTTTTAATTGGGCTCTCATGCATACTTGATGTATATGTATGTATTTTCTCACACCATGCTTATATGGCCGGGCAGCACCATTGCGGTGGGCTACTTATGGATAATGTTAATAACACCGTGCCTATATGGTCGGGCAGCACCACTAGTAGGCGGCGTGAGATGGTTACCTCGGACGCGGGAGGCCCGAACATGGGCTAATGATTATGTTATATATGTATGAAAAATGTTTTCTTTAGAAAGCTAAGCATGCATGGTATCCGCCTTATAAGGAAATCAGATGTACAAGTTATCATTATCTCATGTTATGTTCCATATTTCTTGTTTTATTATTATTCATGCCTTACATACTCTATACACTGTTCTTACTGACGTCCCTTCCTGTGGACGTTGCGTTCATGCCTGCAGGTTCAGGTAGCTAGACCGGTGGTCCAGTCCAGTAGGCCCTCCACTCCGTTGCAGTCAGTGCACTCCACTTGGTTCGGAGCTGCAGTTATTTTGGAATGCTATTTTGACATGTATATATATGTGTACGACGGGGCCTTGTCTTGTCTTTTCTACAGTTCGTGTTTCGTAGAGGCCTGTAGAAAGTTGTATGTACTTAGGATGTTATGTAACCTTGTTGGCTCTTTTTTTTGTTGTGCAACATATGTAGCGGCCTAGTCGGCCTGCACTGTTATCCGCAGTAGGTACATATATATATATATATATATATATGAACGCTAGTTGCGAGTTTTTGTTGCATATAGGAGATAGTATAGTTTAGTTATAGTGTATATATGGGAAACCATATTGCTCAATGATAGATGCAAGTCTGAGTTGGGGGTGCTTGGTCAGTAGTGGTTGGGCACTCGTCACGACTCATTGGTTTGGGGCGTGACATTCTGCATCCAAATAATTTAACCAACACAAGAATAAGCTTAAGAAAAAGCAAGAGAGTACTTTACTTACCTTACACAGAAGACACAACTTGAAATCTAAGCCTTGCTCAGCCCAAAACAACCCTTATTAACACCACAACGTCATAAAAGTGACTTCTTGTAGTTTGTAACACTTTTGAGGTGTGATTTTGGTATAACCACCATGGAATCACCTTAGAACCTTAGGAATATATTCAGAGGTTTTAAGGGAGTGTTAGGGTGAGATTTGGTCGAAAAATGACCAAAAGAAACCCCCAAAACGAATTTAAAGAGAACTAAGTCGGCCACCTCCAGCAATTTTACGGCCACTTTCACGGCCCGTACCGTCCATGAAAATGGACCATCAAATCCACCCCCTCTACTGGTGGTTCTGTTACCATTTCATGGTGGGGCTGCTCCACTTTGGCGGTCCGTGAAAAATTTAACGGGCCATCAAATTGCACCTTTTCTCTGACTTTTCGAAGAACTTGATTCCTTTGATTCGTTTGGCCCCGAAATCTTATGGTACATACTAACCACTTGTTTAATACCTTCATTAACCTTATATGTGTTCCATTACATCTTCATCTTAAGTTAGTTTACCTACGATGCAAACAACGAGAAAAATTTGAGGTGCAACGGCCTTCAAGTTTTAGTTGGAAAATCCGGTCCACACTAGGGAGACCTGGGTAGTACTCCCTCCCCGTTACTAAGAAGTAGGGCCTTCGGCCAAATGTGTGGTTGTTAGGACAACAACCCATTTTTATCTCAAGGAGAGGTCATCTCTTCGGTAAATCTAGGTATCCCTTTTGCAAATCATATGTTATCCCCCATTTTTATATGTTAAAGAAACTACATCAGACCTGATGTCCCAAAGAGGGATACTTAGAAAGCCCTCATCGAGCTTGGTCTAGGAAGACTTTTGGGTAGAACAAAATTAGTAGATATTTTATGTAAACTGAACTACGGAAGGGCCTGATTTCCCACGGAGGGATATGTAGGCAGTCTACGTAAGACTCGGTCCCTGTATTATATAAAATATATATTTCTCCATTTTAAATATAAGGAAGCGTCAAGAAGACCACTTAAATCAAGTAAACCATAAACTTCCAAACCAAAATCCACAAATAATTCAAAATGACGAAATACCAAAACCCCGGAAAGGAAGAATAAATCGAACACTTGAATCGAATACATGAATTTTCTGTGCCTTATGTGCTTATTTTCAAACTACGCGTGATATCTTGTATTACTTATTATTGCCTAACATACTAACGTCATTTGGCTTTGAGTCGTTCTTTTCTTGTAAGAAATAGGTTGATCTGTGTCCTATCATGTTGGCCTACTTCACTAGATCAAAAGCCGCAATAGTATCCCTTTCTGACCCAGGCAAAGGCAAAGAAAAAATGATTGGTACTTCGGAAGATGAACACAACAGAAATGAACTCGTCATCAGGGATTCAACATCCCCAAACCCGAAAGAACCCTCGTATTCTGAGGATGTGATCACTACGCTACTCGAGAAAGTTGGTGGCCTTCAAGAGAAAGTCGTAAGAGCTAAAATGGCCAGTGCAACAAAATAAACACCTATCGAGGAAAGAAGACCTCCTCCACCTTTTCCATCTCTAAGCTCCCCAATACCTGATAACTTTCCTACCTACCCTACCGGAACTATGCCACCTATTCACTGCTAAACCACCCCACATTAGCACATCATACCACATTCCACCATCTCTCAACATTACCCAAATCCCTGGAACTATTCATTTTGTGCCGTTGTACTACGCACCACAGCTCATTCACACTAACCTTGCCATACGCCCAAGCATCATCTCTCTACAAATTTCATGAACCACCCACACACCCAAAAGCCACCCCGCACATCCACCAATATCCTTCCATACCCCTATCACTCCAAATGCCTTTTCCATGAAGCATTATGAGCTCGATCACCATGAAGAGATGGAGAAGGCCTGGAGAGCTGAACAAGACAGGCGTGGCAAGGAAATGGAATGCAAAGTGGTAGAAATGCTTGAACAATCTACAAGACCACTCATAAGAAAACTGGTCTGAGTTATAACGATCTATGCATGCATCCGAACATGGATTTACCCGAGGGCTTTAAGGTGCCTAAATTCAAAATGTTCAACGGAACGAAAAATCCCAGGGCCCACTTGCTATCTTATTGTGACCAACTAGATTTACCCGAGGGCTTCTTGTGCAAAAACTTCAAGAAGATCAAATTCAAACATACGCCAAGGGCTGAAAATGAGTTCGCTGATGCTCTTGCTGACATAACATCCATGGTACAACATCCTGAAAGTAGTCACATTGACTCGCTGGAAATAATTCTAAGAGAAGAGCATGCCTACTGTTCCCATACGGAGGCGGAGCCCGATGGCAAGCCATGGTATGCTGACATAAAGACATATTTGGAAAAATAAATATACCCTAAGAATACTACAAGAAAATAGAAGAAAGCCATCCGGAGAATGCCAATGTTTTTTTCCCAAAGAAGAAGATATTCTACAAAAGAATGGAGGATCTTGGATTACTCCGATGCGTGGATGCCACTGAGGCCACAAAACTACTAGAAGAAGTGCACGATGGAACTTGTGGGCCTCACACGAATGGGTTCGTTCTAGCTAAGAAAATCCTTCGAGTTGGTTATTATTTGATAACAATGGAAAATGATTGTTGCAAGTTTCTACAAAGATGCGATCAATGCCAAATCCATGGAGATCTGATCAAAGTCCTACCGAGTGAACTCAATGTCATGAGTTCACCTTGGTCATTCATCACCTGGGCATGGACGTCATTGGACCCATCTAAATAGCTACATCTAATGGGTACCGATTAATTCTGGTCGCCATAGATTACTTAACCAAGTGGGTGGAATCCACATCACACAAATCGGTAACAAAAAAAGTAGTAGCTGATTTCGTACTGAACAACATCATATCCCTATGTGGCATGCCAAAGTCCATCATAATGGATAATGGAGAAAATCTGACTAGTCACCTGATGAAAGACATTTGTGAACAATTTCAGATAACCCATCGAAACTCCACAGCCTGTCGACCAAAACTGAAGGGAGTCTTCGAGGCAGCGAACAAGAATATCAAGAGGATATTAAGGAAGATGACAGACAATTACAAGTGTTGGCATGAACGGTTTCCCTATGCATTTCTTGGATACCGAACAATAGCTCGGACTTCAAAGGGGCAACTCCATACCTACTTGTCTGTGGCACCGAAGCAGTCATACCTGCCGAAGTGGAAATATCTTCACTAAGAATCATTTAAGAAGCAGAGTTGGGCAATGCAGAATGGGTTCAAAACTGATACGAGCAGCTGGCTCTAATAGATGAGAAGAGGATGATTGTCATATGCCATGACTAGTTATACCAACAAAGAATGGTTCGTGCCTTAAATAAGCGAGTCAGAGCTCGACTTTTTCAGATAGGAGAACTAGTACTCAAGTGAGTGTTCCCACACCAAGACGAGTACAAAGGAAAGTTCACAACCAACTGGCAAGGCCGGTTAGTTATCCGCAGGGTACTCTGCAGAAGAGCAATAATACTGGCAGAAATGGACGGCCAAGAATGGCCCAAGGCGATCAATTCAGACGCAATCAAGCGATATTACACGTTAAGAGATACTTTTCAATTTGTAATCGCACTTTTGCTTGTAATCGCTACATTAAGACCTATCTCTTATGGCGGAGATATGCAGAAAATCCACATTGCATTTGGTCTTCCCTTTTTAATAGATAAAAAAAAAACCAAATGATTTTCTTGTAATATGAACTACGAAATGACCTAATTTCCCAAGGAGTAATACATAGGATGTCCATATAGGAATCGGTCGCATTAGAAAAAATCAATTACTTTTATTCTAAACTATATTCGACTTAATTCCTGCTGCGACGGGATACCTAGGCTCTCCTCAAGCTCGATCGTACAAATCAAAAGACCCAAGAAACCCCTAGGAAGCCATAGAGATAGGACTTCAAAAAGAAATTCGGAGTTGGCACGAGAGTTTGCCATATATATTCATCTAGGGCAGAATTGTTTAGAGGACCTCAAAAATTCCATGACAACAGTCCTGCCCAAGAGCTAGCTGACCCAAGACCCTAAACTGGGGCAGAATATTTGAGAGGGCCTCAAAATTTCTTCCATCAAGGTTCGGCATAAGAGTTAGCTGAAGAAAGACCTTAAACTAGGGCAGAAATTTTAAGACCCTCTTAAAATTTCTTCCATCAAGATTCGGCACGAAAGTTCGCTTGAAACAAAGCTTTAAACTGGGACATAATTTTTTAGAGGGTCTAAAAAATTCCATTGGATGAAGCCGGTGTTTGGATCACAAGATGCAGTGAATAACTAAAGGTTCTCACTCAAATGCACTTGTCATGACGATTAACTTAAATAGTTTTCAAAAAAATTATTTTATTTACAATCAAAGGTTTGAAAAACTTATGATCAACGATTTGCAAAAACTTGTTTTACTTTAAGATAAATTCATCTCCCAGACTACCGAATCCAAGAGGATCGTGTTACACCCCGTATCTTCGAAGAAGCACTTATCAAATTTGAAACATAAGTACATTGAGTTATCGTTAAGCAAAACCACTTTGGAATGTAATGAGCAAGAATTATTAAGTATATTTAATGAGTGAAGGATGTATATAAGGTATACCGGAAGGTTTTATCAGGAAATGAGTGGAAGAAATGTAGTAGTACGACTTTGGAGAAAGGATAGGTGAAGTTTGTGTGAAAATTTTGGTCCAACTTAGGGGACGAATATCTCTTAACATATGAAGTGTTTTGAAGTGAAGCAAAAGCCTAAAATGAAGTTCGTCGAGTCTAGTTTCCAACGCAACAAAGCACTCATCAATAAAACATCGGAGTAGAGAATTATGGATGTTACAAGTTTGGCTGACAAAGCAGAAACGCATGATACAGTACTACTACAGTAACCGACTTGCTACAGTTGTGGTACAGTGACCCGACCCAAATTTGACCCCAATAAAAAGAGTAATAACCCCCTTTTTCACCATATTTTAGCCAGAAATTTCCAGAAATCAGAAGGAAGAGTGAGGGTACAAAAAAGTGAGCAATTTTCAAGCGGTGGAATATTAGCTTAGTTCCGGATAGCGCAGTTGTGTTTGTAGTCTTTTTTTGCAGTGGATTCGGTTCGGTTTCTAGGGGAACACTGAAGATATTGTTGTCCTAGTGAGAATAAGTTATGTATCTCTTTATATTTACATTAATACCGGTTTATTCACGAAGATAGAGTGTTTAGATAATTGTTTAGTAAGTTGATTAGTTATGAATGTTGAAAAACAACGTGTGTGATGTTTTATGGTATATATTGGTGTTGGAGATGTTATTGATATTGGTGTTGTTGTTGTTGTTGTTGGTTATTGAGTTGAGGTTTCGGGCTGGGCATATAAGCAGGGGAGATGCTGCCCGATTTTTGATAGGATATAGAACAGTTTTACTTGAAAGCTTAACATAAGTATGCTATGATGAGTGTAACGATAGTGTGAATCCTTTTAAATATAGACTCACAACTCAGACAAATAGGTGTAGATAATTGGAGAGTGAACAGGTATGTAAAGATACCCCTTCTTTCTTTTTGGCATGAATTACATAAACTAAGCGAACAACGAACATACATGACTCCAATGAATTCTAATCCTCAGTAGTACTTGACATGATAGTTGTCTTTGATTATCAAGCGTTGGTTCATTCTAATTATTCTATTGAGTCTCAGATGATGATTCATTTTGTACATGATTTCTCCTAATACTCTACTCATGCATAGTTTCATTGCATTGTTCACTGAGTCCCTCACTAGAGGGTCGAGTACGGTATATATATGATTATTTCACTGAGTCCCTCATTAGAGGGCCGGGTACGGTGTATATATGATTATTTCACCGAGTCCCTCACTAGAGGGCCAGGTGCAGTAGATATATGATTATTTCACCGAGTCCCTCACTAGAGGGTCGGGTACAGTATATTATATATGCATGACTCTTATCTCATAAGGCACAGATGCATTGGTATCTTGATTATCATACCTGTCTCCTATCATCTTTTACTCAGTCATGATCTTTTTTATTATATTCCATGCTTTACATACTCAATACATTTTCCGTACTGACCCCATTTCTTCGAGGGCTGCGTTTCATGCCCGCAGGTACAGACACTCAGTTTGGCGATCCGCCAGCTTAGGACTTCTGCTCGGCCGCTTGGAGAGCTCTATTGTTCTGGAGCTTGAGTCAGGTTGGTATATATCCTTTGACATAGGCTTTGTTATACTCTTAGAGGTCTGTATACATATGTGGGTTGTGTGCATATGTTTTGGTCAGCTATACTGATGTAGTTCGTCTCGGATATCCCTGTGTATAGTGGCAGCCTTGTCGACTTGTATACTATGTTATGCTTTGGTTAGATGTGGCTTCACAAGGGGCAGGTTATTTTTGATGTATGACATGATGAGTTTACAACATGCTTTTACAGATTGCCATATTGTTTTAGTTTCAGTCTGCTTATACCCAGCAGGTCGTATAAGGGTGCCCAACTTTGTTACGCCTCCCGTTTTATTGCTAGGAGATTTTGGCTTATTGGTGGTATACACCTTCAGTACGGTTGTCCGCACAAGAGATTTGGTCGCGAGATATTTTACCTTGTATGTGTATAGGAATATAAGCATAAATTCTTGACATTACGAGGGAATTAGAAGTGAAACGAATCGAATCGGAGCAGTTCAGAAAACTGGTGAAACAAGTCAGCTTCGACGACCCAAGGGACGGACCATCGATTGCGTCACCTGGCACTGTTGATGAGGTTCTGACCATCGAACCGTCGACACGTCGACGAGATGTCGACTCGCGGATCTGGAAGTTTCCAGCCATAGTTATAAATATAATCTTCAACGTTTTAATTCATTCTTTCTCCCTAAAGCAGACTCTATATATCTCTGGAACCCTCTAAAACCCTCTCTCTATTTTTACAACAATCTATACTATGAAATCCAGATCAAAAGCCAAGATTTAAGAGATTCATATACTAGGAAGCCTATTAGGGTTTGTGGAGAGTAATAATTTCTTTGGCATGCAAGTGAAGGATTTCATTCTAATGGAGTAGAGTGAATCAAGGCTTGTTCCCGAGTGCTTAAGGTGCGTTTTATGTTTATGTCCTAGAATATTGAGGGGTTGAAAGACTTAGATTATGGAAGAAAATAAAATATAGAGCTCAAATGTGGAAATAATGGTATTCTTTTATATCATTGCCTTATTTCCTTGTTTATGCCTCTCATACTCAGTACAATGTTCGTATTGACGTCCGTTTTCTTTGGACGCTGTGTTCATGCCCACAGGTAGACAGGGAGGAGAGCTGGACCCAGATCTGTAGTAGCTGTCAGCTGATTGAAAGCACTCCTTTGTTCGGAGGTGCTTATGATGATTCTTTTTTGTATAGTCATATATATGTATTTTTGGACATGACGGGGTCTTGTCCAGTCCTTATAAGTAGCACTCTAGTAGAGGCTCGTAGATGCGCAGTGTGGGTTAGACGGTCTCACGAGATTGACACTGTATATATATATATATATATATATATATATATATATATATATATATATATTATCTTGATAGCCTAAAGGCTTATGCATATAAAAGTGTTTTATGTTCTCAAATGAAACGATGGTTTTCTTATGTCTTGCGTACAAATTGATAAAAGGGCATTAACTAAGTAAGATGAGTAGTAGAACGAGCGGTGCTCGGTGGCTAGCCCCGGGTACCCGTTGCGGCCCCTAGCTGGGTCATGACAAAAGTGGTATCTTAGCGGTTCAGTCTTAGGAAGTGTCTACGAGCCGTGTCTAGCAGAGTCCTGTTTATGGTGTGTTGTGCGCCACGCTAATAAACAAGAGGCTAAAGGGAATTTAGGAAAAATGACCATCCTTCTTCTTATGAAATCGTGCGATAGAGCCGTTTATAAGATTATATCCTCCCTGATAGTGTGTTATGATTTCAGCATGCCACCAAAGGGAAAAGCTACAGCTGCCCAGAAGGGCAAGACTACGGCAAAGAGGCGGGTAGAAAGAGAGCCTCCGATGAATATAGAAGAAGGCGAATCGCATAATGAGGCGTTGTATAATCATTCTTCTACCCCGCCTAATGTGGAAGGACAGGGAGGAGCTCCAGCTCCAATTCCTCCACCGGTTGCTTCGGGTCAACAAATGACCGAGGCCATCAATTTATTGACGCAATTGGTCACTGCGCGGGCACAACGACAAAATACGAGTTCAAGTGATCGGGCAGCAAGTACCAAAGCCCGTGATTTTATGAGTCTAAATCCTCCGGAGTTTTTTGGGTCAAAACAGGATGAAGACCCGTAAGGTTTTATGGATGAGGTGTTGAGGACATTTGAAGATTTTCCATGCCTCCGAAACTGAATCCGTGGAGTTGGCATCTTATAGACTCCGGGATGTGGCAGTTTTATAGTACAACAACTGGGTACTATCAAGAGGAGAGAATGCGCCTCCTCCGGTTTCGCAGGAATTCGTGGATGCTTTCATTCGTAATTATTTGCCACCTGAGATCCGCCGAGCTAGAGCGGATAGGTTTCTAAATCTAAGGCAAGGAAATATGAGTGCCCGGGAGTATAGCATGCAATTTAATTCTTTGGCTAGATATGCCCCGACTATGGTGGCCGACATGGGAGATCAGGTACATAGATTTGTGAGCGGCCTGGGGCCACATTTATTCAGAGATTGTTTGACGGCTTCCTTGCAGGACGGGATGGATATTTCCCTAATATAGGCCCATGCTTAGAATTTGGAGGGGCGACAACAACAACAAAGAGGTGACTGTGATATCGACAGGAGGCGAAGTAAGAAGGCCAGATCGATGGGAGCAGGCAGTGACTATAGAGGGGGATCAAGACAGACATATTCTAGGTACTCAGGCCAGTCAGTGACCAGTGCACCCCCTCGATTCGCATGTACGATATTTGATCGCTCCTTCCTTTCAGGATAGGGCCAGAGTTCGAGGTCCTCACATTCCCAGTTCAGGGAAGATTATTGTCATAAGAGACCCCCCGTACCGTGATGCAGTCAGTACGGTAGACTACATTCCGGACAATGTCACCAGGGTTCGGATGCTTGTTATACTTGTGGCCAAGTTGGGCACATGATGAGAGATTGCCCATCGCTGGGTGGTAGAGTTGGTATTCAGCCTACAGGTTTAGCAGCTGGTTCTTCCTCAGCGCGCTCGGCAGGGCAGACTCCCCAGATATCAGCAGGCCGAGGCAGAGGCTGAGGGGCAGCATCTACTTCAGGTGCCACTCAGCCCCGCGTGTATGCTTTAGCCGGACGGCAGGATCTTGAGTCATCCCCGGATGTGGTTACAGGTACATTGTCTATATTTTCCCGTGACGTATATGCTTTGATAGATCCGGGTTATGCTCTTTCTTATATTACCCCATATGTTGCTGGTTGTATTGGGGTGAAACCTGAGCTAATCAAACCTTTTGAGGTGTCTACTCCGGTTGGTGATCCCGTGATAGCAAGACAGGTGTATAAAAATTGTGTAGTTGTGATATGTGATCGCCAGACCACAGCGGATTTAATTTAGTTAAAGATGTTAGATTTCGATGTATTTATGGGTATGGATTGGTTGGCCTCGTGCTATGTTAATGTTGATTGCTGATTGAAAGTAGTTCGATTCCAATTCCCGGGAGAGCCCGTGCTTGAATGGAAGGGCAATGCAGCATCTCCAAAGGGTAGGTTTATTTCCTACCTTAAGGCAAGGAAGATGATAGCCAAGGGTTATATTTATCATTTAGTTCGTGTTCATGATACCGAGTCAAGGCCGCCAACTTTCCAATCAGTTCCGGTAGTGAATGAATTCCCAGATATGTTTCCAGACGAACTTCCAGGTCTTCCTCCAGAAAGAGAGATTGACTTTACCATTGATGTATTGTCGGACACCAAGCCTATTTCTATTCCTCCGTATCGAATGGCTCCAGCAGAATTGAAAGAGTTAAAAGCGCAACTGAACGACTTGCTCGAGAAGGGATTTATTAGACCCAGTTAATCACCGTGGGGAGCACCGGTCTTGTTCGTGAGAAAGAAAGACGGATCTCTACGAATGTGTATCGACTACAGGCAATTGAACAAAGTGACGATAAAGAACAAATATCCTCTCCAAAGGATTGATGACTTATTCGATCAATTGTAAGGTGTCAAGTGCTTTTATAAAGTAGATTTGAGGTCGGGTTACCATGAAGTGAGAGTTAGAGAAGCGGATATTCCCAAAATGGCCTTCAGAACGAGATATGGCACTATGAATTCCGAGTGATGTCGTTTGGGTTGACTAATGCTCCAGCCGTGTTTATGAACTTGATGAACAATGTATTCAGGCCTCTCTTGGACTTATTTGTGATAGTGTTTATCGATGATATTCTGGAGTACTCTAGCACAGAATCAGAGCATGCAGATCATTTGAGAATTGTTCTTGGCATTCTTCGAGCCCGAGAATTGTATGCGAAGTTTTCAAAGTGTGAATTTTGGCTAAATTCTTTGACATTTCTGGGCCATGTTATTTCAGATGATAGCATTCGAGTTGACACTTAGAAAATTGAAGCTGTGAAGACTTGGCCAAGGCCTACGTCGCCTATAGAAGTTCGTAGTTTTCTAGGTTTGGTAGATTATTATAGAAGGTTCATAGAGGGCTTTTCATCTATTTCAGCCCCATTGACGAAGATAACCCAGAAGTCAGCCAAATTTCAATGGAATGATGCTTGTGAGCGCAGTTTCCAAGAGTTGAAATGCAGATTGACCTCAGCTCCGGTCTTAACACTTCCAGAAGGGTCAGATGGCTATGTGGTATATTGTGACGCTTTCGGTGTCGGATTAGGATGCGTTTTGATGCAGCATGGTAAAGTTATTGCATATGCTTCGAGACAATTACGGAAACATGAAAGGAATTATCCAACTCATGATCTCGAATTGGCTGTGGTTATTCATGCCTTAAAAATATGGAGGCATTATTTGTATGGTGTGTATGTTGATATCTATGCAGATCACAAAAGTCTTCAATACATTTTCAAGCAAAAGGAGTTGAACCTGCGGCAGAGGCGGTGGTTAGAATTGTTAAAGGATTATGATGTGAACATTTTGTACCACCCCGGAAAAGCGAATGTAGTAGCTGATGCGCTTAGCCGCCGATCAATGGGCAGTTTATGCGAAGTCTCTCCGGAAAAGAAAGAGATAGTTCATGAGCTCCACCAACTAGCTAATCTTGGAGTACGTGTAATCGATTCGGGTGACGTGGGGATTTGTATCAAGGATCCCACAATTTCGTCCTTGGATATGGACGTGAAAGAACGACAATATGAAGATCCTCAATTGTGTCGTTAGAGAAACACATCTCATGGAAAAGAAAAGTCTTCGTTTGAAGTTTCTCGGGATGGAATTCTTAGATACCAAGGCAGGCTATGTGTACCGAATGTAGCAGAATTACGCCGACGAATTCTAGAAGAAGCACATTGTTCTCGGTATTCCATTCACCCAGGTACCACCAAAATGTATCATGATCTCAAGTTAATATATTGGTGGGATGGCATGAAGAGAGATATAGCGGAATTTGTAGCACAGTGTCCAAATTGCCAACAGGTAAAGTCGAACATCAAAAGCCAGGAGGCTTATTGCAAGAAATAGAGATCCCTACTTGGAAATGGGAAGTAATCAACATGGATTTTATTGTGGGGTTACCTCGTTCTCGAGGCAAGTATGATTCGATATGGGTGATTGTGGACAGATTGACGAAAGCAACCCATTTTCTCCCACTTAGGACTACGTACTCAGCGGAAGACTATGCGAGGTTGTAGCTCAAGGAAATTGTGCGCCTTCATGGTATTCCATTATCTATTATCACAGATCGAGTAACGCAGTTTACAGCCAAGTTCTGGAAATCCTTTCAAGAAGGTCTAGGAACTCGAGTGAAGCTTAGCACGACATTTTATCCGCAGATCGATGGGCAAGCCGAGCGTACTATTCAGACATTGGAAGATATGCTACGAGCGTGTGTGTTGGATTTCGGTGGTAGTTGGGACGATCATTTGCCGCTAATCGAATTCGCATACAATAATAGCTATCATTCCAGTATTCAAATGGCCCCATATGAAGCTTTATATGGAAGGAAGTGTAGATCCCCAATCGGATTGTTCGAAACAGGAGAAGCACAATTAATAGGCCCCGAATTGATTCAGCAAGCGGTGGAAAAGGTTAAAGTGATCCCAGACTGATTATTGACAGCCCAAAGTTGCCAAAAGTCCTATGCGGATAATCGCCGACGAGACTTGGAATTCCAGGTTGATGATTGGGTATTTTTGAAAGTATCGCCAATGAAAGGGGTGATGAGATTCGGAAAGAAAGGGAAGCTAAGTCCTCAATACATTGGACCCTAAAAAATTATCCGCTAGGTGGGTCATGTCGCCTATGAATTGGACTTGCCTTCGGAGCTTGAATCAGTCCACCCAGTCTTCCACGTTTCGATGCTCCGCAAGTGTATTGGAGATCCCACAAAGATTATCCTGATAGATGATGTGCAAGTGACAGAAAAGCTAACCTATGAGGAGGTGCCTATTGCTATTCTAGACAGACATGCTTGTAGCAAAGTTTCCTTATTTTTCAGGTTACGAATCCATTTTATGGACGAGTACCTATATAGGCTGTAGCTGCTATCTTTTTTTTCTGAAACAGGCTGTAACTGCTATCTTTAGGTAATCTGATAGCTCAAAACTGTCGGTTCATAGAAGTTAAACTCGTGAGAGTAATAGTTTTATGATCATTGAGTCTTGGGAAGAAGGTTGGGATATTAATGGTGCAAACCTTATGTAGGAGTTTAAGTACGCGCAAAAATTCTGAACATATCTCAGTACAAAAGCTTACTGGCCAAGGGACAGTTTTAGGCAGACAGTTTCTATGAGGCATAGAAGTCCCAACAGGTAACAGAGAGGCATGCCAATTTTTCCTTGGGCCAGACGAAGATTGACCCACGAATACAAAGACATAAATGAGCTTGACTATGAGACCCAACTGTAGTCTTGTGGATTTAGTTACAGAGATCAATCAGCAATTAATCGACGGCGTCAAATCAAAACTAGTTAGGATTGGGCTATATGAATACTCTGGCTTCATGCCCATTTTATTGCAATAGTCAATACCTAATCATTTGCCTACTAAATATTATCTAAATTTCTCTCATATATCTAACAGGGACGTAAAAGTCTCTAATGTAGTTGTCTATGTATAAAAAATTATAGTAATTCGGAGTTTTCTAATATGTGTCTAGTCACTTGTTTTGTTGGTTGCTAGAATAGTGAAAAACGCGGCAGCAACCCATTATAGGAGTATCGGTCTGGAAGTTAAGATTCTTTAGACTGCACCTTAGACAGCAAGATTGATTGACAGTTGTCGAGAAAGGGGTTCTGAAAGCTTATGATCCTCGCTGCAACTCTTGCTTCTGCTGAAAGTAGTTTCCCCTCATAAAAATATATCTATCCTTTAGCTTCAATAGAAAGATTGTCTAAGAAATACTTCTGTTTTCTTCTCCTTCTCTCCCTCTTTTCCCCTTAGTTCTCTCATCACTGCTCATCAACTCTTTTTTTCTGCATTCACAATCTGGCGATCCTTAAAACAGCCTAGCACTATAGTTTCACTAGCTTATTAATCCCATGTGAGTCCCAATGATTTCCCCTTCCAGTTAGGCATAAACTATCAATTTCTCTAAGTTAAATCTCTATTGATTTTTGACTATTTGGTGATGAAGTTATTTGAGGAGTATGTCAAGAAATCACATATGTGGAGTGCTCTTTTCAAGTAGCTTAATTTTCTTTTAGATTACACCAGCTTAAAAAGCCAAACATTTTCTCTTAGAGCCATACCAGTGCTGCTCCTTTGACTTGTAGAATTGCTGTATTTTCTGAATAGAAATCCTTTGAACAATCATTAAAGTAAGTAATTCAACAATGATAATACAGTAGTCGGCAAATTATTCCGAGAAATGTATCTGCCATTGCGAAGACTCCGAAATAAAGAGGTAGCTTCAGTTAAAGTCTTGTGGCGAAATAATAACCGAAGAAATGACTTGGGAAGCAGAGGAGAGTATGAAGTCCAAGTACCTGCATTTATTTCAACCCCCAGAAGAGACTCAAGATGGAACGCCAACAATATAAGGTTAGTATGTATTAAATGAAGTGTAATACTTAGAGTATCTGAACACCCCTATTTCCATCATTACTCAGATATTATATCCCTTATTTTCAGGAGCTTTCGTAAGTTTTTCTTAGAGTTTTATCGTGTTGTGGCCCTGTGAGGCAAGGATATTATGGGTTGTTATGACAGGATGGTAGTGCCGTATTACAGGGGAAGCTCTGGCGAAATTTTCGTAGAATCTCGTGTGTTTAACATTCGAGGACGAATGTTCCAAAGGGGGGGGGGGGGGGGGGAGAGTGTTACACCTTGTAAATTTCCCCGTGAACGTATAATGAATAGACTAAAGAAGAATACGAGTATGAACGACGTTTGACGACCCTAAGTAAGATTTCAAAGACAATGGGAATAAGAGATAAGGTTATGCTCCACAATGACTAATTATAGGTTCTGAAGACGTGAAAGTTGCAGATTTGCACTTTGGCCCAGTCAGTCGTAAAATGAAACACGGACCGTAAAGTGGTATACGGCCCGTAAACCACCATGTCGTATTCCAACTTACAAAACTTCAAATTTCTGCTAAATGTTCAAATGGTTAAATACGACTTGGAATATGGACCGTAAATTGAAATACGCCCCGTAAACCGCGATCGTAAATCACCATGATCCCCAGCATACCTTTCTGGTTTTGATATGCTTAAATACGTCCACGAAATACAACCCGTAAACTGGAATACGGACCATAAACTGGGTTTACGACCACTGTGTACTTCAGTTACTGTTCATTCCGGATCAGATTTTAAGTCATTAATAGGAGACCCAAACTCATTAAATTCATGTCATTCCATGATATTTCTCTCTAGAAACCTCTAAAATACTCTCCAATCTTCCTTACAAGAAAATCAAAGGAATCCATGATCAATAACACCAAATCCATGAGACAAAGTGTATGAAACCTAGCTAAAGTTCATCTCTCTCAAGAAAACCCAAAAGAAGTGAAGTAGGGTTTTGGTGCTAGAGGAGTAATTCCATTCAAGGCTTGTTCAACCATCATCTAAGGTAAGTTTCATGACTAAACCATGTTGGTTAAGGTATTGGAAGGTTAAGATACTTGAATTATAGAAAGACATAGGAAATGGGTCATTAATGAGTGAATATAGTGTCATGGTTGGATGGTAGTTGGATTGAATCATGAACGTTGGTGTGTTTTGATTATGAATACATTATAAATGACATTTAGGCCATGAAATAAGTATTATATATGAGGAAACTCTATAGTAAGCTATAACCATAAATGTGGAGAAATTGATGAGAAATGATGGATTGTGGTCAATGTATATAAATGATGATTGTTGATTGCAATATTGTGAATGTTGTTGTGAGCGTGTGGGAGTGGATAAAACATATGGGAAAATTAGTATAAACAAAGGAAGTGTTCCCCAATTTTCCTTAGAAATAGTCATGCGTTCTTATAGTCGAATTAACTAACGTTAGTGCGAATTCTCTCTTGAAGGTAGAAACGTGATATCGAAGGAGAACAAGCAAGCGATAGCTTAGTTAAAAGTCAAAGGTATGTGAGGCTAGTCCTTTCTTTCTAATGGCATGAATCTTCTAGCATGATTTTCCCTCCTCTTCATGAGTTCCTATATTCCAGAAAGTCAAAAACCTATGTCTATGAATAGCTATATAAGATAAGAGACATGATATGATGATTCTACAATGTTAATGATGTTAATTATTGCTTACACTCACCTTATGTGCTAGGTCCTTCGAGGTGAGGCAGAATGTCAATAATCGCTCCATAGTGAAATCGGGGGATCACGACCTTACGTCACCCCGATGAAGTAAAGTTGTTCATAAGCCTTATGCATGTATTATGATAAGTATTTTACGATAAGCATATTATGATGAGCATGTATGATGATGATATAACACTGCGACCTATTTGGCCGGGCAGTCACCGCTAAGGCGGGCAGCTATACGATAAACCATGGTCAAATGGCATGGGCAGACACCATTAGTGGGCGGCGTGAGATGATACCCCAGACTCGGGAGGCCTGGACACAGGCTAATGTCATGATTATCACACCGATCCGATATGGACGGGCAGCTTATACATTGTTACACCGTACCTATATGGGCGGGCAGCTTATACATTTATGCATTTATGTTATGACGATGAGTATGAGTAAGGCAGCATGCATAATTTCTTTTACACTTGACAGTCGGATACAGTTATTCCATATTGATACTTCTTTTATATCATTGCCTTATTTCCTTATTTATGCCTCTCATACTCAGTACAATGTTCGTATTGACGTCCGTTTTCTTTGGACGCTGTGTTCATGCCCGCAGGTAGACAGGGAGGAGAGCTCGACCCAGATCTGTAGTAACTGTCAGCTGATTGAAAGCACTCCTTTGTTCGGAGGTTCTTATGATGATTCTTTTGTGTATAGTAATATATATGTATTTTTGGGCATGACGGGGTCTTGTCCCGTCCTTATAAGTAGCACTCCAGCAGAGGCTCGTAGATGCGTAGTGTGGGTTAGATGGTCTCATGAGATTGACACTGTATATATATATTATTTTGATAGCCTAAAGGCTTATGCATATAAAAGTGTTTTATGTTCTCAAATGAAAAGTTAATTTTTTTATGTCTTGTGTACAAATTGATAAAAGGGAATTGACTGAGTAAGATGATTAGTAGAACGAGCGGTGCTCGGTGGTTAGCCCCGGGTACCCGTCGCGGCCCCTAGCTGGGTTGTGGCCCCTAGCTGGGTCGTGACACAATAATAGTGATGATGATACTGATGCCGACGATAATAGTGATAATGATAATGATGACGAGGTTAATAGTGATAATGATAATGATGACGACGATAATAGTGATAACGATAATGATGACGACGACAATAATAGTGATGATGATAATGATGACGACGATAATAGTGATAGTGATAATGATGACGAGGTTAATAGTGATAATGATAATGATGACGACGATAATAGTGATAACGATAATGATGACGACGATAATGGTGATGATGATAATGATGACGATGATAATAGTGATGACGATAAAGATGATGGTGATTCAATAATAGAAATCGGGAGTTTATAGATTTTGTATCATCCCGATAGTGTCAAAATGTTTCTCTCGGATACATATGTATGTTATAAAAGTATGAATGCTGTGTTGTGACACCGAGCCTATATGGACAGGTATGATATCTATTGCGCACACACCAGTGTAGTTGGGTACGTATAACACTGAGCCTTGGTAGGTCCAGGTACGGATACAACTAAGCTTTGGTAGGGCCAGGTACGTATAACACCAAGCTTTATTATGGCTGGGTACGTAGGACACCGAACTTAGATGGTCGGGTATGATACTACTATGTATTCAAATGTATGAAAAGGAAGTTTCCTAGTAGAAAGAGGATAAGTAAGTATAATGTTACACCTCGGAAAATTCCCCGTTGATGCACAGTAAATAGACTAACGAAGGGCACGAAGTTTACGGTATTGAAATAAGTGAGAAATGACATTTGATGACCCTAACTAAGATTTCAAAGACATTCGAGGTAAGAGGAGAAAGTTTGCCAAGAGAAGGCAAGGCATACGATAGGTGTCGGAAAGGATTTACGAGTAACATGTTAATGATGATTTAATTGTGTCTTGGAGAAGAATTATAATGTCCCTTAGATCGTTAATGAGGTGTTAAACAAGTATTAAGAAGGTTCCGTGAGGATTGGAGATCAAACGAAGTGACGAGAAAAAGATCAGAGAAAAGATAGGTTACACGGCCGATTATACGGTCCGTATAATCATCCACAGAATCGTCACAGTGAAGGTCCCTCACTGATAGGATTATACTGTCACTTATATGGACCGTATAATATGTCGTATAATGGTCATAGAAGCGAGATGTTGAAGGGGAAATTTCACGGTCACTTATACGGACCATATATGTTTATACAGACCGTATAAGTGTCCGTATATTTTCCCGACGGGTCAAATTTTTCAGTTATTAAAAAGGGACCAAGTTCATTATTTCATTTCATTTTTCACCCAACACTTCAAGAACCCTCTCCACTCTTCATCCATAAGAACTCGAGAAATTTATGATCAATTTCGTCAAACTAAGAAAACCATGTGTAAGAAACTCATTAGAGATCATCCAAGTCAAGAAATCTCATTTGAAGTGAACTAGGGTTTTGGCTCAAGAGCAGTATTTCCATCCAGAGATTATTCCTACAACATCTGAGGTATGTTTTATGGTATTTCCATGTTGTTTGAGGAATTGAGAAGATGAAACACTTGGATTGAAGAAGGAGATAGAAAATGGGTCATGAATGTGGGAATAGTGTCATTTTTGAGTAATAGCTTGGGTTGAGTAATGATTGTTGATATGTTATGAATATAATCATGTTATAAATTATATTGAAAATATAGGATAAACATTGTATATGAGTGAATGTAATAGTGTGCTATGACTATGGATATCGGTGGCTCAAAGTGAATTGAGGAATATGGGTAATGTAGGTTAATAAACACCATTGTTATGATATTATGAATGTTATTATTGATGTTTGGGAGTTGATATATAATATGGAGGAAGTCGTATAAATAAAGGAAATGCTGTCCGCTTTTCTCTAGGTTTAGTCATGTATGCTAAACTATCAATTTTCTAATGATAGTATAACTCTAATGAAGGTAGAAACGTGACCATTGAAGGAGAACGTGCAAGTGATAGAATAGTTGAACGGAAAGGTATGTAAGGCTAACCCTTCTTTCATAAGGCATGGTTCTTTGGCCAAATATCTAATCTTCTATAAGCCTATGATGTCCTCCAAATGATGCTATCATCAGAAGCTACTGAGCTCATGATTCTCGATGTGTTACGATTGTACTAAATTCCTCATATGACGAGCAATACTCTAAAGATAGATGTAATGAACGACGATAGTAATGGTGCTTAAGATGCTTATGAGCTTTTATGTATATGTGCCTATGTGTGGCTATTGTGAAACCCCGAGCTTATGTACGGCCACGTATGTATAACACTGAGCCTTGGTAGGGCCAGGTATGTATGACACCGAGCCTTGGCATGGCCGGGTATGTGAAACCACCGAACCTTCATGGACGGGTATGCTAGGTAAATGATATGTATAAGAATACGAAATTGGATATGAAATGTAAATGAGTACGGATATGAATACGGATACGGATATGGATATATGTACACAATCACGCATTAGAAATGGAAAGTCCCGATGGAAAGCAAGTAAGTGTTTGTGACGATGATACTACTATCTCCCATTCTATGCTATTTCTTATGTTGTCTATTATGCTTTCATAATGATGTTGATCATGCTTTACATACTCAGTACATTCTTCGTACTTACGTCCTTTTGTTTGTGGACGCTGCGTCATGCCCGCAGGTGGCCAGGGGGACAGACTTGATCCATCGCTTTATTACCCAGGGACTACATAGTGGAGCTCCATTTCATTCAGAGTTACAGCTTTTGGTGCTTATTCTTTTGTGTACATATTTATGGGCATAGTGGGGTCCTGTCCCGCCTATATGATATGACATACTCTCCTTAGAGGCTCGTAGACATGTGTATATGGTTAGATGTGTTTGGCCTTGTCGGCCTATATTTTCGATATCATTTTGTTAGCCTCGTCGGCTTATGTACATCTATATGAGCATTGTTATTAATGATGATATATATGTATTATTGCCCAATGAAATTAGTATGAATAATGGATGGAAAGTATGATTTAGCTATGTGGCTCACCTAGATGTAAATGTGAGAGTATGACAAGAAGTGCCCGGGTGGGTTAGCACTGGGTGCCCGTCGCGGCCCTCCGGTTAGGTCGTGACAAAAGTGGTATCGGATAAATTCTGTCCTAGGGTGTGTCTACGAGCTGTGTCCACTAGAGTCTTGGTTATGGGTGTGTTGCGCGCCACACTTATAAACAAGAGACTGCGGGCATTTTAGGAATGAATGACCTTCTTTCTTCATAAGATCATGCGATAGAGCTATGACATAAGAACTTCTTTTTCCTTAACCGTGTGTTGTGTATTTCAATGCCTGTAAAGAGAAAGGCTATGACAGCTCCAAAGGGCAAGACAGTGGTAGAAATGCGGGCTGAAAGAGCACCGCCAACAGTTGTAGAGGAAAGTGAGTCCCAGAATGCGGCTCAATCCTAGTCCCCCCATTCAGTGCCTATTTCTGAAGAGCGTGAAGGAGCCTCAGCCCCAGCTCCAACACCTTCGGCTCCTCCACCAGATGCTTCAGGCCAAGATGTAAAAGAGGTCATTCATTTGCTTACTCAATTGGTTGCTGCCCAGACTCAGCGGCAAAGTACAGGGCAAGGTGATAGGGTTGTTAGTGCAAGGGCCCGTGATTTTACTAGCTTGAACCTACCGAAATTCTTTGGATCAAAGCTAGATGAGGACCCTCAGAATTTTATTGATGGAATGTTGAGGACGCTTCGGTTGATACATGCTTCAGACACTTAATCGGTAGAGTTAGCATCCTATAGATTGAGGGATGTTGCGGTTCATTGGTATATGGTTTGGATGGCATCACGGGGAGCCAATGCGCCTCCCCTGGTATGGCAAGAATTTGTAGATGCTTTCCTCTGACATTATTTGCCTCCAGAGGTTCGGCAAACTAGAGCCGATAAGTTCTTGAATTTGAGGCAAGGTAGCATGAGTGCGTTAGAGTATAGTCTCCGCTTCAATTCTTTGGCTAGGTATGCTTCGGCCATGGTAGCGGATATGGGTGATCGAGTGCACCGATTTGTGAAAGGCCTAGGGACACATTTGATGGATAGGTGCTTGACTGCATCCCTTCAGGACAACATGGATATTTCACGCATTCAGGCCCATGCTAAAAATCTAGAAGAAAGCCTACAACAACAAAAAAGTGACCGTGAGCATAATAGAGGGTATAACAAGAGGGCTAGGTCTTCAGGTCCAATGAGTGAGTATAGAGGAAGGCACAGACAACAGTTCTCGAGGCATTCAGGCCATTCTATGACTAGTGCGCCTCCACGGTTTTCAGGCCAGAGATTTGTTAGATCTACTCATTCCGGGCCGAGTCAGAGTTTTTTCGGTTCTTAGTTCAGGGGTGATTCGTGTCAGGCGAGGCTACCCATGCCACGATGTTCCCAGTGTGGGAAGTTACACTGGGGTCGGTGCCGATTGGATTCAGAGGCTTGCTATTCATGTGGTCGGCTAGGCCATATTATGCGTGATTGCCCCTCAGTTTGTGGTAGAGGTAGGACCCAACTTTCAGGGTCGGTAGCCGGATCTTCATCATCTATACGCCCTATGGGGCTAGGTTCACATGCGCCGGTCAGCCATGGTAGAGGCAGAGGGAGAGTCCCCAGTTCTAGCGGTCCTCAACACCGTTTTATGCTTTGGCTAGACGCCAAGATCTTGAGTCTTCTCCTGATGTGGTCACAGGTATATTATCGGTATTTTGTCATGATGTATATGCTTTGATAGATCGGGCTCCACATTGTCATATGTTACTCCGTATATTGCGGGTCGGTTTAGAGTCAAACTGGAGTCGATCAAACCTTTTGAGGTGTCTACACCCGTTGGTGAATCGGTAATAGCTAGCCGAGTATATAGAAACTGCATAGTTGTGATTTGTGACCGTTGTACTATGATTCACTTGCATGAGTTAAAAATAGTGGATATTTACACGGATCATAAGAGCCTTCAGTATATCTTCAAGCAAAAAGAGTTGAATTTATGGCAACGACGATGGTTGGAAGCGCTAAAAGATTACGATGTTAATATCCTGTATCACCTCGGAAAGGCAAATGTTGTGGCTGATTCTCTTAGCCGTATATCCATGGGAAGTTTGTGTGATGTACGACCAGAGAAAAGAGAAATGGCCCGTGAGCTCCAGCAGTTTGCTATCCTAGGAGTTCGAGTAATGGACTCAAGTAACAGGGGAACTACCATTCAGAATTCAGCAGTCTCGTCGCTAGTAGTGGAAGTGAAAGAGCGACAATACGAAGATCTCATGCTAATGTATTACAGAGATACACTACCTCAGAAGGAGAGGTCATCATTTGAGATCTTAGGAGATGGAGTTCTTTGATGCCAAGGCAAATTATGTGTTCCTGATGTGGTAGGTTTACACCACCAAATATTGAGGGAAGCCCATTGCTCCCGCTATTCTGTCCACCCCGGAGCAACGAAAATGTACCATGATCTTAAATCTATATATTGGTGGAATTGGATGGAGAAAGATGTAACAGAATTTGTAGCTCAATGTCCCAACTGTCAACAAGTGAAAATCGAGCACCAAAATCCGGGCAGATTGTTGGAAGCTATAGAAATTCCAACTTGGAAGTGGGAAGTAATTAACATGGACTTCATTACAGGCTTACCCCGTTCTCGACGTAAGTATGATTCTGTATGGGTGATTGGGGATAGACTCACGAAGTCAGCTCATTTCTTACCAATCAGAACTACATATGTGGCAGAAGATTATGCAAAGCTTTACGTTAAAGATATAGTGCGGCTTCACGGTGTTCCGGTATCTATTATCTCCGATAGAGGGACTTAGTTTACAACTAATTTTAGGAAGTCCTTCCAAAAGGGTTTGGGGATTCAAGTGAGCCTTAGCACAGCATTTCACCCGCAGACTGATGGACAAGCTGATCATACCATTCAGACTCTTGAGGAGATGTTACGGGCATCTATGATAGATTTTAGAGGTAATTGGGATGATCACTTACCACTCGTTGAATTTGTCTTATAACAATAGCTATCATTTTAGCATCCAAATGGCACCGTATGAGGCGTTATATGGGCGAAAGTGTAGATCCCCAATAGGGTGGTTTGAGGTAGGAGAGACTAAATTGATAGGGCCCGACTTGGTCCAGCAAGCCATAGAAAAAGTTAAGCTGATACAACATCGGTTATTAGCAGCCAAAAGTCGTCAAAAGTCCTATGCAGATAATCATCGAAAGGACTTAGAGTTCCAAGTGAAAGATTGGGTATTCTTAAAAGTGTCACCAATGAAGGGCATTATGAGATTTGGCAAAAAAGGAAAGCTTAGTCCCTGATATATTGGGCCTTATGAGATTGTGCGCAAAGTAGGCAAAGTGGCTTATAAATTAGATCTACCTCCTGATTTGGAGTCAGTTCACCTAGTTTTCCATGTCTCGATGCTTCATAAATGTGTCGGAGATCCTACTAGGATCGTGCCAGTAAATGATGTTCAAATGACAGAAAAGTTGACTTATGAAGAGGTACCCATTGCCATATTATATAGGCAAGTACGGAGGCTTAGAAACACAGAAGTGGCCTCAGTAAAGGTTTTGTGGAGAAACAATAACCAAGAAGAAATGACATGCGAAGCGGAAAAAAATATGAAATCCAAGTACCCGCACTTATTTCAACCCCCAGAAGAGATCCAATATGAGACATCAAGATCATGAGGTATGTATGTTTCCTTTTTATGCATTTGGGTCATGTGTGGCAAAACTCTATTGCTATTATGTTGTGGCCCTTTGAGGCATTGTTATTATGGGCTGTTGTGACAGGATGTTAGTACCATATTACAGAGGAAACTTTGGCGAAATTTTTATAGAATCCCCGAGAACCTAACATTCTAGGACGAATGTTCTTAGGGGGGGGGGGGGGGGGAGAATGTTACACCTCGAAAAATTCCCCGTTGATGCACATTAAATAGACTAACGGAGGGAACAATTTATACGGTATTGAAATAAGTGAGAAATTACATTTGATTACCCTAACTAAGATTTGAAAGACATTCGAGGTAAGAGGAGAAAGTTTGTCAAGAGAAGGCAAGGCATACGAAAGGTATCGGAAAGGATTTATGAGTAACAAGTTAATGATGAATTAATAGTGTCTTGGAGAAGAATTATAATGTCCCTTAGATCGTTAATGAGGTGTTAAACAAGTATTAAGAAGGTTCCGTGAGGATTGGAGATCAAACAAAGTGACGAGAAAAAGATCAGAGAAAAGATGGGCTACACGGCCGATTATACGGACCGTATAGTATGCCGTATAATGGTCATAGAAGCGAGATGTTGAAGGGTCAATTTCACGGTTACTTAAACGGACCGTATAAGTGTCCGTATATTTTCCCAATGGGTCAGATTTTTAAGTTATTAAAAAGGGACCAAGTTCATTATTTCATTTCATTTTTCACCCAACACTTCAAGAACTCTCTAGAACCCTCTCCACTCTTCATCCATAAGAACTCAAGAGAAATTTATGATCAACTTCATCAAACTAAGAAAACCAAGTGTAAGAAACTCATTAGAGATCATCCAAGTCAAGAAATTTCATTGGAGGTGAACTAGGGTTTTGGCTCAAGTGAAGTATTTCCACCCAAAGCTTATTCCTACAACATCTAAGGAATGTTTTATGGTATTTCCATGTTGTTTAAGGTATTGAGAAGATGAAACACTTGGATTGTAGAAGGAGATAGAAAATGGGTCATGAATGTGGGGATAGTGTCATTTTTGAGTAATAGCTTGGGTTGAGTAATGATTCTTAATATGTTATTAATATAATCATATTATAAATGATATTGAGAACATGTGACAAACATTTTATCTGAGTGAATGTTATAGTGTGCTATGACCATGGATATGGGTGACTCAAAGTGAATTGAGGAATATGGGTAATGTAGGTGAATAAAGACCATTGTTATGATGTTGTGAATGTTATTATTGATGTTTGGGAGTTGATATATAATATGGAGGAAGTCGTATAAATAAAGGAAATGTTGTCCGCTTTTCTCTAGGTTTAGTCATGTATGCTAAACTATCGATTTTGAAATGATAGTATAACTCTAATGAAGGTAGAAACGTGAGCATTGAAGGAGAACGTGCAAGTGATAGAATAGTTGAACGGAAAGGTATGTAAGGCTAACCCTTCTTTCATAAGGAATGGTTCTTTGGCCAAATATCTAATCTTCTATAAGCTTATGATGTCCTCCAAATGATGCTATCTTCAGAAGCTACTGAGCTCATGATTCTCGTTATGTTACGATTGTACTAAATTCCTCATATGACGAGCAATGCTCTAAGGATAGATGTAATGAACGACGATAGTAATGATGCTAAAGATGCTTATGAGATTTTATGTATATGTGCCAATGTATGCCTATTGTGAAACCCCGAGCTTATATGGCCGGGTAGATATGTATATGAATACGAAATTGGATACGAAATGTAAATTAGTACGGATATGAATAAGGATACAGATATGGATGCATGTACACAATCACGCATTAGAAATGGATACTCCCTATGAAAAGCAAGTAAGTATTTGTGACGATGATACTACTATCTCCCATCCTATGCTATTTCTTATGTTGTCTATTATGCTTTCATAATGATGTTGATCAAGCTTTACATATTCAGTACATTCTTCGTACTGACGTCCTTTTGTTTGTGGACGCTGCGTCATGCCCGCAGGTGGCCAGGGAGACAGACTTGATACATAGCTTTATTGCCTAGTGACTACACAGCGGAGCTCCATTTCATTCGGAGTTACAGCTTTTGGTGCTTATTCTTTGTGTACATATTTATGGGCATAGCTTTGTCACACCCTAACCTTATTAGGGTGTGATGGGCACCCGACCCCACATACGGAGCCGAGCGAACCCGCAGACTCTGATTTCATACATACTCTTTTCAATTTACAGATCAAATCACAGGAAGCATATAGTAAGACTTCCAATAGAAACAGAGAACAAACTTTGTCTTAAGCGGCCACATGCATCAAACATATCAGACATATCGTATCAAATCCAGTAGGCAGGCGGAATGTACATCGCCTGAACATATACACATATACGAACATATAGGCCGTTTAGGCCATCATAGCAAACAGGGCCGCTTAGGACACAGATCTCAGACCAGACAGAACAGAATCTATAGACATATAAAGCTGCTTACGAACTGACTCTATGTACCCACGACTCTGTCTGCAAAGTCTCTAACAAAAATCAGAAAGCGCAACATATGTATACTCAGACTCGGCGACACTCCGGAGAAAGGTGGAGTTCGCCAGTTCCGCTGAAACCTCCTAGCCAAGTCTTCTGATCATCTGGGTGTACCTGCGTGGCATGAAACGCAGCCCCCGAAGAAAGGGGGTCAGTACGGATTATGTAAGGCAAGAAATACAGTAAACAGAATCATAATCAGAATCGAAAGTACAGAAGTATAACAGACGGAATCAGAATCAGACTCAAAAGTACAGAAGTATAACAGACGGGATCATAATCAGACTCAGATATACAGATCGTATGTACGATATACAAAATAGTAGAAATAGCTTACTGGAACACAGACCATGCATGCCAAGAACGGTATCCGGTCCTTTACAGGACCCGGGGAAAACGTGGTCGCCTCCCAGCCTTAGGCGCCACACACATCATACTCCATAAGATTTGCTCCTGTCTCCGACACACATCATAATATCCGAATGTAAATATACATATAGGCGGTTCAGCGAACCAAACACATCATACTTCGTAACACATCATACTTCGGAATTCATTTACGGCGCCCGACCCTCAGGCGAGGAACTTGGGAACCGTACGCACGATACAAACCGGCCCGGGACTCGGCGAAGGAAGTCATGATATATGCACGAGCAGAGTAGTGAGAAACTAAATGCACATAACCAAAACTCAATGGATTAATCGAACGTACTATCAGAATATCCGTAACATATAACTCATAACAGAATACTTATGTCAGAATACTTTTATCAGAATATTTCTATCAGAGTACTTATATCGGAACACTTTTGTGAGAATACTTATATCAAAGTTAGGAATACTCATATCAGATTACTCGTATCGGAGTACTTGTATCGGAATACTCAAATCAGAATACATAGTCCAAAATACTTGTATCAGAATTTCTCATATCAGAACGCTCGTGTCCAATACTTACATCAGAATATTTATATCAGAATATTTATATCAACATACCTAGACCAGAATGCTTATATCAGAATACTTAAATCAGAATTCGCCTATCAGAATTATTAGATACTTAAATTAGGGAGGACATACGAATCATAAGCAGACTCGGAATCACAGAATGGAATAACCCCAAGGTACATATCAATATCATACCTTACTTGGCTCTAGGACATGCCAAAAGAAAGAAAGGGTAAGCCTCACATACATGTGCCAGGATCAACTAGTTATGCTTATTTGTCCAAACTCGTTAATCTACATACAAAAGAATTCATATAATCATTAAATCCATTGCTATTCACTTGTCTCAACTTTTCAAATAAATTCACTTATTTTCTGCCGTAATTTTGGCAGCATCTCCCCTGTAAATATACCAACCCCGAGAATACGGCTCGGCTCCAAATCAACAACAACAAACCCGAGAATTCAACTCGGCCAAACCAACAACAATACTAGCAATTATTCTAGCAACACTTCAATAATCAATCCAATTCAATTCAATTCAATAACTTTCAAAACGATTCAATCAACATACTACTCCATCCAACACCTTCCAAATTCCAACAAAAACAATAACAACTTAATTCCTTCTTTCAAATTTAATCACAACAACCCAACTTGCAATCTTCCAAACTCAACAAAAACAATGGCAACACATTTCTTTCTTCCAAATTTATAAACTACATCAACATCCCACACATTGATAACATTAACCACAATATCACAAGAACTATATGGAAATTACATTATCTTCTCCAACAACCTACAAACAATTCCCACTTCAATTTAAATCCTTAAACCTTCATTTTCATCATAGAGCTCACACAACAACAACAATCAAATTGCTAAATAAAATTAATTCATCATTTCAATCCAACACCACACATATATTCGGCCAACATGCAACACATCACACGGCCACATTACTACTTGCATGATTTTACGTTTTCCATCAATTTTTCTATACAACAACATATATAAACCATCCACAACACACAAAAGGAGATGAAACCTTAACTTTTCCTTCAACTTCCCACTTGGTTTAGGGTTGGCATATGACACCAACAAGCCTTCGACTTGCTTCAACACTCACTCCATGTTGTAGAAGACCTCCCATTAGGTAGGAAAAGTGGAAGAAATAATTTTTTTGATCACTACTTCAAGGGGCTAAATTTTTGCCCCTTTGGCCGTGACCTCTCTTTCTCCTCTCCCTTTTTTTTTTTTCTCCAAGTCTTTCTCTCCATTTTTCGTTGAATTAAAAGATGAACTCCCTTATATATATATAGAGAGAGAGCTACTAGCATGTGAGGGGCACATGCCCTCCTCTACACTTTTCTAGATTTTTCTTTTCTTTTTCTTAAGTTTTTTTTTTTCAAAATAAAAGATGACTTATTTTGTCATCTTTTCCCCTTATTCTTCTTCACATGGCCAATATGGCCCTTTCATGAATTTTCTTGAACTTTTGTAAAATTCCAATTTTACCCCTCCACTTGCCTCAATATTACCATTTTGCCCCTAGCCTTCCACATTATTTCCGTGGCCCATTTTGCGAATTCCACTTCTTACCATTAACCTTTCTTAATATTTCCATACTGATAATAGTCAAAAAAAATTTTTTATAACAACTTGCACATTAAAACCATTTTTGAAAATGGTCTCGCCCTTAACTTTCCACGACGACTTTGAAATTTCCAAACGTACAATATACGGGCTATAACATCCTCCCCCTCTTTAGAAAATTCGTCCTCGGATGTTCAACTATCCTTATGGGGTGTCATGATACTTCAGGAGGGTTCGTTTGTAGTCATCCTCTGTCGACTATCCGGTGTGAGTTCTTTTACAAATATAACCGAGCACCGCTTCACGTTGCTGATTCATATAACTTCATAGCATATATTCTCATATGCCATACAATTAATGGTCTATGAACTATTATCCGGTGGCCTCTCTTATTTCTTTCTTTCTTTCAAAAATTCCCAGACCACCAATTGTCGCGATTCCCTTTTTAAGTTTAACATAATATGCTCTCCCCCCCTTTTTAAGGGGTTCCTCATACGTCACAATCTCCGAGTACTCTCGTTTTTTTTTATTATACTTCATTCCTTGTCTTTCTTTCCAACTCTATACACAGTATATCGAAACTTTTTATCCTACATTTTTCCTTTGCTTTCTGTTTATGTCGTCGTTTTGTCCATATTTCCTATACATTTCCATCCACAACTCGTCTTTTTACTTGCTTGGCCCACCTACCCGTGATTCTTCTTTAACTGCGCATTTGTGCTGTAGCTGTACAAACATTTTTCTTCAGCGTTCCACTACTCTTGTCCTCAGCACAGAATCCTTCTCGTACATTAACATAGCCACATACTTATTCTTTTATAAATCTCTCATCTTAACATTATTACAGACCTAAGCATTCTTTTTCTTACTTCGTATCCCCCTATCCCAGTCACTATTCCTTTATCCTCACTTATCGACATTGGTTCTCAAACCTTCTTCCAATATTCCGATCTCTCTGTTTCCTATCTACTCACTCTCTTTCTTCTTCAAACACCATTATACTAGAACTTCCAATCTCAACCTATAGTAAAATAATAACATCTTACTTTGC
The DNA here is from genome assembly GCF_019175385.1 of Lycium barbarum. Taxonomy (NCBI): domain Eukaryota; kingdom Viridiplantae; phylum Streptophyta; class Magnoliopsida; order Solanales; family Solanaceae; genus Lycium; species Lycium barbarum. The sequence goes on along the minus strand of NC_083339.1, from coordinate 84,285,780 downwards.
CACACTTGTACCATTTACTCTTGCCGTCCCTCGAACTTCGGTACCCTTACGCGATCAATGCCTTTCTTTACCATATTTCCGGTTGCTAGGGCACACACGCCATCGATGCCATCATATATGGAATATCCCACACATTCACATATACCTATATATATTTCCTACTTTCAACTAACCCACAAAATATATGCGAACGCTATTCAAGCCCTTCCTAATTCCTGAGATGTGACGCACTCTTTGTCTCTTCATTGTGTTAATCTGCATCGTTCTACGTGTCTTCCTGAGGTTTCCAGTCGTCCCATATAGTATAGTTTTACTTAGACTATTCTGGTTTTTCATTTGTCTTTTATGTCAGAATATGTAGAATTTCCTTGTAAACATCCCAGGGGGTCACCCATCCTAGGATTGCTCCCATCTGAGCACGCTTAACCTTGAAACTTTGCTGAAATCCGGTGCCTTAATGCTGATATTTTCGCGTCCACTTCCACACACGACCTTTATTACGTAATTTGAGACTAGTCAAGGCCTTACAGATCCCGAAGCACCCTTGTGACACGTCTTTCCTTCCACTATTACCATTTTACCCTTTTCGACCCTCAGTGTTTTCTTTTCACTTTCGTGTGTAACTACTTTTCATCCTAGGTTCCCAGATTCCTGATGGTAACAGATACACCTTCGCTGCCTTTACTTCATAAATGTCCAGATATAAGTCCGTTCGAATTTCGTACTCACCACTTTTGCATAACGATTTGTAACAAAATTACTTGTCAATTTTCTGAATCCCCCATCAGACCTCGTTTCTCTTATACCATCCCCCTGTACACAGCAAATATCAATAACGACTCACAGAACATACGGCTATATCACATCTTGGCCATCCCGAACTGCCAATTCCAGGTAGCAGGTCAAATACGTCAATATTTACCCCTGTGACATTCCATGTCGCCACTTACCTTTTCCGTCGTATGTAAGGCTTATATAAGAAATTTCATTGCCTATGGCTTGGCTCTGTCGCATGATCTAGGACAGAAGGAAGGTCAACAATCCCTAAATGCCCTGTAGCCTCCCGTTTATAAATGTGGCCGGCTTCACACCATAAACAGGACTCTACTGGACACGACTTTGCAGACAACCCCACGGATAGACCTCTCTCTGATACCACTTTGTCACACCCTAACCTTATTAGGGTGTGATGGGCACCCGACCCCACAAACGGAGCCGAGCGAACCCGCAGACACTGATTTCATACATACTCTTTTCAATTTACAGATCAAATCACAGGAAGCATATAGTAAGACTTCCAATAGAAACAGAGAACAAACATTGTCTTAAGCGGCCACATGCATCAAACATATCAGACATATCGTATCAAATCCAGTAGGCAGGCGGAATGTACATCGCCTGAACATATACACATATACGAACATATAGGCCGTTTAGGCCATCATAGCAAACAGGGCCGCTTAGGACACAGATCTCAGACCAGACAGAACAGAATCTGTAGACATATAAAGCTGCTTACGAACTGACTCTCTGTACCCACGACTCTGTCTGCAAAGTCTCTAACAAAAATCAGAAAGCGCAACATATGTATACTCAGACTCGGCGACACTCCGGAGAAAGGTGGAGTTCGCCAGTTCCGCTGAAACCTCCTAGCCAAGTCTTCTGATCATCTGGGTGTACCTGCGTGGCATGAAACGCAGCCCCCGAAGAAAGGGGGTCAGTACGGAATATGTAAGGCAAGAAATACAGTAAACAAAATCATAATCAGAATCAAAAGTACAGAAGTATAACAGACGGAATCAGAATCAGACTCAAAAGTACAGAAGTATAACAGACGGGATCATAATCAGACTCAGATATACAGATCGTATGTACGATATACAAAATAGTAGAAATAGCTTACTGGAACACAGACCATGCATGCCAAGAACGGTATCCGGTCCTTTACAGGACCCGGGGAGAACGTGGTCGCCTCCCAGCCTTAGGCGCCACACACATCATACTCCATAAGATTTGCTCCTGTCTCCGACACACATCATAATATGCGAATGTACATATACATATAGGCGGTTCAGCGAACCAAACACATCATACTTCGTAACACATCATACTTCGGAATTCATTTACGGCGCCCGACCCTCAGGCAAGGAACTTGGGAACCGTACGCACGATACAAACCGGCCCGGGACTCGGCGAAGGAAGTCATGATATATGCACGAGCAGAGTAGTGAGAAACTAAATGCACATAACCAAGACTCAATGGATTAATCGAACGTACTATCAGAATATAGAGCCCACACAACAACAACAATCAAATTGCTAAATAAAATTAATTCATCATTTCAATCCAACACCACACATATATTCGGCCAACATGCAACACATCACACGGCCACATTACTACTTGCATGATTTTACGTTTTCCATCCATTTTTCTATACAACAACATATATAAACCATCCACAACACACAAAAGGAGATGAAACCTTACCTTTTCCTTCAACTTCCCACTTGGTTTAGGGTTGGCATATGACACCAACAAGCCTTCTACTTGTTTCAACACTCACTCCATGTTGTAGAGGACCTCCCATTAGGTAGGAAAAGTGGAAGAAATAATTTTTTTGATCACTACTTCAAGGGGCTAAATGTTTGCCCCTTTGGCCGTGACCTCTCTTTCTCCACTCCCTTTTTTTTTTTCTCCAAGTCTTTCTCTCCATTTTTCCTTGAATTAAAAGATGAACTCCGTTATATATATATAGAGAGAGATCTACTAGCATGTGAGGGGCACATGCCCTCCTCTACACTTTTCTAGATTTTTCTTTTCTTTTTCTTAAGTTTTTTTTTTTTTCAAAATAAAAGATGACTTATTTTGTCATCTTTTCCCCTTATTCTTCTTCACATGGCCAATATGGCCCTTTCATGAATTTTCTTGAACTTTTGTAAAATTCCCATTTTACCCCTCGACTTTCCTCAATATTACCATTTTGCCCCTAGCCTTCCACATTATTTCCGTGGCCCATTTTGCGAATTCCACTTCTTACCCTTAACCTTTCTCAATATTTCCATACTGATAATAGTCAAAAAAAAAAAAATTATAACAACTTGCACATTAAAACCATTTTTGAAAATGGTCTCGCCCTTAACTTTCCACGACGACTTTGGAATTTCCAAACGTACAATATACGGGCTATAACATCCTCCCCCCCTTTAGAAAATTCGTCCTCGGATGTTCAACTATCCTTATGGGGTGTCATGATACTTCAGGAGGGTTCGTTTGTAGTCATCCTCTGTCGACTATCCGGTGTGAGTTCTTTTACAAATATAACCGCGCACCGCTTCACGTTGCTGATTCATATAACTTCATAGCATATATTCTCATATTCCATACAATTAATGGTCTATGAACTATTATCCGGTGGCCTCTCTTATTTCTTTCTTTCTTTCAAAAATTCCCAGACCACCAATTGTCGCGATTCCCTTTTTAAGTTTAACATAATATGCTCTCCCCCCCTTTTTAAGGGGTTCCTCATACGTCACAATCTCCGAGTACTCTCGTTTTTTTTTATTATACTTCATTCCTTGTCTTTCTTTCCAACTCTATACACAGTATATCGAAACTTTTTATCCTACATTCTTCATTTGCTTTCTGTTTATGTCGTCGTTTTGTCCATATTTCCTATACATTTCCATCCACAACTCGTCCTTTTACTTGCTTGGCCCACCTACCCGTGATTCTTCTTTAACTGCGCGTTTGTGCTGTAGCTGTACAAACATTTTTCTTCAGCGTTCCACTACTCTTGTCCTCAGCACAGAATCCTTCTCGTACATTAACATAGCCCCATACTTATTCTTTTATAAATCTCTCATCTTAACATTATTACAGACCTAAGCATTCTTTTTCTTACTTCGTATCCCCCTATCCCAGTCACTATTCCTTTATCCTCACTTATCGACATTGGTTCTCAAACCTTCTTCCAATATTCCGATCTCTCTCTTTCCTATCTACTCACTCTCTTTCTTCTTCAAACACCATTATACTAGAACTTCCAATCTCAACCTATAGTAAAATAATAACATCTTACTTTGCCACACTTGTACCATTTACTCTTGCCGTCCCTCGAACTTCGGTACCCTTACGCGATCAATGCCTTTCTTTACCATATTTCCGGTTGCTAGGGCACACACGCCATCGATGCCATTATATATGGAATATCCCACACATTCACATATACCTATATATATTTCCTACTTTCAACTAACCCACAAAATATCTGCGAACGCTATTCAAGCCCTTCCTAATTCCTGAGCTGTGACGCACTCTTTGTCTCTTCATTGTGTTAATCTGCATCGTTCTACGTGTCTTCCTGAGGTTTCCAGTCGTCCCATATACTATAGTTTTACTTAGACTATTCTGGTTTTTCATTTGTCTTTTATGTCAGAATATGTAGAATTTCCTTGTAAACATCCCAGGGGGTCACCCATCCTAGGATTGCTCCCATCTGAGCACGCTTAACCTTGAAACTTTGCTGAAATCCGGTGCCTTAATGCTGATATTTTCGCGTCCACTTCCACACACGACCTTTATTACGTAATTTGAGACTAGTCAAGGCCTTACAGATCCCGAAGCACCCTTGTGACACGTCTTTCCTTCCACAATTACTATTTTACCCTTTTCGACCCTCAGTGTTTTCTTTTCACTTTCGTGTGTAACTACTTTTCATCCTAGGTTCCCAGATTCCTGATGGTAACAGATACACCTTCGCTGCCTTTACTTCATAAATGTCCAGATATAAGTCCGTTCGAATTTCCTACTCACCACTTTTGCATAACGATTTGTAACAGAATTACTTGTCAATTTTCTGAATCCCCCATCAGACCTCGTTTCTCTTATACCATCCCCCTGTTCACAGCAAATATCAATAACGACTCACAGAACATACGGCTATATCACATCTTGGCCATCCCGAACTGCCAATTCCAGGTAGCAGGTCAAATACGTCAATACTTACCCCTGTGACTTTCCATGTCGCCACTTACCTTTTCCGTCGTATGTAAGGCTTATATAAGAAATTTCATTGCCTATGGCTTGGCTCTGTCGCATGATCTAGGACAGAAGGAAGGTCAACAATCCCTAAATGCCCTGTAGCCTCCCGTTTATAAATGTGGCCGGCTTCACACCATAAACAGGACTCTACTGGACACGACTTTGCAGACAACCCCACGGATAGACCTCTCTCTGATACCACTTTGTCACACCCTAACCTTATTAGGGTGTGATGGGCACCCGACCCCACATACTGAGCCGAGCGAACCCGCAGACTCTGATTTCATACATACTCTTTTCAATTTACAGATCAAATCACAGGAAGCATATAGTAAGACTTCCATTAGAAACAGAGAACAAACATTGTCTTAAGCGGCCACATGCATCAAACATATCAGACATATCGTATCAAATCCAGTAGGCAGGCGGAATGTACATCGCCTGAACATATACACATATACGAACATATAGGCCGTTTAGGCCATCCTAGCAAACAGGGCCGCTTAGGACACAGATCTCAGACCAGACAGAACAGAATCTGTAGACATATAAAGCTGCTTACGAACTGACTCTCTGTACCCACGACTCTGTCTGCAAAGTCTCTAACAAAAATCAGAAAGCGCAACATATGTATACTCAGACTCGGCGACACTCCGGAGAAAGGTGGAGATCGCCAGTTCCGCTGAAACCTCCTAGCCAAGTCTTCTGATCATCTGGGTGTACCTGCGTGGCATGAAACGCAGCCCCCGAAGAAAGGGGGTCAGTACGGAATATGTAAGGCAAGAAATACAGTAAACAGAATCATAATCAGAATCAAAAGTACAGAAGTATAACAGACGGAATCAGAATCAGACTCAAAAGTACAGAAGTATAACAGACGGGATCATAATCAGACTCAGATATACAGATCGTATGTACGATATACAAAATAGTAGAAATAGCTTACTGGAACACAGACCATGCATGCCAAGAACGGTATCCGGTCCTTTACAGGACCCGGGGAAAACGTGGTCGCCTCCCAGCCTTAGGCGCCACACACATCATACTCCACAAGATTTGCTCCTGTCTCCGACACACATCATAATATCCGAATGTACATATACATATAGGCGGTTCAGCGAACCAAACACATCATACTTCGTAACACATCATACTTCGGAATTCATTTACGGCGCCCGGCCCTCAGGCGAGGAACTTGGGAACCGTGCGCACGATACAAACCGGCCCGGGACTCGGCGAAGGAAGTCATGACATATGCACGAGCAGAGTAGTGAGAAACTAAATGCACATAACCAAGACTCAATGGATTAATCGAACGTACTATCAGAATATCCGTAACATATAACTCATAACAGAATACTTATGTCAGAATACTTTTATCAGAATATTTCTATCAGAGTACTTATATCGGAACACTTTTGTGAGAATACTTATATCAAAGTTAGGAATACTCATATCAGATTACTCGTATCGGAGTACTTGTATCGGAATACTCAAATCAGAATACATAGTCCAAAATACTTGTATCAGAATTTCTCATATCAGAACGCTCGTGTCCAATACTTACATCAGAATATTTATATCAGAATATTTATATCAACATACCTAGACCAGAATGCTTATATCAGAATACTTAAATCAGAATTCGCCTATCAGAATTATTAGATACTTAAATTAGGGAGGACATACGAATCATAAGCAGACTCGGAATCACAGAATGGAATAACCCCAAGGTACATATCAATATCATACCTTACTTGGCTCTAGGACATGCCAAAAGAAAGAAAGGGTAAGCCTCACATACCTGTGCCAGGATCAACTAGTTATGCTTATTTGTCCAAACTCGTTAATCTACATACAAAAGAATTCATATAATCATTAAATCCATTGCTATTCACTTGTCTCAACTTTTCAAATAAATTCGATTATTTTCTGCCGGAATTTCGGCAGCATCTCCCCTGTAAATATACCAACCCCGAGAATACGGCTCGACTCCAAATCAACAACAACAAACCCGAGAATTCAACTCGGCCAAACCAACAACAATACTAGCAATTATTCTAGCAACACTTCAATAATCAATTCAATTCAATTCAATTCAATAACTTTCAAAACGATTCAAGCAACATACTACTCCATCCAACACCTTCCAAATTCCAACAAAAACAATAACAACTTAATTCCTTCTTTCAAATTTAATCACAACAACCCAACTTGCAATCTTCCAAACTCAACAAAAACAATGGCAACACATTTCTTTCTTCCAAATTTATAAACTACATCAACATCCCACACATTGATAACACTAACCACAATATCACAAGAACTATATGGAAATTACATTATCTTCTCCAACAACCTACAAACAATTCCCACTTCAATTTAATTCCTTAAACCTTCATTTTCATCATAGAGCCCACACAACAACAACAATCAAATTGCTAAATAAAATTAATTCATCATTTCAATCCAACACCACACATATATTTGGCCAACATGCAACACATCACACGGCCACATTACTACTTGCATGATTTTACGTTTTCCATCCATTTTTCTATACAACAACATATATAAACCAGCCACAACAAACAAAAGGAGATGAAACCTTACCTTTTCCTTCAACTTCCCACTTGGTTTAGGGTTGGCATATGACACCAACAAGCCTTCTACTTGTTTCAACACTCACTCCATGTTGTAGAGGACCTCCCATTAGGTAGGAAAAGTGGAAGAAATAATTTTTTTGATCACTACTTCAAGGGGCTAAATATTTGCCCCTTTGGCCGTGACCTCTCTTTCTCCTCTCCCTTTTTTTTTTTTCTCCAAGTCTTTCTCTCCATTTTTCCTTGAATTAAAAGATGAACTCCCTTATATATATATATAGAGAGAGCTACTAGCATGTGAGGGGCACATGCCCTCCTCTACACTTTTCTAGATTTTTCTTTTCTTTTTCATAAGTTTTTTTTTTTTCAAAATAAAAGATGACTTATTTTGTCATCTTTTCCCCTTATTCTTCTTCACATGGCCAATATGGCCCTTTCATGAATTTTCTTGAACTTTTGTAAAATTCCCATTTTACCCCTCGACTTTCCTCAATATTACCATTTTGCCCCTAGCCTTCCACATTATTTCCGTGGCCCATTTTGCGAATTCCACTTCTTACCCTTAACCTTTCTCAATATTTCCATACTGATAATAGTCAAAACAAATTTTTTATAACAACTTGCACATTAAAACCATTTTTGAAAATGGTCTCGCCCTTAACTTTCCACGACGACTTTGGAATTTCCAAACGTACAATATACGGGCTATAACATCCTCCCCCCCTTTAGAAAATTCGTCCTCGGATGTTCAACTATCCTTATGGGGTGTCATGATACTTCAGGAGGGTTCGTTTGTAGTCATCCTCTGTCGACTATCCGGTGTGAGTTCTTTTACAAATATAACCGAGCACCGCTTCACGTTGCTGATTCATATAACTTCATAGCATATATTCTCATATTCCATACAATTAATGGTCTATGAACTATTATCCGGTGGCCTCTCTTATTTCTTTCTTTCTTTAAAAAATTCCCAGACCACCAATTGTCGCGATTCCCTTTTTAAGTTTAACATAATATGCTCTCCCCCCCTTTTTAAGGGGTTCCTCATACGTCACAATCTCCGAGTACTCTCGTTTTTTTTATTATACTTCATTCCTTGTCTTTCTTTCCAACTCTATACACAGTATATCGAAACTTTTTATCCTACATTCTTCCTTTGCTTTCTGTTTATGTCGTCGTTTTGTCCATATTTCCTATACATTTCCATCCACAACTCGTCCTTTTACTTGCTTGGCCCACCTACCCGTGATTCTTCTTTAACTGCGCGTTTGTGCTGTAGCTGTACAAACATTTTTCTTCAGCGTTCCACTACTCTTGTCCTCAGCACAGAATCCTTCTCGTACATTAACATAGCCCCATACTTATTCTTTTATAAATCTCTCATCTTAACATTATTACAGACCTAAGCATTCTTTTTCTTACTTCGTATCCCCCTATCCCAGTCACTATTCCTTTATCCTCACTTATCGACATTGGTTCTCAAACCTTCTTCCAATATTCCGATCTCTCTGTTTCCTATCTACTCACTCTCTTTCTTCTTCAAACACCATTATACTAGAACTTCCAATCTCAACCTATAGTAAAATAATAACATCTTACTTTGCCACACTTGTACCATTTACTCTTGCCGTCCCTCGAACTTCGGTACCCTTACGCGATCAATGCCTTTCTTTACCATATTTCCGGTTGCTAGGGCACACACGCCATCGATGCCATCATATATGGAATATCCCACACATTCACATATACCTATATATATTTCCTACTTTCAGCTAACCCACAAAATATCTCCGAACGCTATTCAAGGCCTTCCTAATTCCTGAGCTGTGACGCACTCTTTGTCTCTTCATTGTGTTAATCTGCATCGTTCTACGTGTCTTCCTGAGGTTTCCAGTCGTCCCATATACTATAGTTTTACTTAGACTATTCTGGTTTTTCATTTGTCTTTTATGTCAGAATATGTAGAATTTCCTGGTAAACATCCCAGGGGGTCACCCATCCTAGGATTGCTCCCATCTGAGCACGCTTAACCTTGAAACTTTGCTGTAATCCGGTGCCTTAATGCTGATATTTTCGCGTCCACTTCCACACACGACCTTTATTACGTAATTTGAGACTAGTCAAGGCCTTACAGATCCCGAAGCACCCTTGTGACACGTCTTTCCTTCCACAATTACCATTTTACCCTTTTCGACCCTCAGTGTTTTCTTTTCACTTTCGTGTGTAACTACTTTTCATCCTAGGTTCCCAGATTCCTGATGGTAACAGATACACCTTCGCTGCCTTTACTTCATAAATGTCCAGATATAAGTCCGTTCGAATTTCCTACTCACCACTTTTGCATAACGATTTGTAACAAAATTACTTGTCAATTTTCTGAATCCCCCATCAGACCTCGTTTCTCTTATACCATCCCCCTGTACACAGCAAATATCAATAACGACTCACAGAACATACGGCTATATCACATCTTGGCCATCCCGAACTGCCAATTCCAGGTAGCAGGTCAAATACGTCAATACTTACCCCTGTGACTTTCCATGTCGCCACTTACCTTTTCCGTCGTATGTAAGGCTTATATAAGAAATTTCATTGCCTATGGCTTGGCTCTGTCGCATGATCTAGGACAGAAGGAAGGTCAACAATCCCTAAATGCCCCGTAGCCTCCCGTTTATAAATGTGGCCGGCTTCACACCATAAACAGGACTCTACTGGACACGACTTTGCAGACAACCCCACGGATAGACCTCTCTCTGATACCACTTTGTCACACCCTAACCTTATTAGGGTGTGATGGGCACCCGACCCCACATACGGAGCCGAGCGAACCCGCAGACTCTGATTTCATACATACTCTTTTCAATTTACAGATCAAATCACAGGAAGCATATAGTAAGACTTCCAATAGAAACAAAGAACAAACATTGTCTTAAGCGGCCACATGCATCAAACATATAAGACATATCGTATCAAATCCAGTAGGCAGGCGGAATGTACATCGCCTGAACATATACACATATACACATATACGAACATATAGGCCGTTTAGGCCATCATAGCAAACAGGGCCGCTTAGGACACAGATCTCAGACCAGACAGAACAGAATCTGTAGACATATAAAGCTGCTTACGAACTGACTCTCTGTACCCACGACTCTGTCTGCAAAGTCTCTAACAAAAATCAGAAAGCGCAACATATGTATACTCAGACTCGGCGACACTCCGGAGAAAGGTGGAGCTCGCCAGTTCCGCTGAAACCTCCTAGCCAAGTCTTCTGATCATCTGGGTGTACCTGCGTGGCATGAAACGCAGCCCCCGAAGAAAGGGGGTCAGTACGGAATATGTAAGGCAAGAAATACAGTAAACAGAATCATAATCAGAATCAAAAGTACAGAAGTATAACAGACGGAATCAGAATCAGACTCAAAAGTACAGAAGTATAACAGACGGGATCATAATCAGACTCAGATATACAGATCGTATGTACGATATACAAAATAGTAGAAATAGCTTACTGGAACACAGACCATGCATGCCAAGAACGGTATCCGGTCCTTTACAGGACCCGGGGAAAACGTGGTCGCCTCCCAGCCTTAGGCGCCACACACATCATACTCCATAAGATTTGCTCCTGTCTCCGACACACATCATAATATCTGAATGTACATATACATATAGGTGGTTCAGCGAACCAAACACATCATACTTCGTAACACATCATACTTCGGAATTCATTTACGGCGCCCGACCCTCAGGCGAGGAACTTGGGAACCGTACGCACGATACAAACCGGCCCGGGACTCGGCGAAGGAAGTCATGATATATGCACGAGCAGAGTAGTGAGAAACTAAATGCACATAACCAAGACTCAATGGATTAATCGAACGTACTATCAGAATATAGAGCCCACACAACAACAACAATCAAATTGCTAAATAAAATTAATTCATCATTTCAATCCAACACCACACATATATTCGGCCAACATGCAACACATCACACGGCCACATTACTACTTGCATGATTTTACGTTTTCCATCCATTTTTCTATACAACAACATATATAAACCATCCACAACACACAAAAGGAGATGAAACCTTACCTTTTCCTTCAACTTCCCACTTGGTTTAGGGTTGGCATATGACACCAACAAGCCTTCTACTTGTTTCAACACTCACTCCATGTTGTAGAGGACCTCCCATTAGGTAGGAAAAGTGGAAGAAATAATTTTTTTGATCACTACTTCAAGGGGCTAAATTTTTGCCCCTTTGGCCGTGACCTCTCTTTCTCCTCTCCCTTTTTTTTTTCTCCAAGTCTTTCTCTCCATTTTTCCTTGAATTAAAAGATGAACTCCCTTATATATATAGAGAGAGAGAGCTACTAGCATGTGAGGGGCACATGCCCTCCTCTACACCTTTCTAGATTTTTCTTTTCTTTTTCTTAAGTTTTTTTTTTTTCAAAATAAAAGATGACTTATTTTGTCATCTTTTCCCCTTATTCTTCTTCACATGGCCAATATGGCCCTTTCATGAATTTTCTTGAACTTTTGTAAAATTCCCATTTTACCCCTCGACTTTCCTCAATATTACCATTTTGCCCCTAGCCTTCCACATTATTTCCGTGGCCCATTTTGCGAATTCCACTTCTTACCCTTAACCTTTCTCAATATTTCCATATTGATAATAGTCAAAAAAATGTTTTTATAACAACTTGCACATTAAAACCATTTTTGAAAATGATCTCGCCCTTAACTTTCCACGACGACTTTGGAATTTCCAAACGTACAATATACGGGCTATAACATCCTCCCCCCCTTTAGAACATTCGTCCTCGGATGTTCAACTATCCTTATGGGGTGTCATGATACTTCAGGAGGGTTCGTTTGTAGTCATCCTCTGTCGACTATCCGGTGTGAGTTCTTTTACAAATATAACCGAGCACCGCTTCACGTTGCTGATTCATATAACTTCATAGCATATATTCTCATATTCCATACAATTAATGGTCTATGAACTATTATCCGGTGGCCTCTCTTATTTCTTTCTTTCTTTCAAAAATTCCCAGACCACCAATTGTCGCGATTCCCTTTTTAAGTTTAACATAATATGCTCTCCCCCCCTTTTTAAGGGGTTCCTCATACGTCACAATCTCCGAGTACTCTCGTTTTTTTTTATTATACTTCATTCCTTGTCTTTCTTTCCAACTCTATACACAGTATATCGAAACTTTTTATCCTACATTATTCCTTTGCTTTCTGTTTATGTCGTCGTTTTGTCCATATTTCCTATACATATCCATCCACAACTCGTCCTTTTACTTGCTTGGCCCACCTACCCGTGATTCTTCTTTAACTGCGCGTTTGTGCTGTAGCTGTACAAACATTTTTCTTCGGCGTTCCACTACTCTTGTCCTCAGCACAGAATCCTTCTCGTACATTAACATAGCCACATACTTATTCTTTTATAAATCTCTCATCTTAACATTATTACAGACCTAAGCATTCTTTTTCTTACTTCGTATCCCCCTATCCCAGTCACTATTCCTTTATCCTCACTTATCGACATTGGTTCTCAAACCTTCTTCCAATATTCCGATCTCTCTGTTTCCTATCTACTCACTCTCTTTCTTCTTCAAACACCATTATACTAGAACTTCCAATCTCAACCTATAGTAAAATAATAACATCTTACTTTGCCACACTTGTACCATTTACTCTTGCCGTCCCTCGAACTTCGGTACCCTTAAGCGATCAATGCCGTTCTTTACCATATTTCCAGTTGCTAGGGCATACACGCCATCGATGCCATCATATATGGAATATCCCACACATTCACATATACCTATATATATTTCCTACTTTCGACTAACCCACAAAATATCTCCGAACGCTATTCAAGCCCTTCCTAATTCCTGAGCTGTGACGCACTCTTTGTCTCTTCATTGTGTTAATCTGCATCGTTCTACGTGTCTTCCTGAGGTTTCCAGTCGTCCCATATACTATAGTTTTACTTAGACTATTCTTGTTTTTCATTTGTCTTTTATGTCAGAATATGTAGAATTTCCTTGTAAACATCCCAGGGGGTCACCCGTCCTAGGATTGCTCCCATCTGAGCACGCTTAACCTTGAAACTTTGCTGAAATCCGGTGCCTTAATGCTGATATTTTCGCGTCCACTTCCACACACGACCTTTATTACGTAATTTGAGACTAGTCAAGGCCTTACAGATCCCGAAGCACCCTTGTGACACGTCTTTCCTTCCACAATTACCATTTTACCCTTTTCGACCCTCAGTGTTTTCTTTTCACTTTCGTGTGTAACTACTTTTCATCCTAGGTTCCCAGATTCCTGATGGTAACAGATACACCTTCGCTACCTTTACTTCATAAATGTCCAGATATAAGTCCGTTCGAATTTCCTACTCACCACTTTTGCATAACGATTTGTAACAAAATTACTTGTCAATTTTCTGAATCCCCCATCAGACCTCGTTTCTCTTATACCATCCCCCTGTACACAGCAAATATAAATAACGACTCAGATCTCAGACCAGACAGAACAGAATCTGTAGACATATAAAGCTGCTTACGAACTGACTCTCTGTACCCACGACTCTGTCAGCAAAGTCTCTAACAAAAATCAGAAATCGCAACATATGTATACTCAGACTCGGCGACACTCCGGAGAAAGGTGGAGATCGCCTGTTCCGCTGAAACCTCCTAGCCAAGTCTTCTGATCATCTGGGTGTACCTGCGTGGCATGAAACGCAGCCCCCGAAGAAAGGGGGTCAGTACGGAATATGTAAGGCAAGAAATACAGTAAACAGAATCATAATCAGAATCAAAAGTACAGAAGTATAACAGACGGAATCAGAATCAGACTCAAAAGTACAGAAGTATAATAGACGGGATCATAATCAGACTCAGATATACAGATCGTATGTACGATATACAAAATAGTAGAAATAGCTTACTGGAACACAGACCATGCATGCCAAGAACGGTATCCGGTCCTTTACAGGACCCGGGGAAAACGTGGTCGCCTCCCAGCCTTAGGCGCCACACACATCATACTCCAGAAGATTTGCTCCTGTCTCCGACACACATCATAATATCCGAATGTACATATACATATAGGCGGTTCAGCGAACCAAACACATCATACTTCGTAACACATCATACTTCGGAATTCATTTACGGCGCCCGGCCCTCAGGCGAGGAACTTGGGAACCGTACGCACGATACAAACCGGCCCGGGACTCGGCGAAGGAAGTCATGACATATGCACGAGCAGAGTAGTGAGAAACTAAATGCACATAACCAAGACTCAATGGATTAATCGAACGTACTATCAGAATATCCGTAACATATAACTCATAACAGAAAACTTATGTCAGAATACTTTTATCAGAATATTTCTATCAGAGTACTTATATCGGAACACTTTTGTGAGAATACTTATATCAAAGTTAGGAATACTCATATCAGATTACTCGTATCGGAGTACTTGTATCGGAATACTCAAATCAGAATACATAGTCCAAAATACTTGTATCAGAATTTCTCATATCAGAACGCTCGTGTCCAATACTTACATCAGAATATTTATATCAGAATATTTATATCAACATACCTAGACCAGAATGCTTATATCAGAATGCTTAAATCAGAATTCGCCTATCAGAATTATTAGATACTTAAATTAGGGAGGACAAACGAATCATAAGCAGACTCGGAATCACAGAATGGAATAACCCCAAGGTACATATCAATATCATACCTTACTTGGCTCTAGGACATGCCAAAAGAAAGAAAGGGTAAGCCTCACATACCTGTGCCAGGATCAACTAGTTATGCTTATTTGTCCAAACTCGTTAATCTACATACAAAAGAATTCATATAATCATTAAATCCATTGCTATTCACTGGTCTCAACTTTTCAAATAAATTCACTTATTTTCTGCCGGAATTTTGGCAGCATCTCCCCTGTAAATATACCAACCCCGAGAATACGGCTCGACTCCAAATCAACAACAACAAACCCGAGAATTCAACTCGACCAAACCAACAACAATACTAGCAATTATTCTAGCAACACTTCAATAATCAATTCAATTCAATTCAATTCAATTCAATAACTTTCAAAACGATTCAATCAACATACTACTCCATCCAACACCTTCCAAATTCCAACAAAAACAATAACAACTTAATTCCTTCTTTCAAATTTAATCACAACAACCCAACTTGCAATCTTCCAAACTCAACAAAAACAATGGCAACACATATCTTTCTTCCAAATTTATAAACTACATCAACATCCCACACATTGATAACATTAACCACAATATCACAAGAACTATATGGAAATTACATTATCTTCTCCAACAACCTACAAACAATTCCCACTTCAATTTAAATCCTTAAACCTTCATTTTCATCATAGAGCCCACACAACAACAACAATCAAATTGCTAAATAAAATTAATTCATCATTTCAATCCAACACCACACATATATTCGGCCAACATGCAACACATCACACGGCCACATTACTACTTGCATGATTTTACGTTTTCCATCCATTTTTCTATAGAACAACATATATAAACCATCCACAACACACAAAAGGAGATGAAACCTTACCTTTTCCTTCAACTTCCCACTTGGTTTAGGGTTGGCATATGACACCAACAAGCCTTCTACTTGCTTCAATACTCACTCCATGTTGTAGAGGACCTCCCATTAGGTAGGAAAAGTGGAAGAAATAATTTTTTTGATCACTACTTCAAGGGGCTAAATTTTTGCCCCTTTGGCCATGACCTCTCTTTCTCTCCATTTTTCCTTGAATTAAAAGATGAACTCCCTTATATATATATAGAGAGAGAGCTACTAGCATGTGAGGGGCACATGCCCTCCTCTACACTTTTCTAGATTTTTCTTTTCTTTTTCTTAAGTTTTTTTTTTCAAAATAAAAGATGACTTATTTTGTCATCTTTTCCCCTTATTCTTCTTCACATGGCCAATATGGCCCTTTCATGAATTTTCTTGAACTTTTGTAAAATTCCCATTTTACCCCTCGACTTTCCTAAATATTACCATTTTGCCCCTAGCCTTCCACATTATTTCCGTGGCCCATTTTGCGAATTCCACTTCTTACCCTTAACCTTTCTCAATATTTCCATACTGATAATAGTCATAAAAAAATTTTTTATAACAAGTTGCACATTAAAACCATTTTTGAAAATGGTCTCGCCCTTAACTTTCCACGACGACTTTGGAATTTCCAAACGTACAATATACGGGCTATAACAGCGGGGTCCTGTCCCGCCTATTTGATATGACATACTCTCTTTAGAGGCTCGTCGACATGTGTATATGGTTAGATGTGTTTGGCCTTGTCGGCCTATATTTTGGATATCATTTTGTTAGCCTCGTCGACTTATGTACATCTATATAGGCATTGTTATTGATGATGATATATATGTATTATTTCCCAATGAAATTAGTATGAATAATGGATGGAAAGTCTGATTTAGCTAAGTGGCTCACCTAGATGTAAATGTGAAAGTATGATAAAAGGTGCCCGGGTGGGTTAGCACTAGTTTCCCGTCGCGGCCCTCTGGTTGGGTCGTGACATATAACGAGCATCGCTAGAGGTATACCTAGCTCTCTCTCATTTCATAACTCGTCCATACTATGTTATTTCATATGCTTTCATTATGCTATTGATTATGCTTTATATAATCAGTACATTATCCGTACTGACGTCCCTTTGCCCATGCCACACAGCCCCACATTGCTTTGCAGGAAAGTTGTCTAGGAGTTTGACTATAGGATGTTCTAGGCTATTAGCTGGATTGGTAGACTCCATTCGGTTTGGAGTGATACCGCATCGAATTATGTTCTCATGAGCTGAGTCACGCACATTATGGGTATTATGGGGTCCTGTCCCAACTTAGGTTTTGATATCAAATCTTATGTTAGAGACTTTCGCCGACAGAGTCATGTATACAGTACATTAGCCTTGTAAGCAGCTATGCAAGCCGATGTAGCATTATGCATTTCTTTACGGATTCATATTATTACAGCTTTTTACTTGAGTTACGAAAGATGAAAAGAATGTTTTGAAAGGCCTTCATTTTGCACATCATTTCACGATTAATAGTCCAGTAAGACTATGAGTTTAAAGAGAACTAGCGGGTTCGCTCGGCTCTAAGTGAGGGTCGGGTGCCCATCATGCCCTATCAGAATTAGGGTGTGACAAAGTTGTCACGACCCAGCCCCGTGGGCCGCGACTGGCACCCTACTTGGGCACCCAGACCCATCTATCGAATGCATTCAAATATATAGCAGAAGCCGACAAGGCTATATTCCAAATTCAGACAATTTCCAGAAATATTTCGGCAGAGTTTCCTTTGTTTTTCGGACTATCAAGAATAACCTTGTACACATCAAACACCAACAAAGGCCACACAGGGCTAACAAAGCAATGTACAAACATATGCGGACCGGCCGCCTCGGCGTATGGGATCGCCCAAACAACATATACACATAAACATACAGAAAGACCATAACCCACAGACATGTCCACAGACCGACAGAATCATATGACGGGACTGGGCCCCGCCGTACCCAAATAGTCAGATATACAAAAATATATACATGGCAAAAGATATATATACCGAAAGTGGACTCCGAATCAAAGGGAGTACTCCAAAATAGCAGAAGTGGAGCCTACAGTGGTGGATCACCGACGTCTGTACCTGCGGGCATGAAACGCAGCCCCCGAGGAAAGGGGGTCAGTACGAAAGATGTACTGAGTATGTAAAGCATGGAGTACAGAAATATAGGCCACAACTGAAAGCGAACAGGATACAAAAGAGAGAAATGCCGAACGGTATATCAAAATGTGTATCAAAATCATATATACATAATGCAAACGAAATCATGCAAAGCTCAGGAACGTGGTCACCACTCCGACGCTGGTGCCACACACAGCATAACACCAGAAGGTTCAAATCCCCGTACATCCCCGAACACACATATCATCATACATATCACCAGCTATATCACAGCATAACTCCTAACCGAACCCGGCCCTATGGCGAGGTCTCGGGAACCGTAACACAGCATACGACCGAATTTATCATAGTGCGCACGAATCATAACCGGCCCGGGAACCGGTGAACGAAGACATAGTACAGCACGAGCGTAGTCGTGAGCAAACAATGCAATTTGTATATCAAAATAGCCTTTCAAAACTTGAGTACTCCATAAGTCATTTCATTAACCAAAGTAGTCGGATAATTAGTTAGTACGGAAGTTTATTTCACAAAAATGTTTCCAAAGTGGTACGTATGGCTCACAACATAGCTTAGTATATCATAATAATCAAAACATTATTTCATAGAGGACAATTTCAAAATCGAAGATTCTTTATCGAAACTTATCCAAAAAGAGAGCCTAATAGAACGAATAAGGCATCTCGGGTTAGCGGGCCAACCTCGGGTCAAGTCGAGGTGGCGAACATGATTTACGGACATTTGGGGTCTATGGGATCATACATAAAGGTTTCGAAGTAATCCGATTGCATTTACATAAGTTTCGGACGCTTACTTGCTTTCTAGCCAAAATAGGGTCATTAGGCTTCAGTTGAATTGAGTGAATAGTAGCCATTTTATAGATCGGATTTTGAGGAGCAGAATTGCTCCCGGGGTTCCGATATCAACCTAACATACTAAGACATGCCAAAAGAAGAAGTGGGGAGCTTTACATACCTTATAAGCGTCTTATGCTCACCCCAAACTCAGATCCTGTTTCGTCCAGAATCTGCAAATGGTCAAGGTTATCAATTAGAGATTTCAAAGCTTAAGATTACATTTAACCCCATATTTGTCTACCAAAATTTCGGCAGCACTTCCCCTATATATGTAACACCCCCGAGACTTAGCTCGGTTCAATATACATCAACACAACAACCCAAACATCACAAACATCATAAATCATAGCTAAATCACCTTAACTTCAATATTCTTCCTTACTATATAAGTTGACAACTTTCATTCAAACTTCACAATACCAAACTAATGCCCACATTATTGTATTCATTCACCCATTCAAGGTTATTCAAACACATTCCAATTATGTTCCAAACAATATACATAAGTTCTAGGAGTTCGTCACTTTCCATATTTCATCCGAAATGTCAACAATTACGACGAACCTACTAACTCGGATTGTTTCATTCCAAATTCGTTAGCAACAACCATAATTCACATTTAAAGTCTTAATATCATAATTATACAAGGATATACACGAATATACCAAAGTCATATACATTCCCATAATAATCCGCCACCATTTTCAATACCAATTCACTTCGTTAAACATTCGTTTACGTTATAAATGCCACAACGACACAACTAATCAACTAAACAAATCAAATTCACCTTTGCCTTCTACTCCTTATAGCTCACGGCCACAACACCGCACACACACACAACCACGGTTTCATACGTACATCAAAACTACGAGGTGCTCGTCTATTCTCAATCCTTATCATATTCATACAAATTCCATAACATTTAAGGGGCAAAATTCTTACCTTTATCTTGAAAATCTGACTTGCCGCAAACGTGATTCTTCCGCCAAACTAATTGTATCCCGTTGAAGAGCGCCTTGAGTGAACTACAAATATGGGAAGAACAAGATTTTTGGAACCAAGACAAAGGCTAGAGAATTAATTTTTTTTTTCCTTGGAAAATGGGGGTTCGGCTGAATGGGGCTTATAAGCTCAAAGTGGAGTTGTTGATTTTTTTTTTTGATAAGTCTAAAGTGAAGCCTTGATATATATCCAAATGGCTGGTCACATGTATATCACATGACCATTAAAATGGGTTGGGCCTTGGCCTCTTGGCCGGCCACCCCAAAGACTTGGGCCTCAATTTTTTTTTTGTTCAAATTTTTCTTGGCCCAATTCGTTAAAGTCTCGTTTTGTAATTCCCGAAATCCCAATTTTGCCCTTGGACATCCTCCATATTTCACACCAACATTTTTCATAAACAACCTAGGCATATTAACAAAAATCAAAATATTGCCTTATAACATACAAGTTCTAATTATTTCCAAGACTTTCCAATTATGCGAAATTACGGGATATAACATTCTCCCCCCCTTTAGAACATTCACCCCCGAATGTTAAATTAGTCTTATAAAGTCTTATGAGCATAGCGGGGGAGTCCCTCTCTTGTAAGTTGTACACATAATTCATCCATCGATTAATACAACAAGTTTAAAAAAAAAAGTTTAGATTACCTGTGGGCGTAGGAAACAAGTGGGGATATTTCCTCCTCCGACTCCCAGGTCATCTCTTCCCGGTTGTTATTGTGCCATAGGACTTTAACAGAAGGCACTTCCTTAGTGCGTAGTCTCCTGACCTGCCGATCCAGAATAGTTATAGGCGGCTCTTAATAAGACAACTGCTCCGTTACCTGAATGTCATTTACAGGGAATATTCTGGAAGGATCACCAATACATTTTCGCAGCATGGACACATGAAATACCGGGTGCACTGCCTCCAAATCGGATGGTAAGTCTAGCTCATAGGCGACCTCGCCTATCTTCCGAATGATCTGATACGGCCCAATATATCGCGGACTAAGCTTACCCTTTTTACCGAATCTCATAACACCCTTCATAGGCGACACCTTCAAAAATACCCAGTCGCCAATCTGAAACTCTAATGGTTGACGTCGTCTGTCTGCATATGCCTTTTGTCGACTCTGTGCAGCCAACAATCGCTCCCGAATAAGTTTCACTTTATCTACTGCTTCCTGGATCACATCTGGCCCAATTAATTTAGTTTCGCCCACATCGAACCAACCAATAGGAGATCTGCATTTTCTACCATAAAGGGCTTCGTACGGTGCCATCTGAATGCTGGAGTGATAACTATTATTATAGGCAAATTCAATAAGTGGCAAGTGATCATCCCAGCTGCCCCTGAAATCAATAACGCAGGCCCGCAACATATCTTCCAGTGTCTGAATAGTGCGCTCGGCCTGCCCGTCGGACTGAGGATGAAAAGCTGTGTTGAGGCTCACCTGAGTCCCTAATTCCTCCTGAAATGACCTCCAAAAATTTGCCGTAAACTGGGCACCTCGGTCAGTAATAATAGATACAGGGACTCCGTGAAGTCTAACTATCTCTCTGATATACAATCTAGCATAATCCACAGCCGAATAAGTAGTCCGGACCGGAAGAAAATGGGCTGATTTCGTCAATCGGTCAACAATAACCCAAATAGAATCGTACCTGCATGGAGTGCGCGGTAACCCAACAACGAAATCCATATTAATCATCTCCCATTTCCAGGCTGGAATTTCCATCTCCTGTAATAACCCATCGGGCTTCTGATGTTCAATTTTAACTTGCTGACAATTTGGGCACTGACTAACGAACTCTGCAATATCTTTCTTCATACCGTCCCACCAATACAAACTTCTGAGATCATGATACATTTTAGTGGAACCAGGATGAACAGAATACCGCGCATTATGCGCCTCGCCCGATGCTACAAACTTCCGGATGTTGCAGGCTTACGGCGACAAATCATGGGCGAGGCGACCCTTCAGGTGAAATTTCAAACGGAGTCTTGTCTTTATTAAGGGCCACATCTCTGTACTGAACCAGGATAGGATCTTCAAACTAACGCTGCTTTACCTCTGCTATAATAGATGATTCAGCAACTACACGAACAAAAATCCCAGAATCTCCAGAGTCTGCCAAACGAACTCCAAGGCTGGCCAACTGATGAATTTCTCGAACTAAGTCTTTCTTACCAGATGCTACATCAGCTAAACTGCCCATGGACTTGCAGCTAAGTGCATCCGCTACCACATTGGCTTTCCCAGGATGGTACAGAATATCAACGTCATAGTCTTTCAATAATTCAAGCCATCTTCTCTGCCGCAAATTCAATTCTTTCTGCTTAAAAATATACTGGAGACTCTTATGGTCCGTATAAATATCAACATGGACCCCATATAAATAATGCCGCCAAATCTTCAAAGCATGAATCACCGCGGCTAACTCAAGATCATGAGTGGGATAATTCTTCTCGTGCGGTCTGAGCTGCCGCGAAGCATAGGCTATGACTCGACCGTGCTGCATCAACACGCAACCTATCCCAATACCATAGGCATCACAGAAGACAACATACCCGTCTGATCCTTCTAGAAGAGCTAACACTGGGGCTGTAATTAATTTTTCTTTCAACAGCTGGAAACTGCGCTCGCAGACATCGGTCCACCGAAATTTCGCTGCTTTCTGAGTAAGCTTCGTCAGTGGTGCCGCAATAGAAGAAACATTTTCTACCAACCTGCGATAATATCCGGCTAACCCTAGAAAACTGCGCACCTCTGTCGGTGTAGTAGGCCTGGGCCAATTCTGTACAACTTCAATTTTGTTTGTATCGACCCGAATACCATCTGCTCCGACAACATGCCCCAAGAATGCCACAGAAGTTAACCAGAATTCACATTTGGAAAATTTAGCATATAATGTTTGCTGCCGAAGGGTGCCAAGTACTGTCCTCAAATGATCCGAATCCTCCTCGGCTGATCGCGAGTAAATCAGAATATCGTCAATGAACACAATAACAAACATATCCAAGAAAGGCCGAAATACCCGATTCATGAGATCCATAAATATCGCTGGGGCATTAGTCAACCCGAAAGACATAACTCTGAATTCATAATGCCCGTACCGGGTCCTGAAAGCAGTCTTTGGGATATCAGATTCTCGCACTCGCACCTGATGATAACCTGAGCGCAGATCCACCTTTGAAAAGTATTTAGCACCCTGCAACTGATCAAACAAATCATCAATCCGGGGGAGGGGATATTTATTCTTTATAGTCACCTTATTTAATTGTCGATAATCAATACACATGCGCAGTGACCCGTCTTTATTTCTTACAAATAATACCGGCGCTCCCCAGGGTGATGTGCTGGGTCTGATAAAGCCTTTATCTAACAGATCTTTCAGCTGCTCTTTCAATTCCTTCAATTCAGCCGGTGCCATTCTGTACGGAGGAATAGATATAGGTTGCGTATCCGGCAACAAGTCTATAGTAAAATCTATCTCCCGTTCAGGAGGAAGACCCGAATGCTCATCAGGAAATACATCTGGGAATTCATTTACGACCGGAACAGACTGAATAGTAGGTGTCTCAGCTGTAGTGTCGTGCACACGAACCAAGTGATTGATATAACCTTTCTGAATCATCTTCTTAGCCTTGAGGTACGAAATAAACTTACCCCTCGGAGATGCTGTAGACCCGAACCACTCTATAACTGGTTCCCCTGAAAACTGAAAACGGACTACCTTTTTCTGGCAGTCAACATTAGGATAACAAGAAGCTAACCAGTCCATACCCATAATAACATCGAATTCCAGCATATCTAATTCTATCAAATCAGCCTTAGTGCAACGATCATATATATTCACAGAACAATCCCTATATACCTGCCTGGCTATAATACAGTCCCCGACCGGTGTAGCTACCTCAAATGGCTCTATAGGCTCAGACACTATCCCAATTTTACTAGCAACGAGCGGGGAAATATATGACAAAGTAGAACCAGGATCAATCAGTGCATATACAGATCTGGAGAAAACCAATAATGTACCTGTGACGACATTCGGCAAAGCCTCCTGATCCTGGCGGCTGGCCAATGCGTATATGCGCTTCGAGGGACCGCTAGAACCTGAAGCACTGCCGCGACCTCGACCGCGTCCCGCCGGTGCTGGCATACCTCGCCCTGCAGGGCGCGCCACTGATGGAGCAGATGATGAACCAGCGGCTGATCTCGTCGGCTGAGCTACACTACCTGAACCGCTCGCCAATGGACAATCTCGCATAAGATGACCCTGACCACCGCATGAAAAACAGGCTCCAGCAAGTCGATAACACTCTCCCGGGTGCGATTTCCCGCAATGGGAACAACGGGGCCTGGGTGGTCTGGACTGGCTGGGACCTCTAGCTATCTATGACCCTGATGCTCTGGAGCTCTGACCGGCCCCAGACTGTCCTGCACTGTCAAATATCCTACCGGCTGGCTGTGTACCCCGGCCTGACGGAGGAGGATGTCTGCCTGACTACTGCTGCTGAGGCTGTCCGCCTCGAGAATCTCCAGAATAACCTGCGGATCTGGCCCTCTTGGGCGGCCTCCTATCCCGATCTCTGCTGGAATAATCAGCTCTATCTCGGTCCTCCATACCCAGGGCATAAGCCTGTAGTCGGGCAATATCCATGTGTGCCTGCAATGCCACCGCCATACAGCCATCAATAAAATAGCGGTCTAACCCCATCACGTATCTGTGCATCCGATCGGCCATATCTGCTACTATGGCAGGTGCATACCGGGCCAAAGAATCAAACTCCATATTATACTCACGGACGCTCCGACCCCTCTGCTGCAGATGCAAAAATCGGTCAACCCGCGCCCGCCGTAACTCTGGGGGCAAAAAGTGTTGAGTGAAAGCAGTCACGAACTCGTCCCAAGCAGATGGGGTAGCACCCTCACCCCTGGATAGCTCCCAGGACTCATACCAGTGAGCAGCAACATCCCGCAGTCTATGCGAAGCCAACTCAACAGACTCAGTCTCTGAAGCCCTGACCAAGTCTAGTGAGCGCCGCATCCCCCGAATAAAGTCATGGGGGTCCTCATCGGGCTTAGACCCGAAAAACTCTGGAGGGCCACACGATAGGAACTCTCAAACTCTCAGGCTATCACGCCTGTCATCATCATCATCATCTCTCCGCCCGCGTCTGCGAGCCTGCCCTGCTACCAATGTGGTCAAAAATTGTACAGCCTCCCTCAGGGTCCTGTCCTCCGCCCCTGGCTGCGGAGCTGGAGTCTCAGGAGCGGGTACTCGGGCCTCTGGAGCTGCTGATGGACCTGCTCCAGGCTGTACCAATGGTGGTGTAGCGGACCCCTCTGAGTGGGGCACGACTTCAGGCAAATAATAAACACGAGCCCGGGTAACTCGTTGTGCCTGACTAGTGCCTGCCATCCTTGCCTTGCCCTTCTGGGCCGCCGTTGCCTTCTTCGGAGGCATCACTGCAAACACAATAACGAATCAGATCAAAATCATCCTAATAGCACAGCTCTATCCCAAGATCTAAGATTCCAAAGAAAGGTAACACCCTAAATGCCCTGTAGCCTCCTGTTTATAGATGTGGTGCACAACACACTGATAAACAAGACTCTACGAGACACGGCCTGTAGACATTCCAAGGAAAAACTGCTCTGATACCACTTTTGTCACGACCCAGCCCCGTGGGCCGCGACTGGCACCCTACTTGGGCACCCAGACCCATCTATCGAATGCATTCAAATATATAGCAGAAGCCGACAAGGCTATATTCCAAATTCAGATAATTTCCAGAAAAATTTTGGTAGAGTTTCCTTTGTTTTTCGGACTATCCAGAATAACCCTGTACACAGCAAACACCAACAAAAGCCACACAGGGCTAACAAAGCAATGTACAAACATATGCGGACCGGCCGCCTCGGCGTATGGGATCGCCCAAACAACATATACATATAACCATACAGAAAAACCATAACCCACAGACCTCTAAACAGACCGACAGAATCATATGACGGGACAGGGCCCCGCCGTACCCAAATAGTCAGATATACAAAAATATATACATGGCAAAAGATATATATACCGAAAGTGGACTCCGAATCAAAGGGAGTACTCCAAAATAGCAGAAGTGGAGCCTACAGTGGTGGATCACCGGCGTCTGTACCTGCGGGCATGAAACGCAGCCGCCGAGGAAAGGGGGTCAGTACGAAAGATGTACTGAGTATGTAAAGCATGGAGTACAGAAATATAGGCCACAACTGAAAGCGAACAGGATACAAAAGAGAGAAATGCCGAACGGTATATCAAAATGTGTATCAAAATCATATATACATAATGCAAACGAAATCATGCAAAGCTCAGGAACGTGGTCACCGCTCCGACGCTGGTGCCACACACAGCATAACACCAGAAGGTTCAAATCCTCGTACATCCCTGAACACACATATCATCATACATATACCAGCCATATCACAGCATAACTCCTAACGGAATCCGGCCCTATGGCGAGGTCTCGGGAACCGTAACACAACATACGACCGAATTTATCATAGTGCGCACAATCATAACCGGCCTGGGAACCGGTGAACGAAGTAATAGTAAGGCACAAGCGGATTCGTGACCAAACAATGCAATTTGTATATCAAAATAGGCTTTCAAAACTTGAGTACTCCATAAGTCATTTCATTAACCAAAGTAGTCGGATAATTAGTTAGTACGGAAGTTTATTTCACAAAAATGTTTCCAAAGTGGTACGTATGGCTCACAACATAGCTTAGTATATCATAATAATCAAAACATTATTTCATAGAGGACAATTTCAAAATCGAAGATTCTTTATCGACGCTTATCCAAAAAGAGAGCCTAATAGAACGAATAAGGCATCTCGGGTTAGCGGGCCCACCTCGGGTCATGTCGAGGTGGCGAACATGATTTACGGACATTTGGGGTCTATGGAATCATACATAAAGGTTTCGAAGTAATCCGATTGCATTTACATAAGTTTCGGACGCTTACTTGCTATCTAGCCGAAATAGGGTCATTAGGCTTCAGTTGAATTGAGTGAATAGTAGCCATTTTATAGATCGGATTTTGAGGAGCAGAATTGCTCCCGGGGTTCCGATATCAACTTAACATACTAAGACATGCCAAAAGAAGAAGTGGGGAGCTTTACATACCTTATAAGCGTCTTATGCTCACCCCAAACTCAGATCCTGTTTCGTCCAGAATCTGCAAATGGTCAAGGTTACCAATTAGAGATTTCAAAGCTTAAGATTACATTTAACCCCATATTTGTCTACCGAAATTTCGGCAGCACTTCCCCTATATATGTAACACCCCCGAGACTTAGCTCGGTTCAATATACATCAACACAACAACCCAAACATCACAAACATCATAAATCATAGCTAAATCACCTTAACTTCAATATTCTTCCTTACTATATAAGTTGACAACTTTCATTCAAACTTCACAATACCAAACTAATGCCCACATTATTGTATTCATTCACCCATTCAAGGTTATTCAAACACATTCCAATTATGGTCCAAACAATATACATAAGTTCTAGGAGTTCGTCACTTTCCATATTTCATCCGAAATGTCAACAATTATGACGAACCTACTAACTCGGATTGTTTCATTCCAAATTAGTTAACAACAACCATAATTCACATTTAAAGTCTTAATATCATAATTATACAAGGATATACACGAATATACAAAAGTCATATACATTCCCATAATAATCCGCCACCATTTTCAATACCAATTCACTTCGTTAAACATTCGTTTACGTTATAAATGCCACAACGGCACAACTAATCAACTAAACAAATCAAATTCACCTTTGCCTTCTACTCCTTATAGCTCACGGCCACAACACCACACACACACACAACCACGGTTTCATAGATACATCAAAACTATGAGGTGCTTGTCTATTCTCAATCCTTATCATATTCATACAAATTCCATAACATTTAAGGGGAAAAAGTCTTACCTTTTTCTTGAAAATCCGACTTGCCACAAACGTGATTCTTCCGCCAAACTAATTGTATCCCGTTGAAGAGCGCCTTGAGTGCACCACAAATATGGGAAGAACAATATTTTTGGAACCAAGACAAAGGCTAGAGAATTAAAAATTTTTTTCCTTGGAAAATGGGGGGTTCGGCCGAATGGGGCTTATAAGCTCAAAGTGGAGTTGTTGATTTTTTTGTTTTTGATAAGTCTAAAGTGAAGGCTTGATATATATCCAAATGGGTGGTCACATGTATATCACATGACCATTAAAAATGGGTTGGGCCTTGGCCTCTTGGCCGGCCACCCCAAAGACTTGGGCCTCAATTTTTTTTTTGTTCAAATTTTTCTTGGCCCAATTCGTTAAAGTCTCGTTTTGTAATTCCCGAAACTAATTCCCGAAATCCCAATTTTGCCCTTGGACATCCTCCATATTTCACACCAACATTTTTCATAAACAACCTAGGCATATTAACAAAAATCAAAATATTGCCTTATAACATACAAGTTCTAATTATTTCCAAGACTTTCCAATTATGCGAAATTACGGGATATAACAAAAGTGGTATCAGAGCAGTTCGTCCTCGAGGTTGTCTGCAAAGTTTTTTCTAGTAGAGTCTTGTTAATGGTGTGTTGCACGCCACATCTATAAATAGGAGGCTACAGGGCATTTTGGATGGTTACTCTTATTTCATATCTAAGATCGTGCGATAGAGCCAAGTCATAGGAAATGAGGTTCCTTATACTAATCCTTGATTTCAGCAGAAGAACAGTATCGATAGAAGGAATTGATGGATGATACTGAAAGTTACAGAGGTAAGTCACTTCGTTGAGGCTATGTTATCAAAATATATGTTTATATGATAATGAATTGATTGTCATAGAGGTAAATCAGTGCTCGTACAACAGAGGAATTGATTAAATGCATCTTTTGATAATAAGTTCAATTAAAAGTTGTGAACTAAACAAATTGAATGACTCAGTACAAAGGTAAGCCACGACACGAAAGGATATTTGTTGGGTAAGGTAAGAATATTGAGGTATGATTGAAATGCAAAGCTGAAGGATGGAAGGGAAAGTAAATAGAAAGGCATAATATGGTAGATCACTAAAGGATCAAGTACATCTCGAGGTGTGATATATGAGGTAAGTTTCGACATCCTTGTATTTTACTTGAAATTGGGAGCCCTGTGTGGCTGAGATATGTTGTGCACACACATACTAGCCTTGTGAGGCGTTGTTGGTATTTGTTGCATGTAGGTTTTGGATAGTAAGAAATATAGAGGAAACTCTGCAGAAATTTTCCTAGAATTTAAAGGAGATAGGATGTAAGCTTGTAATATGTCCTAACGGGAAAAAGGTGTTGGGTAAAAAGAAGTGGAAGGATGGGATTAAGTTAGGAGTATCGTGGACAACTACAAGAGATGAGTTAAATGTTGTTGAATTGATAGTAACGGTAATTATAAGATCAACATTGATGTAGTATAGAGATATACTAGTGTAAATTAGGGAGACTGGTAGTACTAAAACATGACATAGAAAGAGAAAAGGTAACACCAATAGAGTGTTATACGGGAGTATTAATTGGATGGATAAGCACAAGTAAGATACCATAAGTTTATTAGCAAAATAGAGTAACAACATGATTAAGACAGGGATATGAAGTACGAAGGGTTATAACGAATGTGGATACCTGGATAAGACAACTTATGAGGTGAGTATAATAGAGCTGATTAGAAAGAATAGCAGGTTAAGTACGCCTACTCCACGAGGTTTATTCCATTTTATACGTAGGCTTGCGAACGAGATTAAGAAGTGGCACTCTATAGAGATGGTTATGATCAGGATATAATGAGGACATAGCAAGAACTGTGATACAAAGTAACTAAAGTATAGCGAAGAAACGACTGAAGATGCGACATGTTCTATAAGAATAACGAAAGAATGCAAGTGTGAAATCAATTAGCGAGCCATGGGGAAGTAGATAAGAAAGCTTATAAGACCCTGTTAAAGGAAGAATCCATTATAGAGAGGTCGTAATGACAAAAAGGAGAAGGTCAACTTGAAAAAGAAATCAGAGAAAAGTGTTATGGTAAAGTAGTAGCAGTTCGTGATTTGTGTAATCGAGAGCAAAAGTGATATCTTTGGCTGGATGTAAAAGACCAAGACTATGAGAAGCTGAATAATGAAATAGAACGATTGTTAGGGAGAGGATCATCATAATAAGGATGAGAGGGGATGATTAGAATGAACATAATAAGTTATGGGAGCGAAGAATTGATTGTATCGAAGTAACATATTCTAAAGGACAAAGTGGTGTTGAGTTAAGAATAGGGTTCATTGTGTGAGGAATAAAGGATTGATTATTGAATGGGAGGTAATAAGATAAATTGAGGAGGAAAGAATGTAAAGGAATAAGTATGGGTATAGAAAGAAAAGGAAATATGTGAATTATGCGTGATTAAGAAGTAGTCGTATTATGAGAAAAGGAAAATACATCTCCTACGAATATTCTATACCAAGACAGAACGAGTAAAGTATATATAAGTGAATAAGTTGGAAAAAAAAGGGTGACCATGAGTTAAGAGTTTACCGTATTACGATAAAGTGATAAAGCCAGGAGATCATCAACGACAAATACGATATGATCATGATTTGTTTTGAAATCAATGTCGAGTACAACACGAGGGTAGAACAGTATGAGGCATAAGGTATTAGTTCCTCCTGAGACATAGATCCTTCAAAACGAAGATGGCAGGTTTAAGAGAAGGATGACGCTATAAGTGAACTCTAAGTATTGAAGAATGGGATAAGTGACATTACATAGATGGTATGGATAGCTAGATATACTACTACTTCGAGTATCCCTATGGGACAGAAGTTATTACTTGGAGCAGACGTAGACATTGACTCATAACTAACGGTTGAGCTAAGCAAAACACATCCTTGTTCGGATTGCGATGTCGGTTGTATTACTTGATTACAAAAACTGTGAGATGAGTATGTTAATATTTCACACATGAATTACCGTGGCTATAAAGTATGGGAAATGACATGAATATGAGGCGGTATAACGAGGGAATTGACGAAAAAGGATATATGAATTCAAGATTGAAAGTGAGGAAACGGATTATATAATGGTAGAAGTAAGACCCTTAAAGGGGGGAAGCGAGTGAGGAAAATACCAGTATATAGATTGAAACGATGAATCTTAAGATGTGATAGATGTAGATTCTAAAACGAAAAGTGAGAGTTATGCGGAAAGGAGTCTAATAGCTAGTGAATAAATGAACAAGAATTGAGCGGGTATCTGAGCAAGAAAAAGCACTGATTAGATAGTGCGTGCTAGAGGACTAAAATGATGGCTCCCAAAAGAGGTTCAAGATGAAACTTTGTTGCCCCAGATATGCAATGCAATACTTTACTTTTAATTCTTTGGTTGTGTATGGCCATACTGTGGGTTGTGATGTTGTAGCCCTGAGTGGCAGTGTATTTTAGACCATTGTGACAGGATGGTAGGGTTATATTATAGGGGAAACTCTGGCGAAATATTCGTAGAATCCCCGATAGCTTGACATTCGAGGACGAATGTTTTTAAAGGGGGGAAGAATGTTACACCTCGAAAAAAATTTCGTTGATGCACAGTGGATAAACTAATGAATAGCACGAAGTATACGA
Organism: Lycium barbarum; assembly: GCF_019175385.1. Lineage (NCBI taxonomy): Eukaryota > Viridiplantae > Streptophyta > Magnoliopsida > Solanales > Solanaceae > Lycium > Lycium barbarum. The sequence goes on along the minus strand of NC_083339.1, from coordinate 84,253,775 downwards.
TGTTTCAATAAGTAAGAAATAGCATTTGATAATCCTAATTGAGATTTCAAAGACATTGAGGTAAGAGAAGAGGGGTTCCACGAAAAGTAAGGTATACGTTATGTGACGGATAAGATTTACGAGTATCAAATTAATGATGACTTAATGATGTCTTGGAGAAGGGTTATAATGTCCCTTAGATTGATAATGAGGTGTTAAACAAGTGTTAAGAAGGTTCCATAAGGATTGTAGATCGAACGAGTCGACGAGAAAGAGTTCGGAAAAATTGGGCATTATACGGCCCAACATACTGGCCGTATAGAACATACTGGCCTTATGTTAGGCCGTATGTTTTGCCCAGAATGGTACCTCCACTGGAACAAATCTACATCCAGACATACGACCAGTATAAAAGATACAGACCGTATGTTGGTCCGTAGAACTGAGTCGGGACAGCTTTAAAATTATATAAGGACTTAAACCTCATTCCATTTATTTCATTTTTCACCCAACACTTCAAGAACTCTCTAGAAAGTTCTCCACTCTTCTCCCACAAGAATCCAAGAGAAATTTATGATCAACTTCATCAAACAAAGAAAACCAAGTGTAAGAAACTCCATTGGAAGTGAACTAGGGTTTTGGATCAAGTTAAGGATTTCCACTCAAAGCTCATTTCTAAACTATCTAAGGTAAGTTTTATGATCATTCCATGTTGTTTAAGATATTGAGAGGTTCAAAGACTTAGATTATGAAAAGAGATAGAAAATGGGTTACAAAGATGAGAATAATTAGATTTTGAGTAGTAGCTTGGGATAAGTCATGATTCTTGATATGTTATGATTATGATTATGTTATAAATTATATTAAGGACATGGGATAAGCATTAAATGTGAGTAAATGTAATAGTGAACTATGACCATTATTATGGAGGAATTGGAGTGAAATTGTGAAATGTGGATAATGTAGAGTAAACGAAGATTGTTGGTTATGATATTCTGAATGTTATTATAGATGATTGGGAGTTGATATATGATGTGAGGAAAGTCATATAAACAAATGAAATGCTGCCCAATTCTCTCTAGCTTTAGTTGAGCATGTTCATGTGATCGATTAGCTAATGTTAATCCGAACTCTCTTGAAGGTAGAGACTTGAGCATTGAAGGGGAACGATCAAGCGATAGAATAGCTAAACGAAAAGGTATGTAAGGCTAGCCCTTTCATTCTAAGGCATGACTCCGATGGCATAAATCTTCCTATTTTTCTATAACTTTCTTACATTCCAAAAAATTATGAGTCTATGTTCATAAAGGGCTTCATATGAGATAAAGGAAAAAGATATGTTACCAGCACGACGACAATAATAGTGATGATGATAATGATGATGACGATAATAGTGATGATGATAATGATGATGACGATAATACTGATAATGATAATGATGACGACGATAATAGTGATAACGATAATGATGACGATAACATAATAGTGATGATGATAATGATGACGAGGTTAATAGTGATAATGATAATGATGACGAGGTTAATAGTGATAATGATAATGATGACGACGATAATAGTGATAACAATAATGATGACGACGATAATGGTGATGATGATAATGATGACGATGATAATAGTGATGACGATAAAGATGATGGTCATTCAATAATAGAAATCGGGAGTTTATAGACATTGTGTCACCCCGATAGTGCTGAAATGTTTCTCTCGGATACATATGTATGTTATGAAAGTATGAATTCTATTTTATGACACCGAGCCTATATGGCCAGGTATGATATCTATTGCGCACACACAACTGCAGTTGGGTACGTATAACACTGAGCCTTAGTAGGGCCAGGTACAAATACCACTGAGCCTTGGTAGGGCCAGGTACATATAACACCAAGCTTTATTATGGCTGGGTACGTAAGACACCAAACTTAGATGGTCGGGTATGATACTACTATGTATTCAAATGTATGAAAAGGAAGTTTTCCTAGTAGAAAGAGGATAAGTAAGTATAACGAGCATCGCTAGAGGTATACCTAACTCTCTCTCATTTCATAACTCGTCCATACTATGTTATTTTATATGCTTTCATTATGCTATTGATTATGATTTACATACTCAGTACATTATTCGTACTGATGTCCCTTTGCCAGGGGGTGCTGGGTTTCATGCCACACAGCCCCATATTTCTTTTCAGGAAAGATGTCCAGGAGTTTGACTATACGATGTTCCAGGCTGTTAGCTGGATTGGTAGACTCCATTCGGTTCGGAGTGATACCGCGTCGGAGTATGTTCTCATGAGCTGAGTCACGCACATTATGGGTATGTTGGGGTCCTGTCCCAACTTAGGTTTTGATATCATATCTTATGTTAGAGACTTTTGCAGATAGAGTCATGTATACAGTACATTATCCTTGTAAGCAGCTATGCAAGCCGATGTAGCATTATGCATTTCTTTACGAATTCATACTATTACAGCTTTTTACTTGAGTTAAGAAAGATGAAAAGAATGTTTTGAAAGGCCTTCATTTTGCACATTATTTCACGATTAAAAGTCCACTAAGACTATGAGTATAATGAGAACTAGCGGGTTCGCTCGGCTCTAAGTTAGGGTCAGGTGCTCATCATGCCGTATCAGAATTAGGGTGTGACAGAAAGATGGTTGCCTACGGATGTGCTTTGATTATAGGCAGCTGAACAAAGTGACGATAAAGAATAAATATCCACTACCAAGAACTGATGATTTGTTTGACCAGTTGAAGGGTGCCAAGGGTTTTCCAAAATAGATCTGAGGTCAAGTTATCATCAAGTCAGAGTTAGAGAAGAAGATATTCCCAAAACAACTTTCCGAACGAGATATGGCCATTATGAATTTCAGGCAATGTCATTTGGGTTGACTAATGCTCCGGCGGTGTTTATAAATTTGATGAATAATGTATTCAGACCTCTTTTAGATCTGTTTGTATTCGTGTTCATCGACAATATTCTTGTATACTCTCGGACGGAATCTGAGCATGCAGGCCATTTGCGTATTGTCCTAGGAATTCTTCAGACTCAAGAATTGTATGCAAAATTTTCAAAATGCGAGTTTTGGCTAAATTTTGTGACTTTTTTGGGGCATGTTATTTCAGTTGATGGCATTCGAGTTGACACTCAGAAAATTAAGGCTGTGAAGACTTGGCTAAGGCCCACAACGCCTACAGAAATTCGTAGTTTCCTGGGATTGGCAGCTTACTACCAAAAGTTCATGCAAGGGTTTTCCTCTATTTTAGCACCATTGACAAAGCTAACTCAGAAATCAGCAAAATTCCAATGGACTGATGCCTGTGAGCATAGTTTCCAAGAGTTGAAAAACAGATTGACTTCAGCCCCAGTCCTGGCACTCGCAGAAGGACTAGACAATTATGTTGTGTATTGTGATGCCTCTGGTGTTAGGTTAGGATGTGTATTGATGCAGCACGGTAAAGTCATTGCCTATGCTTCAAGGCAGTTGCTGAAGCATGAAAAGAACTATCTAACTCATGAATTGGTTGTGGTTATTCATGTTGATATTTATACGGATCATAAAAGTCTCCAATATATCTTCAAGCAGAAGGAGTTAGATCCACAACAGAGGCGATGGTTAGAACTCCTAAAAGATTATGATGTGAGTATTTTATACCACCCCGGAAAGGCGAATGTAGTGGCCGATGCACTTAGCCACAAATCAATGGAAGTCTATGTGAGATACCTTCAGAGAAGAAAGAATTAACCCGTGAGCTTCACCAATTAGCCAGCCTTGGAGTTCGCCTAATTGATTCAAGCAATATAGGAATTGGTATTCACAACCCAACTATTTCTTCCTCAAATATAAAGGTGAGATAGCGTCAATATGAAGATCCTCAGTTGAGCTATTATAGAGATACATTTCATGAAAAAGAGAAGTCACCATTTGGAGTTTCTACAGATGGAGTTCTTAGGTACCGACACAGGCTGTGTGTCCCAAATGTTGTAGGGCTACGTCGTCAAATTCTAGAAGAAGCTCATTATTCCCGGTATTCTATTCATCCTGGAGCAACAAAGATGTATCATGATCTTAAGCTAATGTATTGGTGGGATGGATTGAAGAAGGATATAGCAGAATTTGTAGCTCAGTGTCCAAATTGCCAATAAGTGAAAATCGAACATCAAAAACCAGGAGGACTATGATAGGCTATGGAGATTCCGACCTGGAAATGGGAAGTGATTAACATGGATTTTATTGTAAGGTTTCCCCATTCCCGCAGCAAGTATGACTCCATATGGGTGAATGCGGACAGACTCACGAAATCAGCTCAATTTCTTCAAGACAGAATCACATATTCACCAGAAGATTATGCAAGGTTGTATCTTAAGGAAATTGTGAGACTTCATGGTGTCTCTCTATCTATTATCATAGATAGAGGAGCACAATTTATAGCCAAATTCTGGATGTCTTTTCAAGAAAGATTGGGTACTCAATTGAGACTTAGCATCGCATTTCACCCGCAGACTGATGGGCAGGCCGAGCGCACTATTAAGACCTTGGAGGACATGTTACGGGCATGCGTGCTAGATGTTGGTGGTAGTTGGGATGACCACTTACCTCTCATTGAATTCGCATACAACAATAGGTATCATTTTAGTATTCAGATGGCCCCATATGAAGCTTTGTATGGAAGGGAGTGTAGATCCCCAAGTGGGTGGTTTGAAATAGAAGAGGTATAACTAATAAGTCTTGAGTTGATTCAACAAGCGATGGAAAAGGTCAAGGTTATCGGAGATAGATTGTTGACAGCCTAAAGTCGCCAGGAATCTTATGCGGACAACCATCGACGAGATTTAGAATTTCAAGTTGATGATTGGGTATTCCTAAAGGTATCACCGATGAAAGGCGTGATGAGATTTGGTAAGAAAGGCTAGTTGAGTCCTCGATATATTGGACCCTACAGGATTGTCTACAAGGTGAGTCAAGTAGCTTATGAATTGGACTTACCCCCAGAACTTGAATCAGTCCACCGATTCTTCATGTCTCAATGCTTCGAAAATGTGTCAGAGATCCTACTAAGATCGTGCCGGTAAATTATGTTCAATTGACAGAAAAGTTGGCTTATAAAGAAGAACCTATGGCTATACTAGATAGGCAAGTGCGGAAGCTCAGAAATAAAGATGTAGCTTCAGTCAAAGTCTTATGGAGAAATAATAACTGAGAAGAAATGACTTGGGAAGCTTAAGAAAATATGAAGTCCAACTACCCGCACTTATTCCAACTCCCAGAAGAGATCTAAGATGGGACATCAATATTGTGAGGTATGTATGCTTTCTTTCATGCTTTTGGTCATGTGTGACCATAATTCTTGCTATTATTTTGTAGCCCTGGGAGGCAATGTTATTATGGGCTGTTGTGACAGGTAGTAGAGCCATATTACAGGGGAAACTCTAGCGGTATTTCTGTAGGATCCACGAGAACTTAACATTCGAGGACGAATGTTTTTAAAGGGAGGAAGAATGTTACGCCTCCCGTTTTATTGCAAGGAGATTTTGGCATATTGGTGGTATACACCTTCAGTACGGTAGTCCGCACTAGATCTTTGGTCGTGAGATATATTACCTTGCATGTGTATAGGAGTATAAGCATGTATTCTTGACATTACGAGGGAATTAAAAGTGAAACGAATCGAATTGGAGCAGTTCAAAAAATTGTTGAAACCAGTCAGCATCAACGGCCCAAGGAACGAACCGTCGACACATTGACGAGACGTTGCCTAGCACCGTCGATGAGGTTCTGCAATCAGACATCTCAGGAGGAGAATCGACGGCGCATGTCGAAGGACCGTCGACACGTCGACGAGCCGTCGACACGTGTATCTAGAAGTTTCCAGCCCTGGTTATAAATATAAGCTCCCACATTTTAATTCATTCTTTCTCCCCAAAGCAGACTCTATATCTCTATAGAACCCTCTCCCTCTATTTCTACAACACTCTATACTATGAAATCAAGATCAAAAGCCAAGATTTAAGAGATTCATATGCTAGGAAGCCTATTAGGATTTGTGGAGAGTAAGAATTTCTTTCACATGCAAGTGGAGGATTTCATTCTAATGGAGTAGAGTGACTCAATGGTTGTTCCCAAGTGCTTAAGGTGAGTTTTATGCTTATTTCCTATTATTGAGAGTATTGAGGGGTTGAAAGACTTGGATTATGGAAGAAAATAGAATATAGAGCTCAAATGTGGAAATAATGGTATTCTTAAATAGTCGTTGACATGAATCATGACTCTTGATGTATTATGAATAGAATCTTGTAATAAATGATGTTAAGAACTTGGGAGAAACATAATAGGAGGTTGAATGCAATATTATATAATGACCATGGTTATGGATTCCCTTGAAATGGGAGTAGGAGAATTGAATAATGTATGGTTGACGAAGATTGTGGATTATGACATTATGAATGTTCTTATAAATGTTTGGGAGTTGTTGTATGATATGGAGAAAGTTGTAGAGAAACTAAGGAGATGCTGCCCAATTTTCATTAGCTTTAGTTCAAGCATACTTATGTTATCGATTATCTAATTTTAGTACGAAATCCTTTGAAGGTAGGATCGCAAGTTAGAGAGGCACGCAATTAGACGATAGTGTTGAAGAGACACAATGTATGTAAGGCTAGTCCCTTCTTTTCTAAGGCATGATCCCTATGACATGAATTCCCCTATCTCTCCATGACTTTCTTATAGTCCATGAACTATGAGTCTACATTGATAAAGAGCTCCTTATGAGGTAAAGATAAGATATATGTCATGAATATGATAATGGTGATGACGAGCCTAAGCCTAAAGACCCTAATGCTTATGATATGATAATTCCATGAAGCTAATGACTCTTATACGATTCTTTAATGTCATTCATTGTTGCTAGACCCACCTTATGATACTAGTTCATTCAAGGTGAGTTATGATGGATATGATTACTCCACAATCGAATCGGGGGTTCTCAACCTTACATCACCCCGATAGAGTTATAGTTGTCATAAGTTCTTATGTATGTTTTAGCAGATGTATACGATGATGAGATTAAACCGTTCCTAGATCATCGGACATGTCACCGCGAAGGCGGGCTGCATACGATTCCACCTAGCCTAGATGGCCGTAGATGTCACCGCTAATGCGGGATGCTTATGATTACACCGTGCCTGGAGGGCCGAACATGACACCACTAGTGCGCGGCGTATGATGGTTACCTGAACGGGGGTCGACGATGATGGTATATATATATATATATATATATATATATATATATATATATATATATATATATATATATATATGATATGCATACATGTGTTTTCCTTTAAAGGTTTAGTAGGTTATATCTCCAGCTCATATTTCATTGTTTCGTTATTATGCTTTTATTATTCATTCCTTGAATACTCAGTACAATGTTCGTACTGACGTCCTTTCTTTTGACGCTGTGTTCATGCCCATAGGTAGACAGAGAGACGGTGCAGATCAGTAGGAGCTTATCAACAGATTAACAAGAGCACTCCATTATTCCGGAGGTGCTACTTACGGTTATATTCTTTTGTGTTTATATTTTGGGCACGACGGGCTCTTGTCCCGTCTTTATGTCTAGTACTCTAGTAGAGTCTCGTAGATACGTATGTGTGGGTTGTTAGTGTCCCATGACGATGTCAGTGTACATTTTTGTATATCATTTTGGTGACCATACAGGCTTATGTATATCTATGTATAGCCTTGGGGGTATTTATATATGTATGTATGCAGGTTGAGTTTGATAATTAGTAGTATGAGCGGTGCTCGGTAGTTAGCTCCGGGTACCCGTCAGGGTCCCTAGTCGGGTCGTGACAAGCTCGGGTACTAGTCATAGCCCATCGATTTGAGTCGTGACAGATCGAACCCAGGTGTGCAGTCAAGCAGGCGAAGCAATGAAGCAACAGGAGTGAACGACATGGACCTACCTTATAGGAAACTGACACTCTTTGAATACAGGTCCCTAATGTCATCAGGAGAACATCCATTTATCGTTAACCTTGTTTGCTCATGATGATAAAGCAGGAAAGAAGGGATTCATCAGAAGAGACACTGATCCACACCAACTGCATCAAACCTAGCCGAGAAGAAGGCCACAAGAATGAAGAAACAAAGAACGCCACAAGGGTGGCCCAATCAAGACAAGAAGGCTACAAAGAGCAAAGAGTGCCACTAGGGTTGCCTAATTATGTCAACGAGGCTACAAAGAGCAAAGAGCGGCGCAAGGGTGGCCCAATCGAACCAATAAGGATATAAAAGAATGAAAATGCCGCAAGGGTAACACTCTAGCCAAGAGGGCTACAATGGAAAAAACGTCACAAGGATAATATTATCAGGCCAAAAGGGTCGCGCAATAAACAAGAGGTACATTCATAAAAACAAGAGAGCCATTCATACAAACATATGCATGCCAAGAGGGCCATTCATTCAAACATATGCATGCCAAGAGGGAAATTCAAACAAACATGCTGAGAAGGCCATTCATACAAACATTGCCAAGAGGGACATTCATATTAAACACTGCTAAGAGGGCCATTCGTTCAAACAAATGCCAAGAGGGCCATTTCATGCAAACAATGACCAAAGAAGTCAAACAAATCAAATGGAGCCAGGAAGGTCACCTACTTTTATATAGTCAGTTGAAAGGGCCATGCAAGGGTGGTAAAATAGTTACAAAGACCAAGGAGGTCATTCTAATCAGATGGTGCCAAGAAGGTCACCTATGTCAAAGAATAAACCAAGAGAAAAATCATGCAAGGGTGGTAAAATCATGACACAAGACCAAGATGGTCATTCAAGTCAAACGACACCAAGAAGGTACAATCACAAAATCACGCAAGGTTGGTGAAAAATTAAAAAAAGGACCAAGAGGTCAACCACAGTGCTAGCAGGCAAATAGAAGCAGGTTCGCAGCTGTCGGAGAAAAGAGCAAGAAGATCAGAAAATATCCAAACACATGTGGAGTAAAAGTGAAACTTTGTCTTAGGTAACCGGTAGAGATAGGGTGCCACGAGAGTCAAACTCTCTCGACAGGAGTTGAGGGCCCCTCCACACCACACGCTGCCACAAAATGGACTTCGAAACCACAAAACAACTTAAGGATTTTTACAAGTCTTTTTGGGACAAGCTCAACCTTAAGTCAATTAAACAAAGGAAAATACACTTAAACTTTAGTTTTAATAAGGGTTTTAAAAGTAGTATATGGTTGAGCTTCAAATGGTTAAAATAGATAATGTATGTTATTTGAAAAAAAAAACATTTTATGTATACTTGTATAGACCCATGGCATATTTACAAAGGAGATCTACTCAAACTTTTCAAATAAAATTCATAAGGACAAAGGCATAACATTGGACTAAGTTAGTTGAACTCTACCTCTGAGAAATCTTAAGTGTCCGGAAATGAAATGTCACGACCCGACTAGGGGCCGTGACGGGTACCCGGGGCTAACCACCGAGCACCACTCATTCCTTTACTTATCATATTCATATCATAAGAAAGTCATTTTCTCATTTGGAAACATAATCACTTTACATATATATGTATATATACGTAAGCCCTTCGGCTATCAAAATAATATAAACATATACATTAGAAACATTGTGAGACCATACTACCCACACCTGCGTAACTACGAGCCTCTACTAGAGTGCTAGACGTAGAGACGGGACAGGACCCCTTCGTGCCCAAAATATACATATATACACAAAAGAATGATCAAAGGAACCTCCGGTACAATGGAGTGCTCTCAAGTCAGCTAACAGCTCCTACGATTCTAGATCAAGCTCACCTCCCTACATACCTGTGGCCAAGAACACAGCGTCCAAGGAAAATGGACGTCAGTACGAACACTGTACTGAGTATGAGAGACATAAATAATAATAATACGTCAATGAGAGAAAGGAAGTATCAAATGAGGGGCAATTTTAACTGACTATCACTTATAAAAGGAAATAATGCATGCTGGCTTACTTCATAATCATCATCATATCGTGTATGCATAAATGTATAGGCTGCCCGTCCATATAGGTATGGTTTTATAATCATTAGCCTGCGTCCAGGCCTCCCGCGTCCGGGGTACCATCTCATGCCGCCCACTAGTGGTGTCTGCCCATGCCATCTAGACATGGTGTATACGCTGCCCGCCTTAGCGGTGTCTGCCCGGCTATATAGGCGCGGTGTGATAGCATTATGTACATATCATAGACTTATCATATTCTCATCATGTTATTACTATAATACATGACTGGAAACTTAAGCCAATTATACTCTATCGGGGTGACATAAGGTGGTGAACCCCCGATTCCATTATGGAGCATTTATAAGCATTCTGCCTCACCTTGAAGGAAATAGTATATAAGGTGAGTGTATACAATAAACGACATCATTAACTTATAGGTACATCATTAACTTTATAGGAACATCATATCATGAACTCTAGAATCTTTAAGTTTAAGCCCATCATCATCATTATTAGGCTCATAATGTAACTCTTATCTCATATGGCTATTCATGAACATAGACTCTTAGCTTTCCGCGATGTAGAGGATTCATGGAAAAGAAGGAAAAATCATGCCATAGGATTCATGCCATAGAAAGAAAGGACTAGCCTCACATACCTTTTCCGTGTAACTAATCTATCGCTTGCTTGTTCTTCTTCGATGCCCACGTTTCTACCTTCAAGAGAATTCGCGTGAACATTGGCTAATCGATTACTTATACGTACTTACTAAACCTAAAGAAAATTGGGCAGCACTTCCTTGTTTGTACAACTTTTCCCATATTATATATCACCTCCCAAACATTCATAACAACATTTACAATATCGCAAACAACAATCGTCATTCATCTACATTAACCACATTTCACCATTTCTCTCCAATTTCTCCATAATAATGGTCATAGTTCATTATTGCTTTTTCTCACATATAATACTCATTCCATGTCCTAAATTTCATTCATAACACATTTTCAATCACAACATATCGATAATCATGACTCAATTCAAACCTTTACCCAACAATGTCACTATTCCCACATTCATGACCCATTTCCTATATCTTTCTACAATCCAAGTGTTTTTAACTTTCAACACCTTAAAAAACAAGGAATGATCATAAAAATCACCTTAGATGATGGATGATTAAGCCTTGAGTGGGAATTTTCTTCTTGCACAAAAACCCTAACTCACTTCCTTTGGGATTTCTCGGCTTAGATGAACTTTGATAGGTTTTCTACACTTGATTTTGTGGATTTGGTATAGTTGATCATGGTTTTCCCTTGGTTTATTGTGGATGGAGAGTGGAGAGAATTATAGAGGTTTCTTGAAGTGAGGAGAGTGGAAATGAAATGAATTAATGAGAGAGAGAGGGGTCCTTATATCAACATAAAAAAATCTGTCTCGACCGTAACATATGGACCAACATACGATTCGTACATTTTATACGGGACGTATGTCTGGCCGTATGTTTGGTCCAGTGAGGACCCTTATTCTGGGAAAGACATACGGCTTAACATACGGTCCGTATGTTTTATACGGCCAGTATGTCTGGTCGTGTAATGCCCAGTTCTCCGAAACTCGTTCTCATCGACTCGTTTGATCTCCAATCCTTATGGAACCTTCTTGACACTTGTTTAACACATCAATACCAATCTAAGGGACATTATCACTCTTCTCCAAGACATCCTTACGCCATCATTAACTTGTCGCTCATAATCCTTACCCGAGACGCAACATATCCCGTGCTTTCCTTGATAACCTTCTTTCCCTTACATCAATTGCCTTTGAATCTCGATTAGGATCATGTACGTCGTGCCCTTCGCTAGCCTACTCGCTGTACGTTAATGGGGAATTTTCCAAGGTGTAACATTCTCCCCCCCCCCCCCCCCTTTTGGAATATTCATCCTCGAATGTTAAACACTCGGGAATTCTACATACATTTTGCCAGAGTTTCCCCTATAATATGGCACTACTATAATAATATTGCCTCACAGTGCCACAACACAATAGAACTATAAATTGGCCACACACGACCAAAAGAATGAACAGATAGCATACATACCTCATATTCTTGGTGTTTCATCTTGAATCTCTCCTAGTGGTTGGAATAAGTGCGGGCACTTGGACTTCATACTCTCTTCTGCTTCCCAAGTCATTTCTTCCCGGTTGTTATTTCGCCACAAGACTTTGACTGAAGCCACTTCCTTATTTTGAAGTCTTCGTACTTGCCTGTCTAAGATGGAAATGGGAACTTCTTCATATGCTAGCCTTTCTGTCACTTGAACATCACTTATTGGAACAATTTTCGTAGGATCCCCAACACACTTGCGGAGCATCGAGATATGAAAAACTGGGTGGACTGATTCATGTTCTGAAGGTAAGTCCAACTCATAAGCTACTTGGCCCACCTTGCGGATAATTTTATAAGGTCTAATATATCGAGGACTTAACTTCCCTTTCTTGCCAAATATCATCACCCCTTTCATTGGCGACACCTTTAAAAATACCCAATCATCAACCTGAAATTCCAAGTCTCGCCGGCGGTTGTCCGCATAAGATTTTTGGCGACTTTGGGCTGTCAACAATCGATCTCAGATCACCTTGACTTTTTCTACCGCTTGCTGAATCAATTCAGGGCCTATTAACTGTACTTCTCCTATTTCAAACCATCCAATTGTTGATATACACTTCCTTCCATATAGAACTTTATAGGGAGCCATCTGGATACTGGAATGATAGCTATTGTTATATGCGAACTCAATCAGAGGTAAGTGATCATCCCAGCTACCACCAAAATATAGCACACATGCTCATAGCATATCCTCCAAGGTCTGAATTGTACGTTCGGCTTGTCCATCAGTATGCGGATGAAATGCCGTGCTAAGATTCACTTGAGTACCTAGACCTTCTTGGAAGGATTTCCAGAACTTAGCTATAAATTACGCTCCTCTATCTGTGATAGTGGAGATCGGTATACCATGGAGTCGCACAATATCTTTAAGATACAGCCTCGTATAATCTTCTGCTGAGTATGCGGTTCTGACAGGAAGAAAATGAGCTTCTTTCGCGAGTCTATCCACGATCACCCATATGGAATCATACTTGCCTCGAGAACGAGATAATCCCACGATAAAATCCATGTTGATCACTTCCCACTTCCAAGTAGGGATTTCCATTGCTTGGAATTATTTTTCTCAGCTTTTGATGTTCGATTTTCACTTGCTGGAAATTTGGACACTGCGCTACAAATTCTGCTATGTCTCTTGTCACGACCCAACCCCGTGGGCCATGACTAGTGCCCGAGCTGGACACTCATATATGTACCTGTTCGATATTGTCAAACCGAATCAATGAAACAATATGGAAACTTGCATAAGAACCCCAAGGGTTCATAACGTCACCATATATATATACTCGGAGGACCTGTCTCCTGAGGAGTCACAACTAATCAATACATAGTATGATACGCAAGCCGACAAGGCTACCATTACATATCAATATAGTACGCAAGCCGACAAGGCTGCCACTACATATCAATAACTACAACACATCGTATAGACACAGCTGAACAAACTTATACACAACCCACACATATGTCTACAGGCCTCTAAGAGTATCGATAGCGAAATATGACGGGACAGAGCCCCGTCGTACCCCTGGATAAACATATACATATACATCATAAGATCTGAACCAAGAGTCTAGACACCGGAACAACGGAGCTCTCCAAGACAGCTGAGTAGAAGTCCTATGCTGAAGGGTCACCAAACCGACTATCTGTACCTGCGGGCATGAAACGCAGCCCCCCGAAGAAAGGGGGTCAGTACGGAATATGTACTGAGTATATAAAGCATGAAATACAATAAGAAGGATCATAACTGAAGTATAGATTACCAGAAACAAGTATAATAATCAAGAAATCACTGTACATGTGCCTTACGAAACAAAATCATGCATATCATTATCATATACCGTACCCGGCCCATTATGGGACTCGGTGCCACAATCATATCATCGTATACATATACCGTACCCGGCCCTTTAGTGAGGGACTCGGTGAATAAAGTCGTGTACACGCATACCGTACCCGGCCCATCATGGGACTCGGTGCCATAATCATATCATCGTATCATCACATTATCATATCATCATATCATCATATAACATACCCGACTCTCTAGTGAGAGACTCGGTGAATAATGTAGTGAAACTATGCATGATAACATACCCGGCCCGAGACTCGGTGAATGATACAATAATCGTAAGCACGAGTAGATTATCATGAGCAACCATATGCAACTACATCATCATCTGAGACTCAACAGAATAAGTGGACTAACTAACACTCGAATGTCAAGACAATAGTCATGGGAAGTACTCTTTAAATGTCAATAAGAACTATATCAAATAGAGCCTCAGGAATCATGTGTCATGTATCAAGATAATGTGAAACAGCTATTAGAAGTCAAGGACATTAATCATTATATAGTCTTTAAGAATAGGAACTTTTACATATCAACTACTATCCAACGTATAGAGGACTCGAGGGAAACTCAACCACTCAAGAGTTCTAACATCAAGATGTGAATAAGAATCATAAATCACACTCAAGACTTATGAATAGAATTACCCCAAAGTTCATATCATTCATCACTTAAATCTAAGACATGCCAAAAGAAAGAAGGGACAGCTTTACATACCTGTTAATGATTAATCGTAATCTCCATTCGCTTCGTCGCCCCTTTAGACTATTTAATATAAAAGTAACGCTCTCGTTAGTAACTATTCTATCTAGTTCGTAAATCCGTAGCCCATCGCTTATAGGACTCATTCTTTAACTTATACTTTCTCGATTAGGGTTTTCAGTAGTTAAGGACTTAACGGAAATCGGGCAGCATTTCCCCTATATATTCGCCTAACCCGAATTTCCAATTATCCTCCTGTTAACACAGAAATACCAACAATGACAACAATAGCAATAGTCATATAGAATCCTTACAATTCAGCCCATAAACAATTCTAACAACCCAATAACTCTTTTTAATACTTTTCATCCCACACTTTCGTATAACAACGATTTCATGCAATTTCTTACTTCCAATTTCATCCAATCCAATTTTAATCCTTCCATTACAACACCATTAATACAATTATACTACAAAACAAGAAAATCTTACCTTAATTTTCTCGGAGGAATTTTCTACACTTGACTGCTCCAATTTCACAATTTCTTCTTCCTCAATTCAATAACCAATGTTTCTATCACCTCCTTGGACTTGCAAATCACCTTAGGATTAAAACAATTTTTTTTTTATTTTATGTGAGGGCTGCCATGGCCGAAGCTAGGTAGCCATGGCTAGGATTTTCTTTTAGTTCACAATTGAGTGAAATTTTCAAATGGATTGAATAGTCATTGTTAGTCATCAAGATGACTATATATCTATTTTCCATGCAAGTAACACATTCACCACTATAATTTCATCCATTAAATTTTATTTTATCACCTTTTTTTTTAATACTCAAATTCGGTGGGGCCCACCTTGATGGTATAATTAATTAACTCAATTACTCTTAATTAATAACTAATTCCCACTTAATAATCTAATAATAATTAATTAGTTCCTAATCTCCAATATTTCCTTAAATGTTCTCTTATTGAATTATACTCCTCACATGCCTCTTTCATTGGCCGATTTCATTCAATCTGTTATAATGCATTTCAGATCTCTACGTAACCATTCCTGTAATACTTCCTTTTTCTGTTGCTTCTTGAGATAATAATTCCACGTCATTGTCTTTACTTTCCTCTTTATTTCGCAGTTGGTTGTCAATTGTATTGCGAGCTCTTCTGCTGAAATGTTACTCTTTCTCTTGTCTGCATACTGTCACTGGTTGATTCGGACTTGTACTCATGGTACACTTAGTTATAACTCGACTCTTTCCTTTTCTATAGTTACCCCCTTAAGATGATATATCGTTCACTTCACTTTACCTTCTAATCTTTAAATAAGATCTTGTAAACGTGCAGACATCCCTCATCGATTTGTTAGACTTTACAATTCGTGGATTATTCCATACCTCCGGTAACTTGTAGGTCCTTCACAGACTATACCAATAAAACGACATTTCCCAGGATGTAACATTATTTAACTCCAATAACCTTATATTGCCCTGTTGTTCCAGTCTATATTCTGGAATCTTCAGTATCAGGTATCACTTCTCATCTTTCTTTTTAACTGTCATTTTGCTTTTAGCTCTTAATCTCGATCTTTAGAGTTGGCTACCAAGTAGCGCTGGAGTTCCCTCATTTTATAACTCCACATAGCCGCTCTGTGCTCTGTCTATTATCAATCGGTATAACTCCGAAAGAGTTCTTGATTTGACATATAAATTCACTGTCTTCTAATAGTCGGCTCGTCCTTCTTGTCTTGTTTAAGCTATTTCAAATTTCTCTTAACCAAACTTGTAACACTTTAGGCATATTCTATTGCCCCTTTACTCAGATTTTGTTTCTTGTTTTCCTGTCGTACAGTATGTTGCAATCTTTACACGAACATATGAAGGTGCTCAAATCAGGCCGAGAAATACCTTAGCGTCATCTCACTAGTCTTTATGCAGACCTTACATTCTTCGCTTGTATCTTTCAATTGATATCGGGGCTCAACTATGGCTTCTGCCCTCAGTACTAATCCTATCTTGGTACTTTGGCTTAAACCATCTTTGCATCTTTCCTTAATGCGCCCGAAATATCGTAACCACATTATTATTACTGAATCCTTACTCTTATTATCAAGTACACACTTGGTCTCATTCTTAGCATACAAATATTCGTAGATTGCATAACTACTCTTATACAACTTGTATAAAGTATATCCAATCTTAGTCATAGTCCTTCCTTCTCCTGGTTCATCCTGTTTTGCATATCTTATTTGTACTAAAACTCAGTTACGTTCTATCTTGTCATGCTCCTTTCCATTCCTTTATTCACCATTTGCTTTTCTCATATCCTACTATAGGAGATTTCCTATCCTTTCTCCTTCGTTACTTATAAGTTACGGTATCCTTAGCAAGAAACCACATTGTCAATATCTTAACCTCTAATCTAGTAATGCATTGTTATTCTTTATAATATCTCTTAAGTTACTGTTATCAATTTCTGGTCGTATTCTTCCTTTTTATAAGCATCCTCCTTCTAATGTCGTATTATCCCAAATTTTTTCCAATAATTCTCAGTACTGTCTCAAATACCATCCTGAATTCTATCCATTGATTCTTGGATTTCAAATCTCAATTTAAGTATCCTATACCAGTATCTGTTTATATTCCGCTCTATGTCCCTATCTCTAATCTCAAATTCACTCGATCCTTTTTTCTATTCACTTGGTAGACTGTACCATACCCACGTCTTTTTCTATAATCTATAACTTGATTATCCTCGTACGAGACCCTAACAAAATCACGAAGCGACAAGAACCTTTCTACATAAAGTGTAAACTCTCATCTGAGGATCTGTACTTGCAGTCATTCCAAATTCTTAACTGGGTAGCACTTATATTTCGAGGATAACTGTTCAAAGATCTGCTGTAACGTTATCTTTATCCCAACCTGTATCATATGTTTCCTTTACTATGTTTACAATACCTTATTTGTCCTTCAGGCCTACAGTCCTTGTCCGTTAAGGATTCCCCTATTTCCGAGGTGAAGTCATATACACGCAGTACTCCTTTATGCCTTATGCTCTTACACCCTTGTTGTATACCAAGTACTGCCTTCTAACTTACTCAAAATCATATTGAGTTCCTCTTAATGACAGTCTTATCTTATCACTTTGTCCTCATAATCCACCTTTAAGTTCATAGCTATATATTTCCCTTTCGTTCTATACTCGTACTCAATTAATTTGTCTGTCTTGGGTGCTTCCTTTTGTATCCCCTTATCATTTCTCAGTCTATGTCCATCTTTTATTTTGTGCACAAGATATCTCATGCTACTCCTGTATCCTTCAGAAAACACTACGTCTACATAACACCTTTCTCATTTTCAAAACATATTCTGTTGATCCCTATTTGTTCTTATCACACCAGTCATTTCTGGCATTCATTCTGTCTCGTTGCTCATCTTTCTTTAGTTTGGTCTTTCACAATTCTGTCGCTTATATTACTCGTTTTCTTAGCTATACACGTCATAACACATTGCTACACTGTAATCCCACTCACTTTCTTCTTATCTTCTTCTTTCCATTAACTCCTTTTCTTCCTATGCTCGCTTTCACTTTCATTACCACTTGATCTCTATTCTGAACTTTCCCTATAGGACTTTGTAAGTTTTTTTTTTGTTCTATATTTGCTTTTCTGTTTCACACTGATCACTTCATATCCTTTAGTTACTTCCTTGCAAGGCTTTACTCATTTCTATAACAATCCTTATGGTATTCACATTACATCCTATTCGTAATCCATCCTATAACGTAACACTTCCTAACCTTATTCACGATTCTTACTATGTTTTAATTGCACTTTGTGGACTAGGCGTACTTAACCCGTCACCCTTTCTGATCAATCTTATCCTTAATACCTCACAAGCTGTCTTATCAATACTCCCATGACTTGTCATAATTCCTCCTTCTCCGTACTTTTATCTCAGTCATACTATTACTCCTTTTAACTGTAAACTCGTCGTGACTTATCCCTGCTCATCAGTTCAGTCGATACCTCAATATAACCTTCTGTTAAGATTTGCCACCTTTTCTAAACCATCCCTTAGTATCACAAGCCCTTCCAAATTATCCTAGCATTTCATCAACAACATGTAGAACACATGATCCTAGACAGCCCACAAGTTTAAGTTTTCCTTCCACAAATTCTATCTCCAATTAGCTGATTACAAACTAATAAACTCAAAGAACACAAGAGCACTGCCACTCCAAGGTTACGTCACCATGAAGCGTCCTCCGAAACGACACAAGAAGAACTAGAATCCGTCAAGCACCGCGAGACTTCTATCGCTTAATTCACATAGTTTACCCTCAGAAATCCCTTTTGTTTTGTCATGAACGAACTATTTTGTTTACAAACTACTTGCCGTATGCTTTGTACTCTTCCAATAAAGTGAAACTTAATTGTGGACGTTTTTCAACATGAGCCTCTTTTAAGGTAAAATATGACTGGAAAGTATTTTGGTCCATTCAAATGAATTCCAAACTTTACTGCTCATATATGCTTCTTCGAAAGAAAATTTCCCAAGTAAGAATGGTGCCTCTTACGGAATACACAGAGGGTATCTCGTAAAGTTTCAATCCAACATAATAAATTTACCCTATCGGTATCGACTTTCAAAACATATTATGAACCTATATCTCATTCTCTCTTTTCTATTTCTGGGAAAATTTGGGCAGAGTTCCCCCTGTACTTCTTACTATCCCAAAACCTGCACGCAAGAAATACCAACAATGCCTCACAGGGCCAACATATATATGTATATATCATATCATGTCATAGCCACAGACGGCTCCCAATTTCAAGTAAAAAGTATAAAGGTGTCGAAACTTACCTCACATATCGCACCTCGAGACGTACCTGATCCTTTAACGATCCGTCCTGGTATACCTTCCTATCTACCTCCCCTTTTATTCTTCAACTTTACATGTCAATCATATTTCAATATTCTTACCTTACCTGACGTACCTCTTTCGCACCGTTACTTACCTGTGTACTTTGTAACTGCCAATATCATCAGTCGCTTTCTTCTGTCAATGTCGTTCTTCAGCTGAAATCAAAGGTTAGTATAAGAAATTTCATTTCCTATGGCTGGGCTCTATCGCACGATCTTAGATATGAAAGAAAGGTAACATCCTAAATGTCCTGTAGCTTCCTGTTTATAGATGTCGTGAACAACATACCGATAAACAAGACTCTACTAGACACGGTCTATAGACACTCCGAGGACGAACTGCTCCGATACCACTTTTGTCATGACCCAACCCCGTGGGCCATGACTAGTGCCCGAGCTGGACACTTATATACGTACCTGTTAGATATAGTCAAACCGAATCTATGAAACAATATGGAAACTTGCATAAGAACGCCAAGGGTTCATAACGTCACCATATATATATACTCGGAGGACCTGTCTCCTGAGGAGTCACAACTAATCAATACATAGTATGATACTCAAGCCGACAAGGCTACCATTACATATCAATATCGTACGCAAGCCGACAAAGTAACCGCTACATATCAATATCTACAGCACATCGTATAGACACAGCTGAACAAACTTATACACAACCCACACATATGTCTACAGACCTCTAAGAGTATCGATAGAGAAATATGACGGGACAGGGCCCCGCCGTACCCCTGGATAAACATATACATATACATTATAAGATCTGAACCAAGAGTCTAGACTCCGGAACAACGAAGCTCTCCAAGACAGCTGAGTAGAAGTCCTATGTTGAAGGGTCACCAAACCGACTATCTGTACCTGCGGGCATGAAACGCAGCCCCCCGAAGAAAGGGGGTCAGTACGGAATATGTACTGAGTATATAAAGCATGAAATACAATAACAATGATCATAACTGAAGTAGATATTACCAGAAACAAGTATAATAATCAAGAAATCACTGTACCTGTACCTTACGAAACAAAATCATGCATATCATCATCATATACCGTACCTGGCCCATTATGGGACTCGGTGCCACAATCATATCATCATATCGTCGTATACATATACCGTACCCGGCCCTCTAGTGAGGGACTCGGTGAATAAAGTCGTGTACACGTATACCGTACCCGGTGTTACACCTTGGAAAATTTTTTCCGTTGGTACGTAAGTGAACGAACTAGTGATAGGTATGAGTGCATGATGTCCATAAGCAAGAAACGACGTTTGATGACCTTAGGCAAGATTTTGACAGTATCCGATGTGAGACGAGAAAGTTGGCTAAATTAAGATGATATATATGGTGAGCAATGCATGTGCATGGACGTGGGTGATTAAAATGAGAAGTCTAAGAAATATGGGAAGTTGCAGAATCGCAACTGCCCAGTGGTCGTAAAGTGCTAGGACGGACCGTAAACTGGTATACGGTTTGTAAACTAGCAGGTCGTAAACTGCCATGCAAGGCTTCTACTTTCTGCCAGCCGAGAAATGGTAAAATAATGACCTGGAGGACGGACCGTAAAGTGATTTACGGCCCGTAAACCATGGTCGTAAATCACCATGCAAGCAGCCAAAGCTTCTGGTTCTGGAAATGGTTAAAGACGATCGCAAGGGACGGTCCGTAAACTGCAATACGGGCCGTAAACCATGATGGACGACCACTGTTCACCTCAGCACAGATTTTGCAAGTCATTAAATAAAGGGACCAACACTTGTTTTATTTAATTACAACATTACACCACTTCTCTCTAAAACCTCTCTCTACATTTATTATACAAGTTTTCAAGGATATTTGAGGATCAACAACATAAAACAAGGTGAATCAAGAGTAAGAACATCATCAAAGATCATCTAGGTCAAGAAATCCAAATGGAGAAAAACTAGAGTTTTGCTCAAAGTGGAGTATTATTAACCAAAGCTTGTTCCTACAACTTCTAAGGTAAGATTCATGATTTTTACATGATATTTAAGGTATTGAAAAGTTGAAATTGTTATAGCCCGTATCTTGTACATTTGGAAATCCCAAAGTCGTCGTGGGAAGTTAAGGACGAGATCATTTTCAAAAGTTATTTTAATAGACGAGTTGGTTATAAATATTATTTATGAATATTATTGAATGGAAATATTGAGAAAGGTTAAGGGTAAAAAGGGGAATTCGCAAAGTGATCAATGGAAATAATGTGGAAGCTTAGGGGCAAAATGGTAATTTTACAAAGTTCAAGGAAAAAAAAATCCATGAAGGAGCCATGTTGGCCGTGCATTATAAGCCTTTATTTTAAGTATTGGGGACTATTTGTAAATTCTAAAAATGTGGGGGTCAAAGCTTCTTCAAGAAGACAATTAGTCTTCTTTGACTAAGCTTAAGGAAAAATCAAGAAAATGGGAGAATTTTCTAGAGAGAGGCATGTGCCCCTCACATGATTGGACACACACATATATATATATATATATATATATATATATATATATATATATATATATATATATATATATATATATATATATGTTGTCTTCTAATTCAAGACAAGTTCATGAAATTTCAAGAAAGAAAAAGAACTGGAGAGCAAAGAGAAGGGCAAATTCGGCCAAGCCATGGAAATTCAAGCCATAGAAATATTGATTCAAAAATTATTTTCTTGTGGTATCTCCACTAATTCAAAGGTCCTCTACAACGTGGCATAATTGTTGCGGAAGATAAGTCATCCGTTTCGTCGTTCCCGCATCCGAGGCAAGTTGAGAAGTTGAAGAAGAAAGGTGAGTTTTAACCTTGTTTTATGTGTTATGAAGGGTTTATATGTGTTGTAGTATGCTAAGATGGAAGAAAGTCATGATAGAAATCAAGTTGAAGTTGAGGCCGTGTAAGTGGTGTTGGGCCGTGTGTATATGTTGTGATGAAAGTTATGAATTAATGTTAATTAGTATGTTTTGAATATTGTAGTGTGAGGAAAAGAATGAAAATCATCCTTAGGTGTGTGTTGAAAACTATACAAATTGTCGTTAGCATTTTAGTTGTCGTCGTTATGGATTCTATGATGAGAAGTGTAAGTTTAATGACTCAAAATAATGTTATGTTGGTTGTGGGATGATTTGGAAATTTATGTGAATTTTATGTAATTTTTGTATTTAGGAGAATTGTATTGTTAAGGTTTGGGGTAATGGTGTAAGTTATGAATTTGGAAGAGAAGAATGTGTTTGGTGCAGTTCTCGGGTTTGGAAGCAATTTCGGGTGAGTTGGAGCCTTGTTTGAGTTGTTTGAAATATTGTGCGAATTGAATTTGATATTGAAGTTGAAATATAAATGTTGGTATGGTTATTGATAATTTGGCCGGGTTGAATTCCCGGAATGTTGACAATTGGCCGAGTTGAATTCTCGGGTGTGCTGTTGTTGATTTGGGGCCGAGCCATATTCTCGGGGTTGGTATATTTACAAGGGAGGTGCTGCCAAGATTCCGGCAGAATATAAGTGAATGTGTTTGAAAGGTTAAGGCAAGTATATGATAATGAAACTAATGAATGGATGAATTCACTTGCATGTAGACAAACAAGATGGATGCATAAGCGTAGCTGGTAAGGCGCGGCACAGGTATGTAAGGCTTACCCTTTCTTTCTTTCTTTTGGCATGCCTTAGAGCCAAGTAAGGTGTGATATTGATATATTGGGGCTATTCCATTCTGTGATTCCGAGTCTGTTTATGATTTGTATGTCCTCCCTAGTTTAAGTATCTAATAATCCTGATAGGCGGATTCTGACTTAGGTGTTCTGACATCCGTATTTTGACATAAGTATTCTGGTCTGAGAATTCTGACATAAACATTCTGATGTAAGTATATGGCATAAGCGTTCTGGTATGAAAAGTTCTGATACAAATAAGTATTCTGAAGTAGTATTCTGACATAAATACGCTGAGATAAGTATTCTGACATAATCCTTCTGATATAAGTATTCTGGTATAAGTAATCTGTTACGGCTATTCGGATAGTACGTTAGGTTAATCCCTTGAGTCTTGATTATGTGCATTTAGTTTCTCATTTTTTGCTCGTGCATAGAGTCTGTTTCCTTCACCGAGTCCCGGGCCGGTTTATATCGTGCGCGTGGTTTCCGAGTTCCTCGCTTGAGGGCCGGGCGCCGTATATGAATTCTGAAGTATGATGTGTTACGAAGTATGATGTGTTCTGGTTCACTGAACCACATATGATCTGCTATTATGATATGATATGATGATTGTGTGTCGGAGATTGGAGCAATACTTCTGGAGTTAGATGTGTGTGGCGCCGAGGGCAGGGCGGCGCCACGTTTTCCCTGGGTCCCGCAAGCGACTGGAGACCATTCTTGGCATGCATGGTCTGTATTTCCAGTAAGTTGTTTCTATCACTTTGCATATCGTACATAAGTTCTGTACATCTGTATCTGATTATGACTCCGTCTGTTATACTTCTGTACCTTTGATTCTGATTATGATTCTGCTTACTATATTCTTGCCTTACATACTCAGTACATATTCCGTACTGACCCCCTTTCTTCGGGGGCTGCGTTTCATGCCACGCAGGTACACCCAGATGAGCGGAAGACTTGGCTAGGAGGTTTCAGCGGAATTGGCGAGCTCCACTTCCCATCGGAGTGTCGCCGAGTCTGAGTATGCATAAGTTGTGCTTTCTGATTTGTGTTAGAGACTTTGCAGACAGAGTCGTGGGTACAATGAGTCAGTTCGTAAGCAGCTCATATGTCCACAAATTCTGTTTGGTTTGTTCCGAGATCTGTGTCTTAGGCGGCCCTGTTTGCTATGGTGGCCTAAGGTGGCCTATATGTTCGTAAATGTACGTATGTTCAGGCGATGTACATTCCGCCTGCTTACAGGATTTGCTATGATATGTTTGATATGTTTGATACACTTGGCCGCTTAGGACGATATCTGTCCTCTGTTTCTGTTGAAAGTCCTATTATATGCTTCATGTGATTTGATCTGTAAATTGGAAATAATATGTATGAAATGAGAGTCTGAGGGTTCGCTCGGCTATGTATGTGGGGTCGGGTGCCCATCACACCCTAGTAAATTCGGGGTGTGACAGAAATACATGGATTGTAGAAAATATGGTCAAGTAGGTCATGAATGATGAATAGTGACATTTTGAGGAATAGTTTGAATTGAATCAGGAATGTTGTTGTGTTGTGATATAAATGCATTATAAATGGTACTACGATCATGAACTAGACACTTTAGACGAATGGACGAAGTTGGATGTTATGACCACGAATATGGGTGAATTAGAGGCAAATTAAGGAATCTAGATAATGTGGATAATGTGAATGACTAATGGCCATTGTTATGATATTAATGAAGGTATAGATGCTAGCATTGGAAGGAAGCGTGCAAGTGTAGAATAGTCCGACGAAAAGGTATGTAAGGCTAACCCTTCTTTCATAAGGCATGGTTCCTTGGCCAAACTCTTAAATCCTCTATATGAGTATGTTGTATTCAAATGATTGACACTCCGAGCTCATAAGCTCACGATCCTCGATATGTGCTACGATTGTACTACGCACCCCATATGACGAGTAAGCAAAAGATATAGATGTAGCGAAATTGATGATGATAGTGATGACGATGATAATAATAATGATGCTAAAGGTGCCTACGGGCTATTATACTTACATGTGCCTATGAAGGGCTATAATGACACCCCGAGCTTATAACGCCGGGTAGGATATATGTATATGAATATGTATAAAGTATGTATACGATTACGAAATGCGCGCACACCTCTGCAGGTGGTATGGATAACCCTGAAGCCTTGGTAGGGCCAGGTATGAGTAACCTTGAGCCTTGGTTGGCCAAGTATGTATGAAACACCGATCCTATGAGGTCGGGTATGCTATGTAAATGCTATGTATATGAAATGACTATGTATATAATATGAATATGAATGTGATAAGACTATGTATAAGAATACGAATAAGGACATGTATATGAATATGAGCACAAGTATGGTACGAGTACTATTATGGAATACGGATGATGACGTAGGTGTACAAATACGTATGAAAAATGGAAAGTCCTACGAAAGGTAGGTAAGTGCTATGACGATGATATTATTGTCTCCCCTCCTATGCCATTTAATATGTTGTTCATGATGCTTATTTATTGATGTTGCTCATGCTTTACATACTCAGTACATTCTTCGTATTGACGTCCTTTTGTTTGCGGACGCTGCGTCATGCTCACAGGTGCACAGGGAGACAGACTTGATCCATAGCTGCCTATTCAGAGATTACATAGAGAGCTCCATTTCCTTCGGAGCCATATCTTTTGGGTACTCATTATTTTGTGTATATAATTATGGGCATAGCGGGGTCCTGTCCCGCTAATGTGATATGTTATACTCTTAGAGGCTCGTAGACATGTGTGTGTGTGGGTAGATGTGTTTGGCCTTGTCGGCCTATGTTTTGTATATCATTATGTCGGCCACGTTGGCCCATGTACTTGATGTGGCATAGATGCCTATGATGATATAAATGTGTTGTTGTCCAAATAGGACTAGTTGACGAATGAATCGAAATGCATGTATAATTATGTGGCTTACCTAGATGTAAACATAAGAGTAAGCTAAGAGGGTGCCCGGGTGGGCTAGCACCGGGTGCTCGTCGCGGCCCCGAGTCGGGTCGTGACACCCGGCCCATCATGGGACTCGGTGCCATAATCATATCGTCGTATCATCTCATCATCATATCATCATATAACGTACCCGGCCCTCTAGTGAGAGACTCGGTGAATAATGTAGTGAAACTGTGCACGATAACATACCGGGCCCGGGACTCGGTGAATGATACAATAACAGTAAGCACTAGTAGAATATCAGGAGCAATCATATGCAACTACATCATCATCTGAGACTCAACAGAATAAGTGGACTAACTAACACTCGAATGTCAAGACAATAGTCATGGTAAGTACTCTTTGAATGTCAATAAGAACTATATCAAATAGAGCCTCAGGAATAATGTGTCATGTATCAAGATAATGCGAAACAGCTATTAGAAGTCAAGGACATTAATCATTATATAGTCTTTAAGAATAGGAACTTTTACACATCAACTACTTTCCAACGTATAGAGGACTTGAGGGAAATTCAACCTCTTAAGAGTTCTAACATCAAGAAGTGAATAATAATCATGAACCATACTCAAGACTTATAAATAGAATTACCACAAATTTCATATCATTCATCACTTAAATCTAAGACATGCCAAAAGAAAGAAGGGACAACTTTACATACCTGTTAACGATTAATCGTAATCTCGTTCGCTTCGTCGCCCCTTTAGCCTATTTAATATAAAAGTAGCGCTATCATTAGTAACTATACTTTCTAGTTCATAAATCCGTAGCCCATCGCTTATAGGACTCATTCTTTAACTTATACTTTCTAGATTAGGGTTTTAATTAGTTAAGGACTTAACGGAAATCGGGCAGCATTTCCCCTATATATTCGCCTAACCCGAATTTTCAATTATCCTCCTGTTAACACAGAAATACCAACAATGACAACAATAGAAATATTCATATAGAATCGTTACAATTCAGCCCATAAACAATTCTAACAACCCAATAACCCTTTTTAATCCTTTTCAACCAACACTTTCGTATAACAACGATTTCATGAAATTTCTTACTTCCAATTTCATCCAATCCAATTTTAATCCTTCCATTACAACACGATTAATACAATTATACTACAAAACATGAAATCTTACCTGAATTTTCTTTGGAGGAATTTTCTACACTTGACTGCTCCAATTTCACAAGTTCTTCTTCCTCAATTCAATAACCAATGTTTCTATATCCTCCTTGGACATGCAAATCACCTTAGAATTAAAACAATTTTTTTTTATGTGAGGGCTACCATGGCCGAAGCTAGGCAGCCATGGTTAGGATTTTCTTTTAGTTCACAATTGAGTGAAATTTGCAAATGGAATGAATAGTCATTGTTAGTCATCAAGATGACTATATATCTGTTGTCCATGCAAGGAACATGTGCCCCAATATAATGTCATCCATTAAATTTTATTTTATCACCTCTTTGTTTTTATGCTCAAATTCGGTGGGGCCCACCTTGATGGTATAATTAATTAACTCAATTACTCTTAATTAATAACTAATCCCCACTTAATAATCTAATCATAATTAATTAGTTCCTAATCTCCAATAATATTTCTACACTAAATAAAATTTCTGAACAATTCGTATACTAATTAAAATTGAAAATTAAAAGTTTCTATTTCATGTCCGAAAGTAATCCCGTCTTTAACTTGAGCCGATTTGCTTGCGAATAATTCGACGTATAAAAATACAGGATATAACATCTCTATTCTTGTCATCCCACCAATATATCAAGTTGAGATCGTGATACATCTTTGTTGGACCTGGGTGTATAGAATACCAAGAATAATGGGCTTCTTTTAGAATTCTACGTCACAATTCTGCAACATTCGGAACACATAGCCTGCATTGGTATCTAAGAATTCCATCCATGGAAGCTTCAAATAGGGAATTCTCTTTTTCATGAGAGGTGTCTCTGTAATGGCACAAATGAGGATCTTCATACTGACGCTCTTTCACTTTCATATTCAGAGATGAAACTGTGGGGTCATTAATACCAATCCCTGCACTACCCGAATCAATTACACACACTCCAAGATTAGCTAGTTGGTGCAGCTCATGAATCAATTCTTTCTTTCCCGGAGGAACTTCACATAAGCTGCCCATTGATCGGCGGCTAAGCGCATCAGCTACTACATCTGCCTTTCCGGGGTGGTATAAAATGCTCACATCATAATTCTTCAATAACTCTAACCACCGCCTCTGCTGCAGATTTAACTCCTTTTGCTTGAAAATGTATTAAAGACTCTTGTGATCTGTATAAATATCGACATGCACTTCGTACAAGTAATATCTCCATATCTTTAATGCATGAATGACTGCAGCCAATTCGAGATCATGAGTAGGATAGTTCTTTTCATGTTTCCGCAGCTGTCTCGAAGCATAAGCAATGACTCTACCGTGATGCATTAGCACACATCCTAACCCAACGCCGGAAGCATCACAGTACACCACATAACCATCTGGCCTTTCTGGAAGTGTTAAGACTAGAGCTGAGGGTAATCTGTCCTTCAACTCTTCGAAGCTGCGTTCACAAGCATCATTCCACTGAAATTTAACTGACTTCTCGGTTAGCCTCATCAATGGGGCTGAAATAGAGGAAAATCCCTCTACGAACCTTCTATAGTAACCTGCCAATCCCAGAAAACTACGGACTTTTGTAAGCGTCGTAGGTCCTGGCCAGGGTCTTCGCAACTTCAATTTTCTGAGTATCAACTTGAATGCCATCATCTGAAATAACATGGCCCAAAAATGTCACAGAATTCAGCCAAAACTCGCACTTTGAAAATTTTGCATACAATTCTCAGGTTCGAAGAAGCGCAAGAACAATACGTAAATGATCTGCATGTTTTGATTCTGTGCTAGAGTATACCAGAATATCATCAATGAATACTATCATGAATAAATCCAAGAGGGGCCTGAATACATTATTCATCAAATTCATAAACACTGCCGGAGCATTAGTCAACCCAAACGACATCACTTGGAACTCATAGTGGCCATATCTTATTCTGAAAGCTGTTTTCGGAATATCTTCTTCTCTAACTCTCACTTGATGATAACCCGACCTCAAGTCTATTTTAGAAAACCACTTGGCACCCTGTAGTTGATCAAACAAATCATCAATCCTTGGGAGAGGATATTTGTTCTTTATCGTCACCTTATTCAACTGCCTATAATCGATGCACATTCGTAAGGAACCATTTTTATTTCTCACGAACAAGACTGGTGCTCCCTACGGTGATGAACTGGGTCTAATAAACCCTTTCTCAAGCAAATCTTTCAACTGTGCCTTTAGCTCTTTCAATTCTGCCGGAGCCATTCGATACGGAGGAATAGAAATAGGCTTGGTGTCCGGCAACACATCAATGACAAAATCAATATCTCTTTCTGGAGGAAGGCCTGGGAGTTCATCTGGAAATACATCCGGAAACTCATTCATTACCGGAACGGATTGGAAAGATGGCGACTTTGCTTCGGTATCATGAACTCGAACTAAGTGATAAATATAGCCCTTAGCTATCATCTTTCTTTCCTTAAGGTAAGAAATTAACATACCTTTCAGAGATGTTGTATTACCCTTCCATTTAAGCACGGGCTCTCCCAGAAATTGAAATCGAACCACTTTCATTCAGCAATCAACACTAGCATAACATGAAGCCAACCAATCCATACCCATAATCACATCAAAATCTAACATTTCCAGCTCAATTAAATCGGCTTTGGTCTGGCGGTCACATATCACAATTACACAATTTTTATACACCTGTCTAGCTATCACGGGATCACCGCCGCAGTACATACCTCAAAAGGTTTTATTGGCTCAGGTTTCACCCCAATACGACCAGCAACATACGAAGTAATATAAGATAGAGTAGAACCCGGATCTATCAATGCATACACATCATGGGAAAATATGGATAATGTACCTGTAACCACAATCGGGGAGGACTCAAGATCTTGTCGTCCAGCTAAAGCATACACACGGGGCTGAGTGGAACCCGAAGTAGATGCTCCGCCTCTGCCTCTACCTCGACCTCCTGACATCTGGGGAGTCTGCCCTAGCGGGCGCACTGAAGATGAACCAACCACTGATCCTGTGGGCTGAACCCCAACTCTACCACGCATCGACAGGCAATCTCGCATCATGTGCCCAACCTGGCCGCAAGCATAGCAAGCATCTGAACCTTGGTGACACTGTCCGGAATGCAATCTACCGCACTGGCTTAATCGGGGTACTGGTGGTCTCCTCTGACTATAATCTCCCCCAAACTGAGAATCTGAGGCCCTCGAACTCTAACCCTGTCCTGAACGAAAAGAGCGATCAAATCTCCTACCCGTAAATCGAGGAGGTGCACTGGTCACCGACTGACCTGAGTGCCTAGAATGTGTCTGCCTTGATCCCCTTCTATAATTTCTTCCTGCCCCCATAGATCTGGTCCTCTTGCTTTGCCTTCTATCGACATCACGATCACCCCTTTGCGGAGGTTGTTGTCCTTCTAAATTCTGAGCATGGGCTTATATTCAGGAAATATCCATCCCATCTTGCAACGAAGCCGTTAAACAATCCTTGAATAAATGTGGCCCTAAGCCACTCACAAACCTATGTACCCTATCTCCCATATCGGCCACCATAGTCTGGGCATATCTAGCCAATGAATTAAATTGAAGGCAATACTTCCAGGCACTCATGTTTCCTTGCTTTAGATTTAAGAACCTATCCGCTCTAGCTCGGCTGTTATATCCCGTATTTTTGACATTGGATTAGTCGTGAACTAATGGACATAAAATTCAAGGATGAGATTATTGTGGGATATGAGACAAGGACTTTTAATCCCCGATTTTTAATAAGTGCACGACTTGTTAATTAACTGCAGTTAGTGTAGAAATATTGGTGGAGATTAGGGATTAATTAACCATGATTAGATTATTAAGTGGGGATTTTAATTAATTAAGTAGTGCACAAAAGGGACCCCACTACAACATGGCCAAATCTGATTGGTCCATGCCATAGTGGGGCACAAGACGACATTGGGGCAGCATATTATGTCTTAGTGGATGACTCACACCTCCACAACTTCATAAAAATCTGAATTAAGAGAGAGAGAGAGGCATTTCCCCTTCAACCACAAATCTAAAAATTAAGAGAGAGAATTCATTTTCATCTTCTCCACAAAGTGAACCAAAGAGAGAGAGTGGGCCGCCGCCATAACCATGGCAGCAACCAAGTCACAGCCAGCCCTCACTGTTAACACCAAAATATTTGCTAAATCTCACCTTGGATGGAAGAAGGAAACGTGAATAACCATGGCTGCCAAGTTCACGTCCATGGCAGCCCTTAAACCACTTCAAGTGTTGCAAGAAAAAATAATTTCTTAAGGTGTTCTAGGCACTTAAAGGAGCAGCAAGGTTCGAGCTTAAGTTGAAGAAGATGAAGTGGTGCAAATGGTGCAAGTTATTGTAAGGCTGCCCTAATTTAATTTGAGGTGAGATTTCATTTTTTTGCCATGGAATAGGAGTTAATGATGTTGTAATGGAGAGATTAAGTTGTATTATTTGAAGTAGGAAGTAAGAAAATTGTTTGATTAAAGTTAGCATTATAAGTGGGCAGATTTGGAATTGTTTTAATTGGGTTGAGTTTGATTAGTGTTGTCATTATTATGGTATTGTAATTGTAGATAATTTGTTTATGTTGAAGGGATAGAAACATGGATATAGACATGTATGAGGGCTGTTTTCTATGGTAATATTATATTCATCTCCATGTGTTTGTGATTTTGTGGAATAAAGGTCGAAGATTGTATTTCAGTGTTGTAGTTTTGAGGGACTGTTTTGGGTTTGCTATTGAAACGAAATTGAAGTAATTTCTTGTACATGGATGGTTGTTGTTATTAATATTATGGATTATGTGTTAAAGGAGAAAGGAAAGATTAAATCATGTTAGAACTTGTTGTGATATTAGGGCAGTTTCCTTGCATATGATAGTCGATGTTGTTGTTGTTGTGGGCTGTTTTGATAAGGTTTTTGGTGGAAAATCTCATGTTATTATATGGCTATTTGAGGTTGTCATTGTTATGGTTAAATTGTAGTTAAGGGGCTATTTTGTAATAAATTTCGGGGCTGTTTTGTAATAAATTTGTGGCTGTTTTGTGATAAATTTCGTGGCTGTTTTGGGGCTGTTTGTTGTAAATTTCGTGCCTATTTTACGGTGACATTTTGGGGGCTGTTTGGTAGGATTCTCATGGCTGCTCTTGTTGAGTCGAAATGCGGGGATTCTAGTTATGATTATGTACAATATATGTAATTGTGGTAGCTGGAGTATGGGTTGTTCATGATGGCTGGTCTAACATTGTTAAAGGGGCTGGATTAACATAAGGAATTAGTGTATTAATCACTTTTGTTGCTGTGGTTGATGTACTCCATGGATGTAAAGAGAAATAATGATAGCAATGGTGTATATAGTGCATATGGGACTGATTTTGTTATGTCCTTGAGTTGTGTCTTGTTATAGATGTTATTGACCTTGTGTGTGTGTTATGGATGTGTGCAAGTAGTGGAAGTGCTGCCCACTTGTTTTATATAAAAACGAGTTATCGTTTGAGATAGACTGCATACTAGTAACCACCAATTTGACGGACATGCTACCATTCTTATAGGTTGAAGTGCTAATCGGGACGAGTTTAATTTATTGAGTTGGTACAGACGACAAGCGGTATGTAAAGCTATCCCTTCTTTCTTTTGGAATGTCTTAGATATAAGTGACATATGATATGAGCTTTGGGGTAATTATATTCATACGTTTCAAGTGTGATTCATGATTCTTATTCAATTCTTGATGTTAGAACTCTTAAGGTAATTGAGCTATTGCCTCTCAAGTCTTCTATACGTTAGATAGTAGTCGGTATGTATAAGCTCCTATTCTTAGAGACTCTACGATGACTAATGTCCTTGACTTCCATAAGCTATTTCATTATCTTGATACATGTCTATGATTCCTGAGGCTCTATTTGATATAGTCCATAGTGACATTTAAAGGGTACTCAACATGACTATCGCCTTTGATACTCGAGAGTTAGTTATTCTACTTATTCTATTGAGTCTCAGATGATGATTTAGTTGCATATGACTACTCATGATATTCTACTCGTGCATACTGTTATTGTATTATTCAGCGAGTCCCGGGCCGGGTATGTATTCGTGCACAGTCTCATTGTATTATTCACCGAGTCCCATAATGGGCCGGGTACGGTATATGTATATGATGATATGATTATAGCACCGAGTCCCGTGATGGGACGGGTATGGTATACGTGTACACGACTTTATTCACCCAGTCCCATAATGGGTCGGGTACGGTATATGTATATGATGATATGATAATATGATGATATGATGATATTATAATATGACTTTATTCACCGAGTCCCATAATGGGCCGGGTATGGTATATGATAATGATATGCGTGATTTTATTTCGTAAGGCACATGTGCAGTGATTTATTGATTATCATACTTTTCCCCTGGAATCTCTACTTCAGTTATGATCTTACTTATTGTATTTCATGCTTTATATACTCAGTACATATCTCGTACTGACCCCCTTTTCTTCGGGGGGCTGCGTTTCATGCTCGCAGGTGCCGATACTCGCTTTGGTGATCCTCCAGCTTAGGACTTCTACTCAGCTGTCTTGGAGTGCTCCATTGTTCCGGAGCCTAGACTTTTGGTACAGATCCTTTTGATGTATATATACGTTTATCAAGGGGTACGGCGGGGCCCTGTCCCGTCATATGTCACTTTTATTACTCTTAGAGGTCTGTAGACATATGTGTGGGTTGTATATAGATGTTGTTCAGCTGTGGTAGCATGACTTATATTTTGGGACGTTCCCATTCGTAGTGGCAGCCTTTTCGGCTTACGTATGTATAGTTGGGACGTTCCCACACGTTATGACAGACTTGTCGGCTTGTGTACTATGTTACCTTTCGATGGTTGTGACTCCTCAGGAGACAGGTGGCCCTGATATACATATGTGACAGTTTCGAGACAACATTTCGTTTTTATAAGTTCTATATTATGTTTAGTTGCGGATTGATTATAGATAACAGGTGTGTACACGAGTGTCCAGTTCGGGCACTAGTCACGGCCTACGGGGTTGGGTCGTGACAAAAGTGGTATCAGAGCGGTTCATCCTCGGAGTGTCTACAGACCGTGTTTAGTAGAGTCTTGTTTATCGGTGTGTTGTGCACCACATCTATAAACAAGAAGCTACAGGACATTTGGGATGTTACCTTTCTTTCATATCTAAGATCGTGCGATAGAGCCAAGCCATAGGAAATGAGATTCCTTATACTAACCCTTGATTTCACCAGAAGAATGGCATCGACAGAAGAAACCGACTGATGATATTGGAAGTTACTAAGTACACAGGTAAGAAATGGTATGAAAGATGTATGTCGGGTAAGGTATTTGAAGTACGACTGAAATGTAAAGTTGAAGATTGAAAGGGAAAGTAAACAAGAAAGTGTAACAAGTGCAGTTTGAGTTTGACATACGAGGTAAGTTCATCATTTTCATACTGTTTTTAATATTGGGAGCCCTGTGTGGCTATGATATGATATGATATATATATATATATACATGTTGGCCCTGTGAGGCATTGTTGGTATTTACTGCGTGCAGGTTTTGAGATAGTAAGAAATACAGAGGAAACTCAGCCAAAATTTTCTTAGAAATAAAAAGAGAATGAGATATAGGTTTGTAATATGTCTTGAAAGGTCGTGTCGATAGTAATGATAGGATCTGACTAAGTTGTGAGTACGGCTGACCTCGAGAAATAAGTTAACTGCTGAATTATAGCAATTAGGAGGTCGATATCGATATGAAAAAAAAAGAAAAAGAATTTGAATTTGGAAAGGGCTTGTGATACTAAGAGATGATTTAGAAAAGGCTAGCAAATCTTGATAAAGTGTTATATTATGGTACGGCCTGAATTGATAAGCAGGGATAAATTGTGACGAGTTTATAGTTAAAAGAAGTAATAGTATGATTAAGATATGAGTACAGAGGAAAAATAATTGTGACGGATGTGAATGTATTGGTAAGACAGCTTGTGAGGTATTAAAGGATAAGATTGACCAAGAAGGGTAAAAGGTTAAGTATGCTTACCCCACAGGGTGTAATTAACCCATAATAAGAAGGAAGCGAGATAACAGTGTGGTAATAGGTCATGACATGTGTAGCCGAGGACACGAGTACTATAAGTGACGGAACTGTGAAAGACCAGGTTATAGAAAAATAAGCAACGATGTAGAATGAGTGCTAGGAAGTGGCTGGGATGATAAGAACGAATAGGGATGAACAGAATACATTTTGAGAATGAGAAAGGGATTATGCAGAAGTAGTGTTCTCCGAAGGATACAGAGATAGCATGAGATTTCTCGTGCACAGAATAAAAGATGGACATAGACTGAGAAATGGTGAGGGGATACTAAAGGAAGTACTCAAAATAGACAAATTAATTAAGTACGAGTATAGAACGAAAGGGAAAAATATAGCTATGAACTTAAAGGTGTATTACGATGATAAAGTGATAAGATAAGACTGTTATTAAGAGGAACCCGATATGAATTTGAGTAAGTTAGAAGTCAGTACTGGGTACGCAATAAGGGCAAGAAAGCATAAGGCATAAAGGAGTACTGCGTGTATGTGACTTCACCTTGAAAATAGTGGAATCCTTAAAGGACTAAGATGGTAGGCTTGAGGAGCAAATGACGTGTTGTAAATTTATTAAAAGAAACAGATGATACAGGTCAGGATAAAGATAGTGCTACAAGAGGACCTTGGACACTTATCGTCGTGATATAAGTGCCACCTAATTGAGATTGGAACGACTGCAGGTACTAATTAATTATTGATTGGAGTGAGTGGAATGTGGCCTTGGATAAGTTTTTACATTGGTCGCATTACTCGAGTACAGATTATCAGATGAGATTTTATACTATTTGTAGAAAGGTTCTCGTCACTTCGTGATTTTGTTAAGGTTTCGTACGTGGATAATCAAAGTTATAAATTATAAAGAAAGACATGGATATAGTACAGTATACCAAGCGAATTGTAAAAGGGATCAGATGAATTTGAGATTGGAAATAGGGACATAGAGCAGAATATAAACAGAAAATGGTATAAGTACACCCTTATGGGGAGAAGCGGGTGAGAAAAACAAGTGTAAAATGGAAACAATTGACACTGAAATATGTTTGATATGGATACTTAAACTTTAAGTGAGATCCCTTGCCGAAACATGTTAATATGATCTGAAAGCCAACAATAAACGGATAGAAGTCAGGGTGATATTTGAGACGGTGCTGAGAATCATTTGTAAAGGTCTTCAATTGTACGACATTAAAAGTGGGTGCTTATTAAAAGAAAGAATACGACAAAAGAATGGTAACGACTAACTTAAGAGATATTATAAAGGATAGCAATGCTATACTAGATTAGAGGTTAAGATGTTGGCCATGAAATTGTTTGCTAATGATATTGTGACTTATAACTAGCAAAGGAGGGGGGACAGAAAATCCCCTATAATAAGATATGAGAAAAATCAAAGGATGAATCAAGGGAAAGGAGTATGACAAGATAGGCTACGAGCGAGTTTTAGTACGGATGAGTATGTAAAGCAGAATGAACCAAGAGAAGGAAAGACTACGACTAAGGTTGGATATATTTTATACAAGTTGTACAAGAATATTGGTATGTTAATAATGAGACCAAGTGAGTATTTGATAAGAAGAGTGAGGATTCAACAATAACATTGTGCATACAATATTTCGGGCGCATTAAGGAAGGATGTAAGGATGATTTAAGCCAAATTCCCAAGACAGAATCAATACTAAGGGAAAATAGGACATGGTTATGGCTGGGCCGAAGAATTATCCCGATACCGATTGTAAGATAAGAAGGGAGAAGGCAAGGTAAACCTGAAGACTACTGAGATAACGCTAAGAAGATATTTTGCGGGCCTGTATTGTTGACTTCAGAGGTAGCTGGGATGACCATTTGCCACTTATCGAGTTTTTTTATAATAATAGCTACCATTCTCGTATCCAGATGGCACCGTATGAGGCCTTATATGGGATGAAGTGTAGGTTAGCTATTGGTTGGTTCGATGTTGGTAAGACTAAATTAATAAGCCCAGACATGATTCAGCAAGCTATTGATAAGGTGAAGCTTATTCAGGAAAGGTTATTAGCAGCCCAGAGTCGACAGAAGTCATATGCAGATAATCGACAGCGACACTTAGAATTTCAGATTGGTGATTGGCGGTTCTTGAAAGTATCACCCATGAAGGGTGTAATGAGATTCGGCAAGAAAGGGAAGCCTAGCCCAAAGATACATGGGGCCTTCTCAGATTACTCGGAGGGTTGGCAAGGTTGCCTGTGAGTTGGACCTACAGTCTGATTTGGAAGCAGTACATCCAGTCTTTCATGTGTCAATGCTTCGTAAATGTATTGGTGATCCTTCTAAAGTATTCCCCGTAGACGATGTCCAGGTAATAAAGGAGTTGTCTTATGAGGAGAGTCCTATAGCTATACTTGATCGCCAAGTCAGAAAGTTGCGTACTAAGGATGTGGTTTCCGTCAAAGTATTTTGGCGAAATAATGATAGAGAAGAGATGAACTGGGAAGCCGAAGATGAGATGAAGAATAAGTATCCTTACCTTGTTCCCTACATCTGCAAGTAAATTCAAATTCCTCACTTGATTATATTGATTGATAGATGAGACTACATGTGATAGCAATAAGAGAGCCCCCCCCCCCCCCCCCCCCCCAAAATTTTTGTAAGATCATATTGGACTAGTTTAACATTCGAGGACTTTCTAAAGGGGGAAGGATGTTATATCCCGTATTTTTGTACATTAGATTAGTCGTGAACTAATGGACATAAAATTCAAGGATGAGATTATTTTGGGATATGAGACAAGGACTTTTAATCCCCGATTTTTAATAAGTACACGACATGTTAATTAATTGCAGTTAGTGTAGAAATATTGGTGGAGATTAGGGATTAATTAACCATGATTAGATTATTAAGTGGTGATTTTAATTAATTAAGTAGTGCACAAAAGGGACCCCACTACAACATGGCCAAATCTGATTGGTCCATGCCATAGTGGGGCACAAGACGACATAGGTGCTGCATTTATGTCTTAGTGCATGACTCACACCTCCACTACATCATAAAAATCTGAATTAAGAGAGAGAGAGAGACAATCTCTTCAACCACAAATCTGAAAATTAAGAGAGAGAATTCATTTTCATCTTCTCCACAAAGTGAACCAAAGAGAGAGAGAGGGCCACCGCCATAACCATGGCAGCAACCAAGTCACAGCCAGCCCTCACTTTTAACACCAAAAAATTTGCTAAATCTCACCTTGGATGGAAGAAAGAAACGTGAATAACCATGGCTGCCAAGTTCACGTCCATGGCAGCCCTTACACCACTTCAAGTGTTGCAAGAAAAAATAATTTCTTATGGTGTTCTAGGCACTTAAAGGAGTAGCAAGGTTAGAGCTTAAGTTGAAGAAGATGAAGTGGTGCAAATGGTGCAAGTTATTGTAAGGCTGCCCTAATTTAATTTGAGGTGAAATTTCATTTTTTGTCATGGAATGGGAGTTAATGATGTTGTAATGGAGAGATTAAGTTTTATTATGTGAAGTTGGAAGTAAGAAAATTGTTTGATTAAAGTTGGCATTATAAGTAGGCAGATTTGGCTATTGCCTCTCAAGTCTTCTATACGTTGGAGAGTAGTCGGTATGTATAAGATCCTATTCTTAGAGACTCTACGATGACTAATGTCCTTGACTTCCATAAGATATTTCATATTATCTTGATACATGTCTATGATTCCTGAGGCTCTATTTGATATAGTCCATAGTGACATTTAAAGGGTACTCAACATGACTATCGCCTTCGATACTCGAGTGTTAGTTATTCTACTTATTCTATTGAGTCTCAGATGATGATTTAGTTGCATATGACTACTCATGATATTCTACTCGTGCATACTGTTATTGTATTATTCACCGAGTCCCGGGCCGGGTATGTATTCGTGCACAGTCTCACTGTATTATTCACCGAGTCCAATAATGGGCCGGGTATGGTATATTTATATGATGATATGATTATGGAACCGAGTCCCATGATGGGCCGGGTATGGAATACGTGTACACGACTTTATTCATCGAGTCCCATAATGGGCCGGGTACGGTATGTGATAATGATATGCGTGATTTTATTTCGTAAGGCACGGGTGTAGTGATTTATTGATTATCATACTTGTCCCCTGGAATCTCTACTTCAGTTATGATCTTCCTTATTGTATTTCATGCTTTATATACTCAGTACATATCTCGTACTAACACCCTTTTCTTCCGGGGGCTGCGTTTCATGTCCGCAGGTGCAGATACTCGCTTTGGTGATCCTCCAGCTTAGGACTTCTACTCACCTGTCTTGGAGTGCTCCATTGTTCCGGAGCCTAGACTTTTGGTACAGATCCTTCTGATGTATATATACGTTTATCCAGGGGTATGGCGGGGCCCTGTCCCGTCATATGTCACTGTTAATACTCTTAGAGGTCTGTAGACATATGTGTGGGTTGTATATAGATGTTGTTCGGCTATGGTAGCATGACTTATGTTTTGGGACGTTCCCATTCGTTGTGGCAGCCTTGTCGGCTTGCGTATGTATAGTTGGGACGTTCCAACACGTTATGACAGCCTTGTCGGCTTGTGTACTATGTTACATTTCGATGGTTGTGACTCCTCAGGAGACAAGTGGCCTTGATATACATATGTGACAGTTTCGAGACAACGTTTCATTTTTTTTAAGTTCCAGATTATGTTTAGTTGCGGATTGATTATAGATAACAGGTGTGTACACGAGTGTCCAGTTCGGGCACTAGTCACGGCCTACCGGGTTGGGTCGTGACATCGGCGGACCTCGGGTAGCAAATAGTGGCGGATGAAAGCATCGATAAATTCTTGCCACACGGAAGGAGGCGCATTTTCTTTTCTTGATGCTAGCCAATTATTGTACCATAATACCGCTACATCTCGGAGTTTATAAGGAGCCAACTGCACAGATTCAATCTCGGAGGCATGAATAATCCTCAATGTTCTCAACGTCTCATCAATAAAACCTTGCGGGTCTTCATCCGGCTTTGGTTCCAGCCCCCCGGTTACACCAAAGCACACCAGTCAACACTGTACTATAGCGCTTACACCTGTGAGTTGGCAATTTGACCCAAAAAACTCCAGAGGATTCAAACTCATAAGATTACGGGCTCTGGTACTAGCTGCCCGATCACTTGAACTCACATTCTGCCGCTATGCCTGGGCGGCAACTAATTGTGTCAATAAATGGATAGCCTCGGTCACTTGTTGACCCGAAGCAACCAGTGGAGGAACTGGAGCTGAAGCTCCTTCTTGTTCTTCTACATTAGGCGGGTGGAGGAAGTATTAGATGGGGCCTCATTATGTGATTCGCCCTCTTCTACATTCATTGGTGGCTCTCTTTCTACCGGCTTTTTCATTGTAGTCTTGCCCTTCTGGGCGGCTGTAGCTTTTCCCTTTGGCGGCATTTCTGAAATCATAGCACACTATTAGGGAGGAGAAAATCTTATAATACAGCTCTATCGCACGATCTCTTTAAGATGAGAGATGGTCATTTTTCCTTAATGCCCTGCAGCCTCCTGTTTATTAGTGTGGCACGCAACACACCATAAACAAGACTCTACTAGATACGGCTCGTAGACACTTCCTAGGACTGAACTGCTCTGATACCACTTTTGTCACGACCCGTCTAGGGGCTGTGACGGGTACCCGGGGCTAACCACCGAGCACCACTCATTCCCTTACTTATCAAATTCATACCATAAGAAAGTCATTTTCTAATTTGGAAACATAATCACTTTACATATATATGTATATATACGTAAGCCCTTCGGCTATCAAAATAATATAAACATATACATTAGAAACATTGTGAGACCATACTACCCATACCTACGAGCCTCTACTAGAGTGCTATACATAGGGACGGGACAGGACTCTGTCGTGCCCAAAATATACATATATACACAAAAGAATGATTAAAGGTACCTCCGGAACAATGGAATGCTCTCAAGTCAGCTAACAACTCCTACGAGTCTGGATCAAGCTCACCTCCCTGCCTACCTGTGGGCAAGAACACAGCGTCCAAGGAAAAAAGACGTCAGTATGAGCATTGTACTGATTATGAGAGACATAAATAATAATAATACGTCAATGAGAGAAAGGAAGCATCAAATGAGGGGCAACTGTAACTGACTGTCACTTATAAAAGGAAATAATGCATGCTGGCTTACTTCATAATCATCATCATATCATGTATGCATAAATGTATAGGCTGCCTGTCCATATAGGTACGGTGTGATAATCATTAGCCTGCGTCCAGGCTTCCCGCATCCGGGGTACCATCTCATGCCGCCCACTAGTGGTGTCTGCCCATGCCATCTAGATATGGTGTATACGTTGCCCGCCTTAGCGGTGTGTGCCCGGATATATAGGCGCGGTGTGATAGCATCATGTACATATCATAGACTTATCATATTCTCATTATGCTATTACCATAATACATGACTGGAAACTTAACACAATTATACTCTATCGGGGTAACATAAGGTCGTGAACCCCCAATTCCATTATGGAGCATGTATAAGCATTCTGCCTCACCTTGAAGGAAATAGTATATAAGGTGAGTGTATTAGAATAAACGAAATCATTAACTTATAGGTACATCATTAACTTTATAGGAACATCATATCATGAACTCTAGAATCTTTAAGTTTAAGCTCATCATCATCTTTATTAGGCTCATAATGTAACTCTTATCTCATATGGCTATTCATGACCATAGACTCTTAGCTTTCCGGGATGTAGAGTATTCATGGAAAAGAAGGAAAAATCATGCCATAAAAAGAAAGGACTAGCCTCACATACCTTTTTCGTGTAACTAATCTATCGCTTGCTTGTTCTTCTTCGATGCCCACGTTTCTACCTTCAAGAGAATTCGCGTGAACTTTAGCTAATCGATTACTTAAACGTACTTACTAAAGCTAAAGGAAATTGGGCAGCACTTCCTTTGTTTATACAACTTTTCCCATATTCTATATCACCTCTGTTACACCTCAGAAATATTTTCGTTCATGCACAGTGAATTGACTGACGAAGGGCATGATGCATACGATGTTTTGATAAGTAAGAAATAATATTTAACGATTATAAGTGAGATTTTGGAGAAGAATTATAATGTCCCTCATCTTGGTAATGGAGTGTTAAGTAAGTTTCAAGAAGGAGCATAAGCCAAATATGGGCATAAGCCATCCAAAAGGGCGAATTAAGGAAACATTTTCGGATGATCTGATTTGGAGGGGCCAAAACGCTATTATAAGGTTGGAATTTGGGAAAAACACCAAGAATTAATGTTGTAGATAATTGAAAGAGCTTTCCAACCATAGGTCGTGGGCCCTCACAGCATAGCGGGATCAAAAGTTATGGCCATTCTACGACAGGCAGTTTGGGGGAAAATATCACATTCTGGCGCACCTTGCGGCGCAACATGCGGCCCGGAAACACGACATGCGGCCACGCAGTTTCACCGCAAAGTGTACCAGTGGAAGTTGGTCATCTGGAAAGCTTTGCGACACAACATGCGGCTCGCAGAGCATCAGTTGCGTCTCGCAAAGTGTGCCGCATGTTGTGTCGGTCCAGAATTTTATGGACCACTTTAAATATACCCAACTCGACCAAAATCACATTTTTTCATCATTCATGGCCAAGAAAACCTCTAGAACCCTCTCTAACATTCATCCACAAGATAATTCAAGGGAAATACATGATCAATAACACCAAATCCATGGACCCAAGTGTATGAAACCTAGCCAAAGTTCATCTAATTCAAGAAAACCCAAAAGAGAGGAGATAGGGTTTTGGTGCTAGAAGGGAAACTCCACTCAAGGCTTATTCAACCATCATCCAAGGTACGTTTCTTGACCATTACATGTTGTTTAAGGTATTGGAAGGTTAAGGTACCCGACTTGTAGAGAAGCATAGCAAATGGGTCATTCAAGAGTGAATAGTGTCATGTTTGAATGGTAGTGGAATTGAATCATGAATGTTAGGGTGTTGTGAGTATGAATACGTTATAAATGATATGTAGACCATGAGATAAGTGTGATACGTGGGAAAATACGATAGCGAACCTATAACCATAAATGTGAAGAGATTGGAGAGAAATGGTGGATTTTGCCTGAAGTATATAAATGATGATTGTTGCTTGCGATATTGTGAGTTGTGTTGTAGATGTTTGGAAGTTGATATGAAATACGGGGAAAGTAGTATAAACAAAGGAAGTGCTGCCCAATTTTCTCTAGAATTAGTAGTGCGTTCTTATGGTTGATTGACTAATGTTAGCACAAATCCTCTTTTGAAGGTAGAGACGCGACATTGAAGAAGAATAAGCGAACGCTAGATTGCTTAAACGAGAAAGGTATGTGAGGCTTAAATATTCTTCCAAAAGGCATGAATCCTTCAAGTTTTCCACAATCCTTCTATAAGATGAAGCTTATGAGCCCTTCTATATAT
The DNA here is from genome assembly GCF_019175385.1 of Lycium barbarum. Classification (NCBI taxonomy): domain Eukaryota; kingdom Viridiplantae; phylum Streptophyta; class Magnoliopsida; order Solanales; family Solanaceae; genus Lycium; species Lycium barbarum. The sequence goes on along the minus strand of NC_083339.1, from coordinate 84,209,741 downwards.
AGAGTCACCAATGAGCATGATAATGATGATAATAAGCTAAAGTATAGAGATTCGGGAAATTGTGACACGATGTCCCTACGATGCTAATGATGTTATTATTGCTAACACTCGCCTTATGCTTTATTTCCTTCAAGACGAGGCAAGATACTCATAAAGGTCCATAATACACTCGGGGGTTCACGACCTTACGTCACCCCGACATAGTGTGGTTGTCTCAAAGCCTAATGTGTGCTCTTAATGCTAATGTATATTATGCCAATAAAATAATGAATAATGCTTACTGGTAATATTACTATGGGATACATGGAACACTAAGAAATGATAATATGATGCTATGGCATGAGATGTATAATAATGACGTGCTATGATTGATGTTGTGATGATACGATTCCACCGCGCCTATATGGCCGGGCATGTGACCGCGAATGCGGGATGCATACGATTCCACCGCGCATATATGGCCGGGCATGTCACCGCTAATGCGGGCTGCTATGTTTACACCGCGCCTAGAGGGCCGGGCACGATCACCACTACTGGGCGGCATATGAGGGTTACCTGGACGCGGGTGACGATATAGATCATGATGTGATGATGCATATGATGATGTACGTGATGATGTGTGGGATGTGACAACATGTATATTATGATTATGTGAAATGTGAAATATGAAAGTAATACGATTACCTATGACACTTGTGTAGGTTGTATCCTTGTCTTATGACCCATGATCTCTCTATTATGTTTGTTTATTTCATTCCTGCCTTACATACTCAGTACAATATTCGTACTGACATCCGTTTTGTTTGGACGCTGTGTTGATACCCACAGGTAGATAGGGAGGAGATCTTGCCCCGGATTCTTAGAGGCTGTTAGCTGACTGGAAGCGCTCCATTGTCCCGGAGGTGCTTATGAGGATTATTTTGTGTACAATTGTAGATGTCATCTCTTAGAGGCTCATAGATACTCAATGTGGGTCATGTCGTTTCACGACGCGGATTTTGTGTAAATATATCGATATATGTTGTTGTATAAAAGCATTATGTTTTGAAATGGAAAGCAGTTTCTTTTGTAAAATAAGCATGAAATCAATAAATGATTGTTGAATGAGTCTAAGAGGTAATATTACGAGCGGTGCTCGGTGATTAGTCCCGGGTACCCGTCGCGGCCCCTAGCTGGGTCGTGACAACCTCCCAAGCATTCATAACAACATTCACAATATCGCAAACAACAATCATCATTCATCTACATTAACCACATTTCACCATTTCCCTCCAAATTCTCCATAATCATGGTCATAGTTCATTATTGAATTTTCTCACATATAATACTCATTCCATGTCCTAAATTTCATTCATAACACATTTACAATCACAACATATCGTTAATCATGACTCAATTCAAACCTTTACCCAACAATGTCACTATTCCCACATTCATGACCCATTTCCTATATCTTTCTACAATCCAAGTGTTTTTAACTTTCAACACCTTAAAAAAAAGGGAATGGTCATAAAAATCACCTTAGATGATGGAGGATTATGCCTTGAGTGGGAATTTTCTTCTTGCACAAAAACTCTAACTCACTTCCTTTGGGATTTCTTGGCTTGGATGAACTTTGATAGGTTTTCTACACTTGATTTTGTGGATTTGGTATAGTTGATCATGGTTTTCCCTTGGTTTATTGTGGATGGAGAGTGGAGAGAATTCTAGAGGTTTCTTGAAGTGAGAAGAGTGGAAAAGAAATGAATTAATGAGAGAGAGAGAGGGGTCCTTATATCAACATAAAAAAATCTGTCCCGACCGAAACATGCGGACCAACATACGGTCCGTACATTTTATACGGGCCGTATTTTTTTTCCAGTGAGGACCCTTATTCTGGGCAAGACATACGGCCAGTATGTCTGGCCGTGTAATGCCCAGTTCTCCGAAACTTGTTCTCGTCGACTCGTTTGATCTCCAATCCTTATGGAACCTTCTTGACACTTGTTTAACACCTCAATACCAATATAAGGGACATTATCACTCTTCTCCAAGACATCGTTACACCATCATTAACTTGTCGCTCATAATCCTTACCCGACACGCAACATATCCCTTGCTTTCCTTGACAACCTTCTTCCCTTACGCCAATTGCCTTTGAATCTCGATTAGGATCATCAAATTATATTTCTTTCTTATCGCCACATCGTATACGTCGTGCCCTTCTCTAGCCTACTCATTGTACGTTAATGGGGAATTTTCCAAGGTGTAACATGAAATGACTTTAAAACCTTCTATACATTTTACCATGGAAAATTCAACTCTTTTCATCTATAAATGAAGGAATTTTTGCCAAAGTATTTTATGATATGCCATGACAAGTTATACAAGAAATTAAACTCTTTAAAAAAAATTACAATAATTACACATTAAAGTTCGAAGGTCAATCGTATTCTACTGATCCTTAATACTAGGGTGCTTAAAAACATCCCTAGGGGATCACCAGAACCCTTACCTCAAACTCTGATTTAAAAGGATTTTTAAGTGTTTGAATAAACCCTTTAACTTGGTTTTCCTAATTTCCTTTAATAAATTTTGTGGCGATTCTAAAAATACAAAAATCCAATAGAGTCTACAACCTCGAAGTAGCTTTTATGCCTCGTGTAAAAAGTGAACCGTCACAGTAAGTTAAGTCGGCGTAAGCTCGGAGAGCGAAGTCATTTGTAAGTTTGCAAATGTTAAGTCTAGTTAAGGTAAATAAGATTCATAAACGAATGAGACGTCAGACAAAGGTAGACAACCTACTAGCTTCACATATGTGTTTCACCTACTTGCTTAGACATCCTAAGTGCGAGTTGCTTGCTTACCCGTCCTACTTGTTAAGTAAGAACGACACATATGTTTAGAGGAAATCAACAACCTTTTTGTTTGAGTAAGTGTTAAGTAGGTGCATCACCAACATAAAGTATGTGGACCAAGTTAAAAAGGGAAAGAAAAAGGATAGTGTTAGCATAAAGCCATGTGTGAAGTCTTGATGATTGAAAAAATGAAACAACAATAAAAAGAAACCAAGTCTAAATACATGTAAGAATTGACAAGGCAATTAGACAAAGCTAAACAGTTGGTTGAGATGAAGCAGAAGTTTCAGACAACGTAAAAGGCTTGAAAAAGCAAGCAACACAGGATGGTTAGAACATTTCCATAGACATATTCCATTGTAATAAAGTTACATAAAACAACATAAACATGAACCCAGACTGCAAGCATGTGTGCCCATACAAAGACAAGTGCTATAATCAGATCAGAGAGGGAATGAACCATCTACATACACGACCTATCTCAAAGACAAATGCAGAACAAAAGAGATGAAAATGACTCAGTCACGGAGTACTTCATTGAAGAATAGAACAAGCCTAAAAACATATTTTATCACAAAGAGTCATCAGGATCAGTTGATGAATGAATCAGAAAAAAGGAGATCATGAGGTGAAATGGTGAAGATGACTCAGAAGTATTTTGTTCAAATAAAGAGAGTTGCAGACCAAACACATGAACCAGGTCTGCTAACATGTTTCAACACAGAGTAAGAACATGGTTAGAGTCACAGAGGTAATACAAGGCTGAAGACATAATTTTATTCTAGCAATGAATTATTCTAAATGAAGAGCATGATGCTATGAAATAGGTCTATCAACATGTTGCATCATCCACCACAAAAGAAGGCTAAAGATGGAGTCGCTGGATTGAACGAGAAGGGGATGATGAAATACGTTCGTGAAAATGTTCCATCTCAGATAGTGCAGAGATTCAGAGGCAGACAAAGCATATGGATGAAACAGGTTCGTGAACATGTTCCAGCGCGAGTCCTACGACGACTAGGATTTCTAGATTTATGGTAAAGACTTCGCGGTCAAGTTATAGGATTCCTTTCCATAATTAAACAAGGTTCTTTAGGCTCCTACAAGGACAATAGAGTCTGTAACTTTAATTTACAGCTGTAGTGGAATTTAGGGTAAATGCTACAATAGTGTAGGAGGGGTTTTTATAGCCCTTGTGAGCCAGGTGGTTTCCACGTAAAAATCATTGTGTTCTTTACCTACCGACAATTTATATTCTATAAGACGCTAGCATAGAATAGTTAGAGTAATTTGTTCCATCCTATAGTCAAAAATTGGATACTACATAGGATAGGAAGTAGGTCGTGCAACCCAACAAAAAGAGATAGGCAGTTTTGGGGCAACCCAAGCCCATTTATGTTACCCCTCGGAATATTTTCCGTTGATGCACAGTGAATAGACTAACGAAGGGTACGAAGTATACGATATTTCAATAAGTAAGAATCAGTATTTAATGGTTCTAATTGAGATTTCAAAGGCATTTGAGGTAAGCGAAGAAAGTTCGTCAAGAAAGGCGAGGTATACGTTGTGTATCGGAAAGTATTCACAAAATACCAAGTCAATGATGGTTTAATGATGTCTTAGAAGAAGAGTTATAACGTCCCTTAGATTGCTAATGAGGTGTTTAACAAGTGTTAAGAAGGTTCCATAAGGATTGGAGATCAAACGAGTCGACGAGAACAAGTTTTGGAAAGCTGAGCATTATATGGTCCAACATACGGACCGTATAAAATGTACTAGCCGTATATTAGGCCGTATAATCTGCCCAGAGTTGGATCCTTCACTGGACCAAATATACGGTCACACATACGGTCCATATAAACTATACGGACCGTATGTTTGTCCGTAAAACCAAAGCGGGACAAATTTTAAGTTAATAAAAGGGGACCCAAGTTCATTTAATCTCATTTCATTTTTCATTCCCCTTCTCTCAAGAACTCTCTAGAATATTTTCCACATCTCTTCTACAAGAATCCAAGAGAAACTCATGATCAACTTCATCAAACCAAGAGAATCAAGTTCAAGAAACCCGCTAGGATTCATCCAAGGAAAGAAATCTCTTTGGAAGTGGAACTAGGGTTTTCCTCAAGTGGAGTATTGCTATCCCAAACTCATTCCTACTAAATCAAAAGTAAGTTTTATAATCATTCTATATTGTTTAAAGTATTGAGAGGTTGAAAGACTTGGATTATGGAAGGAAGTATGAAATGGGTTATAAACATGAGAATAGTGACATTGTCGAGTAGTAAATTAATATGTATCATGCTTCTTGATATGTTGTGATTATAATTATGTTTTGAATGATGTTAAGAACATAGGAGAAACATTAGATGAGGATGAATGTAATGTTGTATTATGATTATGATTATGGATGACCTTGAGAGGGAGTTGGATAATGATGAACTTGACAAAGGTTATTGATTACGATATTATGAATGTTATCATTGATGATTGGGAGTTGATATATGATACGGAGAAAGTTGTATAAACAAAGGAGATGCTGCCTAATTTTCTCTAGCTTTAGTTCAAGCGTGTTTACGTTATCGATTATCTAATATTAGTATGAACTCTCTTGAAGGTAGAAACATGAATATGGGAGAGGAACGTTCAAGTGATAAAGTAGCAAAATGAAAAGGTATGTGAGGCTTGTCCCTTCTTTTCTAAGGCATGAATCTTATGACACGATTTTACCTTATTCTCCATAACCTTCTTACAGTCCGGGAATTATGAGTCTATGTTCATGAAGAGCCTCATATGAGATAAAGATAAGAGATATGTTATGAGTATGATAATGATGATGATGGGCTTAAATCTAAAGATCCTAAAGTTCATGATATGATGCTTCTTCAAGCTAATGATCCTAATTATTATTAATTGATGTCATTCTTTGTGCTACACTCACGTTATATGCTAATTCCTTCAAGGTGCAGAATGCTTATGAAACTCCATAACGGAATCGGGGGTTCACGACATTATGTCACCGCGATAAAGTATAGTTATCTTTGAGTTCCTATGCATGCATTATGATGAGTACATGATGATGATATTACACCATGCCTATGTGGCCAGGCAGATACTGTTAAGGCGGGCAGCGTATGCACCATGTCTAGATGGCATAGGCAGCACCGCTAGTGGGCGGCATGAGATGGTTACCCTAGACGGGGGAGGCCTTGATGCGGGCTAATGATTATCACACCACACCTATATGATCGGGCAGCTTATATATGTATATGCATACATGACGTGATGATATTTATGATGTAACTTAGCATGCATTATTTCGTTCTTAAGTGACAGTCAGTTACAGGTTGTTCTCCATTTGATGCCTCCTTATTTATTGATATGTCGTTATTGCTTAAGCCTTACATAACAATGTTCGTACTGACGTCCTTTTCTTTTGACGTTGTGTTCATGCCTACAGGTAGTGTCACGACCCGACTAGGGGCCGCGACGGGTACCCTGGGCTAACCACCAAGCACCACTCGTTCTACTACTCGTCATACTCATTAAGCGTTCTTTTATCAAATTCATACTCTAATCATAGAAAAAGAATCATTTTTTTTAGAACATAAATACTTTTATATACATAAGTTTTTCGGCTATCAAAATAATATATATACATAATAGCATCCTTGTGAGACCATATAACCCACATTGTGTATCTACGAGCCTCTACTAGAGTGCTAACATAGGGACGGGACAGGACCCCGTCTTGCCCAAAATATACAAATATACACAAAAGAATAATCAAGGCACCTCCGGAACAATGGACTGCCCTCAAATCAGCTACTAGCCCCTACGAGTCTGGATCAAGATCACCTCCCTGTCTACCTGTGGGCATGAACACATCATCCAAAGAAAATGGACGTCAGTACGAACATTGTACTGACTATGAGAGGCATAAGCAATGAAAATATGTCAATGAGATAAAGAAAGCATCAATAAGGAGCAACTGTATATAACTGTCTCTTATAAAAGAAATTACATATGCTGGCTTACTCATAATCATCATCATCATATCATATGTGCATAAATGTATAAGTATAAATTACCCATCCATATAGGTACGGTGTGATAGTAATTAACTTGCGTCCAGGCCTGCCGCATTCGGGGTATAAGCTGCCCACTATAGTGGTGTGTGTCTGCCCGTCCATATAGGTACGGTGTACTGTCATGAGCATATACTCATCATAATGCATGTATAATAACTCAAGGATAGCTATACTTTATCGGGGAGACCTAAGGTAGCGAACCCCCGAGTCCATTCTACCTCACCTTGAATGAAATAGTATACAAGGTAAGTGGTTACTGTTACACCTCAGAAATTTCCCTGTGAACATGCAATGAATAGACTAACAAAGAATACGAGTATATGATGTTTTAATAAGAAGGGGATGACATTTGATGACCCTGAGTAAGATTTCAAAGGCAATTGCAATAACAGATAGGTTATGCTCCAAAACCACTACTTATGGGTCCTGAAAATGTGAAAAAGTTGCAGATTTACACTTTGGCCCAGCCGATCGTAAAATGAAATACGGACCGTAATGTGGTATACGGCCCGTAAACTACCATGTCGTATTTCAACTTACAAAACTTCAACTTTCTGCCAAATGATCAAATGGTTAAATACAACTTGGAATACGAACCGTAAATCGAAATACGGCCTGTAAACCGTGATCGTAAATCACCATGACCTCCAGCATACCTTTCTGGTTCTGTTATGCATACGACCACGAAATACGACCCGTAAACTAGAATACGGACCATAAACTGGGTTTACGGCCACTGTGCACTTCAACTACCGTTCATTCCGGATTAGATTTTAAGTCATTAAAAGGGGACCCAAGCTCATTAAATTCATTTCATTTCCACGATGCTTCTCTCTAGAAACCTCTAGAATATTCTCCACTCTTCGTCTACAAGAAAACAAAGGAAATCAAAGATCAATATCAAGAATCCAAGTGAATCAAGCGTATGAAACTCATCAAAGTTCATCCAAGTTAAGAAATTTCAAGATAAGCAAACTAGGGTTTTGGTGCAAGAAGAGTAATACCACTCAAGGCTTGTTCCTACAACATCTAAGGAAAGTTTTATGGCATTTACATGTTATTTAGGGTATGGAAGAGTAGAAACACTTAGATTATAGAAGGATGTAAGAAGTGGGTCATGAAAGTGTGAATAGTAGCATTGGTGAGTAAGGGTTTGAATTGAGTCATGATCATTGATAATTTGTGATTATAAAAATGTTAAGAATGACATTTAGACCATGGAATAAGTTTCCTATGTGAGAAAAATGCAACGATGAATCATTTCCACGATTATGGAGAAATTGAATACAAATTGTGAAATACGGATGTTATAAATGAATGATTAATGTTGTCTATCTTACTAAGAATGTTGTTATGAACGTTTGAGAGTTGATATAGAATGTGGGGAAAGTAGTATTAACAAAGGAAGTGCTATCCAATTTTCTCTAGAAATAGTAGTGCATTCTTATAGTCGACTAACTAACGTTAATGTGAATTCCCTCTTGAAGGTAGAACGTGACATTGAAGGAGAACAAGAGAACGCTAGTCTAATTAAACGACAAAGGTATGTAAGGCTTATCCCTTCCTTCAAAGGCATGAATCTTCCAAGTTTTTTTTCCATGATCCTCCTATATGATGGAGCTTATGAGTCCGTAAATATACTAAACTACATACGAGCATGATAGTGATGATGATGAGTTAATGTATAGCGATTCGAGAGTTCATGATATTATTGCTCACACTCACCTTATGTATTGTTTCCTTCCAGGTGAGGCAGGATACTCGTAAATGTTCATAATATAATCGGGGGTTCACGACCTTATGTCACCCCGATGTAGTTATGGTTGTCCTCAAAGTTTAATGTACTTTCCTAATGATAAATGTGAAATAATGCTAAGTCATGATATGTCTATAAGATGATCAATGATGCTAGCTTATAATATTCCTATGTTATGTATGAAAATGCCAAGCTATGTTAAGATTACAATATGTTCATGAGATGTGTAAAAATGATGGATTATGATTGACGATATGATTTCACCGCGCCTAGATGGTCGGGCATGTCACCTCTAAGGCAGGCTGCATATGATTCCACCGTGCCTCAATGGCCAGGCATGTCACCGCTAAGGCGGGCTGCTATGCTTACACCGAGCCTAGAGGGTCGGGCATGATCACCACTAGTGGGCGGCATATGATAGTTACCCGGACGCAGGATAACGATGAGGATTGTGATGTGATGAGATATGTGATGTGATGAAACATGTACTATGATTATGTAAAATATGATATATGTACGAAATGTATTTTCTTACGACACTCTTGCAGGTTATATCTTTCTCTTATGGCTCACGATCCACCTATTATATTTATTTCATTCATGTCTTACATACTCAGTACAATGTTCGTACTGACGTCCGTTTTCTTTGGACGCTGTGTTCATGCCCACAGGTAGACAGGGAGGTGAGCTTGAGCCAGACTCGTAGGAGCTGTTAGCCGATTGAAAGCACTGCTTTGTTCCGGAGGTGCTTGATTATTCTTTTGTGTACATATGTATATGTGGGCACGACGGGGTCCTGTCCCGTCAATATGGCTAGTACTCCAGTAGAGGCTCGTAGATACACAGTGTGGGTTATGTGGTTTCACGAGATTGCCATCATGTATATGTATATATATATATATATATATATATATATATATATATATATATATATATTATTTTGATAGCCTAATGGCTTATGTATATGAAAGGGTAATATGTTTGAAATGGAAGATGATTTCCTTAAAAGAATTTAGTATAAAATTGATAAAGAAACGCCGGATGAGTATAATGAGTAATAGAACGAGTGGTGTTCGGTGGTTAGCCCCGGGTACCCGTCGCGGCCCCTAGCTGGGTCGTGACAAAAGTTTTATCAGAGCGGTTCAGTCCTAGGAAGTGTCTACGAGCCGTGTCTAGTAGAGTCTTGTTTATGGTGTGTTGCACGCCACATCAATAAACAAGAGGCTACAGGGAATTTAGGAAAAATGACCATCTTTCTTCTTATGAGATCGTGCGATAGAGCCGTGTATAAGATTTTATCCTCCCTAATAGTGTGTTGTGATTTCAGAATGCCGCCAAAGGGAAAGGCTACAGCCGCCCAGAATGGCAAGACTACTGCAAAAAGGCAGTTAGAAAGAGAGCCTCCGATGAATATTGAAGAGGGTGAGTCACATGATGAGGCCCCATCTAATACTTCTTTCACCCAGCCTAATATGGGAGAACAAGGAGGAGCTCCAGCTCCAATTCCTCCCCCGGTTGCTTCAGGTTAACAAATGACTGAGGCATACATCTATTGACGCAGTTGGTTGGTGCTCAAGCACAGCGGCAGAATGCGGGCCAAAGTGATCGGTCAGCTTGTACTAGAGCCCGTGACTTCATGACTTTTAATCCTCCGGAGTTCTTCGGGTCAAAGCCGGATGAAGATCCGCAAGGCTTTATTGATGAGATGTTGAGAACACTGAAAATTATTCATGCCTCCGAGACTGAATCCGTGGAGTTGGCCTCTATAGACTTCGAGATGTGGCGGTATTGTGGTATAATAATTGGATACCTTCGAGGCAAGAGAATGCGCCCCCACCTGTATGGCAAGAATTTGTGGATGCTTTTATCCGTCACTATTTGCCACCCGAGGTCCGCCAAGCTATAGCGGATAGATTTTTAAATTTAAAGCAACGAAATATGAGTGCCCGGAAGTATAGCATGCAATTTAATTCCTTGTCTAGATATGCCCCAACCATGGTGGCCGACATGGGAGATCGTGTACATAGATTTGTGAGTGGGTTGGGGCCATATATGTTCAAGGATTGTTTGATGGCCTCTTTGCAAGAAGGGATGGATATTTCCCGAATACAAGCCCATGCCCAGAACTTAGAGGGATAGCAACAACCCCAAAAGGGTGATCGGGACAGTGATAGAAGAAAAAGAAAAAGGGCTAGATCTATGGGCACAAGCAGTGATTATAGAGAGGGATCGAGGCAGACCTTTTCCCGGCATTCCGGTCAGCCAGTGACTAGTTCGCCTCCACGATTCGTGGATAGGGGATTTGATCTCTCTTTTCCTTCAGGACAGGGTCAGAGTTCGAGAGCTTCGGGTTCTCAGTTTGGGGGTGATTACAGTCAGAGGAGACCACCAGTTCCACGATGTAGCCGGTGCTAGAAATTTCACTCAGGGCCATGTCGTCAGGACACGGATGCTTGTTATGTTTGTGGACAGACTAGGCATTTGAGCGAGATTGTCCCTCGCGGTATGGTAGAGGTGGGGTTCAGCCCACAGGTTCAGCAGCTGGTTCTTCCTCAGTGTGCCCGGTAGGGCAGACTCCCCAAATGTCAGCAGACCGAGGTAGAGGCAGAGGGGCAACATCTATTTCAGGTGCCACTCAGCCCCGAGTATATGCTTTAGCCGGACAGCAGGATCTTGAGTCCTCCCCGGATGTGGTTACAGGTACATTGTCTATATTTTCCCATGATGTGTATGCGTTGATAGATCCGGGTTCTACATTCTCTTATATTACTCCATATGTTGCTGGTTGTATTGGGGTGAAACCTGAGCCAATCAAACCTTTTGAGGTGTCTACTCCTATTGGTTATCCCGTTATAGCTAAACAAGTGTATAAAAATTGTGTAATTGTGATATATGATCGCCAGACCAAAGCTGATTTAATTGAATTGGAAATATTAGATTTCGATGTAATTATGGGTATGGATTGGTTGGCATCATGTTATGCTAATGTCGATTGCCGAACGAAGGTGCTGCGATTTCAATTTCCGGGAGAGCCCGTGCTTGAATGGAAGGGTAATACAGCATCTCCAAAGGGTAGGTTTATGTCCTACCTTAAGGCAAGAAATATGATAGCTAAAGGCTATATTTATCATCTAGTTCGAGTTCATGACACCGAGGCAAAGTCGTCAACTTTCAAATCCATTCCGGTAGTGAATGAATTCCAAGATGTATTTCCTGATAAGCTTCCAGGTCTTCCTCCAGAAAGAGAAATTGATTTTTCTATTGACGTGTTTCCGGATACCAAGCCTATTTCTATTCCTCTTTATCGAATGGCTCCGGCAGAATTGAAAGAGTTAAAGGCACAGTTGAAAGATTTGCTCGAAAAAGGGTTTATTAGACCCAGTTCATCACCGTGGGGAGCCCAGTATTGTTCGTGAGAAAGAAAGATGGGTCCCTGTGAATGTGCATCGATTATAGGCAATTGAACAAGGTGACAATAAAGAACAAATATCCTCTTTCGAGGATTGATGATTTATTTGACCAGTTCAAAAATAGACTTGAGATCGGGTTATCATCAAGTGAGGGTTAGAGAAGCGGATATTCCCAAAACAGCCTTCAGGACGAGATATGGCCACTATGAGTTCCGGGTGATGTCGTTTGGATTAACTAATGCTCCGGCCGTGTTTATGAATTTGATGAATAGTGTATTCAGGCCACTCTTGGATTTATTCGTGATAGTATTCATCGATGATATCTTGGTATACTCTCGCACAGAATCAGAACATGCATATCATTTGCGAATTGTTCTTGGCATCCTTCGAGCCCGAGAATTGTATGCAAAATTTTCAAAGTGCGAGTTTTGGCTGAATTCTGTAACATTTTTGGGCCATGTTATTTCAGATTATGGCATTCGAGTCGACACTCAGAAAATTGAGGCTGTGAAGACTTGGTCAAGGCCTACAACGCCTACAGAAGTCCGTAGTTTTCTGGGTTTGGCAGGTTATTATAGAAGATTCGTAGAGGGCTTTTCATCTATTTCAGCCCTATTGATGAAGCTAACCAGAAATCAGCTAAATTACATTGGAATGATGCTTGTGAGCGCAGCTTCCAAGAGTTGAGAGACAGATTGACCTCAACTCCGATCTTAACACTTGTAGAAGGGTCAGATGGCTATGTGGTGTATTGTGACGCTTCCGGTGTTGGATGAGGATGTGTTTTAATGCAGCACGGTAGATTTATTGCATATGCTTCAAGGCAGCTGCGGAAACGTGAAAAGAACTATCCAAGTCATGACCTCGAATTGGCTGCGGTTATTCATGCACTGAAAATGTGGAGACATTACTTGTATGGTGTGCATGTTGATATCTATACAGATCACAAAAGTCATCAGTAAATTTTCAAGCAGAAGGAGCTGAACCTGCGGCAGAGGCGGTGGTTAGAATTGTTAAAAGATTGTGATGTGAATATTTTGTACCACCTCGGAAAAGCAAATGTAGTAGCCGATGCGCTTAGCCGCCGATCAATGGGCAGTTTATGCGAAGTTCCTCCGAAAAAGAAAAAGATAGTTCACGAGCTCCATCAATTAGCTAATCTTGGAGTGCGTGTAATTGATTCGGGTAGTTCCGGGATTGGCATTAACGAACCTACAGTTTCATCTTTGAATATAGAAGTGAAAGAACGACAATATGAAGATCCTAAATTGTGCCGTTACAGAGACATATCTCATGGGGAAGAGAAATCTCCATTTGAAGTTTCTATGGATGGAATTCTTAGATACCGACGTAGGCTATGTATACCGAAGGTGGCAGAATTATGCCGACGAATTCTAGAGGAAACACATTGTTCTCGGAATTCTATTCACCCAGGTGCAACCAAGATGTATCATGACCTTAAACAAATATAATGGTGGGACGACATGAAAAGAGATATAGAAGAATTTGTAGTCCAATGTTCAAATTGCCAACAAGTAAAGATTGAACATCAAAAGCCAGGAGGCTTATTGCAAGCAATGGAAATCCCTACTTGGAAATGGGAAGTGATCAACATGGATTTTATTATGGGGTTACCTCGTTCCCGTGGCAAGTATGGTTCTATATGGGTGATCGTGGATAGATTGACGAAAGCAGCCCATTTTCTTCCAGTTAGAACCACGTAGTTAGTCGAAGATTATGCGAGGTTATATCTCAAGGAAATTGTACGACTTCATGGTATTCCATTATCTATTATTACAGATAGAGAGGCATAGTTTGCAGCCAAGTTCTGGAAGTCCTTCAAAGAAGGTCTAGGCACTCAAGTGAAGCTTAGCACGACATTTCATCCACAGACTGATGGACAAGCCGAGCGTACTATTCAAACTTTGGAAGATATGCTACGGGCATGTATATTAGATTTTGGTGGTAGCTGGGATGATCACTAATCCCTTATTGAGTTTTCTTACAACAATAGCTATCATTCCAGTATTCAAATGGCCCCATATGAAGCTTTATATGGGAGGAAATGTAGATCCCCAGTCGGATGGTTCGAAATAGGAGAAGCACAATTAGTAGGCCCTGAATTGATTCAACAAGCGGTGGAAAAAGTTAAGGTGATTCGAGATCGATTATTGACAGCCCAAAGTCGCCAAAAGTCTTATGCAGACAATCGCCGACGAGACTTGGAATTCCAGGTTGATGATTGGGTATTTTTTAAAGTATAGCCAATGAAAGGGATGATGAGATTTGGTAAGAAAGGGAAGCTAAGTCCTAGATACATTGGACCCTATAGAATTATCCCAAGGTGGGTCAGGTGGCCTATGAATTGGACTTACCCTCGGAGCTTGAATCAGTCCATCCAGTTTTCCACGTGTCGATGCTCTGCAAGTGTGTTGGAGATCACACAAAGATTGTCCCGATAGATGATGTGCAAGTAACAGAAAAGCTAACCTATGAAGAAGTGCCTATTGCTATTCTAGACAGGCAAGTGCGAAGACTCCAAAATAAAGTGGTAGCTTCAGTTAAAGTCTTGCGGCGAAACAATAACCGGGAAGAAATTACTTGGGAGGCGGAAGAGCAGATAAAATCCATGTACCCGCATTTATTTCAAACCCCAGAAGAAATTCAAGATGAAACACCGACGATATAAAGTATATATGCTTACTTTTCATGCTTTTGGTCGTGTGTGGCCATAGATATGTTGCTATTGTGATGTAGCCCTGTGAGGCAATCATATTATGGGTTGATATGATAGGATTGTAGTGCCATATTATAGGGGAAACTCTGGCGAAATTTTTCTAGAATCCCCGATGACTTAACATTCGAGGACGAATGTTCCAAAAGGGGGAAGAATGTTACACCTCGGAAATTTCCCTGTGAACGTACAACAAATAGACTAACAAACGACTACTTATGGGTCCTGAAAATGTGAAAAAGTTGCAGATTTACACTTTGTCCCAGTCGATCGTAAAATGAAATACGGACCGTAAAGTGGTATACGGCCCGTAAACTACCATGTCGTATTTCAACTTACAAAACTTCAACTTTCTGCCAAATGGTTAAATACGACTTGGAATACGAACCGTAAATCGAAATACGGCCTGTAAACCGTGATCGGAAATCACCAGGACCTCAAGCATACCTTTCTGGTTCTGTTATGCTTAAATACGACCACGAAATATGGCCCGTAAACTAGAATATGGACCATAAACTGGGTTTACGACCACTGTGCACTTCAACTACCGTTCATTCTGGATTAGATTTTAAGTCATTAAAAGGAGACCCAAGCTCATTAAATTCATTTCATTTCCACGATGCTTCTCTCTAGAAACCTCTAGAATATTCTCCACTCTTTGTCTACAAGAAAACAAAGGAAATCAAAGATCAATATCAAGAATCCAAGTGAATCAAGTGTATGAAACTCATCAAGGTTCATCCAAGTTAAGAAATTTCAAGAGAAGCAAACTAGGGTTTTCGTGCAAGAAGAGTAATACCACTCAAGGCTTGTTCCTACAACATCTAAGGTAAGTTTTATGGCATTTACATGTTATTTAGGGTATGGAAGAGTTGAAACACTTAGATTATAGAAGGATGTAAGAAGTGGGTCATGAGAGTGTGAATAGTAGCATTGGTGAGTAAGGGTTTGAATTGAGCCATGATCATTGATAATTTGTGATTATAAATATGTTAAGAATGACATTTAGACCATGGAATAAGTTTCCTATGTGAGAAAAATGCATCGATGAACCATTTCCATCATTTTGGAGAAATTGAAGACAAATTGTGAAATACGGATGTTGTAAATGAATGATGAATGTTGTCTATCATATTGACAATGTTGTTATGAACGTTTGAGAGTTGATATAGGATGTGGGGAAAGTAGTATAAACAAAGGAAGTGTTCTCCAATTTTCTCTAGAAATAGTAGCGTGTTCTTATAGTCGACTAACTAACGTTAATGTGAATTCCCTCTTAAGGTAGAACGTGACATTGAAGGAAAACAAGTGAACGCTAGGCTAATTAAACGACAAAGGTATGTAAGGCTTATCCCTTCCTTCAAAGGCATGAATCTTCCAAGTTTTTTTTTCATGATCCTCCTATATGATGGAGCTTATGAGTCCGTAAATATACTAAACTACATACAAGCATGATAGTGATGATGATGAGTTAAAGTATAGCGATTGGAGAGTTCATGATAATATTGCTCACACTCACCTTATATATTATTTCCTTCAAGGTGAGGAAGGATACTCGTAAATGTTCATAATATAATCGGGGGTTCACGACCTTATGTCACCCCGATGTAGTTATTGTTGTCCTCAAAGTTTAATGTACTTTCCTAATAATAAATGTGAAATAATTCTAAGTCATGATATGTCTATAAGATGATCAGTGATGCTAGCTTATAATATGCCTATGTTATGTATGAAAATGCCAAGCTATGATAAGATTACGATATGTTCATGAGATGTGTAAAAATGATGGATTATGATTGACGATATGACAATATGATTTCACCACGCCTAGATGGCCGGGCATGTCACTGCTAAGGCGGGCTGCATATGATTCCACCATGCCTCAATGGCCGGGCATGTCACCGCTAAGGCGGGCTGCTATGTTTACACCGAGGCTAGAGGGCCAGGCATGATCACCACTAGTGGGCGACATATGATAGTTACCCGGACGCGGGATAACGATGCGGATTGTGATGTGATGAGATATGTGATGTGATGACACATGTACTATGATTATGTAAAATATGGTATATGTACGAAATGTATTTGCTTACGACACTCTTGCAGGTTATATCCTTCTCTTATGGCTCATGATCCTCCTATTATATTTATTTCATTCTTGTCTTACATACTGAGTACAATGTTCGTACTGACGTCCGTTTTCTTTGCATGCTATGTTCATGCCCACGGGTAGACAGGGAGGCGAGCTTGAGCCAGACTCGTAGGAGCTGTTAGCCGATTGAAAGCACTCCTTTGTTCCGGAGGTGATTGATTATTCTTTTGTGTACATATGTATATGTGGGCACGACGGGGTCCTGTCCCGTCTACATGTCTAGTACTCCAGTAGAGGCTCGTAGATACGCAGTGTGGGTTATGTGGTTTCACGAGGTTGCCATCATGTATATGTATATATATATATATATACATTATTTTGATAGCCTAATGGCTTATGTATATGAAAGGGTAATATGTTTGAAATGGAAGATGATTTCCTTAAAAAAATTTAGTATAAAATTGATAAAGAAACGACGGATAAGTATAATGAATAATACAACGAGTGGTGCTCGGTGGTTAGCCCCGGGTACCCGTCGCAGCCCCTAGCTGGGTCGTGACAGTTACAATAAATGACACCATTAACGTCATAGGAACATCATATCATAAAATCTAGAATCGTTATACTAAACTCTTCATCATCACTATCGAACTCATAATGTATCTCTTATCTCATGTGGTTATTCATGAACATGGCTATTAGTTTTCCGGAATGTAGGAAATTCATGAAAAGGAAGGAAAAGTCATGCTATAGGATTCATGCCATAGAAAGAAAGGACTAGCCTCACATACCTTTTACGTTTAAGTATTCTATCGCTTGCTTGTTCTCCTTCAATACCCATGTTTCTACCTTCAAGAGAATTCGCATTAACATTAGTTAATCGGCTATAACAACGTATTACTATTTCTAGGGAAATTGGGCAGCATTTCCTTTGTTTTTACAACTTTTCCCATATTCTATGTCAACTCCCCAACGTTCATAACAACATTCACAATATCGCAAACAACAATCATCATTCATCTACATTTCCCACAACTCACCATTTCCCTTCAATTTCTCCACAATTATGATTATAGCTCACTATCGCGTTTTCTCATATATAATACTTATCCCATGTTCTAAATGTCATTAATAACATTGCTATACTCGTAACATACGAAGAATCATGATTCATATTAAGCTACAACTCAAAAATGTCACTATTCTCACATTTGTAACCCATTTTCTACTTTCTTCTATAATCCAGGTTTTTCAACCCCTCAATACTTTAAATAACATGAATTGATCATAAAACTTACCTTTGATAGTGTAGGAATGGGTTTTGGATAGCAATATTCCTCTTGAAGAAAACCCTAGCTTCAATAGCCAAAGAATTCTTGTAGCTTATTAACCCTAGCAAGACCTCTAGCACATGGGTATCTTGATTCTTGCTTAATGTTAATTAATCTCTCTTGGATTTTGGCTTGTATTAGTCTATGGAGTGGAAGAGAGGGTTTTTAGAGAGCTTTTGGATCTTATTTGGTAAGATGAAATGTCCAAATGATGTGGACTAAATTATATAAAGGGAAACTTAAAATCCCATCGGGCAATTCTACGCCAATTTTGACGGGCCGTCAAAATGGCCCGTAGAACTGCCCAGTCAAATATGGGTCACTGTGACCATTTGACGCTAGGCTGTGTCAATTTGACGGACCACAAAATTTTCTGCGGGGCACCAAAATTCCTGCGGGCCGTCAAATGATCCGCAAAAATTTTCTGCTCAGAAAGTGTGTCGTAGAATGGCAATAACTTTTAATCTTGATATCGTGTGAGGGCCCACGACATATGGTTCGAAAGCTATTTCAATTATCTACAACTTTCATTTTTAGTGTTTTTCCAAATTCCAAACTTATAATGGCGTTTTGGCCCCTCCAACTCAGATAATCCGAAAATGTTTCCTTAAATCGTCCTTTTGGATGGCTTATGCCCATATTTGGCTTATGAGTCCTTCTTAGGACTTGATCAACTTTCCATGTACTACTCATATATCTCTTCATATGTCCTTTATAAAATTCCGGCGTGTGGGCCCCACTTATCTTACAGCAACGAGGGCTTTTCGGTAAGTGACATATGAACCAATTCAACCCATATGGTCTCCAAATGTCATATGTATACCATTATTACACTCTTATAATATAAACTTTCTCCTTAATCCTCGCATAAATTTTCTCTTCCTCAGGCCCATACTAA
This sequence comes from Lycium barbarum, assembly GCF_019175385.1. Classification (NCBI taxonomy): domain Eukaryota; kingdom Viridiplantae; phylum Streptophyta; class Magnoliopsida; order Solanales; family Solanaceae; genus Lycium; species Lycium barbarum. The sequence goes on along the minus strand of NC_083339.1, from coordinate 84,190,592 downwards.
GCTGGCTACGACCTTTGTAGCGCGAAATTTTCCAAGGTGTAACACTCTTCCCCCCTTTTGGAACATTCATCCTCGAATGTTAAACTATCCGGGAATTTTACAAAAATTTCGCAGAGTTTCCCCTGTAATATGGCACTACCATCCTGTCAGAACAACCCATAATAACAATGCCTCACAAGGCCACAATATAATAGCAACAGAATTTGGCCACACACGACCAATATGCATAAACAAGAAAGTGTACATACTTCAGAATCTTGTTGTTTCTTCATGAACCTCTTCTTGGGGTTGAAATAAGTGCGGATGTGTGGATTTCATTTTCTCTTCCGCTTCACAAGTCATTTCTTCCCGGTTGTTATTTCTCCACAACACTTTGACTGAAGCTACTTCCATATTTTGAAGTCTTCGTACTTGCCTTTCTAAGATGGAAATAGGCACCTCTTCATATGCTAGCTTTTCTGTCACTTGCACATCATCAATTGGAACAACCCTTGTAGGATCCCCAACACATTTACGGAGCATTGAGACGTGGAAAACTAGATGAACCGATTTAAGCTCTGAAGGCAAGTCCAATTCATAGGCCACATGACCCACCTTGCGAATAATTTTATAGGGTCTAATGTATCGAGGACTTAGATTCCCTTTCTTGCCAAATCTCATCACCCCTTTCATTGGCGACACTTTCAAAAATACCCAATCATCCACCTGAAATTCCAAGTCTCGTCGGCGATTGTCCGCATAAGACTTTTGGAGACTTTGGGGTGTCAACAATCGACCTCGGATCACCTTGACTTTTTCTACCGCTTACTGAATCAATTTAGGGCCAATTAGCTGTACTCCTCTTATTTCAAACCGTCCAATCGGGGATCTACACTTTCTTACATTTAATGCTTCATACGGAGCCATTTGGATACTGGAATGATAGCTATTTTTATATGCAAACTCAATCAGAGGTAGATGATCATCCCAACTACAACCAAAATCTAATACACATGCCCGTAGCATATCTTCCAAAGTCTGAATAGTACGTTCAGCTTGCCCATCAGTTTGCGCATGGAATGTCGTGCTAACCTTCACCTGGGTACCTAGACCTTCTTGAAAGGACTTCCAGAACTTGGTTGTAAACTGTGCTCCTCTATCTGTGATAATGGATAGTGGAATACCATGGAGTTGCACAATTTCTTTGAGATACAACCTTGCGTAGTCTTCCGCTGAGTATGCAGTTCTAACTGGAAGAAAATGAGCAACTTTCGTGAGTCTGTCCACAATCACCCATATGGAATCATACTTGCCTCAGGAACGAGGTAACCCCACAATAAAATCCATATTGATCACTTCCCATTTCCAAGTAGGGATTTCCATTGCTTGGAATAATCCTCCTGGCTTTTGCTGTTCGATCTTTACTTGTTGGCAATTCGGACACTGTGTTACAAATTCTGCTATGTCTCACTTCATGCCATCCCACCAATATATCAACTTGAGATCATGATACATCTTTGTTGCACCTGGGTGAATAGAATACCGAGAATAATGGGCTTCTTCTAAAATTCGTCGGCGCAACTCTGCAACATTCGGCACACATAGCCCCTGCCTCGGTATCTAAGAATTCCATCCGTGGAAACATCAAATAGGGACTTCTCTTTTTCATAACAGGTGTCTCTGTAATGGCACAATTGAGTATCTTTATACTGACGCTCTTTCACTTCTATGTTAAGAGATGAAACTGTGGGATCATAAATACCAATCCCTGCACTATCCGAATCAATTACACGTACTCTAAGATTAGCTAGTTGGTGGATCTCATGAACCATCTCTTTCTTTTCCGTAGGAATTCCACATAGGCTGCCCATTGATCGGTGGCTAAGCGCATCAGCTACTACATTTTCTTTTTCGGGGTGGTAAAAAATATTCACATCCTAATCTTTCAATAACTCTAACCACCGCTTCTGCCACAGATTTAACTCCTTTTGTTTGAAAATGTATTGAAGACTCTTGTGATCTGTGTAGATATCAACATGCAGACCATACAAGTAATGTCTCCACATCATTAAGGCATGAATAACTGCTGCCAATTCGAGGTCGTGAGTTGGATAGTTCTTTTCATGTTTCCGCAGCTGTCTCGAAGCGTAAGCAATGACTCTACCGTGCTGCATTAATACACATCCTAACCCAACACCAGAAGCATCACAGTACACCACATAACCATCTGACCCTTCTGGAAGTGTTAAGACTGGAGCTGAGGTTAATCTGTCCTTCAACTCTTGGAAGTTGTGTTCACAAGCATCATTCCATTGAAATTTAACTGACTTCTGGGTTAGCTTCGTCAATGGTGCTGAAATAGACGAAAACCCTTCTACGACCTTCTAAAGTAGCCTGCCAATCCCAGAAAACAACGAACTTCCATAGGCGTTGTAGGCCTTGGCCAAGTCTTCACCGCTTCAATTTTCTGAGTGTCGACTCGAATGCCATCATCTGAAATTACATGGCCCAGAAATGTTACAGAATTCAGCCAAAAGTCGCACTTTGAAAATTTTGCATATAATTCTCGGGCTCAAAGAATTCCAAGAATGATACGTAAATGATCTGCATGTTCTGAGTCTGTGCGAGAGTATACCAAAATGTCATCAATGAATACTATCACGAACAATTCTAAGAGTGGCCTAAACACATTATTCATCAAATTCATAAACACTGCCGGAGCATTAGTCAGCCCAAACGATATCACCCGGAATTCATAATGGCCATATCTTGTTTGGAAGGCTGTTTTGGGAATATCTGCTTCTCTAACTCTCACTTGATGATAACCAGACCTTAAGTCTATTTTAGAAAACCACTTGGCACCTTGTAGCTAATAAAACAAATCATCAATCCTTGGGAAAGGATATTTGTTCGTTATCGTCACCCTATTCAACTGCCTATAATCGATGCACATTCGTAGGGAACCATCTTTCTTCCTCACGAACAAGACTGGCGCTCCCCACGGCGATGAACTGGGTCTAATAAACCCCTTCTGAAGAAAATCTTTCAACTGTGCCTTTAGCTCTTTCAATTCTATCGGAGCCATTCGATATGGAGGAATAGAAAGAAGCTTGGTGTCCGGCAACACATCAATAGCAAAGTCAATCTCTCTTTCTGGAGAAAGACCTGGAAGCTCATCGGGAAATACATCCGGAAATTCACTCACTACCGGAACAAATTGGAAAGTTGGCGATGTTGCTTCGGTGTCATGAACTCGGACTAAGTGATAAATATATCCCTTAGCTATCATCTTCCTTGCCTTAAGGTAGGAAATAAACCTACCTTTTGGAGATGTTGTATTACCCTTCCATTCAAGTATGGGCTCTCCCGAAAATTGAAATCGAACAACTTTCATTCGGAAATCAACATTAGCATAACATGAAGCCAACCAATCCATACCCATAATCACATTGAAATCTAACATTTCTAGCTCAACTAAATCAGCTTTAATTTGGCGGTCACATATCACAATTACACAATCTTTGTACACTTGTCTTGCTATCACGGGATCGCCAACCGGAGTAGATAACTCAAAAGGTTTAATTGGCTCGAGTTTCACCCCAATACAACCAGCAACATATGAAGTAATATAAGATAGGGTAGAACCCGGATCTATCAATGCATACACATCATGAGAAAACATGGACAATATACTTGTAACCACATCCGGGGAGGACTCAAGATCCTGTCGTCCGGCTAAAGCATAAATGCGGGGTTGAGTGGCACCTGAAGTAGATGCTCCCCCTCGGCCTCTAACTCGGCCTGCGGGAATCTGAGAGGTCTCCCCTACCGGGCGCACTGAAGAAGAACCGGCTGCTGATTCTGTGGGCCAAGTCCCAACTCTACCACTCATCGACGGGCAATCTCTCATCATATGCCCAACCTGGCCGCAGGCATAGCAAGCATCTGATCCCTGGTGACACCGTCCGAAATGTAGTCTACCGCACTGACTGCACTGCGGTGCTGGGGGTATCCTCTGGCTATAATCTCCCCCAAACTGTGAACCTGAGGCTCTCGAACTCTGACCCTGTCCTGAGCGAAAGGAGCGATCAAATCTCCTAGACATAAATTGAGGAGGCGCACTAGTCACCGACTGGCCCGAGTGTCTGGAATAAGTCTGCTCGATCCCTCTCTATAATCACTGTCTGCCCCCATAGATCTGGCCCTTTTGCTTTGCCTCCTTTCAATATCACGATCACCCCTTTATGATGGCTGTCGTCCCTCTAAGTTCTGGGCATGGGCTTGTATTCGAGAAATATCCATCCCTTCTTGCGACGAAGCCATCAAGCAATCCTTGAACAAATGTGGCCCTAAGCCACTCACATAGCGATGCACTCTATCCCCCATGTTGGCCACCATAGTCGGGGCATATCTAGCCAACGAATTAAATTGAAGGCTATATTCTCGAGCACTCATGTTTCCTTGCTTTAGATTCAAGAATCTATCCGCCCTAGCTCGGCGGACCTAGGGTGGCAAATAGTGATGGATGAAAGCATCTACAAATTCTTGCCAAACGGGAGGAGGCACATTCTCTTTTCTCGATGCCAACTCCACTGATTCAGTCATTGAGTCATGGACAATCCTCAATGTTCTCCGTATCTCATCAATAAAACCTTGCGGGTCTTTATCCGGCTTTGACCCGAAAAACTCCAGAGGATTCAGACCCAAAACATCACGAGCTCTGGTACTAGCTGACCGATCACTTGAACTCACATTCTGCCGCCGTGCTTGGGCGGCAACCAACTGTGTTAATAACTGGATGGCCTCGGTCACTTGTTGACCCGAAGCAACCGGTGGAGGAACTAGAGCTTCAGCTCCTCCTTGTTCTTCTACATTACGCGGAGTGGAGGAGTATTAGATATGTCACGACCCGGCTAGGGGGCCGCGACGAGCACCCGGTGCTACCCCACCCCAGCACCCCCTTATCGTACATAACATAACATCTAGGTGAACCATAAGTCAATTCGTGCTTTTCTTATCGTTAATCATATTGATCCCATTAGATGACCATCATCATTTAACATATCACAGGCATCTATGCCACATCATAAGTACAAGGCCGACGAGGCCAACAAAAGATATACAAAACATGGGCCGACATGGCCGAACATCTCTACCCACATACACATGAAAACGAGCCTCTAAGAGTATGACATATCGTATGAGCGGGACAGGACCCCGCTATTCTCATAATTATATACACAAAAGAATAAGTACCCAAAAGCTACGACTCCGAAAGAAATGGAGCTCTGCTATGCAATCTCTGAATAAGTAGCTATGGATCAAGTCTGTCTCCCTGTGCACCTGCGGGCATGACGCAGCGTCCACAAACAAAAGGACGTCAGTACGAAGAATGTACTGAGTATGTAAAGCATGATCAACATAAATATAGAAGCATAATAGATATCATATGAAAATAGTATAGGAGGGGAGACAGTAATATCATCATCATCATGTCGCTTACTTGCATACATCGTCGTTCGTATCCCATAATAATACTCGTACCATACTTGTGCTCATATTCGTATACATGTCCTTATTCATATTCTTACACATAGTCTTATCACATTCATATTCATATTATATTGTTATGTCCCGTATTTTCGTATAACGGGAAATCGAGAAATAAAGAAGACTTGTGTGTGTTGAGGAAATATTTTGATTCGAGTTGTTATGATTATGTTGGTTAGGGAATCATTAAAGTCAAGACCTCGGGGAAGGCCGAGGGTAAATTTGGAATTTCGGAAATTAGTTTCGGGAATTACAAAACGGGAATTTTAATGAGTTGGGCCAAGAAAGTTGAACTAGAATTTAGGCCCAAGTCCTTGGGGGTGGCCGGCCCCAAGGGAGGCCCAAACCCATTTTTAAATTTGTCATGTGCTATGCACATGACTCCCTCTAATGGATATATACTAGGTGGTCTTTGGAAATTATCAAGAAAACCATTCACAACACAAAAAAAATTGGGAGAACACCCTTAGCTGCTCTCGGCCGAGAAGTGAAAGAAAAAAAAAATTCTTGGCTTTTGTTTCTAATCCTCACACCTAGTCTCTTTTGAATGATTGATGAGTTCGAGGTGCTCTTCGTTGTGGTACAATTAGTTTGACGAAAGGGCGACGTTTGCGGTGAATCGGATTATTACGATCAAGGTAAGAAATCTATGTTTTTATGTTATGAAATGGATATATATGTGTTAGTGATTGGATTAGCATGAAGATTTTGGAATGGTGTTGTGTTTGTGCATGGCATGTGTGTGTAGAAAGGGTGTGTTTGGCCGTGAGCTATATGGGGTGGAAGGACATGTGAATTGATTTCGTTCAAGCTTGTTAGTTGTGTCGTTGTGATCTTTATGTTGTAAATGATTGATTAAAGAATTGAGTTGGCGTTAGAAAATGACTTCGAACGTTATCGGAAAGTGTATACCTTCGGTATATTTGTGTATATCATAGTATATTTATGATATTAAGGACTTTAAATATGACTTATAGTTGATATTAATGAATTCGGGATGAAACGACGCAAGTTAGAATGTTCGCCGTAACTTTTGGTGTTTTGAATGAAATAGGGAAAGTAATGGATTTTGGGAAACTTTGTATATGGTTTGGAACTTGTTTGTTATGTAGTGGAATAATCTTGAATGAATGAATACAATAATGTGGATATGAGTTGGAATTGTGAAGTTTGAATATAGGATTACCAACTTATGCATTAAGGTGAAATTTTGAAGCTAGTGTGGTTTGATTGTGGTTTGTATTGTGTAATGATGTTTGGGTTGTTGTTGTTGTTGTATTTTGAGCCGAGCTAAGTCTCGGGGGTGTTAGATTTATAGGGGAAGTGCTGCCGAAATTTCGGTAGCCAAGTTTAGCCCAAAGTAAAAAATGTTAACTTTCATGAATAGTAACTGGTAAAAGTGACCATTTGCAGTTTTCGAACGAAACGGGAAATCGCGATTTGACGAGCGTAAGGCGCCAACCAGGTATGTAAAGCCTACCTATCCTTCTTTTGGCATGTCCTAGTCATACTAGGTTAAGATCGGAATCTCGGGGGTAACTCTGCTCTTGGAAATCTAGGTTCAAGTTGGAGTACTATTCATTCAGCGCAATTGAACCCTTTTTGTTGTATTTGGTTAGAAGAGTGTTCGAACCTCCATAACTTTTGCTGTTGTGTCCGAAACTCTCCGAAACTTTCGTAGATGGCTCTAGGGAGCCTAAAGTCTGTGATTCGTGTTCGCCGCCTCAATTTGACCCGAGGTGGGCCCGCAAGCCCTGAGGCTTCCCTTATTCGGTTTGTTTGGTTCGTTTGCGTCCGCTATGATCAGCGATCGTTTGTTTATGACTCAATCGTGCGTTTGAAACTTCCTATGCCGTTAGTGAACGTTTTGCACTTCGAGTAATGTGAAATTTTCGGAAAATGACCTAGGAGCGTTTTTCTAAAACAATTTGGCAGTTTGGAACTTCGTAACTTTTATACACAAATTTTGATCAATCTGATTCCTACTCCGAGCCTTCTGGCGTCGGTATATACCTATATGTAAATTATATGTTGAGTTCGGTAAATTATTTTTGATATGCATATGGTTTCTGCACTACTCCGTTCGTGCTGTCTGCTATGATTTCGTTCGTCGGTACCCGGGCCGACTTTGTGATCGTGCGCGCTATAACATATTCGGGAGTTATGATGTGTTACGGTTTCCGAGGCCTCGCCATAGGGCCGGTTACCGTTCATGGAGTTATGATGTGATATGGCATTTGATATGTTCTGATGATGTGATGTGTGTGTGATATGATGTGTCTGGAGACTGTACGGAGATTTGAAAACTTCTGGAGTTATGATGTGTTGTGGCACCAGCGTCGGGGGTGACCACGTTCCTAAACCCTATACATGATTTGATTTGCATTTGTACGTTTGCCTTCCGCACAGGTTTGCTTTGTTACGTTGACGTTGTGTTTGTTATTTCTGACTCCAGCTGTGTTGTGATTTCTGTACCTTCTACTTTACATACTCAGTACTTCTCCCGTACTGACCCCCGTTTCTTCGGGGGCTGTGTTTCATGCCCGCAGGTACAGAAGCTCGTTTGGGTGGTCCTCCAGTTTAGGCTACTCATTCTGCTGTGTTGGAGAGCTCCCCTTGATCCGGAGCCTACTTTTGGTACATACCTTCTGTTGTGTATGTGTTCGGTACATTTGTGGGTGTGTGGGTACGGCGGGGCCCTGTCCCGTCATATGTTCATCTGTTCTGTTTTGTCTAGAGGCCTGTAGTCACATTTGTGGGTCGTGGGTCCGGTGTGTTTGTATGTGAGTCTGTTTTGCGTTCTTAAGCGGCCCGTACGCTACTGTGGCCAAGACGGCCTCTGAGTTTGTATGTGTGTATGTGCATTTGGGCGATGTATATTCCGCCCCCTTTCTGATGTGTGTGTGTGCATTTGGGCGACGTATATCCCGCCATCTTTCTGATTTTTATTTGACTAATCTGAACGGGCGACCGCTTAAGATAAGTGTTCGATAAATGTTTGTGTCTGGCGTATGTTGTTCATTTTCAGTTTGGATAACGTTTGTTGAGTTTGAACGAGTCTGAATACGACGATCTGGTTGTGAGTTTGTTTGGGGTGCCTAAGTAGGGCACCAGTTGCGGCCCACGGGGTTGGGTCGTGACAAAAGTGGTATCAGAGCGGTTTGTCCTGGGAATGTCTACAGGCCGTGTCTAGTAGAGTCTTGTTTTTCGATGTGTTGTGCACCACATCTATAAACAGGAGGCTACAGGGCATTTAGGATGTTACTTTCTTTGGAATCTTAGATCGTGCGATAGAGCTGTGCTATTAGGGTCATTCTGATCTGACCCGTTGTTGTGTTTGCAGTGATGCCTCCGAAGAAGGCAACGGCGGCCCAGAAGGGCAAGGCGAAGGTGGGAGAGACCAGTCAGGCACAACGAGCTACTCGGGCTCGTGCCTATGATTTGCCTGAGGTTGCACCTCATTCTGAGGGGTCTGCTACACCCCCATTAGTACAGCCTGGAGCAGGACCTTCAGCAGCTCCAGAGGTCCGTGTACCCGCTCCTGAGACTCCAGCTCCTCAGCCAGGGGCGGAGGATAGGACCCTGAGGGAGGCTGTACAGTTGTTGACCACGATAGTAGCGGGGTAGGCTCGCAGGCGCGGGCGGAGGGACGATGATGATGAGGACAGGCGGGACAGCCTGATAGTTCGGGAGTTCTTGTTATGCGGCCCTCCAGAGTTTTTCGGGTCTAAGCCCGACGAGGACCCCCATGACTTCATTCGGGGGATGCGGCGTGCATTAGACTTGGTCAGGGCTTCAGAGACCGAGTCGGTTGAGCTGGCTTCACATAGACTTCGGGATGTTGCCACGCATTGGTATGAGACTTGGGAGCTATCTAGGGGTGAGGGTGCTCCTCCAGCTATGTGGGATCAGTTTGTGACTGCTTTCACCCGTCACTTTCTGCCCCCAGAGTTACGACGGGAGCGAGCTGATCGATTTTTACATCTGCAGCAGAGGGGTCGAAGCGTTCGTGAATATAATTTCGAGTTTGATTCCCTGGCCCGATATGCCCCTGCCGTGGTGGCAGATATGACAGATCGGATGCATAGATATGTTATGGGGTTCGATCGTTACCTGATTGACGGCTGCATGGCGGTGTCATTACAGACAGATATGGACATCGCCCGTCTACAGGCCTACGCCCAGGGGATGGAGAACCGGCACCGAGCAGATTGGCCCAGCAGCGAGTATGATGGGAGACGGCCCAAGAGGGCCAGATCAGCGGGGCATTTTGGAGATTCTCGGGGCGGGCAGCCTCAGTATCAGTCCAGTGGGTACTTTCCTCCGTCAGGCCGGGACACACAGTCTGTTAGTAAGAGATTTGATGGCGCAGGACCGTCCAGGGCAGACCAGAGTTCCAGAGCCCCAGGTCCTCAGGCGAGCAGGGGTCCCTGTCAGACTAGGCCACCTATGCCCCCGTGTTCGTATTGTGGAAGATCGCACCCAGGTGAGTGCTTTAGGGCCACAGGGGCCTGTTTTGCTTGTGGCCGCCAGGGCCATATCATCCGGGATTGTCCGTGGGCCGGCGGTTCCGGTAGCGCAGCATCGCCGATGAGATCCGTTGTTGGTTCGTCATTTACCCCTTCGGCCACGCGCTCCACGGGGCGAGGTATGCCAGCACCGGCGGGCCGCGGTAGAGGCCGTGGTGGGGGTTCAGATTCTAGCGGTCCCTCGAACCGCATTTATGCTTTGACTGGTCGGCGGGGCCCAGAGGCATCCCCAGACACAGACCCAGGTATATTACTAACCTTTTTCTGAATGAATATGTGCAATGATAGGTCTGTATCCCAGTATTATGCGATATTCTCTTTTTGTGTGTCAGTAAAAGTAGGGTAAGAATCCGAATTAATGAAACTATCCGAGGCAGTTATCTGTACATGTGGGAGGAAAATATATGGAATTTGGAAGGCTAGAACGATAAACCACACAGCCAGGAAAGCAAACGACCTCTTTGGGTCGGGGTGGGACCCGCTACGAAAAAAACAAATTTCCGAATATAGCGTGTGGTCCGGTAATTACGTGGGGTATGAGAAAGTGTATTATGAAGGCATTTGAGTCCCTATAATGGATATATACTAGGTGGTCTTTGGAAATTATCAAGAAAACCATTCACAACACAAAAAAAATTGGGAGAACACCCTTAGGTGCTCTCGGCCGAGAAGTGAAAGAAAAAAAAAATTCTTGGCTTTTGTTTCTAATCCTCACACCTAGTCTCTTTTGAATGATCGATGAGTTCGAGGTGCTCTTCGTTGCGGTACAATTAGTTTGACGAAAGGGCGACGTTTGCGGCGAATCGGAATATTAGGATCAAGGTAAGAAATCTATGTTTTTATGGTATGAAATGGATATATATGTGTTAGTGATTGGATTAGCATGAAGATTTTGGAATGGTGTTGTGTTTGTGCATGGCATGTGTGTGTAGAAAGGGTGTGTTTGGCCATGAGCTATATGGGGTGGAAGGACATGTGAATTGATTTCGTTCAAGCTTGTTAGTTGTGTCGTTGTGATCTTTATGTTGTAAATGATTGATTAAAGAATTGAGTTGGCGTTAGAAAATGACTTCGGACGTTATCGGAAAGTGTATACCTTTGGTATATTTGTGTATATCATAGTATATTTATGATATTAAGGACTTTAAATATGACTTATAGTTGATATTAATGAATTCGGGATGAAACGACGCAAGTTAGAATGTTCGCCGTAACTTTTGGTGTTTTGAATGAAATAGGGAAAGTAATGGATTTTGGGAAACTTTGTATATGGTTTGGAACTTGTTTGTTATGTAGTGGAATAATCTTGAATGAATGAATACAATAATGTGGATATGAGTTGGAATTGTGAAGTTTGAATATAGGATTACCAACTTATGCATTAAGGTGAAATTTTGAAGCTAGTGTGGTTTGATTGTGGTTTGTATTGTGTAATGATGTTTGGGTTGTTGTTGTTGTTGTATTTTGAGCCGAGCTAAGTCTCGGGGGTGTTAGATTTATAGGGGAAGTGCTGCCGAAATTTCGGTAGCCAAGTTTAGCCCAAAGTCAAAAATGTTAACTTTCATGAATAGTAACTGGTAAAAGTGACCATTTGCAGTTTTCGAACGAAACGGGAAATCGCGATTTGACGAGCGTAAGGCGCCAACAAGGTATGTAAAGCCTACCTATCCTTCTTTTGGCATGTCCTAGTCATACTAGGTTAAGATCGGAATCTCGGGGGTAACTCTGCTCTTGGAAATCTAGGTTCAAGTTGGAGTACTATTCATTCAGCGCAATTGAACCCTTTTTGTTGTATTTGGTTAGAAGAGTGTTCGAACCTCCATAACTTTTGCTGTTGTGTCCGAAACTCTCCGAAACTTTCGTAGATGGCTCTAGGGAGCCTAAAGTCTGTGATTCGTGTTCGCCGCCTCAATTTGACCCGAGGTGGGCCCGCAAGCCCTGAGGCTTCCCTTATTCGGTTTGTTTGGTTCGTTTGCGTCCGCTATGATCAGCGATCGTTTGTTTATGACTCAATGGTGCGTTTGAAACTTCCTATGCCGTTAGTGAACGTTTTGCACTTCGAGTAATGTGAAATTTTCGAAAAATGACCTAGGAGCGTTTTTCTAAAACAATTTGGCAGTTTGGAACTTCGTAACTTTTATACACAAATTTTGATCAATTTGATTCCTACTCCGAGCCTTCTGGCGTCGGTATATACCTATATGTAAATTATATGTTGAGTTCGGTAAATTATTTTTGATATGCATATGGTTTCTGCACTACTCCGTTCGTGCTGTCTGCTATGATTTCGTTCGTCGGTACCCGGGCCGACTTTGTGATCGTGCGCGCTATAACATATTCGGGAGTTATGATGTGTTACGGTTTCCGAGGCCTCGCCATAGGGCCGGTTACCGTTCATGGAGTTATGATGTGATATGGCATTTGATATGTTCTGATGATGTGATGTGTGTGTGATATGATGTGTCTGGAGACTGTACGGAGATTTGAAAACTTCTGGAGTTATGATGTGTTGTGGCACCAGCGTCGGGGGTGACCACGTTCCTAAACCCTATACATGATTTGATTTGCATTTGTACGTTTGCCTTCCGCACAGGTTTGCTTTGTTACGTTGACGTTGTGTTTGTTCTTTCTGACTCCAGCTGTGTTGTGATTTCTGTACCTTCTGCTTTACATACTCAGTACTTCTCCCGTACTGACCCCCGTTTCTTCGGGGGCTGTGTTTCATGCCCGCAGGTACAGAAGCTCGTTTGGGTGGTCCTCCAGTTTAGGCTACTCATTCTGCTGTGTTGGAGAGCTCCCCTTGATCCGGAGCCTACTTTTGGTACATACCTTCTGTTGTGTATGTGTTCGGTACATTTGTGGGTGTGTGGGTACGGCGGGGCCCTGTCCCGTCATATGTTCATCTGTTCTGTTTTGTCTAGAGGCCTGTAGTCACATTTGTGGGTCGTGGGTCCGGTGTGTTTGTATGTGAGCCTGTTTTGCGTTCTTAAGCGGCCCGTACGCTACTGTGGCCAAGACGGCCTCTGAGTTTGTATATGTGTATGTGCATTTGGGCGATGTATATTCCGCCCCCTTTCTGATGTGTGTGTGTGCATTTGGGCGACGTATATCCCGCCATCTTTCTGATTTTTATTTGACTAATCTGAACGGGCGACCGCTTAAGATAAGTGTTCGATAAATGTTTGTGTCTGGCGTCTGTTGTTCATTTTCAGTTTGGATAACGTATGTTGAGTTTGAACGAGTCTGAATACGACGATCTGGTTGTGAGTTTGTTTGGGGTGCCTAAGTTGGGCACCAGTCGCGGCCCACGGGGTTGGGTCGTGACAAAAGTGGTATCAGAGCGGTTTGTCCTGGGAATGTCTACAGGCCGTGTCTAGTAGAGTCTTGTTTTTCGATGTGTTGTGCACCACATCTATAAACAGGAGGCTACAGGGCATTTAGGATGTTACTTTCTTTGGAATCTTAGATCGTGCGATAGAGCTGTGCTATTAGGGTCATTCTGATCTGACCCGTTGTTGTGTTTGCAGTGATGCCTCCGAAGAAGGCAACGGCGGCCCAGAAGGGCAAGGCGAAGGTGGGAGAGACCAGTCAGGCACAACGAGCTACTCGGGCTCGTGTCTATGATTTGCCTGAGGTTGCACCTCATTCTGAGGGGTCTGCTACACCCCCATTAGTACAGCCTGGAGCAGGACCTTCAGCAGCTCCAGAGGTCCGTGTACCCGCTCCTGAGACTCCAGCTCCTCAGCCAGGGGCGGAGGATAGGACCCTGAGGGAGGCTGTACAGTTGTTGACCACGATAGTAGCGGGGTAGGCTCGCAGGCGCGGGCGGAGGGACGATGATGATGAGGACAGGCGGGACAGCCTAAGAGTTCGGGAGTTCTTGTTATGCGGCCCTCCAGAGTTTTTCGGGTCTAAGCCCGACGAGGACCCCCATGACTTCATTCGGGGGATGCGGCGTGCATTAGACTTGGTCAGGGCTTCAGAGACCGAGTCGGTTGAGCTGGCTTCACATAGACTTCGGGATGTTGCCGCGCATTGGTATGAGACTTGGGAGCTATCTAGGGGTGAGGGTGCTCCTCCAGCTATGTGGGATCAGTTTGTGACTGCTTTCACCCGTCACTTTCTGCCCCCAGAGTTACGACGGGAGCGAGCTGATCGATTTTTACATCTGCAGCAGAGGGGTCGAAGCGTTCGTGAATATAATTTGGAGTTTGATTCCCTGGCCCGATATGCCCCTGCCGTGGTGGCAGATATGACAGATCGGATGCATAGATATGTTATGGGGTTCGATCGTTACCTGATTGACGGCTGCATGGCGGTGTCATTACAGACAGATATGGACATCGCCCGTCTACAGGCCTACGCCCAGGGGATGGAGAACCGGCACCGAGCAGATTGGCCCAGCAGAGAGTATGATGGGAGACGGCCCAAGAGGGCCAGATCAGCGGGGCATTTTGGAGATTCTCGGGGCGGGCAGCCTCAGTATCAGTCCAGTGGGTACTTTCCTCCGTCAGGCCGGGACACACAGTCTGTTAGTAAGAGATTTGATGGCGCAGGACCGTCCAGGGCAGACCAGAGTTCCAGAGCCCCAGGTCCTCAGGCGAGCAGGGGTCCCAGTCAGACTAGGCCACCTATGCCCCCGTGTTCGTATTGTGGAAGATCGCACCCAGGTGAGTGCTTCAGGGCCACAGGGGCCTGTTTTGCTTGTGGCCGCCAGGGCCATATCATGCGGGATTGTCCGTGGGCCGGCGGTTCCGGTAGCGCAGCATCGCCGATGAGATCCGTTGTTGGTTCGTCATCTACCCCTTCGGCCACGCGCTCCACGGGGCGAGGTATGCCAGCACCGGCGGGCCGCGGTAGAGGCCGTGGTGGGGGTTCAGATTCTAGCGGTCCCTCGAACCGCATTTATGCTTTGACTGGTCGGCGGGACCCAGAGGCATCCCCAGACACAGACCCAGGTATATTACTAACCTTTTTCTGAATGAATATGTGCAATGATAGGTCTGTATCCCAGTATTATGCGATATTCTCTTTTTGTGTGTCAGTAAAAGTAGGGTAAGAATCCGAATTAATGAAACTATCCGAGGCAGTTATCTGTACATGTGGGAGGAAAATATATGGAATTTGGAAGGCTAGAACGATAAACCACACAGCCAGGAAAGCAAACGACCTCTTTGGGTCGGGGTGGGACCCGCTACGAAAAAAACAAATTTCCGAAAAATTTGCTAAGACATCGTTTGGCCCTAAAATTACGTGACAAAGGTCGTGCGGGGCAATGGACGAAATTATATCAGCCCTAGCGCGTCAAAATGCATGAAAGTTTCGGGGTTAAGCGTGCTCAAGCCAGAGTAATTCTGGGATGGGTGACCCCCTGGGAAGTAATGCAAAGTTTTGCACAAGTGTATGTATGATTAATGTAAATAGGAATTTGAGGTAACCAAAAGGCAATAGAATGTGTGTGGGGTAATTAGTGCCCTTTCGGGAGTCGCGCGGAACGAGGCGGACTAAACGGGCAGAAAGAAAAAGGGTATAACGCCGCTTGGGAAATTGAACGAACTTGAATAACAGCCAGAGATGTTCGCCAGTAAGGTCTGAATAAGTGTGTGTATGTGTATGTGTATGTGTATGCGTGTGTATGATTTTCATTTGGCGCCATGTGGGTTAAGATCCGAGCCCCGGCAACTAGTGTTATGACAGATGGAAGGTAAGCAGTGTGAATAAATAGAATCTTTGAAAGAATCGATACGCGAGACGCAAGGTAATTTGTGTGACAACTTGGCGAATAAGTTTACCAATAAAGAGAAATTCCCATGAAGCATTGGAGCCTTAATATGAACGATTTGATTCTAAATTAACATTCTATCTATTGTGCTTCTACACTTCCGATTCCGATAAGGCTCTGTCTAGTACGCCTCTGTATTTCTGAGCTCGATGATGTTCCCGTCTGATGAATCTTTGTGTGTTTGATCCTGAATACGTTTCTGTCTGGCACACCTCTGTATGTCTGACTCTGGATATAAATCTGTCTGATATACTTCCGTACCTTTGATGTTGACTACGAATCCGTCCGCCATAGTTGCGTATGTTTGCCTCCGATTATGAATCCGTCCGATATGCTTATGCGCGTCCGGCTTTAGCTCTGAAGCTGTTTTGCATGAAGTGTCTGATATGAAGTAAGGTGGGATTTCGACGATGTGGTAAGGAAACTCAGAAGTGTAACGAAAAATGATATTGACTATGATGTCTGGAAAGCGTTCGTCCATTACAAGAATATAGCGTGTGGTCCGGTAATTACGTGGGGTATGAGAAAGTGTATTATGAAGGCATTTGAGTCAGTGACGTGAAAATTTGCCCCCTAATGTTGGTACAGGAGCCATGTCGGAAAAAAATCAATAACGAACAACTATCAAGAGAACCCTCCCGGAGTAGTACGACACCCATGAGGTCGATTCAACATTCGAGGACGAATGTTCTTAAGGGGGGGGGGATGTTATGTCCCGTATTTTCGTATAACGGGAAATCGAGAAATAAAGAAGACTTGTGTGTGTTGAGGAAATATTTTGATTCGAGTTGTTATGATTATGTTGGTTAGGGAATCATTAAAGTCAAGACCTCGGGGAAGGCCGAGGGTAAATTTGGAATTTCGGAAATTAGTTTCGGGAATTACAAAAAGGGACTTTTAATGAGTTGGGCCAAGAAAGTTGAACTAGAATTTAGGCCCAAGTCCTTGGGGGTGGCCGGCCCCAAGGGAGGCCCAAACCCATTTTTAAATTTGTCATGTGCTATGCCCATGACTCCCTATAATGGATATATACTAGGTGGTCTTTGGAAATTATCAAGAAAACCATTCACAACACAAAAAAAATTGGGAGAACACCCTTAGGTGCTCTCGGCCGAGAAGTGAAAGAAAAAAAAATTCTTGGCTTTTGTTTCTAATCCTCACACCTAGTCTCTTTTGAATGATTGATGAGTTCGAGGTGCTCTTCGTTGTGGTACAATTAGTTTGACGAAAGGGCGACGTTTGCGGCGAATCGGAATATTAGGATCAAGGTAAGAAATCTATGTTTTTATGTTATGAAATGGATATATATGTGTTAGTGATTGGATTAGCATGAAGATTTTGGAATGGTGTTGTGTTTGTGCATGGCATGTGTGTGTAGAAAGGGTGTGTTTGGCCGTGAGCTATATGGGGTGGAAGGACATGTGAATTGATTTCGTTCAAGCTTGTTAGTTGTGTCGTTGTGATCTTTATGTTGTAAATGATTGATTAAAGAATTGAGTTGGCGTTAGAAAATGACTTCGGACTTTGCTGTTGTGTCCGAAACTCTCCGAAACTTTCGTAGATGGCTCTAGGGAGCCTAAAGTCTGTGATTCGTGTTCGCCGCCTCAATTTGACCCGAGGTGGGCCCGCAAGCCCTGAGGCTTCCCTTATTCGGTTTGTTTGGTTCGTTTGCGTCCGCTATGATCAGCGATCGTTTGTTTATGACTCAATGGTGCGTTTGAAACTTCCTATGTCGTTAGTGAACGTTTTGCACTTCGAGTAATGTGAAATTTTCGGAAAATGACCTAGGAGCGTTTTTCTAAAAAAATTTGGCAGTTTGGAACTTCGTAACTTTTATACACAAATTTTGATCAATCTGATTCCTACTCCGAGCCTTCTGGCGTCGGTATATACCTATATGTAAATTATATGTTGAGTTCGGTAAATTATTTTTGATATGCATATGGTTTCTGCACTACTCCGTTCGTGCTGTCTGCTATGATTTCGTTCGTCGGTACCCGGGCCGACTTTGTGATCGTGCGCGCTATAACATATTCGGGAGTTATGATGTGTTACGGTTTCTGAGGCCTCGCCATAGGGCCGGTTACCGTTCATGGAGTTATGATGTGATATGGCATTTGATATGTTCTGATGATGTGATGTGTGTGTGATATGATGTGTCTGGAGACTGTACGGAGATTTGAAAAATTCTGGAGTTATGATGTGTTGTGGCACCAGCGTCGGGGGTGACCACGTTCCTAAACCCTATACATGATTTGATTTGCATTTGTACGTTTGCCTTCCGCACAGGTTTGCTTTGTTACGTTGACGTTGTGTTTGTTCTTTCTGACTCCAGCTGTGTTGTGATTTCTGTACCTTCTGCTTTACATACTCAGTACTTCTCCCGTACTGACCCCCGTTTCTTCGGGGGCTGTGTTTCATGCCCGCAGGTACAGAAGCTCGTTTGGGTGGTCCTCCAGTTTCGGCTACTCATTCTGTTGTGTTGGAGAGCTCCCCTTGATCCGGAGCCTACTTTTGGTACATACCTTTTGTTGTGTATGTGTTCGGTACATTTGTGGGTGTGTGGGTACGGCAGGGCCCTGTCCCGTCATATGTTCATCTGTTCTGTTTTGTCTAGAGGCCTGTAGTCACATTTGTGGGTCGTGGGTCCGGTGTGTTTGTATGTGAGCCTGTTTTGCGTTCTTAAGCGGCCCGTACGCTACTGTGGCCAAGACGGCCTCTGAGTTTGTATGTGTGTATGTGCATTTGGGCGATGTATATTCCGCCCCCTTTCTGATGTGTGTGTGTGCATTTGGGCGACGTATATCCCGCCATCTTTCTAATTTTTATTTGACTAATCTGAACGGGCGACCGCTTAAGATAAGTGTTCGATAAATGTTTGTGTCTGGAGTCTGTTGTTCATTTTCAGTTTGGATAACGTATGTTGAGTTTGAACGAGTCTGAATACGACGATCTGGTTGGGAGTTTGTTTGGGGTGCCTAAGTAGGGCACCAGTCGCGGCCCACGGGGTTGGGTCGTGACATATATACATAGTCATTTCATATACATAGCATTTACATAGCTTACCCGACCTCATAGGATCGGTGTCTTATACATGCTTGGCCAACCAAGGCTCAAGGTCATACATACCTTGCCCTACCAAGGCATCAGGGTTATCCGTACCATCTGTAGAGGTGTGCGCGCGTTTTGTAATCGTATACATACTTTATACATAGTCATATACATATAGTCTTACCAGGCATCATAAGCTCGGGGTCTTATCATAGCCCTTCATAGGCATACATATACATATATCATAGCTCGTAAGCATCTCTAGTCTCATTTTACTCTCATCATCAATACTATCCTCATCATTATCGTTACATTTACATTATAGACTTACTCGTCATACGAGGAACATGGTATAATCATAGTACATATCAAGGGTCGTGAGCTTATGAGCTCGGAATGTCAACCATGTGAAGACAACATACTCATATAGAGGAATTAAGAATTTGGCCAAGAACCATGCCTTATGAAAGAAGGGTTAGCCTTACATACCTTTCCGTCGAACTATTCTACACTTGCACGTTCCCTTCCAATGCTAGCGTTTATACCTTCATTAATATCATTACAATGGCCATTAGTCATTCACATTATCCACATTATCTAGATTCCTCAATTTGTCTCTAATTCACCCACATTCATGGTCATAACACCCATCTTCGTCCATTCGTCTAAAGTGTTTAGTTCACGATCTTAATACCATTTATAACACATTCATATCACAACACAACAACATTCATAACTCAATTCAAACTATTTCTCAAAAAGTCACTATTCATCATTCATGACCTAGTTGACCACATTTTCTACAATCCATGTATTTTAATTCTCCAATACCTTAAACATCTTGTAAAAATCATGAATCTTACCCTAGAAGTTGCAGGAACAAGCTTTGGTTGATAATACTCTTCTTTGAGCAAAACCCTAGTTTTTCTCCATTTGGATTTCTTGACTTGGATGATCCTTGATGATTCCCTTATCCTTGATTCACTTGTCTTAATGATATTGATGGCTTATAATCCTTGAAAACTCATATAATAAATGTAGAGAGAAGTTTTAGAGAGAAGTGGTGTAATGTTGTAATGAAATAAAATAAGTCTTGATCCTCATATTTAATGAATTTGAAAATATGTGTTGGGTGAACAGTGGTCATCCATGGAGGTTTACGGTCCGTATTTCAGTTTACGGACCGTCCCTCGTGGTCGTCTTTAAGCTTAAGCAGGACCAGAAACTTTGGCCTGCATGCATGGTGATTTACGACCATGGTTTACGGGCCGTAAATCACTTTACGGTCCGTCCACCAGGTCGTGTTTAGCCATTTCCTCGGCTGGCAGAAAGTTGAAGTTGGGCATGCCAGTTTACGACTTCAAGTTTACGGACCGTATTGCACTTTACGGTCCGTATTTTGCACTATACGACCACTGGACAGTTTTGCCAACTTTCAATTTTTCTCATTTCTCGACTTTTCATTCTAATCATTCTCGTCCATTTACGCACCTTGATCATGAAACATTATACACTAACACTCCTCACACACATCATTAGTTCGTTCACTTGCGTACCAATGGGAAATTTTCCGAGGTGTAACATTCTACCCCCCTTAGGAACATTCGTCCTCGAATGTTAAAGGCTTGGGGAATTCCATAAAAATTTCGCCAGAGTTTTCTCTGTAATGTGGCACTACCACCTTGTCACAACAACCCACAATAACAATGCCTCACAGGGCAATAATACAACAGCACTAGAAATTTGGCCACACACGACCTGAATGTATAAAAGGGAAAACATGCATACCTTATGATTTTGACGTCTCATCTTGGACTTCTTCCAAGGGCTGAAATAAATGTGGGTATTTGGATCGCATATTCTCTTCCGCTTCCCATGTCATTTCCTCTCGATTGTTATTTCTCCACAGAACTTTAATTGAGGCCACTTCTTTGTTCCTAAGCCTCCGTACTGGCCTATCAAATATGGCAATGGGCATTTCATCATAAGTTAACTTTTCTGTCACTTGAATATCATTCACTGGGAAGATCCTCGTAGGATCTCCAACACACTTCCGAAGCATCGAGACATGAAATACTGGATGGACTGACTCCAAATCTGGAGGTAGATCTAGCTCATAGGCCACTTTGCCTATTTTGTGCACAATTTCGTATGGCCCAATATACCGGGGACTGAGCTTCCCCTTTTTGCCAAATCTCATCACGCCCTTCATCGGCGACAGTTTCAAGAATACCCAATCTTTCACTTCGAACTCTAAGTCTCTTCGATGATTATCCGCATAGGACTTCTGACGACTTTGAGCCGCTAGCAACCGATCTTGTATGAGCTTAACTTTCTCTATTGCTTGCTGGACCAAGTCTGGCCCTATCAACTTAGCTTCTCCGGTTTCAAACCACCCAATTGGGGATCTACACTTTCGCCCATATAGAGCTTCATACGGTGCCATTTGAATGCTAGAATGATAACTGTTATTGTGAGCAAACTCAATGAGTGGCAAATGGTCATCCCAATTTCCTCCAAAATCTATCATACATGCCCGTAACATATCTTCAAGAGTCTGAATAGTACGTTCAGCTTGCCCATCGGTCTGTGGGTGAAATGTCGTGCTTAGGCGCACTTGGGTCCCTAAACCTTCTTAGAAAGACCCCCAAAACTTGGCTGTAAACTGAGTTCCTCTATCGGAGATAATAGATACGGGAACGCCATGGAGTCTCACTATCTCTTTAAGATAAAGCTTGGCATAATCTTCTGCCACATAGGTCATCCTGACCGGTAAGAAATGAGCTGACTTCGTGAGTCTATCCACAATCACCCATATGGAATCATACTTACGTCGAGAACGGGGTAACCCTGTAATGAAATCCATATTAATCACTTCCCACTTCCAAGTTGGGATTTCTATAGCTTGCAATAAGCCACCCGGCTTTTGGTGCTCGATCTTCACTTGTTGGCAATTTGGACACTGAGCTACGCATTCCGCTATATCTTTCTTCATCCCATTCCACCAATATATAGACTTAAGATCGTGATACATTTTCGTCGCTCCGGGGTGAACGGAGTAACAGGAACAATGAGCTTCACTCAAAATCTGATGGCGTAGACTTGCCACATCGGGTACACATAACCTGCCTCGACATCGGAGAACTCCGTCTTCCGAAATGTCAAATGATGTCTTCTCCTTCTGAGGGAGTGTATCTCTGTACTGCATTAGCATGGGATCCTCATATTGTCGCTCCTTTATTTCCGCTACTAGCGATGAAACTGCTGAATTCTGAATAGTAGCTCCGCTGCTACCTGAATCCACAACTCGGACTCCTAGGCTAGCTAACTGCTGAAGATCACAGGCCATCTCTTTCTTTTCTGGTCGTACATCACTTAGACTTCCCATCGACCTACGGCTAAGAGCATCAGCCACAACATTTGCCTTTCCGGGGTGGTACAGGATTTCAACATCAAAGTCTTTTAGCAACTCTAGCCATCGTCGTTGCCGCAAATTCAACTATTTCTGCTTGAAGATGTACTGGAGACTCTTATGATCTGTATAAATATCCACATGGACACCATATAGGTAATGTCTCCATATCTTTAAAGCATGGACCACCGCGGCCAATTCTAAGTCATGGGTAGTATAATTCTGCTCATGTTTCCGTAATTGTCTAGAAGCATACGCAATCACCTTACCATTTTGCATCAATACACAGCCTAGCCCGACGCCTGATGCATCACAATAAATAACATATCCTCCCAATCCCTCTGGAAGTGTCAAGACTGGGGCTGAAGTCAGTCGGTCTTTCAACTCTTGGAAACTACGCTCGCAAGCATCTATCCATTGAAACTTAGCTGACTTCTGAGTCAACTTGGTGAGCGGTGCAGAAATAGAAGAGAAACCCTCAACAAATCTTCTGTAATAACCGGCTAAGCCCAAAAAGCTACGAACCTCCGTAGGGGTCGTGGGCCTTGGCCAAGTCTTCACTGCCTCAATCTTTTGGCTATCCACTCGAATACCGTCAGCTGCAACAATGTGGCCCAAAAATGCCACTGAGTTCAACCAAAACTCGCATTTGGAAAACTTCGCGAATAACTCTCGGGTTCGAAGAACTCCAAGGAAAATACGCAAGTGATCCGCATGTTCTGCCTCGGATCTAGAATACACTAGGATATCATCAATGAATACAATCACGAATAGATCCAAAAAAGGCCTGAATACATTGTTCATTAAGTCCATAAACACTGCCGGTGCATTAGTTAGCCCAAACGACATCACTCAGAACTCAAAATGACCGTATCTTGTTCTGAAAGCTGTCTTAGGATATGTTTCTCCCTAACTCTTACTTGGTGATACCCGGACCTCTAATTAATCATTGAAAACCATTTGGCACCTTGCAATTGATCAAATAAATCATCAATCCTCGGGAGGGGATACTTGTTCTTAATCGTCACTTTACTCAATTGCCGATAATCAATGGACATTCTCAAGGAGCCATCCTTCTTCCGGACGAACAATACGGGTGCTCCCCACGGGGATGAACTAGGCCTAATGAAGCCTTTTTCAAGCAAGTCTTTTAATTTCTCCTTCAACTCTTTCAACTCTGCGGGTGCCATCCTATAGGGAGGAATAGATATGGGATTAGTGTCTGGCAACACATCAATCGCAAAATCAATCTCCCGCTCGGGAGGAAGGCCTGGAAGCTCTTCCGGGAAAACATTCAGAAATTCATTCACTACCGGAACTGACTGAAGAGTCGGCGACTCAGCTTCTACATCTTGAACTTGCACTAGGTGATAAATGCACCCTTTCGTGATCATCTTCCTTGCCTTTAGATAGGAAATAAACCTACCTTTTGGTGATGCCGAATTTCCTTTCCATTCTAAGACTGGTTCTCCCGGAAACTGAAAGCGAACCTTTTTCATTCTACAATCAACATTGGCATAACAAGAAGCCAACCAATCCATGCCCATAATAACGTCAAAATCTACCATTTCTAGCTCATGCAAATCAATCATGGTACGACGATCACAAATCACAATCACACAATTCCTATATACTCGGCTAGCTATTACCGAGTCACCCACGGGTGTAGACACCTCAAAAGGTTTGATAGACTCCGGCTCAATTATAAATCGACCCGCAATGTATGGAGTAACAAATGATAGTGTGGAGCCCGGATCAATCAAAGTATATACATCATGAGAGAATACCAATAATATACATGTGACCACATCAGGAGAAAACTCAAGATCTTTGCGTCCAGCCAAAGCATAAATACGGTGCTGAGGACCGCTAGTACTGGGAGCTCTGCCTCTACCTCTACCATGGCCGACTGGCGCATGTGAACCTGGCCCCGTAGTGCGTACAGATGCCGAAGATCTGGCTACCGACCCTGATGGCTGGGTCCTACCTCTACCATGTACTGAGGGGCAATCACGCATAATATGGCCTGGCCAACCATATGAATAGCAATCATCTGAACCAAATCGGTATCGACCCCAATGCATCTTCCCACACTGGGAACACGGTGGTGCGGGTGGCCTTGACTGGCCCAAATCACCTCTGAACTGAGGTCCAGTATAACTCGGACTCGGCCCTGAACGAGCAGATCTATCAAGGCCCTGGCCTGAAAACCGTGGAGGTGGACTGGTCATAGAATAGCCTGAATGGCTGGGAAGCTGTTGTCTGTGTCCACCCCTGGACTCTCTCCTCGAACCTGAAGGTCTAGCTCTCTTTCTATGTCCTCTATCTTGCTCACGTTCATTTCTCCGCTGCTGTAGGTGTTCCTCTAATTCCTGAGCATGCGCCTGAATGCGTGCAATATCCATGTCATCCTGAAGGGACGCAGTTAAGCATTTATCCATCAAGTGTGGCCCTAGGCCTTTCACAAACTGGTGCACCCGATCGCCCATATCCGCTACCATGGCCGAAGCATACCTGGCGAAGGAGTTAAAGCATTGACTATAGCACTCATGTTACCTTGCCTCAAATTCAAGAATTTATCAGCCCTAGCTCGCCGAACTTCTGGAGGCATGTAGTGACGGAGAAAAGCATCAACAAACTCTTGCCATACCGGCGGAGGTGCATTGGCTCCCCGCGAAGCCATCCATACTGTATACCACTGGATCGAGATATCTCTCAATCTATAGGACGCTAGCTCTACCGACTCAGTGTCTGAAGCATGTATCAACCGGAGCGTCCTTAGCATACCATCAATAAAGTCCTGGGGATCCTCCTCCAGTTTTGACCCAAAGAATTCCGGGGGTTTCAAAGCAATGAAGTCACGGGCCCTTGCACTAACGGCCCAGTCACCTTGCCCTGCGTTTGGCCTCTGCGTCTGGGCCGCAACCAACTGAGTCAACAAATTAATGGCCTCTCTCACGTCTTGGCCCGAAGCATTCGGTGGAGGAGCTTGAGCTGGGGTTGAGGCTCCCACGTGCTCCTCGGTAATAGGCACTGTCTGGGAAGACTGAGATTGAGCCGCACTCTGGGACTCATCTTCCATTACTACCGGTGGCGGTGCTCTTTCAGCCCGCTTTTCTGCCACCGTCTTGCCCTTTTGGGCTGCTGTAGCCTTTTTCTTTTTAGGCATCTCTGAAATACACAACACACGATTTAGGAACAAGAATTTCTTACAACATAGCTCTATCGCACGATTCTTATGAAGAAAGAAGGTCATATATTCCTAAAATGTCTGCAGCTTCTCGTTTATAAGTGTGGCGCGCAACACACCCATAACCAAGACTCTACTAGACACGGGTCGTAGGCACATCCTAGGACTGAACTGCTCTGATACCACTTTTGTCACGACCCGGCTAGGGGGCCGCGACGAGCACCCGGTGCTACACCACCCGAGCACCCCCTTATCGTACATAACATAACATCTAGGTGAACCATAAGTCAATTCGTGCTTTTCTTATCATTAATCATATTGATCCCATTAGATGACCATCATCATTTAACATATCATAGGCATCTATGCCACATCATAAGTACAAGGCAGACGAGGCCAACAAAAGATATACAAAACATGGGCCGACATGGCCGAACATCTCTACCCACATACACATGACTATGAGCCTCTAAGAGTATGACATATCGTATGAGCGGGACAGGACCCCGCTATGCCCATAATTATATACACAAAAGAATAAGTACCCAAAAGTTACGGCTCCGAAAGAAATGGAGCTCTGCTATGCAATCTCTGAATAAGCAGCTATGGATCAAGTCTGTCTCCCTATGCACCTGCGGGCATGACGCAGCGTCCACAAACAAAAGGACGTCAGTACGAAGAATGTACTGAGTATGTAAAGCATGATCAACATCAATATAGAAGCATAATAGATATCATATGAAAATAGTATAGGAGGGGAGACAGTAATATCATCATCATCATCATGTCGCTTACTTGCATACATCGTCGTTCGTATCCCATAATAATACTCATACCATACTTGTGCTCATATTCGTATACATGACCTTATTCGTATTCTTATACATAGTCTTATCACATTCATATTCAGATTATATACATAGTCATTTCATATACATAGCATTTACATAGCATACCCGACCTCATAGGATCGGTGTCTTATACATGCTTGGCCAACCAAGGCTCAAGGTCATACATACCTGGCCCTACCAAAGCATCAGGGTTATCCGTACCATCTGCAGAGGTGTGCGTGCGTTTTGTAATTGTATACATACTTTATACATAGTCATATACATATAGTCTTACCCGACATCATAAGTTCGGGGTCTTATCATAGCCCTTCATAGGCATACATATACAAATATCATAGCTCGTAAGCATCTCTAGTCTCATTTTACTCTCATCATCATTACTATCCTCATCATTATCGTTACATTTACATTATAGACTTACTCGTCATACGAGGAACATGGTATAATCATAGTACATATCAAGGGTCGTGAGCTTATGAAAAATCATGAATCTTACCTTAGAAGTTATAGGAACAAGCTTTGGTTGATAATACTCTTCTTTGAGCAAAACCCTAGTTTTTCTCCATTTGGATTTCTTGACTTAGATGATCCTTGATGATTCCCTTATCCTTGATTCACTTGTCTTAATGTTATTGATGGCTTATAATCCTTGAAAACTCATATAATAAATGTAGAGAGAAGTTTTAGAGAGAAGTGGTGTAATGTTGTAATGAAATAAAATAAGTCTTGATCGTCATATTTAATGAATTGGAAAATCTGTGCTGGGTGAACAGTGGTCGTTCATGGAGGTTTACGGTCCGTATTTCAGTTTACGGACCATCCCTCGTGGTCGTCTTTAAGCTTAAGCAGGACCAGAAACTTTGGCCTGCATGCATGGTGATTTACGACCATGGTTTACGGGCCGTAAATCACTTTACTGTCCGTCCACCAGGTCGTGTTTAGCCATTTCCTCGGCTTGCAGAAAGTTGAAGTTGGGCATGCCAGTTTATGACTTCAAGTTTACGGACCGTATTGCACTTTACGGTCCGTATTTTGCACTATACGACCACTGGGCAGTTTTGCCAACTTTCAATTTTTCTCATTTCTCGACTTTTCATTCTAATCATTCTCGTCCATTTACGCATCTTGATCCTGAAACATTATACACTAACACTCCTCGCACACATCATTAGTTCGTTCACTTGCGTACCAACGGGAAATTTTCCGAGGTGTAACAAGATAGGGCCTCATTATGTGACTCGCCCTCTTCTACATTCATCGGAGGCTCTCTTTCCACCCGCCTTTTTGTCGTAGTCTTGCCCTTCTAGGCAGTTGTAGTTTTTCCGTTTAGTGGCATTTCTGATATCATAACACGCTATTAAGAAGGGGAAAATCTTATACACGGCTCTATCGCACGATCTTATAAGAAGAAAGATGGTCATTTTTCCTAAATGCCCTGTAGCTTCTTATTCATTAGTGTGGTGCGCAACACACCATAAACAAGACTCTACTAGACACGGCTCGTAGACACTTCCTAGGACTGAACTGCTCTGATACCACTTTTGTCACCACCCGACTAGGGGCGGCGACGGGTACCCGGGGCTAACCACCGAGCACCACTCATTCTACTACTCATCATAATCATTAAGCGTTCTTTTATCAAATTCATACTCGAATCATAGAAAAAGAATCATTTTTTTTAGAACATAAATACTTTTATATACATAAGCCTTTCGGCTATCAAAATAATATATATACATAATAGCATCCTTGTAAGACCATTTAACCCACACTGCGTATCTACGAGCCTCTACTAGAGTGCTAGACATAAGGACGGGACAGGACCCCGTTATGCCCAAAATATACAAATATACACAAAAGAATAATCAAGGCACCTCCGGAACAAATGGAGTGCTCTCAAATCAGCTACTAGCCCCTACGAGTCTGGATCAAGATCACCTCCCTGTCTACCTGTGGGCATGAACACAGCGTCCAAAGAAAACGGACATCAGTACGAACATTGTACTGAGTATGAGAGGCATAAGAAATGAAAATATGTCAATGAGATAAAGGAAGCATCAATAAGGAGCAACTATAGATAACTGTCACTTATAAAAGAAATTACATATGTTGGCTTACTCATAATCATCATCATCATATCATATATGCATAAATGTATAAGTATAAACTGCCCGTCCATATAGGTACGGTGTGATAGTAATTAACCTGCGTCCAGACCTCCCGCGTCCGGGGTATAAGCTGCCCACTATAGTGGTGTGTGTCTACCCGTCCATATAGGCACGGTGTACTTTCATGAACATATACTCATCATAATGCATGTATAATAACTCAAGGATAGCTATACTTTATTGAGGTGACCTAAGGTCGCGAACCCCCGATTCCATTATGGAACATTTTTAAGTTTCTGCCTCCCCTTGAAGGAAATAGTATATAAGGTGAGTGGTTACAATAAATGACACCATTAACGTCATAGGAACATCATATCATAAAATCTAGAATCGTTATACTAAACTCTTCATCATCACTATTGAACTCATAATGTATCTCTTATCTCATGTGGTTATTCATGAACATGGCTGTTAGTTTTCCGAAATGTAGGAAATTCATAAAGAGGAAGGAAAGGTCATGCTATAGGATTCATGCCATAGAAAGAAAGGACTAGCCTCACATACCTTTTACGTTTAACTATTCTATCGCTTGCTTGTTCTCCTTCAATACCCACGTTTCTACCTTCAAGAGAATTCCCATTAACATTAGTTAATCGGCTATAAGAACGAGTTACTATTTCTAGGGAACATTGGGCAGCATTTCCTTTGTTTTTACAACTTTTCCCATATTCTATGTCAACTCCCCAACGTTCATAACAACATTCACAATATCGCAAACAACAATCACCATTCATCTATATTTCCCACAACTCACCATTTCCCTTCAATTTCTCCATGTTACACCTCGGAAAATTTTCCGTTGGTACGCAAGTGGATGAACTAGTGATGAATATGAGTGCATGATGTCTATGAGCAAGAAACGACGTTTGATGACCTTAGGCGAGATTTCTAAGGTACCCGATGTGAGATGAGAGAGTTGGCCAAGGTAAGATGAGATATAAGGTGAGTGATGCATGTGCATGGACGTGGGTGATTCAAATGAGAAGTCTAAGAAATATGGGAAGTTGCAGAATTGCAACTGCCCAGTGGTCGTAAATTGCAAAATACGAACCGTAAAGTGCAATACAGTCCATAAACTGGTAGTCGTAAACTGCCATGCAAGGCTTCAACATTCTGCCAGCCGAGGAAATGGTTAAATACGACCTGGTGGACGGACCGTAAAGTGATTTACGGCCCGTAAACCATGGTCGTAAACCACCATGAAGGTAGCCCAACTTCTGGTTCTGGAAATGGTTAAATACGCATATGGAGGACGAGCCGTATAGTGGAATACGGGCCGTAAACCACGATGGACGACCACTGTTCATCTCAGCACAGATTTCACAAGTCATTAAATAAAGGGACCAACACTTATTTTATTTCATTACAACATTACACCACTTCTCTCTAAAACTTCTCTCTACATTTATTATATGAGTTTTCAAGGATTATAAGCCATCAATAACCTTAAGAAAAGTGAATCAAGGATAAGGGAATCATCAAGGATCATCCAAGTCAAGAAATCCAAATGGAGAAAAACTAGGATTTTGCTCAAAGAGGAGTATTATCAACCAAAGCTTATTCCTACAACTTCTAAAGTACGATTCATGATTTTTACATGATGTTTATGGTATTGGAGAATTAAAATACATGGATTGTAGAAAATATGGTCAACTAGGTCATGAATGGTGAATAGTAACATTTTGAGGAATAGTTTGAATTGAATTACGAATGTTGTTGTGTTACGATATGAATGTATTATAAATGGTACTAAGATCATGAACTCGACACCTTAGACGAATGGACGAAGTTGGAGGTCAGGACCATGAATATGGGAGAATTAGAAGCAAATTGAGAAATCTAGATGATGTGGATTATGTGAATGACTAACGCCCATTGTTATGATATTAATGAAGGTATAGACGCTAGCATTGGAAGGTAACGTGCAACTGTAGAATAGTCCGACGAAAAGGTATGTAAGGCTAACCCTTCTTTCATAAGGCATGGTTCTTGGCCACATTTCTAATTCCTCTATATGAGTATGTTGTATTCAAGTGATTGACACTCCGAGCTCATACGCTCACGATCCTTAACATGTACTACGATTGTACTACGCCCTCATATGACGAGTAAGCCTAAGAAATGGATGTAGCAATAATGACGATGATAGTGATGACGATAATAATAATAATGATGCCAAAGGTGCCTACGGGCTATTATACCTATATGTGCCTATGAAGGGCTATAATGATACCCCGAGCTTATAACGCCGGGTAGGATATATGTATATGATTATGTATAAAGTATGTATATGACTACGTAACGCGCGCACACCTCTGCAGATTGTACGGATAACCCTGAAGCCTTGGTAGGGCCAGGTAGAAATAACATTGAGCCTTGGTTGGCCAAGTACGTATGAAACACCGAACCTTATGGTCGGGCACGCTATGTATGTATATAAGTGTATGGATATGTATATAATATGAATATGAATGTGAAAAGACTATGTATATGAATGCGAATAAGGACATGTATACGAATATGAGCACTATTATGAAATACGCATGAGAAATGGAAAGTTCCTATTAAAGGCAGGTAAGTGCCATGATGATGATATTATTGTCTTCCCTCCTGTACCACTTCATAAATTGTCTATGATGCTTCTATATTGATGTTAATCATGCTTTACATACTCAGTACATTCTTCTTACTGACGTCATTTTGTTTGTGGACGTTGCGTCATGCCCTCAGGTGCACAGGGAGACAGACTTGATCCATAACTGCCTATTTGGAGATTATATAGAGAGCTCCATTTCCTTCGGAACCATATCTTTTGGGTACTCATTCTTTTGTGTATATAATTATGGGCATAGCGGGGTCCTGTCCCGCTAATGTGATATGTTATACTCTTAGAGGCTCGTAGATATGTGTGTGTGTGGGGGTAGATGTGTTTGGCCTTGTTGGCCTATGTTTTGTATATCATTTTGTCGGCCACGTGGGCCCATGTACATTGATGTGGCATAAATGCTTTCGATGATATAAATGGGTTGTTGTCCAAATGGGACTAGTTGACAAATGAATGGAAATGCATGTATAATTATGTGGCTCACCTAGATATAAGTATAAGAGTAAGCTAAGAGGGTGCTGGGTGGGTTAGCACCGGGTGCTCGTCGTGGCCCCGAGTCGGGTCTTGACAATAGTGGTATCAGAGCAGTTCAGTCCTAGGATGTGTCTACGAGCCTTGTCTAGTAGAGTCTTGGTTATGGGTGTGTTGCGCGCCACACTTATAAACAAGAAGCTGCGGACATTTTAGGAATATATGACCTTCTTTCTTCATAAGAATCGTGCGATAGAGCTATGATGTAAGAAATTCTTGTTCCTAAATTGTGTGTTGTGTATTTCAGAGATGCCTAAAAAGAAAAAGGCTACAGCAGCCCAAAAGGGAAAGACGGTGGCAGAAAAGCGAGCTGAAAGAGCACCGCCACCGGTAGTAGAGGAAGATGAGTCCCAGAGTGCGGCTCAATCTCAGTCCTCCCAGACAGTGCCTATTACCGAGGAGCACATGGGAGCCTCAGCCCCAGCTCCGGCTCCTCCACAAAATGCTTCGGGCCAAGATGTAAAATAGGCCATTACTTTATTGACTCAATTGGTTACGGCCCAGGCTCAGAGGCACAGTTCAGGGTATGGTGATTGGGTTGTTAGTGCAAGAGCCCGTGATTTCATTACTTTGAACCCTCCGGAATTTTTTTGGGTCAAAACCGGAGGAGGATTCCCAGGACTTTATTGATGGTATGCTAAGGACGCTCCGGTTGATACACGCTTCAGACACCGAGTCGGTAGAGCTAGCGTCCTATAGATTGAGAGATGTCTCGATCCAGTGGTATACAGTATGGATGGCTTCGCGGGGAGCCAATGCACCTCCCCCGGTATGACAAGAGTTTATTGATGCTTTTCTCCGTCATTATATGCCCCCAGAAGTTCGGCGAGCTAGGGCCGATAAATTATTAAATTTGAGGCAAGGCAGTATGAGTGCCCTAGAGTATAGCCTCTGTTTTAACTCCTTGGCCAGGTATGCTTCGGCCATGGTAGCAGATATGGGCGACCGGGTACACCGATTTGTAAAGGGCCTAGGGCCCCATCTGATGGACAAATGCTTGACTGCGTCCCTTTAGGACGGCATGGATATTGTACGTATTCAGGCACATGCTCAGAACTTAGAGGAAAGCCTATAGCAGTGGAGAAGTGAATGTTATGTCCCGTATTTTCATACGTCGGGACGTTTTAAAAAAAGCGCGACAAGTTAAAGGCAAGACTATCTTAAGATATGAAGTAGAGATTTTAACTTCCGGTTTCGTGTCGAGTCACAATTTATTCACAATTCACGTGTGGCATTAAACTAGTAATGGACAATTGGGATTAAGCTAACCATAATTGGATTAATAAATGGGATTGGAAAGACCAAAAATCAGTCCATTTAAATGGACATAGCTAGCCGTGCACTATAGTGCCTTGGTCAAAGAATATTGACCCAAGTTAGTGTGATACACATGTCCAAAGCATTGAGGGAGTGTATATACAAAATAATCTGATTCATATCTCACTACATTACACCATTTCAACACTACAAAGTGAGAGAACACTTAGAGAGAGAGAGAGGGAAACTCTCGGCCAAGAGCTAGCCGAGAGTGAGGTCCAAAAATCTACCCAGAAATTCCAGTTTTTCTCCATCAAAACTATCCCTCATCTAGTGTGTAAGAAAGTGTATTAGTTGTTGAAGAGAAACAAGAAAGTGAAGCACTCAATAGAGTTGGAAATTCGGCCAAGTGAAGCACAAGATTGAAAGGTAAGAATGTTTGTTGTTTCTTGTGTTGCATGATGATTTGAATGTATAGTTCATGCATGTTGTTGTTGGATTGTGGTTGTAGTTGAAGTAGAGAGTGAGCCGTGTGTGAGGTGAGTTTATGACTGATTTCATTGTGCATGTATTGTTAGTGAATTGAATATGTATCAACATATGTAAATGAACAAAGATTGTGGGAGTTTGGTTGTGATGTTGCATGTTGGCTATTGGACTGTTTTTGCTCGAATTTAAAATGAATCATGTGTTGAAGATTCTGATGAAGTCATGCATAATCTTGTTGAACATGTATTGGAAATGAATTGAATGCATTGTAGTTGGATAAACGAATGAAAATCATGAAGTTGGAGTAGTTGTGATGAAACCGGGTAGGGGGCTGTTTTGGACGAATTCATGGACTGTTTTGGGCTATAATTTGATTGTTGTTGTTGTGTACATTGTAGTGTATTGTATGCATGTTGAATATGTAAATTAAGGTGTTCAAGAAACGAATTATGTTGAGGGGTAGGGGCAGTCCAAAAACAGTGGACAGTTTTAGGGATTAGAAGTGAAATTGTGTGTGTTGAATGTTGGTTTTTGTTGCAAACGTGTAGTGAATGTAAAATGCCATGATTCAAGATTTCATGAAAGTAAAGTCATGAAAAGTGTTGTGTTGTTGCAAGTTAAAACTGGAAAATTGCTAAGTAAGAATGGAAATGATGTGTGTGTTGGGTTGCCGTGTGTATGAGACTATTTTGGGTGGTGTAGGGACTTCCCAAGTTCCCTAAGTCATGCTTAAACAAGTTTTGATCAATATATGAAAGAACGACTAGCCATGTTAGCTTGTAACGCTAGTTGGGTTAAATGCGAACGAAACGTCGTTTAATTGTTAGAAAGGAGTTGTGAATGTCACAATACGTGTTGAATGCCCTTGTAGACTAATTGTAGTTCTTCACATCTTGATATAGGATAGGTATTGTTGGGTAGAAAGTACAAGTTAGAATACAACTAAACACAAAAGGTATGTAAAGCCTATTCCTTCTTTCTTTTGGCATGTCCTAGACGTAAGAATGAAACGATATGAATTTTGGGGTAAATTCTATTCTCTAGTTCATGTATGGCTTATGAATCTATATTTCACTAATGTTATTGTCATGTACCTACAGTATGAGTGACTAATGAACGATGCATGAAAGTTCCTATACTTAAAGAATTGCACAACTAAAGACATACTTGACTTCCAAAAGCTATACCATATTAAAGTGACATATGTACATGAAGTCTAAAACGTTTCTTGTAATAGTTTGTTATGAGACTTGAAATGAACTGAAGGTGAACATTATTTTGACACTTAGAGCGGGTTAGTTGCTTATCCCTTGAATCTAAAAAGATGATTTGCATATATGTGGTTGCTTATTATTCTGCTCGTGCTTACCGCTATATCCTTCACTGAGTCCCGGGCCAGGGTACGTTTTCGTGCGCACATTTATTATATTAATCACCGAGCCCCTCACTAGAGGGCCGGGACACGTTATGTATATATATATGATGATGATATGATGATGTGATGATGTGATGATATGATGATATGATGATATGGAGATGATGGTGGCCAGGAGGGCATATTCCTTATTACCGAGTCCCTCAGGAAAGGGCCGGGACACGTCTATGTTTATGTTATGATGCTATGATTTTAAATTACCGAGTCCCTCATAAAAAGGGCCGGGACACGTCATGTATGTTTTATACAGAATGATTATGCAGCTTTGACTACAAAACTCTATAATAGCAATGATATGAGAATGATACAGATGAAATATGTTCAAAGGCAAGTTTTATGAAATTCTGTTGTTGCAATGCATCCTATGTACCGTGTCTCAATATAAGTCTATACTATGTTTCAAGCTTTACATATTCAGTACATATTCCGTACTGACCCCCTTCCTTCGGGGGGCTGCGTTCATGCCCGCAGGTACAGACGCTCGCTTTGGAGATCCGCCTGCTTAGATCATCCTTCAGCTATTTTGGGCTGCTCCATTGTTCCGGAGCTAGCTTGTGGTATAACCTCCTTATGTTGTGTCCGTATGTGTTTATTTGGGTACGGCGGGGCCCTGTCCCGCCACATAATACGGTCGTTACTCTTAGAAGTCTGTGGACATCGGTGTGGGTCTGTTTACAGTTGTTGATGCGTTTTGGGGCGTACCCAGTCGTAATGGCAGCCTTGTCGGCTTGCATATGTGTGTATGTTTGGTATTTTGTATATCGTGGCAGCCTTGTCGGCTTGCTTAGGAATATATATAAATGTGGTTGTTTGAGAAGTGCAACTCCTCGGGAGATGGATGACTAAGGCATACAGAACTTGACAAATCTAAATAACTCACTATCTTCTTACATACAAATGAGATCATGACATGCTAATTATAAATTATAAGAGTTAACAAATAAATATGAGTGTCTAATTCGGGCACAAGTCACGGCCTACGGGGTTGGGTCGTGACAAAAGTGGTATCAGAGCGGTTAAATCCTCGGAGTGTCCATAGACTGTGTCTAGTAGAGTCTTGTTTATCGATGTGTTATGCACCACGTTTATAAACAGGAAGCTACAGGACATTTAGGATGTCATCTTTTCTTCTCATTCTAGATCGTGCGATAGAGCTGTATTATCAGGATAACTTTTTCCCTAACAGATTGCTATGTTTTCAGCGATGCCTCCAAAGAAGGCGACAGCCGCCCAGAAGGGCAAAGCGGTCGTTGGGGAGACCAGTGGGACCCGGAGAGTCACTAGAGCTTATTCCCAATATGTGCCTGGGATTAGAATTCAGTCAGCGAGCTCCGCTACACCATCACTATCAGAGGAGCCTGGGGCAGCAGCAGCTGCAGGTCAGGAGACAGACTTACCACCAGCTCCTGCGGCTCCAGCAACCGAGCCTCCAGCTCCCCAGCCAGGGGCAGAGGATAGGGCTATGCGTGAAGCAGTACAGTTATTGACTAGGTTTGTATCGGGACAGGCTCGCAGACGTGGGTTAGGAGGTGATGATGCGGATAGACGCGACAGTTTGAGGGTTCGCGATTTTCTGACTTGTAAACCCCCAGAGTTCTATGGGTCAAAGCCCGCAGAGGATCCACAGGAGTTTATTCGACAGATGCTGCGTACGTTGCGGGTGACTAAATCTTCCGAGACTGAGTCGGTCGAATTGGCTTCCTATCAGTTGCGGGATGTGGCAGTTAATTGGTATGAGTCCTGGGAGTTGTCCAGGGGTGAGGATGCTCCACCAGCAGTATGGAACGAGTTCGTAGAGGCTTTTCTGGGTCATTTTCTGCCTCCAGAGATGAGGCGAGCCAGAGTTGACAGATTTATACACCTGAGGCAGAATGGTAGAAGTGTTCGGGACTATAGCATCGAGTTTGATTCGCTGGCTAGGTACGCGCCCGCTATGGTAGCTGACATGACAGATAGGGTGCATCGTTATGTAATGGGCTTGGATAATTATTTGATTGATAGCTGCATGGCAATGGCATCTCAGCCCGGTATAAATATCGCTCGAGTGCAGGCATATGCCCAGGGAGTTGAGGGTCGACAGAGAGGGCGTCGAGTTGATAGGGAGCAGGACAGGGGTCAACATAAGAGAGCTAGATCAGCTGGGTATCATTCTGGTGACTTTCGGGGCGGGCAGCCCCAACAGCAGTATAGTCGATATCCTTCCCAGCCGGCACGGAGTGCACCTTCACGATTTACTGGTAGAAGGTTTGATAGCACGGGGTATTCGGGAGCTGGTCAAAGCTCCATGACTTCAGGGTTCCAGACGCACAGGAATTCGGGCTAGATGAGACCACCTGTACCCCCATGTCCTCGATGTGGCAGACGCCATCCAGGGGAATGCCGTCTTATTACTGGTGCTTGCTTTTCTTGCGGCCGTCAGGGCCATACTATGAGGGAATGTCGATTTGGGGGTGGGGCAGGTGGGCCAGCTCAGCCTACGGGATCAGTTGCGGGTTCTTCTTCTTCTTCAGTTGCTATGCGCCCTATGGGGCAAGTTATTCCGACACTAGCAGGCCGTGGCAGAGGCCGTGGAGGGGCTTCTAGTCCTGGCGGTCCTTCCAACCGTTTATATGCTTTAGCCAGCAGACAGGATCAGGAAGCGTCGCCAAATGTGGTCACAGGTACATTATCGATTTTCTCCCGAGATGTATATGCATTGATAGACCCCGGTTCCACATTATCATATATTTCCCCTTTTGTTGCTAGTAAAATTGGGATAAAATCTGAACCTATAGAACCATTTGAGGTAGCTACACCAGTAGGGGATTTTGTCTTGGCAGAGCTAGTATATAAAGATTGTTTGGTAGTCATATGTAATCGCTGTACCAGGGCAGATTTGATAGAGTTAGCTATGACTGAGTTCGATGTTATTATGGGGATGGATTGGTTAGCTTCCTGCTATGCTAACGTTGATTGCCGAGGCAAATTAGTTCGGTTTCAGTTTCCAGGGGAACCAATTATAGAGTGGAGGGGGAACACAACATCGCCTAGGGGTAAGTTTATTTCATACCTCAAGGCAAGGAAGATGGTTAGAAAAGGCTATATTTATCACCTGGTTCGTGTGCATGACTTGAAAGCAGAATCACCGACTCTACAATCTGTCCCGGTGGTTAATGAATTTCCAGGTGTATTTCCAGATGAACTTCCAGGCCTTCCTCCTGAACGTGAGATAGAGTTCACTATAGATGTATTGCCAAACACTCAACCTATATCTATTCCTCCTTACAGAATGGCACCTGCAGAGTTGAAAGAATTGAAGGAGAAACTGAGAGATTTGCTGGAAAAGGGTTTCATCAGGCCCAGTACATCACCTTGGGGAGCACCAGTATTATTTGTACGGAAGAAAGATGGGTCGCTGCGAATGTGCATTGATTATAGGCAGCTGAACAAAATCACGATAAAGAACAGATATCCCCTCCCCAGGATTGATGATTTATTTGATCAGTTGCAGGGTGCTAAATGCTTCTCAAAGATAGACTTGCGGTCAGGTTATCACCAGGTGCGGGTATGGGAGACAGATATTCCGAAGACTGCATTCAGGACTCAATATGGACATTACGAGTTTAGAGTGATGTCTTTTGGGCTGACCAATGCTCCAGCAGTGTTCATGGACTTGATGAACAGGGTATTTAAGCCATTCCTTGACTTGTTCGTGATTGTATTCATTGATGATATTCTGATCTATTCACGATCGGAAGAAGAGCATGCAGAGCATTTGAGGACAGTACTCAGGGTACTCCAGCTCCAGAAGTTATATGCTAAGTTCTCTAAATGTGAATTCTGGTTGACTTCTGTAGCATTTCTGGGGCATATTGTTGGAGCAGATGGTATTCGGGTAGATTCGCAGAAAATTGAGGCCGTCAAAACTTGGCCTAGACCTACGACGCCTACTGAGGTACGTAGTTTTCTGGGGCTGGCAGGGTATTACAGGAGATTTGTAGAAAAGTTTGCCTCTATTTCAGCGCCTTTAACAAGGCTAACACAGAAGGCAGCCAAATTCCAGTGGACCGATGCTTGTGAACGGAGTTTTCAATTATTGAAAGATAAGTTGACTACAGCTCCTGTTCTAACTCTTCCTGAGGGGCCAGATGGCTATGTTGTTTATTTTGATGCTTCCGGTGTTGGGTTGGGTTGCGTGTTGATGCAGCATGGCAGAGTTATAGCCTATGCCTCCCGACAACTCAGGAAACATGAGAGAAATTATCCTACATATGACCTAGAGTTGGCAGCAGTGATACATGCTTTGAAGATATGGAGACATTATCTGTATGGCGTGCATGTTGATATTTATACAGATCATAAGAGTCTCCAGTATATTTTTAAGCAGAAGGAACTGAATTTGCGACAGAGGAGATAGTTAGAGTTGCTGAAGGATTATGATGTTGATATTCTATATCACCCAGGAAAGGCTAATGTGGTAGCAGATGCACTCAGCCGTAAATCTATGGCTTGTTTGGCAGGCGTACAACCAGAAAAGAAAGAGATAGTCCGTGAGATTCATCAGCTAGCTAGTCTTGGAGTTCGTTTGGCTGATTCTGAAAATGGTAGCATTATTGTACGAGGTGTTGCTGAGTCCTCTATTGTAGAAGAGGTAAAGAGACGGCAATATGAGGATCCTGTTCTGGTACGTTATAGAGATACAACACTTCAGAAGGACGAGACCCCATTTAAGATGTCAGCCGATGGAGTACTACGATACTGAGACAGATTATGTGTACCTGAGGTTGCAGGGTTGCGGCAGCAGGTAATGGGGGAAGCACACTATGCTCGTTATTCTATTCACCCGGGATCGACAAAAATGTATCATGATCTTAGGTGTTTGTACTGGTGGAACGGCATGAAAAAGGACATAGCAGAAATTGTGGCCCAGTGTCCAAATTGTCAGCAGGTCAAGATAGAGCACCAGAAGCCCGGAGGGCTATTGCAGGAGATGGAAATTCCAACCTGGAAATGGGAAGTAATTAATATGAACTTCGTCACAGGTTTCCCTCGCACTCCACGGAAGAAGGACTCTGTCTGGGTTATTGTTGATAGACTGACAAAATCAGCCCACTTTCTTCCAGTCAGGACTACGTACTCAGCTGAGGATTATGCCCGATTGTATCTTAAGGAGATAGTGAGACTTCATGGAGTTCCCACAGCTATTATCTCAGATAGAGGGGCCCAGTTTACAGCTAACTTCTGGAGATCCTTCCAGGAGGGATTGGGGACACAGGTGAGTCTCAGCACCGCATTTCATCCTCAGACTGACGGGCAGGCTGAGCGTACCATCCAGACGCTACAAGATATGTTGAGAGCTTGTGTTATTGATTTCAAAGGCAGCTGGGAGGATCACTTGCCGCTTATCAAGTTTGCTTACAATAACAGTTACCACTCTAGCATTCAGATGGCGCCGTACGAAGCCCTGTATGGCAGGAAATGCAGATCCCCTATAGGCTGGTTTGATGTTGGCGAGGCTAAGCTGATAGGCCCAGATATGATTCAGCAGGCTGTCGATAAGGTGAAACTTATTCAGGAAAGATTACTGGCAGCTCAGAGTCGGCAGAAGGCGTATGCGGATAATCGACGTCGACACTTGGAATTTCAGGTTGGCGATTGGGTGTTCTTGAAAGTGTCACCCATGAAGGGTGTTATGAGGTTCGGCAAGAAAGGGAAGTTGAGCCCAAGGTACATTGGACCTTATCAGGTCATTCGTAAGGTAGGCCAAGTTGCTTACGAGTTAGACCTGCCAGCGGATTTGGCAGCAGTACATCCGGTCTTCCATGTGTCCATGCTTCGGAAGTATATAGGCGATCCTTCCAGGGTGTTCCCTACAGATGATATTCAGGTAACAGATGAGCTATCATATGAAGAGCAACCTATTGCCATACTTGATCGACAAATCGGGAGGTTACGAACAAAAGATGTGGCGTCGGTTAAAGTGTTGTGGCAGAACAATAATAGGGAGGAGATGACTTGGGAGGCTGAAGAGGAGATGAAAAAGAAATATCCTCACTTGTTTTCCACATCTACAGGTAAATTAAACTCCTTCACTTGATTGTGTTAAATTATCTGCTCAATTTATATGTTAGCAATAAGGAAAACCCTTCCCAAAACCCTTATAGAACCTAACAAGATAAAAGCGACATTCGAGGACGAATGTTCTAAAGGGGGGGAGGATGTTATGTCCCGTATTTTCATACGTCGGGACGTTTTAAAATAAGCGCGACAAGTTA
The DNA here is from genome assembly GCF_019175385.1 of Lycium barbarum. Taxonomy (NCBI): domain Eukaryota; kingdom Viridiplantae; phylum Streptophyta; class Magnoliopsida; order Solanales; family Solanaceae; genus Lycium; species Lycium barbarum. The sequence goes on along the minus strand of NC_083339.1, from coordinate 84,149,509 downwards.
AAGGCAAGACTATCTTAAGATATGAAGTAGAGATTTTAACTTCCGGTTTCGAGTCGAGTCACAATTTATTCACAATTCACGTGTGGCATTAAACTAGTAATGGAAAATTGGGATTAAACTAACCATAATTGGATTAATAAATGGGATTGGAAAGACCAAAAATCAGTCCATTTAAATGGACATAGCTAGCCGTGCACTATAGTGCCTTGGTCAAAGAATATTGACCCAAGTTAGTGTGATACACATGTCCAAAGAATTGAGGGAGTGTACATACAAAATAATCTGATTCATATCTCACTACATTACACCATTTCAACACTACAAAGTGAGAGAACACTTAGAGAGAGAGAGGGAAACTCTCGGCCAAGAGCTAGCCGAGAGTGAGGTCCAAATATCTGCCCAGAAATTCCAGTTTTTCTCCATCAAAACTATCCCTCATCTAGTGTGTAAGAAAGTGTATTAGTTGTTGAAGAGAAACAAGAAAGTGAAGCACTCAATAGAGTTGGAAATTCGGCCAAGTGAAGCACAAGATTGAAAGGTAAGAATGTTTGTTGTTTCTTGTGTTGCATGATGATTTGAATGTATAGTTCATGCATGTTGTTGTTGGATTGTGGTTGTAGTTGAAGTAGAGAGTGATCCGTGCGTGAGGTGAGTTTATGACTGATTTCATTGTGCATGTATTGTTAGTGAATTGAATATGTATCAACATATGTAAATGAACAAAGATTGTGGGAGTTTGGTTGTGATGTTGCATGTTGGCTATTGGACTGTTTTTGCTCGAATTTAAAATGAATCATGTGTTGAAGATTCTGATGAAGTCATGCTTAATCTTGTTGAACATGTATTGGAAATGAATTGAATGCATTGTAGTTGGATAAACGAATGAAAATCATGAAGTTGGAGTAGTTGTGATGAAACCGGGTAGGGGGCTGTTTTGGACGAATTCATGGACTGTTTTGGGCTATAATTTGATTGTTGTTGTTGTGGAAATTGTAGTGTATTGTATGCATGTTGAATATGTAAATTAAGGTGTTCAAGAAACGAATTATGTTGAGGGGTAGGGGCAGTCCAAAAACCGTGGACAGTTTTAGGGATTAGAAGTGAAATTGTGTGTGTTGAATGTTGGTTTTTGTTGCAAACGTGTAGTGAATGTAAAATGCCATGATTCAAGTTAAAACTGAACTGATTGTGGGCTGTTGTAAGAGTGAAGATGATGCTAAAACAGTTCCAAGATTTCATGAAAGTAAAGTCATGAAAAGTGTTGTGTTGTTGCAAGTTAAAACTGGAAAATTGCTAAGTAAGAATGGAAATGATGTGTGTGTTGGGTTGCCGTGTGTATGAGACTATTTTGGGTGGTGTAGGGACTGCCCAAGTTCCCTAATTCATGCTTAAACAAGTTTTGATCAATATATGAAAGAACGACTAGCCATGTTAGCTTGTAACGCTAGTTGGGTTAAATGCGAACGAAACGTCGTTTAATTGTTAGAAAGGAGTTGTGAATGTCACAATACGTGTTGAATGCCCTTGTAGACTAATTGTAGTTCTTCACATCTTGATATAGGATAAGTATTGTTGGGCAGCAAGTACAAGTTAGAATACAACTAAACGCAAAAGGTATGTAAAGCCTATTCCTTCTTTCTTTTGGCATGTCCTAGACGTAAGAATGAAACGATATGAATTTTGGGGTAAATTCTATTCTCTAGTTCATGTATGGCTTATGAATCTATATTTCACTAATGTTATTGTCATGTACCTACAGTATGAGTGACTAATGAACGATGCATGAAAGTTCCTATACTTAAAGAATTGCACAACTAAAGACATACTTGACTTCCAAAAGCTATACCATATTAAAGTGACATATGTACATGAAGTCTAAAACGTTTCTTGTAATAGTTTGTTATGAGGCTTGAAATGAACTGAAGGTGAACATTATTTTGACACTTAGAGCGGGTTAGTTGCTTATCCCTTCAGTCTAAAAAGATGATTTGCATATATGTGGTTGCTTATTATTCTGCTCGTGCTTACCGCTATATCCTTCACTGAGTCCCGGGCCAGGGTACGTTTTCGTGCGTACATTTATTATATTAATCACCGAGCCCCTCACTAGAGGGCCGGGACACGTTATGTATATATATATGATGATGATATGATGATGTGATGATGTGATGATATGATGATATGATGATATGGAGATGATGGTGGCCAGGAGGGCATATTCCTTATTACCGAGTCCCTCAGGAAAGGGCCAGGACACGTCTATGTTTATGTTATGATGCTATGATTTTAAATTAACGAGTCCCTCATAAAAAGGGTCGGGACACGTCATGTATGTTTTATACAGAATGATTATGCAGCTTTGACTACAAAACTCTATAATAGCAATGATATGAGAATGATACAGATGAAATATGTTCAAAGGCAAGTTTTATGAAATTCTGTTGTTGCAATGCATCCTATGTACCGTGTCTCAATATAATTCTATACTATGTTTCAAGCTTTACATATTCAGTACATATTCCGTACTGACCCCCTTCCTTCGGGGGGCTGCGTTCATGCCCGCAGGTACAGACGCTCGCTTTGGAGATCCGCCAGCTTAGATCATCCTTCAGCTATTTTGGGCTGCTCCTTTGTTCCGGAGCTAGCTTGTGGTATAACCTCCTTATGTTGTGTCCGTATGTGTTTATTTGGGTACGCCGGGGCCCTGTCCCACCACATAATACGGTCGTTACTCTTAGAAGTCTGTGGACATCGGTGTGGGTCTGTTTACAGTTGTTGATGTGTTTTATGTTTTGACTTAAGTTTGGGGCGTACCCAGTCGTAATGGCAGCCTTGTCGGCTTGCATATGTGTGTATGTTTGGTATTTTGTATATCGTGGCAGCCTTGTCGGCTTGCTTAGGAATATATATAAATGTGGTTGTTTGATAAGTGCAACTCCTCGGGAGATGGATGACTAAGGCATACAGAACTTGACAAATCTAAATAACTCACTATCTTCTTACATACAAATGAGATCATGACATGCTAATTATAAATTATTAGAGTTAACAGATAAATATGAGTGTCCAATTCGGGCACAAGTCACGGCCTACGGGGTTGGGTCGTGACAGTGAACGTGAACAGGATAGGAGGCATAGCAAGAGGGCCAGATCTTCGGGCCCAATAAGTGAGTCTAGAGGCGGACATAGGAAACAGTTCCCTAGACATTCGGGCTATTCTATGACCAGTGAACCTCCACGGTTTTCAGGCCAGAGCCTTGATAGATCTACTCATCCCGGGCCGAGTCAGAATTATTTGGGGTCCCAGATTAGAGGTTATTCAGGCCAGTCAAGGCCAGCTATACCACGATGTTCCCAGTGTGGGAAGTCGCATTGGGGTCAATGCCGATTGCGTTCAGATGTTTGCTATTCATGTGGTCTACCGGGCCATATTATGCATGATTGCCCGTCAGTGCAAGGTAGAGGTAGGACCCAGCCATCACGGTCGGTAGCCGGATCCACGGCATCTGTACGCCCTACGGGGCCAGGTTCACATGTGCCAGTCCACCATGGTAGAGGTAGAGGCAGAGTTCCCAGTACTAGCGGTCCTTAGCACCGTATTTATGCTTTGGCTGGATGCCAAGATCTTGAGTCTTCTCCTGATGTGGTCACAGGTATATTATCGGTATTCTCTCATGATGTATATGCTTTGATTGATCCGGGCTCTACACTATCAAATGTTACTCCATATATTGCGGGTCGATTTATAATTGAGCCGGAGTCTATCAAGCCTTTTGAGGTGTCTACACCCGTGGGTAAATCGGTAATAGCTAGCCGAGTATATAGGAATTGTGTGGTTGTGATTTGTGATCGTCGCACCATTATTGATTTCAATGAGCTACAAATGGTAGATTTTGACGTTATTATGGGCATGGATTGGTTGGCTTCTTGTTATGCCAATGTTGATTGCCGAATGAAGATCGTTCGTTACCAGTTTCCGGGAGAACCAGTCTTAGAATGGAAAGGGAATGCGGCATCACCAAAAGGTAGGTTTATTTCCTATCTAAAGGCAAGGAAAATGATCACGAAAGGGTGTACTTATCAACTAGTGCGAGTTCAAGATGTAGAAGTTGAGTCGCCGACTCTTCAGTCAGTTCTGGTAGTGAACGAATTTCCGGATGTGTTCCCGGAAGAGCTTCCCGGTCTTCCTCTCGAGCGAGAGATCGATTTTGCGATTGATGTGTTGCCAGACACTAAACCCATATCTATTCCTCCCTATAGAATGGCACCCGCAGAGTTGAAAGAGTTGAAGGAGCAATTGAAAGACTTGCTTGAAAAAGGCTTCATTAGGCCTAGTTCATCCCTGTGGGAAGTACCCGTATTGTTCGTCCGGAAGAAGGATGGCTCCTTGAGAATGTGCATTGATTATCGGCAATTGAATAAAGTGATGATTAAGAAAAAGTATCCCGTCCCGAGGATTGGTGATTTATTTGATCAATTGCAAGGTGCCAAATGGTTTTCAAAGATTGATTTGAGGTCCGGGTATCACCACGTAACAGTTAGGGAGAAAGATATCCCTAAGACAGCTTTCAGAACAAGATATGGCCATTTCGAGTTCCGAGTAATGTCGTTTGGGTTAACTAATGCCCCGACAGTGTTTATGGACCTAATGAACAATGTATTCAGACCTTTTCTGGATCTATTTATAATTGTATTCATCGACGACATCTTAGTGTATTCTAGATCCGAGGACGAGCATGCGGATCATTTGCGAATTGTCCTTGGAGTTCTTCGAGCTCGAGAGTTGTTTGCAAAATTCTCCAAGTGTGAGTTTTGGTTGAACACGGTATCATTTCTGGGCCATATTGTTGCAGCTGATGGTATTCGAGTGGATAGCCAAAAGATCGAGGCCGTGAAAACTTGGCCAAGGCCCACGACTCCTACGGAGGTTCGTAGCTTTTTGGGCTTAGCAGGCTATTACAGAAGATTTGTTGAGGGTTTTTCTTCTATTTCTGCGCCACTCACCAAGTTGACTCAGAAGTCAGCTAAGTTTCAATGGACAGATGCTTGCGAGCATAGTTTCCAAGAGTTGAAAGACCGATTGACTTCAGCCTCAGTCTTGACACTTCCAGAGGGATTGGAAGGATATGTTATTTATTGTGATGCTTCAGGCGTCGGGCTAGGTTGTGTACTGATGCAACACGGTAAGGTGATTGCGTACGCTTCTAGGCAATTGCGGAAACATGAACAGAATTACCCGACCCATGATTTAGAATTAGCCGCAGTGGTCCATGCATTAAAGATATGGCGACATTATTTATATGGTGTCTATGTGGATGTTTATACAGATCATAAAAGCCTTCAGTATATCTTCAAGTAGAAAGAGTTGAATTTGCGACAACGACGATGGTTGGAGTTGCTAAAGGATTACGATATTGATATCTTGTATCACCGCGGTAAGGCTAAGGTTCTGGCTGACGCTCTTAGCCGCAGATCCATGGGAAGTCTAAGGGATGTACGACCAGAAAACAAAGAGATGGCCCATGAGCTTCAACAGTTAGCGAGCCTAGGAGTCCGAGTAGTGGACTCAGGTAGCAGCGGAGCTACTATTCAGAATTCAGCCGTTTCATCGCTAGTAGCAGAAGTAAAAGAGCGACAATATAAGGATCCCATGCTAATGCAGTACAGAGATACACTCCATCAGAAGGAGGAGTCATCATTTGATATTTCGGAAGACGGAGTTCTCCGATGTCGAGGCAGGTTATGTGTTCCCGATGTGGTAGGTCTACGTCACCAAATATTGAGGGAAGCTCATTTTTCTCGTTACTCCGTTCACCCTGGAGCGACGAAAATGTATCATGATCTTAAGTCTATATATTGGTGGAATGGGATGAAGAAAGACGTAGCGGAATTTGTAGCTCAATGTCCTAATTGCCAACAAGTGAAGATCGAGCTCCAAAAACTGGGTGGCTTATTGCAAGCTATAGAAATCCCAACTTGGAAGTGGGAAGTGATTAATATGGATTTCATTACAGGGTTACCCTGTTCTCGACGTAAGTATGATTCCATATGGGTGATTGTGGATAGACTCACAAAGTCAGCTCATTTCTTACCGGTCAGGACGACCTATGTGGCAGAAGATTATGCGAGGCTTTATCTTAAAGAGATAGTGAGACTCCATGGCGTTCCGGTATCTATTATCTCTGATAGAGGGACTCAGTTCACAGCTAAGTTTTGGGAGTCTTTCCAAGAGGGTTTAGGGACCCAAGTGCGCCTTAGCACGGCGTTTCACCCACAGACCGATGGGCAGGCCGGACGTACCATTCAGACTCTTGAAGATATGTTGCGAGCATGTATGATATATTTTGGAGGAAATTGGGATGATCATTTGCCACTCATTGAATTTGCTTACAATAATAGTGTTATGTCCCGTAATTTCGCATAATTGGGAAATCTTGGAAATAATTAAGACTTGTATGTTATAAGGCAATATCTTGATTTTAATATGTCTAGGTTGTTTATGAAAAATATTGGTGTGGAAATATGGAGGAAGTCCAAGGGCAAATTGGGATTTCAGAAATTAGTTTCGGGAATTACAAAATGAGAGTTTTAACGAATTGGGCTCAACAAAATTTAAGAAAATTGAGGCCCAAGTTCAAGGGGTGGCCGGCCAAGAGACTTGGCCCAACCCATGAAATGGTCATGTGACTCTCATGTGAGCTATTAATTAAGCATATTATATATTGTGTTTATCCTTTAGAAAGTTCAAGAACAACAAAACAAACACAAAAATTGGAGAGCACCCCAAAGGACCCTCTCGGCCGAACCCTTGGAAAAAACAATTCCTAGCCTTGATTTGATCCTAAAAATCTTGTTCTTTTGTATTAGTAGTAAGTTCAAGACGCTCTCCGACGTGATACAATTAGTTTGGCGAAAGAGCGACGTTTGCGGCAAATCGGAATTTCAAGAAAAAGGTGAGAAATCTATGTTTTTATGTTATGAAATGGGTTTATATGTTATAGTGATTGATGTTGCATGAAGATTATGGAATGGTGTTGTGTTTGTGCATGGCGTGTGTGTGTGAGAAGGGTGTGTTTGGCCGTGAGCCATAGTGTGGTGGAGGGGAGGTGAATTTGATTTGGTTTAGTTTGTTAGTTGTGTCGTTGTGGCATTTATGATGTAAATGAATGTTAAACTAGTTGAATTGGCATTGAAGTTGGTCTTATGTCGATATGGGAGATTATGTAATTTTCATGTGATCTTATATAATTATAGAAGTAAGATTTTAAATGTGAATTATGGTCGTTGTTAATGAATTTGGATGAAAACAATGCGAGTTGATAGTTTGTCGCATTTGTTGAAGTTTTGGATAGAATATGGAAAGTGGCGGCATACTTGAATTCATGTATATCGCTTGGAATATTATTGGAATGTGTTTGAATAACTTTGAATGAGTAAATGAATATGATAATGTGGATGTTAGTTTGATGTTGTGAAGTTTGGATGAAAGTTGTTGAATTATGTAGAAAGAAAGAATATTGACATTAGACTTATTTTGTTGCGACATATGATGTTTGTGATATTGTGGGCTGTTGTGTTGTTGTATATGGAGCCGAGCCAAGTCTCGGGGTGATATATATATAGGGGAAATGCTGCCGAAATTTTGGGATTAAGTGCATTCTTAAGTATTGAAATTCCTAATTAGGTAACTCTCACCATTTGCAGATTCTGAGCGAAACGGGACTTGAGTTTTGGGCGAGCGTAAGACGTATATAAGGTATGTAAGGCTACCCACTCCTTCTTTTGGCATCTCTTAGGTATGCTAGGTTGATATCGGAACCCCGGGAGCAATCCTGCTCCTCGAAATCCGAATTATAAAATGTCTACTATTCATTCTATTGAATTGAAGCTTAAAGACCTTATTTTGGCTAGAAAGGAACCAAGTGTCTGAAACTATGCAAACGTCGTCGGATCACTTCGAAACCTTTATGTATGATCCCATAGACCCCAAATGTCCGTGATTCTTGTCCGCCACCTCGACTTGACCCGAGGTGGGCCCGCTAACCCCGAGATGCCTTGTTTGTTCTAATAGGCTCTATTTTTGTTAAAGTTTGACAAGGGACCTTTAACTGTGAAATCGTCTATTATAAAATAATGTTTTGATTAACACAATATGCTAAACTATGTTTTGGGGTTATAAATACCATTTCGGGAGCACTTTTGTAAAATGAACTCCGTACTAACTAATTGTTCGACTATTTTTACTAAAGACTTGACCTATGATTTTATCAAGTTCTAAAGAATATTTTGACATACAAATTGCATTGTTTGCTCACGACTCCGCTCGTGCCCTTATTATAATTCGTTCACCGGTTCCCGGGCCGGTTATGATTCGTGCGCGCTATGATAAATTCGGCCGTATGTTGTGTTACGGTTCCCGAGGCCTCGCCATAGGGTCGGGTTCCGTTTGGTGTTAGGCTGTGATATGGCTGGTGATATGTATGATGATATGTGTGCTCGGGGATGTACGGAGATTTGAACCTTATGGAGTTATGCTGTGTGTGGCACCAGCGTCGGAGTGGTGACCACGTTCTTGAGCCTTGCATGATTTTATTTGCATTATATATATATATATATATATATATATATATATATATATATATATATATATGGGTTAGGGTCTTTCTGTATGGTTATGTGTATATGTTGTTTGGGCGATCCCATACGCCGAGACGGCCGGTCCGCATATGTTTATACGTTGCTTTGGTAGCCCTGTGTGGCCTTTGTTGGTGTTTGTTATGTATAGGGTTATTTTGGATAGTCTGTAAAACAAAGGAAACTCTGCCGAAATTTTTCTGGAAATTATCAAAATCTGGAATATAGCCTTGTCGGCTTCTGCTATTTACTTGAATGCATTTGATAGATGGGTTTGGGTGCCCAGATCGGGCACTAGTCATGGCCTACGGGGTTGGGTCGTGACAAAAGTGGTATCAGAGCGGTTTGTCCTCGGAATGTCTTCAGGCCGTGTCTCATAGAGTCTTGTTTATCGGTGTGTTGTGCACCACATCTATAAACAGGAGGCTACAGGGCATTTAGGGTGTTACTTTTCTTTGGAATCTTAGATCGTGCGTTAGAGCTGTGCTATTAGGATGATTTTGATTTGATCCGTTATTGTGTTTGCAGTGATGCCTCCGAAGAAGGCAACAGCGGCCTAGAAGGGCAAGGCAGGGATGTCAGGCACTAGTCAGGCACAGCGAGTTACCCGGGCTCGTGTTTATGATTTGCCCCAGGTTGTGCCCCATTCAGAGGGATCCGCTACACCACCACCGGCGGAGCCTGGAGCAGGTCCATCAGCAGCACCAGGGGCCCGAGTACCCGCACCCGAGCCTCCAGCTCCTCAGACAGGGGCGGAGGACAGGACACTGAGAGAGGTTGTGCAGTTATTGACCACACTGGTAGCGGGGCAGGTTCGCAGACGCGGGCGGAGAGATGACGATGATGACGACAGGCGTGACAACCTGAGGGTTCGAGAGTTTTTATTATGTGGCCCTCCAGAGTTTTACGGGTCTAAGCCCGACGAGGAACCCCATGACTTTATTCGGGGGATGCGGCGCTCACTAGACTTGGTCAGGGCTTCAGAGACTGAGTCTGTTGATTTGGCTTCGCATAGACTACGGGATGTTGCTGCTCACTGGTATGAGTCCTGGGAGCTTTCCAAGAGTGAGGGTGCTACCCCAGCTACTTGGGACGAGTTCGTGACTGCTTTCACTCACCACTTTTTGCCCCCAGAGTTACGGTGGGCGCGGGTTGACCAATTTTTGCATCTGCAGCAGAGGGGTCGGAGCATCCGTGAGTATAATATGGAGTTTGATTCTTTGGCCCGGTGTCACGACCCAAACCCCGTGGGCCGCGACTGGTACCCTAACTGGGTACCCATACGTACCTACCTGATCGAATTCGAACCATACAGATTTTTTTTTTTTTTGTGTGTTTCAAAACAGAAGTACAGAAGTAGGCCGATACAAGTACGGCACGCGCGTAACATACGTATATATACATATATACCTGAACATACAGATATTTACAAGTAAGCCGATAAGGCTAACATACAGACGAAACCCGTAACCCACACATCTATCTACAGGCCTCTACAGACATACAGAGTCATATGACGGGACAGGGCCCCGCCGTACCCAGAATATACAAACATACGGAGTACACAGAAGACAGAAGATATATACCAAAAGATATGCTCCAAGTCAAAGGAGCTCTTCAAAAAGCAGAGTCGGAAACCTACGCGGGCGGCGTATCACCTGGTGCGTCTGTACCTGCGGGCATGTAGCGCAGCCCCCGAAGAACGGGGGTCAGTACGGAAAATGTACCGAGTATGTAAAGCAAAAACGTAACAGATATAAACATAGTCCGAACTAGAGTCACAGAAATATAACGGGCAGAATCATAAATCAAACTGACGGATAGAGTTATGATCCAGACAGACACACAGAATCGTGTCACACACAAATGAACAGAATTATAGTTCGGGCAGACAGACGGAATCATAATGCGGACAGACGAGTAGAATCTGAATTCATACGGACATACAGAAGCAGAAGCCATACGGACATACAGAAATAGTCGTACCACAGACGGACAGACAGTAGTATGTCGGACAGAATTATGCATGCAGAGTAGCACAGAGTCATACAAAATCATACAGAGGCGTGTGCTTTATAAATACAGATGGCACACGCATATATTCATACAGATCCCGGCCCTGTCTGGGGGCGCGGTAACAGAACCCGGCCCTCTTAGTACGGGACGCGGTGGACAGACAGAATCAAATCAGATCATATGCCATCCTGGCCGCCATCCCCATACACAGATCATACAGACATACAGATCCCGGCCCGTACGCCGAGGGACGCGGTGAACAATGCAGAGAAATATGCACGATAACAGAACCTAGCCCGGGTCGCAGTGAAAGAATGCATTGAGACAGACACGAACCGATAAATGAGAAACCACCTACCTACAGACTCAACATACAGACTCAATCAAACTGAAGGGTGCCAAACGGCGAGCCAAAATCAGAATATCCAGATAGTATGCATAGCACGCGCCTATATCCTAGTTGGGAAGGCACGACAGATTATTACCAGAATGGGATTCTCAGATGTTCAGAGATCATAATGTATAAATTACACAAAAATAGCCATAATATACATAAAATAATAGTTCAGAAGTTTTTGGAGAAAATCGGACCAAAACAGATGTATTTTAAAATCGTACCGGACGTATCGGGCCTTGTGGGCCCACCTCGGACCAACCCGAGGCTACATACGTAAATTATTGATAGTTGACCTTATGAGGTCACCCATACTCAATCGGAAGTGTTCCGACTCCGTTTGGGGAAATTTTGTGCAAAATCTCACTTTAAGGGCAATTTGTAAGAAAATAGGTTCAATTGAATTGAAGGAATTGGAGCGGTTTTCCGTCTCGAATTCCAGGGAACGGAGTCGGACTTAAGGCTCGCGGCCGAGCCTACCACATCCAGAACATGCCTAGGAACGTAGAGAAGTGCTTCACATACCTTGATGGCGCCTTATGCTCGCTTGGCGTCAATCCAAATTTCGTCCAAAATCTGGAAATGGTCAAGTTTACCATTTGGTTAGTTCCATTCTTTCAATACTCTAACTTTACACATAATTGCCTACCGAAATTTTGGCAGCATTTCCTCTGTATATACGACATCCCCGAGACTTAGCTCGGCTCAATTTAGCAACACAACAACCCAGAGGAGACATCCAAACAACAACAAACATCAATAAACACTAAATCATACGCTATGGCATTATTAGCCACCTTTCGACACGACGAATCATCTTTCGTTTCAAGCTTACATTTCCAACCAAAACTTATTATTTTCATATCCATTATCCCTCAAAATCATTACGACACACATCGGAGGAATCCATAACATGTTCACATAATATTCATAAGATATTCATAAAATTCACAAACATTCAACTTTCCATCAAGTCACTACTTTTCCAATCCCTTCCTAACTTTCAACAACTTAATAACCAATCTTCCATAACAACACAATTAACATGCTAACAAGATTCAATTCACCTTCCAACACCAACACACACCACACGGCCACACCTCAAAATTCTCAACTTTCCTTAATTCATTCAACTTTCATTTCTAATACAATTCCTACCACACTACAACTAGATTTCAACATAGTTTCAAGTCACCATAGACATGCAATATACATATATGCATTTCGGCCACACACCCCAAATTCCAACACACCAAGTTTCCATATTTTTCATTCATTCACACATACTACAACATACATACATCATTTTTAACACAACAAAAGCATGAAATCCTTACCTTTCTTCAAGTTCTACACTTGGAAGATGAAATTGTTTTCTTGCCACAATCTTTATATCAACTTGTAGAGAATCTTGTGCTTAGCAATAATCTCTCAAGAGTTGAACTTTTTAAACCAAAGGATTGGCTCCAAAAATTTTTCTTACCTTTCTTTCTTTTTTTTCTCTCCAAACCCGAAATGCTCTCTCTTGCTCTCTACTCTTTCTCTTTGATTTTTTTCTTGAATGTTCTTAAGGATATGGATGATATATATTTAGCACATGGAAATTAATTAATTCCATGGGCCTTGGGTTGGTCTTGGCCGAATGGGCCTCTTAAAATTGGGCCTCACTTCACTTATTTTTTTTTTAGCCCAAAATGGTTGGTTACATATGGTAATTCATGGAACAAGTTTCCAAAATTCCAATTTTTCCCTTGGCCACCTTTCGTAATTCCACCCCATTGAATTCATAACCTACACATGCATACCAAGTAAGGCCCAATTGTGGCCTTATTCATCACAAGTCAATTTATCTTGAATTTTTTTGAATAAGCGAAAATGTCGGATGTAACATCCTCCCCCCCTTTAAAAGCATTCGTCCTCGAATGTTAAATTGACCTTATGGGGCGTCATACTACTTCGGGAGGGTTCCCTTTATAGTCGTCCTTTACTGACTTTCCGACATGGCTTCTTTACCAACATCATGGGGTAGTTTTTCACATCACTGATTCAAATGCCTTCGTAATATATTTTCTCGTACCCCACGTAATTGTCGAACCATAAGCTATATTCTTGTAACAGACGAACGCTTTCCAGACGTCATAGTCCATACTATTCCTTGTTACACTCCTGAGATCCCTACCGCATCAATATAATCCCACTTCATACCAAACACTTCTTACCAACAGATTCAGGACTGGAACCGGACGCATTGAGGCATATCGGACGGATTCGTAATCGGAAGCAGACATGCTAAACTCTGGCGGGTGGATTCATAATCAAAAGAAGAGATACAGAAGTATGTCAGACAGATCTGAGATCAGAGTCAGATGTATAAATAGGTATCGGACGGATTTCGAAATCGGAATCAGGCTTACAGAAATGTATCATACAGAGTCGCACTTAGAATCAGACATGCGGAGATGTATCAGACAGATGCGTGATCACAATTAGACGTACAGAGGCACACCAGACGGATTTATGTCCGGAGTCAGAAATACAGAGGTGTGTCAGACAGATTCGTAATCGGAGTTAATCGTACAGAGATATGTCAGACAGAAACGTATTCGGAGTCAATCATACAAATCGTCTTGGGTGTCGCTTATCGACTCTTTCAAAGATTCTGCTTACTCGCTTTACTTATCTCTCTCTTACCCTACTATCCATACTCTTTTTCCTTTAACAACTATCGTCATACCAGACTAACTTACGATGTAATTGGGCGTTTTCTATCCCCTGACAACATTCGGGTCTTCGCTGACTGTTATCCAGATTCGCTAAATTTTTCGAGTGGTACCACATCGGACTGTGTGGTGTTTGTAAAGGCACTAATTACTCCATACATTCTCTTTTCCTTTAGATTACCCCAAACTTTCATTTATATCAGTCATACCTACACTTGTGCAAAACTTTGCATTACTTCCCAGGGGGTCACCCATCCCAGAATTGCTCTGGCCTGAGCACGCTTAACTCCGAAACTTTCATGCATTTCGACGCGTTAGGGCAGATATAATTTCGTCGATCGCCCCGCACGACCTTTGTCACTTAATTTTAGAGCAAATCGGGGTCTTCGCAAATTTTTTAAAATTTTTTGTAGCAGGTCCCACCCCCGGCTAAGTCGTACCACTACCATGTCGCCTTTCTGAATCTTAAACATTCAGGTTCATGCACATATACATATAATTACAGATAACCCACGGATTTAAGTCTTCGTCACACGAATTCCGCCTCCAAATAATCGGTGGAATGTGATAAAATGTCACTGCAAGGTGTTCTTCGGCCACCGACAGAAGGAACTAAAGTCTGACAAGTATCGCGGGACCTTTTTGTACTTAATCTACATGTTTACCTCCATATCCCTGAAAAAATTTGGGCAGAGTTTCCTCTATATTTCTTACTATCTGGAACTTGTACACCAGAAATACCAGCCATGCCGCACAGGGCTAACACAGATATACTCACATACATATCATATCATGTCGTATCGCAGCCACACGGGGCTGATGACTTCAAATAAGAATTATAACGTCGTCGACACTTACCACACGTGCCCCACTCAAATGGCATCGGAGGCACTTTCCTGTTTACTTCCATCCAGGATTTCCAAAATCACTCTGACGGTGGGGACATTTAGTCGCCCTTGTCTTGGGTCACTAGATCTCTAATTCCTTTAAATTTCCGTCGTCTTCATAGAACAACGTCTTACAAATATCATACACACATAGGAAGTTCTAAAAACTCATACACTTATAAATAATCAATATCGAGTCTGACCTGGGGAGCTGCCGTGAGAGGTATGTCCACTATCATCCACGTCTGCCTGCTCCCTACCTATGCGGTCTCCATTATCACTCGCATTCGAATCGGAGGGGTATGGACGATCAGACAAATCCCGGCCCACTGGTGACCCAGGCCAAGAACAGGAGAAATCCATAGCACTCTCCGAGGTGGCCGGGCTATCAAGGTTCTCCCTAATAATAAGAGCTGGTGCATACTTGAAAATCTCCTCCTGCGTCATCCCAGAAGAATGCTCCGAAGGGCCTGCCTCATGACTATCCTCCTCCTCGGAGGTAAGAAGCTCCGGAGGGGTCATCGCCAAATCCTCCTAGATATCTGTATCGTAGCCATCCTCCACGGGATCCTCTGCTCCAGGGTTCGGAGACTCTGGAGGAGTCGTAGATGGGTCCTCCGACGGATCCGTATCGTAGCTATCCTCCGGGGAATCCTCCGAAGGACCCGTCTCGATCGAGTAACTGGGGCCCTGCCTACTCGGCCCCGGTGACAGCCTGGGGGCCTTCTTAGCACCCCCATCCTCATCGTCGGAAGCCGTCCTCTTCATTCTTCACCAACCTGCAATCACCTGCAAGGAGCGGGTCAGATACATTTCCCCCAAATACCGACACTTCTACTCTTTGGAGCCTCGCTGTAGGTACAGCAATTCGCAAGGGAGAATCATCCTAATCATACCGCTTTATCGCACGATCTAAGAATCCAAAGAAGGGTAACATCCTAAATGCCCTGTAGCTTCCTGTTTATAGATGTGGTGCACAACACATCGATAAACAAGACTCTACTAGACACGGCCTGTAGACATACCGAGGACTAACCGCTCTGATACCACTTTTGTCACGACCCAAACCCCGTGGGCCGCGACTGGTACCCTAACTGGGTACCCATACGTACCTACCTGATTGAATTCGAACCATACAGATTTTTTTTTTTTTTGTGTGTTTCAAAACAGAAGTACAGAAGTAGGCCGATACAAGTACGGCACGCGCGTAACATACGTATATATACATATATACCTGAACATACAGATATTTACAAGTAAGCCGATAAGGCTAACATACAGACGAAACCCGTAACCCACACATCTATCTACAGGCCTCTACAGACATACAGAGTCATATGACGGGACAGGGCCCCGCCGTACCCAGAATATACAAACATACGGAGTACACAGAAGACAGAAGATATATACCAAAAGATATGCTCCAAGTCAAAGGAGCTCTTCAAAAAGCAGAGTCGGAAACCTACGCGGGCGGCGTATCACCTGGTGCGTCTGTACCTGCGGGCATGTAGCGCAGCCCCCGAAGAACGGGGGTCAGTACGGAAAATGTACCGAGTATGTAAAGCAAAAACGTAACAGATATAAACATAGTCCGAACTAGAGTCACAGAAATATAACGGGCAGAATCATAAATCAAACTGACGGATAGAGTTATGATCCAGACAGACACACAGAATCGTGTCACACACAAATGAACAGAATTATAGTTCGGGCAGACAGACGGAATCATAATGCGGACAGACGAGCAGAATCTGAATTCATACGGACATACAGAAGCAGAAGCCATACGGACATACAGAAATAGTCGTACCACAGACGGACAGACAGTAGTATGTCGGACAGAATTATGCATGCAGAGTAGCACAGAGTCATACAAAATCATACAGAGGCGTGTGCTTTATAAATACAGATGGCACACGCATATATTCATACAGATCCCGGCCCTGTCTGGGGGCGCGGTAACAGAACCCGGCCCTCTTAGTACGGGACGCGGTGGACAGACAGAATCAAATCAGATCATATGCCATCCTGGCCGCCATCCCCATACACAGATCATACAGACATACAGATCCCGGCCCGTACGCCGAGGGACGCGGTGAACAATGCAGAGAAATATGCACGATAACAGAACCTGGCCCGGGTCGCAGTGAAAGAATGCATTGAGACAGACACGAACCGATAAATGAGAAACCACCTACCTACAGACTCAACATACAGACTCAATCAAACTGAAGGGTGCCAAACGGCGAGCCAAAATCAGAATATCCAGATAGTATGCATAGCACGCGCCTATATCCTAGTTGGGAAGGCACGACAGATTATTACCAGAATGGGATTCTCAGATGTTCAGAGATCATAATGTATAAATTACACAAAAATAGCCATAATATACATAAAATAATAGTTCAAAAGTTTTTGGAGAAAATCGGACCAAAACAGATGTATTTTAAAATCGTACCGGAAGTATCGGGCCTTGTGGGCCCACCTCGGACCAACCCGAGGCTACATACGTAAATTATTGATAGTTGACCTTATGAGGTCACCCATACTCAATCGGAAGTGTTCCGACTCCGTTTGGGGAAATTTTGTGCAAAATCTCACTTTAAGGGCAATTTGTAAGAAAATAGGTTCAATTGAATTGAAGGAATTGGAGCGGTTTTCCGTCTCGAATTCCAGGGAACGGAGTCGGACTTAAGGCTCGCGGCCGAGCCTACCACATCCAGAACATGCCTAGGAACGTAGAGAAGTGCTTCACATACCTTGATGGCGCCTTATGCTCGCTTGGCGTCAATCCAAATTTCGTCCAAAATCTGGAAATGGTCAAGTTTACCATTTGGTTAGTTCCATTCTTTCAATACTCTAACTTTACACATAATTGCCTACCGAAATTTTGGCAGCATTTCCTCTGTATATACGACATCCCCGAGACTTAGCTCGGCTCAATTTAGCAACACAACAACCCAGAGGAGACATCCAAACAACAACAAACATCAATAAACACTAAATCATACGCTATGGCATTATTAGCCACCTTTCGACACGACGAATCATCTTTCGTTTCAAGCTTACATTTCCAACCAAAACTTATTATTTTCATATCCATTATCCCTCAAAATCATTACGACACACATCGGAGGAATCCATAACATGTTCACATAATATTCATAAGATATTCATAAAATTCACAAACATTCAACTTTCCATCAAGTCACTACTTTTCCAATCCCTTCCTAACTTTCAACAACTTAATAACCAATCTTCCATAACAACACAATTAACATGCTAACAAGATTCAATTCACCTTCCAACACCAACACACACCACACGGCCACACCTCAAAATTCTCAACTTTCCTTAATTCATTCAACTTTCATTTCTAATACAATTCCTACCACACTACAACTAGATTTCAACATAGTTTCAAGTCACCATAGACATGCAATATACATATATGCATTTCGGCCACACACCCCAAATTCCAACACACCAAGTTTCCATATTTTTCATTCATTCACACATACTACAACATACATACATCATTTTTAACACAACAAAAGCATGAAATCCTTACCTTTCTTCAAGTTCTACACTTGGAAGATGAAATTGTTTTCTTGCCACAATCTTTATATCAACTTGTAGAGAATCTTGTGCTTAGCAATAATCTCTCAAGAGATGAACTTTTTAAACCAAAGGATTGGCTCCAAAAATTTTTCTTTCTTTTCTTTCTTTTTTTTCTCTCCAAACCCGAAATGCTCTCTCTTGCTCTCTACTCTTTCTCTTTGATTTTTTTCTTGAATGTTCTTAAGGATATGGATGATATATATTTAGCACATGGAAATTAATTAATTCCATGGGCCTTGGGTTGGTCTTGGCCGAATGGGCCTCTTAAAATTGGGCCTCACTTCACTTATTTTTTTTTTGAGCCCAAAATGGTTGGTTACATATGGTAATTCATGGAACAAGTTTCCAAAATTCCAATTTTTCCCTTGGCCACCTTTCGTAATTCCACCCCATTGAATTCATAACCTACACATGCATACCAAGTAAGGCCCAATTGTGGCCTTATTCATCACAAGTCAATTTATCTTGAATTTTTTTGAATAAGCGAAAATGTCGGATGTAACACCCGGTATGCACCTACCATAGTAGCAGATATGGCCGATCAGATGCACAGATACGTTATGGGGTTAGACCGCTATTTGATTGATGGTTGTATGGCGGTGGCATTGCAGGCAGACATGGATATTGCCTGACTACAGGCTTATGCCCTGGGTATGGAGGACCGACATAGAGCCGATTATTCCAGCAGAGATCGGGACAGGAGGCCGCCCAAGAGGGCCAGGTCAGCAGGATATTTTGGAGATTCTCGACGTGGACAGCCTCAGCAGCAGCAGCAGTCAGGCAGACACCTTCCTTCGTCTGGCCGGAGTACACAGTCAGGCGGCAGGAGATTTGACAGTGCGGGACAGTCTGGAGCCGGTCAGAGCTCCAGGGCGTCAGGTTCACAGGTATCCAGAGGTCCCAGCTAGCCCAGACCACCCAGGCCCCGTTGTTCTCATTGCGGGAAATCACATCCTGGGGAGTGTTATTGAATTACTGGAACCTGTCTTTCATGCGGTGGTCAGGGCCATCTTATGCGAGATTGTCCGTTGGCGAGCGGTTCAGGTAGTGTAGCTCAGCCGACGGGATCAGCCGCTGGTTCATCATCTGCTCCATCAGCGGCGCGCCCTGCAGGGCGAGGTATGCCAGCACCGGCGGGATGCGGTCGAGGTCGCGGCAGTGCTTCAGGTTCTAGCGGTCCCTCGAACCGCATATACGCATTGGCCAGCCGCCAGGATCAGGAGGCTTCGTCGAATGTCGTCGCAGGTACATTACTGGTTTTCTCCAGATCTGTATATGCACTGATTGATCCTGGTTCCACTTTATCATATATTTCCCCGCTCGTTGCTAGTAAAATTGGGATAGTGTCTGAGCCTATAGATCCATTTGAGGTAGCTACACCGGTTGGGGACTATATTATAGCGAGGCAGATATATAGGGATTGTTCTGTGACTATATGTGATCGTTGCACTAAAGCTGACTTGATAGAATTGGATATGCTGGAATTCGATGTCATTATGGGTATGGACTGGTTAGCTTCCTGTTATGCTAATGTTGACTGCCAGAAAAAGGTACTCCGTTTTCAGTTTCCAGGGGAACCAGTTATAGAGTGGTTCGGGTCTACAGCATCGCCGAGAGGTAAGTTTATTTCGTACCTCAAGGCTAAGAACATGATTCAGAAAGGCTATATCTATCACTTGGTTCATGTGCATGACACTACAGCTGAGACACCTACTATTCAGTCTGTTCCGGTCGTTAATGAATCCCCAGATGTATTTCGTGATGAGCTTCCGGGTCTTCCGCCCGAGCGGGAGATAGATTTCACCATAGAGCTGTTGCCGGATACGCAGCCTATATCTATTCCTCCGTACAGAATGGCACCGGCTGAATTGAAGGAATTGAAAGAGCAGCTGAAAGATTTGTTGGATAAGGGTTTTATCAGACCCAGCACATCACCCTGGGGTGCGCCGGTATTATTTGTAAGAAAGAAAGACGGGTCACTGCGCATGTGTATCGATTATCGGCAATTGAATAAGGTGACTATAAAGAATAAATATCCCCTCCCCCGGATTGATGATTTGTTTGACCAGTTGCAGGGTTCTAAATACTTTTCAAATATAGATTTGCGCTCGGGTTATCATCAGGTGCGAGTGCGAGAATCAGATATCCCGAAGACTGCTTTCAGGACCCGGTACGGGCATTATGAATTCAGAGTTATGTCTTTCGGGTTGACTAATGCTCCAGCAGTATTTATGGATCTGATGAATCGGGTATCTCGGCCTTTCTTGGATATGTTCGTGATTGTGTTTATTGATAATATTCTGATTTACTCGCGATCAGCAGAGGAGCATTCAGATCATTTAAGGACGGTACTTGGTATTCTTCGCCAACAGAAATTATATGCTAAATTTTCCAAATGTGAATTCTGGTTAACTTATGTGGCATTCTTGGGGCATATTGTCGGAGCAGACGGTATTCGGGTCGATACGCAGAAAATTGAAGCTGTACAGAATTGGCCCAGGCCTACTACACCGACAGAGGTGCGCAGTTTTCTGGGGTTAGCCGGATATTATCGGAGGTTCGTGGAAAATTTTTCTTCTATTGCAGCACCACTGACGAAGCTTACTCAGAAAGCAGCGAAATTTCAGTGGACCGATGCCTGCGAGCGTAGCTTTCAGATGTTGAAAGAAAAATTAATTACAGCACCAGTATTAGCTCTTCCAGAAGGATCAGACGGGTATGTTGTCTACTGTGATGCCTCTGGTATTGGGATAGGTTGCGTGTTGATGCAGCACGGTCGAGTCATAGCCTATGCTTCCCGGCAGCTCAGACCGCACGAGAAAAATTATCCCACTCATGATCTTGAGTTAGCCGCGGTGATTCATGCTTTGAAGATTTTGCGGAATTATTTATATAGGGTCCATGTTGATATTTATACGGACCATAAGAGTCTCCAGTATATTTTTAAGCATAAAGAACTGAATTTGCGGCAGAGGAGATGGCTTGAGTTACTGAAAGATTATAACGTTGATATTTTGTACCATCCAGGGAAAGCCAATGTGGTAGCGGATGCACTTAGCCGCAAGTCCATGGGCAGCTTGGCTGATGTGCCACCTGGTAAGAAGGACTTGGTTCGTCAAATTCATCAGTTGGCCAACCTTGGAGTTCGTTTGGCAGATTCTGGAGATTCTGGGATTTCTGTTCGTGCGGTTGCTGAATCATCTATTATAGAAGAGGTAAAGCAGCGTCAGTTCGAGGATCCTGTTCTGGTTCAGTACATGGATGTGGCGCTTAATAAAGAAAAGACTCCGTTTGAAATTTCCCCAGAAGGGGTATTATTATATGAAGGCAGATTCTGTGTACCGGATGTTGCAGGCTTACGGCGACAAATTATGGGCGAGGCGCATAATGCACGATATTCTGTTCATCCTGGTTCCACTAAAATGTATCATGATCTCAGGTGTTTGTACTGGTGGGACGGTATGAAGAAAGATATTGCCGAGTTCGTTAGTCAGTGCCCGAATTGTCAGCAAGTAAAAATTGAGCATCAGAAGCCCGGTGGATTATTGCAGGAGATGGAAATTCCAGCCTGGAAATGGGAGATGATTAATATGGACTTCGTTGTTGGGTTACCGCGCACTCCACGCAGGTACGATTCTATTTGGGTTATTGTTGACAAATTGACGAAATCAGCCCATTTTCTTCCAGTTCGGACTACTTATTCAGCCGAGGATTATGCGAGATTATATATCAGGGAGATAGTCAGACTTCACGGAGTCCCTGTATCTATTATTACAGACCGAGGTGCCCAGTTTACGGCAAATTTCTGGAGGTCATTTCAGGAGGGATTAGGGACTCAGGTGAGCCTCAGTACAGCTTTTCATCCTCAGTCCGACGGGCAGGCCAAGCGCACTATTCAGACGCTGGAAGATATGTTGCGGGCCTGCGTTATTGATTTCAGAGGCAGCTGGGATGATCATTTGCCGCTTATTGAATTTGCCTATGATAAAAGTTATCACTCCAGCATTCAGATGGCACCGTACGAAGCCCTTTATGGTAGAAAATGCAGGTCTCCTATTGGTTGGTTCGACGTGGGCGAAACTAAATTAATTGGGCCAGATGTGATCCAGGAAGCAGTGGATAAAGTAAAACTTATTCGGGAGCGATTATTGGCTGCACAGAGTCGACAAAAAGCATATGCAGACAGACGACGTCGACCATTAGAGTTCCAGATTGGCGAATGGGTATTTCTGAAGGTGTCGCCTATGAAGGGTGTTATGAGATTCGGTAAAAAGGGTAAGTTAAGCCCGCGGTATATCGGGCCGTATCAGATCATTCGGAAGATAGGCGAGGTCGCCTATGAGCTAGACTTACCATCCGATTTGGAGGCAGTGCACCCGGTATTTCATGTGTCCATGCTGCGAAAATGTATTGGTGATCCTTCCAGAATATTCCCAGCAAATGACATTCAGGTAACAGAGCATTTGTCTTATGAAGAGCAGCCTATAACTATTCTGGATCGGCAGGTCAGGAGACTACGTACTAAGGAAGTGCCTTCTGTTAAAGTCCTGTGGCGCAACAACAACCGGGAAGAAATGACCTGGGAGGCGGAGGATGAGATGAAGAAGAAATACCCCCACTTATTTCCTACGCCCACAGGTAATCTAAATTTTAAGGTTGTTGTGTTGTTTGACGAATGAATTATGTGTGCTAATCATAAAGAGAGACTCCCCCGTTATGTTTATAAGACTAATTTAACATTCGGGGACGAATGTTCTAGAGGGGGGGAGAATGTTATGTCCCGTAATTTCGCATAATTGGGAAATCTTGGAAATAATTAAGACTTGTATGTTATAAGGCAATATCTTGATATTAATATGTCTAGGTTTTTTATGAAAAATATTGGTGTGGAAATATGGAGGAAGTCCAAGGGCAAATTGGGATTTCGAAAATTAGTTTGGGGAATTACAAAATGAGAGTTTTAACGAATTGGGCTCAACAAAATTTAAGAAAATTGAGGCCCAAGTTCAAGGGGTGGCCGGCCAAGAGACTTGGCCCAACCCATGAAATGGTCATGTGACTCTCATGTGAGCTATTAATTAAGCATATTATATATTGTGTTTATCCTTTAGAAAGTTCAAGAACAACAAAACAAACACAAAAATTAGAGAGCACCCCAAAGGACCCTCTCGGCCGAACCCTTGTAAAAAACAATTCCTAGCCTTGATTTGATCCTAAAAATCTTGTTCTTTTGTATTAGTAGTAAGTTCAAGACGCTCTCCGACGTGATACAATTAGTTTGGCGAAAGAGCGACGTTTGCGGCAAATCGGAATTTCAAGAAAAAGGTGAGAAATCTATGTTTTTATGTTATGAAATGGGTTTATATGTTATAGTGATTGATGTTGCATGAAGTTTATGGAATGGTGTTGTGTTTGTGCATGGCGTGTGTGTGTGAGAAGGGTGTGTTTGGCCGTGAGCCATAGTGTGGTGGAGGGGAGGTGAATTTGATTTTGTTTAGTTTGTTAGTTGTGTTTTTGTGGCTTTTATGATGTACATGAATGTTAAACGAGTTGAATTGGCATTGAAGTTGGTCTTATGTCGATATGGGAGATTATGTAATTTTCATGTGATCTTATATAATTATAGAAGTAAGATTTTAAATGTGAATTATGGTCGTTGTTAATGAATTTGGATGAAAACAATGCGAGTTGATAGTTTGTCGCATTTGTTGAAGTTTTGGATAGAATATGGAAAGTGGCGGCATACTTGAATTCATGTATATCGCTTGGAATATTATTGGAATGTGTTTGAATAACTTTGAATGAGTAAATGAATATGATAATGTGGATGTTAGTTTGATGTTGTGAAGTTTGGATGAAAGTTGTTGAATTATGTAGAACGAAAGAATATTGACGTTAGACTTATTTTGTTGCGACATATGATGTTTGTGATATTGTGGGCTGTTGTGTTGTTGTATATGGAGCCGAGCCAAGTCTCGGGGTGATATATATATATAGGGGAAATGCTGCCGAAATTTCGGTAGGCAAATATGGGATTAAGTATTGAAATTCGTAATTAGGTAACTCTGACCATTTGCATATTCTGAGCGAAACGGGACTTGAGTTTTGGGCGAGCGTAAGACGTATATAAGGTATGTAAGGCTACCCACTCCTTCTTTTGGCATCTCTTAGGTGTGCTAGGTTGATATCGGAACCCCGAGAGCAATCCTGCTCCTCGAAATCCGAATTATAAAATGTCTACTATTCATTCAATTGAATTGAAGCTTAAAGACCTTATTTTGGCTAGAAAGGAACCAAGTGTCTGAAACTATGCAAACGTCGTCTGATCACTTCGAAACCTTTATGTATGATCCCATAGACCCCAAATGTCCGTGATTCTTGTCCGCCACCTCGACTTGACCCGAGGTGGGCCCGCTAACCCCGAGATGCCTTGTTTGTTCTAATAGGCTCTCTTTTTGTAAATGTTTGACAAGGGACCTTTAACTGTGAAATCGTCTATTATAAAATAATGTTTTGATTAACACAATATGCTAAACTATGTTTTGGGGTTATAAATACCATTTCGGGAGCACTTTTGTAAAATGAACTCCGTACTAACTAATTGTTCGACTATTTTTACTAAAGACTTGACCTATGAGTTTATCAAGTTCTAAAGAATATTTTGACATACAAATTGCATTGTTTGCTCACGACTCCGCTCGTGCCCTTATTATAATTCGTTCACCGGTTCCCGGGCCGGTTATGATTCGTGCGCGCTATGATAAATTCGGCCGTATACTGTGTTACGGTTCCCGAGGCCTCACCATAGGGCCGGGTTCCGTTTGGTGTTATGCTGTGATATGGCTGGTGATATGTATGATGATATGTGTGCTCGGGGATGTACGAAGATTTGAACTTTCTGGAGTTATGCTGTGTGTGGCACCAGCGTCGGAGTGGTGACCACGTTCTTGAGCCTTACATGATTTTATTTGCATTATATATATATATATATATATATATATATGTTTTTGCTACAAATTTTGATATATCATTTAGTGCTTCCCTTTTTCTATCTTGTTTGCTTTCAGTTGTGGCCTATAATTATGTACTCTATGCTTTACATACTCAGTACATCTTTCGTACTGACCCCCTTTCTTCGGGGGCTGCGTTTCATGCCCGCAGGTACAGACGCCGATGATCCACCACTGTAGGCTCCACTTTCTGCTATTTCGGAGTACTCCCTTTGATTCGGAGTCCACTTTTGGTACATATATCTTTTGCTATGTGTGTATTTCTGTATGTCTGACTATTTGGGTACGGCGGGGCCCTGTCCCGTCATATGATTCTGTCGGTCAGTTTAGAGGTCTGTGGACATGTCTGTGGGTTAGGGTCTTTCTGTATGGTTATGTGTATATGTTGTTTGCGCGATCCCATACGCCGAGGCGGCCGGTCCGCATATGTTTATACGTTGCTTTGTTAGCCCTATGTGGCCTTTGTTGGTGTTTGTTGTGTACAGGGTTATTTTGGATAGTCTGTAAAACAAAGGAAACTCTGCCGAAATTTTTCTGGAAATTATCAAAATCTGGAATATAGCCTTGTCGTCTTCTGCTATTTACTTGAATGCATTTGATAGATGCATTTGGGTGCCCAGATCGGGCACTAGTCACGGCCTACGAGGTTGGGTCGTGACAAAAGTGGTATCAGAGCGGTTTGTCCTCGGAATGTCTACAGGCCGTGTCTCGTAGAATCTTGTTTATCGGTGTGTTGTGCACCACATCTATAAACAGGAGGCCACAGGGCATTTGGGGTGTTACTTTTCTTTGGAATCTTAGATCGTGCGTTAGAGCTGTGCTATTAGGACGATTTTGATCTGATCCGTTATTGTGTTTGCAGTGATGCCTCCGAAGAAGGCAACAGCGGCCCAGAAGGGCAAGGCAGGGATGTCAGGCACTAGTCAGGCACAGCGAGTTACCCGGGCTCGTGTTTATGATTTGCCCGAGGTTGTGCCCCATTCAGAGGGATCCGCTACACTACCACCGGCGGAGCCTGGAGCAGGTCCATCAGCAGCTCCAGGGGCTCGAGTACCCGCACCCGAGCCTCCATCTCCTCCGACAGGGGCGGAGGACAGGACACTAAGAGAGGCTGTGCAGTTATTGACCACACTGGTAGTGGGGCAGGTTCGCAGACGCGGGCGGAGAGATAACGATGATGACGACAGGCGTGACAGCCTGAGGGTTCGAGAGTTTTTATTATGTGGCCCTCCAGAGTTTTACGGGTCTAAGCCCGACGAGGACCCCCATGACTTTATTCGGGGGATGCGGCGCTCACTAGACTTGGTCAGGGCTTCAGAGACTGAGTCTGTTGAGTTGGCTTCGCATAGACTACGGGATGTTGTTGCTCACTGGTATGAGTCCTGGGAGCTATCCAGGGGTGAGGGTGCTACCCCAGCTACTTGGGACGAGTTCGTGACTGCTTTCACTCACCACTTTGTGCCCCCAGAGTTACGGTGGGCGCGGGTTGACCGATTTTTGCATCTGCAGCAGAGGGGTCGGAGCGTCTGTGAGTATAATATGGAGTTTGATTCTTTGGCCCGGTATGCACCTGTCATAGTAGCAGATATGGCCGATCGGATGCGCAGATACGTGACGGGGTTAGATCGCTATTTGATTGATGGCTGTATGGCGGTGGCGTTGCAGGCAGACATGGATATTGCCCGACAACAAGCTTATGCCCTGGGTATGGAGGACCGACATAGAGCCGATTATTCCAGCAGAGATCGGGACAGGAGGCCGCCCAAGACGGCCAGGTCAGCAGGATATTCTGGAGATTCTCGAGGCGGACAGCCTCAGCAGCAGCAGCAGTCAGGCAGACACCTTCCTTCGTCTGGCCGGAGTACACAGTCAGGCGGCAGGAGATTTGACAGTGCGGGACAGTCTGGAGCCGGTCAGAGCTCCAGGGCGTCAGGTTCAAAGGTATCCAGAGGTCCCAGCCAGCCCAGACCACCCAGGCCCCGTTGTTCTCATTGCGGGAAATCACATCCTAGGGAGTGTTATCGAGTTACTGGAGCCTATTTTTCATGCGGTGGTCAGGGCCATCTTACTCGAGATTATCCGTTGTCGAGCGGTTCAGGTAGTGTAGCTCAGCCGACGGGATCAGCCGCTGGTTCATCATCTGCTCCATCAGTGGCGCGCCCTGCAGGGCGAGGTATGCCAGCACCGGCGGGACGCTGTCGAGGTCGTGGCAGTGCTTCAGGTTTTAGCGGTCCCTCGAACCTCATATACGCATTGGCCAGCCGCCAGGATCAGGAGGCTTCGCCGAATGTCGTCACAGGTACATTACTGGTTTTCTCCAGATCTGTATATGCACTGATTGATCCTGGTTCCACTTTATCATATATTTCCCCGCTCGTTGCTAGTAAAATTGGGATAGTGTCTGAGCCTATAGATCCATTTGAGGTAGCTACACCGGTTGGGGACTATATTATAGCGAGGCAGATATATAGGGATTGTTCTGTGACTATATGTGATCGTTGCACTAAAGCTGACTTGATAGAATTGGATATGCTGGAATTCGATGTCATTATGGGTATGGACTGGTTAGCTTCCTGTTATGCTAATGTTGACTGCCAGAAAAAGGTAGTCCGTTTTCAGTTTCCAGGGGAACCAGTTATAGAGTAGTTCAGGTCTACAGCATCGCCGAGGGGTAAGTTTATTTCGTACCTCAAGGCTAAGAAGATGATTCAGAAAGGCTATATCTATCACTTGGTTCGTGTGCATGACACTACAGTTGAGACACCTACTATTCAGTCTGTTCCGGTCGTTAATGAATCCCCAGATGTATTTCCTGATGAGCTTCCGGGTCTTCCGCCCGAGCGGGAGATAGATTTCACCATAGAGCTGTTGCCGGATACGCAGCCTATATCTATTCCTCCGTACAGAATGGCACCGGCTGAATTGAAGGAATTGAAAGAGCAGCTGAAAGATTTGTTGGATAAGGGTTTTATCAGACCCAACACATCACCCTGGGGAGCACTGGTATTATTTGTAAGAAAGAAAGACGGGTCACTGCGCATGTGTATTGATTATCGGCAATTGAATAAGGTGACTATAAAGAATAAATATCCCCTCCCCCGGATTGATGATTTGTTTGACCAGTTGCAGGGTTCTAAATATTTTTCAAAGATAGATTTGCGCTTGGGTTATCATCAGGTGCGAGTGCGAGAATCAGATATCCCGAAGACTGCTTTCAGGACCCGGTACGGGCATTATGAATTCAGAGTTATGTCTTTCGGGTTGACTAATGCTCCAGCAGTATTTATGGATCTGATGAATCGGGTATTTCGGCCTTTTTTGGATATGTTCGTGATTGTGTTTATTGATGATATTCTGATTTACTCGCGATCAGCACAGGAGCATTCAGATCATTTGAGAACGGTACTTGGTATTCTTCGCCAACAGAAATTATATGCTAAATTTGCCAAATGTGAATTCTGGTTAACTTCTGTGGATGCTTGGGGCATATTGTCGGAGCAGATGGTATTCGGGTCGATACGCAGAAAATTGAAGCTGTACAGAATTGGCCCAGGCCAACTACACCGACAGAGGTGCGCAGTTTTCTGGGGTTAGCCGGATATTATCGGAGGTTCGTGGAAAAATTTTCTTCTATTGCAGCACCACTGACGAAGCTTACTCAGAAAGCAGCGAAATTTCAGTGGACCGATGCCTGCGAGCGCAGCTTTCAGATGTTGAAAGAAAAATTAATTACAGCACCAGTATTAGCTCTTCCAGAAGGATCAAACGGGTATGTTGTCTACTGTGATGCCTCTGGTATTGGGATAGGTTGCGTGTTGATGCAGCACGGTCGAGTCATAGCCTATGCTTCCCGGCAGCTCAGACCGCACGAGAACAATTATCCCACTCATGATCTTGAGTTAGCCGCGGTGATTCATGCTTTGAAGATTTGGCGGCATTATTTATATGGGGTCCATGTTAATATTTATACTGACCATAAGAGTCTCCAGTATATTTTTAAGCAGAAAGAACTGAATTTGCGGCAGAGGAGATGGCTTGAGTTACTGAAAGATTATGACGTTGATATTCTGTACAATCCTGGTAAAGCCAATGTGGTAGCGGATGCACTTAGCCGCAAGTCCATGGGCAGCTTGGCTGATGTGCCACCTGGTAAGAAGGACATGGTTCGTGAAATTCATCAGTTGGCCAACCTTGGAGTTCGTTTGGCAGAATCTGGAGATTCTGGGATTTCTGTTCGTGCAGTTGCTGAATCATCTATTATAGAAGAGGTAAAGCAGAGTCAGTTCGAGGATCCTATTCTGGTTCAGTACAGGGATGTGGCCCTTACTAAAGAAAAGACTCCGTTTGAAATTTCGCCAGAAGGGGTATTATTATAGGAAGGCAGATTCTGTGTACCGGATGTTGCAGGCTTACGGCGACAAATTATGGGCGAGGCGCATAATGCACGATATTCTGTTCATCCTGGTTCCACTAAAATGTATCATGATCTCAGGTGTTTGTACTGGTGGGACGGTATGAAGAAAGATATTGCCGAGTTCGTTAGTCAGTGCCCGAATTGTCAGCAAGTAAAAATTGAGCATCAGAAGCACAGATACGTGACGGGGTTAGACCGCTATTTGATTGATGGTTGTATGGCGGTGGCATTGCAGGCAGACATGGATATTGCCCGACTACAGGCTTATGCCCTGGGTATGGAGGACCGACATAGAGCCGATTATTACAGCAGAGATCGGGACAGGAGGCCGCCCAAGAGGGCCAGGTCAGCAGGAGATTCTCGAGGCGGACAGCCTTAGCAGCAGCAGCAGTCAGGCAGACACCTTCCTCCATCTGGCCGGAGTACACAGTCAGGCGGCAGGAGATTTGATAGTGCGGGACAGTCTGGAGCCGGTCAGAGCTCCAGGGCGTCAGGTTGACAGGTATCCAGAGGTCCCAGCCAGCCCAGACCACCCAGGCCCCGTTGTTCTCATTGCGGGAAATCACATCCTGGGGAGTGTTATCGAGTTACTGGAGCCTGTTTTTCATGCGGTGGTCAGGGCCATCTTATGCGAGATTGTCCGTTGGCGAGCGGTTCAGGTAGTGTAGCTCAGCCGACGGGATCAGCCGCTGGTTCATCATCTGGTCCATCAGTGGCGCACCCTGCAGGGCGAGGTATGCCAGCACCGGCGGGACGCGGTCGAGGTCGTGGCAGTGCTTCAGGTTCTAGCGGTCCCTCGAACCTCATATACGCATTGGCTAGCCGCCAGGATCAGGAGGCTTCGCCGAATGTCATCACAGGTACATTACTGGTTTTCCCCAGATCTGTATATGCACTGATTGATCCTGGTTCCACTTTATCATATATTTCCCCGCTCGTTGCTAGTAAATTTGGGATAGTGTCTGAGCCTATAGATCCATTTGAGGTAGCTACACCGGTTGGGGACTATATTATAGCGAGGCAGATATATAGGGATTGTTCTGTGACTATATGTGATCGTTGCACAAAAGCTGACTTGATAGAATTGGATATGCTGGAATTCGATGTCATTATGGGTATGGACTGGTTAGCTTCCTGTTATGCTAATGTTGACTGCCAGAAAAAGGTAGTCCGTTTTCAGTTTCCAGGGGAACCAGTTATAGAGTGGTTCGGGTCTACAGCATCGCCGAGGGGTAAGTTTATTTCGTACCTCAAGGCTAAGAAGATGATTCAGAAAGGCTATATCTATCACTTGGTTCGTGTGCATGACACTACAGCTGAGACACCTACTATTCAGTCTGTTCCGGTCGTTAATGAATCCCCAGATGTATTTCCTGATGAGCTTCCGGGTCTTCCGCCCGAGCGGGAGATAGATTTCACCATAGAGCTGTCGCCGGATACGCAGCCTATATCTATTCCTCCGTACAGAATGGTACCAGCTGAATTGAAGGAATTGAAAGAGCAGCTGAAAGATTTGTTGGATAAGGGTTTTATCAGACCCAGCACATCACCCTGGGGAGCGCCGATATTATTTGTAAGAAAGAAAGACGGGTCACTGCGCATGTGTATCGATAATCGGCAATTGAATAAGGTGACTATAAATAATAAATATCCCCTCCCCCAGATCGATGATTTGTTTGACCAGTTGCAGGGTTCTAAATATTTTTCAAAGATAGATTTGCGCTCGGGTTATCATCAGGTGCGAGTGCGAGAATCAGATATCCCGAAGACTGCTTTCAAGACCCGGTACGGGCATTATGAATTCAGAGTTATGTCTTTCGGGTTGACTAATGCTCCAGCAGTATTTATGGATCTGATGAATCGGGTATTTCGGCCTTTCTTGGATATGTTCGTGATTGTGTTTATTGATGATATTCTGATTTACTCGCGATCAGCACAGGAGCATTCAGATCATTTGAGGACGGTACTTGGTATTCTTCGCCAACAGAAATTATATGCTAAATTTTCCAAATGTGAATTCTGGTTAACTTCTGTGGCATTCTTGGGGCATATTGTTGGAGCAGATGGTATTCGGGTCGATACGCAGAAAATTGAAGCTGTACAGAATTGGCCCAGGCCTACTACACCGATCGAGGTGCGCAGTTTTCTGGGGTTAGCCGGATATTATCGGAGGTTCGTGGAAAAATTTTCTTCTATTGCAGCACCACTGACGAAGCTTACTCAGAAAGCAGCGAAATTTCAGTGGATCGATGCCTGCGAGCGCTGCTTTCAGATGTTGAAAGAAAAATTAATTACAGCACCAGTATTATCTCTTCCAGAAGGATCAGACGGGTATGTTGTCTACTGTGATGCCTCTGGTATTGGGATAGGTTGCGTGTTGATGCAGCACGGTCGAGTCATAGCCTATGCTTCCCGGCAGCTCAGACCACACGAGAAAAATTATCCCACTCATGATCTTGAGTTAGCCGCGGTGATTCATGCTTTGAAGATTTGGCGGCATTATTTATATGGGTCCATGTTAATATTTCTACTGACCATAAGAGTCTCCAGTATATTTTTAAGCAGAAAGAACTGAATTTGCGGCAGAGGAGATGGCTTGAGTTACTGAAAGATTATGACGTTGATATTCTGTACAATCCTGGGAAAGCCAATGTGGTAGCGGATGCACTTAGCCGCAAGTCCATGGGCAGCTTGGCTGATGTGCCACCTGGTAAGAAGGACTTGGTTCGTGAAATTCATCAGTTGGCCAACCTTGGAGTTCGTTTGGCAGATTCTGGAGATTCTGGGATTTCTGTTCGTGCAGTTGCTGAATCATCTATTATAGAAGAGGTAAAGCAGCGTCAGTTCGAGGATCCTGTTCTGGTTCAGTACAGGGATGTGGCCCTTAATAAAGAAAAGACTCCATTTGAAATTTCGCCAGAAGGGGTATTATTATATGAAGGCAGATTCTGTGTACCGGATGTTGCAGGCTTACGGCGACAAATTATGGGCGAGGCGCATAATGCACGATATTCTGTTCATCCTGGTTCCACTAAAATGTATCATGATCTCAGGTGTTTGTACTGGTGGGACGGTATGAAGAAAAATATTGCCGAGTTCGTTAGTCAGTGCCCGAATTGTCAGCAAGTAAAAATTGAGCATCAGAAGCCCGGTGGATTATTGCAGGAGATGGAAATTCCAGCCTAGAAATGGGAGATGATTAATATGGACTTCGTTGTTGGGTTACCGCGCACTCCACGCAGGTACGATTCTATTTGGGTTATTGTTGACAGATTGACGAAATCAGCCCATTTTCTTCCAGTTAGGACTACTTATTCGGCCGAGGATTATGCGAGATTATATATCAGGGAGATAGTCAGACTTCACGGAGTCCCTGTATCTATTATTACAGACCGAGGTTCCCAGTTTACGGCAAATTTCTGGAGGTCATTTCAGGAGGGATTAGGGACTCAGGTGAGCCTCAGTACAGCTTTTCATCCTCAGTCCGACGGGCAGGCCGAACGCACTATTTAGACGCTGGAAGATATGTTGCGGGCCTGCGTTATTGATTTCAGAGGCAGCTGGGATGATCATTTTCCGCTTATTGAATTTGCCTATAATAAAAGTTATCACTCCAGCATTCAGATAGCACCGTACGAAGCCCTTTATGGTAGAAAATGCAGGTCTCCTATTGGTTGGTTCGACGTGGGCGAAACTAAATTAATTGGGCCAGATGTGATCCAGGAAGTAGTGGATAAAGTAAAACTTATTCGGGAGCGATTATTGGCTGCACAGAGTCGACAGAAAGCATATGCAGACAGACGACGTCGACCATTAGAGTTCCAGATTGGCGACTGGGTATTTCTGAAGGTGTCGCCTATGAAGGGTGTTATGAGATTCGGTAAAAAGGGTAAGTTAAGCCCGCGGTATATCGGGCCGTATCAGATCATTCGGAAGATAGGCGAGGTCGCCTATGAGCTAGACTTACCATCCGATTTGGAGGCAGTGCACCCGGTATTTCATGTGTCCATGCTGCGAAAATGTATTGGTGATCCTTCCAGAATATTCCCAGCAAATGACATTCAGGTAACAGAGCATTTGTCTTATGAAGAGCAGCCTATAACTATTCTTGATCGGCAGGTCAGGAGACTACGTACTAAGGAGGTGCCTTCTGTTAAAGTCCTGTGGCGCAACAACAACCGGGAAGAAATGACCTGGGAGGCGGAGGATGAGATGAAGAAGAAATACCGCCACTTATTTCCTACGCCCACAGGTAATCTAAATTTTACGGTTGTTGTGTTGATTGGCGAATGAATTATGTGTGCTAATCATAAAGAGAGACTCCCCCGTTATGTTTATAAGACTAATTTAACATTCGGGGACGAATGTTCTAGAGGGGGCGAGAATGTTATGTCCCGTAATTTCGCATAATTGGGAAATCTTGGAAATAATTAAGACTTGTATGTTATAAGGCAATATCTTGATTTTAATATGTCTAGGTTGTTTATGAAAAATATTGGTGTGGAAATATGGAGGAAGTCCAAGGCAAATTAGGATTTCGGAAATTAGTTTCGGGAATTACAAAATGAGAGTTTTAACGAATTGGGCTCAACAAAATTTAAGAAAATTGAGGCCCAAGTTCAAGGGGTGGCCGGCCAAGAGACTTGGCCCAACCCATGAAATGGTCATGTGACTCTCATGTGAGCTATTAATTAAGCATATTATATATTGTGTTTATCCTTTAGAAAGTTCAAGAACAACAAAACAAACACAAAAATTAGAGAGCACCCCAAAGGACCCTCTCGGCCGAACCCTTGGAAAAAAAAAATATCCTAGCCTTGATTTGATCCTAAAAATCATGTTCTTTTGTATTAGTAGTAAGTTCAAGACGCTCTCCGACGTGATACAATTAGTTTGGCGAAAGAGCGACGTTTGCGGCAAATCGGAATTTCAAGAAAAAGGTGAGAAATCTATGTTTTTATGTTATGAAATGGGTTTATATGTTATAGTGATTGATGTTGCATGAAGATTATGGAATGGTGTTGTGTTTGTGCATGGTGTGTGTGTGTGAGAAGGGTGTGTTTGGCCGTGAGCCATAGTGTGGTGGAGGGGAGGTGAATTTGATTTTGTTTAGTTTGTTAGTTGTGTCGTTGTAGCATTTATGATGTAAATGAATGTTAAACGAGTTGAATTGGCATTGAAGTTGGTCTTATGTCGATATGGGAGATTATGTAATTTTCATGTGATCTTATATAATTATAGAAGTAAGATTTTAAATGTGAATTATCGTCGTTGTTAATGAATTTGGATGAAAACAATGCGAGTTGATAGTTTGTCGCATTTGTTGAAGTTTTGGATAGAATATGGAAAGTGGCGGCATACTTGAATTCATGTATATCGCTTGGAATATTATTGGAATGTGTTTGAATAACTTTGAATGAGTAAATGAATATGATAATGTGGATGTTAGTTTGATGTTGTGAAGTTTGGATGAAAGTTGTTGAATTATGTAGAAAGAAAGAATATTGACGTTAGACTTATTTCGTTGCGACATATGATGTTTGTGATATTGTGAGCTGTTGTGTTGTTGTATATGGAGCCGAGCCAAGTCTCGGGGTGATATATATATAGGGGAAATGCTGCCGAAATTTTGGTAGGCAAATATAGGATTAAGTGCATTCTTAAGTATTGAAATTCCTAATTAGGTAACTTTGACCATTTGCAGATTCTGAGCGAAACGGGACTTGAGTTTTGGGCGAGCGTAAGACGTATATAAGGTATGTAAGGCTACCCACTCCTTCTTTTGGCATCTCTTAGGTATGCTAGGTTGATATCGGAACCCCGGGAGCAATCCTGCTCCTCGAAATCCGAATTATAAAATGTCTACTATTCATTCAATTGAATTGAAGCTTAAAGACCTTATTTTGGCTAGAAAGGAACCAAGTGTCTGAAACTATGCAAACGTCGTCGGATCACTTCGAAACCTTTATGTATGATCCTATAGACCCCAAATGTCCGTGATTCTTGTCCACCACCTCGTCTTGACCCGAGGTGGGCCCGCTAACCCCGAGATGCCTTGTTTGTTCTAATAGGCTCTCTTTTTGTAAAAGTTTGACAAGGGACCTTTAACTGTGAAATCGTCTATTATAAAATAATGTGTTGATTAACACAATATGCTAAACTATGTTTTGGGGTTATAAATACCATTTCCGGAGCACTTTTGTAAAATGAACTCCGTACTAACTAATTGTTCGACTATTTTTACTAAAGACTTGACCTATGATTTTATCAAGTTCTAAAGAATATTTTGACATACAAATTGCATTGTTTGCTTACGATTCCGCTCGTGCCCTTATTATAATTCGTTCACCGGTTCCCAGGCCAGTTATGATTCGTGCGCGCTATGATAAATTCGGTCGTATGCTGTGTTACGGTTCCCGAGGCCTCGCCATAGGGCCGGGTTCCGTTTGGTGTTATGCTGTGATATGGCTGGTGATATGTATGATGATATGTGTTCTTGGGGATGTACGGAGATTTGAACCTTCTGGAGTTATGCTGTGTGTGGCACCAGCGTCGGAGTGGTGACCACGTTCTTGAGCCTTGCATGATTTTATTTGCATTATATATATATATATATATATATATATATATATATATATATATATATATATATATATATATGTTTTTGCTACAAATTTTGATATTTCATTCAGTGCTTCCCTTTTTCTGTATTGTTTGCTTTCAGTTGTGGCCTATAATTCTGTACTCTATGCTTTACATACTCAGTACATCTTTCGTACTGACCCCCTTTCTTCGGGGGCTGCGTTTCATGCCCGCAGGTACAGACGCCGGTGATCCACCACTGTAGGCTCCACTTTCTGCTATTTCGGAGTACTCCCTTTGATTCGGAGTCCACTTTTGGTACATATATATTTTGCTATGTGTGTATTTCTGTATGTCTGACTATTTGGGTACGGCGGGGCCCTGTCCCGTCATATGATTCTGTCGGTCAGTTTAGAGGTCTGTGGACATGTCTGTGGGTTAGGGTCTTTCTGTATGGTTATGTGTATATGTTGTTTGGGCGATCCCATACGCCGAGGCGGCCGGTCCGCATATGTTTATACGTTGCTTTGTTAGCCTTGTGTGGCCTTTGTTGGTGTTTGTTGTGTACAGGGTTATTTTGGATAGTCTGTAAAACAAAGGAAACTCTGCCGAAATATTTCTAGAAATTATCAAAATCTGGAATATAGCCTTGTCGGCTTCTGCTATTTACTTGAATGCATTTGATAGATGGGTTTGGGTGCCCAGATCGGGCACTAGTCACGGCCTACGAGGTTGGGTTGTGACAAATAGTTACCATTCCAGCATTCAAATGGCACCGTATGAAGCTCTATATGGGCGAAAGTGTAGATCCCCAATTGGGTGGTTTGAAACCGGAGAAACTAAGTTGATAGGGCCAGACTTGGTCCAGCAAGCAATAGAGAAAGTTAAGCTCATACAAGATCGGTTGCTAGCGGCTCAAAGTCGTCAGAAGTCCTATGCGGATAATCGTCGAAGAGACTTAGAGTTCTGTCACGACCCGACTAGGGGCCGTGACGAGTACCCGATACTTGTACCGAGCACCCCTTAGCTATCTTATATAAACAGTGCCATATATTTTTTTTTTTTTTGGAACATAAACTGGCAAACATAGTTAATACTTTAGACAACAACATTATCATGCCAAACATCATAAATCTACTGCACCCGACTGACTGTACATATCTGTCTACGAGCCTCTAGACATAGTATACTTATACATAGAAAGGGCCGAGTACTATCGTGCCCGAATATACATATACAGAATAGTACCGCTGAGATAAAGCTCCGGAACAACTGGAGCACTGTGGGGTACTGCTGGTAAGCTCCTAAAGATCGCGTCCACCTGTCTGCTGACCCGCGTGGCATGAACGCAGCGCCCACAAGAAGGGACGTCAGTACGAATAGTGTACCGAGTATGTAAGACATGGAAGATAACACAAGCAATAACATAGTGTATGATGAATAACGTCATGGAGTCATAGGACATAGAAAATAGAACTATTATCATGTCATGTATTATCATATCGTATCGTATCGTATCATATCTTATCTTGTCTTGTCGTAGCATGTCGCGTTATAGTATATCGTGTCATAGCATAGCATGTTATGGCGTGTCGTATCATAGCATAGCGTGTCATAGCATGTCTTACCATAGCATAGCATGTCATAGCGTATCATATCATAGCATAGCTTGTCAAATCATGTCATGTCGTGGCATATCATAGCATATCATATCGTAGCATAGCATGTCATAGCATATCGTATCATAGCATGTCTGGTCTTGACATAGTAGGTCATATCATAGCGCCGAACAATGTCGGCTCACCCACATAGCGCCGATATGTACCGGCTCACCCATATATCCCGCGTCCGGGCACCCCGCGTCCGGGATGATAAACCAGCTGATCAGGTGGTAGTGAACATATTTCCCTCCCTTTCCCCCATATATCCTTTTCCCCCAGCCCAGGTTCATATACATAGCTTGTATACATATACATATCTTATATACATTTACTTATCTTATATACATATACGTACTTCATATACTTATATCTTTCTTATATACATATGCATGTTTCATATAATTATACATCATATAAGCACACGAGGGAGCCCAAGGAAAATCATATATCCATCGGAGTGACGTAAGGTCGGTGACCTCCGATTTAATTATGGAATGCTAATTATAGTTTTGTCTCACCTTGGAAGAACGAGTATCTTAAGGTAGGACTAACAACGGAGAATAATAGTAAAGTAGACGTAAAATAGGATCGGGGCATCATCGATGTAATTTCACAGGCTTTGAAATCCTTTAGAAAATAAAGTCGTAGCTTGGAGATATAAATAAGTTTCAAAATTTAATTTAACACTTTCATGTTTGCGTAAGATACTTAGCTTAGTCGTCTTAGTCATAGAGTCGTTCCGGTAGTACGTATCATAGGCGTTCCTTTTTTTTTTCTAACGTCATGGTCATTATTATCATCCTGGGGGCATCCTCGTTAGGGGAATCATAGTACTTACCATTTGGTAACAAGATCGGGATCAAAGGTCCCCTTCGGATTCACTTTAAGTACATCCACTAAGACTTTTAGGAAAGTCCGGGAGTAACGGGCCCACCTCGGGCCGGATGAGGTAGCGTGTACTATTTACATGTATTACATGTCATGTCATTACTTGTGGGGGTTCTAGGGTGATCGGGTCCCATTTACGCAAGTTATAGAGGTCTAGGAGGTCTTCCTATCATTTTACGCACTTTCTACTTCAATTCCATTGAATGAAAAGTTGAAAACTTTAGGTGCGGATTCCGGGGATTAGGGTTGTCCCCGAGGCTTGTACCCGACTTATTATATCTAGGACATGCCATACAAAGAAGGGTGAAGCCTTACATACCTTTTTCCGCTCCTTTAGCTACTCCAATTTCGCGTCACAAGGTCGTCAAAATCTGCAATTTGGTCAAGTTTACCAAAACTTTCATTAGTACACTTTGAGTTAGAATCTTAAGGAAGGACTTTGCTACCGAAATTTCGGCAGCATTTCCTCTGTAAATATACCATCCTCGACATTCAATTTCATCAAATTTTCATCAAACACCACTCGGGAATTCAAACCCGGCCAAACGGTTAACAAAATTCGACAATCACACTAGCGCTTCACATATTCCAATTCAGGCACATAATATCAATTTGCCACTTTCTTCAAAGCCATACAACTTCAATGAGTACAATATCAACCTTATAATATACATTCCGACAATCCCATACTAACGTCATTGTCATTCATACATACAAAGAGACATCATATTCCATTCATATAACTCCTAAACAAGTCTCTAATTGCAACAACTTCACAAAAATTATTAAGCATTCGTTAGCGACAAGGATCCACAACCCAACAATCAAGCTACTAATAACATTAATTCACTCTTTCTCTACACAACAACAACACACACACACGGTCACCACACACACTACACCACACGGCTTCAACCTCATGCACACACAACTACAATCTCTCCAAAATCATTCAACTTCCACTTTTCACATAACATTCCCAAAATAATAACCAAAAACTAATCCAATTAATTGAAGCATGGTTCCTATACCTATGTAGAGGTACACGGCCACATACTATTTCCCTCTACTTCATGAGTTTCATCCATTTTGGCATACAACAACACATATAAACCTTCATAACACACAAAACAAGATTAAAAACTCACCTTTCTTCTTCAACTCCTCAACTTGCTTAATTCTTGGAAACTTGGAGGATCTTGAATCTTTCTTGCTCCAAAGACTACTCCACCTTGTTAAGCACTCTTTGCTTGGTAGGAAATGATTTTTAGGGGAATTTTATCAATTTTTCTTGGAAAATTTATCTATGGCCGAAACCTAGCTTGGTTTTTCTCCTTCAAGTTTCTTCTTGAACTTTCTTAAGTTATGGAGGAAAATGAGGATAACCATCTTATTTATCCATGTATTTTAATTTCCCATGGGCTTTGGGCCATGAACATGGCCGGTTGGGCTCTCTTCTTTGGATTAAAATTTCAAGCCCAACTTTATTTTGGGCTAGCTCTTGAAATTAATGAAACACATTTTTTTTTTCCAACTTCCAATTTTGCCCTTCGTCTTCCTTCATATTTTCACGAGTCATGTCGTGGATTCCCCTTATGCTCTTGACCTCTCTCATTATTTCCACTTCTAGACTCTTCATAAATAACTCAAATGCCAAACACAATAAAATGTAGCCTTGCTTGTCGTCTTCCCGCGATTGTCTTGAATTATCCAATTGCATAAAACGCGGGGTATAACAAGTTCGAAGTGAAAGATTGGGTATTCTTGAAAGTGTCACCGATGAAGGGCGTGATGAGATTTGGTAAAAAAGGGAAGCTCAGTCCCCGGTATATTGGGCCATACGAAATTGTACGCAAGATAGGCAAAGTGGCCTACGAGTTAAATCTACCTCCAGACTTGGAGTCAGTTCATCCAGTATTTCATGTTTCGATGCTTCGGAAATGTGTTGGAGATCCTACTAGGATCGTCCTAGTGAATGATGTGCAAGTAACAGAGAAATTGACTTATGAAGAGATACCCATTGCCATACTAGATAGGCAAGTACGGAGACTTAGAAACAAATAAGTGGCCTCAGTTAAGGTCTTATGGAGGAAAAACAATCGAGAGGAAATGACGTGGGAAGCAGAAGAGAGTATGCGATCCAAATACCCACATCTATTTTAGCCCTTGGAAGAAGTACAAAATGAGACGTCGAGATCGTAAGGTATGTATGTATTCCTTTTATGCTTTTTGGGTCGTGTGGGGCCAATTTTTATGTCATTATGTAGTGGCCCTGTGTGGCATCGATATTATGGGCTGTTGTGGCAGGATGGCAGTGCCATAATGTAGGGGAAACTCTGGCGAATTTTTTTATAGAATCCCCGAACACTTTAACATTCGAGGACGAATGTTCTTAAGGGGGGGGGGGGGGGGGGGAGAATATTACACCTCAGAAAATTTTCCGGTTGTACGCAAGTGGATGAACTAGTGATGAATATGAGTGCATAACGTCTATGAGCAAGAAACGACGTTTGATGACCTTAGGCGAGATTTCGAAGGTACCCGATGTGAGATGAGAGAGTTGGCCAAGTTAAGATGAGATATAAGGTGAGTGATGCATGTACATGGACGTGGGTGATTCAAATGAGAAGTCTAATAAATATGGGAAGTTGCAGAATTGCAACTGCCCAGTGGTCGTAAATTGCAAAATACGGACCGTAAAGTGCAATACGGTCCGTAAACTGG
Source organism: Lycium barbarum (assembly GCF_019175385.1). NCBI lineage: Eukaryota > Viridiplantae > Streptophyta > Magnoliopsida > Solanales > Solanaceae > Lycium > Lycium barbarum. The sequence goes on along the minus strand of NC_083339.1, from coordinate 84,107,958 downwards.
CAGTCGTAAACTGCCATGCAAGGCTTCAACTTTCTGCCAGCCGAGGAAATGGTTAAATACGACCTGGTGGACGGACCATAAAGTGATTTACGGCCCGTAAACCATGGTCGTAAACCACCATGAAGGTAGCCCAACTTCTGGTTCTGGAAATGGTTAAATACGCCCATGGAGGACGAGCCGTATAGTGGAATACGGGCCGTAAACCACGATGGACGACCACTGTTCATCTCAGCACAGATTTCACAAGTCATTAAATGAAGGGACCAACACTTATTTTATTTCATTACAACATTACACCACTTCTCTCTAAAACTTCTCTCTACATTTATTATATGAGTTTTCAAGGATTATAAGCCATCAATAACCTTAATACAAGTGAATCAAGGATAAGGGAATCATCAAGGATCATCCAAGTCAAGAAATCCAAATGGAGAAAAACTAGGGTTTTGCTCAAAGAGGAGTATTATCAACCAAAGCTTGTTCCTACAACTTCTAAGGTAAGATTCATGATTTTTACATGACGTTTATGGTATTAGAGAAATAAAATACATGGATTGTAGAAAATGTTGTCAACTAGGTCATGAATGGTGAATAGTGACATTTTGAGGAATAGTTTGAATTGAATTACGAATGTTGTTGTGTTACGATATGAATGTATTATAAATGGTACTAAGATCTTGAACTCGACACCTTAGACGAATGGACGAAGTTGGAGGTCAGGACCATGAATATGGGAGAATTAGAAGCAAATTGAGAAATCTAGATGATGTGGATTATGTGAATGACTAATGGCCATTGTTATGATATTAATGAAGGTATAGACGCTAGCATTGGAAGGAAACGTGCAAGTGTAGAATAGTCCGACGAAAAGGTATGTAAGGCTAACCCTTCTTTCATAAGGCATGGTTCTTGGCCAAATTTCTAATTCCTCTATATGAGTATATTGTATTCAAGTGATTGACACTCCGAGCTCATAAGCTCACGATCCTTAACATGTACTACGATTGTACTACGCCCTCATATGATGAGTAAGCCTAAGATATGGATGTAGCAATAATGACGATGATAGTGATGACGATAATAATAATAATGATGCCAAAGGTGCCTACGGGCTATTATACCTATATGTGCCTATGAAGGGCTATAATGATACGCCGAGCTTATAACGCCGGGTAGGATATATGTATATGCTTATGTATAAAGTATGTATATGATTACGTAAGGCGTGCAAACCTCTGCAGATGGTACGGATAACCCTGAAGCCTTGGTAGGGCCAGGTAGAAATAACATTGAGCCTTAGTTGGCCAAGTACGTATGAAACACCGAACCTTATGGTCGGGCACGCTATGTATGTATATAAGTGTATGTCTATGTATATAATATGAATATGAATTTGAAAAGACTATGTATATGAATGCGAATAAGGGCATGTATACGAATACGAGCACTATTATGAAATACGCATGAGAAATGGAAATTTCCTATGAAAGGCAGGTAAGTGCCATGATGATGATATTATTGTCTTCCCTCCTGTACCACTTCATATATTGTCTATGATGCTTCTATATTGATGTTAATCATGCTTTACATACTCAGTACATTCTTCGTACTGACGTCCTTTTATTTGTGGATGCTGCGTCATGCCCGCAGGTGCACAGGGAGACAGACTTAATCCATAGCTGCCTATTTGGAGATTACATAGAGAGCTCCATTTCCTTCGGAGCCATATCTTTTGGGTACTCATTCTTTTGTGTATATAATTATGGGCATAGCGGGGTCCTGTCCCGCTAATGTGATATGTTATACTCTTAGAGGCTCGTAGATTTGTGTGTGTGTGTGGGTAGATGTGTTTGGCCTTGTTGGCCTATGTTTTGTATATCATTTTGTTAGCCACGTGGGCCCATGTACATTGATGTGGCATAAATGCCTCCGATGATATAAATGGGTTGTTGTCCAAATGGAACTAGTTGACAAATGAATGGAAATGCATGTATAATTATGTGGCTCACCTAGATGTAAGTATAAGAGTAAGCTAAGAGGGTGCTCGGGTGGGTTAGCACCGGGTTCTCGTCGCGGCCCCGAGTCGGGTCGTGACACTCCACAATTATGATTATAGCTCACTATCGCGTTTTCTCATATATAATACTTATCCCATGTTCTAAATGTCATTAATAACATAACTATAATCGTAACATACGAAGAATCATGATTCATATTAAGCTACAACACAAAAATGTCACTATTCTCCTATTTGTAACCCATTTTCTACTTCCTTCTATAATCCAGGTCTTTCAACCCCTCAATACTCTAAATAACGTGAATTAATCATAAAACTTACCTTTGATAGTGTACGAATGGGTTTTGGATAGCAATACTCCTCTTGAAGAACACCCTAGCTTCAATACCCAAAGAATTCTTATAGCTTATTAACCCTAGCAAGACCTCTAGCACATGGGTATCTTGATTGTTGCTTAATGTTAATTAATATCTCTTGGATTTTGGCATGGATTAGTCTATGGAGTGGAAGAGAAGGTTTTTAGAGAGCTTTTGGATCTGATTTGGTAAGATGAAATGTCCAAATGATGTGGACTAAATTATATAAAGGGAAACTTAAAATCCTGTCGGGCAATTCTATGCCAATTTTGACGGGCCGTCAAAATGGCCCGTAGAACTACCCAGTCCAATACGGGTCACTGTGACCATTTGACGCTGGGCTGTGTCAATTTGACGGACCGCAGAATTTTCTACGGGGCGTTAAAATTCCTGCGAGTCGTCTGTCGTAGAATGACCATAATATTTTATCCGGATATCGTGTGAGGGCCCACGACCTATGGTTGGAAAGCTCTTTCAATTATATACAACTTTCATTATTAGTGTTTTTCCAAATTCCAAACTTATAATGGCGTTTGGGCCCCTCCGAGTCAGATAATCCGAAAATGTTTCCTTAAATCGTCCTTTTGGATGGCTTATGCCCATATTTGGCTTATGGGTCCTTCTTAGGACCTGCTCAACTTTACATGTACTACTCAAATATCTCTTCATATATGGTTTATAAAACTCCGGCATGTGGGTCCCACTTAGCTTACAGTAACGAGGGCTTTTCGGTAAGTGACATATGAACCAATTCCACCCATATGGTCTCCAAATGTCATATGTATACCATTATTACACTCTTATAATATAACCTTTCTCATTAATCCTCGCATAACTTTGTTCTTCTTCATGCCCATACTAAGCTGGCTACGACCTTAGTAGCGCAAAATTTTCCAAGGTGTAACAGGTAGACAAGGAGGCGACCCAGATTCGTCGGAGCTGACCAGCAGATTTATGAAAGCGCTCCATTATTCCGAAGGTGCTATTTGATTTATTATTTTATGTACATATTTGGGCACGGCGGGGTCTTGTCCAGCGCTTATGTCTATTACTCTAGTAGAGGCTCATGGATACGTATGTGTAGGTGATATGGTCTCATGATTTCCCTCATTATATGTATATACTATTTTTATAGCCGAAGGGCTTATGTACATAAAGGCAGATAGTCTTGAAATTGAAAAAAAAATGGTTTTCCTTATGATTAGATGTGTGAGGGCAATAAATGTATGCAGGATAAGTTTGATGAGTATTAGAATGAGTGGTACTCGGTAGTTAGCTCCGGGTACCCGTCATGGCCCCTCGTCGGGTCGTGCCAAAAGTGGTATCAGAACAGTTCAGTCCTAGGAAGTGACTACGAGCCGTGCCTAGTAGAGTCTTGTTTATTTTGTGTTGCGCGCCACATCTATAAATAGGAAGCTATAAGGAATTTAGAAAAAATGACCCTTCTTCTTCTTATGAAATCGTGTGATAGAGCCATGTTATAAGATTATCTTCTCCCTAATTGTGCGTTATGATTTTAATGATGCCACCAAAGAAAAAAGCTACAGTTGCCCAGAAGGGCAAGACTAGGATAGAAAGGCAGGTAGAAAGAGAGCCGCCAACGGATATCGAAGAGGGTGAATCACATAATGAGGCTCCATCTAATACCTCTCCCACTCTGCCTGTTCTAGAAGAGCAAGAGGGGGCTTCAGTTCCAGCTCCTATGCCTCCAGTCCCTCCACCGGCTGCTTCGGGTCAACAAATGACCGATGCTATTCATCTATTGACATAGTTAGTTACCGCTCAGGCATAGCGGCAGGGTTCGGGTCCAAGTGACAGGGCAAATTGTACTAGAGCCCGTGATTTTATGAGTTTAAACCCGTCAGAGTTTTTCAGGTCAAAGCCGGATGAAGACCCACAAGGTTTTATTGATGAGATGTTGAGAACGTTGAAAATTATTCATGCCTCCAAAACCGAATCTGTGGAGTTGGCATCTTATAGACTTCGGGATGTGACGGTTCTTCAGTATAATAATTAGATATCTTCAAGAAAATAAAATGCACCTCGCCCAATTTGGCAAGAATTTGTAGATTCCTTCATCCGCCACTCATTGCCACCCGAGGTTCGTCGAGCTAGAGCGGATAAATTCTTAAATTTGAAGCAAGGAAATACGAGTGCCCGGGAGTATATCCTTCACTTTAACTCATTGGCTAGATATGCTCCGACCATGGTGGCTGATATGGGAGATAGAGTGCATAGGTACGTGAGAGGCCTAGGGCCGCATTTGTTCAAAGATTGCTTGACAGCTTTATTACAGGAGGGGATGGATATTTCCCATATTTAGGCCCACGCCCAGAATTTAGAAGAGTAGCAATATCCGTGAAGGGGTGAGCACGATATATATAAAGGGTAGAGTAAGAGGGCCAGATCTATTGGTGCCGGTAGCGACTATAGAGGGGAATCAAGGCAGTCACATTCCAGATATTCAGGCGGGTCAGCAACTAGTGCAACTCCTCATTTTGCAGGAAGGAGATTTGATCGCTCCATTTATTCAGGACAGGGTCAGAGTTCGAGAGCCTCAGGTTCTCAGTTTGGGGGTGATTTTAGCCAGCGGAGACCAACAGTGTCGTGATGTAGCCAGTGCGGTAAGTTGCATTTTGGTTAGTATCGCCGAGGTTCAGATGCTAGTTATGCCTTTGGCCAGGTTGAGCATATGATGCGAGATTGCCCCTCGATGAGTGGTAGAGTTGGGGTTCAGCCTACAGGATCAGCGGCTAGTTCTTCTTCTATGCGCTCGATAGGGCAGACTCTCCAGATCCTAGCTGGTCGAGGTAGAGGCAGAGCGGTGTTACACCTCGGAAATTTCTCCGTGAACGTACAATGAATAGACCAATGAAGAGTATGAGTGTACGATGTTTTACTAAGAAGGGGATGACTACTTATGAGTTTTGAAAAAACGAAAGTTGCAAATTTGCACTTCGGCCCAGTTGGTCGTAAAATAGAATAAGGCCCGTAAAGTGGTTTACAGACCGTAAACTGCTATCGTCTTTCAACATTCCAAAACTTCAACTTTCTGCCAAATATCTAAATGGTTAAATACGACTCAGAATACGGACCGTAAATCGAAATACGACCCGTAAACTGTGACCGTAAACCCCCCATGACTCCAGCAAACCTTTCTGGTTCTGTTATGCTTAAATACGGTCGTGAAAGACGGACCGTAAAACAGAATACGGCTCGTAAACTGGGTTTACAGCCACTGTGCACTTCGACTACTGTTCATAAAAATCAGATTTTATGTTAAGTATAAAGGACCCTTTTTCATTCCATTCATTTCATTTTCACTCCACACTCTAAGAAACATCTAGAATACTCTCTAATATTCATCCACAAGAGAAGCAAAGGAAAATCAAGAGCAACAACACTAAAACCATGAAATCAAGAGTGTGAAACTCATCAAAGTTCATCTACACCAAGAAGTTGCAAAGGAAGTGAAGTAGGGTTTTTGGCATAGAAGAGTATTACTATTCAAGGCTCATTCCTACCACAACTAAGGTAAGTTTTATGACTTTCTGATGATGATTGAAGTATTTGTACGTTGAAACACTTGGATTATAGAAGAGTGTAGTAAAGGGGTCATAAAATGTGAATAGTGCCATAGTTGAATAATAGTTGGATTGAATTATGAATGTTGATGAGTTGGGAGTATAAATATGTTATAAATGACGTGTATACCATAAAATAGGTTTGATGTATGAGAAAAATGTGATGATGAGCTAAAACCCATAAATGTGGAGAAATTGGAGAAAAATGGTGGAATGTGGTAAATGTAGATAAATGACGATTGTTGATACGATATTGTGAGTGTTGTTACGAATGTTTGGTATTTGAAATGAAACATGGGAAAATTAGTAGAAAAAAAGGAAATGTTGCCCAATTTTCCCTAGAAAATAGTCACGCGTTCTAATAGTCGATTAACTGACGTTGATGCGAATTCTCTTGAAGGTAAAGACGCGAATATTGAAGAGGAACGACCAAGCAGTAGAATAGCTAAAGGAAAAGGTATGTAAGGCTAGTCCTTTCTTTCCAAGGCTTGAATCCTATGATATGATATTATTTCCCCTATAGTTCCATGGCTTCCTTATATTCCGGAACCAAGAGCCTATGTTTATGGATAGCCACGTGAGATAAATATAAGAGACATGTTACGAGCACGATAACGGAGATGATAAGCTTAAGACTAAAGATTCTAGAGTTCATGGTATAATGTTTAAACAAAGCTAAAGACACTAACTACGATCTATTGGTAATGCTTGATGTATACACTCACCTTATATACTAATTCCTTCAAGGTGAGGTGGAATACCTATGAATGCTCCATAATATAATCGGGGGCTCTCAACCTTACGTCACCCCGACATTGTTATAGATTGTTCATAAGCCTCAATGCATGTCCTATGACCAATGTTTCGAGAAACTACGAGTCTATGTTCATAAAGGATTTCATGTGAGATAAAGGTAAGAGATACGCTATAGAAATCATAATGGAAATGATGAGCTTAAGCCCAAAAATTATAAAGACTATCATGCGATACTTATACGAAATTCGTGCTACGAATACGATGTGATTTTCAAAGATTGTCTTTAAATTTTAAATGTGTGCATTAATGAAAGGTTACGATAAGCTTATAATATGTATGTGATGGCAATGATAATGATGAGATATGTGTGTGATATTGTCAAGCCACTACGTGGCCGAATACGGATACTGTCGAGCCACCATGTGTCCGAATACGGATATTGTCGAGCCCTACGTGGCCGAATATGGATAATGATTTATGTGTATGAGAAGCTACGGCACTACGATGATGAATTATATGACATGATGATGTATATGCTATGATGGTTCATGTACGACGATTATGTATATGTGATATATGTATGAAATGTATTCATCCTTAAAGGTCGCGCAAGTTTTGGCTTCACCTCATGACTTATGATTTGTCTATTATGTTTGTTTCATTCGTGCTTTACATACTCAGTACAATATTCATACTGACGTCTGTTTCCTTTGGACGCTGTCTTCATGCCCACAGGTAGACATGGAGACGGCGCAGACCACAGATAACATAGTTACATTATCAGCTAGCATCATTAATCATCTTATTTACATGTCATACATTAGCATTAACAGTATACTCTAGATTTTAAGAATGATCACACTATATCGGGGTGACGTAAGGTCGTAAACCCCCGATCGTACTATGAACATCCGTGAATATCGTGCCTCGCCTTGAAGGGAATAGAACGTAAGGCGAGTGTTAACAAAAACAATGTCATCACCTTCGCTTCCGTACCCTTATGTGATACGTTATATCGAAAGACTCATAAGCTTCCTCTTATAAAAGGATTAGGGAAGGTTTAAGGATTCATGCCTTTTGAAAGAAGAGATGAGCCTCACATACCTTGTCGTTTAGCTTCGTTATCGGTCACTTGCCTTCCTGATGTCACATTGTTACCTTCACGAGAGGATCACATTAACATTAGTTAATCGGCTATAAAAATACATCGTTAATTCTAGAGAGAATTGGGCAGCATTTCCTTTGTTTCTACGACTTTTCCCACATTCTATTTCAGCTCCCAAACATTCACAACAACACGCACAATATCATATCAGTAATCGTCATTTGTACACATTGAGCAAAATCTACCATTTCTCCCACATTTATGATTATGTCTCGTTATCGCATTTTTTAGCATATCTAGTACTTGTCCCATGGTATAAACGCCTTTTATAACATATCCATAACCACAACCTATTCATACTCATTATTCCCTCTAGCTACCATTCAATTACAATACTACTCATTCATTTATAATTCACTTCCTATATTTTCTTACAATCCAAGCACCTTAGTCCTTCAATACTCTAAACAACCTAATATAGCCATGAAACTTACCTTGGATGATGATGGAACAAGTCTAGAGTGGAATTCCTTCTTCTTCACCAAAACCTTGTTTCTTCCTTTTTGGGATTTCTTAGTTTGGACGACTTTTAGTTGAGGTTCATGGACTTGGATTCATGAATTTGATGTTTTTGATCTTGGTCCCCTTTGATTTCTCTTGTGGATGGATGTGGGAGAATATTCTAGGGTGTTATTGGATGGAAGAGAGGGGAAATGAAGTGGAGGAAATGAAAAACAAAAGATCCCTTATGTAATTTAAAAAGCTGGTCGTGGGGAGTTTATACGAACCAACATACGGTCCGTATAATTTATACTGACCGTATGTTGGACCGTACATTTGGTCCAGAATGCAATCTTCATCTTTGCCACTTATACGGTCCAACATACGGCCAGTATAATTTATACGGACCGTATGTTTGGCCGTATAATGCCAACTGAAGCGACTTCCGTTCTCGTCGACTCGTTTGATCTCCGATCCTTATGGAACATTCTTAACACTTGATTAGCACTTCAATATTAATCTAAGGGATGTTATTACGTGTCTCTAAGACATCATTATGCCCTCGTTGACCCGTTGCTCGTAATTCTTATTCGATATGCAACATACGACTCACTTTCCGTAATAACTTCCTTTCCTCATCTCGGATGGTTTTGAATTCTCGTTTAGGGTCATCAATTACTATTTCGTACTTCTCAAAACATCGCGTTCACTGTGACCTTCGCTCTCCTATTCACTCTACAGGTACGGGGAATTTTCCAAGGTGTAACAGTTCATGGATAGCCACGTGAGATAAGGATAAGAGACATGTTACGAGCACGATAATGGAGATGATAAGCTTAAGACTAAAGATTCTAGAGTTCATGGTATAATGTTTAAACAAAGCTAAAGACATTAACTACGATCTATTGGTAATGGTTGATGTATACACTCACCTTATATACTAATTCCTTCAAGGTGAGGCGGAATACCTATGAATGCTCCATAATATAATCGGGGGTTCTCGACCTTATGTCACCCCGACATTGTTATAGATTGTTCATAAGCCTTAATGCATGTCCTATGACCAATGTTTCATGAAACTACGAGTCTATGTTTATAAAAGATTTCATGTGAGATAAAGGTAAGAGATACGCTATAGAAATGATAATGGAAATGATGAGCTTAAGCCCAAAGATTATAAAGACTATCATCCGATACTTATACGAAATTCGTGCTACGAATACAATGTGATTTTCATAGATTTCCTTTAAATTTTAAATGTGTACATTAATGAAAGGTTACGATAAGCTTATAAGATGTATATGATGGCAATGATAATGATGAGATATATTGATCCTTGTATGATGCATGTGATATGGTCGAGTCACTACGTGGACGAATATGGAAGATATGTACGTGATATTGTCGAGCCACTACGTGGCCGAATACGGATACTGTCGAGCCACCATGTGGCCGAATACGGATATTGTCAAGCCCTACGTGGCCGAATACGAATAGTGTTTTATGTGTAAGAGAAGCTACGGCACTACGATTATGAATTATATGACATGATGATGCATACGCTATGATGGTTCATGTACGACGATTATGTATATGTTATATCCCGCATTTTACGCATTTGGATAATTTAAGATAATTGCGGGGAGATGACAAGCAAGGCCTTATTTTTTTATTTTGTTTGGCATACAAGTTGTTATGAAAATTTTGAAGTGGGAATATTAAGAAGGGTCAAGGGCATAAAGGGAAATTCGCAATATGACTCGTGGAATTATGGAGGAAGACGAAGGGCAAATTTGGAAATTGGAAAAATTAAAATTTGTCATGAAGTACAAAAAAAAATGGGCTTATGTTTTGGGCCATGTTGGCCTTCCCACTTGGAGTGGGCTTAGCCCACTTTGGATCTTAATGGATAAATAAAAAGATGACTTAGTCATCTTATTTGCAACACCTTCTAGACATTTCAAGAAAACAAAAGAACAAGAAAAGCAAGAGAAAGCTCCAAGGCCATTTCGGCCAAGTGCAAAACCAACAAGAAAATTGACAAAAATTCCTTCAAAAATCATTTTCTACCAAGTGGAGGGTCCTTAACAAAGTAGAGTTGTTATTGAAGCAAGAAAAACACAAATTCATAAGTTGGAAATTCAAGCAAGTTGGAGAATCAAAGAAGAAGGTAAGGCTTCATCCTTTTCTTATATTTTATGGATGTTGTGCATGTTGTAGTGTGTAAAAATGAGTGAAATTCATGAAGAACAAGAATATAGGTGTGTGGCCGTGCATGCCTATGTGTGTGTATGAATCATGTTTTAATTATTCTATCTAGTGTTTGGTTGTTATTGTTGTGGATGCTATGTTGATAATGGAAGTTGAATGATTTTGGAGAGGTTGTAGTTGTGTGTGCATGATGTTAGCCGTGTAGTTGTGGTGTGGTGTGGAGGAAGATGAGTTAATTTTATTTAGTATATTGATTGTTGTTGTGTGGATTCTATATTGCTAACAAAAGCCTAATGAGCTTAGTGAAGTATTAGTAGTTGGAGGCTTTTCTTGGAAGATTATGTAAATTGAATATTATGTTCTTACATATATGGAAGGTAATGATATTAATATGGTGTTGATGGAATGTATATTATAAGGTTGTTATTGTTTTATTGGAGTTGGAAGGTTTTGAAGGAAGTAGTAAATTGATTAAGTTGTTATAATGTATCTTGGATTGAATATGGAAATTGTTAGTATGGTTGTTGATATTATGTTGATAGTTTGGCCGGGTTGAATTCCTGGATTGTTGTTGATTAAAAATTGACTGAGTTGAACTTTGGGGATGGTGTATTTACAGGGGAAGTGCTGCCGAAATTTCGGTAGCCAAATATTATCTTAAGATTTCAATTCTAAATGCTCTAATCAAGTTTGGTAAATGTGACCAATTTGTAGATTTTGGCGGATTTGCAACTTGAATTTGGAATAGCATAAGGAGCGGAAAGAGGTATGTAAGGCTTCACCCTTCCTTCTACGGCATGTCTTAGACGTAATAGGTCGGATACGAGCCTCGGGGACAACTCTATTCTCCGTAATCCGCACCTAAAGTTTCCCCTTTTTCATTCAGTAGAATTGAATTAAAAATCGTGTGAAATGTTGGAAAAACTTCCTAAACCTCTAGAACTTGCATAAATAAGACCCGACTACCTTGAAACCCTCACAAGTAACGCCATGCCATGTAACATATGCAAATGGTGTACGCTACCTCATTCAGCCCGAGATGGGCCCATTGTTCCCGGATTTTCCCTATTGCTCCGTTTGACTCATTTTGGAGTAGAATCCAAAGGAAGCTTTTGATCCTTGTTCCAATTATCAAACGATAAGTACTGTACTATTTTTAATGGAAATATGTCTATGATGACCATGATAACGATGATGCTAAGGAAGAGAATGCGTCTATGATAAGTATGACAAGAATGATTCCATGACTAAGAGTCTTAAGCTAAGGACCCAATATGAATATGAAAGTATCAAACTAGTTCTTGATTTCAATTCTATTCCTTGGTTATGACACCATCCTCTAAAGATTCCAAAGCCGATGAATTGATTTCTATGACGTCCATGATTTCATTCTATGTTTCTTTCAACACTATTCTCCGTTGATAGTCTCGCCTTAAAATTCTCGTTCCTTCAAGGTGAGACAAGGCGATCACGATTGTTCCATAATGTAATCGGAGGTCACCGACCTTATGTCACTCTGATGGTTACATGATTTTCTTTGGACTCTCCTGCATGCTTATATGACATATGTATGTGAGATATGAATATGTACATGGGGGATGGGAAGGGAAACATGTTTCATTTCCACCTGGTCAGCTGGCTTATCATCCCGGATGCGGGATGCCCGGACGCAGGATATATGGACGAGCCGATGTATTTCGGTGCTATGTGGGCGAGCCGACATTGTTCGGTGCTATGCTATGTCCTGCTATGCTATGACACGATATGATATGACATGATCTCATATGATTTGATACGATATGATATGATATGATAAGACATGACATAATATAAGTTCTATTTTTCTATGTCTATGAAAAAGAAATGTTTTCCAAAGACAGACAAGCATGCATGGTATCTGGCCTGAAAGGGCATTCCTATGTACAGGTTACTTTCTTATTTCATTATATGTCCTATGATCCCATGATATTGTTATTCAAGCTCTATGGTTCGGCTTGCATTATTTTTCCATGCCTTACATACTCGGTACACTATTCGTACTGACGTCCCTTCTTGTGGACGCTGTGTTTCATGCCGCGCAGGTCAGCAGGTAGACAGGCTTGACTCCTAGGAGCTTCATCAGCATTACTATAGCGGCGCTCCAGTTGTCTCGGAGCCTCAGTTCCTTGGTACTATTTTGTGTATATATTCGGGCACGGCAGTACCCGGCCCTTCTTATGCATATGTGTACTATGTTTAGAGGCTCGTAGACAGATATGTACAGTTAGATGTTTTGTACTCTTGAGGGTCCTCGTCGCTGTATAATGTACTAGCAAAGTTTATTAGTCCGTGTTTATAATTATGCTATTAATGTTGATGTTTAGCAAAAAAAAAAAAGGATATGGTATAGTGCATACGGCCCACTTAGTGATAAGAATACGATACGAGATAGGGGTGCTCGGTACAAGTATTGGGTACCCGTCGCGGCCCTAGTTGGGTCGTGACAGAAGTGGTATCAGAGGAGTTCGTCCTAGGGGTTTGTCTACGAGCCGTGTCCAGTAGAGTCCTGTTTATGGGTGTGTAGCGCGCCACACTTATAAGCAAGAGGCTGCAGGGCATTTAGGAAATATGACCTTCTTTGTACTCTAGATCGTGCAATAGAGCTATGTTACTAGGCTTCCTTGTTCTTTTCTTAATTCTATGTTACGGTTTCAGTAATGCCGAAGAAGAGGAAGACTACGGCGGCCCAGACGGGCAAGTTGGCGGCTGGAAGCAGAGTTGAACGGGATCCAGAAGAAGTCGAGTCCTATAATGAAGCTCCCTCTCAGACTCCTCCTGTTTCCCCTGTATCAGCCGAGCAGGAAAGAGTTCCAGATCCAGCCCCAGCACCTCCAGTTCCACCGCCAGCAGCTCCGGGCCAGCAGATGACAGAGGTCATCTAGTTATTGACTCACCTAGTTGCCGCACAGGTTCAGCGGCAAGATGTAGACCCGGGAGACAGGGCGGTGAGTGCAAGGACTCGTGACTTTATTACCCTGAGACCTCCGGAGTTTTATGGATCGAAACCGGAGGAGGACCCGCAGAGCTTTATATAGACGAGATGCTGAGGACACTGAGAATCATACATGCTTCGAATACAGAGTCAGTGGAATTGGCTTCATACAGATTGCGGGATGTAGCAGTTCTGTGGTATAGTAGTTGGATATCTTCGAGGGGAGCAAATGCCCCTCCCCCGGTTTGGCAAGAATTTACTGAGGCATTTCTGCGACATTTCTTACCGCCGGAAGTTCGACGGGCTCGAGCCAATATGTTCTTGAACCTTAGACAGGGAAATATGAGCGTTCGAGAATACAGTCTTCGTTTTAACTCGTTGGCCAGGTATGCCCCAGCCATGATAGCTAATATGGGAGATCACGTGCACCGGTTTGTGAGTGGGCTGGGGCCACATTTAGTTAAGGAGTGCTTGACGGCTTCACTCCAGGACGGGATGACTATTACCCGTATCCAGGCCCATGCCCAAAACCTGGAGGAACAATATCAGTTACGGAGAGAGGAGCGCTATTCGGATAGGGGTTCCAGAAAAAGGGGCAGATCCTCCGGGACTAGAAGCGAGTATAGAGGGGGACTGGCACAGGAACAATCTAGGTATTCAGGCCAATCAGCGGCCAGTGCACCTCCTCGATTTGCGGATAGGGGATTTGATCGTTCTACTTATTCAGGACCAGATCAGAGTGCCAGAGCTTCGGGGTCCCAGTATAGAGATGAATCTAACAAGACGGGGCAACCCCCACTATGGTGTGCTCGGTGTGGCAGGCCACACTATGGACAGTGTTACCGGGATACTGGTGCATGTTTTTCCTGCGGTCGAACTGATCATTTGATGCGTGATTGCCCGCTAAGGAATGAGGGAAGCAGAACCCAGCCTGCCGGATCAGCGGTTGGTTCATCGTCGACCGTGCGCCCTCCTGGACAGACTTCCCAAGCTCCAGCAAGCCGTGGCCGAGGCAGAGGAGGAGCGGGACCCAGTTCATCCGGCCCTCCGCACCGCATATAAGCATTAGCAGGACGGCAGGATTCTGAACCTTCCGCAGACGCGGCCACGAGTACGTTATCGGCACTTTTCTACGATATGTATGTGTTAATAGATCTAGATTCCACTCTATCGTATACTGTTCTTTGTATTGCTGATCGTACTCAGAATTTGGAAATTTGGGACAAGAGTAGCTGTACTCATAGGTAAGGGGCGGATACTGGAGGTTACGAAGGCTAAAATGGTAATCAAAAGAAAAGGATGCGTTACGAGAGCGTTCCGGAAATGGTCAAGACCCCAACTTTCCCCATATTATGTAATATATTAATTATGACAGTTAAGTCCCAGAAATGAAGTTGTGATACATAGAATATGCTAGCTGGATGAAATTCAAAAGACATGATGAAGGGTATACATGTATGGATGTCACAGGGTAAGACCGATGCCGAACCCACACTAGTTAAGGATAGAAAGCCCTAATGTAGTGATATACGAGAACATATCTAGCCAGGGAATAGACACAACAAACTCCGCGAAGAAGGAATTACAATTGTAAAAGATCGCGGAAGGCGAAGATTATTTAAAGGACATAGGCGTGTGTAGACCCTCTTAATAAAAGAGGGAGAGCATGTTAGACCTAAAATGGACTATGATGATTCAAGATCCAATAAAGGAGGCTTATTAACGCAGGGCCAGCGTTCGGAGCTAACTCAAGTGACCTACGACATAAAGCTAACCTAAGCTTCTAAAATGGATATGTTAAGCGACATGTGAGATGTCTACGAAGGAGACCTCCCCGAAGTATTGTAATACACTATGAGGCTAGTTTAACATTCGAGGACGAATGTTCCAAGGGGGGGGGGATGTTATATCCCGCATTTTGCGCATTTGGATTATTTAAGATAATTGCGGGGAGATGACAAGCAAGGCCTTATTTTTTTATTTTGTTTGGCATACAAGTTGTTATGAAAATTTTGAAGTGGGAATATTAAGAAAGGTCAAGGGCATAAAGGGAAATTCGCAATATGACTCGTGGAATTATGGAGGAAGACGAAGGGCAAATTTGAAAATTGGAAAAATTAAAATTTGTCATGAAGTACAAAAAAAAAAATGGGCTTATGTTTTGGGCCATGTTGGCCTTCCCACTTGGAGTGGGCTTAGCCCACTTTGGATCTTAATGGATAAATAAAAAGATGACTTAGTCATCTTATTTGGAACACCTTCTAGACATTTCAAGAAAACAAAAGAACAAGAAAAGCAAGAGAAAGCTCCAAGGCCATTTCGGCCAAGTGCAAAACCAACAAGAAAATTGACAAAAATTCCTTCAAAAATCATTTTCTACCAAGTGGAGGGTCCTTAACAAAGTAGAGTTGTTATTGAAGCAAGAAAAACACAAATTCATAAGTTGGAAATTCAAGCAAGTTGGAGAATCAAAGAAGAAGGTAAGGGTTCGTCCTTTTCTTATATGTTATGGATGTTGTGCATGTTGTAGTGTGTAAAAATGAGTGAAATTCATGAACAACAAGAATATAGGTGTGTGGCCGTGCATGCCTATGTGTGTGTATGAATCATGTTTTAATTATTCTATCTAGTGTTTGGTTGTTATTGTTGTGGATGCTATGTTGATAATGGAAGTTGAATGATTTTGGAGAGGTTGTAGTTGTGTGTGCATGATGTTAGCCGTGTAGTTGTGGTGTGGTGTGGAGGAAGATGAGTTAATTTTATTTAGTATATTGATTGTTGTTGTGTGGATTCTATATTGCTAACAAAAGCCTAATGAGCTTAGTGAAGTATTAGTAGTTGGAGGCTTTTCTTGGAAGATTATGTAAATTGAATATTATGTTCTTACATGTATGGAAGGTAATGATATTAATATTGTGTTGATGGAATGTATATTATAAGATTGTTATTGTTTTATTGGAGTTGGAAGGTTTTGAAGGAAGTAGTAAATTGATTAAGTTGTTAAAATGTATCTTGGATTGAATATGGAAAATGTTAGTATGGTTGTTGATATTATGTTGATAGTTTTGCCGGGTTGAATTCCTGGATTGTTGTTGATTAAAAATTGACTGAGTTGAACTTTGGGGATGGTGTATTTATAGGGGAAGTGCTGCCGAAATTTCGGTAGCCAAATATTATCTTAAGATTTCAATTCTAAATGCTCTAATCAAGTTTGGTAAATGTGACCAATTTGTAGATTTTGGCGGATTTGCAACTTGAATTTGGAATAGCATAAGGAGCGGAAAGAGGTATGTAAGGCTTCACCCTTCCATCTAAGGCATGTCTTAGACGTAATAGGTCGGATACGAGCCTCGGGGACAACTCTATTCTCCGGAATCCGCACCTAAAGTTTCCCCTTTTTCATTCAGTAGAATTGAATTAAAAATCGTGTGAAATGTTGGCAAAACTTCCTAAACCTCTAGAACTTGCATAAATAAGACCCGACTACCTTGAAACCCTCACAAGTAACGCCATGACATGTAACATATGAAAATGGTGTACGCTACCTCATTCGGCCCGAGGTGGGCCCATTGTTCCCGGATTTTCCCTATTGCTCCGTTTGACTCATTTTGGAGTAGAAACCAAAGGAAGCTTTTGATCCTTGTTCCAATTTTCAAACGATAAGTACTGTACTATTTTTAATCGAAATATGTCTATGATGACCATGATAACGATGATGCTAAGGAAGAGAATACGTCTATGATAATTATGACAAGAATGATTCCATGACTAAGAGTCTTAAGCTAAGGACCCAATATGAATATGAAAGTATCAAACTAGTTCTTGATTTCAATTCTATTCCTTGGTTATGACACCATCCTCTAAAGATTCCAAAGCCAATGAATTGATTTCTATGACGTCCATGATTTCATTCTATGTTTCTTTCAACACTATTCTCCGTTGACAGTCTCCCCTTAAAATACTCGTTCCTTCAAGGTGAGACAAGGCGATCACGATTGTTCCATAATGTAATCGGAGGTCACCGACCTTATGTCACTCTGATGGTTACATGATTTTCTTTGGGCTCTCATGCATGCTTATATGACATATGTATGTGAGATATGAATATGTACATGGGGGATGGGAAGGGAAACATGTTTCATTGCCACCTGGTCAGCTGGCTTATCATCCCGGACGCGGGATGCCCGGACGCGGGATATATGGGCGAGCCGATGTATTTCGGTGCTATGTGGGCGAGCCGACATTGTTCGGTGCTATGCTATGTCCTGCTATGCTATGACACGATATGATATGACATGATCTCATATGATTTGATACGATATGATATGATATGATAAGACATGACATAATATAAGTTCTATTTTCTATGTCTATGAAAAAGAAATGTTTTCCAAAGACAGACAAGCATGCATGGTATCTGGCCTGAAAGGGCATTCCTATGTACAGGTTACTTTCTTATTTCATTATATGTCCTATGATCCCATGATATTGTTATTCAAGCTCTATAGTTCGGCTTGCATTATTTTTCCATGCCTTACATACTCGGTACACTATTCGTACTGACGTCCCTTCTTGTGGACGCTGCGTTTCATGCCGCGTAGGTCAGCAGGTAGACAGGCTTGACTGCTAGGAGCTTCATCACCATTACTATAGCGGCGCTCCAGTTGTCTCGGAGCCTCAGTTCCTTGGTACTATTTTGTGTATATATTCGGGCACGGCAGTACTGGGCCCTTCTTATGTATATGTGTACTATGTTTAGAGGCTCGTAGACAAATATGTACAGTTAGATGTTTTGTACTCTTGAGGGTCCTCGTCGCTGTATAATGTACTAGCAAAGTTTATTAGTCCGTGTTTATAATTATGCTATTAATGTTGATGTTAAGCAAAAAAAAAAAAGGATATGGTATAGAGTATACGGCCCACTTAGTGATAAGAATACGATACGAGATAGGGGGTGCTCGGTACAAGTATTGGGTACCCGTCGCGGCCCTAGTTGGGTCGTGACAGTATATGTGATATATGTATGAAATGTATTCATCCTTAAAGGTCGCGCAGGTTTTGCCTTCACCTCATGACTTATGATTTCTCTATTATGTTTGTTTCATTCATGCCTTACATACTCAGTACAATATTCGTACTGACGTCCGTTTTCTTTAGACGCTGTGTTCATGCCCACAGGTAGACAGGGAGACGGCGCAGACCTTTAGGAGCTACCAGCAGATTTGCAGAAGCACTCAATTATTCCGGAGGTGCTAATCGGGTTTATACTTTTGTGTATATATATATATGTATAAGTATTTTGGGCACGACGGGGTCTTGTCCCGTCCATCTGTCTAGTACTCTAGTAGAGGCTCGTAGATACGTATGTGTGGGTTATATGGTCTCACAAGGTCACTACTGTATATATGTAGACATGTGTACATTATCTTTTGATAGCCAAAGGGCTTATGTATATAAAAGTATTTATGTTCTTTAATGAAAAATGATTTTCTTATGATTATGAGATTATGAACGAAAAAGGAGGCTTAATGAGTATGATGAGTAGTAGAACGAGCGGTGCTCGGTGGTCAGCCCCGGGTACCCCTCACGGCCCCTAGCTGGGTTGCGATAGGGGGAGTGTCCAGTTCAGGTAGCACCCAGCCCCGTATCTATGCTTTGGCCGGACGCCATAATCTCGAGTCCTCCCCGGATGTGGTTACAGGTATATTTACTATATTCTCTCATGATGTTTATGCGTTGATTGATCCAGATTCTACGTTGTCCTATATTACTCCTTACATAGTTGGCCGTATTGGGGTGAAACCCGAGCCAATTAAACCTTTTGAGGTATCTACCTCGGTTGGTGATCCCGTGATAGCTAGACAAGTATTTAAGAATTGTATAATTGTGGTATGTTATTGGTCAGACTAAAGTTGGCCTAGTTGAGCTGGAGATGCTAGATTTTGATGTGATTATGGGTATGGATTGGTTGGCCTCTTGTTATGTCAATGTCGATTGCCGAATAAAATTAGTCCGATTTCAGTTTTCGGGAGAGCCCCTGCTTGAATGGAAAGGTAATACAGTGTCTCTTAGAGGTAGGTTTGTTTCCTACCTTAAGGCGAGGAAGATGATAGCTAAAGGCTATATTTATCACCTAGTCCGAGTTCGTGACACAGAAGCAAAGCCGCCGACTTTTCAATCCGTCCCAGTAGTGAACGAATTTCTGGATGTATTTCCAGATAAACTTCTAGGCCTTTCTTCGGAAAGAGAGATTGATTTTGCTATTGATGTATTACCAGATACCAAGCCTATTTCTATTCCTCCTTACCGAATGGCTACCGCCGAGTTGAAAGAACTAAAGGCACAACTGAAGGATTTTCTTAAGAAGGGGTTTATTAGGCCTAGTTCATCACCGTGGGGAGCGCCTATCCTATTTGTGCGAAAGAAAGATGGTTCCCTTCGGATGTGTATTGATTATAGGTAGTTGAATAAGGTGACGATAAAGAATAAATATCTGCTACCAAGACTCGATGATTTGTTTGACCAATTACAGGGTGCTAAGTGATTTTCCAAAATAGACCTGAGGTCAGGTTATCACCAAGTGCGAGTTAGAGAAGAAGATATTCCCAAAATAGCCTTCCGAGCAAGATATGACCATTATGAATTTCGGGTAATGTCATTTGGGTTGACTAATGCTCCGACGGTGTTTATGAATTTGATGAATAATGTATTCAGGCCACTCTTAGATCTGTTCGTGATCGTGTTTATTGACGATATTCTGGTATATTCTCGGATAGAATCCGAGCATGCAGACCATTTACGCATTGTCCTTGGGATTCTTCGTACTCGTGAATTGTATGCAAAATTTTCAAAATGCGAGTTTTGGTTAAATTCTGTGACTTTTTTGGGCCATGTTATTTCAGTTGATGGCATTCGAGTTGATACTCAGAAAATTGAGGCTGTGAAGACTTGGCCAAGGCCTACAACGCCCACGAAAGTCCGTAGTTTTCTGGGATTGGCAGGTTACTGTAGAAGATTCGTGGAAGGGTTTTCCTCTATTTCAGCCCAATTGACGAAGCTAACCCAGAAGTTAGCTAAATTTCAGTGGAATGATGCTTGTGAACGCAAGTTTCAGGAATTGAAAGATAGGTTAACTTCAGCTCTAGTATTGACGCTTCCAGAAGGGCCAGATGGTTATGTTATATATTGTGATGCCTCCGGTGTTGGATTAGGTTGTGGATTAATGCAGCACGATTGTTACATCCCGTATTTTTGTACGTCGGATTAATTGTAAGTTGAGGTGGGGCCCACACGTCAAGATTTTTTTTTTGGGACATGTGACAAATTATATGAATCACATATGTGAAGTTAAACACAACTCAAGAAGGACCCTTGGGCCAAATCAAAGTGGAAGTCCTCCAAACGGGTTTTTTTAAGAAAACGTTTTCGGGTGACCTGACTTTGGGGGGCAAAATCGGTATTATAAGTTTTGAATTTGGAAAAATACCAAGAAATAGAAGTTGTAGATAATTGAATTAGCTTTCCATCCATAGGTTGTGGGTTCCCAGGTAACGTCGGTACAAGGAGATATGGACGTTTTAAGGTCGAACGGTCAATGGGCTAGGCCCAACTCGGGACCAACCGGGTTGGCCCAATAAAATGAAAAGAAAAATTTAGGCCCAAAGTGAGGGGGTGGCCGGCCATACCTGGTACAAGCCCACCAAATTAATGAATATTTTCCATGTGCCAAATAATATAAGGGACCATATATGTATTATTATCCATTAGATGATTCAAGAAGCAAAAAAGAGAAAAACAAGAACAAGAGGAGCAACATGAAGGGCAATTTCGGCCCTAGCTCCTCACTTTCACCCCTCAAAAATTTTGATCCAAAAATTATTGTCTTGTGGCTTTCCTACTATATTAAGGGTCCTCTACAACTTGGTGTAATTGTTTGGGAGAATAGAGCACTTGTTCCATCAATCTCACACTTGGGTTAAGTGAAGAAGTTGAAGAGAAAAGGTAAGAATTTATCCCTCCTTACTATATTTTGAAGGTTGGTTTATGTTGTAGTATATGGAAATGAGTAGAAATTATGGAAATAAGAAAGTTTACAAAGTGGGTTTGCATGTGTGCATGTGTATGTAAGGTTGTATAAATAAGATGAGTTGAATTTTATGTTGTATTCTAGTTGTGGTTATGGTGAAAATTATATTGGGAATGAAAGTTGAATGAATTTTGGTTGAAGTTGGAATGTAGAAGATTATGTCACTTTAGAATGATTTTGTGATATTATGGAAATAAAGTTGTTAAGATGTGAATTATGATTATGGTTGATGAAATTGGAAGATGGAAATATGTTATGGATATGTAGGTTGAATAATAGAAGTTTTGGATGAATTATGACTTTGGTGGAAAGTTTGTATATTTTGTGAATATTTTGTGGAAATGATATGAAATGCTTCCGAATTGTGTTGAAATGATCTTGATTAGTGATGAATACGAGAATGTTGATATTGATTTGGAAAATATGAAGTTGGAATGAAGGTTATGACATTATGTGGGAAAGATGACTAGTTATGTTATATTGTGTTATAGTGATTATTGTTGTTGTTGGTGTTGTTGTTGGGTTGTTGTTGATTGTTTTGGTCGAGTTGAATTCTTGGGGATGCTATATGTATAGGGGAAATGCTGCCCAAATTTCTGTAGAAAAGTGTTGATTCAAGATTTAAGTCCTAAAGTCTTATGGCTAACATTTGGTAAATGTGACCATTTATAGATTTTGGGCGAAACGGTAATTGAATTTGGAAAGGCTTAAAGAGCATATAAGGTATGTAAGGCTATCCCGATTCTTCTTTTGGCATGTCCTAGGTGTACTAGGATCGGATTTGAGCCTCGGAAAGTATTCTGCTCATCGGAATCTGCATTTGAAAATACCCCTTTTTCATTCAATGGAATTGAACCGTATAAGTATGCTTTATTGAAAGAATTGTGCAAACTTCCGCAAATTGTCTAGAAAATTATGGAATGTCCCCAGAACCTCCGTAGGTGACTTTATAAGCTTAAAATACGTAATTTGAGCCCACCGCTTCGTTTTTCCCGAGGTGGGCTCACTATTTCCGATTTTACCCTTTTGTGTTTATGACTTGTCTTCGAGCATTTTTTTTTAAGAAATATTCTAACTACTCTTTTAACTACTAAATAAAAATTGTTTTAATATTTCATTAAGCCTTATGAATTGTTTTGAAACTTGGGAACGATCTCAGAAAGATTATGCTTTCGTAACCCATTTTGACATTCGAATTTCACTTAATATGACTCCGTTCGATTTCATTGATTTGATCTGTCATTCGATATGCTTCATTGAGTCTCTGGAAATATATATGGTATTTTCATTGCATTTAGTTTCTCACTACTCCATTCGTGGATGCCTCAATGTTTCCCACACTGAGCCCGGGCCAGGATATGTTGTCAAGCGTATTCCTCTGCATTGTTCGCCGTGCCTCGATGTGAGGGGGCAGGTATACATGTACATGGGTTGTGGAGTATGCTGTGCCATGTACACTATTCTGATATGATATGATATGATCTGAAATGGCCATTTGATATGTTATGCTATGTTACGGGGTCATTCCCCTTTTCTGATCCTTATGTGTTGTGGCACCAGCGTCGGGGGGTGGCCACGTTCTGTCTGCCGAGTCCCTTGGCAGGGGCCGGATATGATATGGCATATGTTTCTGTACACACTCTTCATGTTTTGAAAATATGCATTTGATACTCTGTATATCACACTCACTTTTCTGTACATGCTGTTTCGGTTATGATTTTGCTCCGTAATGGGACCAGGTATGACATACGTTTTCTGCAAATACTACTTATGCTTTATGATCAGCATTTTTGCTAATTTGGATATTCCGTTCATTTTCTGTATCTTCTGCTTCGATTATGACTTTGTTTACTACGTTCCGTGCTTTACATACTCAGTACATATTTCGTACTGACCCCCTTTCTTCGGGGGCTGCGTTTTCATACCGCGCAGGTACTAACGACAGATTTGCTGACCCGCCTGTTTAGGACATCTAATCTGCTATTCTGGAGCGCTCTTTTGTCCAGAGCCTATACCTTGGTACAGTCTGCTGCTGTTGTATATATATGTATGCTATTCAGGGGTATGACGGGGCCCTGTCCCGTCTTATGATTCTGTTATGTTCTGTAGAGGCCTGTAGACATACATGTGGGTTCTGTATATGTTTTGGGTTGTTATGATCTGTGATGGCCTTATCGGCTTCCACGTACAAAATTTGTTCATCTGTGATATTTAATAGCACCAACTAACTTTCATCTTGATGTTTTCTGCTTATATGCTGGTTTGGGGTATTGGTTACGTTGGGTGTCCAGCACGGACACTAGTCGCGGCCTACGGGGTTGGGTCGTGACAAAAGTGGTATCAGAGCGGTTCGTCCTCGGAGTGTCTGCAGACCGTGTCTCGTAGAGTCTTGTTTATCGGTGTGTTGTGCACCATATCTATAAATAGGAGGCTACAGGACATTTAGGGTGTTACCTTTCTTTGAATCTTAGATCGTGCGATAGAGCCAGCTGTAGGAAATGAATTCCTTTTTACTAACCTCTGATTTCAGCTGGAGAACCGTATCAACGTAAGACAGTGACTGATGATATTGGAAGCTACACAGTACACGGGTAAGCAATGGTATGAAAGACGTACGCTGGGTAAGGTATTTGAAGCACGATTGAAACATAAAGTTTAAAATCGTAATGAAAAGTAAACAGGAAAGTGCAATAGGTGCAGTTCGAGTTGGACATGTGAACTAAGCCTCGACATATTTATACTTTTTATTTGAAATTATCAGCCCTGTGTGGCTATGATGCGATATGATATGATATGTATATACGTATATGTGTTGGCCCTGTGAGGCATGGTTGGTATTTCCTGTGGGCAGGTTTTCGGATAGTAAGAAATACAGAGGAACCTCTGCCCAAATTTTCCTAGAAATACGAAGAGGAAGATGAGATATAAATTCTTAACATGTCTTGAAGGTCGATACCGATAGGGTAAATTCATTATGTTGGATTAAAGTTTGAGAGATACCCTTCGTGTCACTCGTAAGAAGTATTATCCGTATTTGAAAAATTTTATCTCGAGAAAGCATATATGAGTAGCAGATTTGCAATTTATTTAAACGAACCGGAATATGTTCCGACCCTATTTTGCTTTAGGACAGCATATGTGGAAGGGCAAAAAATGTCCAACGATTAAGTTTCCTCTAATTGGAAGAATACAAAGTGTATGACAGGCAGTGGAAATTGAGTGGTCCGTTTACGACTCAAAAATATATATATATACACAAATATGGAGGTAATTATGTGAGTTAAGTGCTAAGAGATTCCGCGAAGTTCGTCGAATTCTAGTTTTCTTTTGCTGGTGGTCGGAAGATGCCTTACGGTAACATTTTATCAGTTTTCATCGACTGGTTGGAGATGGGATCTGTGGAATAAAAACCTAAACCCGTGAGCTATCTAAAAGTATATATATACACACGCATGGAGGTAAATATTGAGGATTTACAGGGGCGACACGGTAACTATATAGTTAGAAAAGTAAAAGAATCCCCTCTAAATCGGGGTGGGACCCGCTACGAGAACGTTTTGAAAGTTGTTAAGACCCCGATTTGCCTTAAATTACGTGACCAAGGTCGCGTGGGGCAGTTGACGTGATTATACCGGCCTTAACGCACCTAAATGTATTAAAGTTTTAAGGTTAAGCGTGCTAGGGCCAGAGAAATTTTGGGATGGGTGACCCCCTGGGAAATGTATCAAAATTTTTGGCAAACATAGATATAAGAGACGAATAGGAAATTCGGGGTAACCTAAAGGGAATTAGGATGTGTGGAATGGTTAGAAACCTTATAGGGGTCACGTGAGCTGAGACAGATTAGATTGGTAAAAAGGAAGGAAAAGCAGCGCAGCTCTGGAATTAGAGTAAAAAATTTGAACAGGTGATTGAA
This sequence comes from Lycium barbarum, assembly GCF_019175385.1. NCBI lineage: Eukaryota > Viridiplantae > Streptophyta > Magnoliopsida > Solanales > Solanaceae > Lycium > Lycium barbarum. Next base: position 84,082,455 of record NC_083339.1, on the reverse strand, counting down.
GATGTATGGTAAAAGAAATGGTAGTGATGTATGTACGTATGTGTAGGACCCCCCATTTACGACTATGTCGATCGATTGGTGAACCCTAATAGCCAGTGTTGTAATATATAGAAAGGATTAACTGGGCAGAATTTACGAGGAAAAGGGAAAGGTATGGTACAAATGTTACGAAATTGACCGATACTCATTTTGCTACTGGTTGAGTTTGGAAAATTCTAATACAACGATGTTTGGAAAGAAAAGAGAATAATTGAGTGGGAGGTAAAGAGATCAAATACCAGAAAAAGTGAACCGTAAGAAACATAGTTAAGCAGAGTCTTTAAAAGAGTTGACGGGCAAAGCACGAATGTTAATTGCGAAAACGAGCTAGAATGAAATAGTGCAGGGCAAAGGAAAACTTATGGCATGAAACGATGAATCATATGAGTATCAAATAATTCGATTATTGAGGAAACAGAACGACAGATAAGGAATGGGTATGAAGGAAGAATGTGATTACTAAGAGATAAACTTCTACATTAATTATATTACTTGAGTTCCAGCTATCGGATAAGATTTTGTACTATATAATCGTGATTCTGTTAAGGTTTCGTACGAAGATAATCAAGTTACAGGTTAGAAAGAAAAGACATGGATATGGTAGAAGTATAACCCCAAAGAAGGGGAGCAAATGAAAGTAAAATAAAGTGAGTATAAATGGAAACAATTGACATACAAAAGATTGAAGCGATAAAGAATTGGACTAGGCCTCCGACATCGACTGAAATACGTAGTTCTCTGAGATTGGCCGGATATTACAGTAGATTTTTGGAGAACTTTATTTCCACTACGACACTATTAATGAAGCTAACTCAGAAAGCAGTGAAACCTCAGTGAACCGGTACTTATGAATGTAGGTTCCAGTTGTTAAAGGAAAAATTAATTACAGCTCCAGTCCTAGTTCATCCAAAAGGGGGGCGAGTACGTAAAAGGGGGACAGTAATAGTAACGTTTGGGAAATTTTGAAGGAAAGAAAGAGACCTCTCCGACGTATTATAATACCCCATAAGGCTAGTTGAACATTCGAGGACGAATGTTCTAAAGGGGGGGAGGATGTTACATCCCGTATTTTTGAACGTCGGATTAATTGTAAGTTGAGGTGGGGCCCACACGTCAAGATTTTTTTTTTGGGACATGTGACAAATTATATGAATCACATATGTGAAGTTAAACACAACTCAAGAAGGACCCTTGGGCCAAATCAAAGTGGAAGTCCTCCAAACGAGTTTTTTTAAGAAAACGTTTTCGGGTGACCTGACTTTGGGGGGCAAAATCGGTATTATAGGTTTGGAATTTGGAAAAATACCAAGAAATATAAGTTGTAGATAATTGAATTAGCTTTCCATCCATAGGTCGTGGGTTCCCAGGTGACGTCGGTACAAGGAGATATGGACGTTTTAAGGTCTAAAGGTCAATGGGCTAGGTCCAACTCGGGACCAACCGGGTTGGCCCAAAAAAATGAAAAGAAAAATTTAGGCCCAAAGTGAGGGGGTGGCCGGCCATACCTGGTCCAAGCCCACCAAATTAATGAATATTTTCCATGTGCCAAATAATATAAGGGACCATATATGTATTATTATCCATTAGATGATTCAAGAAGCAAAAAAAAGAAAAACAAGAACAAGAGGAGCAACATGAAGGGCAATTTCCTACTATATTAAGGGTCCTCTACAACTTGGTGCAATTGTTTGGGAGAATAGAGCACTTGTTCCATCAATCTCACACTTGGGTTAAGTGAAGAAGTTGAAGAGAAAAGGTAAGAATTTATCCCTCCTTACTATGTTTTGAAGATTGGTTTATGTTGTAGTATATGGAAATGAGTAGAAATTATTGAAATAAGAAAGTTTACAAAGTGGGTTTGCATGTGTGCATGTGTATGTAAGGTTGTATAAATAAGATGAGTTGAATTTTATGTTGTATTCTAGTTGTGGTTATGGTGAAAATTATATTGGGAATGAAAGTTGAATGAATTTTGGTTGAAGTTGGAATGTAGAAGATTATGTCACTTTAGAATGATTTTGTGATATTATGGAAATAAAGTTGTTAAGATGTGAATTATGATTATGGTTGATGAAATTGGAAGATGGAAATATGTTATGGATATGTAGGTTGAATATTAGAAGTTTTGGATGAATTATGACTTTGGTGGAAAGTTTGTATATTTTGTGAATATTTTGTGGAAATGATATGAAATGCTTCCGAATTGTGTTGTAATGATCTTGATTAGTGATGAATACGAGAATGTTGATATTGATTTGGAAAATATGAAGTTGGAATGAAGGTTATGACATTATGTGGGAAAGATGACTAGTTATGTTATATTGTGTTATAGTGATTATTGTTGTTGTTGGTGTTGTTGTTGGGTTGTTGTTGATTGTTTTGGCCGAGTAGAATTCTCGGGGATACTATATGTATAGGTGAAATGCTGCCCAAATTTCTGTAGAAAAGTGTTGATTCAAGATTTAAGTCCTAAAGTCTTATGGCTAACATTTGGTAAATGTGACCATTTATAGATTTTGGGCGAAACGGGAATTGAATTTGGAAAGGCGTAAAGAGCATATAAGGTATGTAAGGCTATCCCGATTCTTCTTTTGGCATGTCCTAGGTGTACTAGGATTGGATTTGAGCCTCGGAAAGTATTCTGCTCATCGGAATCTGCATTTGAAAATACCCCTTTTTCATTCAATGGAATTGAACCGTATAAGTATGCTTTATTGAAAGAATTGTGCAAACTTCCGCAAATTGTCTAGAAAATTATGGAATGTCCCCAGAACCTCCGTAGGTGACTTTATAAGCTTAAAATACGTAATTTGAGCCCACCGCTTCGTTTTTCCCGAGGTGGGCCCACTATTTCCGATTTTACCCTTTCGTGTTTATGACTTGTCTTCGAGCATTTTTTTTTAAGAAATATCCTAACTACTCTTTTAACTACTAAATAAAAATTGTTTTAATATTTCAGTAAGCCTTATGAATTGTTTTGAAACTTGGGAACGATCTCAGAAAGATTATGCTTCCGTAACCCATTTTGACATTCGAATTTCACTTACTATGACTCCGTTCGATTTCATTGATTTGATCTGTCATTCGATATGCTTCATTGAGTCTCTGGAAATATATATGGTATTTTCATTGCATTTAGTTTCTCACTACTCCATTCGTGGATGCCTCAATGTTTCCCACACTGAGCCCGGCCCAGGATATGTTGTCAAGCGTATTCCTCTGCATTGTTTGCCGTGCCTCGATGTGAGGGGGCAGGTAAACATGTACATGGGTTGTGGAGTATGTTGTGCAATGTACACTATTCTGATATGATATGATCTGATATGGCCATTTGATATGTTATGCTATGTTACCTGGTCATTCCCCTTTTCTGATCCTTATGTGTTGTGGCACCAGCGTCGGGGGGTGGCCACGTTCTGTCTGCCGAGTCCCTTGGCAGGGGCCGGATATGATATGGCATATGTTTCTGTACACACTCTTCATGTTTTGAAAATATGCATTTGATACTTTGTATATCACACTCACTTTTCTGTACGTGCTGTTTCGGTTATGATTTTATTCCGTAATGGGGCCAGGTATGACATACATTTTCTGCAAATACTACTTATGCTTTATGATCAGCATTTTTGCTAATTTGGATATTCCGTTCATTTTCTGTATCTTCTGCTTCGATTATGACTTTGTTTACTACGTTCCGTGCTTTACATACTCAGTACATATTTTGTACTGACCCCCTTTCTTCGGGGGCTTCGTTTTCATGCCGCGCAGGTACTAACGACAGATTTGCTGACCTGCCTGTTTAGGACATCTAATCTGCTATTCTGGAGCGCTCTTTTGTCCAGAGCCTATACCTTGGTACAGTCTGCTGCTGTTGTATATATATGTATGCTATTCAGGGGTATGACGGGGCCCTGTCCCGTCTTATGATTCTGTTATGTTCTGTAGAGGTCTGTAGACATACATGTGGGTTCTGTATATGTTTTGGGTTGTTATGATTTGTGATGGCCTTATCGGCTTCCACGTACAAAATCTGTTCATCTGTGATATTTAATAGCACCAACTAACTTTCATCTTGATGTTTTCTGCTAATATGCTGGTTTGGGGTATTGGGTACGTTGGGTGTCCAGCACGGACACTAGTCGCGCCCTACGGGGTTGGGTCGTGACAACGATAAAGTCATTGCTTATGCTTCAAGGCAGTTGCGAAAAGACGAGAAGAATTATGCGAACCATGACCTTGAGTTGGCTGCGGTTATCCACGCACTAAAGATGTGGAGAAACTACTTGTATGGTGTACATGTCGATATCTATACAGATCACAAGAGTCTCCAATATATTTTTAAGCAGAAGGAATTAAATCTACGACAGAGGCGGTGGTTAGAGCTACTGAAAGATTATGATGTGAGTATTCTATACCATCCCGGAAAGGCGAATGTAGTGGCTGATGCACTTAGCCGCAAATCGATGGGTAGTTTATGTGAGGTTCCTTTGGAAAAGAAAGAACTAATCCATGAGCTCCACCAACTAGCTAATCTTGGAGTTCGCTTAATTGACTCAGGCAGTGCAGGAATTGGTATTGATAATCCAACTGTTTCATCCTTAGATATGGAGGTGAAAGAGCGTCAATATGAAGATCCTCAGTTGAGCCATTGTAGAGATACACTTCATGAGAAAGAAAAGTCACAATTTGAAATTTCTATAGATGGAGTTCTTAGATACCGAGACAGGCTATATGTCCCAAATGTTGCGGAATTACGTCTTCGAATTCTAAAAGAAGCTCATTATTCTCGGTATTCTATTCACCCAGGAGCGACGAAGATGTACCATGATCTCAAGCTAATGTATTGGTGGGATGGAATGAAGAAAGATATAGCAGAATTTGTGGCTCAATGGCCAAATAGTCAACAAGTGAAATTTGAGTATCAAAAGCCAAGAGGATTATTACAAGCAATGGAAATTCCAACTTGGAAGTGGGAAGCAATAAACATGGATTTCATTATAGGGTTACCTCGTTCCCGAAGCAAGTATGATTCCATATGGGTGATCGTGGACAGACTCACGAAAGTCGCTAATTTTCTTCCAGTCAGAACCACATATTCTGCAGAAGATTATGCAGGGTTGTACCTTAAAGAGATTGTGAGACTTCATGGTGTTCTGATATCCATTATCACGGACAGAGGGGCACAATTTATAGCCAAATTCTGGAAGTCTTTTCAAGAAGGTTTGGGTACTTAGATAAAGCTTAGCATAGCATTTCATCCACAAACTGATGGGCAGGCCGAACACACTATTCAGACCTTGGAAGATATGTTACGGGCATGTGTGCTAGATTTCGATGGTAGTTGGGATGACCACTTACCCCTTATTGAGTTTGCATACAACAATAGTTATCATTCCAGTATTCAAATGGCCCCATATGAAGCTCTATATGAAAGAAGGTGTAGATCCCCAATTGGGTGGTTTGACGTCGGGGAAACATAATTGATAGGTCCAGAATTGATTCAACAAGTGGTGGAAAAGGTTAAGACTATTCGAGATCGATTGTTGACAGCCCAAAGTGTCACGACCCGTCTAGGGGCCGTGACGAGTACCCGATACTTGTACCGAGCACCCCTTGTCTATCGTTTTACCTTTACCTCTTAGCAAGCCATGTAAACAGAGCAATTTTTTTTTTTTTTTGAACATTAACATTAGCGGCGTCATTCTGAACATAGACTAATAAACTTCGTTATCACTTATAGATCAACATTAGCATGCCAAAACACCATATACCTAACTATACTTAACTGACTGTACATATCTGTCTACGAGCCTCTAGACGTAGTACACTTATACATAGAAAGGGCTGAGTACTGCCATGCCCGAATATATATACACAAAATAGTACCAAGGAAGTGAGGCTCCGGAATAACTGGAGCACTGTCAACACTGCTGGTAGAGCTTCTAAGGATCAAATCCGCCTGTCTGCTGACCTGCGCGGCATGAAACGCAGCGTCCACAAGAAGGGACGTCAGTACGAATAGTGTACCGAGTATGTAAGGCATGAATAGTAATATACAGAAAATATGAATCATGTATAATGACATAAGAGAGTTACAACACATGTCCTGGGATAGAAACATAACCTGTATATATATATACCCTTGGCAGGTGCTATGCGTACTTAGCTTTCCTTTAAGAATCTTTCCTTGTTCATATACATATACATATAAAATAGGACATCTCATATTGCCGAGGCGTCGGCAGCCGATCCATTTAACCATAAATATACACATCCCGCGTCCTGGACGATATCATATCATGTAATGCCAACTGATCAGGTGGATATGCGTTCATAACGCTCTGCCCTTACCTCAATTTTCCCCGTATACACATGCATATATCATGTACATATATCAGCGTCTATAGCGCTCTAGCTCTTTTATCATATACATATACGTGTGTCGTGTAGGTACATCAGCGTCTATAGCGCTCTAGCTCTTTCGTCATGTGCATGTTTTAAAAAAATATATACACATATCTTACATACATTTACATGTCTTATATGCATTTACGTATCCTATATACATATGTCTCATAGGCACGCAGGAAAGCCCAAAGAAGAATCATGTAGTCATCGGAGTGACGTAAGGTCGGTGACCTCCAATTATATTATAGAATACTCGTGATCGCTTTGTCTCACCTTGAAGGAACGAGTATTTTAAGGTGAGACTACCAACGGGGAATAATATTAAAGTAAACGTAGAATGAAATCGGGGCATCATAGATGACGGTTCATAGACTTTGAAATCTTTTAGAAAATAAAGTCATAGCTAGGAAATATAAATAAGATTCAAAAATTAGTTTATCATTTTTATGTTTACATAAGATACTTAGCTTAGTCATCTTAGTCATAGAGTCGTTCCGGTAGTACGTATCATAGGCATATTCTCTTATCTGACATCATTGTTATCATTATCGTCATGGAAGTGCCCTCGTTAGAGGAGTCATAGTATTTATCATTTGGTATCGAAATCGGGATCAAAGGTTCCCTTTGGATTCACTTCAAGTAAGTCAAGCAAGACTGTAAGGAAAACTCCGAGAGTAGCAGGCCCACCTGGGGCCGGATGAGGTAGCGTATACGATTTACGTATGTTACGTGTCATAGCGTTACTTGTGAGGGTCTTAGGGTAATCGGGTCCCATTTTTACAAGTTCTAAGGGTGTAGGAGGTTTTTCCAACAATTGGCACACTTTCTAGTTCAATTCCATTGAACAAAAAGTGGAAAACTTTAGGTGCGGATTCCGGGGAACCGAGTTGTCCCCGAGGCTCGTACCCAACTTATTTCAACTAAGACATGCCATAGAAAGAAGGGTGAAGCCTTACATACCTCTTTCCGCTTCTTTTTCTATTCCGAATTCACGTTGCAACCTCGTCAAAATCTGCAAATTGGTCACATTTACCCAAACTTTCATTAGGGTACTTAGAGTTAGAATCTTAAGGAACCACTTGGCTACCGAAATTTCGGCAGCACTTTCTCTGTAAATATATCATCCTCAACATTCAACATAGCCAAATTCTCATCAATCACAATCCGGGAATTCAAACCCGGCCAAACTATTAACATAATTCAACAATCACACTAAAAATTCACATATTCCATTCAAGGTGCATTCCAACACTTCAATTAGCATTCTACCTCCTTCAATACTCTCCAATTCCAATGAAACAACAATAACCTTATAATACATATATTCCAACAACATCATAGTAATACCAATACATGTCTTCCATACAAAAACATTATTTTCAATTTACACAAACTTCCAATTGCCAATACTTCACCAAACTTGTCAAGTCTTTATTTGCGATATAACATCTACAACACAACGATTAAGATATTAATTACAACTCGCTCATTATTCTTTCACAACTCACCAATATACACGACTATACATCAAGTATACACGGCCACATATACCATGCACACTCACACGGCTCCAACATGTATACACCACCACAATCTCTCCAAACTCATTCAACTTCCATTTTCCACATATCATTCACAACAATAACAACTAAACACTAATTAAAATAATTGAAGCATGACTCCCACACACATATATATATACACGGCCATATACTATATTTCTCTCCTTCATGAATTTCATCCATTTTAGCATACTACAACACATATAAACCATATATAACACATAAAACAAGATCAAAACTCACCTTTCTTCTTCAACTTCTCACTTGACTACAACTTGACAACTTGTATGATTTTAACTTTTTCTTGCTCCAACAACAACTCCACCTTGTTAATCACCCTTTACTTGGTAGAAAATGATTTTTGGAGAATTTTTGCAAATTTTTCTTGTGAAAATTGCTCTTGGCCGAAATGGCCTTAAGTTTTTCTCCTCTCTCTCTTGTTCTTGCTTTTCTTGAAATTTCTAGAACATTATGTGGAATAAGATGACTTAGTCATCTTATTTATTGACCAAATTTTATTTAATATGGGCTTGGGCCATAACCATGGCCGGTTGGGCCTCACAAATTTGGGCCTTATTATTTTTTTTTATTTTTTTGGGCCAACTCGGTTTGGTCCCGAGTTGGGCCTAGCCCACTGACCTTTCGACCTTAAAACATTCATATCTCCTTGTACCGACGTCACCTGGGCACCCACGACATATGGTTGGAAAGCTAATTCAATTTTCTACAACTTCTAGTTCTTGGTACTTTTCCAAATTCCAAACTTATAATACCGTTTTTGCCCCTTGAAGTCAGATCACCCGAAAATGTTTTCTTAAAATATTCGTTTGGAGGACTTCCACTTTGATTTGGCCCAAGGGTCCTTCTTGAGTTGTGTTTAACTTCTCATATGTGATTCATATGAGTTTTCAGATGTCCCAAAAAAATATCGATGTGTGGGTCCCATCTCAGCAAATAATCTGACGTTCAAAAATACGGGATACAACATTCTCCCCCCCTTTAGAACATTCGTCCTCGAATGTTAAACTGGCCTCATAGTGTATCATAATACTTCGGGGAGGTCTCCTTCGTAGACATCTCACATGTCGCTTAGGTCGCTTTTATGTCGTAAGTCCATTGAGTAAGCTCTGAACGTTGGCCCTACGTTAATAAGTCCCCTTTCTGTCACGCTTTCTCCTCTTCCGTTAGTCTTGTCCGTCTCAGCCTACATGACTTTTATAGGGTTTGTAACCACTCCACACACTCTAATTTACATTGGACTACCTAGCTTCACATTCGTCTCTTGTTCCCACATTTGTGAAAATTTCAGCATATTTCCCAGGGGGTCACCCATCATGAAATTACTCTCACCCTAGCACGCTTAACCTTGAAACTTTAGTGCATTTCAGCGTCTTAGCGTTAGTATTTTCGCCCGCACTCCCTCGCACTACTTATATCACATTTTATGGAACGAGTTGGGGTCTTAGCAGTTTTCGAAACGCCGCGTAACACATCTCTTCTTTTATTTACGGTTCTAACCTCCGCAATCTCTAGTATTCGTCTTTTTTACCTGTGCGTATGGCTACCTTTCGTTCTAATTTCTGAATTCTTAATATGATCAGCAATATAAAGGCAACGTAGGATAGGATAGAATCCGAATCAATTAACATACACATCATAGAAGTTGCCGAAAAAGTACCTGTGGCCGCGTCTGCGGAAGGCTCAGGGTCCTATCGTCCTGTCAATGCATATAGGCGGTGCGGAGGACCAGCTGAACTAGGTGTCCCTCCTCTACCTCGGCCGCGGCCCGCTGGAGCTTGGGAGGTCTGTCCAAGAGGGCGTACGGTCGACGATGAACCAACCGCGGACCCGACGGGCTGGGCTTGGTCTCCCTCATACCTCAGTGGGCAATCACGCATCAAATGGCCAACCCGCCCACAAGTATAACATGCACCTGTACCTGCGCGACACTCTCCAGAATGTGGTCTACCACATCGCGCACACCGTGGCGGGGGTGGCATCATCCTGCTAGAATCAGCTCTATACTGGGATCCTGAAGCCTTAGTACCCTGATCTGGTCGTGAGTGAGTAGAACGGTCAAGTCCCCTATCCGTAAATCGAGGCGGTGCACTGGCCGCCGGTTGTTCTGAATGCCTGAATAGCTCTTGTGCCTGTCCCCCTCTGTACTCGCTTCTAGTCCTGGAAAACCTGCCCCTTTTTCTGGAACCCCTATCTGGGTAACGCTCCTCTCGCCGTGGCTGCTATTGTTCCTCCAGATTTTGGGCGTGGGCCTGGATTCGAGTAATAGTCATCCCGTCCTGGAGTGAAGCTGTCAAACATTCCTTAACCAAATGTGGCCCTAGCCCACTCACAAATCGGTGTACATGATCTCCCTTATCCGCTATCATGGCTGGGGCATACCTGGCTAATGAATTAAAACGGAGGCTGTATTCTCGAACACTCATATTTCCCTGTCTCAGGTTCAAGAACATATCGGCTCGAGCCCGTCGAACCTCTGGCGGTAGGAAATGTCGCAGGAACGCCTCAGTGAACTCCTGCCAAACCGGAGGGGGTGCATTTGCTCCCCTCGATGATATCCAGCTATTGTACCACAGAACTGCCACATCCCGCAGCCTGTATGAAGCCAACTCTACGGACTCCGTATCCGAAGCATGTATGATCCCCAGAGTCCTCAGCATCTCATCTATAAAACTCTGCGGGTCCTCCTCTGGTTTTTGATCCATAAAACTCTAGAGGCTTCAGGGTGATAAAGTCGCGGGCCCTTGCGCTTATCGCTCTGCCTCCCGGGTCTACATCTTGCCGCTGAGCCTGTGCGGCAACGAGCTGGGTTAATAACTGGATGGCCTCTGCCATCTGCTGGCCCGGAACTGCTGGCGGTGGAACTAGAGGTGCGGGGGCTGGAGCTGGAACTCTTTCCTGCTCTGCTGGTGCAGGGGGAGCAGGAACAGTCTGAGGGGGAGCCTCATTATGAGATTCTTCTTCTTCTAGCTCCCGTTCAACTCTGCTGGCCGCCACCCCCTTGGCTTTCTCGGCCATCGTAGCCTTTTTCTTCGGCGGCATTACTGAAACCATAACACAGGTTTAGGAAAAGGAATATGGAAGCCTGGCAACTTAGCTCTATCGCACGATTTCAGAATGCAAAGAAGGTCAGATTTACAAAATGCCCTGTAGCCTCCTGTTTATAAGTGTGGCGCGCTACACACCCATAAACAAGACTCTACTGGACACGACTCGTAGACAAACCCCTAGGACCGAACTGCTCTGATACCACTTCTGTCACGACCCGTCTAGGGGCCGTGACGAGTACCCGATACTTGTACCGAGCACCCCTTGTCTATCGTTTTACCTTTACCTCTTAGCAAGCCATGTAAACAGAGCAATTTTTTTATTTTTTTTGTGAACATTAACATTACCGGCGTCATTCTGAACATAGACTAATAAACTTCGTTATCACTTATAGATCAACATTAGCATGCCAAAACACCATATACCTAACTATACTTAACTGACTGTACATATCTGTCTACGAGCCTCTAGACGTAGTACACTTATACATAGAAAGGGCTGAGTACTGCCATGCCCGAATATATATACACAAAATAGTACCAAGGAAGTGAGGCTCCGGAATAACTGGAGCACTGTCAACACTGCTGGTAGAGCTTCTAAGGATCAAATCCGCCTGTCTGCTGACCTGCGCGGCATGAAATGCAGCGTCCACAAGAAGGGACGTCAGTACGAATAGTGTACCGAGTATGTAAGGCATGAATAGTAATATACAGAAAATATGAATCATGTATAATGACATAAGAGAGTTACAACACATGTCCTGGGATAGAAACATAACCTGTATATATATATACCCTTGGCAGGTGCTATGCGTACTTAGCTTTCCTTTAAGAATATTTCCTTGTTCATATACATATACATATAAAATAGGACATCTCATATTGCCGAGGCGTCGGCAGCCGATCCATTTAACCATAAATATACACATCCCGCGTCCGGGACGATATCATATCATGTAATGCCAACTGATCAGGTGGATATGCGTTCATAACGCTCTGCCCTTACCTCAATTTTCCCCGTATAATGATGAAAGATAAAGAATATCAAGAAATTCAAGAAAATCAAGAAACACAAGACTGAAATTCAAGAAAAAGAAAAGTCCAAGAAGCTCAAGTTTGAAGATTATTTCCAATTCTTGTTTCTTGAATCCTTTTCTAAATAGGTTTCTTGTTTCTTGATTTATATTTTAGTAGGATTTAATTTCCTATCATTAGTAGGACTTTTATCCTAGATCTAGTAGGATTCAGTTTTCTTTATTCTTTTTCTTGTAGAATAGGGATTTTACTTTCCTTGTTTTTAGCTATTTCCTTTCTAGAGTAGAATAGGGATTTGTAGCCATAAAAGAAGAGACCCTAGGCCTATATAAAGGGTTCTCATGACTTGTAAATATACTATTCACGTTTTTGAGCATAAACCCTAGTTTGTAATAGAGTTATTTTCTCTATTTGGTCTTCTTTATCCTTGTTTTTGGTTCCAAGCAAGGTGGTGATAGTCTTTATCTTGTTTTCAATAGCGTGTGGTGTTTCTTTATCACGTAAGTTGATTTCAAGTGGTGACTTAGGAACTTTATTTGTTCTTGATCATTCAAGAACGCGTTTCTTGATTAAAATTTGTTCTAGTTCATATCCAGAACCTTAATTTTCTTTCCATCATTCCGCCTTTAATACTTACTTGATTTAAACGATTTAATAGTTATTTTTATAGTTCAAAACGTCATCTTTCTCCTCGTCTTGAAAACACATAATTCCGAGAACTATAGACCGATTTACGGGTTTGTTGAATTCTGCCCATCAATCGCTTCAAGAATAAGATCCTGGTCGATTGGTTCTTTGTTAACTCGAAGAATCACATCACGTATACACATGCATATATCATGTACATATATCAGCGTCTATAGCGCTCTAGCTCTTTTATCATATACATATACGTGTGTCGTGTAGGTACATCAGCGTCTATAGCGCTCTAGCTCTTTCGTCATGTGCATGTTTTAAAAAAATATATACACATATCTTACATACATTTACATGTCTTATATGCATTTACGTATCCTATATACATATGTCTCATAGGCACGCAGGAAAGCCCAAAGAAGAATCATGTAGTCATCGGAGTGACGTAAGGTCGGTGACCTCCAATTATATTATAGAATACTCGTGATCGCTTTGTCTCACCTTGAAGGAACGAGTATTTTAAGGTGAGACTACCAACGGGGAATAATATTAAAGTAAACGTAGAATGAAATCGGGGCATCATAGATGACGGTTCATAAACTTTGAAATCTTTTAGAAAATAAAGTCATAGCTAGGAAATATAAATAAGATTCAAAAATTAGTTTATCATTTTCATGTTTACATAAGATACTTAGCTTAGTCATCTTAGTCATAGAGTCGTTCCGGTAGTACGTATCATAGGCATATTCTCTTATCTAACATCATTGTTATCATTATCGTCATGGAAGTGCCCTCGTTAGAGGAGTCATAGTATTTATCATTTGGTATCGAAATCGGGATCAAAGGTTCCCTTTGGATTCACTTCAAGTAAGTCAAGCAAGACTGTAAGGAAAAATCCGAGAGTAGCGGGCCCACCTCGGGCCGGATGAGGTAGCGTATACGATTTAGGTATGTTACGTGTCATAGCATTACTTGTGAGGGTCTTAGGGTAATCGGGTCCCATTTATACAAGTTCTAAGGGTGTAGGAGGTTTTTCCAACAATTGGCACACTTTCTAGTTCAATTCTATTGAACAAAAAGTGGAAAACTTTAGGTGCGGATTCCGGGGAACCGAGTTGTCCCCGAGGCTCGTACCCAACTTATTTCAACTAAGACATGCCATAGAAAGAAGGGTGAAGCCTTACATACCTCTTTCCGCTTCTTTTGCTATTCCGAATTCACGTTGCAATCTCGTCAAAATCTGCAAATTTGTCACATTTACCCAAACTTTCATTAGGGTACTTAGAGTTAGAATCATAAGGAACCACTTGGCTACCGAAATTTCGGCAGCACTTCCTCTGTAAATATACCATCCTCAACATTCAACATAGCCAAATTCTCATCAATCACAATCCGGGAATTCAAACCCGGCCAAACTATTAACATAATTCAACAATCACACTAAAAATTCACATATTTCATTCAAGGTGCATTCCAACACTTCAATTAACATTCTACCTCCTTCAATACTCTCATATTCCAATGAAACAACAATAACCTTATAATACATATGTTCCAACAACATCATAGTAATACCATTACATGTCTTCCATACAAAAACATTATTTTCAATTTACACAAACTTCCAATTGCCAATACTTCACCAAACTTGTCAAGTCTTTATTTGCGATATAACATCTACAACACAACGATTAAGATATTAATTACAACTCGCTCATTATTCTTTCACAACTCACCAATATACACGACTATACATCAAGTATACACGGCCACATATACCATGCACACTCACACGGCTCCAACATGTATACACCACTACAATCTCTCCAAACTCATTCAACTTCCATTTTCCACATATCATTCACAACAATAACAACTAAACACTAATTAAAATAATTGAAGCATGACTCCCACACACATATATATATACACGGCCATATACTATATTTCTCTCCTTCATGAATTTCATCTATTTTAGCATACTACAACACATATAAACCATATATAACACATAAAACAAGATCAAAACTCACCTTTCTTCTTCAACTTCTCACTTGACTACAACTTGACAACTTGTATGATTTTGAATTTTTCTTGCTCCAACAACAACTCCACCTTGTTAATCACCCTTTACTTGGTAGAAAATGATTTTTGGAGAATTTTTGCTAATATTTCTTGTGAAAATTGCTCTTGGCCGAAATGGCCTTAAGTTTTTCTCCTCTCTCTCTTGTTCTTGCTTTTCTTGAAATTTCTAGAACATTATGTGGAATAAGATGACTTAGTCATCTTATTTATTGACCAAATTTTATTTAATATGGGCTTGGGCCATAACCATGGCCGGTTGGGCCTCACAAATTTGGGCCTTATTATTGTTTTTGATTTTTTTGGGCCAACTCGGTTTGGTCCCGAGTTGGGCCTAGCCCACTGACCTTTCGACCTTAAAACGTTCATATCTCCTTGTACCGACGTCACCTGGGCACCCACGACCTATGGTTGGAAAGCTAATTCAATTATCTACAACTTCTAGTTCTTGGTACCTTTCCAAATTCCAAACTTATAATACCGTTTTTGCCCCTTGAAGTCAGATCACCCGAAAACGTTTTCTTAAAATATTCGTTTGGAGGACTTCCACTTTGATTTGGCCCAAGGGTCCTTCTTGAGTTGTGCTTAACTTCTCATATGTGATTCATATAAGTTTTCAGATGTCTCAAAAAAATCACGATGTGTGGGTCCCATCTCAGCAAATAATCTGACGTTCAAAAATACGGGATACAACACAAAGTCACAAGAAATTCTATGCGGACAACCGTCGACGAGACTTAGAATTTCAAGTTGATGATTGGGTATTTCCGAAGGTATCACCTATGAAAGGCGTGATGAGATTTGGTAAGAAAGGGAAATTGTTGGATTTGAGATTTGGCCCTTATAAGATTGTCCGCAAGGTGGGTCAAGTAACTTATGAATTGGACTTACCCTCAAAACTTGAATCAGTTCATCCAGTTTTTCATGTCTCAATGCTTCGAAAATATGTTGGATATCCTACTAGGATCATGCTGGTAGATGATGTTCAAGTGACAGAAAGGCTAGCCAATGAAGAGGTACCTATTACTATACTAGACAGGCAAGTACAGAGACTTAGGAATAAAGAAGTAGCTTCTGTCAAAGTCTTATGGAGGAATAATAACCGAGAAGAAACGACCTGGGAAGTGGAAGAAAATATGAAGTCCAAGTACCCACACTTATTTCATCCCCCGGAAGAGATCCAAGATAAAGCATCAAGATTATGAGGTATGTATGTTTTCCTTTTTATGCATTTAGGTCGTGTGTGGCCAAACTTTATTGCTATGATTTTGTGGCCCTGTGAGGCATTGTTATTATGGGCTGTTATGACAGGATGGTACTGTCATATTACAGGGGAAACTCTGGCGAAATTTTCATAGAAATCCTGAGCACTTAACATTCGAGGACGAATTTTCTAAAAGGGGGGAAGAATGTTACCCCTCGAAAAATTTCCTGTTGATGCAAAGTTAATAGAATAAAGAAGGGCACGAAGTATATGATGTTTCAATAAGTAAGAAATAGTATTTAATGGTTCTAATTCAGATTTCAAAGACATTCGAGGTAAGAGAAGAAAGTTCGTCAAGAAAGGCAAGGTATACGTTGTGTATCGGAAAGGATTCACAAAATACCAAGTCAATGATGGCTTAATGATGTCTTAGAAGAAGATTTATAACGTCCCTTAGATTGCTAATGAGGTGTTAAACAAGTGTTAAGAAGGTTTCATAAGGATTGGAGATCAAATGAGTCGACGAGAACAAGATTCGAAAAGCTGAGCATTATATGGTCCAACATACGGACCGTATAAAATGTACTAGACGTATATTAGGCCGTATAATCTGCCCAGAGTTGGAGCCTTCACTGGACCAAAGATACGGCCACACATACGATCCATATAAATTATACGGACCGTATGTTTGTCCGTGAAACCAAAGCGGGACAGATTTTAAGTTCATAAAAGGGCACCCAAGTGAATTTAATCTCATTTCATTTTTCATTCCCCTTCTCTCAAGAACCCTGTAGAATATTCGCCACATTTCTTCCACAAGAATCCAAGAGAAACTCATGATCAAATTCATCAAACCAAGAGAATCAAGTGCAAGAAACTCACTAGGATTCATCCAAGGCAAGAAATCTCTTTGGAAGTGGAACTAGGATTTTCCTCAAGTGGAGTATTGCTATCCAAAACTCATTCCGACTCAATCAAAGGTAAGTTTTATGATCATTCCATGTTGTTTAAATTATTGAGAGGTTGAAAGACTTGGATTATGGAAGGAAGTAGGAAATGGGTTATAAACATGAGAATAGTGACATTGTTGAGAAGTAGATTAATACGAATCACTATTCTTGATATGTTGTGATTATAATTATGTTATGAACGATGTTAAGAACATAGTAGAAACATTACATGAGGATGAATGTAATGTTGTATTTTGATCATTATTATGGATGACCTTGAGAGAGAGTTGTGGGAGTTGGATAATGATGAATTTGACAAAGGTTATTGATTAAGATATTATGAATGTTATCATTGATGATTAGGATTTGATATATGATATGGAGAAAATTGTATAAACAAAGGAGATGTTGCCCAATTTTCTCTAGCTTTAGTTCAAGCGTGTTTACGTTATCGATTATCTAGTATTAGTATGAACTCTCTTGAAGGTAGAAATGCGAATATTGGAGAGGAACGTTCAAGTGATATAGTAGCTCAACGAAAAGGTATGGGAAGCTAGTCCCTTCCTTTCTAAGGCATGAATCTTATGACATGGTTTTCCCTTATTCTGCATAACCTTCTTACATTCCGAAAATTATGAGTCTATGTTCATGAAGAGCCTCATATGAGATAAAGATAAGAGATATGTTATGAGTATGATAATGATGATGATGAGCTTAAGTCTATAGATCCTAAAGTTCATGATATGATGCTTCCACAAGCTAATGATTCTAATTATGATTAGTTGATCTCGTTCTTTGTGCTACTCTCATCTTATATGCTAATTCCTTCAATGTGAGATAGACTGCTTAAGAAACTCTATAATGGAATCGGGGGTTCACGATCTTATGTAACCCAGATAAATTATAGTTATCTTTGAGTTCCTATGCATGCATTATGATGAGTACATGATGACAATATTGCACCGTTCTTATATGGTCGGGTAGACACCGCTAAGGCAGGCAGCGTGTTATACCCCGCGTTTTTAGAGTATGAGCGTGACACGTGCTTCCTCAAAATTTACAATCATGTTGTCTTTACATAATTCAAACTCACGTTGATGGTATTATATTTCGTATTTTTGCACGTCGGATTAGTCGTAAGCGGAGGTGGGGCCCACACATCGAGATTTTTTAGGAACACGTGACAAGTTATATGAAGCACACATTTGAAGTTGATCACAACTCAAGAAGGACCCTTGAGCCGAATCAAAGTGGAAGTCCTCCAAAAAAATATTTTTAAGTAACGTTTTCGGGTGATCTGATTTCGAGGGGAACAAACGGTATTATAAGTTTGGAATTTGGAAACATACCAAGAAATATAAGTTGTAGATAATTGAATTAGCTTTCCAACCATAGGTCGTCGGTCCACAGGTGACGTCGGAATAGGGAGATACGGATGTTTTAAGGCAGAAAGGTCAGTGGGCTAGGCCCAAACCGGGCCCAACCGGGTTAGGCCCATGACCCATGCCTATTTAAGTTAAATTTCAGCCCTTTCTCCTCATTTTTCAGACCAAAACAACCAGAAAATTCTGGAAAGAGATAGAGAAGAGCCTTGGAGAGAAGAAAAACCAATTTTGATCAAAATCTGAGTCCCGAATCCCGAAGCCCATGAAGAGAAAAGTGTTGTACGCTGCGTTGTCTTCAATTTGAGCTAAAAATCAACCAAGGAGGGGAGTGATAACGTGGTGGCTGCATTCTTAAGGTATGAATAAGGTTCCTTTTCATTGTTAACGAGTTTATTCAGAGTTTTAACGGATTAGAACGGAGAGAATAGCCTGATAAATTCGTTTGTTGGTGTTGTGAATTATGGAATGAGATTTGAAGAGAATATTGGATGAAAATAAATGTATTTAACTTGTAAAAAGTGGAGGGTGTTGTTATTGATGTTGTTTATATGAATTTCGAATCCTTTACGGAAATAAAATTATTAAATAAGTATAACGCAAATTTGGTGGGTTGGGAAATCTAGAAAACAGTGTGCGGGCTATTTTATGGCATACGTTGGTGTTGGAAATGGTATTAATACTATTGGTATTGTTGTTGATGTTGTTGGCGATTGAATTGAATATAAATGAAATACCGTTGAATTGTGTGACGAAGGTTGTTAATGTTAGAACATGTTTTGGATTGATTGTTGAAGTTGATAGTATGATGGTTGATATTGTTGTTGATAATTTGGCCGAGTTGAATTCTCGGATTGTTAGTTGATGATTTGGGCCGAGTTAGATTCTCGGGGATGGTATATTTACAGGGGAGATGCTGCCGAAATTTCGGCAGATCATAAGTGAATTCATTTGAAACATTAAGACAAGTATATGATAATGAGTCTAATGATTGTGTCAATCTTCTTGAATGTAGACTAACGCTAGCGAGCTTGGACAATTAAGCGTAGCTAATAGTACGTGGAACAAGTATGTTAAGGCTTGCCCCTTTCTTTCAAAGGCATGATCCCGATGTTGTGATTTTAAAATTGTTTCCATATCTTACTTGTTTTTCAAAAGTTAAATGTTTACGATTCCAAGGCATAATTCTCTTTCCAATAACTCGTAAATGTTTTCCAAAATGTCCGTATTTTTCAAAAACAAAGGTTTATGATTTCGTAAGCTCTTATGGCAATAACGACAGATATGTTTCACGATGACAATGATGATGTCAAGGATGAGAATATTCTATGATGATTATGATAAGAATGATTTTCCAAAAATGGCTTCTGAAATGTTCGAAAAAGGTTCTGTACTTCAAACGCTCATAACTTTCTTATACTAAGTCGGATTGACCCGAAACCTGTTTCTGAGCCATCAGGTGTCGGTTTATGTACGTTGTTATTAGTTGTTAGTCTCATCTTATAATAATCGTCCTTTCAAGGTGAGAGAAAGCGACCATGATTATTCCATAATATAATCGGAGGTTACCGACCTTACGTCACTCCGATAGATACATGACTTTCTTTGGGCTCTCCTGCATGCTGCTGTATGATATATGTATATGTATATGTATATGGGGAAGATGGGAAAGAGGGCCAGAGCGTTATATACGCGTAGCCACCTGATCAGTTGGTGTTACATGACATAATACCATCCCGGACGCGGGATATGTGGGTAAATGGATCGGAGCCGACGCCTCGGCAATATGATATATTCTATTTTCTATATATATGAAAAAGAAATGTTTTCAAATGGATCGGGCTGCACGTTCCGCAGCAATATATGTATATATGGATCGGGATGCACGTTCCGCAGCACTAAGCATGCATGGTATCGCCAGAAAGGCATTCATATGTACATGTTACTCTCTTGTCTTACAGTAGGCCCTATATGTCCATTCTGTGATTATTCATACTTTACATCCCTTACTATGTTACTGTTCATGCCTTACATACTCAGTACATTGCTCGTACTGATCCCCCTTTCTTCGGGGGCTGCGTTTCATGTCGTGCAGGTACACCCAGATGAGCTGAAGCTAGTATAGAAGACGTTCTAGCGGAGATGGTAGACTCCACTTGTCTTGGAGTGCTGCCGAGTCAGAGTATATGTGCTATGATGTTTTGTTCGAAGTTAGAGACTTTGCAGACAGAGTCGTGGGTATAGTATGTCAGTTCTGTAAACGGCTCCATTAGCCGATGTGTCAGTTCGTATTATGATATGAATTATATATAATTACAGATTTTGTTAGATTTGATAAACAAAGAAAAAGCAAAGATTTCTGAAAACCTTAATATATATTTCATGCTTATTCGATTTAAAAGTCTGGAAGGATTATGTATGTATTAAAAGTCAGTGGGTTCCCTCGGCTCTAGGTAACGGTCGGGTGCCATCACACCCTAGTAAGGTCGGGGTGTGACACAGCGTATACACCATGTCTAGATGGAATTGGCAGACACCACTAGTGGGCGGCATGAGATGGTTACCCCGGACGCGGGAGGCCTGGACATGGGCTAATGATTATCACACCGCACCTGTATGGTCGGGCAGCTTGTATATGTATATGCATACATGACGTGATGATGTTTATGAAGTAAGTTAGCATGCATTATTTCCTTCTTAAGTGACAGTCAGTTACAGGTTGTCCTCCATTTGGTGCCTCCTTATTTATTGATATGTCGTTATTGCTTATGCCTTACATACTCAGTACAATGTTCGTACTGACGTCCTTTTCTGTGGACGCTGTGTTCATGACCACAGGTAGACAGGGAGGCGACCCAGATTCATTGGAGCTGACCAGCAGATTTACGAGAGTACTCCATTATTCTGGAGGTGCTGTTTGATTTATTATTTTTTGTATATATTTGGGCACAGCGGGATCCTGTCCCGTCCTTATATTTAGTACTCTATTAGAGGCTCATAGATACGTATGTGTGGGTGATATGGTCTCATGATTTCCCTCATTGTATGTATATACTATTTTGATAGCCGAAGGGCTTATGTACATAAAGGCAGATAGGCTTGAAATTGAAAAAAAAATATGTTTCCTTATGATTAGATGTGTGAGGGCAATAAATATATGCAGGATAAGTTTGATGAGTATTAGAATGTGTGGTACTCGGTAGTTAGCTCCGGGTACTCGTCATGGCCCCTCGTCGGGTCGTGACAATTTAATGACACTATACATGTAGTACTCTTAATTTTAGTTAGAATACATTTAGAAACTCTCTCTCTCTCTCTCTCTCTTTAGCCCAAAACAACTTCTTTCTCTTAGGGTTCTTAGTGGCAAAGCTTCAAGTGTCATTCCTCTCCAATGGTGTGAAAGAGTTTGATGTGATTTCCTCTTTTTAATTCTCATAGTTCTTGGGTTGCTTTTTTTTTTCATTTGGTTGTTGAATTAGATCTTTCTTCATGATGAAGTAAGGTAGAAAAAGGACTGATTCTTGAGGTCTAAGGTAAGATCTTCCTTTTTCTCTATGTAAAAGTTAGTATTTAGTTTTGGATGGCTTAGATGTTACAAGTTAATAATAAAGAGTTGTTGCTGCATTGTTGGGTGTTATGTGGTAGGTTAAGGGGTTTTCCTGATATGATATAGATGCTAAAGGTATTAATATGTTGTATATGAGTTAGCTTAATATTCTGGAGCTACTTAGTTGCTACAAGTTAGAAGTTGTTGGTTGAATAATGTATTAAGTTATTAATGATGTTGTACAATATGTGGGGACTGATTTTATGATATTGTGCGACTGTCTTGTTACGATTTAGATACTGGAGATGTTAGCATATTGTATATGAGCTGGTTTGATGTTTTAACAAGTACTTATTTGCTACAGGTCTTGAGTCGATATTGGAGTGATTTCATTGAGTTGTTCATTGTGATGTATGGCATATTAGGACTGGTCTTGTCTTGTTAACATGTGTGAAATGTTGATGTATTTATATTCATATGTTTTTTTTTTTATGGCATTACATGGTTTAGAAGGGAGATAAGCTTGGATAATCACCATAGAATTGCTTGTAGAACGAGCTTGTCGCTCATTAGTTAGCTGGTATGATTTTCTCATTGTTGCATGATGTGTTGGAACTGATTTTATGGTATGCAGATGTTATATCCCGTATTTTTGAACGTCGGATTATTTGTAAGCTGAGGTGGGGCCCACACGTCAAGATTTTTTTTGGAACATGTGACAAGCTATATGAATCACATATGTAAAGTTAAACACAACTCATGAAGGACCCTAGGGCCAAATCAAAGTGGAAGCCCTCCAAACGAATATTTTTAAGAAAACGTTTCCGGGTGACCTGACTTGGAGGGGCAAAAACGGTATTATAAGTTTGGAATTTGGAAAAATACCAAGAGATAGAAGTTATAGATAATTGAATTAGCTTTCCAACCATAGGCAGTGGGTTCCTAGGTGAAGTCGGTACAAGGAGATATGGACGTTTTAAGGTCGAAAGGTCAGTGGGCTATGCCCAACTCGGGACCAACCGGTTTGGCCCAAGAAAAATGAAAAGAAAAAAAAAATGAGGCCCAACTTTAAGAGGGTGGCCGGCCAAATCCATGGCCCAAACCCACAAAAGAATTAATGAATTTTCCATGTGTTAAAATAGATGAAAGGGACCATATATTATCACTTATCCATTAGAATTTTCAAGAAACACAAAAGATGAAGGACAAAAACAAAGGGCCATTTCGGCCAAGACCCATGGAAATCGAGTACCTTAAATCTTGTTCCAAAAATTGTTTTCTTGTAGTATTCCTACCAATTCAAGTACCCTCTACAACGTGGTATGATTATTTCGGAAGATGGTTCATCCGTTTCATCGTTTCCGCACTTTGGTTAAGTGAAGAAGATTGGAGAAAAAGGTAAGAATTCATTCCATGTTATTATGTTATGAAGGTTTGTTTGTGTTGTAGTATGTAGAAATGAGTAGAAAGTATGGAAATATGGAAGTTTGCAAAGTGGGTATGTAAGTTGACATGTAGCCGTGTGTGTATGTATGTTATATACGTATGGTGAGTTAAATTTATGTTGTATTCTAGTTGTGAGTATGATGGAATTCATATTGAGAATGAAAGTTGAATAAATTTGGTTGAAGTTGGAAATATAGGTATTGGCCGTGTGGTATATGGAGATTAGAATGGGAATGAATTAATTTTGTTTAATATGTTGGTTGTGTTGTTGTGATCCTTATAATGTAAAGGAAGGTAATATGATTTAAGTTGGCATTGAAATGGAACGTAAAAGGTTATGTCATTCTAATATGATTTTATGATATTGTGGACATGAAGTCGTAAGGTGTAAATTATGATGATTGTTGATGAAGTTGGAAGATAGAAACATGTTTTGAAAATGTTTGTTAAAGATTAGAAGTTTTGGTGGAATTATGAATTTGGTGGAAAGCTTGTATATTGTGTATATCTTGTGAATATTTTGTGGAATTGATATGAAATGCTTTCAAATTATATTGTGATGATCTTGATTAATGATGAATGTGAAACCCTTGAGATTTGTTTGGAAATTTGAAGTTGAAATGGAAGTATCGCACTATGTTAGAAAGGGAACTAGTTGTGCCATATTGTGTCTTGTAGTTATTGTTGTTGTTGTTTGTGTTGTTATTGGGTTGTTGTTGATTGTTTTGGCCGAGTTGAATTCTCGGGGATGCTATATGTATAGGGGAAATGCTGCCCAAATTTCTGTAGAAAAGTGTTGATTTGATATTTAAGTCCTAAAGTCTTAGGGTTAACATTTGGTAAATGTGACCATTTGTAGATTTTGGACGAAACGGGAAGTGAACTTGGAAAGGCGTAAAAAGCATAAAAGGTATGTAAAGCTATCCCAATTCTTCTTTTGGCATGTCCTAGATGTACTAGGATCGGATTCGAGCCTCGGGAAATATTCTGTCTTTCGGAATCCGCATTTCAAATTGTCCCTTCTTCATTCAGTGGAATTGAACCCTATAAGTATGCTTTGTTAAAGAATTGTGTAAACTTCCGCAAATTGTCTAGAAAGTTATGAAATGTCCCTAGGACCTCCGTAGGTGACTCCATGAGCTTAATATACGTAATTTGAGCCCACCGCTTCGGTTGTCCCGAGGTGGGCCCACTATTTTCGACTTTACCCTTTTTGTGTTTATAACTTAATTTCAAGCGGTTCTAAAGGAAACGCCTTAACTACTCTTCTAACTACCAATGATATTTATTCTAAATACTTTATTGAATCTCTGTAAAGGTATGATATTTTGTGTCTCATTTAGTCTCCCACTATTCCCGCTTTGCCTTTTAGTGTACTATTGCCTTATTTTCGAACAATATAAAATGAAACGTTTTAACTATCCTTTTAACTACTAAGGAAAATTGTTTTAATGATTCCCTCGAGTCTGGTAAACTATATTGGAATATGAAAATGATCCCAGAAGGATTATTCTTCCGTAACTCATTATGACATACGACATACCCTTACTATGATTCTGTCTGATTTCATTGGTTTGATTTGTCATCCGATATGCCTCATTGAGTCTCTGGAAATATATGGTATTTTTATTGCATTTAGTTTCTCACTACTCCATTCGTGGATGCCTCAATGTTTCCTCCACTGAGCCCGGGCCAGGATATGTTGTCAAGCGTATTCCACTGCATTGTTCGCCGTGCCTCGATGTGAGGGGGCAGGTATATATGTACATGGGTTGTGGAGTATGCTGTGCTATGTACACACATTCTGATATGATATGATCTGATATGGCCATCTGGTATGATATGTTATGTTACGGGGTTATCCCCTATTCTGCTCCTTATGTGTGGTGGCACCAGCGTCGGGGGGTGGCCACGTTCTGTTTGCCGAGTCCCTTGGCAGGGGTCGGATATGATATGGTATATGTTTCTGTACACACTCCTCATGTTTTGAAAATATGCATTTGATACTTCGGATGTTACACTCACTTCTCTGTAAGTTCTGTTTCGGTTATGACCTTGTTCCGTAATGGGACCAGGTAAGACATATGCTTTCAGCGAATACTATTTATGCTATATGATCAGCATTTTGCTAATCTGGATATTCAGTTCATTTTCTGTATTTTCTGCTTCGATTATGACTTTGTTTACTACGTTTCGTGCTTTACATACTCAGTACATATTTCGTACTGACCCCTTCCTTCGGGGGCTGCGTTTTCATGCCGCGCAGGTACAGACGACAGATTTGCTGACCCGCCGGCCTAGGACATCTATTCTGCTATTTTGGGAGTGCTCTTTTGTCCAGAGCCTATATGTTGGTACAGTCTGCTGCTATTATATATATGTATGCTATTCAGGGGTATGACGGGGCCCTGTCCCGTCTTATGATTCTGTTATAATCTGTAGAGGTCTGTAGACATACTTGTGTGGGTTTTGTATATGTTTTGGGATGATATGATCTGTGACAGCCTTATCGGCTCCCATGTACTATGTCGGTTCATTTATGATGATTACTAACGCCAATTTACTTTTACATTTGAAAATATTCTGCTGATATGCTAGTCTGGGTTATTGGGTATGTTTGGGTGTCCAGCACGGACACTAGTCGCGGCCTACGGAGTTGGGTCGTTACAAAAGTGGTATCAGAGCGGTTCGTCCTCGGAGTGTCTACAGACCGTGTCTAGTAGAGTCTTGTTTATCGGTGTGTTGTGCACCACATCTATAAACAGGAGGCTACAGGATATTTAGGGTGTTACCTTTCTTTGAATCTTAGATCGTGCGATAGAGCCAGCTGTAGGAAATGAATTCCTTGTTTTTACTAACCTCTGATTTCAGCTGGAGAACGGTATCGACATAAGACAGTGACTGATGATATTGGAAGCTACACAGTACACAGGTAAGTAATGGTATGAAAGATGTATGCTGGGTAAGGTGTTTGAAATACGATTGAAACATGAAGCTGAAGATTGGAAAGAAAAAAATAAACAGGAAAGTGTAGTAGGTGCAGTTTGAGTTGGGCATGTGAAGTAAGCCTCGGCATCTTTATACTTTTATTTGAAATTGTTAGCCCCGTGTGGCTATGATGCGATATGATATGATATGTATATACGTATATGTGTTGGCCCTATTAGGCATGGTTGGTATTTCCTGTGTACAGGTTTTGGGATAGTAAGAAATACAGAGGAACCTCTGCCCAAATGTTTCTAGGAATATGAAGAGGAAATGAGATATAAATTCTTAACATGTCTTGAGGGTCGATACCGATAGGGAAAACCTACTGTGTTGGATTAAAGTTTAAGAGATACCCTCCATGTCATTTGTAAGAAGCATTACCCTTATTTGGAAAATTTTATCTCGAGAAAGTATATATGAGTGTCAAATTCGCAATTTATTTAAATGGACTAGAAATATGTTCCAACCCCCTTTTGCTTTAGTACAGCCCATGTGAAGGGAAAAATATGTGGAAGGGCAAAAATGTCCAACGATCAAGTTTCCTCTAATTGAAAGGATACAAAGTGTATGACAAGCAGTCGGGAATTGAGTGGTTCGCTCATGACTCAAATATATATAATATATATACATGGAGGTAAATATTGAAGACGATATAGTCAGAAAAATAAAAGAATTCTCGCTAGGTCGGGGTGGGACCCGCTACGAGAACGTTCTGAAAAGCTGTTAAGACCCCGACTTGTCTTAAATTGCGTGACAAACGACGTGCGGGGAAATTGGTGTACTTATACCGGCCTTAACGTGCTTAAATGCATTAAAGCTGTAAGGTTAAGCGTGCCAGGGCCAGAGCAATTCTGGGATGGGTGACCCCCTGGGAAATGTACAAATATTTTCGCAAACATAGATATAAGAGACAAATAGGAAATTCGGGGTAACCTGAAGGGAATTAGGATATGTGGAAAGGTAAGAAACTTTATAGGGGTCACACGAGCTGAGACGGATTAGATTGCTAAAAAGGAAGAAAAAGCAGCGCAACTCTGAAATTAGAGTAAATTTGAACAAGTGATTGAAGATGTATTGTAAAAGAAATGGCAGTGATATATATATACGTATGTGTAGCCCCCCCCCCCCCCCCCCCCCCCCATTTATGATATGTCGATTGATTGGTGAACCCTAATAGCCAGTGTTGTAATATATGGAAAACATTAACTGGACAGAA
This sequence comes from Lycium barbarum, assembly GCF_019175385.1. Classification (NCBI taxonomy): domain Eukaryota; kingdom Viridiplantae; phylum Streptophyta; class Magnoliopsida; order Solanales; family Solanaceae; genus Lycium; species Lycium barbarum. The sequence continues at coordinate 84,054,895 of NC_083339.1, read as the reverse complement.
TTTACGAGAAAAGGGGAAAGGTATGGTATAGATGTTACGAAGTAGACTGATATTTATTTTGCTACTGGTTGAGATTGGAAGATTCTAATACAACGATGTTTGGAAAGAAAAGAGAATAATTGAGTGGAAGGTAAGGAGATCAAAATGTCAAAAACAAAAGTGAACCGTAAGAAACGTAATTAAGCGGAGCCTCTAAAAGAGTCGACGGGCAAAGCACGAAGTTAATTGCGAAAGAGAACTAAAATGAAATAGCGCAGGGCAAAGGAAAACTTATGGCATGAAATGATGAATCATGTGAATATCGAATTATTCGATTATCGAGAAAATAGAATGACAGATAAAGAAAGGGTATGAAGGAAGAAGGTGATTACTAAGATATAAACAGCAACATTAAGTATATTACTTGAGTGCCAGCTATCGGATAAGGTTGTGTACTATATAATTGTGATTCTATTAAGGTCTCGTATGGAGAAAATCAAGTTGTAGGTTAGAAAGAAAAGATATGGCGGCATTACTTACATGGGGTCCGCGTTGATATCTATATGGACCCTAAGAGCCCCCAGTATATATATTTTAAGAAAAAGGAGTTGAATTCGCGGCAGAGAGGATGATTCGAATTATTGAAAGATTATGATGTTAATATTTTGTACCACCCTAGAAAAGCTAACGTTGTGGCATACGCACTTAGTCGTCAATCTATGGACGGCTTGACCGGTGTACATTCAGAAACAAAGAATTGGTTTGTAAAACTCATCAGTCAGCTAGTCTTGGAGTCCGTTTGGTCGATTTAGAAGATATTGAATTTTTTGTCCGAGAAGTTGCTGAATCATCGATTATGGAAGAGGTAAAACAGCGCCAGTTCGAGGATTCTATTCCGGTATGGTACAGAGATACAACCTTTGATAAGGAAAGGACCCATTTTGAGGTCTCACCCGGTAGGGTATTAGTATACAGAGGCAGATTATGTGTGCCTAACGTTGCAGGGCTGCGACGGCCAATTATGTGCGAAGCGCATAATATTCGGTATTCTGTTTATCCTGAATCCACTAAAATGTACCATGACCTCAGATGTCTATATTGGTCGGATGGCATGAAATGGGATATCGCAGAGTTCGTCGTCCAGTGCCCAAATTGTCAGCAGGCCAAAATTGAACATCAGAAGCCGGGTGGACTGTTGCAGGAAATGGAAATTCTGACCTAGAAATCGGAGATAATTCATAGGGACTTCATTACAGGTTTGCCTCGCACGCCACGGAAGTATGATTTCCATATGGGTTACTGTGGATAGGCTGACAAAAAAATCAGTCCATTTTCTTCCCGTCAGAACCACTTATTTAGCTGAGGATTATGCCAGGCTAGGTATTAAAGTCATAGTGAGGCTCCGCAGAGTTCCTATATCTATCATCACTGACAGAGGTGCTCAATTTACGACTAATTTCTAGAGATTTGTTTTCAGGAAGGATTAGGGGCTCAGGTAAGTCTGAGCACAGTATTCCATATTCAGAGCGACGGACAGGCCGAGCACACTATACATACGCTAGAAGATATGTTGCGGGCCTGTATTATTGAACTCAGAGGTAGCCGGGACGATCATCTGCCGTTGATCGAGTTTGCTTATAATGACAGCTACGATTCTAGCTTAATACGAGGCTTTGTATGGCAGAAAATGCAGGTCACCGATCGGCTGGTTCGATTTCGGCGAAACAGAGTTAATCGGTCCCGATATGATCCAGCAGGCCGTTGATAAGGTGAAACTCATCTGAGAAAGACAATTAGCAGCCCAGAGTCGACAGAGATCGTATGCTGACAAACGGCGTCGACCCTTCGAGTTCCAGGTCGGCGATTGGGTATTTTTGAAAGTATCGCCTATGAGAGGCGTAATGCGATTCAGCAAAAAGAGTAAGCTCAGTCCGCGATATATCGGACCCTATCATATTATTTGAAAGATTGGGAATGTCGCCTACGAGTTAGATTTATCATCTGCTTTGGAAGCGGTACATCTGGCATTTCATGTATCTATGCTCCGCGAATGTGTCGGCGGTCCTCCTAGAATATTTCCAGCAAATAATATTCGGGTGACGGAGGAACTATCGTACGAAGAGCAGCCTATAGCCATTCTGGATTGCCAGGTAAGGAGATTGCCGAATAAAGATGTAGCTTCCGTTAAGGTGCTGTGGCAGAACGTTAACAGGGAAGAGATGACCTGGGAAACTGAAGAGGAAATCAAGAAGAAATATCCTTACTTGCTTGTATTCAATAAGGAATGTGTATCACATGAGCCGACCATAAAAATAAACTCCCCCGAAGTACTTACAGACCCTATAAGACTAATCTAACATTCGAGGACGAATGTTCTAAATGAGGAGAGGATGTTATATCCCGTATTTTTGAACGTCGGATTATTTGTAAGCTGAGGTGGGGCCCACACGTCAAGATTTTTTTTGGAACATGTGACAAGCTATATGAATCACATATGTAAAGTTAAACACAACTCATGAAGGACCCTTGGGACAAATCAAAGTGGAAGCCCTCCAAACGAATATTTTTAAGAAAACGTTTCTGGGTGACCTGACTTGGAGGGGCAAAAACGGTATTATAAGTTTGGAATTTGGAAACATACCAAGAGATAGAAGTTATAGATAATTGAATTAGCTTTCCAACCATAGGCCGTGGGTTCCTAGGTGAAGTCGGTACAAGGAGATATGGACGTTTTAAGGTCGAAAGGTCAGTGGGCTATGCCCAACTCGGGACCAACCGGTTTGGCCCAAGAAAAATGAAAAGAAAAAAAAAATGAAGCCCAACTTTAAGAAGGTGGCCGGCCAAATCCATGGCCCAAACCCACAAAAAAATTAATGAATTTTCCATGTGTTAAAATAGATGAAAGGGACCATATATTATCACTTATCCATTAGAATTTTCAAGAAACACAAAAGATGAAGGACAAAAACAAAGGGCCATTTCGGCCAAGACCCATGGAAATTGAGTACCTTAAATCTTGTTCCAAAAATTGTTTTCTTGTAGTATTCCTACCAATTCAAGTACCCTCTACAACGTGGTATGATTATTTCGGAAGATGGTTCATCCGTTTCATCGTTTCCGCACTTTGGTTAAGTGAAGAGGATTGGAGAAAAAGGTAAGAATTCATTCCATGTTATTATGTTATGAAGGTTTGTTTGTGTTGTAGTATGTAGAAATGAGTAGAAAGTATGGAAATATGGAAGTTTGCAAAGTGGGTATGTAAGTTGGCATGTAGCCGTGTGTGTATGTATGTTATATACGTATGGTGAGTTAAATTTATGTTGTATTCTAGTTGTGAGTATGATGGAATTCATATTGAGAATGAAAGTTGAATGAATTTGGTTGAAGTTGGAAATATAGGTATTGGCTGTGTGGTATATGGAGATTAGAATGGGAATGAATTAATTTTGTTTAATATGTTGGTTGTGTTGTTGTGATCCTTATAATGTAAAGGAAGGTAATATGATTTAAGTTGGCATTGAAATGGAACGTAAAAGGTTATGTCATTCTAATATGATTTTATGATATTGTGGACATGAAGTCGTAAGGTGTAAATTATGATGATTGTTGATGAATTTGGAAGATAGAAACATGTTATGAAAATGTTTGTTAAAGATTAGAAGTTTTGGTGGAATTATGACTTTGGTGGAAAGCTTGTATATTGTGTATATCTTGTGAATATTTTGTGGAATTGATATGAAATGCTTCCAAATTATATTGTGATGATCTTGATTAATGATGAATGTGAAACCCTTGAGATTTGTTTGGAAATTTGAAGTTGAAATGGAAGTATCGCACTATGTTAGAAAGGGAACTAGTTGTGCCATATTGTGTCTTGTAGTTATTGTTGTTGTTGTTTGTGTTGTTATTGGGTTGTTGTTGATTGTTTTGGCCGAGTTGAATTCTCGGGGATGCTATATGTATAGGGGAAATGCTGCCCAAATTTCTGTAGAAAAGTGTTGATTTGATATTTAAGTCCTAAAGTCTTAGGGTTAACATTTGGTAAATGTGACCATTTGTAGATTTTGGACGAAACGGGAAGTGAACTTGGAAAGGCGTAAAAAGCATAAAAGGTATGTAAAGCTATCCCAATTCTTCTTTTAGCATGTCCTAGATGTACTAGAATCGGATTCGAGCCTCGGGAAATATTCTGTCTTTCGGAATCCGCGTTTCAAATTGTCCCTTCTTCATTCACTGGAATTGAACCCTATAAGTATGCTTTGTTAAAGAATTGTGTAAACTTCCGCAAATTGTCTAGAAAGTTATGAAATGTCCGTAGGACCTCCGTAGGTGACTCCATAAGCTTAATATACGTAATTTGAGCCCACCGCTTCGGTTGTCTCGAGGTGGGCCCACTATTTCCGACTTTACCCTTTTTGTGTTTATAACTTAATTTCAAGCGGTTCTAAAGGAAACGCCTTAACTACTCTTCTAACTACCAATGATATTTATGCTAAATACTTTATTGAATCTCTGTAAAGGTATGATATTTTGTGTCTCATTTAGTCTCCCACTATTCCCGCTTTGCCTTTTAGTGTACTATTGCCTTATTTTCGAACAATATAAAATGAAACGTTTTAACTATCCTTTTAACTACTAAGGAAAATTGTTTTAATGATTCCCTCGAGTCTGGTAAACTATTTTGGAATATGAAAATGATCCCAGAAGGATTATTCTTCCGTAACTCATTATGACATACGACATACCCTTACTATGATTCTGTCCGATTTCATTGGTTTGATTTGTCATCCGATATGCCTCATTGAGTCTCTGGAAATATATGGTATTTTTATTGCATTTAGTTTCTCACTACTCCATTCGTGGATGCCTCAATGTTTCCCCCACTGAGCCCGAGCCAGGATATGTTTGTCACGACCCGTCTAGGGGCCGTGACGAGTACCCGATACTTGTACCGAGCACCCCTTATCTATCGTTTTACCTTTACCTCTTAGCAAGCCATGTAAACAGAGCCATTTTTTTTTTGAACATTAACATTAGCGGCGTCATTCTGAACATAGACTAATAAACTTCGTTATCACTTATACATCAACATTAACATGCCAAAACACCATATATCTAACTGTACTTAACTGACTGTACATAACTGTCTACGAGCCTCTAGACGTAGTACACTTATACATAGAAAGGGCTGAGTACTGCCGTGCCCGAATATATATACACAAAATAGTACCAAGGAAGTGAGGCTCCGGAATAACTGGAGCACTGTCAACACTGCTGGTAGAGCTTCTAAGTATCAAATCCGCCTGTCTGCTGACCTGCGCGGCATGAAACGCAGCGTCCACAAGAAGGGACGTCAGTACGAATAGTGTACCGAGTATGTAAGGCATGAATAGTAATATACAGAAAATATGAATCATGTATAATGACATAAGAGAGTTACAACACATGTCCTGGGATAGAAACATAACCTGTATATATATATACCCTTGGCAGGTGCTATGCGTACTTAGCTTTCCTTTAAGAATCTTTCCTTGTTCATATACATATACATATAAAATAGGACATCTCATATTGCCGAGGCGTCGGCAGCCGATCCATTTAACCATAAATATACACATCCCGCGTCCGGGACGATATCATATCATGTAATGCCAACTGATTAGGTGGATATGCGTTCATAACGCTCTGCCCTTACCTCCATTTCCCCCGTATACATATGCATATATCATGTACATATATCAACGTCTATAGCTCTCTAGCTCTTTTATCATATACATATACGTGTGTCATGTAGGTACATCAGCGTCTATAGTGCTCTCGTGCTTTTATCATATACATATACGTGTGTCATGTAGGTACATCAGCGTCTATAGCGCTCTAGCTCTTTCGTCATGTGCATATTTTAAAAATATAAACGCATATCCTACATACATTTACATGTCTTATATGCATTTACGTATCCTATAAACATATATCTCATATGCACGCAGGAGAGCCCAAAGAAGCATCATGTAGTCATCGGAGTGACGTAAAGTCGGTAACCTCCGATTACATTATAGAATACTCGTGATCGCTTTGTCTCACCTTGAAGGAACGAGTATTTTAAGGTGAGACTATCAACGGGGAATAATATTAAAGTAAACGTAGAATGAAATCGGGGCATCATAGATGACAGTTCATAGACTTTGAAATCTTTTAGAAAATAAAGTCATAGCTAGGAAATATAAATAATATTCAAAAATTAGTTTATCATTTTCATGTTTACATAAGATACTTAGCTTAGTCATCTTAGTCATAGAGTCGTTCCGGTAGTACGTATCATAGGCATATTCTCTTATCTAACATCATTGTTATCATTATCGTCATGGAAGTGCCCTCGTTAGAGGAGTCATAGTATTTATCATTTGGTAACGAAATCGGGATCAAAGGTTCCCTTTGGATTCAGTTCAAGTAAGTCAAGCAAGACTGTAAGGAAAAATCCGAGAGTAGCGGGCCCACCTCGGGCCGGATGGGGTGACGTATATGATTTACATATATTACGTGTCATGTCATTACTTGTGAGGGTCCTAGGGTAATCGGGTCCCACTTATGCAAGTTCTAGGGGTTTAAGAGGTCTTTCCATCATTTGCACACTTTCTAGTTCAATTCTATTGAACAAAAAGTGGAAACCTTTAGGTGCGGATTCCGGGGAACCGAGTTGTCCCCGAGGCTCGTACCCAGCTTATTTCAACTAAGACATGCCGTAGAAAGAAGGGTGAAGCCTTACATACCTCTTTCCGCTTCTTTTGCTATTCCGAATTCACGTTGCAATCTCGTCAAAATCTGCAAATTGGTCACATTTACCCAAACTTTCATTAGGGTACTTAGAGTTAAAATCTTAAGGAACCACTTGGCTACCGAAATTTCGGCAGCACTTTCTCTGTAAATATACCATCCTCAACATTCAACATAGCCAAATTCTCATCAATCACAATCCGGGAATTCAAACCCGGCCAAACTATTAACATAATTCAAAAATCACACTAAAAATTCACATATTCCATTCAAGGTGCATTCCAACACTTCAATTAACATTCCACCTCCTTCAATACTCTCCAATTCCAATGAAACAACAATAACCTTATAATACATATATTCCAACAACATCATAGTAATACCATTACATGTCTTCCATACAAAAACATTATTTTCAATTTACACAAACTTCCAATTGCCAATACTTCACCAAACTTATCAAGTCTTTATTTGCGATATAACATCTACAACACAACGATTAAGATATTAATTACAACTCGCTCATTATTCTTTCACAACTCACCAATATACACGACTATACATCAAGTATACGCAGCCACATATACCATGCACACTCACACGGCTCCAACATGTATACACCACTACAATCTCTCCAAACTCAATCAACTTCCATTTTCCACATATCATTCACAACAATAACAACTAAACACTAATTAAAATAATTGAAGCATGACTCCTACACATATATATATATACACGCCCATATACTATATTTCTCTCCTTCATGAATTTCATCCATTTTAGCATACTACAACACATATAAACCATATATAACACATAAAACAAGATCAAAACTCACCTTTCTTCTTCGACTTCTCACTTGACTACAACTTGACAACTTGTATGATTTTGAATTTTTCTTGCTCCAACAACAACTCCACCTTGTTAATCACCCTTTACTTGGTAGAAAATGATTTTTGGAGAATTTTTGCAAATTTTTCTTGTGAAAATTGCTCTTGGCCGAAATGGCCTTAAGTTTTTCTCCTCTCTCTCTTGTTCTTGCTTTTCTTGAAATTTCTAGAACATTATGTGGAATAAGATGACTTAGTCATCTTATTTATTGACCAAATTTTATTTAATATGGGCTTGGGCCATAACCATGGCCGGTTGGGCCTCACAAATTTGGGCCTTATTAGTTTTTTGATTTTTTTTGGGCCAACTCGGTTTGGTCCCGAGTTGGGCCTAGCCCACTGACCTTTCGACCTTAAAACGTTCATATCTCCTTGTACCGACGTCACCTGGGCACCCACGACCTATGGTTGGAAAGCTAATTCAATTATCTACAACTTATATATCTTGATACTTTTCCAAATTCCAAACTTATAATACCGTTTTTGCCCCTTGAAGTCAGATCACCCGAAAACGTTTTCTTAAAAATATTCGTTTGGAGGACTTCCACTTTGATTTGGCCCAAGGGTCCTTCTTGAGTTGTGTTTAACTTCTCATGTGTGATTCATATGATTTGTCAGATGTCCCAAAAAAAATCTCGATGTGTGGGTCCCACCTCAGCAATTAATCTGACGTTCAAAAATACGGGATATAACAATGTTGTCAAGCATATTCCACTGCATTGTTCGCCGTGCCTCGATGTGAGGGGGCAGGTATATATGTACATGGGTTGTGGAGTATGCTGTGCCATGTACACACATTCTGATATGATATGATCTGATATGGCCATCTGATATGATATGTTATGTTACGGGGTTATCCCCTATTCTGCTCCTTATGTGTGGTGGCACCAGCGTCGGGGGGTGGCCACGTTCTGTTTGCCGAGTCCCTTGGCAGGGGTCGGATATGATATGGTATATGTTTCTGTACACACTCCTCATGTTTTGAAAATATGCATTTGATACTTCGGATGTTACACTCACTTCTCTGTAAGTTCTGTTTCGGTTATGACCTTGTTCCTTAATGGGACCAGGTACGACATATGCTTTTAGCGAATACTATTTATGCTATATGATCAGCATTTTGCTAATCTGGATATTCAGTTCATTTTCTGTATCTTCTGCTTCGATTATGACTTTGTTTACTACGTTATGTGCTTTACATACTCAGTACATATTTCGTACTGACCCCCTTCCTTCGGGGGCTGCATTTTCATGCCGCGCAGGTACAAACGACAGATTTGCTGACCCGCCTACCTAGGACATCTATTCTGCTATTTTGGGAGTGCTCTTTTGTCCAGAGCCTATATGTTGGTACAGTCTGCTGCTATTATATATATGTATGCTATTCAGGGGTATGACGGGGCCCTGTCCCGTCTTATGATTCTGTTATAATCTGTAGAGGTCTGTAGACATACTTGTGTGGGTTTTGTATATGTTTTGGGATGATATGATCTGTGACAGCCTTATCGGCTCCCATGTACTATGTCGGTTCATTTATGATGATTACTAACGCCAATTGACTTTTACATTTAAAGATATTCTGCTGATATGCTAGTCTGGGTTATTGGGTACGTTTGGGTGTCCAGCACGGACACTAGTCGCGGCCTACGGAGTTGGGTCGTTACAGCAGATGCTGGAGATGTTAAATTACTTTTGGCCATGTGTTATTGATGGTCTTGTGAGGATTAGAAAGGAGTTAGGTGAAGATAGATGCCGTAGAATCAAGTATATATCAGATTGCCATTATCGGCTAGTTGTTATGTCTTCCCCTTGTTGATAGAAGCCTTGTTTTCCTTATTGTAGACTAAATTAGGAAGAAGGTTGATTCATCATCTTGATTCCATCATCTCCATTGAAGGATTGGCTTAAAAGGTACGTGAGGCTATTTCTTGACTCGCCACTATGGCACGATGTGTATTATTTGTTTCCTATGTAGACTATGAAGTTCAAAGCTTATAAGTGTAGTGAATGCATGATATAAGTCTCATGAATCCCTTAAGAAAGGTTATATGGCCAAAATCAGTAGTTATTCAAGGATTTTACTCATAGAGTTGAGTTCAGAGTTGATATGATGAGATTAGAGTTTCCTTAAGCATGATGATGTTGATAGTTTACAGAGTATGATTTGAAGGATTTATAGAACGTGGTTTATGATAAGTGGTACCGAGGCTGAAGCATATGATGACTTCAATAAAATTAATTAAGAAGCTACATACCCTTTAGATAAAGTAACGTATGTTGAGATCTTACGGGTATTATTATGGATTATAGAATGTCAGTTAAGGTAAATGATATCATATGATAAATGTCCAAGAACTTGTTAAAGAGGGTAAAGTGTAATATAAGGTAAAATAGATTAATGGAAACTACGTGGTCCCTATGAGTCATAGAGCGCCCCTTAGGACGAGTTATGCTAATATAGAGATGCATGAGCCTTTATAAAAGTGTAGCAGTCCATGGGATTAGAATGTAAGTAACGGTGAACCATGAATGGCTAAAGCTTACACGTGTTGCGATTTTATGTTGTAAGTTCCATAAGTTTCAGAAGAGATATAACACGTGTTTATAATCAGTTGTCACTCAAGTTGATTAGAGGGGTTGTAGAATGTTGTCTAAGATGAACAATATTTAAGATAAATTTCGGTGATGATTGTTAAAAGATAGTGAGAAGTTATTAACCCTTAGATAAGGTAAAGTATGTTGTTAGGTATGAGTTGTATTCATGGGCCAGCAGAGTGTTAGCTAAGAAGAATGCCCCCTTACGGCTAGTGTTCATGTGATGGTTAAGAGGTTATAGAGTGTAGCTAAGATGAATCATGATTGATCATACTCAGGTTACCGTTATTGGGTCGTAAAGCATCCCTTAATATGAGTTACGTCAATATGGTTAAGTATGAGTTCTACGAGAGTACAGTGATCCTAAGTGGCTAAAGCATTGATTTGAGATACCAAATAAGAATCCTAGAGGTGTAAATATGTTTGTTCCTATCTTATCCCCCGACATGATTTAGAGTCGTATGTTCCTTCTTCAATATGAACTTCACAGAGTAGCGAACGACAATTTCCTACTTGTATACAGTTGTTTCCCTTCATATGATCTCATGACCATGGTATCAATTGTTCGTGTGGTTGTATAGAGCGCTTCGACTCTAGTAAGAATGATAGTTCCATAATCTTTGTAATCAATATGTTCTATATGCATAGTAGAGGAACCAGTCCCTCAAACAAGTGTTGTTACATGAAGCATAAAAGAGTAAGAGTGTAGATACACATTGTATTCCTCGACATAGAGTCTAGTCATATCTCATCCCCTTTATAAGTTCCCTAGAGTAAAGAAGAGCAGCCAACTACTTGCGTGCAATTGTTTCCTTCATTTGATCTTATGTCTATTGTATCACCCTTCGTGCTGTTATAGAGGACGTTATTGGCCTAGCAAGAAAGTCATGTTCCTTTTCCCAAGTGATTAATATGTTCTAAATGTATCGAGTGAACCAGAGCTATAAAGTATACGACCTCATAAGAATCATGTAAAGTGCTTCCATAAGCTAATGATCAGAGATCCCCAGAGTTCTTACTATATATTTGCATATGTATGTTATATAAGAAGTCATTTGTATTTGCATCATGTTTATTGCATGTTTAGAGATTAAATGCCCTATGGATAGACTATGATACGCATGGGTGCACAATTGTTAAGAGATTTTATGCCCTATGGATGGACTATAATACGTATATGCGTACAGTTATGGTTGACTATGGATTGTCTAACTATGAAATGCAGAGTCCAGCCTAAATACAGTAGGTCCTATGGACGGTCGATGAAATGCATAGGTACCACCTCAGAACACTTCATATGCATATTATTGCACTGATATTGTATGTTGCATTCCATTTGGCCTAGTATGGGATACATGTACTACAACAAGTAAAACATAATCTAATGTAAAATGATCCCAAGTCTTGTAGTGAGTAATCCCAGAACAATGCTCCACTAGCGACCCAAAGATATCATCAGAAAGATTCTAAGAAAGTTCAGAAAGACAAAAGTACAGTAAGACTTGATATGAGTTCCAGTAAGATGTTTTAGAGCCTTCAGTTCTATTTGGTTGACTATTTTTCAGTTATCTCTTCTATGAGCTTCAATTTATTGTATATGTTTCATGGCTACCTTATGTAGTTAGTACAATCTTCCTGTACTAACGTCCTTTGGCTAGGGGCATGACATTTTTCATGTTTCACATTGTAGGTTTAGATATATAAGATGGCAGGCATTCTCACTATATAGTACAGATGTTCAGTGAGATGGTGTACACTTGACTCTTTCTCGAGCTTGGTTAGCTCCTTTTTGACCCGGGGGACCATTGACATAGTTCTTGAGGTGTTTAGATTTGGTTCGGGCGACTATTTGTGATGTTTGAGCTTAAAGCGAAAAAGAGTTGACTAAAAGTTGACTTTTGGGTAAACGGGCCGTTTTCGAAAATTCATCAATCCCAAGAGGTCTGGATAGTTGTTTAGAATTTGCGTGTATATCTAGTTAGGTTCCCAATGCACTAGGATGCATTTTGGGACTTGGGTTGGAAAATTGGAATTAAGGTATCGGAGGTTGACTCAATCAGCGAGACCTCCATTGGGAATTCCAAGGCCACGAGCAGGTTCGTAACGTGTTTTTATGTGTGTCTATGTATGTGGTATGTGAGTAGATGGCCTCGGGAAGTAGTCAAAAAACTGGATTGATGTGTGAAACTTGGTGTAGTTTCTGGTATCTTGTGCCCGCTTTGGCGGCACCGGCACTGCGGTATCGGTACCGCTGGAGCGGTCCTGGATTTTTGGCTGTAGTGCGCAAGGCACTTCTGGGCGGCGCCACTGAAGCCGTAATCGGGCAGTGACTGGGGTATTTAAATGATATAAAGCCCTAAGTCTTTTCATTCATTGTTATTCCGAAAGTGGTTCCTATTGGGAGCATTTCTAGAGGATTATTGGTGAAGATTCTTGGTGGTTACCTCTCCTAACCTTCTTTCTATTTCATTGTTCCTAATCATCATTAGGATTCCTCTTTTCTTGGTAGCCCTTAGGAATGGAAGATTAAAACTGGGTTTTGATGGATTTTATATCTAAGATTATTAATGATGAGATTAATGGAGTTTATGCTAGATTAGGATGAACCTAAGGCTGCTAATCATATATCTTCCATGATTAGTGTTGAATTCTTGAATCAAAGAGTTAGGGTTTATACCTAAAATTGAGGGTTTTGCTTGAATTTCAAAATTAGGTGAATCCATGAGTTAAATTAGAAATTAATGATTGGGTTTTGATCACCTAGTACTTAATTTGATATTTTACTCCCGAATTTAACTCTTTGCCCTTGTGGGCCCCGTTTTCTCAAATTCTAAGGTTGATTTTGACTTAAATTGAATGATAGCGATATTAGTAACGATCTCCATGATTTCAAATATGCCTACTTCTTTGATATTGAGGCTTAGCGGAAGAGGAAAGCGAAGGAGTGATTATTGGTGTTTGCTGTTCGGCCATCCAGGTAGGTTATGGCTTACCCTTTGTGAGACTTCGTGTAGCGAAGCATATATTTATATTATCTTATCGGAGAAAGCATGTAAACCTTCGGGTATGAATTTGGGTTGGATATTGTATTAGGTTGGGCCCTGTTGTGTGATTGGGGCTAGCCACCCCGTTGTTTTGTGATTGAGTTGTCCTATTGTTATAGGTTTGATGCCGCATAGTGATAGTGGATATTGGAGACTATTAAGATATCTTGTTCATGATATTGTGGTGCCCCACATGTTGGCATTTGATTTCGGGGATAGTGTTTTTATATGACTTGTGTAGTCTTTTATGATATTGTTGGCGTACCCATGTTTGGTACTTGTGATATTGATTTGATTATTCATGCTGACTCATACATTGCACGCATTCACATTTCTCATGATATATTGTTGATACATTGTTGATACTTGATGAAACACTATGATGAGTTGAGCTCAGTCTGCATGAGAGTGATATGAGTAGTGCGATATCTGATGGTTGTTTCGGAATCGTGGATTGTGTGCGAGTGATGTAAGTAGTCCGATGTTTAATGGTTGTCCCGAAATCGTGGACTGTGTGATATGTGAGTTTGATGAATGTCCTGGAATCGCAGATGAGATGAGTTTGATATTGTGAGGTGTCCATGTGCGGCACGTTGATAGTTGATATGAGATCTTGTTGTTGTCATCTTCATGCCTACATATGAGTTTCTTTCATACTTGCATTTTCATACATGAAATCATACTTGCACATTCAATTACCTTTTATGCATACATATAAGGCACATTTGAGAGGGGGTGACGATGTGGCCTATGTTGTGGCAATTCATGTATATATAAGGCACATTTGACAGGGGTGATGATGTGGCCTATGCTATGGCGATTCGTGTGTATATAAGGTACACTTGACAGGGCGTGCCGATGTAGCCTATGTATGATAGCATATATGTAAGTAAGGCACATTTGACAGGGGGTGATAATGTGGCTGATATTATGATTGTGCTCGTGATCCGAGGAGGCATTCCGGAGCGAGTGATATGTGGACACCGTGGGTTCCCCATGGGTTGTGCTACCGGGACGCCGATACTTCCATCCGGAGTACTTGTGTACACTGCAGTGCATTGCATTGGCATTCTTACATCATTTCATTGCATTGCATTGCATCTTGGCTTATATTGTGATAATCCGGTGTTGTACTTGTATTGATTGATTTCGGATTGGATATATATCGAGACTTGGCATACTTGGATTTAGATGCTTCAACCTAGGTGATGACGGATACTTGTTTCTGATTGTGTTTGACTTATACTTGTTGATTTATCTGCCTATCCTGCTTTAATGTCTGAATTATGTTAGCTATACTTAGTCGGCCGATGATACCTACCAGTACTGTTGTTTTGTGCTGACTTGCACTTGCTTCATTTCTTTATGAATGCAGAGTATCAGGTTAGGTCTGCTTCCATATCCCGTGGCTGATTGTCACTGTTATATCCCGTATTTTATACGTTCAAATATTTCAAGGTAGTCGCGGTAAGTTAAGGGGACGACTATCTTCCAAAATTATTTCAATGAAGAAGTTGGTTATGAATATTATTTATGAACATTAGTATTATGGAAATATTGAGAAAGGTTAAGAGTGAAAAGAGGAATTCACAAAAGGGGTCATGGAAATAATGTGGAAGGCTAGGGGCGAAATGGTAATATTGAGGAAAGTCGAGGGGCAAAACGAGAATTTTACAAAAGGAGTTCATGAAGGTTCCAAAAAGGGCATATTGGCCATGTGATGGAAATATATGGACCAAAGTGTACATGGTAAGACAATGAGTCATCTTTTATTTTGTAAGAAAAATTCAAGAAAAAGAGAAGAAAACTCTAGGAAAAGAAAGAAAGGGAGGCATGTGGCCATTTCATATTTAATGGGGGGCTAATCATAAATTAGAAGAAAACATATGGACTAAAGTTTGCCCAAGAAGACAATTAGTCTTCTTTGACTAATTCAATGAAAATTTCAAGAAAAAGAGAGGAAAAATCTAGAGAAATGGAGAGAGGGGCATGTGCCCCTCACATGCTTGAGAATTATATATATATATATAAGCTCATCCTTTAATTCAAGACAAAGCAACAAAAAAAAAAAAAGAGAATGGGAGAAGGAGAGCATTCGGCCACCATGGCCATGGAAAATTGATTAAGAAAAATTATTTCCTTCTAGCTTTTCTACCAATTGGAAGGTTCTCTACAACGTGGAAGAGTCATTGGAACAAGAAAATCATTCGTTGGCACAAATCCATAACCTAGCCAAGTTGAAGAAACAAGTGGAGAAAAGGTGAGAATCAACCTTCTTTCATGTGCTATAGATGATTTATGTATGTTGTAGCATGTGGAAGTGAATGAAACTCATGAAGTATGTGTATGTATGGTGTTGGCCGAATGGAGTAGTTGTTGTGTAGAAATGATGAATTAATTTTATTTTAGTAGTTTGATTGTTGTGTTGTGAATTCCATAATGTAAAATGGATGAAAAACATGAAATCATGCATGTTGAAGTTGTGGCCATGTATGTGTTATGGCAGCCGAATATGGTGGGGTTGTGTAAGACAAGTGAATTGATTTTATTTAGTATTTTGGCTGTTGTGTTGTGGATTTTATGTCGCTAGTAAAAGCTTAATGATCTTAGTGAAATTGTAGTAGTTGGAGACTTGTTTTAGAAGCTTATGTATATTAAATGTAATGTTCTTGCATGCATGGAAGGTAATGTTGTTAGTGTGGTGTGGGAAGATTGAATTTATTTTACGTAGTGTGTTGCTTGTTGTGTAATGTATAGAAAAAGATGGAAAATTCTTGGAAATATGTATGTAGTGTTGTGGCCGAGAATGGTGATGTTTTGGTAAGTTATGATGAATGATTTCATTTGATATTCTAGTTGATGTCGTTGTGGATTCCATGATGAAAAATAAGGACTTAATATGGTTAGAGATGGAGTAGTGTATGAATTGAATTGAATTGAATTGAATTGAATTGAACTGAACTGAATTGAATTGAATAGAATTGAATGTTGAAGTGTTACTAGAATAATTGTTGGTATTGTTGTTGATAGTTTGGCCGGGTTGAATTCCCGGATTGTTGTTGATTAAAATTGGCCGAGTTAGAATCTCGGGGATGGTGTATTTACAGGGGAGGTGCTGCCGAAATTTCGGCAGACCATCAGTGAATGTACTTGAAAGGCTAAGACAAGTATATGTCGATGAACCTAACGATAGTGTCAATCTTCTTGCATGTAGACTAACAAGTTGAACGAATAAGCGTAGCTAGTACGGTGCGGCACAGGTATGTTAAGGCTCGTCCCTTTCTTTCAAAGGCATGAATCCTGCGTTATGATTTTGTAAATGTTCCATATCTTTCTTGTTTTCAGAAGTTAAAAGTCTAGGGTTCCAAGACATGATTTCTTTCCTAATAACTCGTAAACGTTTTCCAAAATGTCTACACTTTCCTAAAACAAAGGTTCACGATTTTGTACGTTTTTATGACTACAACGATGAATATGCTTTTGTAACAATAACGATGATGTCAAAAGAAGAGAATGTGTCTATGATGATTATGACTCTATTTCTTAAAGGTTCCAAATGTAGGTGAATTGATGCTTTATGAGATGATAATTTTATTTTATGTTCTCCTAACGCTATTCTTCATTGATAGTCTCACCTTACGATAATTGTTCCTTCAAGGTGAGACACGACGATCCTGATTATTCTATAATGTAATTGGAGGTTACCGACCTTACGTCACTCCGATGGATAAATGATTTTCTTGAGCTCTCATGCATGCTGTATAGATGATATATGTTTATATGTATATGTATATGGGGAAGTACGGGGAAGGTCAGAGCGTTATATACGCGTAGCCACCTGATCAGTTGGAGTATGATATCGTCCCGGACGCTGGGCATATGTGGTTAAATGGATCGGCTGCCGAGGCCTCGGCAATATGATAAAAACTATTTTCTATATTATATGATATATGTATATGTATATGTATATGGGGAAGATGGGAAGAAGGGTCAGAGCGTTATATACGCGTATCCACCTGATCAGTTGGTATTATATGACATGATATCATCCCGGACGCGGGATGCCCGGCCGTGGCACATATGTGGTTAAATGGATCGGAGCCGACGCCTCGGCAATATGACATGTTCTATTTTCTATATATATGAAAAAGAAATGTTTTCAAAGAAAGTAAAGTATGATATGTATATGGATCAGGCTGCACGTTCCGCATCATTAAGCATGCATGGCATCTGCCCTCAGAGACACTCACATGTACAGGTTACTCTTTTATCTTATGATATGTTTTATATTTCCATACAGTTAATATTCATATGTTTCATCTCTTACTATGTTATTATTCATGCCTTACATACTCAGTACATTGCTCGTACTGACCCCTCTTCTTCGGGGGCTGCGTTTCATGCCGCGCAGGTACACCCAGATGAGTAAAAGCCATTATAGAAGATGTTCCAGCGGAGTTGGTAGGCTCCACTTGTCCTGGAGTGCTGCCGAGTCAGAGTATATGTACTATGATGCTTTGTTCGATGTTAGAGACTTTGCAGACAGAGTTGTGGGTATAGAGTGTCGGTTCTGTCAGCGGCTCCGTCAGCCGATGTGTCAGTTTGTATTATCATATAAGTCTTACACAGTTACAGATTTTATTTGATTTGAAAGCAACAAAAAGAATATTTCAGTAAGCTTTATTATGTATACTTGATTTAGAGGTTCAAAAGATCATGTATGTAATAGGAGTCGGAGGGTTCGCTCGGCCCTAAGTAAGGGTCGGGTGCCCATCACACCCTAGTAAAGTCGGGGTGTGACAAAGTGGTATTAGAGCAGGTCGGTCTAAGGGTTGTCTGCAAAGTCGTGTCCAGTAGAGTCCTGTTTATGGGTGTGAAGCCGGCCACATTTATAAACAGGAGGCTGTGGGGCATCTAGGAATTGTTGACCTTCTTTCTGTCTTAGATCGTGCGATAGAGCCAAGCCATAGGAAATAAGATTCCATATACTAATCGCTGATTTCCGCAGATGCCTAGTAGCGACGGAAGAAGGCGAGTGACTATATGGCAAGTCACAGAGGTGAGTCTGAATATTTGTTCTGTTACTTGGAACTGGAAGTTCTGGATGGCTGGAATATGTCATGTAACCGTATGTTCAGTGGGGTATTGTCGATACTGGTAGCGTACAAACTCTGAATAATAGGAATGATAAAGGAGATTCTGCCAGAATGAATACGCCCAACGCGAAGAAGCGTGGAAGGGAAATACGGTAAATAGGCAATAAGTAAGATACGTTGTTTCAGAAAGGTTAAGGAATTGGTGTGGTGATGAAGGTGTGATCGCTACTATCGGGAAACTGGAAGTCCAGGATAGGAGGTAGCCATACACACAGGCGGAAGGTGAACATTGGAAATTAAGAAGGGCAAAACGGTAATTGTAAAATAAAGGACGTGTTACGAAAATTCCTCGAAGTCTGTGAAACCTCGACTTGCTCCAGATCAGGTAATAAAGGTCATACGAGGAAGTGGACGCGATTATAGCAGCATTAAGGCACTGAATTTCACCAAAGTTTCGAGGTTATGCGTGCTAAAGTGGGAGGATGGGTGACCCCCCTGGGAAGTTTACAAGAAATTCTACATATTCGGACATAAGAGACAAATGAGAAGCTAGGGTAGTCTAAGGAAAACTAGGATATACGGGATGGTTGGAGACCATAGGATGACGCGTAGGACGAGGCAAACTAGATCGGTGAAGAGACAGAAGGTGCATTACAGCTTTGGAATTAGGATAGGCTTGAATAATGGTTGTCCCAACAACCGAAGCTACGGCATAAAAGGCATCAACCGAGTAAGGGTACCGAAGATAGAGTGACAGCAAGAATAAATAGTACAAGTGTTGTAAAGTAAGTTGCTATTATTTTACTACAGGTTAAGATTGGAAATTCTAGTATAACGATAGTTGAGTAGATGGAAACGAAGAAATCAAAGTGTCGGAAGGAGGTGAAAGGTAAGAAACCTCAGTAAAAAAATCATAGGTTTGCAATGATGTTGAGGTGAGAGACCTATAAAGGAATGAATGTGTGACTATATTAATATAGTTAGAGATTCGATGAACAAGGATAGGGAGAGTAAATATTTGTAATGATTCTGTGTTAGGAACAAAGTAGTGAAACGCTTAAGGAAAATGGACGCACAGCTATAACACAAACAAGTAGTTAAGGAAGAATTACGAGCAAGTGAGCTAAGCAAGTGAAAGGACGAATAGTGGATAGAAATGTGGACAAAATGAGGACATAGACAGAAAGTAAAAGAAAAGTCAGGATAAGAAGTTTTCGACATGTTAGGTACAAAGTTGGAAAGAAGGCGAGGAATAAAGTATAGACAAAGACTTTATAAAAGGACTGTTAGCATATAAGGAACCCCTTAAAGGGGGTGGGGGGGGGGGGGAGGGAGAACATATTATAGGCTTCAAGTCCAAAGGAAGGAATCCTATTAGCTTGGAGCCAAAGTTTGAAGCACATCGGCCTATCAAGAGGATACATGAAAGAAGTAGAAACGAGTTGGTGCAGTGGATTAGGAAACCTACGACAGGAAATGAGGACTCGTGTAAAGGTCCAGGAGTTCGATGATAAAGAAAGTAAGGGAACGAGAGCTTTGGAGAAGAACGTTCAAGTGATAGAGTAGCTAAACGAAAAGGTATGTAAGGCTAGTCCTTTCTTCCTAAGGCATGAATTCTCCTATCATTCCATGACTCTCCTATATGTTTATCGGAAGTTATGAGTCTACGATTATAAAGAGCTTCACTTGAGATAAAGAAATGAGATATGTTACGAGTATGATATCGAGTACGATGAGTTAAGTTTAAACAATTCTAAAGTCTATGATATGATGTTCCATGAAGGTAATAATCCTAGGTATAATCCATTGATGTTGTTCATTGGGTACACTCACCTTACAATATTCGTTCTTTCAAGGTGAGATATGATGAATATGATCACTCCATAATGTGATCGGGGGTTCTCGACCTTATGTCACCCCGATATAGTTATAAATTGTCTTTAAGCTCTAATTCATATTCTATAACTAATGTATGATAATGATGAGTTATCATGAGTTCATGATGATACGATTCCACCATGCCTCTAGGGCCGGGCATGTCACCGCTAAGGCGGGCTACATATGATTAAACCGAGCCTATAGGGCCTGGAATGACACCGCTAAGGTGGGCTGCTTACGACAACACCGAGCCTAGAGGTCCGAGCATGACACCACTAGTGGGCGGCGTATGATGGTTACCCGGATGCCGGTTAATAACGATGGTATATGTGACTTGATGATGTATGTGATATGTATAAAATGCACTTACTCTTAAAAGGTTAAGCAGGTTATACCCTCATCTTATGTTTCATGATTTCCTTATTACGCTTATTTTATGCATGCCTTACATACTCAGTACAATGTTCGTAATGACGTCCTTTATCTTCGGACGCTGCATTCATGCCCACAGGTATACATGGAGGTGATCCAGATTCGTAGGTGCTATCAGCAGACTTTAAGAGCACTCCATTGTTCCGGAGATGCCATTGATTTATTATTTTGTGTATATATATGATTTGGGCACGATGGGGTCCTATCCCGTCCATATGTCTAATACTATAGTACAGGCTCGTAGATGCATGTGTGTGGGTAGTATGGTCTCACGATTTCCCTATTGTATATGTACGCTATTTTGAAAGACGAAGGGCTTATGTATATAAAGGTAAATATGTTCCAAAGTGAAAATTGGTTCCTATGATTAGACGCATGGGAACAATGAATGAACACAGGATAAGTAGTAGTATGAGTGGTGCTCGGTGGTCAGCCCCGGGTACCCGTTGTTGCCCCTAGTCGGGTCGTGACAGTTGTTCATAGCATGCGATGCCTGTTATGTCCAGGGTCGGGTTTGGGGCGTGACAACATACGTTTTTGATTTCACGATCATAGGATCTACAAACTTTTCCAATCCCGACTATGACCCTTTTTTTGCCATTCCCAAATCGTACACATCCTTCTTGATAAGATTCTAATGTGAGAAAATTTCTTTTATCACCTGTCATATGTCTAGATCATCCACCGTCTATGTACCACAATTTGTTGCTTTCTTTTACTTCTTTCTCAATTTATTTATCGCTATTTGAGTCAGGGGTGGACATTAATACTAATTCTTTGGAGGGTTTAGGTGTTTCTTTGATAGGAGTCTTTTCCCTTTTTGTTGATATTTTATCTATGGCTGGTAGAGTTCTTTGTATAGTTTGGATTAACTTTCTGGATGTTAATCCCTTTGTAGATGCTTGTTCCTCGTTGTGTTTGGGATATTTTGCCTTTTTCAGCAGTCCTGTTCTTTTTATCATCTATTGTAGCCTTCTGGCAAGATGACCTAATTTTTCCTTGTTTCTGATTTCTTGTTCTGTGTTGTCCTGCTTATTTTCTTCTTTGCTCTCATACAAGGGGAGTTTTGATTTACCTTCTTGTGTTACTAGAATTGTAGCCAACATTCAAGTTACAAGCCTATGTCGAAAGGTCTAGCTCTGATACTACTTATTAGGATTGTGCTACTCCTATGCACTTCAAGAATTTACTTCTTGAAGTAGTTTTCTTAAGAAGGAATTTGTAGGGGGATAAAAAATCAATCAACACGTGGAAAACTCCTTGCTTTTGAGAGTCAAAAACCACAACCTATCTTCCTATAGTATTTACCATAATCTTCATTAAAATCAGGAGCGATAATAGGTTTACAACTTTTTTTGTCAAACCTAAAGGACCTGTTCCCTGAACATTCTATCTATGACCCTAGAAACAATATTTTACCAACAAACACTTATCACCAATACATGTAGAGGAAAATAAGTGGAACCGCAATCAGAACCTAATTGTAACAACTAAGAACTAGAAGGATAAAACATTATAGGGCTCGAGTTCTTCGCTAATCGGTTGGCTCTTTCTGAGAACAAGGTGTTGAATGCGCTAACACTTGTCTCTCATTGGATGTTTGTAGTAATTTTGGATTTGTTATCGAGTTCCAATGCTCCTTCATGCTTTGTAAATATAGTAGTTGGTAGCTGCTTTAAGTTCTTGAATCCTTGAAGGTTTTGGTTTCGTAAATTTTACCCCAAAACCAAACCTTGTAAAACTTGGATCTTTAATTCTTTCCTTTTATGCTTGTCGAATTCCTTTAGCTACTTGAATGCACAATTCCATGTTATTCAAATTATGGTATATTATAAAATATTACGATGCAAAAAACCTCTCTTCATTAAATAGGAATCAGTCAATATTCCGACTCCTCTAATTCGGTCATGGAATAGCTTGAGTCTCCTGTTGAGTAAGGGCTAGTTCCTATGATATTTTCTTTGTTGAATATTGTGACAACTTCACTAAGTCCTTCGGAGCTCTGATTGAATATCTGGTTCTTCAAATGATTTACATTTTATCTCTTCAGTTGATTGCCGTGGTTATTTTTTTTGTCAAATCATCAAAACATCGATGTAACAATCACCATTATTGAGCCAGCAGCTACTCAATAGTTCGCGCCGCGAGCTCCATCGTGGTCAAGGGTGTCTCTAGCCTCCCCCTGCTTCCGTACTTAAACTATTTTTCATATAATCGTCCGGGCTATTAACACCCAATTTTTGACCTCCATAAATTTTATTTAATTAGTCGGACTTCTTGAATCACAAACGTAGTAGAATATGTGCTTTTTAAAGTCAAAAGGATTTTACATAATTGCTTTAGTGACATTTTGCCATTTCATTTAGTAAGTATCACAAGGTATATCACTATCTATCATTTTGAATATTCAATATATAAATCATGAATTTTATACATATTTATCAAATTTCAAAGTCAAAATAGTGAAAACAATTACTTCATTAATTGTTTAAACTAATAAGTGGCTAATTGATAAATATTCTACTCCGTTAAATCAAGAAACCGGGTTTCTTATATAGATAATCCATTGCATCTCAATTTTTATCTCAATTTGGTTTTAACTGAATTTAATTTTCCAAAATTGGCTACAATTGAAATGGTTTAATTAACTTTCGCCTGAAATTGGTTACAATTGAAACACGGGTGGCTATCTTTTAAATTAATTCATAGCCACAGTTTTGCAACATTAACAAACTCTCATTTAATCATTTATTTCCTTCCAAGTGGGCTAAAACCCCATTCATTTTCCGTCCAACCCAACCTAAATACAAGTTAACCCGGCCAATTTTTCCTATTAATCCCCAAAGCATCCAAACCTTCTCATTTTTCACGAATTCAACAACAAAATAGGAGCGAAACCCTAAAGCTCCAAAGATACCTCTTTCTCCTGGCGTCATTCAGGCAAAAATGGCAAAGAGCAGTGTACTTCGCCTTCTTCAGACCATGCATTACCTATTTGGGAAAAGTTCTTAATGAACTTTGTCTTCTCCACAGCTCTGCCAGCACGCCAAGGTGAAACCTGCCCCTCTCTCTTTTCTTTTTTAAAACCACTCAAGCAAGGACAAAATACATAAAGATTGGGCATATTGTCCTACAACAACTAGGATTTGCAATATTATGGAAAAAACTTGACAGTCAAGTATGAAAGATTCCTTGCCATATTTGTAGGGATTATTAAGCCTCGTACACGTAAAAGGAGCAGATTCAAAAAGGCAAGAATCCACGTACTACACAAACCCTATGCGCGTTTCATTGACCGATAAGGAAAGGGTTATGTGTTAATCAACCTGCGGAGCATAATGTTATAAATACTCAGGTCTTTCCAGTAAGAAGTTTGCGCATCCACAAAGAGAGAATTCAGATTATTGAGAAAAGAATATATATTGAAGAATATTCAAGAATCCAGGGTTGCGTCCCTATTACATAGAGAAAGAACAATGGAGCTGTTTTACTGAATAATGTTTCCCTATTACGCATGTTAATTGATGCGTATCAAGTTCTGGTTGCTGAGAAGGGTGAGCTTAATCAAGTGATTGATGAGATAGAGCAAGAAAGGGATGACCTACGTATATCCTCTACAGAAATGAAGAAACAAATCCATGAGACAAACCAACAAAACATTTTGTTGGAACGCCAAGTGAGAGAAGGGGTGAAAATGTCTTTCAAGGGAAAAGGGGAAGCAAATGAAACTTTTCTGGTGCTTGAAAAGAAGTTAAAGAGAGAAAAACTAAGCCTCATTACTGAGATTGAGAAGAATGAATTACTAGAAAAGGATTTGAATAGGGTCAAGTTTGATCTTAACAAAGCTCTCAAGTGGACCTAGCCCTCTTATGCGATTATCTCCATGTATAGGAGTAAAGAAGATGAAAAAGAAGGACTTGGTTTTGAAAGAGAGAAAATACCCTATAATCCACATAGCAAGTATATCTCCACAACTGAAAACTGGCTGTGCACTTACTGTGGGAAAACAGGACATTACGAGGAGGGATGTAAAGCAAGGATTGAGGCTTTTCGAAGGAACAAAGACTTTGTCAAAACGGGAGTTAGAATAGGAGGAACTGGTCCTCAGAATAAAGGTTCTAAAAAAGGAACCAAAGGAATAGGTCCTCAAAAGAAAGGATCTCGAGAAGGGAGAAAACAAGTCCTACCCACATGGGCTAAAAGGAGCTTGATTCATCCCTTCTATAACTGCAAGGGACCTAATTGGTTTGGGTTCCCAAATCCAATCACTAACATCGTGTGCAGGCTGAGGAGAGAGAGAAGAGAGGAAGTTGTCAATTATGTTGACAAACAGGGACAGGAAAAATCTCATGGGTTAGTTAAAGAGGTCTCTCCTCAAGGCCTTCACGGCAGGATGTGTGCCCATGGTATCTAAACGAAAGGACCCATCTCAACGTCAAATGCTGCAGTTCAGGATTCACAGTTACTCCAGGTAGAAGTAAGAAAGGAAGATGAGTATAATGATGAAGCAAAAAATGCAAATACTAGGTGAAAATATGGATGTCACAGGAGAAGGGGTATACACATATGGGAGGTGAAGGACAGCATGTGAACAAGTTTTCAGAATTGTTGTTCGACACTGTCAAAATTGTCCAGAGATCCGGTCTCTCTATAACTCAAGTTAGTAGTCCCTTTAGTATGACTCAGGTTAGTAGTCCCTTCAGTATGACTCAGGTTAGTAGTCCCTTAAGTATTTTCATATGTTCTGAAATACTTAAGTGCAAATTCGGTCAAGCGTCTCCTACTTCAAAATTCAAACCTTAAACCTTCCAATCGATGCTTCACTTCCCAACCAATATGTCCCTCCTATAACACTTGCCCTACAATGCTATCTCAGATACCTTAAATACATCTATCTCTTCTTTCTCTCTCTTCACTTACCAAAATCTTCAGACCGACAGAATCTCTCTCCTTTGTCTTACACAAGGCTGTCTGAGCCAACTCATATCTCTGTATTCTCACCAAGTACAAGAATCACCAAACCCTTTTCAAACCAAATCAAAATGGTCTCAAATCCATCATTCTCAAAGCACTCAATCTCCTTTAACCAAATTACTTCTGAACCAATTCAAAAATTCCCCATACCCGTCCCTCCAGAAACTAGTAGATGAAAAGTTTCGAGAAAATCTACTTCCTTATCTGGTTTATTTGACCAAAGAAAACTTTTCGACCTCATGGTAAGTGATGCAGATGTATACCTTCTATCGACAGACTTTTCTTCGAGAGAATCAGACGACAGAAGTGGAAGGGTTAAAATGAAAAGAGCTAACATCGACAACTCTGCAGGACAACAGATCGAAAATATTAATAGGGAAGAAAATGTTGTTGATGTCTTACCCGTCTCCTACCCTAAGAAGAAAACCTGGTGCCCCACCTGTGCTGAAGCACTAGGTGCCTCAAAAGAAAACAAGAAAAGGAAATAAAAGGGAAATACAGGAGGAGATAGGGGGAGAGAAACGTGATACTCAGTCTGCTTCTCAAAAGAAGAGGAGGATAAGTAAAAGTAAAGAACCAAGTGCCTCTACGAGACATGGAAATGGACTGAGAGAGGGACATCTCCAAACATAGAATATTGTCTTTGGAATGATGATTGATGTAAACCTGAGAGAGGAGAATGGGATGAAAGAACTGTTGGAAATGGTGGAATTTCAAGAATGGACTTATCTTCTTACTCCGGTGGCTCCGTGCGTGTATGAAGCTGAAGTGATTGAATTGTTTACAAATCTACTTCATCTTGATGATAGTACTCTGGTTATAATAGTGAACGTGAAAGAGTTTTTTTTGACTAAATCAGTGCTATCCGAAATCTTGAGAGTAAAAGCTGAAGGGCTGAGGGATGTAACTGGAAGGGTTTCCACCTCTTTCAAAAATGTGATCATTAAGAAAGGAATCAGCCTTCCCAGGAAAACTCTCCAAAAAGGAGCTCGGGCCTACCTACCAACGGGTCTTTAAATTTGTTGACAAGGTACTCATAACGAAAGTTGGAGGGAATGGCGGTGTCACTACGGCACATTTGGTACTCACGGAAGCTCAATCAGCCTTTGAACCAATCAATCTGTCAGCTATCATGATCAAACATAAGATCAATGCAGTGAGCACGGGGCAAAATAAACCTGGTCTTCTTATGGCTTTCTCTTGACAAAGGTGCTTGGGCATTTATATGTGAAAACCGAAAAAGCTACCTTAGGAACAGAAGAGAATTTGCTCCCCAGAGCTAGTCTGAAAGACTGTGAGTGAGTGGCTGAAGGAGTGGATTCCACCATTCCTATCCTAATCGAAACACTAAAGGCATCCAGTGCAGAAATTTAGTAGCTAAAGGCTGAGAACGCTCTTCTGAAGGATCAGTTGAAAGCTAAGACGGAAGATCTTAGGAACCAACTTCTCCAGGATCAGGGTGTACACATTGAGAAAATTGACAAAATTCATCACAATCTAGATCATCCCCAGTAATCAGTCCCTAGCATTTCCCTCCAGTCCTTGTCCCCCCCTCCCATGTGTGATTTTTCGCTTTTTGACAGGTACAGTAGTAGTTTAATTAACATATATTTGACTATTTGAACTACTATCTATTTTTGGGCTATTACTTTTTCTCTTGCACTATCTGTTGCGTCGTTGTGGTTCATTTCCTTTTTGATGATGCCAAACGGGGGAAGATATATTGATAATATGAGAGTATGATGAACACATGTGGTGCTGTGATTCAAAAAGGGAATATATGTTAAAATCAAGGGGGAAAGATTGATATGTGTTTCTTATAATTGAAGGACCCTTTAGTGGGCAAAAACCTGGTCTTCCAGTTCGTAGAGGAAATGGCATTATGTTGCTAACACGTTGCAGGTGCCTTGATAGTGATGGTCTGCTTCGCAGGGGGAACAAGTGGGAAGTTGGTTCTCAAGGGGAACATAGTCTATAAGTTTGTCATCATCAAAAGGGGGAAATTGATACGTCCAAATGCTTTTTGTTTTGATGATTATCAAACTGATTCAGAACCAGATAGAGACCTGGTCTGTGATCTGCTCTCTGTGCATCTTGCACGATAAGCAGAGACAGTTGTAAAGCTGAGCTACTCACTAGACACAAGTACAGTAGTTGAGTTGGCCCATGCTTTAGGTCAAATATTGAATGAGTGGTCTCTATCCATCCCACATGCTTCCCACTATATATACAACATGTTGGAACATATTGTGTATCACTTGGAAAACCTAAAAATCACTCAAAAGGTGTAGCCGTCGCAAGACTCTCCAAGTGTTCAAACAAAGCTAATCACAAACTGAAGAGCCTGCTTCCAACACTAAAGGTGCTTTAGTCTCTTAGTTTGTTTTTAAGCATTGTTTTATGTGCTTTAAATTATAAACCTACTCTACTCTAAAAGAAGTTGTTTGTAGGTACTTTAAATTCTTAGTAGTTGTTAGGCAGTTTACCTTTCAATCTATTAAGTGATACCCTTAGCTAGTGTTAGTCTATGGTGTATTAGTTAAGTTTGGCTAGAGGTAGTCAACCATAGTTATGGTTGGCTAGAGTGTGTCACTGTGTGAAGATTACAAGATAGCCATTGTAAGGGTGAGGGATTATGGGAGTTAATTCCTAGTTCACAATAGGTTGTAATCTGAGTTGCTCGGTGTAGTGGAGTTGAAATCCTACAGGGGTAGGTCGTGGTTTTTAATCACTTGAGCAAGGAGTTTTCCACCGTAAAATCTTGCCTTGTCTACTTACTGCACTACATCAGGGAACTGGTACACAACTGGGTCCCTCATATATTATTTGGTGGAAGCACAACCTCTAACAATTTCTCAGCTGTAGAATTTAGAATGATGGAACTGAATACAAAAGCAGTACACATTCTGTATTGTTGATTATGGAGGAAAGAATATAACAGAATTGCTAAATACTCAAGCGCTAAGGAAATTTGGGATTCGCTGACATAAGCACACGGGCCTAAAGAAGATGGATCAAGGAAGAACAAACAGATCAGAGAAGCTATTATGAATAAAGAGCCAAATAAAAAGATAAAATATTCCCCACCTTGGGGTCCTGGATGGAAAAAGGCCATAAAGATTGCGTGGAGTTCAAACTTTAATGAAGACACTGAGGATGAAGCTAATCACATGGGCTTTGTGGCTATTAGAGACTCGGGATCAGATACGGATGTAGACTTAAGAGGTAAATGTTCTTGACCTGAGAGATAAACTTGACATATTCTTGAAGAAAAGGCCGACTTCCTTAATGAGGACTCTAATTGAAGAATATCAAGATATGAGCACAAAAAGGGTTCAGCTACTAAATGCCTCCACGAGCTTGAAGCACGAATCCATTGAGTTAGAGGCTAGTAAAATAAAAGTTGAACAAGAGATCAGCTCACTAAAAGAACAAGTTATTCAACATGATACCTTGGTCACATCTCTTAGGATAGAAATCCAGAAGCTAAAAGAGATAACAACTGGAAAATCTGTAATAAGCGAGGGGAATCTGGAGGTGGAAGATGAGTACGGAAGAATGAAAAATTAGGTGTATTCTAACAGAGAAAAGATCTAGAGAGAGTCAGTTGCTGGACAAAATCGTCATACATGCAACAAGGAACGGACAAGAAGGAACGGGTCAACCACGTAATGTAGCTAATGGTCTAGGGTACAACAAGGAACGGGCAAGAAGGGAATCTACAGTCAGGGAATTTTGCACACTTTATAGTAAAACTGAACACTCTAGAAGCAAGTGCCCATTGAGTATAAGACATACAGAAAGGAACCTGAAGGCATCTGACATAAGAGCTAAGATGGGGAACACAAATAGAACAAGAAGAGAAAACAGATCCCCATATGTACGTACTGTATGGAAAATGAGAAATAGGACTCTTCCTGACAGCCCAACGAGAGGATCTGAGACTACCAAAAGAACTATCAAATCTCTTAAAAGAAATGAAACAGGAAATGAGAACAAGTTTCTCTATATGCCTTCTCATACGAGAAGAAGACAAATGATCCACTCTCCCAGCCAAAAGAGAGAGCTCACATCAAGATATAGGAATACCAAACCACTCAAGACTAGTGATACAAGATAAAAAGAACTGGGCTCCTTATGTATTCTCAAGGTAGACAAGAAGAAATGTGTTTTATCTTACTGGAAACAAGATTGGGATGAGGCCTGTTGATAGAAGGATGATAGCTTGAAAATGGACTGTAACAGGTACAAGGAATGGGTCTTTTCATGAGACTTAGTCGAGATTAACAAAATATCAAAGAAGTCAGAAACAGAAGTTGAAAACAAATTCGATTGGGCTATGCCAGAATGGACGAAAAAAGACTTGATTCACCCTTTTGTACAAGGAAAAGGACCTAAGATTGCATGGTTTCCTAAAACTAATCTCTGATTACCTAGAAGGTGCATTGAATGAGAGTAAGCACAAACAGCACTAACTCAAAGCTTGCTCAAGATACAAAGACGATACACATAAAAGCTCCTTTCACTTGCAGCATTTTGAAAAAAAGGCAATTACAATTTAAGCAGATAGCAAGCAGTAATCAGACATACTGGAACTAAGACAGGGGGGAAAATAAGGTTCAGTAACTATGGGAGATAAAGCTCTAGGAATGGCCTCATGGGAATTGCAGAAGAAATAGGTTGACGAACCTGCTCGAAGAAATAAAAAAAAAACACGAGGGGAACAGGTAGTCATAACAGGTTCAGACTCAAGGAAGCAGGCAATTGTCAAATGATCTCAAAATTTAATATTCCTATGATGACTGCCAAATATTGAGCTACTAACAGTTGATAAAGGATTGAGATGAAGATTATGCTAAAAAGAATGATTATGATAGTCTTCCTAAAAAAATTGGCTAGAATCATGACTTAAGATAAACTGAGTACTTCAAAGTTGAAATCATAAAATATGTTACTCAGTTGTCTACAATTTATTATGTGGGCATACCTTAACAGTTTCATGATCTCAAAATAGTTCTACAAACGTAATTTGTCTCAACAACTGAGCTGAAAATCAGGATTGCACATGGTTAATCATTATTACTTTAGGTATGTATTCCTTCCCATGAAATTAATTGTACATTTAGATCATGAAACAACTTGGACAACCTATTCTACCTACCCTAGTCAAGAACCTAGCTATCATTAAAAAAAAAAGCCTTGAGAAGAGAGAAAAAGAGTCATGATGACCCATCTTGAAAACCGTCGGCAATCAAATCAAAAGTCTTCCCAAAAAGACCCTTCACCTCTTCTATTCACACCACATATATTTCCCCCTCACCTTTACTTAAACCGTCCACAAATCCTCAAAATCTCATCCACCTGACTCTTTTCTTCATCACAACACCAAATCGGAAAGAGAAATGTCTCCTTCTTCTTTCTTTACCGATAATCCTGAGCTCTCTATTCTTTCTCATAACACAACCAATCTTGACTTCACATTTCATCTTTCTGTCATCAACCAACAATTCCCTCCTATACGTATTTACTCATCTGAAAAAAAAATAAGAGAAAAGAATATTTATTGGGGCTTATAGAAAGGGGGAAATTTTTAAATATCTCAAAACAGGGCAAATACAAGGAGTAGTGTCACAACAACTCTTCAAGAAATTGAGTTGCGGGACATTACGGGTTTAATCCAAGCGAATGACGGAGGTAAGATGGTGGTTCTTCCCGGGGATAAAAGGTGGATAAAGATGGTAGTTCTTGAAAAAGCTAGCCAACAAACATTATGTCACCACCCTTC
The DNA here is from genome assembly GCF_019175385.1 of Lycium barbarum. NCBI lineage: Eukaryota > Viridiplantae > Streptophyta > Magnoliopsida > Solanales > Solanaceae > Lycium > Lycium barbarum. The sequence continues at coordinate 84,023,445 of NC_083339.1, read as the reverse complement.
TTCAAAAGACACTGCTATCAGCTCACCTCAGGATTCCGTAGTCACTAGACTTAGAGAATAGAATTCACCCTGGTGAAAGTCCCTAGTAAAGTGACCAGGTTTCTTAAGTTGTTCCTCAAAACATTGTATTTTAATTGTCTAAGATCCAAGTTTCTAATGTGATCTATATGTACATTTGTAACCAAGGGATTGGAATTGTACTTTATGAAGTTATATGAAAAGAAAAAAGAACAGTTGCTTTTCTTATGAAATTATGCCTAAATTGTGTGATTTGAATATCTTCAATAGGAATTGCTCAGTGACTGATTCTAGTTGTATGTGTTAGTGAAACAGCCCCAGTGGCCACAAGTAATGTACGAAAAACTTGAATTAAAGCTTAAGTAATCTGAATTAACTTTTTAATGATGCCAAAAGGGGGAAATGAACTGTGCATATATGTCGTTCGAATGCTAACCTGGTTTATTGTGAGAAAGTCATGGAATATAAGATTTACATAACAGTTTCATAATTGGTGTTTGTCATCATCAAAATAGGGGAATTTATTGGCATAATGTGTGAAGTCTTATTGATTAACAAAGTGAAGGTACAAGGCACAGAAACCAAGTCTAAAACAGGTCCATAGACATGTTCCATTGCAACAAAGGAGCTGTCACGACCCGACTAGGGGCCGTGACGGGTACCCAGGGCTAACCACAAAGCACCACTCATTTCCTTACTCGTCATAGTCTTTGTACACTTCTTTACCATTCATATACTCAAAATCATAAGACAACCATTTTTCATTTGGAAACATAATTAATTTTATATACATAAGCTCTTCGGCAATCAAAATAATAATATATATACAATCATAGCATCGTGAGACCATACTACCCACACATGTGTATCTACGAACCTCTACTAGAGTACTAGACATATAGACGGGACAAGACCCCGTCATGCCCAAAATATACATATGTACACAAAAGCATAATCAAAGGCACCTCCGGAACAATGGAGTGCTCTCAAGTCAGCTAACAGCTCTTACGAGTCTGGATCAAGCTCACCTCCCTGTCTACCTATGGGCATGAACACAACATCCAAAGAAAACGAACGTCAGTACGAACATTGTACTGATTATGTAAGACAAGAACGAAATAAACGTGATAGAGGAATCATGAGCCATAAGGGAAAGGTATAACCTGCATGAATTTCATAGGTGAATGCATTTCATTCATATATCGTATATTTATATAATCATAGTACATATGTCATCACAGCGCATATATCATCACATCATAATCCTTATCGTTAACCTGCGTCCGGGTAACCATCATATGCTGCCCACTAGTGGTGATCATATCTGGCCTTCTAGGCACGGTGTATACATAGAAGCCCGACATAGCAGGGACATGCCTGGCCATTTTAGGCATGGTGGAATCGTATGCGGCCCGCCTTCGCGGTGACATGCCCGGCCATTTAGGCACGGTGGAATCATATCGTCACATAATCATCCATAACTTAGCATTTTCATACATAGCATAGGTATGTTATAATCTTACATTATTGATTATCTCACAAACATGTCATGACTTAGCATCATTATACATTTATCATTAAGAACATACACTAGAATTTGAAGGCACATAAGGTCGTGACCCCCGATTATATTATGGAGTAATCATCAACAACATATCTCACCTTGAAGGAACTAAAAATTTAAGGTGAGTGTACGCAAAGAGAAGCATCGATGAAACCATACTTAGAATTATTAACTTCATGAACATCTTATATTCATCATCATCATTATCATGCTCATATCGTATTTCCTTTCTCAATCATGTGCGTATGTATCTTTGTATATTCATGGACTCATAGTCTCCATCGTGTAGGATGATCATGGAAAATTAGGAAGATTCATGCCTTAGAAGGAAAGGATTAGCCTTACAGACCTTTTTCATTTAACTAATCTAGCGCTTGCTTGTTCTCCTTCGATGCCCACGTTTCTACCTTCAAGAGAAGTCGCATGAACATTAACTAATCAATTACTTAAATGTGGTTACTAAAGCTACAGAAAATTGGGCAGCATTTCCTTCGTTTCTACTACTTTCTCCCATATCATATTTCAATTCCCAAACAACCATAACAACATTTACAATATAATAGGAAACAATCATCATTCATCTACATCATTCGCATTTCATAATTTCACTCTAATTTCTCCATAATCATGGTCATAGTTCATTATTGCATTTTCTCACATATAATACTCATTCCATGTTCTAAATGTCATTCATAACATATTTACAATCTCAACATATCAAGATTCATGATTCATTTTAATCTATTATTCACAATTTCCACTAATCTCATCTCTCGTAATCCATTTTCCATTTCCTTCCATAATCCAAGTGTTTAAACTTTTCCATACCTTAAACAACATGGAATAATCATGAAACTCACCTTTGAATACATAGGAACGGGTTTTGGTTGGCAATACTTCACTTGGAGAAAACCCTAGCTTCATTCCCAAGAGAATTCTGGACTTGGAGGAACCCTAGTGAGCTTCTTGCACTTGATTCACTTGAATTCTTTATATTGATATTTGCTTTCCTTTGTATTCTTGTATATGAAGTGTGTGTGGAACCCTCTAGAATCTTGGAGAGAAGTGGAGAAGTGAGGAGAATGAATATAATGAAGTGGGATCACATTTAAATACTTGGAATAACTCAGCCCGTCGGGACTTCCACGGACACTTGTACGGTCCGTGGAACATTGCACGGTCCGTACAAGTGGTCGTGGTTCACCACCTTGGAATACTTCGTTGCTGTTGGGTTATACGGACCATTATACGGTCCGTATAACATTCCACGGGCCGTATAATGTGGTCGTGTAACTCACAGTTTTTCCGAAGTTGTTCTCGTCGTTTGTTTGATCTCCAATCCTTGTGCAACCTTCTTAACTCTTGTTTAATACTTCATTAATGATCTAAAAATCCCTATAACTCTCCCTCAAAGCCTTGCCAAACAATTCTTAACACAATAATTTATGAAACCTTTCCTAAACCTCACTTATACTCCACTTATCCTTATCAATCCTTATACCATCAATTTATATAACTTCAAGATCTTAACGTACGCATTCTAAGACCACCAAATATTCGTTTTATAATCTTAAGAACTTCCTGTTATCCTTAAGCTCGCAGTGGTTCATTCACTATGCGACGGCATGAAATTTCCAAGGTGTAACAGGAGCAGAGGCAAATACACATACATGAACAAAAAGGTTGCAGCTATATATATGTGTGTCAGTACGAAGACAGGGGGAATGCAGAATAGAGAGACAATGAATAGTTCACGTACATACATGTAGAGCAGGGGAGATAATGACTCAGTCAAGACATAGAACAAGTATGCAAACTGTTTTATACAAAGGAGTCATCAAGTACAGTAATGACATAATGAAAAAGAATGACTAGAGGTCATCAGGTGCATTGGTTGAATGAACCAGCAGCGAGGAGAGGTGAAATGACTCAGACTCGGAAGAAATTGTTCACCTAAAGAGTTTGCAGACAAAACATGTGAATTAGGTTAATAGCAAGAACAAAATCAGAAGTCAAAGAGTGAGTCAAGATTGAAGGCATGGTTTATTCCACCAATGAATAAATTCATGTGAAGAAGACAGACACAGAGCTACACATGATCAATGAAACAAGTCTATCAACATGTTCCATCATCCATACAAAAAGTGTCATGACCTGTTATATCCCGCGTTTTGTGAAATTGGATAATTCAAGGCAATCGCGGGAAGGCGGCAAGCAAGGCCACATTTTATCTTGTTTGGCACATGAGTTGCGTATGGAAAATTTAGAAGAGAAAATAGTGAGAAAGGTCAAGAGCAAAAAAGGGGATCCGAGGTATGACTCATGGAAATATGGAGAAACACGAAGGGCAAAATTGGAAGTTGGGCAAATTATTTTCAAGAATTACAAGGACTAGCCCAAAATATAATTGGGCTTAAATTTTTTAAAGCAAAAAAGAAGCCCAACCGGCCATGCCAAGCAAAAAATGGCCCAAGCCCAAATTTTCTTTTAATTAAACCATGTGGAAATAAATAAAAGGGTGATAAACACCTCATATTTTCATCTTTATCACATAGAAGGATCAAGAAGCTTGAAGAGAAGACCAACAAAGGGGGCATTTCGGCCATACAAAAATTTCCAAGAAAAAGTGACAAAAATTCCTTCAAAAATTATTTCTAACTAAGTAGGGGGTGCTTAACAAGATGGAGTGTTTATTGGAGCAAGAACAATACAAATACTTATAAGTTGGAAGTGTAGTCAAGTGAAGAAGTGGAGAAGAAGCAAGGTGAGAACTTATGCCCTTTTTTTTCATGTTATGAATAATTATGCATGTTGTAGTATGCAAAGTGAGTGAAATTTGTGAAGAATAGGGAAGTGGGGGTGGAGGCCGTGAGGTGTGGTGCATGATTGTGTGTGTAGAAATTGTGTGTTAATCATTTTATCTAATGTTTAGTTATTATTGTTATGAATGCCATGTTGATGATGAAAGTTGAATGACTCTACTAAGGTTGAAGCCGTGTAGGTGTGCTTGATGTTAGGCCGTGTATAAGGCATGTATAATCGTGTGTATGTGTTGAATTGTGAAGGGATAAGGGGCAAGTTGAATTTAATATTTTAGTTGTTGTGTTGTAGATCATATATTGCAAATAAAGACTCAATAAGTTTGGTGAAGTATTGGTGATTGGAAGTTTGTGTAAGTTGGAAATAATGCTCTTGCATGGATAGTATGTAATGGTATTGGTATAATGTTGTTGGAATATATATATATATATATATATTTATGAAGTTGTTATTGTGCTCGTTGGAGTCGGAAGGTGTTGACGATAGTAGGAAATCGTTATAATGTACTTTGAATGGAATATGTGAATTACTAGTGTGGTTGTTGAATTATGTTAGTAGTTTGGCCGGGTTTGAATTCCCAGATTGTGCTTGATGAGAATTTGACTAAGTTAAATGTCGAGGATGATGTATTTACAGAGGAAGTGCTGCCGAAATTTCGGTAGCCAAGTACTCCCTTAGGATTTCAACACTAAGTATTCTAATAAGAAGTTTTGGTAAACTTGACCAATTTGCAGATTTTGACGAGATTGTATCGTGAATTCGGAGTAGCAAAGGACGCGAAAAGAGGTATGTAAGGCTTCACCCTTCTTTCTATGGCATGTCTTAACTAAAAGAAGTCGGGTACGAGCCTCGGGGACACCCCTAATACCCGGAATCCGCACTTAAAGTTTTCAACTTTTCGTTCAATTGAATTGAAGTAGAAAGTGTGCAAAATGATGAAATGACCTTCTAGACCCCTATAACTTGCCTAAGTGGGACCCGATCACCCCAAGACTCATACAAGTAATGTTATGACACGTAATATGGGTAAATGGTATACGCTACCTCGTCCGGCCCGAGGTGGGCCCGTTGCTCTCGGATTTTCCTAGAGTCTTGGTTAACGTGCTTGAAGTGCATCCAAAGGGGGCCTTCGATCCCGATTCCGTCACCAAGCAATAAGTGCTATGACCACTCCAACAGGAGTGCCCCTATGATGATAATGATAATGACAATGTCGGGTAAGGGAATGTAGCTATGATAAGTACGACCAAAACGACCCTATGACTAAGCCAAGTACCTTATGTAAACATGAAAGCGATAAACTAATTTTTAAATCGTATTTATATTTTCTAGTTATAACTTTATTTTCTAAGATTCCAAAACCCATGACTGTCATCTAAAATGCCTACGATGTCAATTTTGGTTACCGTAACCCTATTCTCCGTTGATAGTCTCACTTTAGAATACTTGTTCCTTCAAGGTGAGACAAAGCTATCACTAACATTCCGTAAAGTAATCGGAGATCATCGACCTTGTGTCACTCCGATGGATACATGAGTTTCCTTGGCTCTCTTGTGTGCCCATATGATATATGTATATAAAGCGGGTATACGTGTATGGATATGTATATATATATATACGATGTAGTAATTGTATATGAGACATGTATATGCGTAAAAGATAAGTAAATGTATATGTATGTGTATATGGGGAAAAAGGGAAGGGCCACTGTTATATCACCACCTGATTCAGCTGGATTCCATCCTGGACGCGGGATGCCCGGACGCGGGATATGGGATGAGCCGTACGCGGCGTCTGTATATATATATATATATATATATATATATATATATATATATATATAATGTGTGATACATATGTGATGTACTATGTTGGGTCATCGTTGGGGAGGGGGTTGGGAGAGCCGATTGTACTCGGCGTCTGTAAATGTGAATGAAAGATACTGTTTACCGAATTGTACTGTTTTCTGTATACGTGAATAAGGGACACCGGGGGGTGGGTAGGGAGAGCCGATTGTATTCGGCGTCTGTAAATGTGAGCAAAAGATACCGTTACTGAACGTACTGTTTTATTTCTGTACACGAGGAAAAGTAATATGAAAATGTTGATTACTATGCCTATGACAAGAAACGTTTCAAGGATGAAAAGGCAAATCTACATGACAGCCGGCCCGAAAAGGGGCCTCCCTATGTACAGGTTAAGTTCTTGCCTCGTTATACGCGCTATGACTCTGTGATATTATTATTGATCGTACTTTATGTTACTGCTTGAACTGTTTTCCATGCCTTACATACTCGGTACATTATTCGTACTGACGTCCCTTCTTGTGGACGCTGCGTTCATGCCGCGCAGGTCAGCAGGTACACGGACCGGGTTTCTAGGGCTCTATCTGCAGCATTGTACAGCACTCCAGTCGTTCCGGAGCCTCATATCATTGGTACTATTTTGTGTATGTATTTTCGGGCGCGACCGTACTCGGCCCTTTCTATGTATAAATGTACTATGTCTAGAGGCTCGTAGACAGATATATACAGTCAGCTATGTACAGTTTAATGTATTGTATTCTGAATGGTTCGCGTTCAGGTGTAGCGCGATATTAGAAAGTTAACTGCTAACGTTAATGTTTTAAAAAAAATATATATATATATATGGCACTGTTTATACAGGATAGCTAAGGGGCGCTCGGTACAGGTATCGGGTGCTCGTCACGGCCCCTAGTCGGGTCGTGACATGACCTAACCAGTCGTGATGGCACCCACACTAACCCCCCTAGTGGGTGAACCATCCCCTTAACCAAATTCTTATTCATTTAACCCATTTATAAATCAATAACAAGAATATAATCATAAAATTGTCTAGTCATTCCATAATAAATAAAAGTGCGGAATTCTGAACTATTACAACCCCAAAGATCCAAAGTCCTCATACAAGGACTCTAACACATGAAGCTGCCTAAAGAATAAATAGTTGTCTAAAATAGCATAAGTGTCTAGAAATGAGATATACATCAATAAGGAAAGATCATCAGGAGGCATGGCACGGATAGGAGCTCACCCACTGATCTGAACGGGAAGTGGCCTCAGGCTAAAGGTGAGATCTGGACAAAGTCTCTGGCACACAATCTGCACTAAAAATGGGTGCAGCAAGGTAGTATCAGTACAAAAACTAAGTACCGATAGATATCATAGGCGACTAAGTTAAGTATCATGCGTACGTTCATAAAATAAACAGAATAGGCAGATAGGCACAACACCACAACAATCAAATAGTATCAACAATAAATCATCTGCCAATCACAAAAATAAGGTAATACCCAATGCAATCAAATGCAACCAATGATAGTATCTCAATTATACACACATGCTAAGCCATTTTTTGCACAATAATCATGACATACAGGGGACCCATGGTGTCCATGTACCACTCGCTGTGGAACTGACCTCGGATCACGAGCCCATAACTAGGCCACATTCTCACCCCCTGTCAAATGTACCATAAACTAGGCCACATCCTCACCCCTATCAAATGTGCCTTACATATATATTTATGTATCTGATCACAAGATGAATCTCAATATACTTCTAGTTCAACACACAGTATGAAAGATGATCAGTCAATAATATCAATGTCAAGGAATATAGGGCACTATGCCACAAGACTCAGATAAATCAACTCAACAACAACATAAAATCATAAACCATCTTAATAAACAAGAACAGTAAATATGTCAACTCCTTCCTTACATATCACAAAAAATACACCTTAGGTTTCAGTACATAAAATAATGGCGACAAGCCCACATAATCAGCGGTCATACCAACCTAAGTAATATCCAACCAACCGTCATATCCGAAGACCTAATCATGCTTTCCCCCGTAAATTCTATTACATATAAAACAACTAATCAAAGTCTAATCAAGTGAACCATAACCTACCTTAGATGCAGAACTGGAACAATGCCAGCTACTCGGCTAGAGTTTTCCCCTTTCATAATGCCTTGAAACGCTCAAAGTCTAGCAATATAATGCTATGTAAGTAATAGACCATCTCATCAACATAGAAATCAACATTGGGAAAGAATACCCCAAATCACCCATAACCATTCGAATAGGCGAAACCAGCATTTAAGGCTGAATTTGTCCTACCCTTAGTCCCAACAATCACAATCCTCCTATTTATAGGTTCCGAATCAATTTAACCCTTTCAAATCATATTTTCGGTAAAAATCTCCATTTTGGGTGGAACCCTAAGTCTCAATATATAATTCTTACAATAATTAAACAATTCTCATCCTAGAAAGTGGTAACCTACACTTCTGGATGATAGAGTAGTAATAAAATCAACAATCCACAATTTATTCAAGGGTTTACTGATTCTAGGGTTCTAGGACTTTCATCCACCATTAAAGAACCTTAAACTAGTCATGGAGCTTAAATGGGGAATGGAAGTGAACAAGATGATATTTAGAACTTACCCTCAAAGAAGAATCCACCAAAGCTTTAGAATAATCGCCATTTTCTCTCTTGAAACTATTTTTGGAGTTATGTGACTAATGGCTCGTACTTAGCAATATAAAAGTGGATATCTGACTCCCGTCGGTCGCTGCAGCGGTCACTAGGTGCGCTGCAGTGGCCAGGACCTCCGCTATGGCAGATTTCCCCTAAATCCCATAGCGGTCAAGATCGTGCCGTAGTGGTTCCGCTGTGACGGATTCCCCCTAAATCCCAATTTTGCCTGTGGCGGCTCAACTGTAGCGGCCCCATGCCCGCTGCGGCGATCGCTCCAGAACCATAATCCTCTGGTTTTTCACTAAGTTTTTTGAAAAATTTCGAGATCAATTCGACACCCCACATACACAAACCAGATATGCACACATATGTAATAACTCACTACAAACTCATGCATAGCCTCAGAATTCCCAATGGAGGTCTAATTTATTAAGTCAACAGCCCCCAACAAAATAAAATTAGTTACCAAACAAGTGCACAAAATACAATCAAAATACCTTCTTTTAGAATTCTAAATCTTTAAGTTTTCACTAGACTCGTCCTAGTCTCGGAATTTAACCGATAGGCGTGAAATGGTCAAAACGCAGATAACGACCTAGCGGGTCGTTACATCAGATACCAATTAAACAATCATTTGTCCTCGAACAAACAAGGGAAGAAACAAGAAGAAAGGTACCTGACTAGGTGAAAAGCTGGGGATACTTATTACCCATATCGAACTCGGTCTCCTAAGTAGCTTCCTCAACTGGACGATTCTTCCACTGGACCTGCACTGACTCTATCTCCTTAGACCTCAACTTACGAACCTCTCTATCTAAGATAGCAATTGGCTCCTCCTCATAGGACAAGTTTTTATCCAATGAGACTGAATCCCAATGAATAATGTATGAACAGTCACTGTGATATTTCTTCAACATAGAGACATGAAACACCAGGTGAAAACCCAATAAACCTGGAGGCAAAGCCAACTCATAGGAAAACTTGAATCCTATGAGTGGGACTACACGACTAAGAATCTCAGTCACTGAAGTGGGCCTAGTCTAATCTCTCACTGCCTCAATTTTCTTGGAATCCACCATAATCCCCTCATTTGAAACCACATGACCCAAGAAAGATACAGAATTAAGTCAAAACTCACACTTGGAAAAATTAGCATACAACTTCCTGTTTCTTAGCAATCAAAGGACAATCCTCAAGTATTTTTCGTGATCCTCCAAACTCCGCGAGTAAACCAGAATGTCATCAATGAACACTATCATAAAAGAATCCAAGTATGGCGTAAAATGCCATTCATCAAATCCATAAAAGAAGCTGGGGCATTAGTAAGCCCAAATGACATAACAAGGAACTCATAGTGCCCAAAGAATTTCTAAAAGCTGTCTTAGGAATATCTTCTGCTCGAATCTTCAACTGATGGTAACCCAATCTCAAGTCAATCTTAGAAAACACAGAAGCCCCCTGTAGCTTGTCAAATAAATCATCAATACGAGGAATGGGGTACTTGTTCCGAATGGTGACTTTGTTTAGCTGGCGGTAATTAATGCACATCCGCATACTCCCATCATTCTTCTTTACAAAAGGCACAGGAGCACCCCAAGGGAGACGCTCGGTCTGATATATCCCTTACTCAAAATATCCTTGTTACACCTTGAAAAATCTTCCGTTGTTGCACAAGTGAATGAACTAGTGAGGAGTATGAGTATACTATATTTCCATGAGTAAGAAATGACATTTGATGACCCCAAGTGAGATTTCGAAGGCATCCGATGTTAGACGAGAAAGTTGGCCAAGAGAAGGCAAGACATACGATAGGTATCAGAAAGGAAATAAGAGTAACGAGGACTTAATGATGTCTTGGAGGGGAGTGATAATGTCCCTTATTGTCACGACCCAACTAGGGGCCGCGACGGGTACCCGGTGCTAGCTACCGAGCACCGCTTACTTACTACTAATTTAATGCTCTTTCATCAACTTTTCATACCAATTGTAGGAAAATCATATTTAAATAAAAACATAAATACTTATATGCATTTGCCTTTGGGCCATCAAAATAAAATAATATATATATGGTAATAGCGTTTTGTGAGACCATCTAACCCACACTGCGTATCTACGAGCCTCTATTGACATACTATATAAACAGACGGAACAGGACTCCGTCGTTCCCAAAATATGCATATGTATATGTACATCAAAAGAATGGCCATAAGCACCTCTGAACAATGGAGTGGTCTCTATCCGCTGGCAGCTACTGAGGATATGGGCCGAGCTCTCCTCCCTATCTACCTGTGGGCATGAACACAGCGTCCGAAGAAAGGACGTCAGTACGAATATTGTACCGAGTATGAGAGGCATACATAATGAAAGGAAACATCAGTAATATGAGGATAACATCAACATGAGACAACTGAATCTGACTGATAATCATACATGAAGTAATGCATGCTGTCTTACTCATCATCATAACATGTATGCATCATATGCAAGCTGCCCATCCATGTCAAAACGGTGTGATAATCAATAATATTAGCCCGCGTCCAGGCCTCCCGCGTCTGGGGTACCATCTCATGCCGCCCACTAGTGGTGTCTGCCCACGCCCGTAGGTCGTGGTGTATCCGTATCACCGCCCACCAAAGCGGTGTCTGCCCGGCCAACTAGGCCCGGTGTGAATGCAATCATGACATTCTTAACGTAAATACTCATAGTAATATGCTTATCATAAAATACTTATCTTATCATAATGCGTATATAAGACTCATGATCAACTTTACTCTATCGGGGTGACGTAAGGTCGTGATCCCCCGATTACATTATGGAACTATCATGGACATTCTGCCTCACCTTGAAAGGACTAGTACATAAGGTGAGTGTAGGCAAGGAATAACATCATCATCATTCTAGTGTCATCATATCGTATAACTTATCTCATATAGACATTCATAAGTATAAGCTTTTAACTTCTTAGAATGTAAGAACTCATGAAAGGAATAGGGATTCAAGTCAAAAGATTCATGCCATTAGAAAGAAGGACTAGCCTCACATACCTTGGTCGTTTAGCTAAGATATCGCTCACTTGTTCTCCGTCGATATCACGTCGTTACCTTCATAAGAGAATTCGTATCAACATTAGTAACTGCCTATAAGAACGCATCGCTAATTCTAGGAGAAGTCGGATAACGCTTCCTTCGCTCATAGCACTTTTCTCATGTTTTACATTAACTCCAAACATTCATAATGTTACTCGCAATATCATAATCGACAATCGTCATTTACGTACATTTGGCAAAATCCACCAGTTTCCTCTAATTTTTCCTTATTTCTACTTCTAGATCGTACTTGCATTTTCTTGTGTTTAAATGCTTGTTTCATGATATAAACATCATTTATAATGTATTAGTACTCACAACACTTCAATATTCATAGTTCAATTCCACTATCATTCACTTATGTCACTATTCACTCATTATTGACCCATTTCTATGTTCTTCTACATTTCAAGTGGCTAAGCTTTCCAATACTTCAAACAACATGGAATAGTCATGAAACTTACCTTGGATGATGGTTGAACAATCCTTAAGTGGAAATACTTCAATTAGCCAAAACCCTAGTTCCACCTTCTTGGGAATTTCTTGACTTAGAAGATCCTTTGATGTGTTCTTACACTTGATTCCATGAAATTAGTGTTGTTGGTCTTGATATTCCCTTTAATTCTCTTGAATTCTTGTGGAGGAATTATTTGGAATGTTCTAGAGGCCTCTTGAGTTGTTGGATGAATAATGAAATAATATGAAGTCTAAGTCCCTTTTTAAAATCACAAAATCTGGTCTTTAATGAAAATTTGTCGGGATGAACAGTGGTCGTAAACCACCATATACGGACCGTATTTTGATTTACGGTCCGTCCACTATGGTCGTATTTAACCATTTCAAAGACAGAAAGTTTTGGCTGATGGACAAGGTAGTTTACGACCTGGTTTACGGACCGTAAACTGGGTCGTATTTAACCATATTCAACATTTACAGAAAGTTGGGATTTTTGACATGCTGGAGGAAGATTGCACTATACGGTCCGTAAATCACTTTACGGGCCGTATAGTGCCATATACGACCACTGGATAGAAAATTTTCCGCGACTTTCTTATTTTCCCAAAATTCTTAATTAGCCATTCCCGACTTAATAAAACATCATTCACTCAACTCTTCATCATTCCACTCATCATACAAGTACGGAGAAATTTCCGAGGTGTAACATTCTTCCCCCCTTTTTGGAACATTCGTCCTCGAATGTTCGACAGTTGTGGATTCCTGAAAATTTTTGCCAGAGTTTCCTTTGTAATTTGGATACTACCTTTCCATTACAACAACTCACAATATCTTCACCTCACAGGGCTATATCACCATATCAGCACATTTATGGCCACGCACGACCAAAAACATAAAACGAAAACATACATACCTTATACCATCGACGTCTCATCTTGAATCTGTTCTGGGGATTGGAACAAATGGGGGTACATAGATTTCATCTTCTCCTCCGGTTCCCAAGTCATTTCTTCCCGATTATTGTTCCGCCATAGAACTTTGACTGAAGCAACCTTTTTATTCCGGAGCCTTCGTACTTGTCTATCCAAAATGGCAATGGGCATTTCCTCGTATGTTAGCTTCTCTGTTACTTGCACATCATCAATCGGAACTATTCTTGTTGGGTCTCCAATACACTTGCGGAGCATCGAAACATGGAATACTGGATGCACGGATTCCAGCTCTGAAGGCAAGTCCAATTTATAGGCTACTCAACTCACCTTACGAATGATTTGGTAGGGTCCGATGTATCTGGGACTTAGCTTTACCTTCTTGCCAAATCTCATCACTCCCTTCATCGGCGATGCCTTCAGGAACACCCAATCACCCACCTGAAATTCCAAATCTCGTCGGCGATTATCTGCATAAGACTTTTGGTGACTTTGAGCTGTTAACAGTCTGTCTCGAATCACTTTAACCTTCTCAACTGCTTGCTGGATCAAGTCGGGGCCTATCAATTGTACTTCTCCGGTTTCAAACCATCCAATTGGAGATCTGCATTTTCTTCCATATAAGGCTTCATACGGGGCCATTTGAATACTGGAATGATAGCTGTTATTATAGGCAAATTCAATAAGAGGAAAATGCCTGTCCCAACAACCGCCAAAGTCCAATACACATGCCCGTAGCATATCCTCTAAGGTCTGAATAGTGCGCTCGGCTTGTCCGTCAGTCTGCGGATGGAACGCCGTGCTGAGCTTAACTTGGGTACCTAGACCTTCTTGAAAGGACTTCCAGAACTTGGTTGTGAACTGTGCCCCTCTGTCGGTGATAATGGCCAAAGGAATACCGTGAAGTCGTACAATCTCCTTGAGATACAATTTAGCATAATCTTCCGCAGAATATGTGGTTCTAACGGGGAGAAAATGAGCTGCTTTCGTGAGTCTATCCACGATCACCCATATAGAATCATAATTCCCTCGCGTACGGGGTAATCCTACCATAAAATCCATGTTAATTTCATCCCATTTCCACGTAGGAATTTCCATTGCTTGCAATAAGCCTCCTGGTTTTTGATGCTCGGCCTTCACTTGCTGGCAATTTGGACACTGTGCTACAAATTCTGCTATGTCTCACTTGATGCCATCCCACCAATATATCAATTTGAGATCGTGGTACATCTTGGTTGCACCTGGATGAATAGAATACCGGGAATAATGTGCTTCCTCTAAAACCCGTTGGCACAAGTTTGCCAAATTCGGTACACATAGCCGGCCTCGATATCTAAGAACCCCTTCAATGGAAACTTCGAATGGAGACTTTTCCTTTTCCTGAGATAGATCTCGATAGTGTCTTAACTGAGGATCTTCATATTGTCGTTCTTTCACATCTAGATTCAGTGATGAAACTGTGAGGTCATTGACGCTAATACCTGCATCTCCTAAATGAATGGGCCGTAAAACGAGACTTGCTAACCGATGGACTTCATGAACCATTTCTTACTTTTCCGAAGGAACTCCACATTAACTACCCATCGATCGGCGGCTAAGTGCATCTGCTACTACATTCGCCTTCCCTGGATGATATAGAATGTTCACATCATAATCCTTCAGTAATTCTAACCATCTCCTTTGCCGCAGGTTCAACTCCTTCTGTTTGAAAATATATTGAAGGCTTTTGTGATTCGTATAGATGCCCATGTGCACACTATATAAGTAGTGTCTCCATATTTTCAATGCATGGATGACCGCAGCTAGCTCAAGATCATGAGTGGGATAATTCTGTTCATGTTTTCGCAACTGTCTCGAAGCATATGCAATAACTTTCCCATTGTGCATCAATACACATCCTAATCCCACACCGGAGGCGTCACCATATACTACATAGCCATCTGATCCTTCTGGAAGTCTTAGCACTGGCGCTGAGCTCAACCTGTTTTTCAACTCTTGGAAGCTACGCTCACAGGCATCATTCCACTGGAATTTAGCCGACTTCTGGGTTAACTTTGTCAATGGGGCTGAAATAGATGAGAAGCCCTCTATGAATCTTCGATAATAACCTGCCAAACACAGAAAACTACGAACTTCTGTAGGTGTCGTAGCTTCTATTTTCTGAGTGTCGACTCGGATACCATCATCTGAAATAACATGGCCTAGAAATGCCACTGAGTTTAGCCAAAACTCGCACTTCGAAAACTTTGCATACAATTCCCGATCTCGAAGAACGCCAAGAACAATTCTTAGATGATCTGCATGTTCTGATTCTGTGCGAGAATATACCAGGATATCATCAATAAACACTATCACAAAAAGATCCAAAAATGGCTTGAACACATTATTCATTAAATTCATGAACACCGCCGGGGCATTTGTCAACCCAAACGACATTACTCGAAACTCGTAGTGACCATATCTTGTCCTGAAGGCGGTCTTGGGAATATCTGCTTCCCTAATTCTCACCTGATGATAACCCGATCTCAGATCTATCTTGGAGAACCATTTAGCACCTTGCAATTGATCGAACAAGTCGTCGATTCTAGGAAGAGGGTATTTATTCTTTATTGTCACCTTGTTCAACTGCCTGTAGTCGATGGACATTCGTAGAGAACTGTCTTTCTTCCTTACGAACTGGACCGGTGCTCCCCATGGCGAGGAACTAGGCCTTATAAACCCCTTCTCAAGTAAATCTTTTAGCTGTGCTTTTAGCTCTTTCAGTTCTGCTGGAGCCATTCGATATGGAGGAATAGAAATGGGCTCCGTGTCCGGCAATACATCAATAGCGAAGTCAATTTCCCTTTCCGGAGAAAGACCAGGAAGTTCGTCTTGAAATACATCTGGGAATTCATTTACTACCGAAACCGACTGGAAAGTTGGCATTTCCGCTTCCGTGTCATGAACCCGAACTAGATGACAAATATAACCTTTGGCTATCATCTTTCTCGCCTTAAGGTAGGAAATAAACCTACCCTTTGGGGAAGCTGTATTACCCTTCCACTCAAGTACGGGCTCTCCCGGAAATTGGAATTGAACTACTTTTGTCCGGCAACAAACATTAGCATAGCGCGATGCAAACCAATCCATGCCCATAATTACATCGAAATGTAGCATCTCAAGTTCAATCAAATCAGCTCTTGTCTAACGATCACATATAATGACTACACAGTCCTTATATACTTGTCTCGCTATTACGGGATCACCAACCGGAGTGAATACCTCGAACGGTTTAATTGGCTCAGGTCTCACCCCAACACAATCAGCGATATACGGAGTAATATATGAGAAGGTAGAACCTGGATCAATGAGACCATATACGTCATGGGAAACTATAGTCAAGGTACCTGTGACAACATCTGGGGAAGACTCAAGATCCTGTCGCCCAGCTAAAGCATACACACGGGGCTGAACAGCACCTGAAGTGGATGCTCCCCCTCTACCTCTGCCTCTGCCTGCTGTAGTCTGAGAAGTCTGTGCTATCGGGCACGCTGAAGAAGACTCCGCTGCTGAACCTATGGGCTGAGTCCCCGCTCTATCGCTCGCTGAAGGGCAATCTCTCATTATGTGACCAACCTGCCCGCAAGCATAACAAGCATCCGAACCCTGACGACACTGTCCGGAATGTAATTTTCCACACTAGCTACACCGCGGTACTGGAGGTCTCCTCTGGCTAAAGTCTCCCCTGGACTGCGAATCTGAGGCCCTCGAACTCTGCCCCTGGCCTGACTGAAAAGAACGGTCAAATCTCCTATCCGAGAATCTGGGAGGTGCACTGGTCGCTGACTGACCTGAGTGCCTGGAATGCGTCTGTCTTGGTCCCCCTCGGTACTCACTGCTCTCCCCCATAGATCTAGCCCTCTTACCTTGTCTTCTGTCACCCTCACGATCACTTCTCTGTTGTCGTTGTCGTTCCTCGAGGTTTTGAGCATGGGCCTGTATCCGGGAAATATCCATCCCGCCTTGCAAAGAGGCTATCAGGCAATCTCTGAACAAGTGTGGTACTAAACTACTCACAAATCTATAGACTCGGTCTCCCATGTCAGCCACCATAGTCGGAGCATACCGGGCCAATGAGTCGAATTGCATTCTATACTCTCGGGCACTCATGCTTCCCTGTTTCAAATTCAAGAACCTGTCCGCTCTAGCTCGGCGGACTTCAGGTGGCAAGTGATGACTAATAAAGGCATCTACAAACTCTTGCCACACGGGAGGTGGTGCATTCTCCCTTCTTGTTATCACCCAGTTCTTATACCATAGTACCGCCACGTCGCGAAGTCTATATGAGGCCAACTCCACGGATTCGGTCTAAGAAGCATGCTTAAGTTTCAGCGTCCGCAACATCTCATCGATAAAACCTTGTGGGTCCTCATCTGGCTTTGACCCGAAAAATTCTGGAGGATTTAGAGTAAGGAAATCACGGGCTCTTGTACTAGCTGAACGATCACTTGGGCCCGCATTCTTTCGTTGTGCCTGAGCGCCAACCAACTGCGTCAATAAATGTATGGCCTCGGACACTTGTTGACTCGAAGCACCCGGTGGAGGAATCGGAGCTGAGGCTCCCCCCTGCTCTTTTACATTAGGCGCGGCCTCACTTTGCGATTCACTTTTCTCTACATTTTCCGGAGGCTCTCTTTCCGCCTGCCTCTTTGTCGAAGCTTTGCCTATCTGGGCAGCTGTAGCTTTTCCTTTCGGTGACATTTTCTGAAACCATAACGCACCTTTTGGAATGATATAATCCTAGACATGGCTTTATCACACGATCTCATGAGAAGAAAGATGGTCATTTTCCTAAATGCCCTGTAGCCTCTTTTTTATTAGCGTGGCGCGCAACACACCATAAACAATACTCTACTAGACACGGCTCGTAGACACTTCCTAGGGCGAACTACTCTGATACCACTCCTGTCACGACCCAACTAGGGGCCGCGACAGGTACCCGGAGCTAGCTACCGAGCACCGCTTACCTACTACTCATTTAATGCTCTATCATCAACTTTTCATACCAATTGTAGGAAAATCATATTTAAATAAAAACATAAGTACTTATATGCATTTGGCTTTCAGCCATCAAAATAAAATAATATATATATGGTAATAGCGTTTTGTGAGACAATCTAACCCACACTGTGTATCTACGAGCCTCTACTGACATACTGTATAAACAGACGGAACAGGACTCCGTCGTGCCCAAAATATGCATATGTATATGTATATCAAAAGAATGGCCATAAGCACCTCCGAACAATGAAGTGCTCTCTATCCGCTGGCAGCTACTTAGGATCTGGGCCGAGCTCTCCTCCCTGTTTACCTGTGGGCATAAACACAGCGTCTGAAGAAAGGACGTCAGTACGAATATTGTATCGAGTATGAGAGGCATACATAATGAAAGGAAACATCAGTAATATGAGGATAACATCAACATGAGACAACTGAATCTGACTGATAATCATACATGAAGTAATGCATGCTGTCTTACTCATCATCATAACATGTATGCATCGTATGCAAGCTGCCCGTCCATGTCGGAACGGTGTGATAATCAATAATATTAGCCCGCGTCCAGGCCTCCCGCGTCCGGGGTACCATCTCATGCCGCCCACTAGTGGTGTCTGCCCACGCCCGTAGGTCGTGGTGTATCCGTATCGGCACCCGCCGAAGCGGTGTCTGCCCGGCCAACTAGGCCCGTTGTGAATGCAATCATGACATGCTTAACGTAAATACTCATAGTAATA
The DNA here is from genome assembly GCF_019175385.1 of Lycium barbarum. Taxonomy (NCBI): domain Eukaryota; kingdom Viridiplantae; phylum Streptophyta; class Magnoliopsida; order Solanales; family Solanaceae; genus Lycium; species Lycium barbarum. Next base: position 84,004,290 of record NC_083339.1, on the reverse strand, counting down.
TGCTTATCATAAAATACTTATCTTATCATAATGCGTATATAAGACTCATGTCCAACTTTACTCTATCGGGGTGACGTAAGGTCGTGATCCCCCGATTACATTATGGAACCATCATAGACATTCTGTCTCACCTTGAAAGGACTAGTACATAAGGTGAGTGTAGGCAAGGAATAACATCATCGTCATTCTAGTGTCATCATATCGTATAACTTATCTCATATAGACATTCATAAGTATAAGCTTTTTACATCTTAGAATGTAAGAACTCATGAAAGGAATACGGATTCAAGTCAAAAGATTCATGCCATTAGAAAGAAGGACTAGCCTCACATACCTTGGTCGTTTAGCTAAGATATCGCTCACTTGTTCTCCGTCAATATCACGTCGTTACCTTCATAAGAGAATTCGTATCAACTTTAGTAACTGCCTATAAGAACGCGTCGCTAATTCTAGGAGAAGTCGGAAAACGCTTCCTTCGCTCATACCACTTTTCTCATGTTTTACATTAACTCCCAACATTCATAATATTACTCGCAATATCATAATCGACAATCGTCATTTACGTACATTTGGCAAAATCCACCAGTTTCCTCCAATTTTTCCTTATTTCTACTTCTAGCTCGTCCTTGCGTTTTCATGCGTTTAAATGCTTGTTTCATGATATAAACATCATTTATAACGTATTATTACTCACAACACTTCAATATTCATAGTTCAATTCCACTATAATTCACTTATGTTACTATTCACTCATTATTGATCCATTTCTATGTTCTTCTACATTTCAAGTGGCTAAGCTTTCCAATACTTCAAACAATATGGAATAGTTATGAAACGTACCTTGGATGATGGTTGAACAATCCTTAAGTGGAAATACTTCAATTAGCCAAAACTCTAGTTCCACCTTCTTGGGAATTTCTTGACTTAGAAGATCCTTTGATATGTTCTTACACTTGATTCCATGAAATTAGTGTTGTTGGTCTTGATATTCCCTTTAATTCTCTTGAATTCTTGTGGAGGAATTATTTGGAATGTTCTAGAGGCCTCTTGAGTTGTTGGATGAATAATGAAATAATATGAAGTCTAAGTCCCTTTTTAAAATCACAAAATCTGGTCTTTAATGAAACTTTGTCCGGATGAACAGTGGTCGTAAACCACCATATACGGACCGTATTTTGATTTACGGTCCGTCCACTGTGGTTGTATTTAACCATTTCAAAGACAGAATGTTTTGGCTGATGGACATGGTAGTTTACGACCTGGTTTACGGACCGTAAACCAGTTTAAGGGCCGTAAACTGAGTCGTATTTAACCATATTCAACATTTACAGAAAGTTGGGATTTTTGACATGCTGGAGGACGATTGCACTATACGGTCCGTAAATCACTTTACGGGCCGTATAGAGCCATATACGACCACTGGATAGAAAATTTTCCGCGACTTTCTTATTTTCCAAAAATTCTTAATTAGCCATTCCCGACATAATAAAACATCATTCACTCAACTCTTTATCATTCCACTCATCATACATGTACAGAGAAATTTTCGAGGTGTAACACTTATAATGGTATTGAAGTGTTCAACAAGTGTTAAGAAGGTTCGATAAGGATTGGAGATCAAACGAATGGACGAAACGAACTCCGGAACCACTGGGACATACTGGCCGTATAAATTATACGGCCAAACATACTGGCCGTATAAATTATACGGTCCTTATGTTTGGGACCGTATAATCAGCCCAGAAAGGCAAAAGTTTCTGGACCAAATATACGGCCAGACATACGGCCCGTATAAATTATACGGACCGTATGTTAGTCCGTATATACGGTCGGGACAGATTTTGCTCAATAAATTAACGGACCAAGTCTTATTTCATTTGACTTCTACATCACACCCCTTCTCTATAAAACATCTCTCTACATTTATTCCATAAGAATTCAAGGATTATTAGTGATCAACAACATAAACCAAGTGAATCAAGTGTAAGAAAACCCATCAAAGATCATTCAAGTCAAGAAGTCCCAATGGAGATGAACTAGGTTTTTGCTCAAGTGGAGTATTATCAACCAAGGCTTGTTCCTACGACATCTAAGGTAAGATTCATGGTATATCGATGTTGTTTAAGGTATTTGAGAGTTGAAATACTTGGATGGTAGAAGGGTATAGGAAAATGGGTCATGAATGTGGAATAGTGTCACTTTGACAAATAGTTTGAATTGAGTTATGATTCTTGATGTATTGTGATGTAAATATGTTATAAATGATGTTGAGAACATGAGATGAGCAATGTATGTGAATGGACATAGTCGTGTGTTATAGCCATGGATATGAGTAATTGAAAGCAAATTGAGAAAAGTGGATGAATAATGACTATTTTTATGGTATTGGGAATGTATTATTGACGTTTGGGAGTTGTTATACGTTATGGAGGAACGTCGTATAAATAGAGGAGATGCTGTCCGATTTTCTCTATCTTTAGTCATAAATGCTAGCTATCGATTCTAATGGTAGTATGACTTTAATGAAGGTAGAAACGCGATCGTCGAAAGAGAACGTGCAAGTGTAGAATAGTTCTACGGTAAGGTATGTAAGGATAACCCTTCTTTCATAAGGCAAGGTTCTTTGGCCAATCATCTAAATCTTTACGAGCTTATGATATTCTCCAAATGCCTCTATCTTCAAAGCTACTAAGCTTATGATTCTCGATATGTACTAAAGTTCCTCGTATGACGAGTAGGCCTATAGGGGTAGGTGAGATGAATGACGATAATAGCGATGATTATAACGATGACGATGATGATAGTAATGAATATAGTAAAGATGCTTATGAGCTACTATGTATATGTATGTATGTATGATTATTATGGAACCCGAGCTTATGAGGCCAGGTAGGATATGCAAATAAGTATGTATATGATTACGTAACGCGCGCACACCTCTGCAGATGGTACGGATAACCCTGACGCCTTGGTAGGGCCAGGGTGATGTAACCCTGAAGCCTTGGTAGGGCGAGGTATGAGTAACCTTGAGCCTTGGTTGGCCAAGTATGTATGAAACACCGATCCTCCATGGTCTGGTATGCTATATAAATGCTATGTATATGATATGATGATGTATATGATATAGATATGTGAAGGGATACGAATATGATGCGATTACGAATGATAGTATGTACATGATATGAATGTGAATAAGGATACGTAAATGGATACAGTTATGGTTATGGATGTATGTACACAAATACGCATTGGAAATGGAAGGTTCCTATGAAAGGCAAGTAAGTGCCTGTGATGGTGATAGTACCATCTCCCATCTTGTGCTATTTCTCATGTTGTTCATTATGCTTCTATATTGATATTGATTATGCTTTACATACTCAGTACATTCTTTGTACTGACGTCCTTTTGTTTGTGGACGCTGTGTCATGCCCTCAGGTGCATAGGGAGACAGGCTTGATCCATAGCCACATTCTCAGAGACTACGTAGCAGAGCTCCACTTCATTCGGAGTTATAGCTTTTGGGTACTTATTCTTTTGTGTACATAATTATGGGCACAGCGGGGTCCTGTCCCGCTTATAGGATATGTTATACTTTCCTTAGAGGCTTGTAGACACGTGTATATGGTTAGATATGTTTGGCCTTATCGTCCTATATTTTGTATATCATTTTGATAGCCTTGTCGGCTCATGTACATGGGTGTGGCATAGATGCCAATGATAATGCAAAGGCATTGTTGTCCAATGGGACTAGTATGATGAATGAATAGAATTATGTGACTCACCTAGATGTAAGCATAAGAGTAAGCCAAGGGGGTGCTCGTGTGGGCTAGCACCGAGCGCTCGTCGCGGCCCCTATAAGGGTCGTGACAAAAGTGGTATCAGAGCAGTTCAGTCCTAGGATGTGTCTGCGAGCCATGTCTAGTAGAGTCTTGTTATTGGTGTGTTGTGCGCCACACTTATAAACAAGAAGCTGCAGACATTTTAGGAATAAATGACCTCCTTTCTTCATAAGAATCGTGCGATAGAGCTATGATATAAGAAATTCTTGCTCCTTAACCGTGTGTTGTGTATTTCAGAAATGCCTGTAAAAAGAAAGGCTACAGCATCCCAAAAGGGCAAGACGGTGGTAGAAAAGCGGGCTGAAAGAGCACCGCCACCGGTAGTAGAGGAAAGTGAGTCCCAGAGTGCGGCTCAATCTCAGTCCTCCCACTCAGTAACCTATATTAGAGGAGCATGAGAGAGCCTCAGCCCCAGCTCCAGCACCTCCATCCTCCTCCGGATGCTTCGGGTCAAGATGTGAAAGAGCCCATACATTTTCTTACTAAGTTGGTTGCTGCTCAGACTCAGCGGCAAAGTGTAGGGCAAGGTGACAGGGCAGTTAGTGTAAGCGCCGGTGACTTTATTACTTTGAACCCTCCGAAATTCTTTGGATCAAAGCCGGAGGAGGACCCTCAGGATTTTATTGATGGTATGTTGAGGATGCTTCGATTGATGCATGCTTCGGACACCGAATCGATGGAGTTAGCATCGTATAGACTGAGAGATGTCTCGATCCAATTGTATACGGTTTGGATGGCTTCACCGGGAGCCAACGCACCTCCCCCGGTATGTGAAGAGTTTCTTGATGCCTTCCTCCGACATTATATGCCTCCAGAAGTCTGGCGACCTAGAGCCGATAAGTTCTTAAATTTGAGGCAAGGTAGCATGAGTGCTCTAAAGTATAGTCTCCGCTTCAATTCTTTGGCTAGGTATGCTTCAGCCATGGTAGCGGACATGGGTGACCGGGTGCACCGATTTGTTAAAGGCCTAGGGCCGCATTTGATGGATAGGTGTTTGACTACGTCCCTTCAGGACAATATGGATATTGCACGCATTCAAGCTCATGCTCAGAACTTAGAAGAAAGCCTGCAACAACTGTTATATCCCGTATTTTCGCGTATTCGGGAAAATTGAAAATAATTTTGGCTTGTAAGGAATAAGGTAATAATTAATTTTATTTAACATATGAGTTGGTTATGAAAGAATATTAATATGGAAGTGTTGAGGAAGACTAGGGGCAAAGATTAGAATTTCGGAAATTAGTTTCGGGAATTACAAAATGTGATCCATGCGTCATTGCGCTAAAAAAAAATGGATGAGGAATTAAGGCCCAAAAGAGATGGGGTGGCCGGCCAACATGGCCCAAGCCCATGTAATTTGATCATGTGATAGATTAATATAAGGGGCAATTATTCATCAAATTCTCTAGAATTTTCAAGACAAGAGAAAGAGAGAACAACAAAGAAAAACAAGAAGAACAAAGAAAGGGCCTATTCGGCCAACCCTCCAAATTTCACCCCTTGGAAATATTGTTCCAAAAATTATTTCCTTGTTATATTCCCACTAATTCAAGGCACCTTTACAACTTGGTGTAGTTGTTTTGGAAGAAGGAGCACCTATTTCTTCAAGTTGACAACTTTGTCAAGTGAAGAGGATTGGATAAAAAGGTAAGAATCAATTCCTTTTTATTATGTTATGAAGGTTTGTTTGTGTTGTAGCATATGGAAATGAGTAGAAACTATGGAAATATGAAAGTTTGCAAAGTGGGTGTGCATATGTATGTGTGGCCGTGTGTGTGTGTTAATGTATAAGTGTGATGAGTTGAATTTTATGTTGTATTCTAGTTGTGGTTATGATGGAATTTATATTGGAAGTTAAAGTTGAATGAATTTGATGGAAGTTGGAAATGTGGAATGTGGCCGTGTGGTATATGGGAGTTGGAATGGAAATGAATTAATGTGGTTTAATATGTTAGTTGTGTTGTTGTGATCCTTGCAATGTAAATGAAGGCAAAATGGTTTAAGTTGGCATTAAAATGGAATGAAGAAGAATATGTCATCTTAGTATGATTTTATGATATTATGGAAATTAAGTTGTTAAGGTGCAAATTGTGATGATTGTTGATTAAATTAGAAGATGGAAACATGTTATGAATTAGTATGTTAAGGATTAGAAGTTTTGGATGAATTATGGCTTTAGTGGAAAGTTTGTATATTTTTTTATATCTTGTGAGTATATTGTAGAAATAATATGAAATGCTTCCGAATTATATTGTAATGATCTTGATTAGTAATGAATATGAGCATGTTGGTATTGATTTGAGAATGTGAAGTCGGAATGAAAGTTATTGCATTATGTTGGAAAGAAGACTAGTTGTGACATATTGTGATCTGTAGTGATTGTTGTTGTTAGTGTTGTTGTTGGGTTGTTGTTGAATTAATTTGGCCGAGTTGAATTCTCGGGGTGTCGTATTTATAGGGGAGGTGCTGCCGAAATTTCGGTAGACAAGTACTAAATCAAGATTGGATGCCAAAAGCCTTATAGTAACATTTGGTAAATGTGACCATTTGTAGGTTTCGGACGAAACGAGGTTTGAGATTTGGCGAGCGTAAAAGGCAAGAAAGGTATGTAAAGCTCCACCTTTCCTTCTCTTGGCATGTCCTAGATGTATTAGGTTTGAATTTGGACCTCGGGGACTACTCTACTCTTCGGAATCCGCGTCTAAACTTGCCCTTGTTCCATTTAGTGGAATTGAACTAATTCGGTTGCAAATGGTTAGGAAAGTTGTCCAAATACCTATAACTTGTGTAAATAAAATCCGATTACCTTAAAACCCTCATAAGCGACTCCATAAAGTTTATTACTCATAATTTGCGTCCGCCACCTCGGTTGACCCGAGGTGGGCCTACTATTTCCAAATCCACTTCCATTGTGCAATTAAATTGTGTTCGAGCAATATCTAAAGGAAACGCTTGGCTGCTCATCTAATTCGTAAACGACCATTTGTTGAAATATTCCATTAAGTCCTATGATATGTTTGATATATACCACGAAGCCGAAAGTTCTGTTCTGACATAATCCATCGTGACACCCGAAAGGTATGTACAATGACTATCGTCCGACGTCTTTCTAATGATCTGTTGTTTTGGTTATTCAATTGAGTCTGTGTAAATGTTTTTATATTTTACCCTGCATTTGGTTTCTCACTACTCTACTCGTGGTTGCCCCAATGCTTCTTTCACTGAGCCCGGGCCAGGATTTGTTATCAAGCGTATTCCACTGCATTGTTCGCCGTGCCTCGATGTGAGGTGGTAGGTATGACATGTACATGGGTCCGGAGTATGATGGGCCATGTACATCCATGTTCTGATGTTGGTGATATGATATGATATGATATGATATGATATGATATGATATGGCCATCTGATATGTTATGATGTGTTACGGAGCTATTCCCTACTCTGAAGTATGATGTGTTGTGGCGCCAGCGACGGGGTGGCGCCATGTTCTGTTCACCGAGTCCCGTATTGGGGCCGGATTTGGCATATGTTTCTGCATGCATTAATTACGTTCTGTAAGTATGCATTTTGGTATTCTGTACTTTGCACTCATTTTCTGTATTTTCTGTTCAGGTTATGATTTTGTTTACTGTACTTCATGCTTTACATACTCAGTAAATATTCCGTACTGACCCCCTTTCTTCGGGGGCTGCGTTTTCATGCCGCGCAGGTACAGATACCCGCTTCAGAGATCCGCCCGCTTAGGATATCTTCTCTGCTATTTTGGAGTGCTCCCTTGTCCGGAGCCACATTTTGGTATAGACTTTTCTATCACATATGTATACGTTTATTCAGGGGTATGACGGGGCCCTGTCCCGTCTTATGTTTCTGTTATTACTGTTCGTAGAGGTCTGTAGACACATACGTGGGTTGTGTATATATGTTCTGGGAATATGTATTTTGTGACGGCCTTATCGGCTTTCGTGCACTACATCTGCTTATGTACGATAGTTTGAGATTCCGTTTGGCTTTTATATATGTGTATTTAGTTTACATCTTGGTTTGGGATTATCGGGTACGTAAGGTGTCCTGCTCAGACACGATTCACGGCCTACGGGGTTGGGTCGTGACAACAACAAAGAAGCGAACGCGAGCATGATAGGGGACATAGCAAGAGGGTCAGATCTTCAGGTCCGATGAGTGAGTTCAGAGGTGGGCACAGGCAAACGTTTCCCAGGAATTCAGGCTATTCTATGGCTAGTGCACCTCCACGGTTTTCATGCCAGATATTCAATAGATTTACTCGTTCCGGGCCGAGTCAGAGTTATTCGGGGTCTCAGTTGAGAGATGATTCGGGTCAGGCAAGGCCACCCGCACTACGATGTTCCCAGTGTGGGAAGTTGCATTGGGGTCGATGCCGATTGGGTTCACATGTTTGCTATTCATGTGGTCGACCAGGCCATATCATGCGTGATTTCCCCTCAGTTCATGGTAGAGGTAGGACCCAGCTTTTAGGGTCGGTAGCTGCCCAACTATTTCGGGGAGAGGCAAATCGGGAACCAGCGGTGGGGCTTCAGGTAGAATCTTCAGCGTCTGTACGCCCTATTGGGCCTGGTTCACATGAGCCAGTTGGCCATGGTAGAGGCAGAGGGAGAGTTCCCAGTTCTAGCGGTCCTCAGCACTGTGTTTATGCTTTGGCTGGACGCCATGATCTTGAGTCTTCTCCTGACGTGGTCACAGGTATATTATCGGTATTTTCTCATGATGTATATGCTTTGATTGATCCAGGCTCCACATTGTCATATGTTACTCCATATATTGCGGGTTGATTTAGAGTCAAGCCGGAGTCGATCAAACCTTTTGAGGTGTCTACACCCGTGGGTGAATCGGTAATAGCTAGCCGAGTATATAGAAATTGTGTAATTGTGATTTGTGATCGTCGTACCATGATTGATTTGCATGAATTAGAAATGGTGGATTTTGATGTTATTATGGGCATGGATTGGTTGACTTCTTGTTATGCCAATATTGATTGTAGAATGAAAATGGTTCGTTTCCAATTTCCGGGAGAACCAGTCTTAGAATGGAAAGGGAATACGGCATCACCAAAAGGTAGATTTATTTCTTATCTAAAGGCAAGGAAAATGATCACAAAAGGGTGTATCTACCATCTAGTTCGGGTTCAAGATGTAGAAGCTGAATCACCGACTCTTCAGTCAATTCCCGTAGTAAATGAATTTCCGTATGTGTTCCCGGAAGAACTTCCAGGCCTTCCTCCCGAGTGGGAGATCGATTTTGCCATTGATGTGTTGCCAGGCACTAAGCCTATATTTATTCCTCCTTATAGAATGGCTCTCGTAGAATGGAAAGAGTTGAAGGAGTAATTGAAAGACTTGCTGGAAAAAGGCTTTATTAGGCCTAGTTCATCCCCGTGGGGAGCACCCATATTGTTTGTCCGAAAGAAAGATGGCTCCTTGAGAATGTGCATTGATTACCGACAATTGAATAAGTTGACGATTAAAAACAAGTATCCTCTTCCGAGGATTGATGACTTATTTGATCAATTGCAAGACGCCAAATGGTTCTCAAAGATCGATTTGAGGTCCGGGTATCATCAAGTGAGAGTTAGGGAGAAAGATATCCCATAGACAGCTTTCAGAACGAGATATGGTCATTTTGAGTTCCGGGTAATGTCATTTGGGCTAACCAATGCGTCGTCGGTATTTATGGATTTGATGAATAATGTGTTCAGGCCTTTCCTGGATTTATTTGTGATCGTATTTATCGATGACATCTTGGTGTATTCTAGATCCTAGGCAGAACATGCGGATCATTTGCGTACTATCCTTGGGGTTCTTCGAACTCGAGAGTTGTTTGCAAAGTTTTCCAAATGCGAGTTTTAGTTAAACTCAGTGGCATTTCTGGGGCATATTGTGGCAGCCGATGGTATTCGAGTGGATAGTCAAAAGATTGAGGCCATGAAGACTTGGCCAAGGCCTATGACTCCTACGGAGGTTCGTAGCTTTCTGGGCTTAGCAGGTTATTACAGGAGATTTGTAGAAGGTTTTTCTTCTATTTTTGCACCACTAACAAAGTTGACCCAGAAATCGACAAAGTTTCAATGGACAGATGCTTTTGAACGTAGCTTCCAAGAGTTGAAAAGTAGATTGACTTCCGCCCCAGACTTGACACTTCCAGAGGGATTGGAAGGATAAGTTGTTTATTGCGATGCTTCAGGCATTATGCTAGGCTGTGTATTGATGCAACATGGTAAAGTGATTGCGTATGCTTCAAGGCAATTACGGAAACATGAGCAGAATTATCCAACCCATGATTTAGAATTGGCCGTAGTGGTTCATGCGTTAAAGATATGGAGACATTATTTATATGGTGTCCATGTGGATATTTATACAGATCATAAGAGGCTTCAGTACATCATCAAACAGAAAGAGTTGAATTTGCGACAACGACGGTGGTTGGAATCGCTAAAAGATTATGATGTTGATATCCAATATCACCCCGGAAAGGCAACTATTGTGGCTGATGCTCTTAGCCGCAGATCTATGGGAAGTTTGTGTGATGTTCGACCAGAGAAGAGAGAAATGGCCCGTGAGCTCCAACAATTAGCTAGCCTAGGAGTTCGAGTAGTGGACTCAGGTAGCGGGGGAACCACCATTCAGGATTCGGCAGTCTCGTCGCTAGTAGCAGAAGTTAAAGAGCGACAATACGAAGATTCCATGCAAAGGCATTATAGAGATACACTTCCTAGGAAAGAGGAGTCATCATTTGATATTTCAGGAGACACAGTTCTCCGATGCCGAGGGAGATTATGTGTTCCCAATGGGGCAGGTCTACGCCACCAGATATTGAGAGAAGCTCATTGTTCCAGTTATTTTGTTCACCCCGGAGCGACGAAAATGTATCATGACCTTAAGTATATATTGGTGGAATGGAATGAAGAAAGATATAGCAGAATTCGTAGCTCAATGTCCCAATTGTCAACAAGTGAAAATCGAGCATCAAAAGCCGGGTGGATTGTTGCAAGCTATAGAAATCCCAACTTGGAAGTGGGAAGTGATTAACATGGACTTTATTTCAGGCTTACCCCGTTCTCGACGTAAGTATGATTCCATATGGGTGATTGTGGATAGACTCACCAAGTCAGCTCATTTCTTACCGGTCAGAATGACCTATGTGGCAGAAGATTATGCAAGGATTATCTTAAAGATATAGTGAGACTCCATGGTGTTCCAGTATCTATTATCTCAGATATAGGGACTCAGTTCGCAGCCAATTTTTGGAAGTCTTTCCAAGAGGGTTTAGGGACCCAAGTGATCCTTAGCACGGCATTTCACACACAGACCGATGGTCAAGCTGAACGCACCATTCAGACTCTTGAAGATATGTTGCGGGCATGTATGATAGATTTTGGAGGAAATTGGGATGACCATTTGCCACTCGTTGAATTTTCTTACAATAACAGTTATCATTCTAGCATTCAAATAGCACCGTATGAAGCTTTGTATGGGCGAAAGTGTAGATCCTCAATTGGGTGGTTTGAAACAGGAGAGGCTAAATTGATAGGGCTAGACTTGGTCCAGCAAGCCATCGAGAAAGTCAAGCTCATACAAGATCGGTTGTTAGCAGCTCAAAGTCGTCAAAAGTCCTATGCGGATAATCTCAAAGAGACTTAGAATTCCATGTGAAATATTGGGTATTCTTGAAAGTGGCAAAAAGGGGAAGCTTAGTCCCCAATACATTGGGCCTTATGAGATTGTGCGCAAAGTGGGCAAAGTGGCCTACAAACTAGATCTACCTCCGAATTTGGAGTTAGTCCATCCAGTTTTCCATATCTCGATGCTTCGAAAGTGCGTTGGAGATCTTACTAAGATCGTTCCAATAAGTGATGTGCAAGCGACAGAAAAGTTGACTTATGAAGAGGTACCCATTGCCATACTAGATAGGCAAGTACGGAGGCTTAGAAACAAAGAGGTGGCCTCAGTTAATGTTTTATGGAGAAGCAGTAAACGAGAAGAAATTACATGGGAAGCGGAAGGAAGTATGCGATCCAGATACCCGCATTTATTTCAGCCCTTGGGAGAGATCCAAGACGAGATATCGAGATCATAAGGTTTGTATGTTTTCCTTTTATGCTTTTGGGTCATGTCTGGCCAAATTTTAATGCTATTATGTTGTGGCCATGTGAGGCATTGTTATTATGGGTTGTTGTGACAGGATGGTAGTGCCATGTTATAGGAGAAACTCTGGCGAAATTTTCATGGAATCCCCGAAGACTTTAACATTCGAGGACGAATGTTCTTAAGGGGGGGGGGGGGGGGGGGGAGAATGTTACAGCTCGGAAAATGTTCCGTTGTTGCACAAGTGAATGAACTAGTGAGGAGTACGAGTATACGATATTTCCAAGAGTAATAAATGACATTTGATGACCCTAAGTGATATTTCGAAGGCATCCGATGTTAGACGAGATAGTTGGCCAAGAGAAGGCAAGGCATACGATAGGTATCGGAGAGAAAATAAGCGTAACGAGTTAACGAAGACTTAATGCTGTCTTGGAGGGGAGTGATAACTTCCCTTAGATTGGTATTGAAGTGTTGAACAAGTGTTAAGAAGGTTCCATAAGGATTGGAGATCAAACGAATCGACGAAACGAACTCTGGAACCACTGGAGTTTATACGGCCAAACATACTGGCCGTATAAATTATACGGTCCATATGTTTGGGACAGTATAATCAGCCCATAAAGGAAAAAGTTTTTGGACCAAATATACGGCCCGTATAAATTATACGGACCGTATGTTGGTCCGTATATACAGTCGGGACAGATTTTGCTGAATAAATTAACGGACCAAGTCTTATTTCCTTCCACTTCTACATCACACCCCTTATCTTTAAAACATCTCTCTACATTTATTCCACAATAATTCAAGGATTATTAGAGATCAACAACATAAACCAAGTGAATCAAGTGTAAGAAAACCCATCAAAGATCATTCAAGTCAAGAAGTCCCAATGGAGATGAACTAGGGTTTGGCTCAAGTGGAGTATTATCCACCAAGGCTTGTTCCAACGACATCTAAGGTAAGATGCATGGTATTTATATGTTGTTTAAGGTATTTGAGAGTTGAAATACTTGGATGGTAGAAGGGTATAGGAAAATAGGTCATGAATGTGGAATAGTGTCACTTTGAGAAATAGTTTGAATTGAGTTATGATTCTTGATGTATTGTGATGTAGATAAGTTATAAATGATGTTGAGAACATGAGATGAGCAATGTACGTGAATGGACATAGTTGTGTGTTATAGCCATGGATATGAGTAATTGAAAGCAAATTGAGAAATGTGGATAATGTGTGTGAATAATGACTATTGTTATTGTATTGTGAATGTATTATTGACGTTTGGGAGTTGATATACGTTATGGAGGAACGTCGTATAAATAGAGGAGATGCTGTCCGATTTTCTCTAGCTTTAGTCATATATGCTAGCTATCGATTCTAATGATAGTATGACTTTAATGAAGGTAGAAATGAGATCGTCGAAGGAGAACGTGCAAGTGTAGAATAGTTCAACAGAAAGGTATGTAAGGCTAACCCTTCTTTCATAAGGCATGGTTCTTTGGCCAATCATCTATCTAAATCTTCTACGAGATTATGATATTCTCGAAATGCCTCTATCTTCAATGCTACTATTCTTATGATTCTCGATATGTTACTATTGTACTAAAGTTCCTCGTATGATGAGTAGGCGTATTAAGGTAGATGAGATGAATGACGATAATAGCGATGATGATAATGATGACGATGATGATAGTAATGAATATAGTAAAGATGCTTATGAGCTACTATGTATATGTATCTATGTATGATTATTATGGAACCCCGATCTTATGAGGCCGGGTAGGATATGTAAATAAGTATGTATATGATTACGTAACGCGCGCACACCTCTGCAGATGGTATGGATAACCCTGACGCCTTGGTAGGGCCAGGTAGATGTAACCCTGAAGCCTTGGTAGGGCCAGGTATGAGTAACCTTGAGCCTTGGTTGGCCATGTATGTATGAAACACCGATCCTCCATGGTCGGGTATGCTATGTAAATGCTATGTATATGATATGATGATGTATATGATAAAGATATGTGAAGGGATACGAATATGATACGATTACGAATGCGAGTATGTACATGATATGAATGTGAATAAGGATACGTAAATGGATACGGATACGGTTATGGATGTATGTACACAAATATGCATTAGAAATGGAAGGTTCCTATGAAAGACAAGTAAGTGCCTATGACGGTGATAGTACCATCTCCCATCTTGTGCTATTTCTCATGTTGTTCATTATGCTTCTATATTGATATTGATTATCCTTTACATACTCAGTACATTCTTCTTACTGACGTCCTTTTGTTTTTGGACGCTGCGTCATGCCCGCAGGTGCACAGGGAGACAGGCTTGATCCATAGCAACATTCTCAGAGACTACATAGCAGAGCTCCACTTCATTCGGAGCTATAACTTTTGGGTACTTATTCTTTTATGTACATAATTATGGGTACAGTGGGGTCCTGTCACGCTTATAGGATATGTTATACTTTCCGTAGAGGCTCGTAGACACGTGTATATGGTTAGATATGTCTTGCCTTGTTGGCCTATATTTTGTATATCATTTTGATAGCCTTGTCACATCATGTACATTGGTGTGGCATAGATGCCAAAGATAGTGCAAAGGCATTGTTGTCCAATGGGACTAGTATGATGAATGAATAGAATTATGTGTTTAATTATGTGGCTCACCTAGATGTAAGCATAAGAGTAAGCCAATGGGGTGCTCGGGTGGGCTAGCACTGGGCTCTCGTCGCGGCCCCCTAGACGGGTCGTGACAATCCTGAAGCTGCTTTTTCAACTCCTTCAACTCTATTGGTGCCATCCGATATGGCGGAATAGAAATGGGGAGAGTTCATGCCTCTAAGTCAATACGAAAGTCAATATTACGTCGGGTGGCATACCTATAAAGTCCGTGGGAAACACCTCCGTAAACTCACACGCCACAAGAACTGACTCAATAGATGGAATATTAGCACTAGTATCACGAATATGGGCAAAATAAGCCAAGCACCCTCTATCCACTAACTTTTGGCGGGAAGGAAAGAAATAATCTTCTTTGGGGAGGGACTAGGGGTACCCTTCCGCTCAAGTCTAGACATACTCGGCACAGCTAAAGTGACTGTCTTGGCATGATAGTCCAGAATTGTATTGTATTGTAAGGAGCTGGCCAACTCATACCCAGAATAACATCAAAATATACCATGTCAAGAATCACTAAATCCACCCATGTGCTATACCCCATAAATGTGACAGTTTAAGACCGGTATACTCTATCTACAACCACATAGTCTCTAACTGGAATAGATACATGAATAGGGGCATTAAGCAAATCACAGACCATATCAAGACCCATACAGAAGTATGTAGACACATAAGAGAATGTAAAACCCAGATCAAACAACACAGAAGCCATCCGGTGAATAGACTGAGAGGTTACCTATAATGAATGCATCTAAACCCTCAGCCTCTAATCTGCCAGGAAAGGCATAACAATGACCCGTCTGCCACTAGCATGCGAACCTCCATGCCTCGGAAGAACCTAAAGATGCAACATTCAACTTTTACAATCCGTAAGGTTTGCTACACAAACGCCAGCAATTTATAGATAAGCAACTAACAAATTAAAAAAAATGTCAATTATTAAATCAGAGAAAGTCTTAATAAAGGTATAACTTAGACAAAACAGCAAAGCTGAAGCTTTAACAATAATCCTTCAACTACCCACGGAATGAATGTAAACTGTGAAAATTCTAAGAATAATGAATGACCGTCTAATCATCGGGTCGCAGCCCGGAAAACTAATATAAATAAATAGAATGAATAAATAGAGGATGACCCATGAATGAATATGTGGGCTCACCAAATCAACAACAACAACAAGTTCTCCTAGCGCTTCAGACTCCACGAACCTGCTTTTCTTCGTTACCTAACATACCCTTAAAAATAACAATGGTATGCTGGAGTACTTCGTACTCAGTGAGTGCCTCGGGGATAATATGATATATAAAAATCAGATACAATAATAATTAAAGAAATCGGTTCTGGAAAACCATGTGAAATGATTGTTAAATAGATACTTAACTTGGTTCAATATGCTTGCCAAAACAAATAAGAACCCTTTTTTATCAAGTTTACAACTTTTGGTTATGTCCTTTAGATTTGTCAGATTATCATCAGTAATACTTTCATAAAGAGATAAAGATATCACACATGCCAATACAAGCCCAAGAATGAATCACATCGAAGGGATAACCTTTGAGGTTCTCTAAACATAATTGCGCACCACACCGAAATACTAGACTTTCGGTCGCTATCCTTCCTCCCGAATAGCTAAGCATAAACCTCACTCGGGTAGCGAACCCGCAGTGGCCACGCTTCCTCCTGAATGGCTAGGCATTACCACACTAGGATCTATAGTGACTAACTTTCCTCCCGAGTAGCTAGACCAAACACAACAATAGAGAATCATAGCATAGAAGCCGAATCACAATGTACCTCAAGGTAGTCACATCATCAATTAGCATTAAGACTCATTATACCACTACAAAGATACACCATTTCATTGATAATCTTGAAAACTTTTCCACTTCCTTAAACAAGGTTCAATTGTCATAGTTCATCATAAAACACCATTAGCAACCCTTAGCCATTATTGATGACCATCTCTTATAGAGGAAAATGTTTAGAGTTATGTATACATGTATAGATTATAATATAATCAAGGTTTAATGTGGGATTGTCCCCTTACGCACACCAACCACAATCAAAGTATGAAATAGGTTTTTAAAGTATGAAAAATTCACCTTTTGATTCAATAAAGAACTTTTGAAAAGGAGACATACATCCAAAATAAGGTTGTCAAAAGAGACATACCTTAATAAAGCCTTACAGAATTCAACAATTCACTTTTACAACGAAAAACACCCAAAACCCTAGCTTGAGTCACTTTGAGAAAGATTACCTTGTAACCCTAGGTTTTTCATTCAAGAATCATATTAATAATCATGGGTTTAATGCTAGGATTAATTAATAATGTTAAAGATGTTCTTACCTTAATGTTTGAAGACTTGGAGGAAATATTTTCATCCTTAGAGTTTATGAGAACGTGAATAAGTGATAAAATTAACTGAACCCCGCTTTATATACACACTGCTGGAGGTGGGTGAAATACGCCCTAGAAATACAGGCCGTATTCTTTGGCCATATTTTACATTAACAAAATAGTGGACAACTTAGGGAGGTGGGTGAAATACACCCCTGAAATACCGACCGTATTTCAAAATACGGGCCGTATTTTACATTAACAAAACAGTGGAGTCCTGATTCTCCAAGGAGCTTTCACACTTAACCCGGATTTACAGAGTGTTACATCACCACGCTCAAAACATCCACGATCTAGCGGAGGCTACTGAACAGAAACAGATGAAGTCGAATAACTACCAACAACAACAAGAACAACAGCCCAGTGAAATCCCACATCTTGGGGTCTGGGGAGGGTATAATGTACGCAGACCTTACTCCTACCAAGGTAGGATGGCTGTTTCCGAGAGACCCTCGGCAAGCCGAATAACTACCATGGTCTGAAAATTAGGCTTGTGAACACCCTGGTTGGCTAGAAGAATAATGAACGGCCTTGATGGGCCTCCAGCAGCAACCTATATGGCTGACTAAATCGGATGTTCTAAATAAACCTAGGAACTCTGTCCTCGGGAAAGAACCACTGAAGTTACCACCCTTGCGTGGATTCTTCTCTGCATACTTGCTGTAACCATCCCGTCTGTTACACCTTCCATTTTTGTCGCAAGAAACTGTTTGTCTTATTGGTGGTTTATATCCTTAGTATGGAGATCCGTACCCGAGTTTTCAAGATATTAAGTGCCTCACCTCATGTGTACCATAGTATAAGTATATGTTCTTTGCAATACGATAGGATTAGGAGCTAAATGAATCAAATCGTCGCGAATCGGAACTATTTAGGGAACTGGCAGTAAACTAGTCCCCGTTGATGGACCGTCGACACGCCTCTATCTCTGAATCTCATGTGGGAAATGGACGGTGCAAGTCGACAGACCGTTGACATGTTGACGGCCGTCGACCTACTCGTCAACCTACCTCGCTGGAATTTTCTTTATCCATCTATATATTTGTAGCCCTACAATTTTACTCCTCATTCTCACTTCCAAACAGAGCAAACCCTAAAGTATTTACCCTCAACATTTTCCATCATATTGGAGAAATTCTAGCAAGATCCGAGCTCGTAAAACCCGAGCTACTAAAGAAGAAGGTTGGTTCTAGGATTTCATTGAAGTGGATGAGCTTGGGAGTTGGACTTGAAGTTGATTCTTGATATTCTAGGCCCTTTAAGGTATGTATAAGATTCCTACCTTTGTGTTTGAGTTAAGTATCAAGAATTTTTGTGGTTTTAAGTAAGGAAACATTGTCATGAAAGCAGTAAGTTGAATAAGGGCCAAGTTGAGACAAGGGGCTGTTTTGGGAGATGATTTGGAGTAGAATTGACTATATTTTGATATGTAGGAATTTATATTGTTATTGATGGTCTTGTTATTGATGGTTGGGTTGAATTAGAATTGAAGGATTATTAAGTTTACAAAGGAAATGCTGCCCGAATTGCGTAAAGTTGTAAACTATATTAAGGTTAGTATATGGGTACGTTCTAGTCTAATAATTGGTACTTGGTCTTGTGTGTAGAATTTTCAAGCTCGAGATAGTAGCATAGATAGCATGAAAAGTGAATAAAGTATGTTAAGGCTATCCTTTCTTTCGTTTTCGCATGATCTTATGATATGAGCGAACAAACGTGTAAACGAGCTTCCATATTACTCTACTCTTAGAAGTACTAGGAGTGCCTCAGTCTTTGATGGTCCTGAGATTCATATATTGATGATGTTTGCTCAAAAGATGTCTATCAGAGGTAATACGACCTTATGTCACTCCAAGAGTTTTATTTACTCATTTTACCTAAACATTGCACTCATTTATACATATGCCTATTGACCCTTGACCAGAAGGTGTTATATACGCGTATATTATATGTATATGGGGCATGAGGAAAGGGATAGGCGTTATATACGCATTACCACCTGATCAGCTGGTGCACAGTGATGGTGATGATGATATATGGATTTGGTGATAAGATTCAACCTAAGGAAACTCTAAGAATTAAACAAAAATAAAGGAAAACAAAGATAGATGAAGAATTGGGGATTAAGGAGAATAGAGGATAGATACTTGACCCAATTAATAATGAATCCTATATCCAAATCTAAGTATATTAAACTTAGACCCTCCTATTATGAATTCAACTAAAATAACCAAAGCAATTTGAATCAATTAAAAGACTCAATTGGAAATCACAAATGAGCAATCTAGATGAATTCAATGGATAAGCAAATTCACTTTGCAACAATGAAATCACACTTAGTGTAGTGACCTAACAATATATCTATTAACTAAAATCTCTCAATATTTAAGTTCACATAATATCAAAGCTAAGTCTTCCAAATCGATGAAAAGAACTATTTATACTAATGCCTATTACACCAAAAGGCTCTGAAGTGGCTCTTTTGGAAAAATACCCACATAGGTCTTCAATTGCATCCAAAGCCTCTTAGCTTGCAATTATGACCTCCAATTGCCATTCTAACCCCATTACTTGCAAGTATGACCTCCAATTGCAATCTTAGCCCCATAGTTGCACTTTTAGCCATTTTGCGCTTCTAGTCACTTTGCAACTCTTCTAATGCCAACTCCCAAACATTGTAAATCCGCAAAGTCTTCTCTCCAATCTCCCCCAAGGCATTCTTTTTCATGAACAGGGCTTGCAACTCTTGAAGTTCTCTTGCTTGACTTGTTGTGAAAGGTCTTGTGCTTGTTGGGTTCGTATCATCCTCCCCTTCTTGGAGAAGATTTGTTGTCGAATCTAAAGGCATACCTATAACACAAAAGGAAATATCACTCACATTGAAAACATTATGAATGTTATACTCACTTGGAAAGTTGATCTTGTAGGCATTGTCATTGATCTTTTCAAGCACTTTGAATGGCCCATCTCCCCTTGGGCGCAATTTCCCTTTTCACATTTGCGGGAACCTTTCTTTTCGGAAGTGAACCCAAACCCAATCATCGGGTCAGAAGTCCACCGTTCTTCTCCCAAGATTTTGTCTCTTGGTTACCTTGGTGTTGACCTTGTCAATGCTCTCCTTTACCTTGGCATGGATTTTCATCATTTCGGCCGCCCTTTGCTTTGCATCTAAACTCACAACAACATCACTAGCCAAAGGGGTTAAGGTTAAAGGAATCAAATGATTAAAGCCATAACATACTTCAAATGGAACCATGCCAAAAGAGGAATGGAGGGACCGATTTTAAGAAAACTCAATCAAAGGTAAACGGTCTTCCCAAGAAGTTGGCTTTCCTCTAATCATACATCTAAGCATACTCCCTAGAGTCTTATTCACTACTTTGGTTTGACCATCCGTTTGAGGATGGCAAGAAGTAGAGAACATGAGCTTAGTACCAAGTGTACCCCAAAGACTCTACTAAAAGTGACTAAGAAACTTTGAATCCCTATCACTAACAATAGTGCGGGGAACTCCATGCAACTTAAGAACATTATTCACAAACAAGGATGCTACATGAGATGCATCATCACATTTGTGGCATGGTATAAAATGAGATATTTTTGAGAACCTATCTACCACAACAAAAATGCTATCATGACCCCTTTTGGTTCTTGGAAGACCTAACACAAAATCCATAGAAATGTCTATCCAAGGACCAATAGGAGTAGGAAGGGAAGTATACATACCTTGGGGCCGAGTCATGTACTTGGCTTGCTTGCATTCCAAACATTGACCACATAGCCTTTCAACATCATGTCGCATCTTGGGCCAATAGAATTGCTCACCCAAAATTTCTAGTGTCTTGGCTACTACAAAATGACCCATCATTCCACCACTATGTGCTTCCTTGACGAACAACTCTCTCCATGAGCTCATTGGGACACAAACTCTACCATCCTCTAATAGGAACCCGTCTGTTACACCTCGTAAATTTCCCCGTGAACATACAATGAATAGACTATTGAAGAATACGAGTCTATGATGTTTTAATCAAAAGGGAATGACGTTTGACGACCCTAAGTAAGATTTCAAAGGCAATGGGAATAAGGGATAAGGTTATGCTCCACAATGACTAATTATAGGTTCTGAAGACGTGAAAGTTGCAGATTTGCACTTTGGCCTAGTTGGTCGTAAAATGAAATACGGACCGTAAAGTAGTATACGGCCCGTAAACCCCCATGTCGTATTCCAACTTACCAAACTTCAACTTTCTGCCAAATGATCAAATGGTTAAATACGACTTGGAATACGGACCATAAATTCAAATACGGCCCGTAAACTGCAATCGTAAATCACCATGATCCCCAACATACCTTTCTGGTTTTGATATGCTTAAATACAACCACGAAATACGGCCCGTAAACTGGAATACGGACCGTAAACTGGGTTTACGACCACTGTGCACATCAGCTACTGTTCATTCCGGATCAGATTTTAAGTCATTAAAAGGGAGACCCAAGCTCATTAAATTCATTTCATTCCACGATATTTCTCTCTAGAAACCTCTAGAATACTCATCACTCTTCATCTATAAGAAAAATCAAAAGAAATCCATGATTAATAACACCAAATCCATGAGACAAAGTGTATGAAACCTAGGTAAAGTTCATCTCTCTCAAGAAAACCAAAAGGAAGTGAAGTAGGGTTTTGATGCTTGAGGAGTAATTCCATCCAAGACTTGTTCAGCCATCATTTAAGGTAAGTTTCATGACTAAGCCATGTTGTTTAAGGTATTGGAAGGTTAAGATACTTGAATTGTAAAAAGACATAGGAAATTGTTCATTCACGAGTGAATAGTGTTATAGTTGGATAGTAGTTGGGTTGAATCATAAATGTTGGAGTGTTGTGATTATGAATACGTTATAAATGACATTTAGGCCATGAAATAAGTATTATATATGAGGAAACCCGATAGTAAGCTATAACCATAAATGTGGAGAAATTGAAGAGAAATGGTAGATTGTGGTCAATGTATATGAATGATGATTGTTTATTGCAATATAGTGGATGTTGTTGTGAACGTGTGGGAATTGATATAGAATATGGGAAAAGTAGTATAAACAAAGGAAGTACTGCCAAAACTTTTCCTAGAATTAGTAACTCGTTCTAATAATCGAATTAACTAACGATAGTGCGAATTCTCTCTTGAAGGTAGAAACGTGACATTGAAGGAGAACAAGCAAGAGATAGCTTAGTTAAACATAAAAGGTATGTGAGGCTAGTCCTTTCTTTCTAATGGCATGAATCTCATAGCATGAATTTCCTTCCTCCTCCTGAGTTCCTATATTCCAGAAAGCTAAAAGCCTATGTCTATGAATAGCTATGTAAGATAAAAGATATGACATGATGTTATTTATTTCTTATACTCACCTTATATGCTAATTAATTCAAGGTGAGGCAGAATGTCAATGATTACTCCATAATGAAATCGGGAGAATCACGACCTTACGTCACCCCGATAAAGTAAAGTTATTCATAAGCATTATGCATGTATTATGATAAGTATATTCTGATGAACATGTATGATGACGATATAACACCGCGTCTATTTGGCATGGTAGTCACCGCCAAGGCGGGCAACTATGCGATACACCATGGCCAAATGGCATGGGCAGACACCACTAGTGGGTAGCATGAGATGATACCCTGGACGCGGGAGGCCTGAACGCAGGCTAATGATATGATTATCACACCGATCCGATATGGACGGGCAGCTTATATATTACTACACCGTACCTATATGGGCGGGCAGCTTATACATTATGCATATACGACATGATGATGATTTTCTGTAAGCCAGCATGCATTATTTCTTTTACGCTTGACAGTCCGATACTGTTATTCCATATTGATACTTCTTTTATATCATTGCCTTATTTCCTTGTTTATGCCTCTCATACTCAGTACAATATTCGTACTGACGTCCGATTTATTTGGACGCTCTGTTTATGCCCACAGGTAGACAAGGAGGAGAGTTCGACCCAGATCCGTAGTAGCTGTCACCTGATCGAAAGCACTCCCTTGTTCGGAGGTGCTCATGATGATCCTTTGGTGTATAGTCATATATATGTATTTTTGGGCATGGCGGGTTCTTGTCCCGTGCTTATGTGTAGCACTCCAGTAGAGGCTCGTAGATGCGCAGCGTGGGTTAGATGGTCTCACGAGATGCTATTTATATGTATATATTAATTTGATGGCCGAGAGGCATATGTATATAAAAGTAGTTATGTTTCCATACAAAATATGATTTTCTTACAATTTGAGTATAAAGTTGATAAAAGAGCATTAAACGAGTAAGATGAGTAGTAGAACGAGTGGTGCTTGGTGGCTAGCCCCGGGTACCCGTCACAGCCCCTAGCTGGGTCGTGACAAAGGTGGTATCAAAGCGGTTCAGTCCTAGGAAGTGTCTACGAGCCGTGTCTAGTAGAGTCTTGTTTATGGTGTGTTGCGCGCCACATCAATAAACAAGAGGCTACAGGGCATTTAGGAAAAATGATCATCCTTCTTTCTATAAGATCGTGTGATACAGCCATGTATAAGATTTTATCATCCCTAATAGTGTGTTATGATTTCAGAATGCCGCCAAAGGGAAAGGCTACAGCCGCCCAGAAGGGCAAGACTACGGCAAAGAGGCGGGTAGAAAGAGAGCCTCCGATGAATATAGAGGAAGGAAAATCACATAATGAGGCCTTGTCTAACCCTTCTTCTACCCCGCCTAATGTGGAAGGACAAGGAGGAGCTCCAGCTCCAATTACTCCACCGGTCGCTTCGGGTCAACAAATGACCGAAGCCATTCATTTATTGACGCAATTGGTCGCTGCACAGGCACAACGACAAAATGCGAGTTCAAGTGATCGGGCAGTAAGTACCAAAGCACGTGATTTCATGAGTCTAAATCCTCTGGAGTTCTTCGGGTCAAAACTGGATGAAGATCCGCAAGGTTTCATAGATGAGGTGTTGAGGACATTGAAGATTGTCCATGCTTCTGAAACTGCATCCGTTGAGTTGGCATCTTATAGACTTCGGGATGTGGCAGTTTTATGGTACAACAACTGGGTATTATCAAGAGGAGAGAATGCGCATCCTCCGGTTTGGCAAGAATTGGTGGATGCATTTATTCGTCACTATTTTCCACCCATCCGCCGAGCAAGAGTGGATAGATTTCTAAATTTGAGGCAAGGAAATATGAGTGCCCGGGAGTATAGTATGCAATTTAATTCTTTGGCTAGATATGACCCGGCTATGGTGGCCGACATGGGAGATCAGGTACATAGATTTGTAAGTGGCCTAGGGCCACACTTATTCAGAGATTGTTTGACGGCTTCCTTGCAAGACGGGATGGATATTTCCCTAATACAAGCCCATGCTCAGAATTTAGAGGGGCGACAACAACCACAAAGAAGTGATCGTGATAGTGATAGAAGGCAAGGTAAGAGGGCCAGATCTAGGGGAATAGGCAGTGATTATAGAGGGGGATACTGACAGATATATTCTAGGTACTCAGGCCAGTCAGTGACTAGTGCACCTCCTCGATTTACAGGGTTTGGATGCTTGTTATACTTGTGGCCAGGTGGGGCACATGATGAGAGATTTCCCATCAACGAGTGGCAAAGTTGGAGTTCAGTCTACAGGTTTCAGCAGCTGGTTCTTCCTCAGTGCGCCCGGTAGGGCAGAATCCTCAGATATCAGCAGGCCGAGGTAGAGGCAAAAGGGCAGCAGCTTCATCAGGTGCAACTCAGCCCCGTGTTTATGCTTTAGCCGGACAGCAGGATCTTGAGTCCTCCCCGGATGTGGTTACAGGTACATTGTCTATATTTTCCCGTGACGCATATGCACTGATAGATCCGGGTTCTACTCTTTCTTATATTACTCCATATGTTGCTTGTTGTATTGGGGTGAAACCTGAGCCAATCAAACCTTTTGAGGTGTCTACTCCGGTTGGTGATCCCGTGATAGGAAGACGAGTTAATAAAAACTGTGTAGTTGTGATATGTGATCGCCAGACCAAGGTTGATTTGATTGAGCTGGAAATGATAGATTTTGATGTAATTATGGGTATGGATTGGTTGGCATCGTGCTATGCAAATGTTGATTGCCGATTGAAAGTGGTTCGATTCCAATTTCCGGGAGAGCCCATGCTTGAATGGAAGGGTAATGCAGCATCCCCAAAGGGTGGGTTTATTTCCTACCTTAAGGCAAGGAAGATAATAGCCAAGGGTTATATTTATCACTTAGTTCGAGTACATGACACCGAATCAAGGCCGCCAACTTTCCGATTAGTTCCGGTCGTAAATGAATTCCTAGATGTGTTTCCAAATGAACTTCCAGGTCTTCCTCCAGAAAGAGATATTGACTTCTCCATTGATGTTATGCCGGACACCAAGCCTATTTCTATTCCTTCGTATCGAATGGCTCCGGCAGAATTGAAAGATTTAAAGGCACAGTTGAAAGATTTACTTGAAAAGGGGTTTATTAGACCCAGTTCATCATCGTGGGGAGCACCGGTCTTGTTCGTGAGGAAGAAAGACGGATCTCTACGAATGTGTATCAACTACAGGCAATTGAACAAGGTGACGATAAAGAACAAATATCCTCTCCCAAGGATTGATGACTTATTCGATCAATTGCAAGGCGCCAAGGTGTTTTCTACAGTAGATTTGAGGTCGGGTTACCATCAAGTGAGAGTTAGAGAAGCGGATATTCCCAAAACAGCTTCAGAACGAGATATGGCCACTATGAATTCCGAGTGATGTCATTCGGATTGACTAATGCTTCGGCCGTGTTTATGAACTTGATGAGCAATGTATTCAGGCCTCTCTTGGACTTATTTGTGATAGTGTTTATCGATGATATTCTGGTGTACTCTCGCACAGAATCAGAGCATACAGATCATTTGAGAATTGTTCTTGGAATTCTTCGTGCCCGAGAATTGTATGCAAAATTTTCAAAGTGTGAATTTTGGCTAAATTCTGTAACATTTCTGGGCCATGTTATTTCAGATAATGGCATGCGAGTTGACACTCAGAAGATTGAAGCCGTGAAGACTTGGCCAAGGCCTACGACGCCCACAGAAGTTCATAGTTTCCTAGGGTTGGCAGGTTATTATAGGAGGTTCGTAGAGGGTTTTTCATCTATTTTAGCCCCATTGACGAAGCTAACCCAGAAGTCAGCCAAATTTCAGTAGAATGGTGCTTGTGAGCACAGTTTCAAAGAGTTGAAATGCAGATTGACCTTAGCTCCGATCTTAACACTTCCAGAAGGGTCAAATGGATACGTGGTATATTGTGACGCTTCCGGAGTCGGATTAGGATGCGTATTGATGCAGCATGGTAAAGTTATTGCATATGCTTCGAGGCAATTACAGAAACATGAAAAGCATTATCCTACTTATGATCTCGAATTGGCTGCGGTTATTCATGCCTTAAAAATATGGAGGCATTATTTGTATGGTGTGCATGCTGATATCTATACAGATCACAAAAGTCTTCAATACATTTTCAAGCAAAAGGAGTTGAACCTGCGACAGAGGCAGTGGATAGAATTGTTAAAAGATTATGATGTGAACATTTTGTACCACCCTGGAAAAGCCAATATAGTAGCTGATGCGCTTAGCCGCCGGTCAATGGGCAGTTTATGCGAAGTCCCTCCGGAAAAGAAAGAGATGGTTTATGAGCTCCACCAACTAGCTAATCTTGGAGTACCTGTAATCGATTCGGGTAATGTGGGGATTAGTATCAATGATCCCACAATCTCGTCCTTGGACATGGAAGTGAAAGAACGGCAATATGAAGATCCTCAATTGTGTCATTACAGAGACGCATCTTATGGAAAGGAGGAGTCTTCGTTTGAAGTTTCTACGGATGGAATTCTTAGATATCGAGGCAGGCTATGTGTGCCGAATGTAGTGGAATTGCGCCAACGAATTCTAGAAGAAACACATTGTTCTCGGTATTCTATTCACCCAGGTGCAACCAAAATGTATCATGATCTCAAGATGATGTATTGGTGGGATGGCATGCACAGAGATATAGCGGAATTTGTAGCACAGTGTCCAAATTGCCAGCATGTAAGGATTGAACATCAAAAGCCAGGAGGCTTATTGCAAGCAATAGAAATCCCTACTTGGAAATGGGAAGTGATCAACATGGATTTCATTGTGGGATTACCTCGTTCCCACGGCAGGTATGATTCTATATGGGTGATCGTGGATAGATTGACAAAAGCAGCCCATTTTCTCCCAGTTAAGACTACATACTCAACCAAAGACTATGCTAGGTTATATCTCAATGAAATTGTGCGACTTCAAGGTATTCCATTATCTATTATCACAGATACAGAAGCACAGTTTACAGCCATGTTTTGAAAGTCCTTTCAAGAAGGTCTAGGCACTCAAGTGAAGCTTAGCACGGCATTTCATCCGCAGACCGACGGACAAGCCGAGCGTACTATTCAGACTTTGGAAGATATGCTACGAGCATGTGTGTTTGATTTGGGTGGCAGTTGGGTCGATCATTTGTCGCTAAACGAATTTGCATACAACAATAGCTATCATTCCAGTTTTCAAATGGCTCCATATGAAGCCTTTTATGGAAGGAAATGTAGATCCCTAATCGGATGGGTTGAAATAGGAGAAGTACAACTAGTAGGCCCTGAATTGATTCAGCAGGCAGTCGAAAATGTTAAGGTGATCCGAGATCGATTGTTAACAACCCAAAGTCGCCTAAAGTGTTATGCGGACAATCGCCGACGAGCCTAGGAATTCCAGGTTGATGATTGGGTATTTTTGAAAGTATCGCCAATGAAAGGGGTGATGAGATTTGGTAAGAAAGGGAAGCTAAGTCCTAGGTACACTGGACCCTATAGAATTACCCGCAAGGTGGGTCATGTAGCCTATGAATTCGACTTGCCTTCGGAGCTTGAATCAGTCCATCCAGTCTTCCACGTTTCGATGCTCCGCTAGTGTATTGGAGATCCCACAAAGATTATCCCGATAGATGATGTGCAAGTGACAGAAAAGCTAACCTATGAAGAGGTGCCTATTGCTATTCTAGACAGGCAAGTGTGAAGACTCCGAAATAAAGAGGTAGCTTCAGTTAAAGTCTTGTGGCAAAACAATAACCGAGAAGAAATGACTTGGGAAGTGGAAGAGAGTATGAAGTCTAAGTACCTGCATTTATTTCAACCCCCAGAAGAGACTCAAGACGGAACGCCAACAATATAAGGTAAGTATGCAATAAATGAAGTGTAATAATTAGAGTATCTGAACACCCCT
This sequence comes from Lycium barbarum, assembly GCF_019175385.1. Lineage (NCBI taxonomy): Eukaryota > Viridiplantae > Streptophyta > Magnoliopsida > Solanales > Solanaceae > Lycium > Lycium barbarum. The sequence goes on along the minus strand of NC_083339.1, from coordinate 83,975,924 downwards.
ATTTCCATCATTACTCAGATATTATATCCCCTACTTTCGGAAGTTTTCGTAAGTCTTTCTTAGAGTTTTATTGTGTTATGGCCCTGTGAGGCAATGATATTATGGGTTGTTGTGACAGGATGGTAGTGCCGTATTACTTAATCAGAAGGGAATGACGTTTGACGACCCTAAGTAAGATTTCAAAGGCAATGGGAATAAGGGATAAGGTTATGCTCCACAATGACTAATTATAGGTTCTGAAGACGTGAAAGTTGCAGATTTGCACTTTGGCCTAGTTGGTCGTAAAATGAAATACGGACCGTAAAGTAGTATACGGCCCGTAAACCCCCATGTCGTATTCCAACTTACCAAACTTCAACTTTCTGCCAAATGATCAAATGGTTAACTACGACTTGGAATACGGACCGTAAATTGAAATACGGCCCGTAAACTGCAATCGTAAATCACCATGATCCCCATCATACCTTTCTGGTTTTGATATGCTTAAATACAACCACGAAATACGGCCCGTAAACTGGAATACGGACCGTAAACTGGGTTTACGACCACTGTGCACATCAGCTACTGTTCATTCCGGATTAGATTTTAAGTCATTAAAAGGGAGACCCAAGCTCATTAAATTCATTTCATTCCACGATATTTCTCTCTAGAAACCTCTAGAATACTCCTCACTCTTCATCTACAAGAAAAATCAAAGGAAATCCATGATCAATAACACCAAATCCATGAGACAAAGTGTATGAAATCTAGCTAAAGTTCATCTCTCTCAAGAAAACCCAAAGGAAGTGAAGTAGGGTTTTGATGCTAGAGGAGTAATTACATCCAAGACTTGTTCAACCATCATCTAAGGTAAGTTTCACGACTAAACCATTCTGTTTAAGCTATTGGAAGGTTAAGATACTTGAATTATAAAAAGATATAGGAAATGGGTAATTCATGAGTGAATAGTATTATAGCTGGATAGTAGTTGGGTTGAATCATGAATGTTGGATTGTTGTGAATATGAATACGTTATAAATGACATTTAGTCCATGAAATAAGTATTATATATGAGGAAACGCGATAGTAAGCTATAACTATAAATGTGGAGAAATTGAAGAGAAATGGTGGATTGTGATCAATATATATGAATGATGATTGCTGATTGCGATATTGTGGATGTTGTTGTGAACGTGTGGGAGTTGATATAGAATATGGGAAAAGTAGTATAAACAAAGGAAGTACTGCCTAAATTTTCCCTAGAATTAGTAACGCGTTCTTATAATCGAATTAACTAACGATAGTGCGAATTCTCTCTCTTAGGTAGAAACGTGACATTGAAGGAGAACAAACAAGCGATAGATTAGTTAAACGTCAAAGGTATGTGAGGCTAGTCCTTTCTTTATAATGGCATGAATCTCATAGCATGAATTTCCTTCCTCTTCATGAGTTCCTATATTCCAGAAAGCTAAAAGCCTATGTCTATGAATAGGTATGTAAGATAAAAGATATGACATGATGTTATTTATTGCTTATACTCACCTTATATGCTAATTCTTTCAAGGTGAGGCAGAATGTCAATGATTATTCCATAATGAAATCGGGGGAATCACGACCTTACGTCACCCCGGTAAAGTAAAGTTGTTCATAAGCATTATGCATGCATTATGATAAGTATATTATGATGAACATGTATGATGACGACATAACACCGCGCCTATTTGGCCAGGCAGTCACCGCTAAGGCGGGCAGCTATACGATACACCATGGCCAAATGGCATGGGCAGACACCACTAGTGGGCAGCATGAGATGATACCCCGGACGCGGGAGGCCTTGACGCAGGCTAATGTTATGATTATCACACCTATCCGATATGGACGGGCAGCTTATATATTACTACACCGTACCTATATGGACGGGCAACTTATACATTATGCATATACGACATGATGATGATTATGAGTAAGCCAGCGTGCATTATTTCTTTTACGCTTGACAGTCCGATACAGTTATTCCATATTGATACTTCTTTTATATCATTGCCTTATTTCCTTGTTTATGCCTCTCATACTCAGTGCAATGTTCGTATTGACGTTCGTTTTCTTTGGACGTTGTGTTCATGCCCACAGGTAGACAGGGAGGAGAGCTCGACCCAGATCCGTAGTAGCTGTCAGCTGATTGAAAGCACTCTCTTGTTCGGAGGTGCTCATGATGATCCTTTGGTGTATAGTCATATATATGTATTTTTGGGCATGGCGGGGTCATATCCCATCCTTATGTGTAGCACTCTAGTAGAGGCTAGTAGATGTGCAGCGTGGGTTAGATGGTCTCACGAGATGCTATTATATGTATATATTATTTTGATGGCCGAGAGGCATATGTATATAAAAGTATTTTTGTTTCCATACAAAATATGATTTTCCTACCATTTGAGTATAAAGTTGATAAAAGAGCATTAAATGAGTAGGATGAGTAGTAGAACGAGTGGTGCTCGGTGGCTAGCCCTGGGTACACGTCACGGCCCCTAGCTGGGTCGTGACACCATCAACAAGTTGGAACCTATCAACCCTCCTCCCTTGGGTCAACTCCTCACAAATTGCCTTAAAGTCAGGATTTTGAAAATAGAAACCCCATCATCCTAGAAGTCATAGTGTTTAGCAAGACATACCTTCTAGATAATGCATCCGCCACCACATTGTCCTTCCCCTTTTTGTAATGGATCACATAAGGGAAAGCTTTAATCAATTCTGCCCATTTCGCATGTCTCTTGTTGAGTTTGGATTGGCTCTTTAAATGTTTCAAGGATTCGTGATCCGATCGTATCAAAAACTCCTTATGCCACAAATAATGTTGCCAATGGGTCAAGACCGTCACAAGTGCATACAACTCCTTGTCATAAGTATAGTAGTTCAATGACGCCCCTTGCTTTCACCAAAGTAAGCCAATGGCTTGCCTTCTTGCATCAATACTCTACCTATGCCAACCCCGGAAGCATCACACTCAACTTCAAAAGTTTTCTCAAAATTGGGTAATTGTAACAATGGTGACGAACTCAACATGGATTTCAATTCTTGAAACACCTTCTCTTGCTCATCTCCCCAAACAAAAGGAACATATTTCTTGATCAATTCGGTCAAGGGAGAGGCAATTGTACTAAACACCTTTACGAACCATCTATAGAAACTTGCCGACCCATGGAAACTCCTCACATCGATTGTATTTTTAGGAGTTGGCCAAGTTCTAATAGACTCCACTTTTTCTTCATGAACCTCCACACCTTTTGCACTCACCACAAAACCCAAGAACATTACTTTATCAACACAAAAAGCACATTTCTTGATATTAGCAAACAACCTCTCACGCAACAAGACATCAAATACTTGCCTCAAATGGCCTATATGCTCCTCAACTGATTTGTTATACACAAGGATTTCATCAAAATAAACAACCACAAACTTGTTGATAAAGTGTTTCAAGACATGGTTCATCAACCTCATAAACGTGCTAGGTGCATTGGTTAGTCCGAATGGCATGACAAGCCACTCATAGAGGCCAAAATTGGTTTTGAAGGCCGTTTTCCACTCATCACCGGGATTCATTCGGATTTGGTGATAGCCACTTCTAAGGTCAATCTTTGAAAATACATTTGAGCCACAAAGCTCATCCAACATGTCATCAAGCCTCGGAATGGGATGGCGATACTTTACCGTGATTTTGTTGACGGCCTTACAATCAATGCACATCCTCCAAGTGCCATCTTTCTTTGGAACAAGAATCACCAGAACGGCACACGGGCTAAGACTCTCCTTCACTAGCCCCTTTCTAAGAAGTTCATCCACTTGCCTGTGTAATTCTTTTGTTTTTTCTGGGTTGCTCCTATAAGCCGGTTTGTTGGGAATTTGGGAACCCGGTACAAAGTCGATTTGGTGCTCAATACCTCTCAAGGGAGGTAAGCCATCGGGCATTTCCTCTGGGAACAAGGCTTCATATTCTTGCAAAAGAGAAGACATACTACTAGGCAAAGTGCTAGTAGCTTGGTTAGCATTTAAGAGAAGATCCTTGTTGACAAGACACACCATGAAGTGTCTCTCATCAACCTCTTTCAAACAATTACTTTTTTTGGCCAACAAACATTTCTTGGAACCATCTTGAGATGTTCCTTCTCCACTTATGACCAACAAAGTCTCCTTCTAACTCTTCTCCTTTTCTTCCCTTTGATACTTCTCCCGAAGCTCCCTCATCACTCTATAATCATCACTCACTTTGTAAGGGGTTAGTGGGTTAAGAATGTACTTGTTACACCTCGGAAAATTTCCCGTTGGTACGCAAGTAAATGAACTAATGATGTGTGCGAGGAGTGCGAGTGTATAATGTTTCATGGGAAATGTATGAAAAGGGATGTGGATGATTAGAATGAAAAGTCGAGAAATGAAAAAAATTGAAAGTTGGCAAAACTGCCAAGTGGTCGCATAGTGCAAAATACGGACCGTAAAGTGCAAGACGGTCCGTAAACTTGACGTCGTAAACTGGCATGTCCAACTTCAACTTTCTGCCAGCTGAGGAAATTGCTAAAATATGACCTGGTGGACGGACCGTAAAGTGATTTACGGCCCGTAAACCATGGTCGTAAATCACCATGCATGCAGCCAAAGTTTCTGGTCCTGCTTAAGCTTAAAGACGACCACGAGGGACGGTCCGTAAACTGAAATACGGACCGTAAACCTCCATGGACGGCCACTATTCACCCAGCACAGATTTTTCAATTCATTAAATATGAGGATCAAGACTTCTTTTATTTCATTTCCAGAATACACCACTTCTCTCTAGAATCATCTCTCTACATTTATTTCATAAGTTTTCAAGGATTATAAGTCACCAACAACATAAACAAGTGAATCAAGTGTAAACAAGCCATTAAGTACCATTCAAGTCAAGAAATGCAAATGGAGAAAAACTAGGGTTTTGCTCAAAGTGAAGTATTATCAACCAAATCTTGTTCCTACAACTTCTAAGGTAAGATTCATGATTTTTACAAGATGTTTGAGGTATTGGAGAATTAAAATACATGGATTGTAGAAAATGTGGTCAGCTAGGTCATGAATGATGAATAGTGACATTTTGAGAAATAGTTTGAATTGAGTTATGAATGTTGTTGTGTTGTGATATGAATGTGTTATAAATGGTATTAAGATCATGAACTAAACACTTTAGATGAATGGACGAAGATGGGTGTTATAATCATGAATGTGGGAGAATTAGAGGCAAATTGAGGAATTCTAGATAATGTGGATAATGTGAATGACTAATGGCCATTGTTATGATATTAATGAAGGTATAAACGCTAGCATTGGAAGGGAACGTGCAAGCATAGAATAGTTCGGCGGAAAGGTATGGGAGGCTAACCCTTCTTTCATAAGGCATGGTTCTTGGTCAAATTACTAAATTCCTCTATATGAGTATGTTGTCTTCACATGGTTGACATTCCGAGCTCATAAGCTCACGACCCTTGATATGTACTATGATTATACTATGTTCCTCGCTTGACGAGTAAGTCCATAATGTAGATGTAACGATAGTGATGAGGATAGAAATGATGATGAGAGTAAAATGAGATTAAATATGCTTACGAGCTATGATATATGTATACGTGCCTATGAAGGGCTATAATGATACCCCGAGCTTATAACGCCGGGTAGGATATATATGTATATGATTATGTATAAAGTATGTATACGATTACGTAACGCGCGCACACCTCTGCAGAAGGTACGGATAACCCTGATGCATTGGTAGGGCCAGGTATGTATGATCTTGAGCCTTGGTTGGCCAAGTATGTATGAAACACCGATCCTATGAGGTCGGGTATGCTATGTAAATGCTATGTATATGAAATGACTATGTATATAATATGAATATGAATGTGATAAGACTATGTATACGAATACGAGCACAATTATGGTACGAGTACTATTATGGAATACGAATGACGATGTATGTATACGAGCGCTTATGAGAAATGGAAAGTCCCTATGAAAGGCAAGTAAGTGCTATGACGGTGATATTATTGTCTCCCCTCCCATGCTATTTCGTATGTTGTTCATTATGATTATATATCGATGTTGATCATGCTTTACATACTCAGTACATTCTTCGTACTGACGTCCTTTTATTTGTGGTCGCTGCGTCATGCCCGCAGGTGCACAGGGAGACAGACTTGGTCCATAGCTGCTTATTCAGAGATTGCATAGCAGAGCTCCATTTCTTACGGAGCCATCGCTTTTGGGTACTTATTCTTTTGTACGTAATTATGGGCATAGCGGGGCCCTATCCCGCTGATGATATGTCATACTCTTAGAGGCTCGTAGTCATGTGTATGTGGGTAGAGATGTTTGGCCATGTCGGCCTATGTATTGTATATATTTTGTTGGCCTCGTCGGCCTTGTACATTTGACGTGGCATAGATGCCTATGATGTTATCCAAGATGATTGTCGTCCGATGGGACTATGTAATTAACGAATAGAACGCATGAATTGTCTTATGGATCACCTAGATGTTATGTAAAGTATGCTAAGGGGGTGCCCGGGTGGGGATAGCACCGGGTGCTCGTCGCGGCCCCTAGTCGGGTCGTGACAGTACTTCTTCCCCTTGACCACAAATGACTACTTGTTAGTTCTCCCACCATGTTGGGCATCAACATCAAATTGCCAAGGTCTTCGAAGCAATAGATGGCAAGCTTACATGGGTACCACATCACACAAAATCTTATCTTGGTACTTGCCAATTCTAAATTTGATAATAGCTTGCTTGTTGACCCTCATTTCACCACATTCATTAAACCATTGGTGTTTATAGGGATTATTGTGCTTGCGGGTGGGGAATTTCATACTTTCAACTAAAAATTGGCTAACGGCATTCGTAAAACTTCCACCATTAATGATTAAGGAGCACACCTTATCCACAATTTTGAAATGTGCATGAAACAAGTTCTCCCTTTGGTCACTCTCTTCCCTAGCTAGAGCCCTCATGGCTCTTCTAGCCACAATAGCATGATTCAAGGCTTCTTCATACCTTATCTCAACCTCTTCATTGGAATCACCCTGACACTAACTTCTTTCTCCCTTTTTTTCATAACCATCCCCGCCCTCATGTTCATCATCGGTTAGATACTCATCCCTCACTATTGTGATAGTCCTCTGGTTGGGACACTCACTCACAATGTGCCCTATCTCTTGGCACTTAAAGCATTGGATGGTAGAAGGTCGGTTATAGTTGGCGTTAGAATTGTTACCTCCTTTAGCCTTGTCATCACGTTTGACTTTGTAGTCGAATTTGGCTTGAGGTGCTTTAGTGTTTCTCTTGGGCTTATCCCAAGTGGAAGTTTTCCACTTTTCTTTGCCTTTGTTCCAAGTTGAAGACGATTTGCCTTTGTCTTTGTAGGACCTCTTTTCTTTTAGATCCGCCTCAACCTTGGATGCGTCATGTAATGCCTCTTCAATACTATTATAGGTTTTGAGCCTCATTGGTTTAGAGATGTCTCGATTCAAGTTGGCTACAAACTTTATAATAGAGTACTCTTTATGCTCTTCTATCTTGGACTTCCTCCGCAAATCCTCAAACTCATTAAAGTACGCTTCAAACACTTTTCAACCCTTGCTTCAACATGTACAACCTTTTGAGTGCATCTTGGTGGTATGTGGGTGGAAGCCACCTTGTCTCCATGAGCTCAATCAAGTAGTTCCAAGTTGGGAGATTATAGATGTGTTGTTGAGCTCTTTGCTTCTTGGATTCCCACCAAGTAGAAGCGTACCCCTCGAATTGAGTGAGGGCATGATTTGCCCTCAATGCCTTGGGACACATTGTTTGTGAGGAAGATGCGCTCACTTTGCAATTTCCATTCAAGGAACTCTTCCAGATTGCTACCTCCTTGGAATGTAGGAAGGTTCACCTTGATGGTGTTCAAATTCCGCTCATTATCTTGCCTTCTTCCCCGGTCCTCATAACCTTGGGCCCTCCCTAAGTCTACATGACCTTGGAATCTAGGGTCATGGCCCAGAAACCTCTCAAAACCTCCTCTTCCTCCCTCCCCCGGATATTCATCCCTCCACGCCTACCTCCTTGCCAGTTGTCATCCTACCACCTACCTTGTGGATAGTCATCATACTACTCTTCATTCATGGGGTATTGGTAGTGGCGTTGGTATTGGTTTTGGTTAGGAAAGAGATCTTGTGTTTGGACTTGGGGTGGAGCTTGGGGTGTTTGTTGTAAGATTACTTGAGGGATTGCCTCATTCAGATTGTGTTGGTAAACTTAGGGATAGGTTTGTCGATTGGTTTTTTGGAATGTGGAGTTTTGGGATGTGAGGTTGGTTGTTTGGGGTGGTGGAGTTCTTTGGGTGGAGGTGGTTGTGGTGTTGGGATTACACAAGGCATGTGCTTGTCCCGGAGTAATGATTATAGTGGTATCTTGTGTTTTATCCCCATCACCTTCATTCCGAGAACGGGGAGTACCCATTCTATTCGAACCCTCCATTTGAACTTTCACAATACTCACCATCCGTTCATTCATACCCTTCAACTTCCCATTCACACCAATCATCTCTCCCTCATCTCTTCCATAACCGCTTGCATGCCCGACATTTGATTCATGATCATAGCCAATGAACTTGCTATGGATGACATATCGACTACCTCTTGAGTCCTATCACCTTCGTTAGACATGATGACCTGCAAAACTAGCAAACAAGATTAGCAATAAAAGCATCACTTCACTCATATTGAACTCTCAACATTACCACACGTCGTGCTCTTTCGAAGTTGTTGATGAATCACTCGTCCAATCGGATTCACACGTTGCTTATCCTTTGTGGTAGAATGGATTCTTATTTAGATGAATGACGAACGACTCAAGAGCAAAATGGACGAGAGCTAATAAAGTTTCAACGAAGTAAAACGAAGAAAAGCTTGAAACAATTAGCACAAAAGAAATGCGAACACAAGAACGAGTAAACACAAATAGGAACAACTACTATGTGGCTACTAGTTGAGAGACACAAGAAATTGAAATGCTAAAATCGGAAAATAAATGAAATTTCAGGCCCGGGTAGGTGATAATTTGAAAATGGGGTCTTCAAGCCTCAATTGATCCAATGCATTAATTTGAAATAACGGAAATTTTTAAAATTCTGTACTTTTTTTTTTGTTCCTTACGTAAGGAATAGGAAAACAATCACTTACAATCAAGGCTAAAGAAGTTTTGAGAAATGAATTGAGATGAAATGAAAATTTGGAATTGAAAATGTACCTCAAATTCACGGATTGGGTTGTGGAATTTATATGGTCCGTATATAATTTACGGACCATAAAAGCTGACCGTAGAACAGGGACAGAAACTCCAAAATTTGGTACCAAATTTACTAACCAACATCTACGGGCCGTAAAATTTTTACGGTCCGTACTTTTCCCACCGTAGATCACTGACAGAATGTAACTTTTGGACCTCCAATTATATGGACCAAATTATGCGGATCGTAAAATTTATACAGTCCGTATGTGGGACCGTATAATGGCTTCAGTGATTTCGTATTGAACTCGTGCTCCTCAAAATTTGGGCCGAATTTTCTTGGATCTGATGACGTCTTGGGCCCTACACAACCTGGGACTTGCCCGTTTTGGCCCAACAAACAACTTTCCACTTGTCCTTGGAAAAACCTTTGGATCAAACCATCTTCTTTGGTCTTCTTCTCCACTATGAAGATATGAATGTTCTTAAGAACACCCAAATGCAATCTAGGACCAAATCAACTCGGGTTTGCTCGAAATTTTAGATCGAAGCTCCTTATCTCTTAGAGAACAAAGCCCAATATTCAATTGCCTCAATTGCTTCTCAATCACTAAACCCACTTTTGAGTTCTTCAAGCTTTGATGAAGCTTTAATGGTGAAAACTTCAAAACCCACCCAAATAACTTCAAACTTCGGATTTAGATGTTTTCCACCTCAATGAAATCAAATCTTACTTCAAAAACTACAAAATCAAACCACAAAACAATTTTCAATTTTTTTTGTTTTTGGATTTTTGTTTTGTTTTTTTTTTTTTTTTTTTTTGTGATTTTTATATTTTGAGCCTAGGATTAGAAATTGTAGGAACAATCTCTTAGCCTATGCTCTAATACCAAATGATAAGATTCAACCTAAGGGAACTCTATGAATTAAAAAAAAAAAAGGAAAACAAAGATAGATGAAGAATTGGGGATTAAGGAGAATAGAGGATAGATACTTGACCTAATTAGTAATGAATCCAATAGGCAAATCTATGTATATGAAACTTAGACCCTCCTATTGTGAATTCAACTAAAAGAACCAAAACAATTAGAATCAATTAGAAGACTCAATTGGAAACCACAAATGAGCAATCTAGATGAATTCAATGGATAAGCAAATTCACTTTGCAGCAATGATATCACACTTAGTGTAGTAACCTAACAATCTATCTATTAACTAAAATCTCTCAATATTTGAGTTCACACAATATCAAAGCTAAGTCTTCCAAATGGATGAAAAAAAAAATTTATACTAATGCCTATTACACCAAAAGGCCCTAATGTCACGACCCAACCCCGTAGGTCGTGACTAGTGCCTGATCTGGGCACCCAAACCCATCTATCAAACGTATTCAAATATATAGCGGAAGCCGACAAGGCTATATTCCAAATACAGATAATTTCCAGAAAAACTTCGGCAGAGTTTCCTTTATTTTTCGGACTAACCAGAATAACCCTGTACACAGCAAACACCAACAGAGGCCACACAGGGCTAATCAAAGCAATGCACAAACATATGCGGACCGGCCGCCTCGGCGTATGGAATCGCCCAAACAGCATATACACATAAGCATACAGACAGACCATAACCCACAAACATGTCCACAGACCTCTAAACTAACCGACAGAATCATATGACGGGACAGGGCCCCGCCGTACCCAAATAGTCAGATATGCAGAAATATATACATGGCGAAAGATATATATACCAAAAGTAGACTCCGAATCAAGGGAGTACTCCGAAATAGCAAAAGTGAAGCCTACAGTGGTGGATCACCGGCGTCTGCACCTGCGGGCATGAAACGCAGCCCCCCCGAAGGAAGGGGGTCAGTACGAAAGATGTACTGAGCAGGTAAAGCATGGAGTACAAAAATATAGGCCGCAACTGAAAGCGAACAGAATACCAAAGAGAGAAATGCCGAACAGTATATCAAAATGTTTATCAAAATCATATATACATAATGCAAACAAAATCATGCAAAGCTCAGGAACGTGGTCACCACTCCGACGCTGGTGCCACACACAGCATAACACCAGAAGGTTCAAATCTCTGTACATCCCCGAACACACACATATGAGCGTATCACATCACAGCCATATCACAGCATAACTCCAAACGGAACCCGGCCCTATGGCGAGGCCTCGGGGAACCGTAACACAGCATACGGCCGAATCATCATAGAGCGCACGAATCATAACCGGCCCGGGAACCGGTGAACGAAGTCATAATAAGGCACGAGCGGAGTCATGAGCAAACAATGCAATTTGTATATCAAAACAGCCTTTCAAAACTTGATTACTTCATAAGTCAATTCATTAACCAAAATAGTCAAATAATTAATTAGTACGAAAGTCTATTTCACAAAATATTTCCAAAGTGGAACATATGGCTCAAAACATAACTTAGTATCTCATGGTGTTCAAAACATTATTTCATAAAAGATAAATTCCAAATTCGAAGATTCTTTATCGAAGCTTATCAAAAAAAAGAGAGCCTAGTAGGACAAATAACGCATCTCGGGGTTAGCGGGCCCACCTCGGGTCAAGTCGAGGTGGCAAACATAATTTATGAGCAGATCGGGTCTATAGGATCATACATAAAGATTTCAAAGCAATCCGATTGCATTTTCATAAGTTTTGGACGTTTGATTGCTTTCTAGCCAAAATAGGAACATTAGGCTTCAATTGAATTGAATGAATAGTAGCCATTCTATAGATCGGATTTTGAGGAGCGGAAATGCTCCCGGGGTTCCGATATCAACCTAACATACTAAGACATGCCAAAAGAAGAAGTGGGAAGCTTTACATACCTTATAAACGTCTTATGCTCACCCCAAACTCAAATCCCGATTCGTCCAGAATCTGCAAATGGTCAAAGTTACCTATTAGAGATTCTTAAGCTTAAAAATCCCATTAACTTGATTTTTTGCCTACCGAAATTTCGGCAGCATTTCCCCTATATATCTAACACCCCCGAGACTTAGCTCGGCTGAAAATACATCAACAACAACCCAAACATCACAAACAACACAAACCACAACTAAAGCACTTTAATTTCAATATTCTTCCTTACTATATAAGTTGACAACTTTCATTCAAACTTCACAATACCAAACTAATGTTCACCTTATTGTATTCATTCACCCATTCAAGGTCATTCAAACATATCCCAATTATATTCCACACACTATACATAATTTCAAGAAGTTCCTTACTTTCCATATTTCATCCAAAACATCAACACTTACGACGAACGTAATAACTCGCATTGTTTCATTCCAAATTCATTAACAACAACCATAAATCACATTAAAAGCCTTAATATCATAATTATACAACGATATACACAAATATACCGAAATTATATACTTTCCCATAATAATCCGCAATCATTTTCAACACCAACTCAATTCGTTAAACATTCATTTATGTTATAAAGGTCACAACGACGCAACTAACGAACTAAATAGAATTCGATTCGCCTTCCTTTCCAAACCATATAAGTCACGGCCACAACAACATATATACACACACCCACGGTTTTATTCACACATCAATACTACGGAATTCTCATCTATTCTCAATCCTTAACCCATTCATACCAATTCCATAACATTAAAATAGCAAAATTCTTACCTTTTCTTGAATTTCCGACTTGTCGCGAACGTGCTCCTTTCACCAAACTAATTGTACCCCGTTGAAGAGCGTCTTGAGTACTCTACAATTATGGAAAGAACAAAACTTTTGGATCAAAATCAAGGCTTGGAGAATTTGTTTTTGGTTGGCAAAGTGAGGTTCGACCGAGTGAGCTTTTGAGCTCAAAGTTGAGTTATTATTTTTTTTCTTGATAATTCCAAATGAATTCATTGATATATATCCACATAAAGGTCATGTGCATAACATATGACTTTTAAAAGTGGGCTTTGACCAAGCCTAGTGGCCGGCCACCCCACCTCTTTGGGCCTAAATTTTTGTTCAATTTTCCTTGGCCCAATTCATTATAATCCCGTTTTGTAATTCCCGAAACTAATTTTCGAAATTCCAAATTTACCCTCGGCCTTCCCCAATGTATTTACACCAATAATTTCGCAACCAACATAGTCATATTATCTAGAATCAAAATATTTCCTTATAACACACAAGTCTTATTCATTTTTCTCGATTTCCAAATATGCGAAAATACGGGACATAACATTCTCCCCCCCTTAAGAACATTCGTCCCCGAATGTTAAATTAGTCTTATAATATAACGGGGGAGTCTCCCTTTATAGTCAGCACACACAATTCATTTGTCAATGAATACAACAAATTTGAAGGGTTTAGATTACCTGTGGACGTCGGGAACAAATGGGGTTATTTCTTCTTCATCTCATCCTCCGCTTCCCAAGTCATCTCCTCCCGATTGTTGTTGCGCCATAGGACTTTAACGGAGGGCACTTCTTTAGTGCGTAGTCTCCTCACCTGTCGATCCAGAATAGATACAGGCTGCTCGTCATAAGACAACTGCTCCGTTACCTGAATGTCATCCACTGGAAATATCCTGGAAGGATCACCAATACATTTCCGCAACATAGACACATGAAACACCGGGTGTACGGCCTCCAAGTCGGATGGTAAATCTAGCTCGTAGGCGACCTCGCCTATCTTTCGAAGATTTGATACGACCCAATGTACCGGGGGCTCAACTTACCCTTTCTACCGAATCTCATGACACCCTTCATAGGTGACACCTTCAGAAATACCCAGTCGCCAATCTGGAACTCTAGTGGTCGACGTCGTCTGTCTGTATATGCTTTCTGCCGACTCTGTGCAGCCAATAATCGCTCCCGAATAAGCTTTACCTTATCTACTGCTTCCTGGATCACATCTGGCCCGATTAACTTAGTCTCGCCCACGTCGAACCAACCAATAGGAGATCTGCATCTTCTACCATAAAGGGCTTCATACGGTGCCATCTGAATGCTGGAGTGATAACTATTATTATAGGCAAACTCAATAAGCGGCAAATGATCATCCCAGCTGCCCCTGAAATCAATAACGCAGGCCCGTAACATATCTTCCAGCGTCTGAATAGTGCGCTCGGCCTGCCCGTCGGACTGAGGATGAAAGGCTGTACTGAGGCTCACCTGAGTCCCTAATCCTTCCTAAAATGACCTCCAGAAATTAGCCGTGAACTGGGCACCTCGGTCAGTAATAATGGATACAGGGACTCCGTGAAGTCTGACTATCTCTCTGATATACAGTCTAGCATAGTCCTCAGCCGAATAAGTAGTTCGGACTGGAAGAAAATGGGCTGATTTCATCAATCTGTCAACAATAACCCAAATAGAATCATACCTGCGTGGAGTACGCGGTAACCCAACGACGAAATCCATATTAATCATCTCCCATTTCCAGGCTGGAATTTCCATCTCCTGTAATAACCCACCGGGCTTCTGGTGTTCAATTTTAACCTGCTGGCAATTCGGGCACTGACTAACGTACTCTGCAATATCTTTCTTCATACCGTCCCACCAATACAAACTTCTGAGATCATGATACATTTTAGTGGAACCAGGATGAACAGAATACCGTGCATTATGCGCCTCGCCCATAATCTGTCGCCGTAGGCCTGCAACATCTGGTACACAGAATCTGCCTTCATATAATAATACCCCTTCAGGCGAGATTTCAAAGGGAGTCTTTGCTTTATTAAGGGCCACATCTCTGTACTGAATCAGAATAGGATCTTCGAACTGACGCTGCTTTACCTCTGCTATAATAGATGATTCAGCAACTGCACGAACAGAAATCCCAGAATCTCCAGAATCCGCCAAACGAACTCCAAGGCTGGCCAACTGATGAATTTCACGAACCAAGTCTTTCTTATCAGATGGTACATCAGCTAAACTGCCCATGGACTTGCGGCTAAGTGCATCCGCTACCACATTGGCTTATCCAGGATGATACAGAATATCAACGTCATAATCTTTCAATAATTCAAGCCATCTTCTCTGCCGCAAATTCAATTCTTTCTGCTTAAAAATATACTGGAGACTTTTATGGTCCGTATAAATATCAACGTGGACCCCATATAAATAATGCCGCCAAATCTTCAAAGCATGAATCACTGCGGCCAACTCAAGATCATGAGTGGGATAATTCTTCTCGTGCAGTCTGAGCTGCCGGGAAGCATAGGCTATGACTCGACAGTGCTGCATCAACACACAACCTATCCCAATACCAGAGGCGTCACAATAGACAACATACCCATCTGATCCCTTTGGAAGAGTCAAAACTGGTGCTGAAACTAACTTTTCTTTCAACATCTGGAAGCTGCGCTCGCAAGCATCGGTCCACAGAAATTTCGCTGCTTTCTGAGTAAGCTTCGTCAGTGGTGCTGCAATAGAAGAAAAATTCTCCACGAACCTGCGATAATACCCGGCTAATCCCAGAAAACTGCGCACCTCTCTCGGTGTAGTAGGCCTGGGCCAATTCTGCACAGCCTCAATCTTCTGCGTATCGACCCGAATACCGTCTGCGCCGACAATATGGCCCAACAATGCCACAGAAGTTAACCAAAATTCACATTTGGAGAATTTAGCATATAATTTCTGCTGACGGAGAATACCAAGTACCGTCCTCAAATGATCCGAATGCTCCTCGGCTGATCGCGAGTAAATCAGAATATCGTCAATGAACACAATAACAAACATATCCAAGAAAGGCCGAAATACCCGATTCACGAGATCCATAAATACCGCTGGAGCATTAGTCAACCCGAAAGACATAACTCTGAATTCATAATGCCCGTACCGGGTCTTGAAAGCAATCTTCGGCATATCTGATTCTCGCACTCGCACCTGATGATAACCTGAGCGCAGATCTACCTTCGAAAAATATTTAGCACCCTGCAACTGATCAAACAAATCATCAATCCGGGGGAGGGGATATTTATTCTTTATAGTCACCTTATTCAGTTGCCAATAATCAATACACATCCGCAGTGACCCATCTTTCTTTCTCACAAATAATACCGGCGCTCCCCAGGGTGATGTACTGGGTCTGATAAAACCCTTATCCAACAAATCTGTCAGCTGCTCTTTCAATTCCTTCAATTCAGCCGGTGCCATTCTATACGGAGGAATAGATATAGGCTGTGTATCCGGCAACAACTCTATGGTAAAATCTATCTCCCGCTCGGGCGGATGACCCGGAAGCTCATCAGGAAATACATCTGGGAATTCATTAACGACCGGAACAGACTGAATAGTAGGTGTCTCAGCTGTAGTGTCATGCACACGAACCAAGTGATAGATATAGCCTTTCTGAATCATCTTCTTAGCCTTGAGGTACGAAATAAACTTACCCCTCGGCGATGCTGTAGACCCGAACCACTCTATAACTGGTTCCCCTGGAAACTGAAAACGGACTACCTTTTTCTGGCAGTCAACATTAGCATAACAGGAAGCTAACCAGTCCATACCCATAATGACGTCGAATTCCAGCATATCTAATTCTATCAAATCAGCTTTAGTGCAGCGATCACATATAGTCACAGAACAATCCCTATATACCTGCCTCGCTATAATACAATCCCCGACCGGTGTAGCGAACTCAAATGGCTCTATAGGCTCAGACACTATCCCAATTTTACTAGCAACAAGCGGGGAAATATACGATAAAGTAGAACCAGGGTCAATCAATGCATATACAGATCTGGAGAAAACCAGTAATGTACCTGTGATGACATTCGGCGAAGCCTCCTGATCCTGGCGGCTGGCCAATGCGTATATGCGGTTCGAGGGACCGCTAGAACCTGAAACACCACCGTGGCCTCGACTGCGTCCCGCCGGTGTCGGCGCACCTCGCCCTGCAGGGCGTGCAACAGATGGAGCAGATGATGAACCGGCGGCTGACCCTGTTGGCTGAGCCACACTACCAGAACCGCTAGCCAACGGACAATATCGCATAAAATGGCCCTGACCACCGCACAAAAAACAAGCTCCAGTAGCTCGATAGCACTCCCCAGGATGAGACTTCCCGCAATGAGAACAACGGGGCCTGGGTGGTCTGGCCTGGCTGGGGCCTCTAGATACCTGTGAACCTGCCGCCCTGGAGCCCTGACCGGCCCCAGACGGTCCTGCACTATCAAACCTCCTGCCGCCAGACTGAGTACTCCGGCCGGACGGAGGAAGCTGTCTGCTTGTCTGCTGCTGCTGAGGCTGCCCGCCTCGAGAATCTCCAGAATATCCCGCGGACCTAGCCCTCTTGGGCGACCTCCTGTCCCGATCTCTGCTAGAATAATCAGACATGTGACGGTCCTTCATAACCAGCGCGTAAGCCTGAAGTCGGGCAATATCCATATCTGTCTGCAATGACACTGCCATACAGCCGTCGATCAAATAACGATCCAACCCCATAACATATTTGTGCATCCGATCGGACATATCTGCTACTACGGCAGGTGCATACCGGGCCAGGGAATCAAACTCCAGATTATACTCGCGAACGCTCCGACCCCTCTGCTGCAGATGTAAAAATCGATCAGCCCGCACCCGCCGCAACTCTGGCGGCAGAAAGTGGCGGGTAAAAGCAGTCACAAACTCGTCCCAAGTAGCTGGAGGAGCACCCTCACCCCTGGATAGCTCCCAGGACTCATACCAGTGAGCAACAACATCCCGGAGTCTATGCGAGGCCAACTCGACCGACTCGGTCTCTGAAGCCCTGACCAAGTCTAGTGAGCGCCGCGTCCCCCGAATAAAGTCATGGGGGTCCTCATCGGGCTTAGACCCGAAAACCTCTGGAGGGCCACACAATAAGAACTCTCGAACCCGCAGGCTGTCACGTCTGTCATCATCATCATCGTCCCTCCGCCCGCGTCTGTGAGCCTGCCCCGCTACCAATGTGGTCAGCAACTGTACAACCTCCCTCAGGGTCCTGTCCTCCGCCCCTGGCTGAGGAGCTGGAGTCTCGGGAGCGGGTACTCGGGACCCTAGAGCTGCTGATGGACCTGCTCCAGGCTCCGCCTGTGGTGGTGTAGCGGATCCCTCTGAATGGGGCACAACCTCGGGCAAATCATAAACACGAGCCCGGGTAACTCGCTGTGCCTGACTAGTCCCTGCTATCCCTGCCTTGCCCTTCTGGGCTGCCGTTGCCTTCTTCGGAGGCATCACTGCAAACACAATAACGAATCAGATCAAAATCATCCTAATAGCACAGATCTAACGCACGATCTAAGATTCCAAAGAAAAGTAACACCCTAAATGCCCTGTAGCCTCCTGTTTATAGATGTGGTGCACAACACACCGATAAACAAGACTCTACGAGACACGGCCTGTGGACATTCCGAGGACAAACTGCTCTGATACCACTTTTGTCACGACCCAACCCCGTAGGCCGTGACTAGTGCCCGATCTGGGCACCCAAACCCATCTATCAAACGTATTCAAATATATAGCGGAAGTCGACAAGGCTATATTCCAAATACAGATAATTTCCAGAAAACTTTCGGTAGAGTTTCCTTTGATTTTCGGACTAACCAGAATAACCCTGTACACAGCAAACACCAACAGAGGCCACACAGGGCTAATCAAAGCAATGCACAAACATATGCAGACCGGCCGCCTCGGCGTATGGAATCGCCCAAACAGCATATACACATAAGCATACAGACAGACCATAACCCACAAACATGTCCACAGACCTCTAAACTAACCGATAGAATCATATGACGGGACAGGGCCCCGCCGTACCCAAATAGTCAGATATGCAGAAATATATACATGGCGAAAGATATATATACCAAAAGTGGACTCTGAATCAAGGAAGTACTCCGAAATAGCAGAAGTGAAGCCTACAGTGGTGGATCACCGGTGTCTGCACCTGCGGGCATGAAACGCAGCCCCCCCGAAGGAAGGGGGTCAGTACGAAAGATGTACTGAGCAGGTAAAGCATGGAGTACAAAAATATAGGCCGCAACTGAAAGCGAACAAAATACCAAAGAGAGAAATGCCGAACAGTATATCAAAATGTTTATCAAAATCATATATACATAATGCAAACAAAATCATGCAAAGCTCAGGAACGTGGTCACCACTCCGACGCTGGTGCCACACACAGCATAACACCAGAAGGTTCAAATCTCCGTACATCCCCGAACACACACATATGAGCGTATCACATCACAGCCATATCACAGCATAACTCCAAACAGAACCCGGCCCTATGGCGAGGCCTCGGGGAACCGTAACATAGCATACGGCCGAATCATCATAGAGCGCACGAATCATAACCGGCCCGGGAACCGGTGAACGAAGTCATAATAAGGCACGAGCGGAGTCGTGAGCAAACAATGCAATTTGTATATCAAAATAGCCTTTCAAAACTTGATTACTTCATAAGTCAATTCATTAACCAAAATAGTCAAATAATTAATTAGTACGAAAGTCTATTTCACAAAATATTTCCAAAGTGGTACATATGGCTCAAAACATAACTTAGTATCTCATGGTGTTCAAAACATTATTTCATAAAAGATAAATTCCAAATTCGAAGATTCTTTATCGAAGCTTATCAAAAAAAAGAGAGCCTAGTAGGACAAATAACGCATCTCGGGGTTAGCGAGCCCACCTCGGGTCAAGTCGAGGTGGCAAACATAATTTATGAGCATTTCGGGTCTATAGGATCATACATAAAGATTTCAAAGCAATCCGATTGCATTTTCATAAGTTTCGGACGTTTGAATGCTTTCTAGCCAAAATAGGAACATTAGGCTTCAATTGAATTGAATGAATAGTAGCCATTCTATAAATCGGATTTTGAGGAGCGGAAATGCTCCCGGGGTTCCGATATCAACCTAACATACTAAGACATGCCAAAAGAAGAAGTGGGAAGCTTTACATACCTTATAAACGTCTTATGCTCACCCCAAACTCAAATCCCGATTCGTCCAGAATCTGCAAATGGTCAAAGTTACCTATTAGAGATTCTTAAGCTTAAAAATCCCATTAATTTCATTTTTTGCCTACCGAAATTTCGGCAGCATTTCCCCTATATATCTAACACCCCCGAGACTTAGCTCGACTGAAAATACATCAACAACAACCCAAACATCACAAACAACACAAACCACAACTAAAGCACTTTAACTTCAATATTCTTCCTCACTATATAAGTTGACAACTTTCATTCAAACTTCACAATACCAAACTAATGTTCACCTTATTGTATTCATTCACCCATTCAAGGTCATTCAAACACATCCCAATTATATTCCACACACTATACATAATTTCAAGAAGTTCCTTACTTTCCATATTTCATCCAAAACATCAACACTTACGACGAACGTACTAACTCGCATTGTTTCATTCCAAATTCATTAACAACAACCATAAATCACATTAAAAGCCTTAATATCATAATTATACAACGATATACACAAATATACCGAAATTATATACTTTCCCATAATAATCCGCAATCATTTTCAACACCAACTCAATTCGTTAAACATTCATTTACGTTATAAAGGTCACAACGACGCAACTAACGAACTAAATAGAATTCGATTCGCCTTCCTTTCCAAACCATATAAGTCACGGCCACAACAACATATATACACACACCCACGGTTTTATTCACACATCAATACTATGGAATTCTCGTCTATTCTCAATCCTTAACACATTCATACCAATTCCATAACATTAAAATAGCAAAATTCTTACCTTTTCTTGAATTTTTGACTTGCCACGAACGTGCTCCTTTCACCAAACTAATTGTACCCCGTTGAAGAGCGTCTTGAGTACTCTACAATTATGGAAAGAACAAAACTTTTGGATCAAAATCAAGGCTTGGAGAATTTTTTTTTGGTTGGCAAAGTGAGGTTCGACCGAGTGAGCTTTTGAGCTCAAAGTTGAGTTATGATTTTTTTTCTTGATAATTCCAAATGAATTCATTGATATATATCCACATAAAGGTCATGTGCATAACACATGACTTTTAAAAGTGGGCTTGGACCAAGCCTAGTGGCCGGCCACCCCACCTCTTTGGGCCTAAATTTTTGTTCAATTTTCCTTGGCCCAATTCATTATAATCCCGTTTTGTAATTCCCGAAACTAATTTTCGAAACTTAAAATTTACCCTCGGCCTTCCCTAATGTATTTACACCAATAATTTCGCAACCAACATAGTCATATTATCTAGAATCAAAATATTTCCTTATAACACACAAGTCTTATTCATTTTTCTCGATTTCCAAATATGCGAAAATACGGGACATAACACCTAAAGTGGCTCTTTTGCAAAAATACCCACATGGGTCTTCAATTGTATCCAAAACCTCATAGCTTGCAATTATGACCTCCAATTACCATTCTAACCCCCATAACTTCCAAGTATGACCTCCAAATGCAATATTAGCCCCATAGTTGCACTTTTCGCCACTTTGTAACTCTTCCAATGCCAACTCCCAATCATTGTAAATCCGTAAAGTCTTCTCTCCAATCTCCTCCAAGGCATCCTTTTTCATGAACAAGGCTTGCAACTCTTGAAGTTCTCTTGCTTGACTTCTTGCTAAAGGCCTAGTGCTTGTTGGGTTCATATCATTGGGCTCTATGTTCCTCGGCACTATTATATGATATATGGATCAGGTCGTACGTTTCTCGGCACTAACATATGGTATATGGATCGGGCTGTACGTTCAACAACACTAACAGTTATATTATGACCTATGCATATCATACGCCCTTTGAGGCATTTTCATGTTATACAGATATTTCAAGATGTTCAGCAACATATGCATTCAGATATTGAGATTAGCTTTCATATTTCAGATGTCTCCCATAATTCTTATGTCCTTGTTGTTCTTATGCCTTACATACTCGGTACATTATCTATACTGACTCCACTATTGCTCGGGGGGCTGCGTTCATGCCCGCATGTTCAGGTAGACAGACAAGCGGTCCAGCTCAGTAGGACTTCCACTCAGTGACAGTCAGTGCGCTCCACTTGATCCGTAGCTGCAGTCTATTTTAGGTATGCCATTTTGACATGTATATGTATATATATGAGTATGACGTGGCCCTGTCCCATCCTTTTTATAGCTTTCTATTCCATTAGAGGTCTGTAGACAGTTGTATGTAGTTGGTACGTGATGTAGCCATGTCGGCTCCTATTCTTTTGTATATAGCATATGTAGCGGCCTAGTCGGCTTGCACTATTCTTTTCCCCATCTATATATATATATATATATATATATATATATATATATATATGCACAAATGGTTGATTGTTCTTGATGCATAATTCTTGATGTTGTTCTTGTATAAGTCAGCATGGTTTAGTTTAAGTCATATGGGCCACCCAGTTATTCAGCGATGTTTAGGTACAAGTATAGGGGTGCTTGGTCAATAGAGGTTAGGAACTTGTCTTGAATCAACGGGTGGGTTGTGACACTGGCTAACACCCTCAACGATCCTGACATGATCCACCACCTCTTGGAACAAAGATCCTGTAGCTACAAGCTGAAGATCTGACAACTAAAGAGAAGTGTTAACCCTTTCACAAACCGCCTAATTCTCTCCTCCTCAGTAGGTTCTTGAGAGCCTAAAATGACAAGGAACGGAACTGGGCCTCATAAGCAGCAACTGAAGAATTACCCTGCTCAATGTTACTGAACTCATCACGTCTCCTATCCCTCAAAGTACGTGGAACATACTTCTTCAAGAATACAAAATAGAACCGAGTCCAAGTCAGTGAAGGCAACCTAGATGGTCTACACTCAACATAAGCCCTCCACTATAACTTTGCATCACCCAAGAGTTGGAAGGTCACAAACTCAACCCCATGCTTATCAACCATCCCCAACTTATTGAGCCTCTCATGACAATCAATAAAAACTCATAAGTATCCTCACCGGTTATCACCGGCCCTGCCACTGGTATAGGAAATACCTCAGGTCCTGAAGCCTCATCTAAACATGGGGCCACAACTGCAGCGTATTGTGCCCCTGGAGCGCGAACTCTGTCTGGAGTCGGATCACCTAATCTCATACCTTCGCCTGCTGGAGCGGCTGGTAACACACCTGCCTCAGTCAAACTATTCAACAGGTTCAATATTCGACCCGTAAAATCTGTCAACACAGGAGCAGCCACAACGTCTGGCTGAGCTGGTGCCGCTGCAAACTCTATTGCCTCATGTAGAACTACCTGAGGTACGGGGGATCAAGCATAAGCCTGACCAGTTGTAGGAGACCTGCCCTTTGCTGGTGCTACTCCCCGACCTCTACCTCAACCACTGCCTCTAACCTGAGCTCCACCATGAGCTGCGGCCCCAGCGGCCTACTCGGGTACCTCATCTATTGCTTCCCTCGCACGAGTCGTCACCATCTGTAAGAGCAGAATGAAAAGTGTGATACCAATTCGAATCATCTAGATACCAACAAGAATCAAGTAGCACGAAAGAAAGAAATTGAATTTTCCTAGTGTCCCATAGCCTCTTGAAGATAAGTACAAACGTCTCCTACTGATTCGTACGACTTTACTAGACATGACTTTGTACAACGATATCGACAAACCTATGGCTCTGATACAAACTTTGTCACAGCCCAACCCATCGTGATGGCACCCACGCTAGCACCGCTGGTGGGCAAATCATCCCCTTAACCAAATTCTAATTTATTTAACCTATTTATAAATCAATAACAAGAATATAATTATAAAATTGTCTAGTCATGCCATGATAAAATAAAAGTGAAAAATTCTAAACTATTACAACCCCAAAGATTCGAAAGTGGTACAAGGACTCTAAAACATGAAGTTGTCTAAAGAATAAATAACTATCTGAAATAGCATAAGTGTCTAGAAATGAGATAGATATCAATAAGGAAAGATCTTCAGGCGGCATGGCACGGATAGGAGCTCACCCTCTGATTTGAACGGGAAATGGCCTCAGTCTAAAGGTGAGGTCTTGATGAAGTCTCTGGCACACAATCTGCATTTAAAAATGGTGAAGCAAGGTAGTATCAGTACAAACACTATGTACCGGTAGATATTATATGGCGACTAAGATTAGTATCATGCATACGGTTATAAAATCAACAGAATAGGCAGATAGGCACAATAGCACAATAATAAAATAGTATCTACAACAAATTATCTGCCAATCACAAAAATAAGGTAAGACTCAATGCAATGAAATGCAATCAATGATAGTATCTCAATCGTACACATATGCTAAGGCATTTTTTCCACAATAGTCATGATTTGCAGGGGACCCATGGTGTCCATGTACCACTCACTTCGAAACTTACCTCGGATCACAAGCCCATAACTAGGCCACATCCTCACCCCCTGCCAAATGTGCCTTAAACTAGGCCACATCCTTACCCCCTGTCAGTGTGCCTTATATATATATATATATTTGTATCTGATCACAAGATGAATCTTAACGTGCTTCAAGTTCACCACTCAATATGAAACATGATTAAACAATAATATCAATGTCAAGGAATACAGGGCACCATGCCACAAGTCACAACAAGACTCAGATAAGTCAACTTAACAACAACATAAATGCATTAGTCATCTCAATAAACAAGAAGAGTATATATGTCAACTCCTTTCTTCCCATATCATAACAAATACACCCAAGGTTTCAGTACAAAAAATAATTGCAACAAACCCATATAATCAGCAATCATACCAACCTAAGTAATATCCAACCAGACGTCTTGTCCGAAGACCTAATCATGCTTTCTCCAGTCAATTCTACTACATATACAATCAACTAATCAAAGTCTAACTCAAGTAAACCATAACCTACCTCAGATGTAGAACTGGAACAATGCAAGCTACTTCACTAGTGTTTTCCCCTTTCGTAACGCCTCGGAACGCTCAAAATCTAGCAATATAACGTTACGTATGAAATAGACCATCTAATCAACATAGAAATCAACATTGGGAAAGAATACCCCAAACCACCCATAACCATTTGAATGCGAGAAACTAGCATTTAAGGGTGAATTTGTCCTACCCTCAGTCCTAATAATCGTAATCCTCCAATTTATAGATTCCTTATCAATTTAACCCTTTCAAATCAGATTTTAGGAAAAACTCTCCATTTTGGGTGGAACCCTAAGTCTCAATATATAATCCTCACAATAATTAAGTAATTCTCATCCTATAAAGTGGTAACCTACACTTCTGGATGATAGAGCAATAATAAAATGAACAATCCACAATTTATTCAAGGGTTTACTGATTCTAGGGTTCTAGAACTTGCATCCATCATTAAATAACCTTAAACTAGTCATAGAGCTTGAAAGAGGAATTGAAGTGAACAAGATGATAGTTAGAACTTGCCCTCAAAGAAGAATCCACCAAAGCTTTAGATAATTGCCATTTTATCTTTTCAAAATTGTTGGAGTTATGTGACTAATGGCTCATACATAGCAATATAAAAGTGGATATCTGACTCCCGGCGGTTGCTGCAGTGGTCACTAGGTGCGCTGCAATGGCCAGAACCTCCGCTATGGCGGAGTTCATTAATTGCCACTACTCACCATAGCGATCAAGACCACGCTGTAGCGGTCCTGCTATGGCGGTCCACCACCACCTATGGCGGACTCCCCCCTAAATCCCAATTTTTGAGATGGCAGCTAGTGCCCTGCTGTGGCGCTCCGATATAGCGGCCCCATGCCCGCTGCGACGGTCGCACCAGAACCAAAATCCTCTAGTTTTTTCACCAAGTTTGTCCCAAAATCCCGACATCAATCCGATGCCCCACATAAATAAACTAGATATGCACACATATGTAAAAACACACTACGAACTCACTCATGGCCTCGAAATTCCCAACGGAGGTCTAATTCACTAAGTCAACTCTCGCCCTCCCTCCCAACGAAATAAAAAAAGTTATCAAACCAGGGCAAAAAATACAATCAAATGCTTTCGTGTTAGAATTCTAAATCTTCAAGTTTTTACTAGACTGGCTTCAAGTCTCAGAATTGAGCCGGAAGGGGTAAAATGGTCAAAACGCACATAATGACCTTGCGGGTCATTACAAAAAGCAGACTCAAGAAAAATTCAGAATTATGAACGAGAAAGGGATGATAAAATAGGTATAAGAACATGTTATATTTCAGATAATGCAGAGATTCAGAGGCAAAAAAACCAGGTGGATGAAACAGGTTCATGAACATGTTCTAGGGCAAGTCCTACAATAACTAGGATTTGCATAATTATAGAAAGAAGTTGGCGGTCAAGTATGAAAGATTACTTGCCATATTTGTAGGGGTTAGTAAGCCTCCTACACGTACAAGGAACAGATTCAAAAAGGCAAGAATCCAAGTACTACACAAACCCTACGTGCGTGTCATTGACCGACTAGGAAAGGGTTTTGCGTTAACCGACCTGTTATACCTCTTATTTTTATACGTCAAATAATTCACAAGCAAATCGACTCAAGTTAAAGGCGGAATTATTTTCGGACATGAGATAGGAACCTTTAATTTTCAATTTTAATTATTACATAAATTGTTTATAAATTTTATTTAGGGTTGAAATATCATTAGAGATTAGGGATTAAATTAATTGTGATTATATTATTAAGTGAGGATTAATAATTTTAAAAAAAATTAATTAATTTAATTAATAGAGGTGGGCCCCACTCTAAAATTAAAAAAAAAAGAGATAACAATTCAACGAAATAATTTTGTGAGTCACAAGGGAGGAGCACGTGTCTAGAAATGGCCAAGCATATATATATGAGGTAAATGTGAACAACTTGCAAATTATCTTTCATTTTTGCAAATCATAGTTGGAAAAAAAAAGGAAAGAACAATTCTCTCCATGGCTGCTCTCGGCCAGCCATGGCTGAGTGAGAGAAATTATTTTGTTGCCTTCTTGATCAAGTTCAAGTGCAATACAAATTCAAGGAGGTGATAGCAACATTGGATATTGAGTTGGAGAAGAAGAAATTGCAAAATTGGAGCAATTGAGCGTACAAATTCCTCCGAGAGAAATTTGGTAAGATTTTCTTATTTTATGGTGTGATTATGTTAATGGTGTTGTAATGGGAGGATTAAAATTGGATTGGACGAAATTGGAATTAAGAAAATGCATGAAATCGTTGTTATACGAAATTGTGGGTTGAAAAGGATTAAAAAGGGTTATTGGATTGTTAGGATTGTTATGGGCTGAATTGTGAGAATTTTGTACGTATATCTCTATTTTTGGTATTTCTGTGTTAACAGGAGAATAATTGGAAATTCGGGTTAGGCGAATATATAGGGGAAATGCTGCCTGATTTTCATTAAGTCCTTAACTAATGAAAACCCTAATCGAGAAAGTATAAGTTAAAGAATGAGTCCTATAAGCGATGGGCTACGGATTTACAAACTAGAAGGTATAGTTACTAACGATAGCGTTACTTTTATATTAAATAGGCTAAAGGGGCGACGAAGCGAACGGGTTTGCGATTAATCGTTAACAGGTATGTAAAGTTGTCCCTTCTTTCTTTTGGCATGTCTTAGATTTAAATGACGAATGATATGAGCTTTGGGGTAATTCTATTCATAAGTTTCGAGTGTGATTCATGATTCCTATTCACTTCTTGATGTTAGAACTCTTGAAATGATTGAGCTTCCCTCTCAAGTTTTCTATACGTTGGATAGTAGTCGATATATATAAGCTCCTATTCGTAGAGACTCTACGATAATTGATGTCCTTGACTTCTATAAGCTGTTTCATTCTATATTGACATATGTCTATGGTTCTTAAGGCTTTTTTGATATTATTTATGATGACGTTCGAAGGATATTTGGTATGATTGTCACAATTGATACTCAGGTGTAAATCCCTTCTTCTTATTCTGTTTGGGTCTTGATAATGTTTTAAATTGCATATGGTTGCTCACTACTCTGCTCGTGCATGCCTCAATATGTCTTTCACCGAGTCCCGAGCCGGGTATGTTATCGTGCACAGTTTCACTACATTGTTCACCGAGTCCCGAGCTGGGTACGGTATATATATATATGATGATATGATGATATGTTATGGCGGCCAGGAGGGACTATGATGACTTTATTCACCGAGTCCCATAATGGGCCGGGTATGATATATGATATTGACATACATGATTTATGTTTCAAAAGGCAAGTGTTTTGGTATTTTGAATGTTATATTTGTCTCCTGCACTCCCTATTTCAGTTATGATCCTCTTTACTGTATCTCATGCTTTACATACTTAGTACATATCTGTCACGACCCGGCTAGGGGGCCGCGACGAGCACCCGGTGCTACCCCACCCGAGCACCCCCTTATCGTACATAACATAACATCTAGGTGAACCATAAGTCAATCCGTGCTTTTCTTATCGTTAATCATATTGAACCCATTAGACGACCATCATCATTTAACATATCATAGGCATCTGTGCCACATCATAAGTACAAGGCCGACGTGGCTAACAAAAGATATACAAAACTTGGGCCGACATGGCCGAACATCTCTACCCACATGCACATGACTACGAGCCTCTAAAAGTATGACATATCGTAAGAGCGGGACAGGACCCGCTATGCCCATAATTATATACACAAAAGAATAAGTACCCAAAAGCTACGGCTCCGAAGGAAATGGAGCTCTGCTATGCAATCTCTGAATAAGCAGCTATGGACCAAGTCTGTCTCCCTGTGCACCTGCGGGAATGACGCAGCGTCCACAAACAAAAGGACGTCAGTACGAAGAATGTACTGAGTATGTAAAGCATGATCAACATCAATATAGAAGGATAATAGATATCATATGAAAATAGCATAGGAGGGGAGACAGTAATATCATCATCGTCATGTCGCTTACTTGCATACATCGTCGTTCGTATCCCATAATAATACTCGTACCATACTTGTGCTCATATTCGTATACATGTCCTTATTCGTATCCTTATACATAGTCTTATCACATTCATATTTGTTATGTCCCGTGTTTTCGCATAATTGGAAATCTTGAAAATAATTAAGACTTGTATGTTATAAGGCAATATTTTGATTTTAGTTAATATGTTGATGTCATTCATGGAAGTGTTGGTGCAAAGACGTCGGGGAAGTCCAAGGGCAAAATTTGGAATTTCGGAAATTAGTTTCGGGAATTACAAAACGCGATTTTTACGAATTGGGCCAAGAAAAATTGAATAAAAAAAATTGAGGCCCAAGTGTTAGGGGTGGCCGGCCAAAGGCCAAGGCCCAAGCCCCATTTTAAATGGTCATGTGAATTACATGTGACCATTAATCAAGATATATATCATTGTTCAACTTTAGAATCTTCAAGAAAAAAATCAAACAAACCTTTGGGAGCAAAAACACACCCTTCGGCCGAACCCCTTATCCCTCAAAAAAATAATTTTCCTAGCCTTGATTTGATCCTGAAAACCTTGTTCTTTTTGTATTAGTAGTAAGTTCAAGACGCTCTCCGACGTGATACAATTAGTTTGGCGAAAGAGCGACGTTTGCGGTAAAATCGGAATTTCAAGAATAAGGTATGATTTCTATGTTTTTATGTTATGAAATGGGTATATATGTGGTAGTGATTAAAGTTGCATGAAAATTAGCAGATATGGCCGATCGGATGCACAGATACGTGATGGGGTTAGACCGCTACTTGATTGATGGCTGTATGGCGGTGGCATTGCAGGCAGACATGGATATTGCCCGACTACAGGCTTATGCCCTGGGTATGGAGGACCGACATAGAGCTTATTATTCTAGCAGAGATCGGGACAGGAGGCCGCCCAAGAGGGCCAGAGCGGCAGGTTATTCTGGAGATTCTCGAGGCGGACAGCCTCAGCAGCAGCAGTCAGGCAGACATCCTCCTCCGTCAGGCAGGGGTACACAGCCAGCCGGTAGGATATTTGACAGTGCAGGACCGTCTGGGGCCGGTCAGAGTTCCAGAGCGTCAGGTTCACAGGTATCTAGAGGTCCCAGTCAGCCCAGACCACCCAGGCCCCGTTGTTCCCATTGCGGAAAATCGCACCCGGGAGAGTGTTATCGACTTACTGGAGCCTGTTTTTCATGCGGCGGTCAGGGCCATATTATGCGAGATTCTCCGTTGGCTAGCGGTTCTGGTAGTGTAGCTCAGCCGACGGGATCAGCCGCTAGTTCATCATCTGCTCCATCAGTTGCACGCCCTGCGGGGCGAGGTATGCCTGCACCGGCGGGACGCGGTCGTGGTCGTGGCAGTGCTTCAGGTTCTAGCGGTCCCTCGAACCGCATATATGCATTAGCCAGTCGCCAGGACCAGGAGGCTTCGCCGAATGTCGTCACAGGTACATTACTGGTTTTCTCCAGATCGGTATACGCACTGATTGATCCTGGTTCTACTTTATCATATATTTCCCCGCTCATTGCTAGTAAAATTGGGATAGTGCCTGAGCCTATAGAGCCATTTGAGGTCGCTACACCGGTCGGGGATTGTATTATAGCAAGGCAGGTATATAGGGATTGTTCTGTGACTATATGTGATCGCTGCACCAAAGCTGATTTGATAGAATTAGATATGCTGGAATTCGATGTCATTATGGGTATGGACTGGTTAGCTTCCTGTTATGCTAATTTTGACTGCCAGTAAAAGGTAGTCCGTTTTCAGTTTCCAGGGGAACCAGTTATAGAGTGGTTCGGGTCTACAGCATCGCCGAGGGGTAAGTTTATTTCGTACCTCAAGGCTAAGAAGATGATTCAGAAAGGTTATATCTATCATTTGGTTCATGTGCACGACACTACAGTCGAGACACCTACTCTTCAGTCTGTTCCGGTTGTTAGTGAGTTCCCAGATGTGTTTCCAGATGAGCTTCCGGGTCTTCTGCCTGAACGGGAGATAGATTTTACTATAGACTTGTTGCCGGATACGCAGCCTATATCTATTCCTCCGTACAGAATGGCACCGGCTGAATTGAAGGAGTTGAAAGAGCAGCTGAAAGACCTGTTGGATAAAGGCTTTATCAGACCCAGTACATCACCCTGGGGAGCGCCGGTATTATTTGTAAGAAAGAAAGACGGGTCACTGCGCATGTGTATCGATTACCAGCAATTAAATAA
The DNA here is from genome assembly GCF_019175385.1 of Lycium barbarum. Classification (NCBI taxonomy): domain Eukaryota; kingdom Viridiplantae; phylum Streptophyta; class Magnoliopsida; order Solanales; family Solanaceae; genus Lycium; species Lycium barbarum. The sequence goes on along the minus strand of NC_083339.1, from coordinate 83,944,551 downwards.
GGTGATTATAAAGAATAAATATCCCCTCCCCCGGATTGATGATTTGTTTGATCAGTTGCAGGGTGCTAAATATTTTTCCAAGGTGGATCTGCGCTCAGGTTATCATCAGGTGCGAGTGCGAGAATCTGATATCCCAAAGACTGCTTTCAGGACCCGGTACGAGCATTATGAATTTAGAGTTATGTCTTTCGGGTTGACTAATGCTCCAGCAGTATTTATGGATCTGATGAATCGGGTATTTCGGTCTTTCCTGGACATGTTCGTGATTGTGTTTATCGATGATATTTTGATTTATTCACGATCAGCAGAGGAGCATTCGAATCATTTGAGGACGGTACTTGGCACTCTCCGTCAACAGAAATTGTATGCTAAATTTTCCAAATGTAAATTCTGGTTAACTTCTGTGGCTTTCTTGGGGCATATTGTCGGAGCAGACGGTATTCGGGTCGATACGCAGAAAATTGAAGCTGTACAGAATTGGCCCAGGCCTACTACACCGACAAAGGTGCGCAGTTTTCTGGGGTTAGCCGGATATTATCGCAGGTTCGTGGAAAAATTTTCTTATATTGCAGCACCACTGACGAAGCTTACTCAGAAAGCAGCGAAATTTCAGTGGCCAGATGCCTGCGAGCGCAGTTTCCAGTTGTTGAAAGAAAAATTAATTACAGCACCAGTGTTAGCTCTTCCAGAAGGATTAGACGGGTATGTTGTCTTCTGTGATGCCTCTGTTATTGGGATAGGTTGCGTGTTGATGCAGCACGGTCGAGTCATAGCCTATGCTTCCCGGCAGCTCAGACCGCACGAGAAGAATTATCCCACTCATGATCTTGAGTTAGCCGCGGTGATTCATGCTTTGAAGATTTGGCGGCATTATTTATATGGGGTCCATGTTGATATTTATACGGACCATAAGAGTCTCCAGTATATTTTTAAGCAGAAAGAACTGAATTTGCGGCAGAGAAAATGGCTTTAATTACTGAAAGATTATGACGTTGATATTTTGTACCATCCGGGGAAAGCCGATGTGGTAGCGGATGCACTTAGCCGCAAGTCTATGGGCAGTTTGGCTGACGTACCACCTGGTAAGAAAGATTTGGTTCGTGAAATTCATCAGTTGGCCAGCCTTGGAGTTCGTTTGGCAGATTCTGGAGATTCTGGGATTTCTGTTCGTGCAGTTGCTGAATCATCTATTATAGAAGAGGTAAAGCAGCGTCAGTTTGAAGATCCTATTTTGGTTCAGTACAGAGATGTGGCCCTTAATAAAGAAAAGACTCCGTTTGAAATTTCACCTGAAGGGGTGTTATTATATGAAGGCAGATTTTGTGTACCGGATGTTGCAGGCTTACGGCGACAAATCATGGGCGAGGCGCATAATGCACGGTATTCTGTTCATCCTGGTTCCACTAAAATGTATCATGATCTCAGAAGTTTGTATTGGTGGGACGGTATGAAGAAAGATATTGCAGAGTTCGTTAGTCAGTGCCCGAATTGTCAGCAGGTTAAAATTGAACACCAGAAGCCCGGTGGGTTATTGCAGGAGATGGAAATTCCAGCCTGGAAATGGGAGATGATTAATATGGATTTCGTTGTTGGGTTACCACGCACTCCACGCAGGTACGATTCTATTTGGGTTATTGTTGACAAATTGACGAAATCAGCCCACTTTCTCCCAGTCCGGACTACTTATTCGGCTGAGGATTATGCTAGATTATATATCAGAGAGATAGTCAGACTTCACGGAGTCCCTGTATCTATTATTACTGACCGAGGTGCCCAGTTTACGGCAAATTTCTGGAGGTCATTTCAGGAGGGATTAGGGACTCAGGTGAGCCTCAGTACAACTTTTCATCCTCAGTCCGACCGGCAGGCCGAGCGCACTATTCAGACGCTGGAAGATATGTTGCGGGCCTGCGTTATTGATTTCAGAGGCAGCTGGGATGATCATTTGCCGCTTATTGAAGTTGCCTATAATAACAGTTATCACTCCAGCATTCAGATGGCACCGTACGAAGCCCTTTATGGTAGAAAATGCAGATCTCCTATTGGTTGGTTCGACGTGGGCGAAACTAAATTAATTGGGCCAGATGTGATCCAGGAAGCAGTTGATAAAGTAAAACTTATTCGGGAGCGATTATTGGCTGCACAGAGTTGACAGAAAGTATATGCAGACAGACGACGTCGACCATTAGAGTTCCAGATTGGCGACTGGGTATTTCTGAAGGTGTCGCCTATGAAGGGTGTTATGAGATTCGGTAAAAAGGGTAAGTTAAGCCCGCGGTATATCGGGCCATATCAGATCGTTCGGAAGATAGGCGAGGTCGCCTATGAGCTGGACTTACCATCCGATTTGGAGGCAGTACACCCGGTATTTCATGTGTCTATGCTGCGAAAATGTATTGGTGATCCTTCCAGGATATTCCCAGTGGATGATATTCAGGTAACGGAGCACTTGTCTTATGAAGAGCAGCCTATAACTATTTTGGACCGACAGGTACGGAGACTGCGCACTAAGGAAGTGCCTTCTGTTAAAGTCCTATGGCGCAACAATAACCGGGAAGAGATGACCTGGGAGTCAGAGGAGGAGATAAGGAGGAAATATCCCCACTTGTTTCCTACGCCCACAGGTAATCTAAACTTTTTAAACTTGTTGTATTAATCGATGGGTGAATTATGTGTACTACCTACAAGAGAGGGACTCCCCCGTTATGCTCATAAGACTTTATAAGACTAATTTAACATTCGGGGACGAATGTTCTTAAGGGGGGGAGAATGTTATGTCCTGTGTTTTCGCATAATTGGAAATCTTGATAATAATTAAGACTTGTATGTTATAAGGAAATATTTTTATTTTAGTTAATATGTTGATGTCATTCATGGAAGTGTTGGTGCAAAGACGACGGGGAAGTCCAAGGGCAAAATTTGGAATTTCGGAAATTAGTTTCGGGAATTACAAAACGAGATTTTTACGAAATGGGCCAAGAAAAATTGAATAAAAAAAATTGAGGCCCAAGTGTTAGGGGTGGCCGGCCAAAGGCCAAGGCCCAAGCCCCATTTTAAATGGTCATGTGAATTACATGTGACTATTAATCAAGATATATATCATTGTTCACCTTTAGAATCTTCAAGAAAAAAATCAAACAAACCTTTGGGAGCAAAAACACCCCCTTCGGCCGAACCCCTTATCCCTCAAAAAAATAATTTTCCTAGCCTTGATTTGATCCTAAAAACCTTGTTCTTTTTGTATTAGTAGTAAGTTCATGACGCTCTCCGACGTGATACAATTAGTTTGGCGAAAGAGCGACGTTTGCGGCAAATCGGAATTTCAAGAATAAGGTATGATTTCTATGTTTTTATGTTATGAAATGGGTATATATGTGGTAGTGATTAAAGTTGCATGAAGATTATGGAATTGTGTTGTGTTGAGCATGGCCGTGTGTGTGTGTGAAGGGTGTGTTTGGCCGTGAGCCATATTGGTGTGGGAGGAGTAGTGAATTTGATTTTTTTAGTTTGTTAGTTGTGTCGTTGTGGCATTTATGACGTAAATGAATGTTTAACGAGTTGAATCGGTATTGAAAATGGTTGTGTGTCGTTATGGGAAATTAGGTGACTTTTATATAGTTTGGTATAATTATGAAAGTAAGATGCTAGAATGGGAACTAATGTTGTTGTTGATGAATTTGGAAGGAAACAATGTGATTTGGAAAGTTTTGTGCATTCGTAGAAGTTTTGGATAGAATATTGAAAAGTGGCGGACTACTCGAATTCATATAAATCGCTTGGGATATTATTGGATTTTGTTTGAATAATCTTCAATGAGTAAATGAATATGATAATGTTGATATTGGTTTGATATTGTGGAGTTTGAATTAAAGTTGTTGGTTTATGTAGGAAGGAAGAATGTCGGCGTTAGAATGATTTTGTTATGATTTATGGTGTTGTGATATTGTGGGTTGTTGTGGTTGATGTTTATTGAGCCAAGCTAAGTCTCGGGGGTGTTATATATATAGGGGAGATGCTGCCGAAATTTTGGTAGACAAAATCAAAGTAAAGGAAACTCTTAAGCCTTAAAATCCCTAATTGGTAACTTTGACCATTTGCAGATTCTGAGCGAAATGGGACTTGAGTTTTGGGCGAGCGTAAGACGCTTATAAGGTATGTAAGGCTACCCTATTCCTTCTTTTGGCATGTCTTAAGTATACTAGGTTGATATCGGAGCCCCGGGGGCAATTCTGTTCCTTGAAATCCGAATTTGAAATCGAGCACTATTCATTCAATTGAATTGAACCTTAAAGTACTTCTTTTGCTTGCAAAGTAATTAAATGTCCGAAACTTATGCAAATGTAATCAAATCGCTTCGGATCTTCCATGTATGATTCCATAGACCCTAAATGTTCGTGATTCATGTTCGTCACCTCGACTTGACCCGCGGTGGCCCGCTAGCATCGAGACTTCCTTGTTGACTCTATTATTCTCATTTTTATATAATGTCAGAAACACACTTTTTTTTTATGAATTTGGCTATCATAGAATAATGTTTTGACTGCCACAGTATTCTAGATTATATTTTGAACCATAAACACTATGTTGGAAATATTTTGTTAAACGAACCCCGTATTGACTAAATATTCGAACTAGTTGATTAATGAATTAGCATATGATATTATCAAGTTTCAAAAGATGTTTTGACTTATAAATTGCATTGTTTGCTCATGACTCCGCTCGTTCCCTTATTATGACTTCGTTCACCGGTTCCCGGGCCGGTTATGATTCGTGCGGACTATGATAAATTCGGTCGTATGCTGTGTTACGGTTCCCGAGACCTCGCCATAGGGCCGGGTTCCGTTTGGTGTTATGCTGTGATATGGCTGGTGATATGTTATGATGATATGTGTGCTCGGGGATGTACGGAGATTTGAACCTTCTGGTGTTATGTTGTGTGTGGCACCAGTGTCGGAGTGGTGACCACGTTCCTGAGCTTTGCATGATTTTGTTTGCATTATGTATATATGATTTTGATATAGATTCTGATATACTGTTCAGTATTCCCCCTTTTGTATCCTGTTTACTTTCAGTTGTGGCTCATATTTCTGTACTCTATGCTTTACATACTCAGTACATCTTTCGTACTGACCCCCTTTCTTCGGGGGCTGCGTTTCATGCCCGCAGGTACAGACACAGGTGATCCACCACTGTAGGCTCCACTTTCTGCTATTTCGGAGTACTCCCTCTTGATCCGGAGTCCACTTTTGGTACATACATGTTTTGTTATATATATATTTTTGTATATCTGACTATTTGGGTTTTGCGGGGCCCTGTCCCGTCATATGACTCTGTCGGTCTGTCTAGAGGTCTGTGGACATGTTTGTGGGTTGGGTCTTTCTGTTCGGATGTGTGTATATGATGTGTTTGGGCGATCCCATTCGCCGCGGCGGCCGGTCCGCATATGTTTACATGTTGCCTTGTTGGCCGGTGTGGCCTTTGTTGGTATTTTCTGTGCGCAGGGTTATTTTGGATAGTCTGTAAAACAAAGGAAACTCTGCTGAAATTTTTCTAGAAATTATCTAAATTTGGAATATAGCCTTGTCGGCTTCTGCTATATACTTGAATGCTTTTGATAGTTGGGTTTGGGTGCCCAGATAGGGCGCTAGTCACGAGCTACAGGGTTGGGTCCTGACAATATTCATATTATATACATGGTCATTTCATATACATAGCATACCCGACCTCATAGGATCGGTGTCTTATACATGCTTGGCCAACCAAGGCTCAAGGTCATACATACCTGGCCCTAGCAAGGAATCAGGGTTATCCGTACCATCTGCAGAGGTGTGCGCGCATTTCGTAATCGTATACATACTTTATACATAGTCATATACATATAGTCTTTCCAGGCATCACAAGCTCGGGGTCTTATTATAGCCCTTCATGGCATACATATACATATATCATAGATCGTAAGCATCTCTAATCTCATTTTACTCTCATCATCATTACTATCCTCATCATTATCGTTACATCTACATTATAGACTTACTCATCTTACGAGGAACATAGTATAATCATAGTACATATCAAGGGTCGTGAGCTTATGAGCTCGGAATGTCAACCATGTGAAGACAACATACTCATATAGAGGAATTAGGAATTTGGCCAAGAACCATGCCTTATGAAAGAAGGGTTAGCCTTACATACCTTTCCGCCGAACTATTCTACACTTGCACGTTCCCTTCCAATGCTAGCGTTTATACCTTCATTAATATCATAACAATGGCCATTAGTCATTCACATTATCCACATTATATAGATTCCTCAATTTGCCTCTAATTCACCCACATTCATGGTCATAACACCCAACTTCGTCCATTCGTCTAAAACGTTTAGTTCAAGATCTTAATACCATTTATGACACATTCATATCACAACACAACAACATTCATAACTCAATTCAAACTATTTCTCAAAATGTCACTATTTATCATTCATGACCTTGTTGACCACATTTTCTACAATCAATGTATTTTAATTCTCCAATACCTTAAACATCTTGTAAAAATCATGAATCTTACCTTAGAAGTTGAAGGAACAAGCTTTGGTTGATAATACTCTTCTTTGAGGAAAACCCTAGTTTTTCTCCATTTGGATTTCTTGACTTGGATGATCCTTGATGATTCCCTTATCCTTGATTCACTTGTCTTAATGTTATTGATGGCTTATAATCCTTGAAAACACATATAATAAATGTAGAGAGAAGTTCTAGAGAGAAGTGGTGTAATGTTGTAAAGAAATAAAATAAGTCTTGATCCTCATATTTAATGAATTGGAAAATCTGTGCTGGGTGAATAGTGGTCGTCCATGGAGGTTTACGGTCCGTATTCCACTTTACGGACCGTCCCTCGTAGTCGTATTTAAGCTTAAGCAGGACCAAAGACTTTGGCCTGCATGCATGGTGATTTACGACCATGGTTTACGGGCCGTAAATCACTTTACGGTCCATCCACCAGGTCGTATTATACCTCTTCCTCAGTTGGCAGAAAGTTGAAGTTGGACATGCCAGTTTACGACTTCAAGTTTACGGACCATATTTTGCACTATACGACCACTGGGTAGAAAGCTGAAGCTTTGCATGGCAGTTTACGACTGCCAGTTTACGGACCGTGTTGCACTTTACGGTCCGTATTTTGCAATATACGACCACTGGGCAGTTTTGCCAACTTCCAATTTTTCTCATTTCTCGACTTTTCATTCTAATCATCCACATCCCTTCACATACATTTCCCATGAAACATTATACACTCGCACTCCTCGCACACATCATTAGTTCATTCACTTGCGTACCAACGTGAAATTTTCCGAGGTGTAACATTCTACCCCCCTTAGGAACATTCGTCCTCGAATGTTAAAGGCTTGGGGAATTCTATAAAAATTTCGCCAGAGTTTCCTCTGTAATGTGGCACTACCACCCTGTCACAAGAACCCACAATAACAATGCCTCACAGGGCAATAATACAACAGCACTGGAAATTTTGCCGCACACGACCTGAATGTATAAAAGGGAAAACATGCATACCTTATGATTTTGACGTCTCATCTTGGACTTCTTCCAAGGGCTGAAATAAATGTGGGTATTTGGATCGCATATTCTCTTCTGCTTCCCATGTCATTTCCTCTCGATTGTCATTTCTCCACAGAACTTTAATTGAGGCCACTTCTTTGTTTCTAAGCCTCCGTACTTGCCTATCTAGTATGGCAATGGGTATTTCATCATAAGTTAACTTTTCTGTCACTTGAATATCATTCACTGGGACGATCCTCGTAGGATCTCCAACACACTTCCGAAGCATCGAGATATGAAATACTGGATGGACTGACTCCAAATCTGGAGGTAGATCTAGCTCATAGGCCACTTTGCCTATTTTGCGCACAATTTCGTATGGCCCAATATACCGGGGACTGAGCTTCACCTTTTTGCCAAATCTCATCACGCCCTTCATCGACGACACTTTCAAGAATACCCAATCTTTCACTTCGAACTCTAAGTCTCTTCGACGATTATCCGCATAGGACTTCTGACGACTTTGAGCAGCTAACAATCGATCTTGTATGAGCTTAACTTTCTCTATTCCTTGCTGGACCAAGTCTGGCCCTATCAACTTAGCTTCTCCGGTTTCAAACCACCCAACTGGGGATCTACACTTTCGCCCATATAGAGCCTCATACAGTGCCATTTGAATGCTAGAATGATAACTATTATTGTAAGAAAACTCAATGAGTGGCAAATGGTCATCCCAATTTCCTCCAAAATCTATCATACTTGCCCGTAACATATCTTCAAGAGTCTGAATAGTACGTTCAGCTTGCCTATCAGTATGGGGGTGAAATGTCGTGGTAAGGCGCACTTGGGTCCCTAAACCTTCTTGGAAAGACCCCTAAAACTTGGCTGTAAACTGAGTTCCTCTATCGGAGATAATAGATACCGAAACGCCATGGAGCCTTACTATCTCTTTAAGATAAAGCTTTGCATAATCTTCTGCCACATAGGTCGTCCTGACCGGTAAGAAATGAGCTGACTTTATGAGTCTATCCACAGTCACCCATATGGAATCATACTTACGTCGAGAACGGGGTAACCTGTAATGAAATCCATATTAATCACTTCCCACTTCCAAGTTGGGATTTCTATAGCTTGCAATAAGCCACCCGGCTTTTGGTGTTCTATCTTCACTTGTTGGCAATTAGGACACTGAGCTACGAATTCCGCTACGTCTTTCTTCATCCCATTCCACCAATATATGGTCTTAAGATCATGATACATTTTCGTCACTCCGGGGTGAACGGAGTAATGGGAACAATGAGCTTCTCTCAAAATCTGATGGCGTAGACCTGCCACATCGAGAACACATAACCTGCCTCGACATCGGAGAACTCCGTCTTCCGAAATGTCAAATGATGACTCCTCCTTCTGAGGGAGTGTATCTCTATACTGCATTAGCATGGGATCCTCAAATTGTCGCTCTTTTACTTCCGCTGCTAACGATGAAACTGCTGAATTCTGAATAGTAGCTCCGCTGCTACCTGAGTCCACCACTCGGACTCCTAGGCTAGCTAACTGCTGAAGATCACGGGCCATCTCTTTCTTTTCTGGTGGTACATCACTTAGACTTCCTATCGACCTACGGCTAAGAGCATCAGCCACAACATTTTCCTTTCCGGGGTGGTACAGGATTTCAACGTCATAGTCTTTTAGCAACTCTAGCCATCGTCGTTGCCGCAAATTCAACTCTTTCTGCTTGAAGATGTATTGGAGACTCTTATGATCTGTATAAATATCCACGTGGACACCATATAAGTAATGTCTCCATATCTTTAAAGCATGGACCACCGCGGCCAATTCTAAGTCATGGGTAGGATAATTCTGCTCCTGTTTCCGTAATTGTCTAGAAGCATACGCAATCACCTTACCGTTTTGCATCAATACACAGCCTAGCCCGACGCCTGAAGCATCACAATAAATAACATATCCTTCCAATCCCTCTGGAAGTGTCAAGACTGGGGCTGAAGTCAGTCGGTCTTTCAACTCTTGGAAACTACGCTCGCAAGCATCTGTCCATAGAAACTTAGCTGACTTCTGAGTCAACTTGGTGAGCGGTGCAGAAATAGAAGAGAAATCCTCAACAAATCTTCTGTAATAACCTGCTAAGCCCAAAAAGCTACGAACCTCCGTAGGGGTCGTGGGCCTTGGCCAAGTCTTCACTGCCTCAATCTTTTGGCTATCCACTCGAATACCGTCAGCTGCAACAATGTGGCCCAGAAATGCCACTGAGTTCAACCAAAACTCGCATTTGGAAAACTTCGCGAATAACTCTCGGGTTCGAAGAACTCCAAGGACAATACGCAAGTGATCTGCATGTTCTGCCTCGGATCTAGAATACACTAGGATATCATCGATGAATACAATAACGAATAGATCCAGAAAAGGCCTGAATACATTGTTCATTAAGTCCATAAACACTGCCGGTGCATTAGTTAGCCCAAACGAAATTACTCGGAACTCGAAATGGCCATATCTTGTTCTGAAAGCTGTCTTAGCGATATCTTTCTCCCTAACTCTTACTTGGTGATACCCGGACCTCAAATCAATCTTTGAAAACCATTTGGCACCTTGCAATTGATCAAATAAATAATCAATCCTCGGAAGGGGATACTTGTTCTTAATTGTCACTTTATTCAATTGTCGATAATCAATGCACATTCTCAAGGAGCCATCCTTCTTCCGGACGAACAATACGGGTGCTCCCCATGGGGATGAACTAGGCCTAATGAAGCCTTTTTCAAGCAAGTCTTTTAATTGCTCCTTCAACTCTTTCAATTCTGAGGAATAGATATGGGATTAGTGTCTGGCAACACATCAATCGCGAAATCGATATCTCACTCGGGAGGAAGGCCTGGAAGCTCTTCCGGGAACACATCCGGAAATTCGTTCACTACCGGAACTGACTGAAGAGTCGGCGACTCAGCTTCTACATCTTGAACTCGTACTAAGTGATAAATACACCCTTTCGTGATCATCTTCCTTGCCTTTAGATAGGAAATAAACCTACCTTTTGGTGATGCCGCATTCCCTTTCCATTCTAAGTCTGGTTCTCCCGGAAACTGGAAACGAACCATCTTCATTCGGCAATCAACATTGGCATAACAAGAAGCCAACCAATCCATGCCCATAATGACATCAAAATCTACCATCTCTAGCTCATGCAAATCAATCACGGTACGACGATCACAAATCACAATCACACAATTCCTATATACTCGTCTAGCTATTACCGAGTCACCCACAGGTGTAAACACCTCAAGAGGTTTGATAGACTCCGGCTCAATTATAAATCGACCCGCAATATATGGAGTAACATATGATAATGTGGAGCCCGGATCAATCAAAGCATATACATCATGAGCGAATACCGATAATATACCTGTGACCACATCAGGAGAAGACTCAAGATCTTGGCGTCCAGCCAAAGCATAAATACGGTGCTGAGGACCGCTAGTACTGGGAGTTCTGCCTCTACCTCTACCATGGCCGACTGGCGTATGTGAACCTAGTCCCGTAAGGCGTACAGATGCCGAAGATCCGGCTACCGACCCTGATGGCTGGGTCATACCTCTACCATGTACTGAGGGGCAATCACGCATAATATGGCCTGGCCGACCACATGAATAGGAATCATCTGAACCAAATCGGCATCGACCCCAATGCATCTTCCCACACTGGGAACACGGTGGTACGGGTGGCCTTGACTGGCCCAAATCGCCTCTGAACTGAGGTCCTGTATAACTCGGACTCGGCCCTGAATGAGCAAATCTATCAAGGCCCTGGCCTGAAAACCGTGGAGGTGGACTGGTCATAAAATAGCCTTAATGGCTGGGAAACTGCTGTCTGTGTCCGCCCCTGGACTCACTCCTCGAACCCGAAGGTCTGGCCCCCTTGTTATGGCCCCTATCCTGCTCACGATCATTTCTCCGCTGCTGTAGGTGTTCCTCTAATTCCTCAGCATGTTCCTGAATGCGTGCAATATCCATCCCATCCTGAAGGGACGCAGTCAAGCACTTAGCCATCAAGTGTGGCCCTAGGCCTTTCACAAACCGGTGCACCCGATCGCCCATATCTGCTACCATGGCCGAAGCATACCTGGCCAAGGAGTTAAAGCGGAGACTATACTCTGTAGCACTCATGTTACCTTGCCTCAAATTCAAGAATTTATCGGCCCTAGCTCGCCGAACTTCTGGAGGCATGTAGTGACGGAGAAAAGCATTGACAAACTTTTGTCATACCGGCGGAGGTGCATTGGCTCCCCGCGAAGCCATCCATACTGTATACCACTGGATCGAGATAACTCTCAATCTATAGGACGCTAGCTCTAACGAATCAGTGTCTGAAGCATGTATCAACCGGAGCGTCCTTAGCATACCATCAATAAAGTCCTGGGGATCCTCCTCCGGTTTTGACCCAAAAAATTCCGGGGGTTTCAAAGCAATAAAGTCACGGGTCCTTGCACTAACAACCCTGTCACCTTGCCCTGCGCTTGGCCTCTGAGTCTGGGCTGCAACCAACTGAGTCAACAAATTAATGGCCTCTCTCACATCTTGGCCCGAAGCATTCGGTAGAGGAGCTGGAGCTGGGGCTGAGGCTCCCACGTGCTCCTCGGTAATAGGCACTGTCTGGGAGGACTGAGATTGAGCCGCACTCTGGGACTCATCTTCCTCTACTACCGGTGGCGGTGCTCTTTCAGCCCGCTTTTCTGCCACCGTCTTGCCCTTTTAGGCTGTTGTAGCCTTTTTCTTTTTAGGCATCTCTGAAATACACAACACACGATTTAGGAACAAGAATTTCTTACATCATAGCTCTATCGCACGATTCTTATGAAGAAAGAAGGTCATATATTCCTAAAATGTCAGCAGCTTCTCGTTTATAAGTGTGGCGCGCAACACACCCATAACCAAGACTATACTAGACACGGCTCGTAGACACATCCTAGGACTGAACTGCTCTGATACCACTTTTGTCACGACCCAGCTAGGGGCCGCGACGAGCACCCGGTGCTACCCCACCCGAGCACCCCCTTATCGTACATAACATAACATCTAGGTGAACCATAAGTCAATCCGTGCTTTTCTTATCGTTAATCATATTGAACCCATTAGAAGACCATCATCATTTAACATATCATAGGCATCTGTGCCACATCATAAGTACAAGGCCGACGTGGCTAACAAAAGATATACAAAACATGGGTCGACATGGCCGAACATCTCTGCCCACATACACATGACTACGAGCCTCTAAGAGTATGACATATCATATGAGTGGGACAGGACCCCTCTATGCCCATAATTATATACACAAAATATTAAGTACCCAAAAGCTACGGCTCCGAAAGAAATGGATTTCTACTATGAAATCTCTGAATAAGTAGCTATGGACCAAGTCTGTCTCCCTGTGCACCTGCGGGCATGACGCAGCGTCCACAAATAAAAGGACGTCCGTACGAAGAATGTACTGAGTATGTAAAGCATGATCAACATCAATATAGAAGCATAATAGATATCATATGAAAATAGCATAGGAGGGGAGACAGTAATATCATCATCGTCATGTCGCTTACTTGCATACATCGTCGTTCGTATCCCATAATAATACTCGTACCATACTTGTGCTCATATTCGTATACATGTCCTTATTCGTATCCTTATACTTAGTCTTATCTCATTCATATTCATATTATATACATAGTCATTTCATATACATAGCATTTACATAGCATACCCGACCTCATAGGATCGGTGTTTTATACATGCTTGGCAAACCAAGGCTCAAGGTCATACATACCTGGCCCTACCAAGGCATCAGGGTTATCCATACCATTTGCAGAGGTGTGCGCGTGTTTCGTAATCGTATACATACTTTATACATAGTCATATACATATAGTCTTTCCCGGCATCATAAGCTCGGGGTCTTATTATAGCCTTTCATGGCATACATATACATATATCATAGCTCGTAAGCATCTCTAATCTCATTTTACTCTCATCATCATTACTATCCTCATCATTATCGTTACATCTACATTATAGACTTACTCGTCTTACGAGGAACATAGTATAATCATAGTACATATCAAGGGTCGTGATCTTATGAGCTCGGAATGTCAACCATGTGAAGACAACATACTCATATACAGGAATTAGGAATTTGGCCAAGAACCATGCCTTATGAAAGAAGGGTTAGCCTTACATACCTTTCCGCCGAACTATTCTACACTTGCACGTTCCCTTCCAATGCTAGCCTTTATACCTTCATTAATATCATAACAATGGCCATTAGTCATTCACATTATCCACATTATCTAGATTCCTCAATTTGCCTCTAATTCACCCACATTCATGGTCATAACACCCAACTTCGTCCATTCGTCTAAAGTGTTTAGTTCATGATCTTAATACCATTTATGACACATTCATATCACAACACAACAACATTCATAACTTAATTAAAACTATTTCTCAAAATGTTACTATTCATCATTCATGACCTAGTTGACCACATTTTCTACAATCCATGTATTTTAATTCTCCAATACCTTAAACATCTTGTAAAAATCATGAATCGTACCTTAGAAGTTGTAGGAACAAGCTTTGGTTGATAATACTCTTCTTTGAGCAAAACCCTAGTTTTTCTCCATTTGGATTTCTTGACTTGGATGATCCTTGATGATTCCCTTATCCTTGATTCACTTGTCTTAATGTTATTGATGGCTTATAATCCTTGAAAACTCATATAATAAATGTAGAGAGAAGTTCTAGAGAGAAGTGGTGTAATGTTGTAATGAAATAAAATAAGTCTTGATCCTCATATTTAATGAATTGGAAAATCTGTGCTGGGTGAATAGTGGTCGTCCATGGAGGTTTACGGTCCGTATTCCACTTTACGGACCGTCCCTCGTGGTCGTCTTTAAGCTTAAGCAGGACCAGAGACTTTGGCCTGCATGCATGGTGATTTACGACCATGGTTTACGGGCCGTAAATCACTTTACGGTCCGTCCACCAGGTCGTATTATACCTCTTCCTCAGCTGGCAGAAAGTTGAAGTTGGACATGCCAGCTTACGACTTCATGTTTACGGACCGTATTGCACTTTATGGTCCGTATTATGCACTATACGACCACTGGGCAGAAAGCTGAAGCTTTGCGTGGCAGTTTACGACTGCCAGTTTATGGACCGTGTTGCACTTTACGGTCCGTATTTTGCAATATACGACCACTGGGCAGTTTTGCCAACTTCCAATTTTTCTCATTTCTCGACTTTTCATTCAAATCATCCACATTTCTTCACATACATTTCCCATGAAACATTATACACTCGCACCCCTCGCACACATCATTAGTTCATTCACTTGCGTACCAACGGGAAATTTTCCGAGGTGTAACAATATCTCGTGCTGACCCCCTTTCTTCGGGGGGCTGCGTTTCATGCCCACAGGTATAGATAGTCGGTTTGGTGACCCCTCAACATAGGACTTATACTTAGCTATTTTGGAGAGCTCCGTTGTTCCGGAGTCTAGACTTTTGGTCCAGATCTTGTGATGTATATATATATATGTTTATCCAGGGGTACGACGGGGCCTGTCCCGTCATATTTCACTACTAGTACTCTTAGAGGTCTGTGGACAGGTACAGATTTGATCAGCTGTGTCTATATGGTTATTGTGGATGTTCTGTCGTGGTAGCAGCCTTGTCGGCTTGCGTATCTTATTACGATGTGATTGATTGAGGACCTATAGTATCAGTCCGATTATGTTTGATAGGTACATATGGGTGTCTAGCTCGGGCACTAGTCATGGCCCACGGGGCTGGCTCGTGACAAAAGTGATATCAGAGCTGTTCATCCACGGAGTGTCTATAGACCGTGTCTAGTAGAGTCTTGTTTATCGGTGTGTTGTGCACCACATCTATAAACAGGAAGCTACAGGACATTTAGCATGTTACCTTTCCTTCATATCTAAGATCGTGCGATAGAGCCCAGCCATAGGAAATGAAATTCCTTATATTCACCTTTGATTTCAGCTGAAGAACGACCTCGATAGAAGAAAGCGACTGATGATATTGGCAGTTACAAAGTACACAGGTAAGTAACGCTGCGAAAGAGGCATGTTGGATAAGGTAATATTATTGAAATATGATTGAACTGTAAAGTTGGAGGATGAAAGAGAAGCTGGATAGGAAAGTATAACAGAACAGATCATTAAAGGATCAGGTACGTCTCGAGGTGCGATATGTGAGGTAAGTCCCGACACTTTTATACTTTTTCTGGAAATTGGGAGCCCTGTGTGGCTATGATACGATATAATATATGCGTATGTATGTTGGCCCTGTGAGGCATTGTTGGTATTTTCTGCGTGCAGGTTTTGGGATAGTAAGAAATACAGAGGAAACTCTGCCCAAATTTTCCCAGAAATAGAAAAGGGAAGAGAATAAGATATAAGTTCATAATATGTCTTGAAAGTCGATACCGATAGGGTAAATTTATTATGATTAGACTTAAGCTGTGAGAGATATCCTCCATGGCATCCGTAAGGGGCACCATTCTTAATTGGGAAATTTTATTTCGAAGAAGCATATATGAGCAGCAATGCTTGGAATTCATTTGGTCGGACCAGAATATTTTCCAACCACATTTTGCCTTAGAAAAAGCTCGTGTTGAAGGGAAAAACGTCTATCAATTAAGTTTCACTCTATTGGAAGAGTACAAAGCATATAACAAGTAGTTTGTGAACTAAATAGTTCGTTCATGACCCAAGAAATTTTGAGGGTAAACTATGTGAGTTAAGCAACGGAAGTCTCGTGGTGCTTGTCGAATTCTAGTTCTTCTTGTGTGGGTTCGGAGGACGCTTCATGGTGACGTAACATTGGAGTGGGAATGTTCTTGTGTTCTTTGAATTTATTAGTTTTAATCAACTAATTGGAGATGGAATTCGTGGAAGGAAAACTCAAACTTGTGAGCTGTCATGGATCATGTGTTCCACGTGCTATTGATGAAATGCTAGAATGAGTCGGAAAGGCTTGTGATACTAAGGGATGATATAGAAAAAGGTGGCAACTCTTAACAAAAATTTTTATTGAGGTATCGGGTGAACAGATAAGTTGGGGTAAATTACGACGAGTTTATAGTTAAAAGGAGTAATAGTATGACTAAGATAAAAGTACGGAGAAGGAAGAATTATGACAAGTCATGGAAGTATTGATAAGACAGCTTGTGAGATATTAACGATAAGATTGATCAGAAAGGGTGAAGGGTTAAGTACGCCTACTCGACAGAGTGTAATTAAAACATAGTAAGAATCGTAAATAAGGTTAAGAAGTGTTACGTTATAGGATGGATTACGAACAAGATGTAATCTGAATACTATAAGGATTGTTATAGAAATAAGTAAAGCCTAGCAAGGAAGTAACTAAAGAATATGACGTGATTAGTGTGAAACGGAAAAGCAAATGTAGAACGAATAAGAAAGACTTACAAAGGTTCTATAGGGAAAGTTCAGAATAGAAGTCAAGTGGTATCGAAAGTTCAAGCGAGCACAGGAAGAGAATGAGTTAATAGAAGGAAGAAGATAAGAAGAAAGCGAGGGGGATTACAATGTAGCGATGTGTTATGACGTGTATAGCTAAGAAAACGAGTAAAATAAGCGACAAAATTGTGAAAGACCAACTTAAAGGAAGATGAGCAACGAGACAGAATGAATGTCAGAAATGACTGGTATGATAAGAACAAATAGAGATGAACAGAATATGTTTCGAAAGTGAGGAAGGGGTTATGTAAAAGTAGTGTTTACCGAAGGATACAGGAGTAGCATGAAATTCCTCGTGCATAAAATGAAAGATGGACATATACTGGAGAAATGAAAGGAATACTAAAGGAAACACCTAGGACAGACGTAATTAATTGAGCATAAGTATGGGGTAAAAGGAAATATATAGCTACGAACTTAAAGATGTAGTACGACGACAAGGTGATAGGATAAACCATTATTAAGACGAATTTGATGTGATTCTGAGTAAGTCAGAAGTCAGTGTTGGGTACACAGCAAGGGTAAAAGAGCATAAGGCATAAAGGAGTACTGCGTGTATATGACTTCACCTCGGAAATAGTGAAATCCTTAAAGGACAAGGATTGTGGACTTGCGAAACAACTGATGTATTGCGAATTTATTAGAAGAAATAGATGATATCTGTTGGGATAAAGATGGTGTTATAGGAAAGCTTGGAACCCCTATCATCAGAATATAAGTGCTACCGAATGGAGAATTGGAAACGATTATAAGCACTAGCTAATTACTGATTGGAGTGAATGGAATGTGGCTGCGGATAAATTGCTACATTAATTACATTACTGAGTACCAACCATCAGATAAGATTTTGTACTATATATCGAGGGTTCTCATCGCCTCGTGATTGTGTTGGGATTTCATACATGGGGAATCTAAGTTATAGATGATATAAAGGAAGACATGGGTATGGTGCAGTATACCAAATGTATTGGAAAAGAATCATAAGAATTTGAAAAAAATGGAAAATGAGGACATAGAGTAGAATATAAATAGATAATTATGTAGGTACACCCAAAAGGGGGGAAGCGGATGAGAGAGATGAAAGTGTAGGATGAAAACAACCGACACTGCAACACATTTAATGTGGATATTTTAACTTCAAATGAGATCCCTTGCTGAGACAAGTTAGTAAGATTTGGAAGCCAGCAATAAACGGATAGAAGTCAAGATGGTATTTGAGACAGCGCTGAGAATTATTGGTAAAGATCTTGGATAATAGGACCTCAGAAGGTGGATGCTTACAAAAAGGAAGAATACGACAAGAGAATGGTAACAAGTAACTTAAAGGATATTATAAGGGATAGCAAGGCTATACTGGATTAGAGGTTAAGATGTTGGCAACAGAGTTATTGGCTAATGATATTGTAACACATAAGTAGCAAAAGAGAAAGGAAAGGGGTATGACAAGAAAGGCTACAAACGAGTTTTAGTACGGATATATAAAGCAGAATGAACTAGGAAAAGGGAAGACTCTGACTAAGATTAGATACACTTTATGCAAGTTGTACAAGAATAGTTATGCAACCTACGAATATTTGTGTACTAAGAATGAGACCAAGTAACTACTTGATAAGAAGGGTAAGAATGCAGTAACAACAATGTGGTTGAAATATTTTGGGTACATCAAAGAAAGGTGTAAGATGGTTTGAGGCAAAACTACAGAGATGAAATTAGTACTGAGGGCAAAAGCCATAGTTGAGCCTTGACATCAATTGAAAGGGATAAGAGCAGAATATAAGGTCTACACAAAGACTAGCGTGGCGACGCTAAGGTATTTTCTGGGCTGATTTGAGCACCTACACATACTCATGTAAAGATTGCAATAGGATGCGTGATAGGAGAACTAAGAGAAAATTCGAGTAACGAGGCAATAGAAGAGTTTGAGTCAAAAATAGAGAAACAACACGAGATAATATGCCTAAAGTATTGCTAGTTAGGTTAATGGAAATTACGAAATGATTTAACCGAGACAATCAGAACAAGTGGGTTACTGGTTACTGGATGACAGTGAAGTTATAATATGAGAAGACTCTAGCACTATTCGATAGCCAACACTAAAGATCGAGACCAAGAACTAAAAACGAGTTATAGTTTAAAACTTTTAAAAGAAATTCAGAAAGTGACACATGATGCTGAGGATTCCAGAATACGGACTGTAACAGCAGTGTAAAGAAAAAATATTAGAGTGGAAAAATGTTACCCTCTGGGAAATTTCGTTTTACTCGTAGAACCTGCGAAGGGTCTACAGGTTACCAGAGGCACGCAATACTCCAGGGATAGTAAAATCTAATGAACCGACGAGGGACGTCTGCGCGTTATAAAAATCTTATTTAAAGATTAAAAGGTAAGATGAAGGGAACGATATCTTAAGGGAGTAACTATAGAAAAAGAAGGAGTCGAGTTAAGACTAAGCGCACAAACGAGAGAATAAGATTTCAGCGGAAGAGCCCGCAATACAACTGACAACCGACTGCGAAGTAAAGAGGAGAGTAAAGGCAATGACGTGGAATTATTACCTCAGGAAGCAACAGAAAGAGGAGATATTACAGGAATGACTATGTAGAGGCCTGGAATGCGTTTTAATGAATTAGAGCGAATCGACCAATGGAAGAGGTATGTGAAGGGCATAATTAACTAAGAGAACACTTGAGAAAGTATTGGGAGTTCAGGACCAGTCTAACATTCGAGGACAAATGTTCTAAAGGGAGGAAGGATGTTATACCTTGTATTTTTATACGTCAAATAATTCGCAAGAAAATCGACTCAAGTTAAAGGCGGAATTATTTTCGGACATGAGATAGGAACCTTTAATTTTCAATTTTAATTATTACATAAATTGTTTATAAAATTTATTTAGTGTAGAAATATCATTAGAGATTAGTGATTAAATTAATTGTGATTAGATTATTAAGTGAGGATTAATGATTTAAAAAAATTAGTTAATTTAATTAATAGAGGTGGGCCCCACCCGAAAATTAAAAAAAAAAGAGATAACAATTCAACAAAATAATTTGGTGAGTCACAAGGGAGGAGCACGTGTCTAGCAATGGCCAAGCATATATATATGAGGTAAATGTGAACAACTTGCAAATTATCTTTCATTTTTACAAATCATAGTTGGAAAAAAAAAGGAAAGAACAATTCTCTCCATGGCTGCTCTCGGCCAGCCATGGCTGAGTGAGAGAAATTATTTTGTTGCCTTCTTGATCAAGTTCAAGTGCAATACAAATTCAAGGAGGTGATAGCAACATTGGATATTAAGTTGGAGAAGAAGAAATTGCAAAATTGGAGCAATTGAGCGTACAAATTCCTCCGAGAAAAATTTGGTAAGATTTTCTTATTTTATGGTGTGATTATGTTAATGGTGTTGTAATGGGAGGATTAAAATTGGATTGGACGAAATTGGAATTAAGAAAATGCATGAAATCGTTGTTATACGAAATTGTGGGTTGAAAAGGATTAAAAAGGGTCATTGGATTGTTAGGATTGTTATGGGCAGAATTGTGAGAATTTTGTACGTATATCTCTATTGTTGGTATTTCTGTGTTAACAGGAGAATAATTGGAAATTCGGGTTAGGCGAATATATAGGGGAAATGCTGTCCGATTTTCGTTAAGTCCTTAACTAATGAAAACCCTAATCGAGAAAGTATAAGTTAAAGAATGAGTCCTATAAGCGATGGGCTATGGATTTATTAACTAGAAGGTATAGTTACTAACGATAGCGTTACTTTTATATTAAATAGGCTAAAGGGGCGACGAAGCGAACGGGTTTGCGATTAATCGTTAACAGGTATGTAAAGCTGTCCCTTCTTTCTTTTGGCATGTCTTAGATTTAAGTGATGAATGATATGAGCTTTGGGGTAATTCTATTCATAAGTTTCGAGTGTGATTCATGATTCCTATTCACTTCTTGATATTAGAACTCTTGAAATGATTGAGCTTCCCTCTCATGTTTTCTATACGTTGGATAGTAGTCGATATATATAAGATCCTATTCATAGAGACTCTACGATAATTGATGTCCTTGACTTCTATAAACTGTTTCATTCTATATTGACATATGTCTATGGTTCTTAAGGCTCTTTTGATATTATTTATGATGACGTTCGAGGGATATTTGGTATGATTGTCACTATTGATACTCAGGTGTAAATCCCTTCTTCTTATTCTGTTTGGGTCTTGATAATGTTTTAAATTGCATATGGTTGCTCACTACTCTGCTCGTGCATGCCTCAATATGTCTTTCACCGAGTCCCGGGTCGGGTATGTTATCGTGCACAGTTTCACTGCATTGTTCCCTGAGTCCCTCACTAGAGGGCCGGGTACGGTATATATATATATATGATATGATGATATGTTATGGCGGCCAGGAGGGCATATGATGACTTTATTCACCGAGTCCCATAATGAGCCAGGTATGATATATGATATTGACATGCATGATTTATGTTTCAAAAGGCAAGTGTTTTGGTATTTTGAATGTTATATTTGTCTCCTGCACTCCCTATTTTAGTTATGATCCTCTTTACTGTATTTCATGCTTTACATACTCAGTACATATCTCGTACTGACCCCCTTTCTTCGGGGGGCTGCGTTTCATGCCCGCAGGTACAGATAGTCGGTTTGGTGACCCCTCAGCATAGGACTTCTACTCAGCTATTTTGGAGAGCTCCGTTGTTCCGGAGTCTAGAATTTTGGTCCAGATCTTATGATGTATATATATATATGTTTATCCAGGGGTACGACGGGGCCCTGTCCCGTCATATTTCGCTACTAGTACTCTTAGAGGTCTGTGGACATGTATGTGGGTTGTGTACAGATTTTATCAGCTGTGTCTATATGGTTATTGTGGATGTTCTGTCTATATCAGTCCGATTATGTTTGATAGGTACATATGGGTGTCCAGCTCGGGCACTAGTCATGGCTCACGGGGCTGGGCCATGACACGACCTACGGAGCATAGTGGTGTAAATAGCCAGGTCTTTCCAAGAAGAAGTTTGTGCACCCATAAAGAGAGAATTTGAATATTGAGCGAGGAAGATATATTTAAGAATATTCAAGATTCTAGGGTTGTGTCCCTATTACACGGAGAAGGATCTATTGAGTTGTTTTACTGAATAAAGTTTCCTAGTTTTGAAGCCTAGGTTTGTGTATTAGGTTGGTTTATCGAGTTGAATCTTTATCATCTTATTATAGAAGCATTCAAGTAGATACAAACATTGTAACTCTTAGTAGGAAGTTTAGTACTTCCAGATAGCTTGCTAGTTAGAGTTTGGGTTTCAAGGCTGAAGTAGGAATTAGGTTACAGAGTTTGTAACATAATTTACAGTTGGCTCGCAGTTGTAGTGATGTTTGGGAAAAATCTTATAGGTCGATAGGTCATGGTTTTTATCACCTTTTGAATTGGGTGGTTTCCATATAAATATCGTTTGTCCTTTACTTACATGCAGTTTATTATTCCTCAAAGACGCTAGCATAGAACAGGTACAGTAACATCTTCAATCCTTAGGCAAAAATGTTATGCATAAGATAGGAAGTAGGTCGTGCAAACTAACAGGGTGGGACAAAATCGCTAATGGATTTTGTCCTTTTGCTATTTTAAACATACGAATATCATTGGTTCTCTAAAGATTAGGCGGGATTCAAGGGGAATCCCTCAAAAATTTCAGTCCCACATCAATTTTGAAGGGTTGAAACCCTTGAATTAGGGTTCTATATAAAGAACCCCCATTTCCACTTATTTGATACACCTACAAGTCTCTATTGATATTTCTAGACTGAATATTTTGTTTTTCTAGGGATTTGGCTTTCTGCGGGAACTTTTAATTAACTAAATTTTTGTCTTTTTAGTTCTAAAATTGTTTTTCTTTTCATTGTGGTTGTTGTTAGTGAATGGAGGAGCTCAAAAGTTATTCCAATCAAATCTCGACAAGGCTGCACTCAAAAAGGTAATTTCCCCAATCCCTTTTATTTTAATAGTTTTCTTTGAGTTATAATTTGATTATGTATCAGTTTAATTAGTGATGTTGTGTAGCTGCTGGCTCAATGATCATGAGCTTATATTGAAGTTATATTCCCAAGATAATCAACTGGAGATATAAGGAGAAAATCATTTGAAGAACCTGTTACACGTTAAAAAACTTCCCCGTGAACGTACAGTGGATAGGCTAACAAAGGGCATAGCGTATACGATGTTTTAATAAGAAAGGAACAACGTTTGACGACCCTAAGTAAGATTCCAAAGGCAATTGCAATAAGAGATAGGTTATGCTCCATAATGATTGACTATAGGTTCTGAGAATGTGGAAAGTTGCAGATTTGCAGTTTGGCCAGTTGAACGTAAAATGAAATACGGACCGTAAAGTGGTATACGGCCCCGTAAACTGCCAAGTTGTATTTCAACTTCTAAAACTTCAACTTTCTGTCAAATGCTTGAATGGTTAAAGACGACTTGAAATACGGATCGTAAACTGGAATACGGCCCGTAAACTGTGTTCGTAAATCACCATGTCTCAGCCTGACTTTCTGGTTCTGTTATGCTTAAATACGCCCACAGAATACGGTCCGTAAACTGGAATACGACCCGTAAACTGGGTTTACGACTACTGTGCACTTTCGACGACTGTTCATTTCAGATCAGATTTTGGGTTATTAAAAAGGGTACCAAGTTCATTATTTCATTATTCCACAATAATTCAAGGATTATTAATGATCAACAACATAAACTAAGTGAATCAAGTATAAGAAAACCCATTAAAGGTCATTCAAGTCAAGAAATCCCAATGGAGATAAACTAGGGTTTTTGCTCAAGTGGAGTATCATCAACCAAGGCTTGTTCCTACGACATCTAAGGTAAGATTTATGATATTTCTATGTTGTTTAAGGTATTTTAGAGTGGAAATACTTGGATTGTAGAAAGGTATGGAACAATGGGCCATGAATGTGGAATAGTGCCATTTTGAGAAATGTAGGTGAGTAATGACCATTGTGATGGTATTGTGAATGCACTATTAACGTTTGGGAGTTGATATACGCTTTGGAGGAATGTCATATAAATAAAGGAGATGCTGTCCGATTTTCTCTAGCTTTAGTCATATATGCTAGCTATCGATTCAAATGATAGTATGACTTTAATGAAGGTAGAAACGCTAGTATTGGAGGAGAACGCGCAAGTGTAGGCTAGTTGAACGGAAAAGGTATGTAAGGCTAACCCTTCTTTCATAAGGCATGGTTCCGTTGGCCAATTACCTAAATCTTCCATAAGTCTATGATGTCTCACAAATGCTTTGATCTTTCGAGCTATTAAGCTCACGATTCTTGATATGCTACGATTGTACTAAGTTCCTCGTATGATGAGTAAGCCTATAAAGATAGATGTGACGAATAACGATAATAGCGACAATGATATTGATGACGACTAAAATGGTAATAGCGATGATGATAACTATAACGATGATGAAAGAGATGATAATAGTAAGGATGCTTACGAGCTTATATGTATGTGTGCCTATGTATGGCTATTATGAAAACCCCGAGCCTGTATAGCCGGGTAGAGTATATGTAGATGTATATGTATGTATGTTTCTGTAAACAGCGCGCACCACTGCAGTTGGGTATAGACAACACTGATCCTTTGTAGGGCCAGGTAAGTCTGACACTGAGCCTTGGTTGGCCAGGTACGTATGATCACCGAGCCTAGCTAGGGTCGGGTACGTGAAACACCGAACCTTCGAGGTCGGGTATGTTATACAAACGATATGTGTATGATATGATTATGTATATGATATAGATATGAGCATGAATACGAATATGAATAAGGGTATGTATACGAACCCGATTATTGATACGCAATGTACAGGAGTACGAATATGAGTACAGATACGGATGTATGCACACAATTATGTGCTAGAAACAGAAAGGCCCTATGAAAGGAAAGTAAGTGCCCGTGACGATGACATTACTATCTCCCATCATATGTTATTTCTTATGTTGCTTACTATGTTTCTATATTGATATTGATCATGCTTTACATACTCAGTACTTTCTTCGTACTGACGTCCTTTTGTTTGCGGACGCTGCGTCATGCCCGCAGGAGCACAGGGAGACAGACTTGATCCATAGCCACATTCTCAGGGACTACATAGCAGAGCTCCATTTCATTCGGAGCCATAGCTTTTGGGTACTTATTCTTTTGTGTACATAATTATGCGCATAATGGGGTTCTGTCCTGCTTATGTGATATGCTATACTCTCTTTAGAGGCTCGTAGACTCGTGTATATGGTTAGATATGTCTGTCCTTGTCGGCCTATATTTTGTGTATCATTTTGATAGCCTTGACGGCTCATGTACATTGGTGTGGCATATATGCCAATGATAGTGTAAAGGCATTGTTGTCCAATGGGACTAGTATGATGAATGAATAGAATTACAGGTCTAATTATGTGGCTCACCTAGATGTAAGCATAAGAGTAAGCCAAGGGGTGCTCGGGTGGGCTAGCACCGGGCGCTCGACGAGGCCCCCTAGACGGGTCGTGACAAAAGTGGTATCAGAGCAGTTCAGTCCGAAGGTATGTCTACGAGCCGTGTCTAGTAGAGTCTTGTTTATGGGTGTGTTGCGTGCCACACTTATAAACAAGAAGCTGCGGACATTTTAGGAATAAATGACCTTCTTTTTTCATAAGAATCGTGCGATAGAGCTATGATATAAGAAATTCTTGTCCCTTAATCGTGTGTTGTGTATTTCAGAAATGCCTATAAAGAGAAAGGCTACAGCAGCCCAAAAGGGCAAGACGGTGGCAGAAAAGCGGGTTGAAAGAGCACCGCCACCGGTAGTAGAGGAAAGTGAGTCCCAGAGTGCGACTCAATCTCAGTCCTCCCGTTCAGTACCTATATTAGAGGAGCGCGAGGGAGTCGGAGCCTCAGCCCCAGCTCCAGCACCTCCGGCTCCTCCACCGGATGCTTCAGGCCAAGATGTGAAAGTGGCCATACATTTTCTTACTCAGTTGGTTGCTGCTCAGACTCAGCGACAAAGTGCAGCGCAAGGTGATAGGGCTGTTAGTGCAAGGGCCCGTGACTTCATTACTTTGAACCTTCCGGAATTCTTTGGATAAAAGCCGAAGGAGGACCCTCAAGATTTATTGATGGTATGTTGAGGAAGCTTCGATTAATACATGCTTCGGACACCGAATCGGTGTAGAGTCATATAGATTGAGGGACTTCTCAGTCCATTGGTACACGGTTTGGATGGCTTCACGGGGAGCCAACGCACCTCTCCCGGTATGGCAAGAGTTTGTTGATGCTTTTATCCGACATTACATTCCTCCAGAAGTTCGGCGAGCTAGAGCCGATAAGTTCTTAAATTTAAGGCAAGGGAGCATGAGTGCTCTAGAGTGTAGTCTCTGCTTCAATTCTCTGGCTAGGTATGCTTCGGCCATGGTAGCGGATATGGGCGATCGGGCACACTGATTTGTGAAAGGCCTAGGACCACATTTGATGGATAGGTGCTTGACTGCGTCCCTTCAAGACAATATGGATATTGCATGCATTCAGGCTCACGCTCAGAATTTAGAAGATAGTTTACAACAACAGAGAAGTGAACGCGAGCAAGATAAGAGTCATAGCAAGGGGGCCAGATCTTCAGGTCCGGTGAGTGAGTTCAGAGGTGGGCACAGACAGCAGAATTCCAGGCACTCAGGCTATTCTATGACTAGTGCATCTCCACGGTTTTCAGGGCAGAGATTCGATTGGTCTACTTGTTCCGGGCCAAGTCAGAGTGTTTCGGGGTCTCAGTTCAGAGGTGATTAGGGTCAGGCAAGGCCACCCGTACCACGATGTTCCCAGTGTGGGAAGTTGCATTGGGGTCAATGCCGATTGGGTTCAGAGGGTTGCTATTCATGTGTTGATCGGGCCATATTATGCGTGATTGCCCTTCGATTCATGGTAGAGGTAGGACCCAGCCTTCAGGGTCAGCAGCCGGATCTTCATCTTCTATGCGGCCTATGGGGCCAGGTTCACATGCACCAGTCAGCCATGGTAGAGGCAGAGGGAGAGTTCCCAGTCCTAGCGGTCCTCAGCACCGTGTTTATGCTTTGGCTGGATGCCAAGATCTTGAGTCTTCTCCTGACGTTGTTACAGGTATATTATCGGTATTTTCTCATGATGTATATGTTTTGATTGATCCGGGCTCCACATTTTCATATGTTACTTCGTATGTTGCGGGTCGATTAAGAGTCGAACCGGAGTCGATCAAGCCTTTTGAGGTGTCTACACCCGTTGGTGAATCGGTAATAGCTAGTCGAGTATATAGAAATTGTGTAATTGTGATTTGTGATCGTCGTACCATGATCGGCTTGCATGAGTTAAAAATGGTGGATTTTGATGTTATTATAGGCATGGATTGGTTGGCTTCTTGCTACGCCAATGTCGATTGTAGGATGAAAATGGTTCGTTTCCAATTTCCGGAAGAACCAGTCTTAGAATGGAAAAGGAATACGGCGTCACCAAAAGGTAGGTTTATTTCCTATCTAAAGGAAAGGAAAATGATCACAAAAGGGTGTATCTACCATCTAGTCCGGGTTCAAGATATAGAAGTTGAATCGCCGACTCTTCAGTCAGTTCCTGTAGTAAATGAATTTCCGGATGTGTTCCCAAAAGAGCTTTCAAGCCTCCCTCCCGAGCGGGAGATTGATTTTGCCATTGATGTGTTTCTAGGCACTAAGCCTATATCTATTCCTCCTTATAGAATGGCTCCCGCAGAATTGAAAGCGTTGAAGGAGCAATTGAAGGACCTGCTTGAAAAAGGCTTTATTAGGCCTTGTTCATCCCCGTGGGGAGCACCCGTATTGTTTGTCCGAAAGAAAGATGGCTCCTTGAGAATGTGCATTGATTATCGGCAATTAAATAATGTGACGATTAAGAATAAATATCCTCTCCCGAGGATTGATGACTTATTTCATCAGTTGCAAGGCGCCAAATGGTTTTAGAAGATAGATTTGAGATCCGGATATCACCAAGTGAGAGTTAGGGAGAAAGATATCCCTAAGACAGCCTTCAGAACAAGATATGGTCATTTTGAGTTCCGGGTAATGTCATTTGGGCTAACTAATGTAACGGCAGTGTTTATGGATTTGATGAAAAATGTGTTCAGGTCCTTTCTGGATTCATTCGTGATTGTATTCATCGACGACATCTTGGTGTATTCTAGATCCGAGGCAGAACATACGGATCATTTGCGTACTGTCCTCGGAATTCTTCGAACTCGAGTGTTGTTTGCAAAGTTTTCCAAATGCGAGTTTTGGTTGAATTCAGTGGCATTTCTGGGGCATATTGTTGCAGCCGATGGTATTCGAGTAGACAGTCAAAAGATTAAGGCCGTGAAGACTTGGCCAAGGCCCACAACTCCTACGGAGGTTCGTAGCTTTCTGGGCTTAGCAGGTTATTACAGGAGATTCGTTGAGAGCTTTTCTTCTATTTCTGCACCACTCACAAAGTTGACCCAGAAATCGGTAAGGTTTCAAAGGACAGATGCTTGTGAACGTAGCTTCCAAGAGTTGAAAAGTAGATTGACTTCCGCCCCAGTCTTGACACTTCCAGAGGGATTGGAAGGGTATGTTGTTTATTGCTATGCTTCAGGCATTGGACTAGGCTGTGTATTGATACAACATGGTAAAGTAATCACGTATGCTTCAAGGAAATTACGGAAACTTGAGCAGAATTATCCAACCCATGATTTAGAATTGGCCGCAGTGGTTCATGCGTTAAAGATATGGAGACATTATTTATATGGTATCCATGTGGATATTTATACAGATCATAAGAGTCTTCAGTACATCTTCAAGCAGAAGGAGTTGAATTTACGGCAACGACGATGGTTGGAATTGCTAAAAGATTATGATGTTGATATCTTATATCACCCCGGAAAGGCAAGTATTTTGGCTGATGCTCTTAGCCGCAGATCTATGGGAAGTTTGTGTGATGTTCGACCAGAGAAAAGAGAAATGGTTCGTGAGCTCCAGCAACTAGCTAGTCTAGGAGTTCGAGTAGTGGACTCGGGTAGCAAAGGAACTACTATTCAGAATTCAGTAGTCTCGTCGCTCGTAGCGGAAGTGAAGGAGCAACAATACGAAGATTCCATGCTGATGCATTACATAGATACACTCCCTCAGAAAGAGGAGTCATCGTTTGAGCTTTCAGGAGACGGAGTTCTCCGATGTCGAGGCAGATTATGCGTTCCCGATGTGGCAGGTTTACGCCACCAGATATTGAGAGAAGCTCATTGTTCCCGTTATTCTGTTCACCCCGGAGCGACGAAAATTTATCGTGACCTTAAGTCTATATGTTGGTGGAATGGAATGAAGAAAGATATAGCGGAATTCGTAGCTCAATGTCCTAATTGTCAACAAGTGAAAATCGAGCACCAAAAGCCGGGTGGATTGGTACAAGCTGTAGAGATCCCAACTTGGAAGTGGGAAGTGATTAACATGGATTTCATTGCAGGTTTACCCCATTATCGACTTAAGTATGATTCCATATGGGTGATTGTGGATAGACTCACCAAGTCAGCTCATTTCTTACCAGTCAGAATGACGTATGTGGCAGAAGATTATGCAAAGTTTCATCTTAAAGAGATAGTGAAACTCCATCGTGTTCCAGTATCTATCATCTCAGATAGAGGAACTCAGTTTACAGCCAACTTTTGGAAGTCTTTCCAAGAGGGTCTAGGGAGACAAGTGAGCCTTAGTACGACATTTCACCCGCAGACTGATGGACAAGCCGAGCGTACCATTCAGACTCTTGAAGATATGTTGCGGGCATGTATGATAGATTTTGGGGGAAATTGGGATGACCATTTTCCACTCATTGAATTTGCTTACAATAACAGTTATCATTCTAGCATTCAAATGACACTGTATGAAGCTTTATATGGGAGAAAGTGTAGATCCCAAATTGGGTGGTTTGAAACAGGAGAGGCTAGACTGATAGGGCCAGACTTGGTCCAGCAAGCCATAGAGAAAGTCAAGCTCATACAAGATCGGTTATTAACAGCCCAAAGTCGTCAAAAGTCCTATGCGGATAATCTTCGAAGAGACTTAGAGTTCCAAGTGAAAGATTGGGTATTCTTGAAAGTGTCACCAATGAAGGGTGTAATGAGATTTGGCAAAAAGGGGAAGCTTAGTCCCCGATACGTTGGGCCTTATGAGATTTACCTCCGGATTTGGAGTCCGTCCATCCAGTTTTTGATGTTTCGATGCTTCGGAAATGTGTTGCAGATCCTACTAAGATCGTGCCAATAAGCGATGTGTAAGTGACAGAAAAGTTGACTTATGAAGAAGTGCCCAATGCCATTCTAGATAGGCAAGTACGGAGGCTTAGAAACAAAGAGGTGGCCTCAGTTAAGGTTCTATGGGGAAGTAGTAAATGAGAGGAAATGACATGGGAAGCGGAAGAAAGTATGCGATCCAGATACCCGCATTTATTTCAGCCCTTGGAAGATATCCAAGAGGAGATAACAAGATCATAAGGTATGTATGATTTCCTTTCCGTGATTTTGGTCGTGTGTGGCCATAAATATGTTAATATTGTGACGTAGCCCATTGAGGCGATGGTATTATGGGTGGTTGTGACAAGTTGGTTGTGCAATATTACAGGGGAATCTCTGGTAGAATTTTCGCAAGACCCCGAGTGTTTAACATTCGAGGACGAATGTTCCAAAAGGGGGGAAGAATGTTACACCTTGAAAAATTTCCCCGTGAATGTATAATGGATAGACTAACAAAGGGCATAGCGTATACGATGTTTTAATAAGAAAGGAACGACGTTTGACGACCCTAAGTAAGATTCCAAAGGCAATTTCTAATAAGAGATAGGTTATGCTCTATAATGATTGATTATAGGTCTGAGAATGTGGAATGTTGCAGATTTGCACTTTGGCTAGTTGAACATAAAATGAAATACGAACCGTAAAGTGGTATACGGCTCGTAAACTGCCAGGTCGTATTTCAACTTCCAAAACTTCAACTTTCTGTCAAATGCTTAAATGGTTAAAGACGACTTGAAATACGACTGTAAACTGAAATACGACCCGTAAATTGTGTTCGTAAATCACCATGTCTCAGTCTGACTTTCTGGTTCTGTTATGCTTAAATACGCCCACAGAATACGGACCGTAAATTGGAATACGGCCCATAAACTGGGTTTACGACCACTGTGCACTTTCGATGACTGTTCATTTCAGATCAGATTTTGGGTTATTAAAAAGGGTACCAAGTTCATTATTTCATTTCCACACTTCACCCCTTCTCTCTAAAACATCTCTCTACATTTATTCCACAAGCAATCAAGGATTATTAATGATCAACAACATAAACTAAGTGAATCAAGTATAAGAAAACCCATTAAAGGTCATTCAAGTCAAGAAATCCCAATGGAGATAAACTAGGGTTTTTGCTCAAGTGGAGTATCATCAACCAAGGCTTGTTCCTACGACATCTAAGGTAATATTTATGATATTTCTATGTTGTTTAAGGTATTTGAGAGTGGAAATACTTGGATTGTAGAAAGGTATGGAAAAATGGGCCATGAATGTGGAATAGTGCCATTTTGAGAAATGTGGGTGAGTAATGACCATTGTGTTGGTATTGTGAATGTACTATTAACGTTTCGGAGTTGATATACGCTATGGAGGAATGTCGTATAAATAAAGGAGATGCTGTCCGATTTCCTGTGGTGCATGTTAGATAGTGGTTCTTCATCGTGTGGTTGATTATGAGGTTTCATTTCTATGACATAATCTCAGATTTGAATGGATTCTTGTTGTTTGAGGTAAGAATGTGCTTCTCCCTTATGTATTTGAGTATGTACGAGTCCTAGCTAATTTATTTGTGTCAGACTCCCGTCGGGAGGCGTGACAGGTCACCCGACCTCATGCCCGGAATGCCGGCTGAGCTAATCTGAACTAGATAACACAATCATAATGGACTTGGAATAACATAGCATAAAGCCTTAGCGGCACCTGCATTCAGTAAAACCCAAACTGAACAGTAGACAATATAACCTACATATACACATAATCACAGTACGCGTGCTAACGAGGGCGCCACTAACCAATATCATAAGCCAGTAGGCCCTATTAACAAAACATAATTCCCACGACCAACACCAACACACTACACAGGGTCTACGAGCCTCTAAGAGTAGAAAACATCATCCTCATAAAAGGTCGGGACTACACGTCCGCTAACGTATCCAGAAACATATACAGTAACGATGCAGTCATAATCTTATACCAAAACAATCAAGTCAGGATAAATGGCACTTGCTGATTAGCTGACGATGCTCCTATAATGGCGCATCTTCAGTAAACCCGTCCTGACCTACAGCATGAGATGCAGGTCCCAAAATGGAACTGTGAGTACGAAAAATATGTACTGAGTATATAAGTCAGGACGAAATACGGTAATAAAATAAGACATAACCATAAGATACGAAAAATGAAGGACATAGTCTGAAAGTAGTTAATATGAAATGCATGATAAAACCATTTTTCATATGCAATATAGTATGTATATATATATATATATATAGCGTACCCGACCTTAGTGGGACTCGGTGAGATATCGTACCCGGCCCTTTCGGGACTCGATAAATAGGAATTATCATCATCATATACTCCCGCGTCCGAGGCATCCCGCTTCTGGGGAAACTTCATATCATCATCATCATAACATACCCAGCCCTTTTCGGGACTCAATAAATGTTACACCTCAAAAAATTTCATGTCGTCGTAGGGTAGATAGACTAACGCAGGGTGAGGCGTATGTAATGTCCCTACAAGTAAAAAAAGGTTACTTCATGGTTCTAATTAAGATTCTAAAAACGTTTGAGGCAAGAGAAGAAAGTTCTTTGAAGAATGTCAAGCATAAGTCGTGTTTTGAAAAAAGGTTTGCAAAGTACCGAGTTAATGTTTACTTAATTATTCCTTAAATAAGAGTTATAACACTCCTTAGATTGTTAATGAAGTTCTAAACAAGTGCTAAGAAGGTTCCTTAAGGATTGGAGATCAAACGGAACGACGAGAACAGGTTCAGAAAGAACGTGAATTATATGACCATTTATACGGTCCGTATAATGGTCTGTATAACCATTTCAGTGAAGGTCCATCGCTGATGGAGTTATACGGTCACTTATACGGACCGTATAAAATTATACGGACCGTATAAGGTACCGTATAAGGGTTACAGAAATGAGTAATTGTTGGAGCAATTTCACGGTCACTTATACGGACCGTATAAGTTTATAGGGACCGTATAAGTGTCCGTACAATTCACGACGGGTCACATTTTTCCAATTATAAATATAAGACCCCAAGTTATTATTTTCATTTTTCTCAGTTCTCCACTTCTCTCTAAACATCTAGAATATTCCACACACTTCTTTTACATGAATTCAAGGGAAATCAAAGATCAATATCATCAATTCAAGGGAATCAAGTGCAAGGAAGCTTTCTAGGGTTGCTAGAAGTCAAGAGTCTCTTGGAAGTTGAAGCTAGGGTTTTATCCAAGAAAGTCATTTCTATCCAAAACCCATTTCTACACAATCAAAGGTGAGTTTATGATCATTGCATGTTATTTAGAACATTGAGTGGTTGAAACACTTGGATTATGGAAGGAAGTAGAAGATGGGTTACAAATATGAGAATAGTAGTATTTTTGAGTAGTAGCTTCACATGAATCATGATTCTTGACATGTTATGAGTATAATTACCTTATAAATGATATTAAGAATATGGGAGAAACATCATATGAGGATGAATGTAGTGTTATATTATGGCTATGGTTATGAATGACTTTGAGAGGGAATTTTGGAAAGTGGATAATGTCGAACTTGTCAAGGTGTGGATTGTGATATTATGAATATTGTTATTGATGTTTGGGAGTTGCTATATCATATGGAGGAAGTTGTAGAAATAAAGGAGATGCTGCCCAATTTTCGTTAGCTTTAGCCTAAGCTTAAGTATGTTTCCGATTATCTATTCTTAGCACGAATTCCTTTGAATGTAGAATTACGAACATGGAAGGAAGCGTATAGTCGGCAAGTAGAAAGGCGTAATGGTATGTAAGGATAGTCCCTTCTTTTCCAAGGCATGATTTCTATAACATGACTTCCTTTATCTTTCCATGACCTTCTTATATTCCGAAAACTATAAGCCTATGCTTATAAAGAGCTCCTCATGAGCTAAACACAAGAGATATGTTACAAATATGACAATGATGATGATGAATCTAAGTTGGAAATTCCAAAGCTTATGATATGATATTCTTATGAAACTAATGATTCCTTCATGTTATTCGTTGTTGTTAGACTCACCTTATAAAGCTAGTTCCTTCAAGGTGAGTCATGATGATTATGACTACTCCATAATGGAATCGGGGGCTTCTCGACCTTACGTCACCCCGATAGAGTTATAGCTTGTCATTGAGTTTTTACTCATGTTTTATGTCACACCCTAATCCCGCTAGGGTGTGATCGGCACCCGACCCATACTTAGAGCCGAGCGAACCCTCTGACTCTTAATACACACATAACCTCTTTGAACCTTTAAATCAAGTAAACATGAAATACATAGTAGGCTTTCAGAAATATTCTTTTTCTTTGTTCTTAAATCAACAAAATTTGTAATCATATGGAATTTATCACATAACACAAAATGACACATCGGCTGATGGAGCCGCTTACAAAACTGACATTCTATACCCACAACTCTGTCTGCAAAGTCTCAAACATTAATCAGACATCATAGCACACACACTCTGACTCGGCAGCACTCCAGGAGCAAGTGGAGCTTGCCAACTCCGCTAGAACATCTTCTATAATAGCTTCAACTCATCTGGGTGTACCTGCGTGACATGCAACGCAGCCCCCGAAGAAAGATGGGTCAGTACGAAAAATGTACTGAGCATGTAAGGCATAGAATACAGAAAACGGAACCATAATCTAAACAAGAAGTACAAAGTTAAGTACATCATTCAGAGTACCAACATGCTTATTTTCCAAACGCAAATCATATATGCCGAAGTCATATGTCAGAAGGAGTATAACAAGTAAGAAAATCATCCAGAGTGCCAAAATGCTTACTTTCCAAACACAGACTGTGCGTACCGACATCATATGTCATCGCCTACATATTGTCATATACAGATATACAAATAACTGATAGTGCTGTGGAACGTACTGCCTGATCCATATGTAATATAATAGTGCCGAGGAACGTACGGCCCGATCCATATATATATAACATATACTGCCGAGGAACATTCGACCCGATCCATAAATATAATATATACTGCCGAGGAACGTTCGGCCCGATCCATAAATATATTATATTGCTGCGGAACGTGCAGCCCGATCCATATATATTATATTGCTGTGGAACGTGCAGCCCGATCCATACATATATTATATTGCTGCGGAACGTGCAGCCCGATCCATATATACACATATTATATTGTTGCGGAACGTGCAGCCCGATCCAATTATCAATTCTAAGACCCGATGGACAAGTACACTTACCGACATCTGAAGGCTCAGAAAAAAGTTTCGGACCAATCCGATTTAGTATAAGAAAGTTATGAGCGTTTGAAGTACAGAACCTTCAATGAACGTTTCAGAAGCCGTTTTTGGAAAATCAAAGCAACAACCATATCAAGTACCTTTCGGATATCGTTATGGATCAATTCAAATGTAACTTTTGGAACCATATGTACGTGAAAATTTCGGACATTTTTACCACAGAACTTTTACGAACATTTCAAAGCAAATCTGAGATCTTTTACGAAAGTTAGGGACATTAAAACTTATAGAACTCTTTTAGAAACACAATTCTTTATGCTTATCTCGTTATTCAATCATATAATAAGCTCGATCATATCAGACATACTTATATCAGAAGTGAATCAGAATCATAGACAACCTCGGAAACATATCAAACAGAGCTTCGGAATCATAGATACATATGAAAACCATATGAGGTAGCTTATTTATTTATTAATCATACAATAGACTCAACCATACGAAACATGCTCATGACAAAAGAGAATAAGCATCACAACCGAGCTCGGAATCAAAGAGTAGAGTTACCCCAAGGTGCGTGTCAGGTCATACCTTACTTAGCTCTAGGACATGCCAAAAGAAAGAAGGGGAAAGCCTTACATACCAGTTCGACCGCTTATAAGCTACGCTTATTCCTCCAAGCTTGTAAGTTTACATTTAAAGGAATTTATGCTAATGTTAGCCTTTTCATCGCACATTTGTACCATATTTCAAATCATACTATTTTATATTCTGCCGAAAATCGGGCAGCATCTCCCCTGTTTATATGCCTAGCCTGAATTCTCAATTCAGCAACCAACAACAACAACAACAATACCAACATTAATCATAATATTCCCAATACCAACGTATGCCATAAAACAACCCTCACATTATTTTCTAAATTCCTCAACCAACCAAATTTGCGATATAACTATTTAATAATTTTATTTCCGTAAGGGAGTTGAAATTAATACTAACAACATCAATAACGACATCCTCCACATTCTACAAGTTGAATACATTTATTTTCATTCAAAAGTCTGTTCAAATCTCATTCCATAATTCACAACGCTAACAAACGAATTTATTACACTATTTTCTCCCTTCTAGTTCGGTAGAACTCTAAATAAACTTATTAGCAATGAAAAGGAACCTTAATCTTACCTCAAGTGTGCAGCCACCACGTCCACCCCCTTATTTTTGGTTGATTTTTAGCTCAAATTGGAGGCAACGCAGCGTAGAACACTTTTCTTTTCACGGGCTTCGGGATTGGGGGCTCAGATTTTGGTCAAAATTGATCTTCTCTCTCTAAGCTCTCTTCTCTCTTTTTCTCCAGAATTTTCTGGGTGTTTTTTCCTGAAAAATGAGGAGAAAAGGCTGATATATCACTTAAATAAACATGGGTCATGGGCCTAACCCGGTTGGGCCCGGATTGGGCCTAACCCACTGACCTTTCTGTTTGAAAACGTCCATATCGCCTTATCCCGACGTCGTCTGTGGACCCACGACCTATGGTTGGAAATATAATTCAATTATCTGCAACTTCTATTTCTTGGTATATTTCCAAATTCCAAACTTATAATACCGTTTTTGCCCCTCGAAGTCAGATCACCCGAAAACGTTACTTAAAAATATTTGTTTGGAGGACTTCCACTTTGATTTGGCTCAAGGGTCCTTCTTGAGTTGTGTTTGACTTCACATATGTGATTCATATAACTTGTCACGTGTTCCTAAAAAATCTCGATGTGTGGGCCCCACCTCCGCTTACGAATAATCCGACGTACAAAAAATGCGAAATATAATACTATCAACGTTAATTTAAATTATGTAGTAACAACGTGATTGTCAATGTTTGAGGAAGCACGTGTCACGCTCAGGCTCTGAAAATGCGGGGTATAACATTTTATGATAAGTATATGATGATGAGATTACAGGTACCTATATGGACAGGCAGACACCGGTAAGCCGGGCGGCATATACACCATGTCTAGAGGGCATGGGCAGACACCACTGGTGGGCGGCATAAGATGTTTACCCCGGACGCCGGAGGCCTGGACGCGGGCTAATGATGATCAAAACATACCTATATGGTCGGGCAGCTTATATATACATACTTGATATGATGTTGTTCATGATGTAAGTTTGCATGTATTATTCCATCTTAAGTGACATTCAATTACAGGTTGTTTCATTACTTTACGTTTCCTTATCTTTTCGATATGTTATTATTGTTCATGCCTTACATACTCAATACAATGTTCGTACTGACGTCCTTTCTTTTTGGATGCTGTGTTCATGCCCACAGGTAGACAGGGAGGTGGCCCAGATTCTTAGGAGCTACTCAGCAGATTTACAGGAGCACCCTACTCTTTCGGAGGTGCCATTTTTGAGATATTATTTTTGTGTATATATTTGGGCACGACGGGGTCCTGTCCCGTCCTTAAGTCTTAGTACTCTAGTAGAGGCTCGTAGACGCGTATGTGTGGGTGGTAGATGTGCCATGATGACCACATTGTACATTTATATATTATTTTTGCAACTGTGAGGGCTTATATATATACATGTGTTGCCTTCAAGATTATCTGTGTCTAGGAAGAGTACGATGATTAGCATAAGGAGTGGTGCTCAATTGTCAGCTCCGGGTACCCGTCATGGCCCCTTGTCGGGTCGTGACAATAAACATACACAACTGATGAGTGGTTGCACATCTACGTGTCGTACCGGGCCTACTATAGCGCAGCTCGGTAAGTAAAATAGTGCAAATAGAGTGTGTATATATATATATATATATATATATATATATATATATATATATAAACGCATGCAGAATCCAAGAAATAGACTTGGGTCTTTCGTAGTGACGTAAGGTCGTGACCTCCGAATTAGTTATGGAATGTATATCGAGGCCAAAAGAACAATCAATAACAGTTAAGATATCAACAAACAAGCATAAGAATAATACGTGACATTTTGTTGAATATAAACAGGGTCAAGGAGTGCGCACTAACGGACTTTTAGTCGTAATCAATAAGCTTTTTTAGAGAAAAACGTATAAAATATACTTTTCCATAAAATCGGTAAATCTCGTAAAACATAGCTTTTTCTAAAAATCCAGCTTTCTTTTAAAAACGTATACTTTCTTTGTAAAACTTCAGACGGTTCGAATGGAGGAGCATGCACGCTAAATAGCTCCGAGACTCGTGCCAATGAACTGAGGACAGATAAACCTTACATGCCTGTCTCTGCTGCTTTGCTAATCTTGACTTGCTCTCTTATTCCACAGCTCGTCCCTTCGTCCCAAAACCTATATCGACAAATACTTCCTTTAGTCAATTTAGTAGATTTCGTAGATTCAACTTATCCAAATCCTATAGTCTTGAAGAGTTCGATTTACGGAAAATTCGGCAGCACTTCCTCTGTTTTTGTTATATCCCGGCATAGGTCAGATAGTCGTAATATCACTAAAAACAACAACAATAACAATAATACTCAAGAATCAACATCCATAACCTCCATTCAAACCAATATTCATATCAATCCACCCGTAGCATCCACAACGAGGATAATCTCACTTTTCCGATCAATTCAACTTAATATGCGATAATCT
The DNA here is from genome assembly GCF_019175385.1 of Lycium barbarum. Lineage (NCBI taxonomy): Eukaryota > Viridiplantae > Streptophyta > Magnoliopsida > Solanales > Solanaceae > Lycium > Lycium barbarum. The sequence goes on along the minus strand of NC_083339.1, from coordinate 83,905,194 downwards.
AGCGAGTATTACTACAGATTAACTCAATTACCAAAGATGGAGCGGGTTTTACCTTAATTTGTCTTGGAAATTTCAAGGACTAGATTTCACGGAGAGGTTCCGCCTCCTCCTACGATGCCACGATGGAAAAGCCGAAGTCTGCGAAGCATTACGCACCCCCCGAGCCTTAATCTCCACTAGATCTTACCAAAATTTGTTCCAAAATACCCCTAATATCTCTAAGGTTTGTTTATGGATGTAAATCGGATGTTTTGGGGCTGAAATGGGTGAAACGGTGAGTCGTGGGGTATTTATATGTGTGTGTATCGGGTTTGGCTTAATGGACCGAAATTAGTGGGCTTTTAAGTGATTTCTAGAATTTTCGCTTAGGTTCGCGGGCCTCTGGTAGTCCATTTTAAAATGTTCATTATTTCCTATCGATCTTATATTAACGAACAGTTTGTTGCGTTGGATTTTAGACTCGACGAACTTCATTTTATGCTCTTGAAACACCTCAAAACTCCTTGTATGCTAAAAGTTACCCTCCCATCTAGTTGGACCAAAATTTGCTTATGAAATTTCACAAGCTTCTTTCAAAGTCTTATTAACTTTCTTTTCTTATATCCGCTTGATCCTGGAACCTTCCGAAACTTACCATACATGATATTTATCATTAATTATAATTTATAAGGGTGGTGTTCCTTGATTCCAAGGTTTTCCTTCCCGGTTACGACTTGCGAGATCATAATTTATCCTTTACTTCATTGTTACGTATTTTCCATGGCTTGTAGCTTTCAAGACTTCACGATACGTCTCCAATATTCTATTAAGATTGTGAAATACGTGGCGTGCTCATACTCTAAGAGGGCGGGTGTAACATTCTCCTCCCTTAATAACATTCGTCCTCGAATCTTAATAATTGAAGGGTTTCCTCACTTGTCAGGTCCGTTCTCCCAAAATTCCAATATCATTCCACAAGGCAGAAGCTATATTGGAATTAAGAGTGCTTGTATACACCAACACTTCTCCTAAAGTCTTCCTCAACCGATTATCTCTTGAATCTAGATCCTCCTTTCATTACTCCTTACATCCTACGTCTTCTCTTCTAGCTACTTCCTTCCGACCAGCTATAACCACTGAGTCTACTTCATTGTCTGGTGTGGATGGCCTCAAGTACCTTCGGTTGTCTTAAACCAACCTTTCTTTCTCTGTCCGCATAAACACCTCTTTTGTCACTTTTGTCCTTCCTGATTTGCTTGGATCTATCATGCACATGGCATGTTGTGTGGTGTATACATATACTTCCATAAGCCCTTGAAAGTGCGGGGTCCTTTCTTATTACGGTCCGTCGTACTATGGCATACTGTTGATAGTGTCCGTATTTGCTTCGCCTGTCCCCAAACATACGTTCTTGTCTTTATTGCCACCCAAGTTATCTTTGCAAGCAAGACCTTTACAGCTCGATGCTTTGTCTCCCATATACTAACTCTTGTTTTCCTTTTTGTTGATTAACTTAGGGGTACCGCTGTATACTTGAACCTAACGTCCTTCTTATCTTCGTCTTCTGAACTTGTATTTAGTTTTCGTTAATTCCTCTTTCTATCTTGTCCATAATCTACCTCCAAGAGTCCCTTTCTTCCTTGTCTGCACCCTTGCATATAGATGGAGAAGGTTGATGATCAATGGACTTACTCGGTTATCCTCAGAGTCTTCCGCTGTCTTCCTTTGTCCTTATTTTTACCTTTTAATCCTTCATTACTGCATGTTGTCATTGAGTTAGTGTGGTACGGGGTACTCTTTCCTTGGTGAATTCGCCTTCTGGCTGCATTCGGAGTCCTCATCACTATCTTTAATTCTTGCAATAACTTTCCCAACTTCCATACCTTTACATCAATCTTGCGTCTTTACTCGAAACGTCCTTTATCTAATATATGTCGTCGGGGGGTGCTGACATTGCTTGGCCTGCTCTTGGTGACAAAGTTACAATATGCTCCTTGGATCTAGCTAATACTTAAGAAATTTTGTTTCTAGTTCTTCCAGTCCCTTGGTTGCTAATGGCATCTACTTACTGTCGTTCTCATCTTAGGCCCTTTTTGCACGAATCATCCTTCGTATGAGATCTTCTTAATGGCCATAGGTTTTACGCTTACCCCATTTCTTGCTGTTATGGACTTTGACTTAGTGCCTATATTAATTTGATATCTCAATCTTTGGTTATTTTGTCATTGGCCGCAACCCTTATCCGATCGATGGTCCTTACTATACTATTCCTCGAGTGAGCTCAATTCTTAAGCGACGGTGTTACTTGGGATTCGGGGGGTGAATTCTATTGCTGTCCTAATCGTCCTACTGTCACTGCTCATAACAGTGATTAGTCGTAATCCTTTTGTCTTATACCTTACTCATCCTTGGTTATCTTGGAATTCGGTGATACAGTAGCTTGTACCTTCGTCTATGGTCGTTTACCGGATCACATTGCAGTCGCATCATACCTGTCTCTAGTATCTTCTGGTTATGATGTTTTCGGACTGCGTCTCTACCTCTTAATTACGGGAGATACCTCTCCAACTTTTGACTATGTCTAGGTCATTTCTTGATATCCGTTCTACTTCGATTAGCCATATTGCGTCTCTTACGGGTGGTTACCTTACCTTTATATTCTTCTTATCCTATTCCTTTCTCTGCCCCCCTTATAGGGGTGTCCTTACCTTTCTTTACTAATCCATACTCTAATTCCACTAGCTAACCAAAATTACCTATGTGGCTTACCCTCGCATAGGGCGCTCATTAGATGCTGCACTTAGCATGTCCCTTGCTCCCGTGGTGACTGACCGACATACCACTAATCAAGTCATAGTCGACCGGTTGGATACCTTGCCACAAACAGGGGTATTACCTGAGCTGGCGCATCATTTTAAGGCCCTTCCAATCTCATCCTACTATGCCGACCCTCTCTTTCAACCTATACCTTATTCGTGTTCTGAGAACGCGTCTTTTACTTCCATCTCATTCTCGAATCTTCTTTAGCAAAGAATAGAACTCGAGAAATGCCCAAGCCTTTGTCACATGTTTGAGTCCTTTCTGCATTTTTAGCTGACTAGTTGGGGCTCTCAACCTTGTTTCGGAGTAGAAGTTAGATTCCATTCGCGTGTCACTTACTTTTCCTTGGCAATATTCGTATCCTTTATCGCGGTTAGATTATGTTGATTTGCTTCAAAAGATTCTGTAGATAAGCCAATAAGTCTTGTGTCACGCTCCCATTCGTATTGCCACCCGTAATATAGTCCTTAACCAATATTTTCCAAGAATGTCATGGAAAGCTTCTTTTCATTTCTCCTCTCTGCTACTAACATCGTGTAACACCTTATGTTTGGAATAGCTTAAGAAATTCTATTGATCAACTTTGACCTTTAATACCTTTGTCCATAGCTTTCCCCCTGACACGATTAGGGTTTTGTCCTTAGAATTCCCATTGTGTTTTCCTGGTGTGGCCTTTTTAGCTTTCTCCTCATTGTGACCATAATTCTTGGGTTGGCAGTCTCTAATACACTTGTAATAGTCAGATCTATAGTTGAATGCTCCTCGGGTTAAAGCGTCTTACCTTGTTGCTAATCCATGCTTGATTCCCTTTGCGATAATCCTGGTCTTGTCCCGCTATTTCCAAGAGGATTGTTCAAAAGGCTGGCGCTTTCTCAGAGCGCGGTTGACTCGGAAGTCTTTCTACTTTGCCTTCTAACATCAACTCTCTCAACTCAGTCCCTTCTCCGCTATCTTACTCTCCTGCTCTGGGTTTTAAAATGTTTCGCTGTCCCGTTATCCCCATCCACTATCTTGTTTCCGTCTAGTCTTCCATACACTTTGCTCTTTTCTCCAGATTGTGGAACTCCTTCTCTCTTCATGTTAGTCAATTCCCAGAATTCTCTGAGGCGGGTCTAAGGTTGTTAAGATCCTCGCATCCTTGAACTTATACATGACTTGGGCGTTTACTAAGACGAATGCATGCCTGCACATGATCTTCGCTTTGCTTAATGTTGTCTACACACCATACGCCTTATTGAACTAAATTTGTTGTCTGGTTCCTCGGGTCTTCCCTCAATGCTTACTAATATTTCCCTACTGCCTAGCAGAGTTGCAAACCCCAGAATCCTGAGATCACTTTCCTGATAAGGTGAATCTTCCTGCAATTGTCTTCTTACAACATTAGTCCTTACTCGCTTCACTCCCGTAGCCAGTGCTTTTCTTTTGAGTCAGATGTTGTGGTCGCCTCGTGACTTCTAGTGTTGCCCTCGTACTATACTCAATCCTGCACTATGCTTCCTTATTGCGGTTACACTTTCCAACCTGCTCAACCCTTCATTATTCGGGATTCCTTGTCCTTGATGCATTTCGGTCCTTTCCGCTATTACCTCTCTATACTTTCTTTCATGCTCCTTGATCCTTGATGCTTATTGGGCTTATCTATTAGCTCTTTCATCTCACAGTCTCTTCTATTCTTGCTCAATATACCCTTCGTGTCCTAGCTACCAGTTGTCTTCATTCGCATTGTCCTGAGGTAGTTTCATGTCGTATCTTCCCGCCGTCCGCCTTGCTTTTCTCAACTGGCGATTCGTTTTGCTGATATCTCAGCCTGAACATGAATACTACATGTCCTTTGTGTCGGTAGCTAAGTCCTTTTTCCAATTTGTCTGTTAACTTGGGGTTTGATTAGAACTATGGGCAAATTCTCTGATCGTATGTCGTTAAGAAGAGGGCGAAATAGGGTAACTAGTGACTAATGCCCAATCCTTATTCACTTAATACTCGACATCACAGTTCTTGTCATACCGACCTTAATCCCCCTTTTGAGGAACCATTTCCTTCGATTTTTTATTCATATAGCATACTATAGATAATCAAACTAACTTGTGCACACATACAACACACATGATATCAATAGGGTGGTAATATACTTGTAAGCCGCCTATACGGGTCCTGCACACCGGAGCTTTGGTCAGATACCTCTCGAAGTAGAGCTCTCCTAGCCTCCTCTTCTCCTCTCTCCCTCTCTGTCAGTATATCCTCTTCCTCCTCCTCCGGATCACATCTCATCTTATACACAGGGGACCCCTGGTTCACAGATGCCCAAGACTGGGGGCTATCGGGCTCAGTAACACTCACAGTTGTGGCCTGCCTCACATAATGATGAACCAGAGGGTAAGCTGGACGTGGCTATCCCTGGAATAGCTCTGGCTGCCCCTATCCTCCCGAGTACTCCTCTTGCTTCTCTGGTGTCTCCTCGAGCTCAATCGGGGTCTCATAGGAACCTTCAGATGGGTGGCTCTATCTGAGTCCGATGCTATGATGGGTCTGGCTCTGGAAAGATCTCAGAAGGGTTTGACTCCATAGATGTCGTAGCCTTAGGGGGAGCCTACTGTGGAATAAACTCTGAGGTGTCTGACTACATAGAAGACCTAACACTCCGTCTCCCTTCATCTACCGCTCTCTGATCTGCAAGGGCAAGTGGTGCTGATCTTAAATCCACCCTCAGGCTGGTCCTCTCACTCCTATTTGCTGAAATCGAACTCTGTATCGATATAGCTGCAGTATAAGCGTGGGTCAGAATTGAAAGTGAATACCCTACGTATGGCTCTAATGCATGATCTAGATGGAGAAGAAGAGGAAACATTCCTAAATGCCCTGTAGCCTCCTGTTTATAAGTATGGCGCACATCATATCGATAAATAGGACTCTACTAGACACGGCTCGCTGACACCCCTACAACTGACCCGCTCTGATACCACTTTGTCACACCCCCGCCGGGAGGCGTGACAGGGCACCCGACCTCACAGCTAGAATACCGGCTGAGCTAACCTGAACTAGATAACATAATTATAATGGACTTGGAATAATTTGGCATAAAGCCTTAGCGGCACCTACATTGAGCAAAACCCAAACCGAACAGTAGACAACATCCCCTACATGTACACATAATCACAATACGCGTGCCGACGAGGCCGCCACTAAATAATATCATAAGTCAGTAGGCCCATTTAACAAAACATAATTCCCACGACCAACACCAACACACTACACAGGGTCTACGAGCCTCTAAGAGTAGGAAACATCATCCTCATAAAAGGTCGGGACTACACGTCCGCCGACGTATCCAGAAACATATATAGTAACCATGCAGTCATAATCATATACCAAAACAGGAAAGTTCGGATGAATGACACTTGCGGACCAGCTGACGATGCTCCTATCATGGCGTATCTTCAGTAAACCCGTCCTGACCTGCAGCACGAGATGCAGGTCCCAAAAAGGACCAGTCAGTACGAAAAATATGTACTGAGTATGTAAGGCTGGATGAAATATGGTAATGAAACATGACATAACCATAAGATAAGAAAAACGAAGGACATAGTCTGACAGCAATTAATATGCAATGCATGATAAAACCATTTATATATATATATATATATATATAATGTACCCGGCCCTAGTGGAACTCTGTGAGATATCGTACCCAGCTCTTTTGGGACTCGATAAATAAGCATTATCATCATCATATCCTCCCGCGTCCAGGGAAACTTCATATTATCATCATCATAACATACCCAGCCCTTTTCGGGACTCGATAAACATGCCCAACTGATCAGTGGTTCCGCATCTACGTGTCGTACCCTGCCGACTATAGCGCGACTTGATAAGTAAAATAGTGCAAATGCAGTACATATATAAACGCATGTAGAGTTCAAGAAATAAACATGGACCTTTCAGAGTGACATAAGGTCGTGACCTCCGAATTAGTTATGGAACGTATATTGAGGCCAAAATAACAATCGATAATAGTTTGGATATCAATAAGCAAGCATAAGGATTATACATGACATTTTGTGGAATTTAACAAGGGTCAAGGAGTGCGCACTAAAGGACTTTTAGTCATAATCAATAAGCTCTTTTAGAGAAAATAATATAAAATATACTTTTCCATAAAATCGGTAAATCTTGTAAAACATGGCTTTTTCTCAAAATCCAACTTTCGTATAAAAACGTATCCCTTCTTTGTAAACTTCAGACGGTTCGAACGGAGGAGCATGCACGCGAAATAGCTCTAAGACTCGTGCCAAGGAACTGAGGAAAGCTAAACCTTATGTCACGACCCATCCCCGTAGGCCGTGACTAGTGCCCGAACTGGGCTCCCCTACGCGCTCATTTACCAAATTCAGCATACAAACGACTCGTATATAAATGAATATCAGACATGGCTCCACACTAGTGTCTACAACCATATATACTGCATAGTAGCCGGCAAGGCTATCATACTATACACAACGTACCAAAACAAACATACACCCGGCCGATAGGGCCGCCAGGGCGGATGGGCCGCCCAAACACAATTCACACAACGCGTCCAAACTAAATTGTACATTACTCACGTCTATGTCTACAGACCTCTAGTACGGAACAACAGAATCAGATGGCGGGACAGGGCCCCGCCGTACCCTAAATAAACATAAACATATACATCAGAAGCGTATGTACCCAAAACGTCGGTGTTAGGCCCCGTGTTTTCGTACAATTGGAAATCGAGAAATAATTATGACTAGGGTGTTAGAAGGATATAAATTAATTTGTGAGAATATGACTATGTGGGTTATGGAATCTTTTATGCTAAGACCTCGGGGAAGGCCGAGGGTAAATTTGGAATTTCGGAAATTAGTTTCGGGAATTACAAAACGGGACTTTTTAAGCATTGGGCCAAGAAACAAAAAAAAAATAATTGGAAGCCCAAAGGAAAGAGAGGGGCCGGCCTTAGCTTGGCCCAACCCATTATGTTGGTGTCATGTGCATAGCACATGACACTTAAAGGATATATATCTATGTTACACTTGGAATTTATCATAAATCAACAAACATTTCAAGAGCACAAAGAGAGAGAGGGTTCGGCCGTGAGTAAGAGGGAGAGAAAGGAAAAAAATTCCAAGCTTGTGTGTGATCCAAAAATCTTGGTTTCTACATATTTGTGAAGTACTCAAGACGCTCTCCGACGTGGTATAATTTGTTTGGCACGGGGACGACGTTTTCGACAAGTCGGGGTTTCAAGAAAAGGTGAGAATTCTTACCCTTTTATGTTATAGAATTGATGTGAATGTGTTAAGCATTAGAAGTAGATGGAGATCCCGTAATTTTAACGTAAATAGGAAGTCATGGGTGTGTGTTTGTAGTGGGTTTGGCCGAGAGCCATAGAAGGAAAAATTGGTGTGAATTGATCTTGGTTAAGTTGGTCTAATGTGTTGTTGTGATCCTTATATCGTAAATGATTGATTGTTGAATTAAATTGGCGGTGGAAAACGAATTTGGATGTTATCGGAAAGTGTATATCCTTGGTATCTTTATGTATATCAATGTATATCTTGGGTGTTATAGACTTTAGATATGAATCTATATCGATGTTGATGAATTCGGAATGGAACGACGTGAGTTAGAATGTTCGTAGTGCATTTTAGATGTTTTGAAGAATTTGGGAAATAATGGATTTTTTTTTATGCAATTTCGTGTATGGCATGGTTTGTAATTAGAATGTGATTGTATAAGTTTTAATGTGGGAATACATACAATTATGTAGAATTGGAGTTGTGAAAGTTTGAATGAAAAGTCGCCAACTTAAGGAATCATGTCAAACTTTGAAACTAGAATGGTGTTATTGTTGTTTGTTTTGGTTGTTGATGTGTGGGCTGTTGTAGCTGGTTAATTGGAGCCGAGCTACGCCTCGGGGATGTTAGATTTATAGGGGAAATGCTGCCGAAATTTCGGTAGGCAATTATGGCGTTAAAGGCATTTCAAAGCCTAAGGATCTCTGTCACGACCCAGCCCCGTGGGCCGCGACTGGCACCCTACCTGGGTACCCAGACCAAAACTCATATTCATTTCCGAATCCAAGTTTATTTCAGAATTTTACAAAAATTATATCAAACATAATTTATATCGAAAATATGTCTTAAGCGGTCATATCAAATCAAACCCAAACAAAGCGGCGGAATAGGCATCGCCGGTCAATATACAACTATATACAGAAGGGCCATTTGGGGCCATCATATCAAACAGACCGCTTTAAGACCCGAAAGCAAAATCATACAGTATACACATAGGACCCTCGCCCCACACAGATGACTACAGGCCTCTACGAATTTCAAACATAACATATGGCGAGACAGGGCCCCGCCGTACCCAAACCGTCAAATGTACAAAGTATATACAAAGTGGAGGAGTCTGTACCAAGAGTGGACTCCGGATCAAGTAAGAGTACTCCGAGAAAGAAATAGGTGAAGCCTACTGCGGAAGATCACCGGAATCTGCACCTGCGGGCATAAAACGCAGCCCCCGAAGAGAGGGGGTCAGTACGGAATATGTACTGAGTATGTAAAGCACGGAGTACAGAAATATGAATCAAAATCGAAAGCAAATCAGATGTCAAAGTCTGTATCGAAATCATATACATATATATTATGCAAGTAAAATCATGCAAACGCTTAAGAACGTGGTCGCCACTCCGACGCTGGCGCCACACACAGCATAACACCAGAAGGTTTCAAATCTCCATACATCCCCGAACATAATCATAATCATCGGTGAGCGTATCGCATCCCGAGCCATATCACAGCATAACTCCAAACGGAACCCGGCCCTATGGCGAAGCCTTGGGAACCGTAACACAGCATACGGCCGAATTATCATAAGGCGCACGAATCAAAACCGGCCCGGGAACCGGCGAACGAAGTCATAATAAGGCACGAACGGAGTCGTGAGCAAACAAATGCAAATCGTCTTTCAAAATAGGGTTTCAAAACAAAGTAAATTCATAAATCATATCATATTACAAAATAGTCGAATACTTAGTCGACATAAAGTTTCATTTCGCAACACGTTTCCAAAATGGTCCATATAATTCAAAACATAGGTTAGCGTATCGAATTGTCCAAACCTACCCCGTAGGAGGATGTTCCAAAGATCCGAAGTAGTATGTACAAATTTATTATCAAAGGTGGCCCGAAGGGCAAATCGGGCATTTTGGGGTAGCGGGCCCACCTCGAGTCGAAGTGAGGTGGCGAACGTGTTTCTACGAGCGTTTATATGCCAAAGGTCATACATTATCATTTCTAGGTTACCCGACCACATTTCGATAGGTTTCGGACGAATAGTGGCATTCTAGCCAAATTGGAGCCTTTAGGCTTCAATAGAATTGAATGAATAGTAACTTTTCTGTGGATCGGGTTTCGAGGAGCAAAAATGCTCCGAAAGGTCTCATATTCGACTGACACACTAAGATATGCCAAATGAAAGAGTGGGAGGCTTTACATACCTCACAGGCGTCGTAAACTCTTCCAAATGTCTCGTCCCGTTTCGTCAAAAATCTGCAAATGGTCAAAGTTACCAAATGAGATTCTTAGGCTCAAAGAATGCCTTAAACTCCATAATTGCCTACCGAAATTTCGGCAGCATTTCCCCTATAAATCTAACGTCCCCGAGGCGTAGCTCGGCTCAAATTAACCAATTACAACAGCCCACACGTCAACAACCAAACCAAACAACAATCAAACCATTCAAGCATTAAAGTTCTACACGACTTCCAAAGTTGGCAACCTTCCGTTCAAACGTTCAAAATCCCGATTCTATTTTCACATAATTTGTATTCATTTAACCATTCAACACTTAGTCAAACACATTCCAAATTCAATCTAAGCCATACACGAAATTGCACCAAAATCAATTTATTTCCATAATTCTTCAAAACGCTAAAATTCACAACAAACATTCTACTAACGTCGTTTCATTCCAAATTCACCCATATCGTTAAAAAGTCATATCTAAAGTCTCTAGCACCAAAAATATACATTGATATACATAAAGATACCAAGGATATACACTTTCCGATAACACCCGGATTCGTTTTCCACCGCCAATTTAATTCAACAATCAATCAATTACGATCTAAGGGTCACAACAACACATTACGCCAATTTAAACAAGATCAATCCACACCAATTTCCTTATCTATGGCTCACGGCCAAACACACTACAAACACACACCCACGACTTTCTATTTACGTCTAAATTACGGGATTCTCGTCTACTTCCAATCCTTAACACATTCATAGCAATTTTATAACATTAGAGGGGCAAGATTCTTACCTTTTACTAACTTTCCGACTTGTCGAAAACGTCGTCCCCGTGCCAAACTATTTATACCACGTCGGAGAGCGTCTTGAGCACTTCCCAAATATGTAGAAACTAGGATTATTGAACCACCACACAAGCTTGGGATTTTTTTTTCTTTTTTTTTTTCCTTTCTCCTTAGTCACGGCCGAAGCCCTTCTCTTGTTGTGTTCTTGATTTTTTTTTTGATTTAATGAAAATTCCAAGTGTAGAAGAGTTGTATATATCCAATACTAGTCATGTGCATAGCACATGACTTTAAATTGGTGGGTTTGGGCTTGCCAAGGGGCCGGCCACCCTCCAAATCTTGGGCTTCAATTTTTGTTTCAACTTTCTTGGCCCAATTCATATAAGTCCCGATTTGTAATTCCCGAAACAAATTTCCGAAATTCCAAATTTATCCTCGGCCCTCCCCGAGGTCTTAGCATTAAAGATTACACAACCAACATAGTCATATTCTCAAAAATTAATTTATGTCCTTCTAACACCCGAGTCATAGTTATTTCTCAATTTCCAATTGTGCGAAAACACGGGGCCTAACATTCTCCCCCCCTTAAGAACATTCGTCCCCGAATGTTAGATTAATCTTATAAGGTCTTATGATCAAGGCAGGGGTGTCCCTTTTAATAATGACATACGTAATTTATTTTAGCAATCGACACAACAAACTGAAAAAAAAAGAAATTAGATTACCTGCGGATGTCGGAAACAAGTGGGGATATTTCTTCTTCATCTCGTCCTCCGCCTCCCAAGTCATCTCCTCCCGATTATTGTTGCGCCACAGGACTTTGACGGAGGGCACTTCTTTAGTGCGTAGTCTCCGCACCTGTCGATCCAGAATAGATACAGGCTGCTCGTCATAAGATAACTGCTCCGTCACCTGAATGTCGTCAACTGGGAATATCCTGGCAGGATCACCAATGCATTTCCCCAACATAGACACATGAAACACTGGGTGTACGGCCTCCAAGTCGGATGGTAAGTCTAGCTCATAGGCGACCTCGCCTATCTTTCGCACGATCTGATACGGTCCAATGTACCGGGGGCTCAACTTACCCTTTTTACCGAATCTCATGACACCCTTCATGGGCGACACCTTCAGGAATACCCAGTCGCCAATCCGGAACTCTAACGGTCGACGTCGTCTATCTGCATAAGCTTTCTGTCGACTCTGAGCAGCTAATAGTCGCTCCCGAATAAGCTTTACCTTATCTACAGCCTCCTGGATCACATCTGGCCCAATCAACTTAGTCTCGCCCACGTCAAACCAGCCAATAGGAGACCTGCATCTCCTGCCATAAAGGGCCTCGTACGGAGCCATCTGTATGCTGGAGTGATAACTGTTGTTATAGGCAAACTCAATAAGCGGCAAATGATCATCCCAGCTGCCCCTAAAATCAATAACGCAGGCCCGCAACATATCTTCGAGCGTCTGAATAGTGCGCTCGGCCTGCCCGTCGGACTGAGGGTGAAAAGCTGTACTGAGACTCACCTGAGTCCCTAATCCCTCCTGAAATGACCTCCAGAAATTTGCTGTAAACTGGGTACCTCGGTCAGTAATAATAGATATCGGGACTCCGTGAAGTCTGACTATCTCTCTGATATACAATCTGGCATAGTCCTCAGCCGAATAAGTAGTCCGGACCGGAAGGAAATGGGCTGATTTCGTCAGCCTGTCCACAATAACCCAAATGGAGTCATACCTGCGTAGAGTACGCGGCAACCCAACAATGAAGTCCATATTAATCATCTCCCATTTCCAGGCTGGAATCTCCATCTCCTGTAGCAACCCACCGGGCTTCTGATGTTCAACCTTGACTTGCTGACAGTTCGGGCATTGACTAACAAATTCAGCAATGTCTTTCTTCATGCGGTCCCACCAATACAAACACCGAAGATCCCGATACATCTTAGTGGAACCAGGATGAACAGAATACCGGGCACAATGTGCCTCGCCCATAATCTGCCGTCGTAAGCCCGCAACGTTCGGTACACAGAATCTGCCGTCGTACAATAGTACCCCTTCAGGCGAGATCTCAAACTGGGTCTTTGTCCTATTAAGGGCCGCATCCCGGTACTGAATCAAAAGAGGATCCTCAAACTGGCGCTGCTTTACCTCCTGAATAATAGATGACTCAGCAACTGGACGAACAGAAATCCCAGAATCTCCAGAATCCACCAAACGAACTCCGAGGCTGGCCAGCTGATGAATATCACGAACCAAATCTCTCTTATCAGGTGGAACATCAGCCAGACTGCCCACGGACTTGCGGCTAAGCGCATCAGCTACCACGTTGGCTTTCCCCGGATGGTACAAAATATCAACGTCGTAGTCCTTTAGTAACTCAAGCCATCTCCGCTGCCGCAAATTTAGTTCCTTCTGTCTGAAAATATACTGGAGACTTTTATGGTCCGTATAGATATCAACATGGACCCCATACAAATAATGCCGCCAAATCTTCAGAGCATGAATCACCGCGGCCAACTCAAGATCATGAGTGGGACAGTTTTTCTCGTGGGGTCTGAGCTGCCGGGAAGCATAGGCTATGACTCGACCGTGCTGCATCAATACACATCCTATCCCAATACCAGAGGCGTTACAATAGACAACATACCCGTCAGCTCCCTCTGGAAGAGCCAAAACTGGTGCTGTAATCAATCTCTCCTTCAGCATCTGAAAGCTGCGCTCGCAAGCATCTGTCCACTGGAATTTTGCTGCTTTCTGGGTAAGCCTCGTCAATGGTGCTGAAATAGAAGAGAAATCCTCCACGAACCTGCGGTAATACCCAGCCAATCCAAGAAAACTACGCACCTCTGTCGGTGTAGTAGGCCTGGGCCAATTCTACACAGCCTCAATCTTCTGCGTGTCAACCCGAATACCATCCGCGCCGACAATATGGCCCAAGAATGCCACAGAAGTCAACCAGAACTCACACTTAGAGAATTTAGCATATAACTTCTGCTGACGGAGGATGCCAAGTACCGTCCTCAAATGATCTGAATGCTCCTCGGCTGATCGCGAGTAAATAAGGATATCATCAATAAATACAATAACAAACATATCCAGAAAAGGCCGAAATACCCGGTTCATCAGATCCATAAACACCGCTGGAGCATTAGTCAGCCCGAAAGACATAACTCTGAACTCATAATGCCCGTACCGGGTCCTGAAAGCAGTCTTCGGGATATCAGACTCCCGTACTCGCACCTGGTGATAGCCTGAGCGCAGATCTATCTTGGAGAAGTGTCTAGCACCCTGCAGCTGATCAAACAAGTCATCAATCCGGGGAAGGGGATATTTATTCTTAATAGTCACCTTATTCAGTTGCCGGTAGTCAATACACATCCGCAACGACCCATCCTTCTTTCTGACAAATAATACCGGCGCTCCCCAGGGTGACGTGCTGGGCCTGATAAAACCCTTATCCAGCAAATCTTTCAGCTGCTCCTTCAACTCCTTCAACTCAGCTGGTGCCATCCTGTAGGGAGGAATTGATATAGGCTGCGTATCCGGCATCAACTCAATAGAAAAATCAATCTCCCGCTCCGGCGGAAGGCCAGGAAGCTCGTCAGGAAAAACATCTGGAAACTCACTGACGACCGGGACAGACTGAAAGGTAGGTACCTCCGCTGCAGTATCGTGCACACGAACCAAATGATAGATATAGCCCTTCTGGATCATCTTCTTAGCCTTGAGGTATGAAATAAACTTACCCCTCAGCGATGCAGTAGATCCGAACCACTCTATGACTGGTTCCCCTGGAAACTGAAAACGGACTACCTTTTGCTGGCAGTCGACATTAGCATAACAGGAAGACAACCAGTCCATACCCATAATGACGTCAAACTCGAGCATGTCTAACTCTACCAAATCAGCCTTAGTGCTACGATCATAAATGGTCACAGAACAATCCCTATAGATCTGTCTCGCTATAATAAAATCCCCAACTGGCGTAGCTACCTCAAATGGCTCTATAGGCTCAGACACTATCCCAATCTTACTAGCAACGAGCGGGGAAATATATGATAAAGTAGAGCCAGGGTCAATCAATGCATATACAGATCTGGAGAAAACCAGTAATGTACCTGTGACAACGTTTGGCGAAGCCTCCTGATCCTGGCGGCTGGCCAAAGCATATATGCGGTTCGAGGGACCGCTAGAACCTGAAGCGCCACCGCGGCCTCGACCGCGCCCTGCCGGTGCTGGAATACCCCGCCCTCCAGGGCGTGCAACAGATGGAACAGAGGAAGAACCGGCGGCTGACCCTGTCTGCTGAGCCGCATTACCCGAACCACTGGCCAATGGGCAGTCTCTCATAAAGTGGCCCTGACCACCACAAGTAAAACAAGCTCCCGTCGCTCGGTAACACTCCCCGGGATGAGACTTCCCGCAGTGTGGACAACGGGGTCTAGGTGGTCTGGCCTGACTGGGACCCCTGGATACCTGCGAACCTGCCACTCTGGAGCTCTGACCGGCCCCAGACGGTCCCGTACTGTCGAATCTCCGGCTGCCTGACTGAGTACCCCGGCCGGAAG
Source organism: Lycium barbarum (assembly GCF_019175385.1). Classification (NCBI taxonomy): domain Eukaryota; kingdom Viridiplantae; phylum Streptophyta; class Magnoliopsida; order Solanales; family Solanaceae; genus Lycium; species Lycium barbarum. The sequence continues at coordinate 83,889,483 of NC_083339.1, read as the reverse complement.
AAGGAAGATATCTATCAGACGGCTGCTGCTGCTGAGGCTGTCCGCCTCGAGAATCCCCTGAATAACCCGCGGATCTAGCCCTCTTGGGCGGCCTCCTGTCTCTATCTCTGCCAGCAGGATCAGATCTGCGACGGTCCTCCATACCCATCGCATAGGCCTGAAGCCGGGAAATATCCATGTCTGTCTGCAGTGACACGGCCATACAGCTGTCTACCAAATACCGGTCCAATCCCATAACATAGCGGTGCATCCGATCGGACATATCTGCTACCACGGCCGGTGCATATCGGGCCAGAGAATCAAACTCAAGGCTATACTCGCGAACACTCCGACCCCTCTGCTGCAGACGTAAAAACCGATCAGCTCGTGCCCGCCGTAACTCTGGCGGCAAAAAGTGGCGGGTGAATGCTGTCACAAACTGATCCCAAGTGGCTGGAGGGGCACCCTCTCCCCTAGACAGCTCCCAAGTCTCATACCAATGAGTAGCCACATCTCGGAGCCTGTGTGAAGCCAGCTCAACTGACTCGGTCTCAGAAGCCCTGACCAAATCCAGCGAGCGTCGCATCCCCCGAATAAAGTCATGGGGGTCCTCATCGGGCTTAGACCCGAAGAACTCTGGAGGGCCACATAGCAGAAACTCCCGAACTCTCAGGCTGTCCCGCCTGTCATCGTCATCGTCGTCCCTCCGCCCGCGTCTGCGAGCCTGCCCTGCTACCAACGTAGTCAGCAACTGTACAGCCTCCCTCAAGGTCCGATCCTCCGCCCCTGGCTGAGGAGCTGGAGTCTCAGGTGCGGGTACACGGACCTCTGGAGCTGCTGAAGGTCCTACTCCAGGCTGTACTGGTGGGGGTGTAGCAGACCCCTCAGACTGTGGCACATCCTCAGGCAAATCATAAACACGAGCCCGGGTAGCTCGCTGTGCCTGGCTAGTCTCTCCAATCCTCGCCTTACCCTTCTGGGCCGCCGTAGCCTTCTTCGGAGGCATCACTGCAAACACAAGGGCGAGTCAGACCAAAATAATCCTAATAGCTCAGCTCTATCGCACGATCTAAGATTACAAAGAAAGTAACGTCCTAAATGCCCTGTAGCTTCCCGTTTATAGATGTGGTGCACAACACATCGATAAACAAGACTCTACGAGACACGGCCTGTAGACATTCCGAGGACAAACTGCTCTGATACCACTTTTGTCACGACCCAGCCCCGTGGGCCGCGACTGGCACCCTACCTGGGTACCCAGACCAAAACTCATATTCATTTCCGAATCCAAGTTTATTTCAGAATTTTACAAAAATTATATCAAACATAATTTATATCGAAAATATGTCTTAAGCGGTCATATCAAATCAAACCCAAACAAAGCGGCGGAATAGGCATCGCCGGTCAATATACAACTATATACAGAAGGGCCATTTGGGGCCATCATATCAAACAGACCGCTTTAAGACCCGAAAGCAAAATCATACAGTATACACATAGAACCCTCGCCCCACACAGATGACTACAGGCCTCTACGAATTTCAAACATAACATATGGCGAGACAGGGCCCCGCCGTACCCAAACCGTCAAATGTACAAAGTATATACAAAGTGGAGGAGTCTGTACCAAGAGTGGACTCCGGATCAAGTAAGAGTACTCCGAGAAAGAAATAGGTGAAGCCTACTGCGGAAGATCACCGGAATCTGCACCTGCGGGCATAAAACGCAGCCCCCGAAGAGAGGGGGTCAGTACGGAATATGTACTGAGTATGTAAAGCACGGAGTACAGAAATATGAATCAAAATCGAAAGCAAATCAGATGTCAAAGTCTGTATCGAAATCATATACATATATATTATGCAAGTAAAATCATGCAAACGCTTAAGAACGTGGTCGCCACTCCGACGCTGGCGCCACACACAGCATAACACCAGAAGGTTTCAAATCTCCATACATCCCCGAACATAATCATAATCATCGGTGAGCGTATCGCATCCCGAGCCATATCACAGCATAACTCCAAACGGAACCCGGCCCTATGGCGAAGCCTTGGGAACCGTAACACAGCATACGGCCGAATTATCATAAGGCGCACGAATCAAAACCGGCCCGGGAACCGGCGAACGAAGTCATAATAAGGCACGAACGGAGTCGTGAGCAAACAAATGCAAATCGTCTTTCAAAATAGGGTTTCAAAACAAAGTAAATTCATAAATCATATCATATTACAAAATAGTCGAATACTTAGTCGACATAAAGTTTCATTTCGCAACACGTTTCCAAAATGGTCCATATAATTCAAAACATAGGTTAGCGTATCGAATTGTCCAAACCTACCCCGTAGGAGGATGTTCCAAAGATCCGAAGTAGTATGTACAAATTTATTATCAAAGGTGGCCCGAAGGGCAAATCGGGCATTTTGGGGTAGCGGGCCCACCTCGAGTCGAAGTGAGGTGGCGAACGTGTTTCTACGAGCGTTTATATGCCAAAGGTCATACATTATCATTTCTAGGTTACCCGACCACATTTCGATAGGTTTCGGACGAATAGTGGCATTCTAGCCAAATTGGAGCCTTTAGGCTTCAATAGAATTGAATGAATAGTAACTTTTCTGTGGATCGGGTTTCGAGGAGCAGAAATGCTCCGAAAGGTCTCATATTCGACTGACACACTAAGATATGCCAAATGAAAGAGTGGGAGGCTTTACATACCTCACAGGCGTCATAAACTCTTCCAAATGTCTCGTCCCGTTTCGTCAAAAATCTGCAAATGGTCAAAGTTACCAAATGAGATTCTTAGGCTCAAAGAATGCCTTAAACTCCATAATTGCCTACCGAAATTTCGGCAGCATTTCCCCTATAAATCTAACGTCCCCGAGGCGTAGCTCGGCTCAAATTAACCAATTACAACAGCCCACACGTCAACAACCAAACCAAACAACAATCAAACCATTCAAGCATTAAAGTTCTACACGACTTCCAAAGTTGGCAACCTTCCGTTCAAACGTTCAAAATCCCGATTCTATTTTCACATAATTTGTATTCATTTAACCATTCAACACTTAGTCAAACACATTCCAAATTCAATCTAAGCCGTACACGAAATTGCACCAAAATCAATTTATTTCCATAATTCTTCAAAACGCTAAAATTCACAACAAACATTCTACTAACGTCGTTTCATTCCAAATTCACCCATATCGTTAAAAAGTCATATCTAAAGTCTCTAGCACCAAAAATATACATTGATATACATAAAGATACCAAGGATATACACTTTCCGATAACACCCGGATTCGTTTTCCACCGCCAATTTAATTCAACAATCAATCAATTACGATCTAAGGGTCACAACAACACATTACGCCAATTTAAACAAGATCAATCCACACCAATTTCCTTATCTATGGCTCACGGCCAAACACACTACAAACACACACCCACGACTTTCTATTTACGTCTAAATTACGGGATTCTCGTCTACTTCCAATCCTTAACACATTCATAGCAATTTTATAACATTAGAGGGGCAAGATTCTTACCTTTTACTAACTTTCCGACTTGTCGAAAACGTCGTCCCCGTGCCAAACTATTTATACCACGTCGGAGAGCGTCTTGAGCACTTCCCAAATATGTAGAAACTAGGATTATTGAACCACCACACAAGCTTGGGATTTTTTTTGCTTTTTTTTTTTCCTTTCTCCTTAGTCACGGCCGAAGCCCTTCTCTTGTTGTGTTCTTGATTTTTTTTTTGATTTAATGAAAATTCCAAGTGTAGAAGAGTTGTATATATCCAATACTAGTCATGTGCATAGCACATGACTTTAAATTGGTGGGTTTGGGCTTGCCAAGGGGCCGGCCACCCTCCAAATCTTGGGCTTCAATTTTTGTTTCAACTTTCTTGGCCCAATTCATATAAGTCCCGATTTGTAATTCCCGAAACAAATTTCCGAAATTCCAAATTTATCCTCGGCCCTCCCCGAGGTCTTAGCATTAAAGATTACACAACCAACATAGTCATATTCTCAAAAATTAATTTATGTCCTTCTAACACCCGAGTCATAGTTATTTCTCGATTTCCAATTGTGCGAAAACACGGGGCCTAACAATCTCATTTGGTAACTTTGACCATTTGCAGATTTTTGACGAAACGGGACGAGACATTTGGAAGAGCTTACGACGTTTGTGAGGTATGTAAAGCTTCCCAATTCTTTATTTGGCATATCTTAGTGTGTTAGTTGAATATGAGACCTTCCGGAGCATTTCTGCTCCTCGAAACCCGATCCACAGGAAAGTTACTATTCATTCAATTCGATTGAAGCCTAAAGGCTCCCTTTTGGCTAGAATGCCATTATTCGTCCGAAACCTATCGAAATGTGGTCGGGTAACCTGGGAATGATTATGTATGACCCTTGGCATATAACTGCTCATAAAAATATGTTCGCCACCTCATTTCGACTCGAGGTGGGTCCGCGACCCCAAAATGCCCGATTTGCCCTTAGGGCCATCTTTGATAATAAAGTTGTAAACACTACTTCGGATCCTTGGAACATCTTCCTACGGGGTAGGTTTGGACAATTCGATACGCTAACCTATGGTTTGAATTATATGGACCATTTTGGAAACGTTTTGTGAAATGAAATTTTATGTCGACTAAGTATTCGACTATTTTGTAATGCGACATGAATTATGAATTTACCTTGTTCTGAAACACTATTTTGAACGACGATTCGCATTTGTTTGCTCACGACTCCGCTCGTGCCATATTATGACTTCGTTCGCCGGTTCCCGGGCCGGTTTTGATTCGTGCGCTGTATGATAAATTCGGCTGTATGCTGTGTTACGGTTCCCGAGGCTTCGCCATAGGGCCCGGTTCCGTTTGGAGTTATGCTGTGATATGGCTCGGGATGCGATACGCTCACCGATGATTATGATTATGTTCGGGGATGTACGGAGATTTGAAACCTTCTGGTGTTATGCTGTGTGTGGCGTCAGCGTTGGAGTGGCGACCACGTTCCTAAGCGTTTGCATGATTTCATTTGCATAGTATATACGTATATGATTTCGATACAGATTTTGACATACCAGTTTGTACCCCACTTTAACATTTGATTTGCTTTCGGTTTTGATCTATAATTCTGTACTCCGTGCTTTACATACTCAGTACATATTTCGTACTGACCCCCTTTCTTCGGGGGCTGCGTTTTATGCCCGCAGGTGCAGATATCGGTGATCCTCCGCAGTAGGCTTCACTTCTTGCTATTCCGGAGTACTCTTATCCGATCCGGAGTCCACTTTTGGTACAGACTCTTTTGTTTTGTATATATTTGGTATGTCTGACTATTTGGGTACGGCGGGGCCCTGTCTCGCCACATGTCTTTGTTTTGAGTTCGTAGAGGCCTGTAGTCATATATGTGGGGCGAGGGTCCTATGTGTTTATTGTCTGATTTTGCTTTCGGGTCTTAAAGCGGTCTGTTTGATATGATGGCCCCAAATGGCCCTTTTGTATATATTTGTATTTTGACCGGCGATGTCTATTCCGCCGCTTTGTTTGAGTTTGATTTGACATGACCGCTTAAGACATATTTTCGATATAAATTATGTTTGATATAACTTCTTGAAAATTCTGAAATAAGTTTAGATTCGGAAATAAATATGCGATTTGGTCTGGGTACCCAGGTAGGGTGCCAGTCGCGGCCCACGGGGCTGGGTCGTGACAAAAGTGGTATCAGAGCAGTTTGTCCTCGGAATGTCTACAGGCCGTGTCTCGTATAGTCTTGTTTATCGATGTGTTGTGCACCACGTCTATAAGCAGGAAGCTACAGGGCATTTAGGATGTTACTTTCTTTGTAATCTTAGATCGTGCGATAGAGCTGTGCTATTAGGATGATTTTGATCTGACTCGCCTTCGTGTTTGCAGTGATGCCTCCGAAGAAGGCAACGGCAGCCCAGAAGGGCAAGGCGAGGATTGGGGAGACTAGCCAGGCACAGCGAGCTACCCGGGCTCGTGTTTATGATTTGCCTGAGGATGTGCCACAGTCTGAGGGATCTGCTACACCCCCACTAGTACAGCCTGGAGCAGGACCATCGGCAGCTCCAGAGGTCCGTGTACCCGCACCTGAGACTCCAGCTCCTCAGCCAGGGGCGGAGGACCGGACCCTGAGAGAGGCTGTGCAGTTGCTGACTACGTTGGTAGCAGGGCAGGCTCGCAGACGCGGGCGGAGGGATGATGATGATGATGACAGGCGGGACAGCCTGCGAGTTCGGGAGTTTCTGCTATGTGGCCCTCCAGAGTTCTTCGGGTCTAAGCCCGACGAGGACCCCCATGACTTTATTCGGGGGATGCGACGCTCGCTGGATTTGGTCAGGGCTTCTGAGACCGAGTCAGTTGAGCTGGCTTCACACAGGCTCCGAGATGTGGCTACTCATTGGTACGAGACTTGGGAACTGTCTAGGGGAGTGGGAGCCCCTCCAGCCACTTGGGATCAGTTTGTGACAGCATTCACCCGCCACTTTTTGCCACCAGAGTTACGGCGGGCACGGGCTGATCGGTTTTTACGTCTGCAGCAGAGGGGTCGGAGTGTTCGCGAGTATAGCCTTGAGTTTGATTCTCTGGCCCGATATGCACCGGCCGTGGTAGCAGATATGTCCGATCGGATGCACCGCTATGTTATGGGATTGGACCGGTATTTGGTAGACAGCTGTATGGCCGTATCACTGCAGGCAGACATGGATATTTCCCGGCTTCAGGCCTATGCGATGGGTATGGAGGACCGTCGCAGATCTGATCCTGCTGGCAGAGATAGAGACAGGAGGCCGCCCAAGAGGGCTAGATCCGCGAGTTATTCAGGGGATTCTAGAGGCGGACAGCCTCAGCAGCAGCAGCAGTCTGACAGATATTTTCCTTCTTCCGGCCGGGGTACTCAGTCAGGCAGCCGGAGATTCGACAGTACGGGACCGTCTGGGGCCGGTCAGAGCTCCAGAGTGGCAGGTTCGCAGGTATCCAGGGGTCCCAGTCAGGCCAGACCACCTAGACCCCGTTGTCCACACTGCGGGAAGTCTCATCCCGGGGAGTGTTACCGAGCGACGGGAGCTTGTTTTACTTGTGGTGGTCAGGGCCACTTTATGAGAGACTGCCCATTGGCCAGTGGTTCGGGTAATGCGGCTCAGCAGACAGGGTCAGCCGCCGGTTCTTCCTCTGTTCCATCTGTTGCACGCCCTGGAGGGCGGGGTATTCCAGCACCGGCAGGGCGCGGTCGAGGCCGCGGTGGCGCTTCATGTTCTAGCGGTCCCTCGAACCGCATATATGCTTTGGCCAGCCGCCAAGATCAGGAGGCTTCGCCAAACGTTGTCACAGGTACATTGCTGGTTTTCTCCAGATCTGTATATGCATTGATTGACCCTGGTTCTACTTTATCGTATATTTCCCCGCTCGTTGCTAGTAAAATTGGGATAGTGTCTGAGCCTATAGAACCGTTTGAGGTAGCTACGCCAGTTGGGGATTTTATTGTAGCGAGACAGATTTATAAGGATTGTTCTGTGACCATTTATGATCGTAGCACTAAGGCTGATTTGGTAGAGTTAGACATGCTCGAGTTTGATGTCATTATGGGCATGGACTGGTTGTCTTCCTGTTATGCTAATGTCGACTGCCAGAAAAAGGTAGTCCGTTTTCAGTTTCCAGGGGAACCAGTCATAGAGTGGTTCGGATCTACTGCATCGCCGAGGGGTAAGTTTATTTCATACCTCAAGGCTAAGAAAATGATCCAGAAGGGTTATATTTATCATTTGGTTCGTGTGCACGATACTGCCGCGGAGGTACCTACCCTTCAGTCTGTTCCGGTCGTCAGTGAGTTTCCAGATGTTTTTCCTGACGAGCTTCCTGGCCTTCCGCCTGAGCGGGAGATTGATTTCTCTATTGAGTTGATGCCGGATACGCAGCCTATATCTATTCCTCCCTATAGGATGGCACCAGCTGAGTTGAAGGAGTTGAAGGAGCAGCTGAAAGATTTGCTGGATAAGGGTTTTATCAGGCCCAGCACATCACCCTGGGGAGCGCCGGTATTGTTTGTTAAAAAGAAAGATGGGTCATTGCGGATGTGTATTGACTACCGGCAGCTGAATAAGGTGACTATTAAGAATAAATATCCCCTTCCCCGGATTGATGACTTGTTTGATCAGCTGCAGGGTGCTAGACACTTCTCCAAGATAGATCTGCGCTCAGGCTATCACCAGGTACGAGTACGGGAGTCTGATATCCCGAAGACTGCTTTCAGGACCCGGTACGGGCATTATGAGTTCAGAGTTATGTCTTTCGGGCTGACTAATGCTCCAGCGGTGTTTATGGATCTGATGAACCGGGTATTTCGGCCTTTTCTGGATATGTTTGTTATTGTATTTATTGATGATATCCTGATTTACTCGCGATCAGCCGAGGAGCATTCAGATCATTTGAGGACGGTACTTGGCATCCTCCGTCAGCAGAAGTTATATGCTAAATTCTCTAAGTGTGAGTTCTGGTTGACTTCTGTGGCATTCTTGGGCCATATTGTCGGCGTAGATGGTATTCGGGTTGACACGCAGAAGATTGAGGCTGTGCAGAATTGGCCCAGGCCTACTACACCGACAGAGGTGCGTAGTTTTCTTGGATTGGCTGGGTATTACCGCAGGTTCGTGGAGGATTTCTCTTCTATTTCAGCACCACTGACGAGGCTTACCCAGAAAGCAGCAAAATTCCAGTGGACAGATGCTTGCGAACGCAGCTTTCAGATGCTGAAGGAGAGATTGATTACAGCACCAGTTTTGGCTCTTCCAGAGGGAGCTGACGGGTATGTTGTCTATTGTGACGCCTCTGGTATTGGGATAGGATGTGTATTGATGCAGCACGGTCGAGTCATAGCCTATGCTTCCCGGCAGCTCAGACCGCACGAGAAAAACTATCCCACTCATGATCTTGAGTTGGCCGCGGTGATTCATGCTCTGAAGATTTGGCGGCATTATTTATATGGGGTCCATGTTGATATCTATACGGACCATAAAAGTCTCCAGTATATTTTCAGACAGAAGGAACTAAATTTGCGGCAGCGGAGATGGCTTGAGTTACTAAAGGACTACGACGTTGATATTTTGTACCATCCGGGGAAAGCCAACGTGGTAGCTGATGCGCTTAGCCGAAAGTCCGTGGGCAGTCTGGCTGATGTTCCACCTGATAAGAGAGATTTGGTTCGTGATATTCATCAGCTGGCCAGCCTCGGAGTTCGTTTGGTGGATTCTGGAGATTCTGGGATTTCTGTTCGTCCAGTTGCTGAGTCATCTATTATTCAGGAGGTAAAGCAGCGCCAGTTTGAGGATCCTCTTTTGATTCAGTACCGAGATGCGGCCCTTAATAGGACAAAGACCCAGTTTGAGATCTCGCCTGAAGGGGTACTATTGTACGACGGCAGATTCTGTGTACCGGACGTTGCGGGCTTACGACGGCAGATTATGGGCGAGGCACATTGTGCCCGGTATTCTGTTCATCCTGGTTCCACTAAGATGTATCGGGATCTTCGGTGTTTGTATTGGTGGGACGGCATGAAGAAAGACATTGCTGAATTTGTTAGTCAATGCCCGAACTGTCAGCAAGTCAAGGTTGAACATCAGAAGCCCGGTGGGTTGCTACAGGAGATGGAGATTCCAGCCTGGAAATGGGAGATGATTAATATGGACTTCATTGTTGGGTTGCCGCGTACTCTACGCAGGTATGACTCCATTTGGGTTATTGTGGACAGGCTGACGAAATCAGCCCATTTCCTTCCGGTCCGGACTACATATTCGGCTGAGGACTATGCCAGATTATATATCAGAGAGATAGTCAGACTTCACGGGGTCCCTGTATCTATTATTACCGACCGAGGTGCTCAGTTCACAGCTAATTTCTGGAGGTCATTTTAGGAGGGATTAGGGACCCAGGTGACCCTCAGTACAGCTTTCCATCCTCAGACCGACGGGCAAGCCGAGCGTACTATTCAGACGCTCGAGGATATGTTACGGGCCTGCGTTATTGACTTCAGGGGCAGCTGGGATAATCATTTGCCGCTTATAGAGTTTGCCTACAATAACAGTTATCACTCCAGCATTCAGATGGCCCCGTATGAGGCCCTTTATGGCAGGAGGTGCAGATCTCCTATTGGCTGGTTTGACGTGGGCGAGACCAAGTTGATTGGGCCAGATGTGATCCAGGAGGCTGTAGATAAGGTAAAGCTTATTCGGGATCGACTGTTAGCCGCTCAGAGTTGACAGAAAGCTTATGCTGATAAACGGCGTCGACCGTTGGAGTTTCAGGTTGGTGACTGGGTATTCCTGAAGGTGTCGCCTATGAAGGGCGTTATGAGATTTGGCAGGAAGGGCAAGCTGAGTCCGCGGTACATCGGGCCATACCAGATTGTTCGGAGGATAGGCGCAGTCGCCTACGAGCTAGACTTGCCATCCGATTTGGAGTCCGTGCACCCGGTGTTTCATGTGTCTATGTTGCGGAAATGTATTGGTGACCCTTCCAGGATATTCCCAGTAGATGATCTCCAGGTGACGGAGCAGTTATCTTATGACGAGCAGCCGGTATCTATTCTGGATCGTCAGGTGAGGAGATTGCGCACTAAGGAAGTGCCTTCGGTTAAGGTTCTATGGCGAAATAACAACCGGGAAGAGATGACTTGGGAGGCGGAGGATGAGATGAAGAAGAGATTCCCCCATTTATTCCCTACGCCTCCTGTAATCTAGACTTTTGTATTTGTTGTACCAATGAACGGACGGACCATGTGTGTTATTTATATAAAAATGGTTTTCCCGTTATGCTTGTGAGCCTTCATAAGATTTGTTTAACATTCGGGGACGAATGTTCTTAAGGGGGGGAGAATGTTAGGCCCCGTGTTTTCGTACAATTGGAAATCGAGAAATAATTATGACTAGGGTGTTAGAAGGATATAAATTAATTTGTGAGAATATGACTATGTGGGTTATGGAATCTTTTATGCTAAGACCTCGGGGAAGGCCGAGGGTAAATTTGGAATTTCGGAAATTAGTTTCGGGAATTACAAAACGGGACTTTTTAAGCATTGGGCCAAGAAACAAAAAAAAATTAATTGGAAGCCCAAAGGAAAGAGAGGGGCCGGCCTTAGCTTGGCCCAACCCATTATGTTGGTGTCATGTGCATAGCACATGACACTTAAAGGATATATATCTATGTTACACTTGGAATTTATCATAAATCAACAAACATTTCAAGAGCACAAAGAGAGAGAGGGTTCGGCCGTGAGTAAGAGGGGGAGAAAGGAAAAAAATTCCAAGCTTGTGTGTGATCCAAAAATCTTGGTTTCTACATATTTGTGAAGTACTCAAGACGCTCTCCGACGTGGTATAATTTGTTTGGCACGGGGACGACGTTTTCGACAAGTCGGGGTTTCAAGAAAAGGTGAGAATTCTTACCCTTTTATGTTATAGAATTGATGTGAATGTGTTAAGCATTAGAAGTAGATGGAGATCCCGTAATTTTAACGTAAATAGGAAGTCGTGGGTGTGTGTTTGTAGTGGGTTTGGCCGAGAGCCATAGAAGGAAAAATTGGTGTGAATTGATCTTGGTTAAGTTGGTCTAATGTGTTGTTGTGATCCTTATATCGTAAATGATTGATTGTTGAATTAAATTGGCGGTGGAAAACGAATTTGGATGTTATCGGAAAGTGTATATCCTTGGTATCTTTATGTATATCAATGTATATCTTGGGTGTTATAGACTTTAGATATGAATCTATATCGATGTTGATGAATTCGGAATGGAACGACGTGAGTTAGAATGTTCGTAGTGCATTTTAGATGTTTTGAAGAATTTGGGAAATAATGGATTTTTTTTTATGCAATTTCGTGTATGGCATGGTTTGTAATTAGAATGTGATTGTATAAGTTTTAATGTGGGAATACATACAATTATGTAGAATTGGAGTTGTGAAAGTTTGAATGAAAAGTCGCCAACTTAAGGAATCATGTCAAACTTTGAAACTAGAATGGTGTTATTGTTGTTTGTTTTGGTTGTTGATGTGTGGGCTGTTGTAGCTGGTTAATTGGAGCCGAGCTACGCCTCGGGGATGTTAGATTTATAGGGGAAATGCTGCCGAAATTTCGGTAGGCAATTATGGCGTTAAAGGCATTTCAAAGCCTAAGGATCTCATTTGGTAACTTTGACCATTTGCAGATTTTTGACGAAACGGGACGAGACATTTGGAAGAGCTTACGACGTTTGTGAGGTATGTAAAGCTTCCCAATTCTTTATTTGGCATATCTTAGTGTGTTAGTTGAATATGAGACCTTCCGGAGCATTTCTGCTCCTCGAAACCCGATCCACAGGAAAGTTACTATTCATTCAATTCGATTGAAGCCTAAAGGCTCCCTTTTGGCTAGAATGCCATTATTCGTCCGAAACCTATCGAAATGTGGTCGGGTAACCTGGGAATGATTATGTATGACGCTTGGCATATAACTGCTCATAAAAATATGTTCGCCACCTCATTTCGACTCGAGATGGGTCCGCGACCCCAAAATGCCCGATTTGCCCTTCGGGCCATCTTTGATAATAAAGTTGTAAACACTACTTCGGATCCTTGGAACATCTTCCTACGGGGTAGGTTTGGACAATTCGATACGCTAACCTATGGTTTGAATTATATGGACCATTTTGGAAACGTTTTGTGAAATGAAATTTTATGTCGACTAAGTATTCGACTATTTTGTAATGCGACATGAATTATGAATTTACCTTGTTCTGAAACACTATTTTGAACGACGATTTGCATTTGTTTGCTCACGACTCCGCTCGTGCCATATTATGACTTCGTTCGCCGGTTCCCGGGCCGGTTTTGATTCGTGCGCTGTATGATAAATTCGGCTGTATGCTGTGTTAAGGTTCCCGAGGCTTCGCCATAGGGCCCGGTTCCGTTTGGAGTTATGCTGTGATATGGCTCGGGATGCGATACGCTCACCGATGATTATGATTATGTTCGGGGATGTACGGAGATTTGAAACCTTCTGGTGTTATGCTGTGTGTGGCGTCAGCGTTGGAGTGGCGACCACGTTCCTAAGCGTTTGCATGATTTCATTTGCATAGTATATACGTATATGATTTCGATACAGATTTTGACATACCAGTTTGTACCCCACTTTAACATTTGATTTGCTTTCGGTTTTGATCTATAATTCTGTACTCCGTGCTTTACATACTCAGTACATATTTCGTACTGACCCCCTTTCTTCGGGGGCTGCGTTTTATGCCCGCAGGTGCAGATATCGGTGATCCTCCGCAGTAGGCTTCACTTCTTGCTATTCCGGAGTACTCTTATCCGATCCGGAGTCCACTTTTGGTACAGACTCTTTTGTTTTGTATATATTTGGTATGTCTGACTATTTGGGTACGGCGGGGCCCTGTCTCGCCACATGTCTTTGTTTTGAGTTCGTAGAGGCCTGTAGTCATATATGTGGGGCGAGGGTCCTATGTGTTTATTGTCTGATTTTGCTTTCGGGTCTTAAAGCGGTCTGTTTGATATGATGGCCCCAAATGGCCCTTTTGTATATATTTGTATTTTGACCGGCGATGTCTATTCCGCCGCTTTGTTTGAGTTTGATTTGACATGACCGCTTAAGACATATTTTCGATATAAATTATGTTTGATATAACTTCTTGAAAATTCTGAAATAAGTTTAGATTCGGAAATAAATATGCGATTTGGTCTGGGTACCCAGGTAGGGTGCCAGTCGCGGCCCACGAGGCTGGGTCGTGACAGTCGGCTCCGGAACAAAGGGAGCACTCCGAACAGCAAAAGGGAAATCCTACGCCGGTGGGTCACCAAAACGTGAATCTGTACCTGCCGGCATGAAACGCAGCCCCCGAAGAAAGGGGGTCAGTACGAAAGATGTACTGAGTATGCAAAGCATGAAGTACAGTAAACGAAGACATAACCGAAGTAAAATGTACAGAAGGTGAGCACAATAGCCAAAATACCAAAGTGTTGCATCTGACGTACAAATCATACATAAGGTTCCAGAAGACAATTACGGCAATCAAAATGTCAAAATACGTTGCTTTCTTTTGAAAAACATCTCCGTCTCATACATACAGAAAATCAAACACACAATTACCGCGGCCAAAAGTCCAGCGGTCACTATCACACATACTGCGACCAAGTGTCCAGCGGTTAGGATCCCAAACCCGACATGCCGCGGTCAGGGGTCCAGCGGTCAATGTCGCAGATACCGCGGTCAGGGGTCCAGCGGTCAACATCACATAGTGCGGCATACCGCGGTCAGGGGTCCAGCGGTCAATGTCGCACACACCGCGGTCAGGTGTCCAGCGGTCAATACCACACAGTTCGCACAATAATACAAGTGCTAACTTTATTACATTCCAAACATAAGTCACACATGCCAGAATCATGCATCACACAAGAATCGTATATCAGGAAAAATACAGAAGGTAAGTAGCTTATCCAGAATATCAGAATACTTACTTTTATATCATACAAGAATAGCTCAGGTGAGACAAGCGAAGGAAGTTTCAGAACTTGTGGGCCCACCTCGGGTCAAGTCGAGGTGGCGGATATAAATTACAAACATTGGACTCTATGGAGTCATCCAAGAAAGTTTCAAAGCAATCCGAATACGCTAGTTGGAGTTATGGATGTTTAGACACTTTTCCAACAAAACATAAGAATTATAGTTCAATTACATTGAACGAATAGTATTCAAAATCAAACTCGGGTTTCGATGGACAGAATTGTTCCCGAGGCTCAAGTCTTGACCTAGTATACATAGGACATGCCAAAAGAAGGAAAGAGTGAGCTTTACATACCTTAGCTGCGCCTTATGCTCGCTCAAATTCGATTCCCGTTTCGCCCAATATCTACAAATGGTCATGTTTACCAATTAGAAATTTCAAGCCTTTAGAGCTTGAATCTTAGCTTATACTTTTCTATAAAAATTTGGGCAGCATCTCCCCTACACATATTGCATCCCCGAGACTTAGCTCGGCCTAATATATCAACAACAACAACCCAACAATCCAACAACATCAACAATTACCATATAAAACACAATATAACATAACTAGTCATCTTTCCAATATAATGTCATAACGTTCATTCCAACTTCGTATTTTCACATCAATATCGACATTCTCGTATTCATTACTAATCAAGATCATTGAAACACAATTCGGAAACATTTCATAACATTTCCACAAAATATTCACAAGATATACAAAATATACAACTTTCCACCCAAAACCATAATCCACCTAAACTTCCAATCTTTAACATAAACATCCATAACCTATCCTTACCTTCCAATCTCATTTACAACCACAACAATTTGCATCTTACAACTTCATTCTCATAGTTACATAAACCATAATAAAATCACCTACTTTCCGACAATCTCTTAACAACAATTTTCTCATTTTCATCACAAGACTACAACAACATAATTAACATACTAAATACAACAAATCCATTTCCATTTCAATCCCTACATCTCACGGCCATATTCCTATATTTACAACTTCCATCAAATTCCTTCAACTTTCATTTCCAATATAATTTCTACCATAACCGCAACTAGAATACAACACAAAAATTCAACTCATTATATCAATACATCAACACACACACACACGGCCACTTTCAAACAAACACACCCACTTTGCAAACTTCCATATTTTCATAAACTCTACTCATTTCTACATACTACAACATAAACCAAACTTCATAACAAAAGAAAATGAATTGATTCTTACCTTTTCTTCAAGTTCTTCACTTGCCACCAAAACTACTTTCTTGCCAAAATAATTATATCACTTTGTAGAGAATCTTGCACTTAGTAATAATTCCAAAAGAGATGGACTTTTGAACCAAAGGATTGAGCTCCAAGCATTTTTTTCCTTTTTTTTCTCTCTTGGCCGTAGGCCTTTTTTTTTTTTTCTCAATTGTTCTTGAAGTTTCTTGAAACTTGAAGACTTATCCTCTCCTTTCTATATTTATCACATAATATTACACTTGGGCTTGGGCCTCTTTAACTTGTTCCATGGCCGGCCACTTCTCCAATTTGGGCCTTTGTTTTTCATTTTTTTTAGCCCAATTGGCTATAGATTTTATTTTGTACTTCACGGAACAAATTTCCAAAATTCCAATTTTGCCCTCGACCTTCCTCGGTATTTCCGCACCAATGTTTCCATAACCGACACGTTCACACTAAGTAAAGTCCAAATACGGCCTTATTCGCTACAAGTCAAAATTATCTCGAATTTTTCCGAATATGTGAAAATGCAGGATATAACACCTTACATACCTGTCTCTGCTGCCTTGCTAATCCTGACTTGCTCCCTTATTCCACCACTCATCCCTTCGTCCCAAAATCTATATCGATAAATACCTCCTTTAGTCAATTTCGTAGATTCCTTAGATTCATCTTATCCAAATCCTATAGTCTTGAAGAGTTCGATTTACAAAAAATTCGGCAGCACTTTCTCTATTTTTGTTATATCCCGGCATATGTTAGATAGCCGTAATATCAATAACAACGACAACTATCAACAACAACAACAATACTGAAGAATCAACATCCACAACCTCCATTCAAACCAATATTCATATCCATCCCCCCGTAACACCCACAACGAGGATAATCTCACTTTTCCGATCAATTCAACTTAAATGCAATAATCTAGCGAGTATTACTATGGATTAACTCAATTACCAAAGAAGGAGCGGGATTTACCTTAATTTGTCTTCGAAACTGCAAGGAACAGATTACATGGAGGCATTTTGCTTCCTTGTACGATGCCACGATGGAAAAGGCGAGGTATACAAAGCATTACGCACCTCCCGAGCCTTAATCTCCACTAGATCCTACCAAAAATTTTACCAAAATACCCCTAATCTCTCTAAGGTTTTCTTATGGATGTAAATCTGATGTTTTAGGGGTAAAATGGGTGAAATGGTGAGTTGGTGGGGTATTTATATGTGTGTGGATCGGATTTGGCTTAATGGGCTGAAATTAGTGGGCTTTTAAGTGATTTCTAGAATTTGCACTTAGGTTCGCGGGCCTTTGGCAGTCCGTTTTAAAATGCTCATAACATACTACTCCGATGTAATATTGATGAACGATTTGTTTCGTTTGATTCTAGACTCAACGAACTTCCGTTTAAGCTCTTGAAACACCTCAAAAATCCTTGTATGCTAAAAGTTACACTCCGATCTAGTTGGACCAAAATTTTCTTCCGAAATTTCACCAACTTCTTCCAATGTCCTATTAACTTTCTTTTCTTCTATCCGCTTGATCCCGGAACCTTCTGAAACTTCCCATACATGATATTTATCATTAATTATACTTTATAAGGGTCATGTCCCCTGGTTCCAAGATTGTCCTTCCCGATTATGACTTACGAGATCATAATTCATCTTTTACTTCATTGTTAAGTACTTCCCATGGCTTATACCTTTCAAGACTTCACGGGACGTCACTGATATTCCATTAATACGGTGAAATATGTGGCACGCTCATGCTCCGAGAGGGCACGGTGTAACAATTTGATGAAGGAATTGTGAAATGAAGATTGAAAGTTGTATTTAAGTTGCTATAGTGGTTTGGATTGCCTTGGGTTTATTTTCGTGACATTAAGTGGCTGGAGAGGATGAGAATTAGTTTGGATATGTTGTTGTTGTTATTCTTATTTTTAAGCTTTGGGATGAGACCGACATAGGGGAGATGCTGTCTGATTCTTTATACAAACAAGCTTGTCGCTCGATATATGTCGTATGCTAGCATTCCCTTAGTATAACGAACTTTGTACCATGGTTATAGGTTGAGAGCTTCATGGGCTGCTTTGTTTGGTTTGTCAAGCGAATCAAGCTTGTATGTAATGGCTACACCCTTCTTTGTTGGGCATGATTCATAATCAAAAGATCTCTAAAAGAGGTGCTCAAGAGATTAGTCCATAGAAATCCTCATATTGTTATCACGACCTAGACATCTTATAGTTATCCCTCATCGGGGGTCTTGATCCAATGTGTATACTCACCATACAGATAAGAGAGTACAGAACCTACATATGTGTAGATATGCTATTGAGCCATCCACAGAAGTTTTTTAGAAGAAAGGTAGGAAGAGAGAATTATTCATAGATTTTCCGTTGTTGTTATGTTGTTCATCTACGCTATAGTTCTTGTTACATCCTGTGTTTTCATGCATTGCAAAGCGAGCGAGTTAAATGACACTAGTAACGGAAATGAGGTTATTACAGATATATCATAAGGATTAGAAGTTAAACAAATCGAAGAAAATATGTTTCGTCAAGATTTGAAATTTATTTGAGTGAAATACGATCCAAGCTATAACATCAGTATTTTTGGACTAGGAAATTGAACCATCCAATATAAGCAACTTTACCCGAGCCCAAAGGATTTTTATGTTCAAGCATGCAAATTAAGAGCTCGGTGAATAAAATGATGAAGTCCTAAAATGATTTAAGACAGTAAAGAGTGACAACGATGATTGGAAATAATATTTCGTATGTCCCAATAGAGGCTATTGACTAGTGGAATATGATATGGCCATGATAACGAGTACATGAAGCGTGCTAAAAATGATTGTTATTCAAGTGAATTGAGGACAAGAATTAATTATGAGTTTAATTGGTCAATTTGGAGTGTAGTAAGGATACGAAGATAAATTAAGATAATGGACAAAATGCTAATTATTGCACTTCCACGTGGGATCTGGTGGGGAAGTCAATTAGTGACTAACCATGCATATATGAGTGGTGGAAACTTTACAACTTGCTACCTAAAATAATTAAGAGGCATGTGGACCCCATGGTCCACTAAGTAACTATAATATATAAGGCTTCATCTTGTTCACTAATTTAGGCGGTTTTCATTTTGCATACTAAACTTATCCCAACAAGAAAGTGACCAGAATCTATGAGCATAAAATCTAAAGAACAAGCAGCAACTAAAAGTACATATATATATACATATACACGCAGCAGTGTTATTCAATTTTATTACGGGTTTCTCTCACCGCTTCGATCTCGTTAATCTATTTTATCTTGTTGTTGAATCCGGACTTTCTTTGAAGTGAAGTAAGGTGGAAGAAGAATATTTCTTGGCACATAAGGTAAGAATCCTCCTCTCCTAGATATTTTTAAATTCATCTAGGTCATAGATAAATTGTGGGAATTGATGAAATAAACATGAACTTGCGAATAGAATTGTCATTTGGTAGAGCTTGAGTTGTGGGTTGCTTTTCTTGTTGTGATTATGTGATATAAGGCTGAGATTTGTGGAAAATGATGTCCTTATCATATTGAGAACATTTTTAAGGTTAAGAAGGGAACACACGAATAGGTTCTATGGAGTGTACGGATCCTAATGCGAGCTTGTTGCTCGTTATAAATTATTATGAAGTTGTTATGGGTATGTATGTTGTGTTGTTGAGATTTACTTGTTGTTAGGCTGTTGTGACGATATATAGAATTGGGAGGTATTAGTGATATAGGGGAGATGCTGCCCGTTTCGTTTTAGAATCAAAGTTACCAATTGATATATACGAGATACGAAAGCTCTCTAAAGTCATGTACGTATTCCTACGATTATAGGTTTGGCATATTAATTGTGGAAAGTTCGTGGTTGATTTGAGTTTCTTGGATGACGTGAGGTATGTTAAGGCTATCCCTTTCTTTCTTTTTGGCATGATCCTTATCATATGAACTAACATAGTGAGCAAGCGTGTTCCAATGACCCTATTCTTAGATAGTGTAGAGATATTTGTATCTTTGGCCTCCAATGTTTTATGTCCATAACTCCCAGAGACTTATCATACTAGTTTCTTATGTCACCAGAGGAGTTCAGAGTATCCTTTTCCGTGTCTTACATGCATTTATATTTATTATATTATATATGGATCGGGCCGTATGTTCCTCGAAACTGTTATATTATATATATGGATCGGGTCGTACGTTCCTCGGCACTATTATATTATATATATGGATCGGGCTGTACGTTCCTCGGCACTATTATATTATATTCGGATTGGGCCGTACGTTCCTCGGCACTATTATATTATATATGGATCGGGCTGTACGTTCCACAGCACTATCAGTTATATTATAACCTATGCCTATCATACGACACAGAGTCAGTTTCAGTCATATAGAGTTGCACAGATATTCTCAAATGTTAGCCACATATGCATACAAATATTGAGACTGGTTTTCATGATCCATCTGTACTTGATGTTCTTATGGCTTACATACTCTGTACATTGTTCGTACTGATGTCCCTTTGCCTGAGGACGCTGTGTTCATGCCACACAGTCCCAGATTGTTTTGTAGGTAAAAGTATTCAGCTAGGATAGTTGGCTATCAGCTGGGATTGGCAAACTCTGTTTTCTTCCTAGAGCAGTGTCGAGTCATTATGGTTATCATATGTGTGTATGGGTATGTCGGGGCCCTATCCCGGCTCATATGATTCTAGCGTATGCTCTTAGAGACTTTGCAAACAGTGTCATGTGGTTAGTATGTTGAGATGTCATGTGTCGAGTAAAGCGACCATGTAGGCCGATATGTCAGTTTGACTTACTCGATTTTTGATTAATTAAGTATAGTTCGCAAATTTCTATGGTTGGACGGAAAGTACTTTATTATATTTCTGAATTTTTTTTATATGTCCAGTTTCATTATGTGAATGCCAGAGGGTTCGCTCAGCTCTAAGTAAGAGTTGGGTGTCCATCATTTCCTATCGGAATTATGGTGTGACAGAGTGGTATAAGAGCAGTTCGTCCTAAGGGTTTTCTGCAAAGTCGTGTCTAGTAGAGTCTTGTTTATGGTGTGTTGCGCGTCACATTTATAAACAGGAGGCTACAGGGCATTTAGGATTGTTACTTTTCTTTCATATCTAAGATATTGCGATAGAGCCAAGCTATAGGAAATGGGATTCCTTATACTAACCCTTGATTTCAGCAGAAGAAAGGTATCGACGGAAGAAAGTGATTGATGATATTGAAGGTTACAAAGGTAAGTCACTTCATTGAGGCTGTGTTATTAATATATGTATTTATATGATAATGGATTGGTTGTCACAGAGGTAAGTCAGTGTTCGTACAATGGAGAAATTGATTAAATGTATCTCTTGATGATAAGTTCAGTTATAAGTTTGTGACCTAAACAAATTGAACGAAACAGTACAAAGGTAAGCAACGGTACGAAAGATGTATGTCGGGTAAGGTAAGAATATTGAAGTATGATTGAAATGTAAAGCTGAAGAATGAAAGGGAAAGTAAAAAGGTATAACAAGGCAGATCGCTAAAGGATCAGGTACATCTCGAGGTGTGATATATGAGGTAAGTTTCGACATCTTTGTACTTTTACTTGAAATTGAGAGCCCTGTGTAGCTGAGATTGGGAGCCTTGTGTGGCTGAGATATGTCGTGTATATATATATTAGTCCTGTGAGGCATTGTTGGTATTTGCTGCGTGCAGGTTTTGGATAGTAAGAAAGATAAAGGAAACTCTTGTTATGTCCCGTATTTTCATACGTCGGGACGCTTTAAAATAAGCGCGACGAGTTAAAGGCAAGACTATCTTAAGATATGAATTAGAGATTTTAACTTCCGGTTTCGTGTCGAGTCACAATTTATCCACAACTTTTGTGTTGCATTAAACTAGTAATGGAAAATTGGGATGAAACTAACCATAATTGGATTAAAAAGTGGGATTGGAAAGACAAAAAAAAATCAGTCCACTTTATGCCTTGTTTGGCCGTGCCATGTAAGGCTTTGGTCAAAGAATCTTGACCCAATTTAGTGTAATCCACATGGACAACTCAATGAGGGGAACATATTGACACAAAGTCTGATCACTCCACACCTTCACAACATAATTTTCATCACCACAAGTCAAGAAACATTTAGAGATAGAAAGAGTAGAGAGAGGTGCTCTCGGCTAAGAGCTAGCCGAGAGGGTGGGGTGATATTGTGCCCAGAAATTCCAGTTTTTCTCCATCAAAACTATCCCTCATCTAGTGTGTAAGAAAGTGTATTAGTTGTTGAAGAGAAACAAGAAAGGGAAGCACTCAATAGAGTTGAAAATTCGGCCAAGTGAAGCACAAGATTGAAAGGTAAGAATGTTTGTTGTTTCTTGTGTTGCATGATGATTTGAATGTATAGTTCATGCATGTTGTTGTTGGATTGTGGTTGTAGTTGAAGTATAGAGTGAGCCGTGTGTGAGGTGAGTTTATGACTGATTTCATTGTGCATGTATTGTTAGTGAATTGAATATGTATCAACATATGTAAATGAACAAAGATTGTGGGAGTTTGGTTGTGATGTTGCATGTTGGCTATTGGACTGTTTTTGCTCGAATTTAAAATGAATCATGTGTTGAAGATTCTGATGAAGTCATGCTTAATCTTGTTGAACATGTATTGGAAATGAATTGAGTGCATTGTAGTTGGATAAACGAATGAAAATCATGAAGTTGGAGTAGTTGTGATGAAACCGGGTAGGGGGCTGTTTTGGACGAATTCATGGACTGTTTTGGGCTATAATTTGATTGTTGTTGTTGTGGACATTGTAATGTATTGTATGCATGTTGAATATGTAAATTAAGGTGTTCAAGAAACGAATTATGTTGAGGGGTAAGGGCAGTCCAAAAACCGTGGACAGTTTTAGGGATTAGAAGTGAAATTGTGTGTGTTGAATGTTGGTTTTTGTTGCAAACGTGTAGTGAATGTAAAATGCCATGATGCAAGTTAAAACCGAACTGATTGTGGGCTGTTGTAAGAGTGAAGATGATGCTAAAACAGTTCCAAGATTTCATGAAAGTAAAGTCATGAAAAGTGTTGTGTTGTTGCAAGTTAAAACTGGAAAATTGCTAAGTAAGAATGGAAATGATGTGTGTGTTGGGTTGCCGTGTGTATGAGACTGTTTTGGGTGGTGTAGGGACTGCCCAAGTTCCCTAAGTCATGCTTAAACAAGTTTTGATCAATATATGAAAGAACGACTAGCCATGTTAGCTTGTAACGCTAGTTGGGTTAAATGCGAACGAAACGTCGTTTAATTGTTAGAAAGGAGTTGTGAATGTCACAATACGTGTTGAATGCCCTTGTAGACTAATTGTAGTTCTTCACATCTTGATATAGGATAAGTATTTTTGGGCAGCAAGTACAAGTTAGAATACAACTAAACGCAAAAGGTATGTAAAGCCTATTCCTTCTTTCTTTTGGCATGTCCTAGACGTAAGAATGAAACGATATGAATTTTGGGGTAAATTCTATTCTCTAGTTTCATGTATGGCTTATGAATCTATATTTCACTAATGTTATTGTCATGTACCTACAGTATGAGTGACTAATGAACGATGCATGAAAGTTCCTATACTTAAAGAATTGCACAACTAAAGACATACTTGACTTCCAAAAGCTATACCATATTAAAGTGACATATGTACATGAAGTCTAAAACGTTTCTTGTAATAGTTTGTTATGAGACTTGAAATGAACTGAAGGTGAACATTATTTTGACACTTAGAGCGGGTTAGTTGCTTATCCCTTGAGTCTAAAAAGATGATTTGCATATATGTGGTTGCTTATTATTCTGCTCGTGCTTACCGCTATATCCTTCACTGAGTCCCGGGCCAGGGTACGTTTTCGTGCGCACATTTATTATATTAATCACCGAGCCCCTCACTAGAGGGCCGGGACACGTTATGTATATATATATGATGATGATATGATGATGTGATGATATGATGATATGATGATATGGAGATGATGGTGGCCAGTAGGGCATATTCCTTATTACCGAGTCCCTCAGGAAAGGGCCGGGACACGTCTATGTTTATGTTATGATGGTATGATTTTAAATTACCGAGTCCCTCATAAAAAGGGCCGGGACACGTCATGTATGTTTTATACAGAATGATTATGCAGCTTTGACTACAAAACTCTATAATAGCAATGATATGAGAATGATACAGATGAAATATGTTCAAAGGCAAGTTTTATGAAATTCTGTTGTTGCAAGGCATCCTATGTACCGTGTCTCAATATAAGTCTATACTATGTTTCAAGCTTTACATATTCAGTACATATTCCGTACTGACCCCCTTCCTTCGGGGGGCTGCGTTCATGCCCGCAGGTACAGACGCTCGCTTTGGAGATCTGCCAGCTTAGATCATCTTTCAGCTATTTTGGACTGCTCCATTGTTCCGGAGCTAGATTGTGGTATAACCTCCTTATGTTGTGTCCGTATGTGTTTATTTGGGTACGGCAGGGCCCTGTCCCGCCACATAATACGGTCGTTACTCTTAGAAGTCTGTGGACATCGGTGTGGGTCTGTTTACAGTTGTTGATACGTTTTATGTTTTGACTTAAGTTTGGGGCGTACCCAGTCGTAATGGCAGCCTTTTCGGCTTGCATATGTGTGTATGTTTGGTATTTTGTATATCGTGGCAGCCTTGTCGGCTTGCTTAGGAATATATATAAATGTGGTTGTTTGATAAGTGCAACTCCTCGGGAGATGGATGACTAAGGCATACAGAACTTGACAAATCTAAATAACTCACTATCTTCTTACATACAAATGAGATCATGACATGCTAATTATAAATTATTAGAGTTAACAGATAAATATGAGTGTCCAATTCGGGCACAAGTCACGGCCTACGGGGTTGGGTCGTGACAAAAGTGGTATCAGAGCGGTTAAATCCTCGGAGTGTCCACAGACTGTGTCTAGTAGAGTCTTGTTTATCGATGTGTTGTGCACCACGTTTATAAACAGGAAGCTACAGGACATTTAGGATGTCATCTTTTCTTCTCATTCTAGATCGTGCGATAGAGCTGTATTATCAGGATAAATTTTTCCCTAACAGATTGCTATGTTTTCAGCGATGCCTCCAAAGAAGGCGACAGCCGCCCAGAAGGGCAAAGCGGTAGTTGGGGAGACCAGTGGGACCCGGAGAGTCACTAGAGCTTATTCCCAATATGTGCCTGGGATTAGAATTCAGTCAGCGAGCTCCGCTACACCATCACTATCAGAGGAGCCTAGGGCAGCAGCAGCTGCAGGTCAGGAGACAGACTTACCACCAGCTCCAGCAACCGAGCCTCCAGCTCCCCAGCCAGGGGCAGAGGATAGGGCTATGCGTGAAGCAGTACAGTTATTGACTAGGTTGGTATCGGGACAGGCTCGCAGACGTGGGTTAGGAGGTGATGATGCGGATAGACGCGATAGTTTGAGGGTTCGCGATTTTCTGACTTGTAAACCCCCAGAGTTCTATGGGTCGAAGCCCGCAGAGGATCCACAGGAGTTTATTGGACAGATGCTGCGTACGTTGCGGGTGACTAAATCTTCCGAGACTGAGTCGGTCGAATTGGCATCCTATCAGTTGCGGGATGTGGCAGTTAATTGGTATGAGTCCTGGGAGTTGTCCAGGGGTGAGGATGCTCCACCAGCAGTATGGGACGAGTTCGTAGAGGATTTTCTGGGTCATTTTACGCCTCCAGAGATGAGGCGAGCCAGAGTTGACAGATTTATACACCTGAGGCAGAATGGTAGAAGTGTTCGGGACTATAGCATCGAGTTTGATTCGCTGGCTAGGTACGCGCCCGCTATGGTAGCTGACATGACAGATAGGGTGCATCGTTATGTAATGGGCTTGGATAATTATTTGATTGATAGCTGCATGGCAATGGCATCTCAGCCCGGTATAAATATCGCTCGAGTGCAGGCATATGCCCAGGGAGTTGAGGGTCGACAGAGAGGGCGTCGATTTGATAGGGAGCAGGACAGGGGTCAACATAAGAGAGCTAGATCAGCTGGGTATCATTCTGGTGACTTTCGGGGCGGGCAGCCCCAACAGCAGTATAGTCGATATCCTTCCCAGCCGGCACGGAGTGCACCTTCACGATTTACTGGTAGAAGGTTTGATAGCACGGGGTATTCGGGAGCTGGTCAAAGCTCCATGACTTCAGGGTTCCAGACGCACAGGAATTCAGGCCAGATGAGACCACATGTACCCCCATGTCTTCGATGTGGCAGACGCCATCCAGGGGAATGCCGTCTTATTACTGGTGCTTGCTTTTCTTGCGGCCGTCAGGGCCATACTATGAGGGAATGTCGATTTGGGGGTGGGGCAGGTGGGCCAGCTCAGCCTACGGGATCAGTTGCGGGTTTTTCTTCTTCTTCTTCTTCAGTTGCTATGCGCCCTATGGGGCAAGGTATTCCGACACCAGCAGGCCGTGGCAGAGGCCGTGGAGGGGCTTCTAGTCCTGGCGGTCCTTCCAACCGCTTATATGCTTTAGCCAGCAGACAGGATCAGGAAGCGTCGCCAAATGTGGTCACAGGTACATTATCGATTTTCTCCCGAGATGTATATGCATTGATAGACCCCGGTTCCACATTATCATATATTTCCCCTTTTGTTGCTAGTAAAATTGGGACAAAATCTGAACCTATAGAACCATTTGAGGTAGCTACACCAGTAGGGGATTTTGTCTTGGCAGAGCTAGTATATAAAGATTGTTTGGTAGTCATATGTAATCGCTGTACCAGGGCAGATTTGATAGAGTTAGCTATGACTGAGTTCGATGTTATTAAGGGGATGGATTGGTTAGCTTCCTGCTATGCTAACGTTGATTGCCGAGGCAAATTAGTTCGGTTTCAGTTTCCAGGGGAACCAATTACAGAGTGGAGGGGGAACACAGCATCGCCTAGGGGTAAGTTTATTTCATACCTCAAGGCAAGGAAGATGGTTAGAAAACGCTATATTTATCACCTGGTTCGTGTGCATGACTTGAAAGCAGAATCACCGACTCTACAATCTGTCCCGGTGGTTAATGAATTTCCAGGTGTATTTCCAGATGAACTTCCAGGCCTTCCTCCTGAACGTGAGATAGAGTTCACTATAGATGTATTGCTAGACACTCAACCTATATCTATTCCTCCTTACAGAATGGCACCTGCAGAGTTGAAAGAATTGAAGGAGCAACTGAGAGATTTGCTGGAAAAGGGTTTCATCAGGCCCAGTACATCACCTTGGGGAGCACCAGTATTATTTGTACGGAAGAAAGATGGGTCGCTGCGAATGTGCATTGATTATAGGCAGTTGAACAAAATCACGATAAAGAACAGATATCCCCTCCCCAGGATTGATGATTTATTTGATCAGTTGCAGGGTGATAAATGCTTCTCAAAGATAGACTTGCGGTCAGGTTATCACCAGGTGCGGGTAAGGGAGACAGATATTCCGAAGACTGCATTCAGGACTCGATATGGACATTACGAGTTTAGAGTGATGTCTTTTGGGCTGACCAATGCTCCAGCAGTGTTCATGGACTTGATGAACAGGGTGTTTAAGCCATTCCTTGACTTGTTCGTGATTGTATTCATTGATGATATTTTGATCTATTCACGATCGGAAGAAGAGCATGCAGAGCATTTGAGGACAGTACTCAGGGTACTCCAGCTCCAGAAGTTATATGCTAAGTTCTCTAAATGTGAATTCTGGTTGACTTCTGTAGCATTTCTGGGGCATATTGTTGGAGCAGATGGTATTCGGAGTTACTATAATAAATAAGGCATATTGTTGGAGCAAATATGAGTTTAATTGGTCAATTTGGAGTGTAGTAAGGATACGAAGATAAATTAAGATAATGGACAAAATGCTAAGTATTGCACTTCCACGTGGGATCTGGTGAGGAAGTCAATTAGTGACTGACCATGAATATATGAGTGGTGGAAACCTTATAACTTTCTACCTAAAATAATTAAGAGGCATGTGGACCCCATGGTCCACTAAGTTACTATAATATATAAGGCTTCATCTTGTTCACTAATTTAGGCGGTTTTCATTTTGCTTACTAAACTTATCCGAACAAGAAAGTGACCAGAATCTATGAGCATAAAATCTAAATAACAAGCTGCAACTAAACGTCCATATATTTATACATATACACGCAATAGTGTTATTCAATTTTATTACGGGTTTCTCTCACCGCTTGGATCTCGTTGCTCTATTTTATCGTGTTGTTGAATCCGGACATTCTTTGAAGTGACGAAAGGTGGAAGAAAAATATTTCTTGGCACATAAGGTAAGAATCCTCCTCTCCTAGATATTTTTAAATTCACCTAGGTCACAGCTAAATTGTGGGAATTGATGAAATAAAGACGAACTTGCTAATAGAATTGTCATTTGGTAGAGCTTGAGTTGTGGGTTGTTTTTCTTGTTGTGATTATGTGATATAAGGCTGAGATTTGTGGAAAATGATGTCCCTATCATATTGAGAACATTTTTAAAGTTAAGAAGGGAACATACGAATAGGTGCTATGGAGTGTAAGGATTCTAATGCGAGCTTGTCGCTCGTTATAAATTATTACGAAGTTGTTATGGGTATGTATGTTGTGTTGTTGAGATTTACTTGTTGTTGAGCTGTTGTGATCACATATAGAATTGGGAGGTACTAGTGATATAGGGGAGATGCTGCTCATTTCGTTTTAGAATCAAAGTTCCCAATTGATATATACGAGATACGAAAGCTCTCTAAAGTTATGTACGTATTCCTATGATTATAGGTTTAGCCTATTAATTGTGGAAAGATCGTGGTTGAGTTGAGTTTCTTGGACGATGTGAGGTATGTTAAGCCTATCCCTTTCATTCATTTTGGCATGATCCTTATTGTCACGACCCAACCCCGTGGGCCGCGACTGGCACCCTAGCTGGGTACCCGTACATACCTACCTGACCGAATTTCGTTTCGTATCGTATAGATTTTTGTTTTTCAAACGGATATTACAGAAGTAGGCCGATACAGATACGGCACGCGCGCAAACATATATATATACCTGAACATGCAGACATTTACAGATAAGCCGATAAGGCTAACATACAGACGAAACCCGTAACCCACACATCTATCTACAGGCCTCTACAGACATACAGAATCATATGACGGGACAGGGCCCCGCCGTACCCAGAACTTCCATACATACAGAACATACGGAAAACAAAAGATATATATACCAAAGTACATGCTCCGAATCAAAAGGAGCTCTTCAAGATAGCAGAACCTGTGCCCTAGACTGGCGGCGTGTCACCGAGTGCGCCTGTACCTGCGGGCATGTAACGCAGCCCCCGAAGAACCGGGGGTCAGTACAAAAATGTACCGAGTATGTAAAGCAGAAATATATCAAACATAATCATGATCTGGACCGGAAGCGCATAAATATACTAGACTGGCTCATAAGCCGGACAGACAGAGTCATAGTCCCGACAGACGGACATAATCATGGTCCAGACAGACAGAATCAGAATCCATACGGACATACAGAATCGGAATCCATACGGACATACAGAATCAGAATCCATACGGACATACAGAATCGGAATCCATACGGACATACAGAATCAGAATCCATACGGACATACAGACATAGTCGTAGTTCAGACGGACAGACAGAAGTATACCTGACAGAATTATGCATGCAGAGTAGTGCAGAGTCATACTGAATCATACAGAATCATACAGAGGCATGTGCTTATATACATACTGATGGCACATGCATACAGACATACAGATCCCGGCCCTGTCTGGGGGCGTGGTAAACAGAACCCGGCCCTCTTAGTACGGGACGCGGTGGACAGACAGAATCAGATCAGATCATATGCCATCCTGGCCGCCATCCCCATACACAGATCATAGTATCATACAGACATACAGATCCCGGCCCGTACGCCGAGGGACGCGGTGAACAATGCAGAGAAATATGCATGATAACAGAACCTGGCCCGGGACGCAGTGAAGGAATGCATTGAGACAGCCACGAACAGATCCATGGGAAACCACATACATACAGACTCACATACAGACTCAATCAGACTAAAGGGTGCCAAACGGCGATCCCAAATCAGAGTATACGGATAGTATGCATAGTACGCGCCTATATCCTACTTGGGAAGGCACGACAGATTATTATCAGAATCGGATTCTCAGATGTTCAGAAGTTATTTTATAAGAATTTCATAAAAATAGTTGTATCATAATCATAATAATAGTTCAGATGGTTTCTGAGAAAATCGGACAAAACGGAAGTATTTAAAGTATTACAGAAGATATCAGGCCTTGCGGGCCCGCCTCGGACCAACTCGAGGCAACATATGTAAATTATCGCTAATAGACCTTATGAGGTCATCCATAATCGTTTGAAAGTGTTCCGACTCCGTTTAGGGGAGTTTTGTACAAAAATTCACTTTAAAGGCAATTTGTAAGAAAATAGCTTCAATTGAATTGAAGGAATTGGAGCGGTTTTCCGTCTCAAATTCCGGGGAACGGAGTCGTACTTAAGGCTCGCGGCCGAGCCTATCACATCCAGAACATGCCTAGGATCAAAGGAAAATGCTTCACATACCTCGATAGCGCCTTACGCTCGCTTGGCGTCGATCCCAATCTCGTCCAAAATCTAGAAATGGTCAAGTTTACCATTTGTTAGTTTCAAACTTTTCAATAATCCAACTTAACACATGTTTGCCTACCGAAATTTCGGCAGCATTTCCTCTGTATATAAGACATCCCCGAGACTTAGCTCGACTCAATTCACTACACAACAACCCAGAACAACAGCAAAAACAACAACAGACATTAAAACACACACTATGGCATCACTAGCCATCGTTTCGGCATAACGACACATCTTTCGTTTCAAACTTACATTTCCAAACCAAACTTGTTATTTTGATATTCATCACCCACCAAGTTCATTACAACATACATCGGAAGCATCCATACCATTTTCACCCAATATTCATAAGGTATGCGAACATTCAAACTTTCCATTAAGCCACTACTTTTCTAATTTTTCCTAACCTTCAACATACAAGTTCATTATACATTTCCATCTTCCAAATTCATCCACAATAATCATAATTTTCCTCTTGATACTTTCATTTCCATTTTTACAAAAACCATAACAAAGTTGTATGTTTTCCTACAACAACTTAATAACCATTAAGTTCCTTCACTCTCCTCACATAATCCATGATTAAAACAACCAAAATATTAATTTAAATCAGTCCATCAATTTCAATTAAAACCGCCCCTCACCCATAAATTTCAACAAAACAACAAACGAGTTTATAATGCTGTTTTCTCCGTTCTAATTCGTTAAAACTCTAAATAAACACTTTAATAACATAAAAGGAATTTTATAAATACCTTATCAGAAGATCCACCACGAAAATTTCATCCCCCAAGACTAATATTTATCTCAAATTGAAGGCAACGCAACGTACAACGTTTTTCTCTTCATGAGCTTCGGGATTCGGAGCTCAGATTTTGATCAAAATTATCTTCTTAGCCTTGAAGTTTTCTCTCTCTCTCTCTAATGGAATTTTCTTGATCTTTTCTGATGTGAAATGTGGAGGAGGAGGCTGAAAACTCCCTTAAATAATAAGGAAATGGGCCTGACCCGGATTGGAATCGGGTTGGGCCCATTTCACTGCCCAGCTTGACCTTTCCGCCTTAAAATGTCCATATCTCCTTGTACCGACGTCGCCTGGGAGCCCACGACCTACCGTTGGAAAGCTATTTGAATTATCTACAACTTTTATCTCTGCGCATTTTTCCAAATGCTAAACTTATAATGCCGTTTTTGCCCCTCCAAGTCAGGTCATCCGAAAACGTTTTCTTAAAAATATTCGTTTGGAGGGCTTCCACTTTGATTTGGCCCCAGGGCCCTTCACGGGTTGTGTTTAACTTTACATATACGATTCATATAACTTTTCACATGTCCCAAAAAAAATATTGATGTGTGGGCCCCACCTCAGCTTACAAATAATTCGACGTTCGAAAATGCAGGATATAACATTCTCCCCCCCTTTAGAACATTCGTCCTCGAATGTTCGATTGACCTTAGCGGGCCTCGTGACACTTCGGGGAGGTTCCTTCCTTTCTTTCAAAATTCCTTTCAACTTTACGATTGCTATCAACATCTTTCACCTCTTGTCACACTTCTCGGTTCCTTACAACGTTATCATAATTTCACGTTACATCAAACAGGTTCATAACTAGAGCCAGACGCACAAAAGCATATCGGATAGATTCATAGTCGAAGCCAGATGTACGGAAGTATGTCGGACAAACATGAGATCGGAGTCAGACGTACAAAGAGGTATCAGCCAGATTCGAAATCAGAATCAGACGTACAAAAATGTATCAGACAGAGTCGTAATCAGAATCAGACATACGGAGATGTATCAGACAGACGCGTGATCAAAATTAGACGTACAGAGATGTATCAGACAGATTCATATCCAGAATCAGACACACAGAGGCGTGTCAGACAGATTCGTAATCAGAGTCAATCGTATAGGGGTGTGTCAAACAGAAACGTATTCATAATCAGATGTACAAAGATTTATCAGACGGGAACATAATCGAGTTCAGAAGTACAAAGGCGTAATAGGCAGAGCCTTATCAGAATCGGGGGTGCAGAAGTATAACAGATAGGATCTGAATTAGAATCAGATCACTCCTATTAAGGCTCCAGTGTTTTATGAAAATTTCCCTTATTTGTAAACTTGTTCGCCAAGTTATCATACAAATCGTCTTACGTGTCGCTTATCGACCTTTTCAAAGATTCCGCTTATTCACACTTCTTATCTTTCATCTTTCCTACTATCCATACTCAATTTCTTTTTCAGACATCGTCATACCAGACCGAGTTATAATGGAATAGGGGTTTTTCTATCCTTTGATGACATTCGAATCCCCGTCTCCGCATCGTTTCATGTATTCGGTTTAGTAAAACCTTTCGTCTATCACAACATTAGTTGCCGGGACTCGGCTCTTGATCCATATGGGCACCAAACGAAAATTATACACACACACATACACACATACAGATATATTTACTAGTATCTTACTGGCGAACGTCTCTGACTGTTATTCAAATCCGGTCAATTTCCCGAGCGGTGTTGCACCTTTTCTTTTTGCCCATTTAGTCCGCCTCGTTCTGCGCGACTCCTGTAAGGGCACTAATTACTCCACACATTCTCTTTTCCATTAGATTACCCCAAATTTTCATTTATATCTATCATACTTACACTTGTGCAAAATTTTGCATTACTTCCCAGGGGGGTCACCCATCCCAGAATTGCTCTGGCTTGAGCACGCTTAACCCCGAAACTTTCATGCATTTTGACGCGTTAGGGCTGATATAATTTCGTCAATTGCCCTGCAGGACCTTTGTCACATAATTTTAGGGCAAATCGGGGTCTTAGCAAATTTTCGGAAAATTTTTGTAGCGGGTCCCACCCCCGGCTAAGTTGCACAATTACCATATTGCCTTTCTGAATCTCCGATATTCACTTTCATACACATATACATACAATTACAGACAGGCCACAGATTTAAGTCTTCGTCCCACGAATTCCGTCTCCAAATAGTCGGTGAAATCTGATAAAATATCACCATAAGGTGCTCTCCAACCACCGACAGAAGAAAACTAAATTCCGACAAGTATCGCAGAACCTGTTTGTACTTACTTTATATATATTTACTTCCATATCTCTGGAAAAAAATTTGGGCAGTGGTTCCTCTGTATTTCTTACTATCCGAAACCTGTACACAAGAAATACCAACCATGCCTCACAGGGCCAACACATATACGCATATATATATACATCATATCATGTCGTCTCGTAGCCACACGGGGCTAACAATTACAGATAAAATTATACAGATGTCGAGGCTTACCTCACATGCCCAACTCGAACAACATCGGAGGCTTCTTCCTGTTCACTTTTCTGTTCAATCTTCAACTTTATATTTCTACCACACATCAAACAACTTCTCCGACACACAGCTTTCATATTATTGCTTACCTGAGTACTGTGCGGCCTCCAATATCATCAGCCATTGCCTTCTGTCGATGCCGTCCTTTGGCTGAAATTAAAAGTTAGTCGAAAGGAATTCATATCCTACAGCTGGCTCTATCGCATGATCTAAGATTCAAAGAAGGGTAACATCCTAGATGCCCTGTAGCTTCCTGTTTATAGATGTGGTGCACAACACATCGATAAACAAGACTCTACTAGACACGGCCTGTAGACATTCCGAGGACTAACCGCTCTGATACCACTTCTGTCACGACCCAACCCCGTGGGCCGCGACTGGCACCCTAGCTGGGTACCCGTACATACCTACCTGACCGAATTTCGTTTCGTATCGTATAGATTTTTGTTTTTCAAACGGATATTACAGAAGTAGGCCGATACAGATACGGCACGCGCGCAAACATATATATATACCTGAACATGCAGACATTTACAGATAAGCCGATAAGGCTAACATACAGACGAAACCCGTAACCCACACATCTATCTACAGGCCTCTACAGACATACAGAATCATATGACGGGACAGGGCCCCGCCGTACCCAGAACTTCCATACATACAGAACATACGGAAAACAAAAGATATATATACCAAAGTACATGCTCCGAATCAAAAGGAGCTCTTCAAGATAGCAGAACCTGTGCCCTAGACTGGCGGCGTGTCACCGAGTGCGCCTGTACCTGCGGGCATGTAACGCAGCCCCCGAAGAACCGGGGGTCAGTACAAAAATGTACCGAGTATGTAAAGCAGAAATATATCAAACATAATCATGATCTGGACCGGAAGCGCATAAATATACTAGACTGGCTCATAAGCCGGACAGACAGAGTCATAGTCCCGACAGACGGACATAATCATGGTCTAGACAGACAGAATCAGAATCCATACGGACATACAGAATCGGAATCCATACGGACATACAGAATCAGAATCCATACGGACATACAGAATCGGAATCCATACGGACATACAGAATCAGAATCCATACGGACATACAGACATAGTCGTAGTTCAGACGGACAGACAGAAGTATACCTGACAGAATTATGCATGCAGAGTAGTGCAGAGTCATACTGAATCATACAGAATCATACAGAGGCATGTGCTTATATACATACTGATGGCACATGCCTACAGACATACAGATCCCGGCCCTGTCTGGGGGCGCGGTAAACAGAACCCGACCCTCTTAGTACGGGACGCGGTGGACAGACAGAATCAGATCAGATCATATGCCATCCTGGCCGCCATCCCCATACACAGATCATAGTATCATACAGACATACAAATCCCGGCCCGTACGCCGAGGGACGCGGGGAACAATGCAGAGAAATATGCACGATAACAGAACCTGGCCCGGGACGCAGTGAAGGAATGCATTGAGACAGCCACGAACAGATCCATGGGAAACCACATACATACAGACTCACATACAGACTCAATCAGACTAAAGGGTGCCAAACGGAGATCCAAAATCAGAGTATACGGATAGTATGCATAGTACGCGCCTATATCCTACTTGGGAAGGCACGACAGATTATTATCAGAATCGGATTCTCAGATGTTCAGAAGTTATTTTATAAGAATTTCATAAAAATAGTTGTATCATAATCAAAATAATAGTTCAGATGGTTTCTGAGAAAATCGGACAAAACGGAAGTATTTAAAGTATTACAGAAGATATCAGGCCTTGCGGGCCCGCCTCGGACCAACTCGAGGCAACATATGTAAATTATCGCTAATAGACCTTATGAGGTCATCCATAATCGTTTGGAAGTGTTCCGACTCCGTTTAGGGGAGTTTTGTACAAAAATTCACTTTAAAGGCAATTTGTAAGAAAATAGCTTCAAATGAATTGAAGGAATTGGAGCGGTTTTCCGTCTCAAATTCAGGGGAACGGAGTCGTACTTAAGGCTCGCGGCCGAGCCTATCACATCCAGAACATGCCTAGGAACAAAGGAAAATGCTTCACATACCTCGATAGCGCCTTACGCTCGCTTGGCGTCGATCCCAATCTCGTCCAAAATCTAGAAATGGTCGAGTTTACCATTTGTTAGTTTCAAACTTTTCAATAATCCAACTTAACACATGTTTGCCTACCGAAATTTCGGCAGCATTTCCTCTGTATATAAGACATCCCCGAGACTTAGCTCGGCTCAATTCACTACACAACAACCCAGAACAACAGCAAAAACAACAACAGACATTAAAACACACACTATGGCATCACTAGCCATCGTTTCGGCATAACGACACATCTTTCGTTTCAAACTTACATTTCCAAACCAAACTTGTTATTTTGATATTCATCACCCACCAAATTCATTACAACATACATCGGAAGCATCCATACCATTTTCACCCAATATTCATAAGGTATGCGAACATTCAAACTTTCCATTAAGCCACTACTTTTCCAATTTTTCCTAACCTTCAACATACAAGTTCATTATACATTTCCATCTTCCAAATTCATCCACAATAATCATAATTTTCCTCTTGATACTTTCATTTCCATTTTTACAAAAACCATAACAAAGTTGTATGTTTTCCTACAACAACTTAATAACCATTAAGTTCCTTCACTCTCCTCACATAATCCATGATTAAAACAACCAAAATATTAATTTAAATCAGTCCATCAATTTCAATTAAAACAGCCCCTCACCCATAAATTTCAACAAAACAACAAACGAGTTTATAATGCTGTTTTCTCCGTTCTAATTCGTTAAAACTCTAAATAAACACTTTAATAACATAAAAGGAATTTTATAAATACCTTATCAGAAGATCCACCACGAAAATTTCATCCCCCAAGACTAATATTTATCTCAAATTGAAGGCAACACAACGTACAACGTTTTTCTCTTCATGAGCTTCGGGATTCGGAGCTCAGATTTTGATCAAAATGATCTTCTTAGCCTTGAAGTTTTCTCTCTCTCTCTCTAATGGAATTTTCTTGATCTTTTCGGATCTGAAATGTGGAGGAGGAGGCTGAAAACTCCCTTAAATAATAAGGAAATGGGCCTGACCCGGATTGGAATCGGGTTGGGCCCATTTCACTGCCCAGCTTGACCTTTCCGCCTTAAAATGTCCATATCTCCTTGTACCGACGTCGCCTGGGAGCCCACGACCTACCGTTGGAAATCTATTTCAATTATCTACAACTTTCATCTCTGGGCATTTTCCCAAATGCTAAACTTATAATGCCGTTTGTGCCCCTCCAAGTCAGGTCATCCGAAAACGTTTTCTTAAAAATATTCGTTTGGATGGCTTCCACTTTGATTTGGCCCCAGGGCCCTTCACGGGTTGTGTTTAACTTTACATATACGATTCATATAACTTTTCACATGTCCCAAAAAAAATATTGATGTGTGGGCCCCACCTCAGCTTACAAATAATTTGACGTTCGAAAATGCAGGATATAACACTTATCATATGAACGAACACAGTGAGCAAGCGAGTTCCAAAGACTCTATTCTTAGATAGTGTAGAGATATTTGTATCCTTGGCCTCCTATGTTTTATGTCCATATCTCCCAGAGACTTATCATACTAGCTTTTTATGTCACCAGAGGAGTTCAGAGTATCCTTTCCGTGTCTTACATGCATTTATACATGTTGTATTATATATGGATCGGGCCATACGTTCTCCGGCACTATTATATTATATATATGGATCCGGTCGTGTGTTCCTCGGCACTATTATATTATATATATGGATCGGGCCGTACGTTCCTCGGCACTATTATATTATATATATGGATCGGGACGTACGTTCCTCGGCACCATTATATTATATATATGGATCGGGCCGTACGTTCCTCGGCACTATTATATTATATATATGGATCGGGCCGTACGTTCCTCGGCACTATTATATTATATATGGATCGGGTCGTACGTTCCTCGGCACTATTATATTATATATGGATCGGGTCGTACGTTCCTCGACACAATTATATTATCTATGGATCGGGCTGTACGTTCCACAACACTATCAGTTATATTATAACCTATGCCTATCATACGCCACAGAGTCAATTTCAGTCATATAGAGTTACGCTAATGTTCTCAGATATTAGCCCCTGATGCATACAAATATTGATTCTGGTTTTCATGATCCATCTGTACTTGATGTTCTTATGGCTTACATACTCGGTACATTTTTCGTACTGACGTCCCTTTGCCTGGGGGCGCTGTGTTCATGCCACACAGTGCCAGATTGTTTTGCTGGTAAAAGTATTCATCTAGGATTGTTGGCTATCAGCTGGGATTGGCAAACTCCATTTTTTTCTTGGAGCAGTGCCGAGTCATTATGGTTTACATATGTGTGTATGGGTATGTCGGGCCCTTTCCCGACTCATATGATTCAGGTGTTTACTCTTAGAGACATTGTAGACAGTGTAATGTGGTTAATATATTGAGATGTCATGTGTCGAGTAAAGCGACCATGTAGGCCGATATGTCAGTTTGACTTACTCAGTTTTTGATTAATTGAGTATCGTTCGCAAATTTCTATGGTTGGACGGAAAGTACTTTATTATATTTCCGATATTTTTTTATATGTCCAGTTTCATTATGTGAATGCTAGAGGGTTCGCTCAGCTCTAAGTAAGAGTTGGGTGCCCATTATGCCCTATCGAAATTAGGG
The DNA here is from genome assembly GCF_019175385.1 of Lycium barbarum. Taxonomy (NCBI): domain Eukaryota; kingdom Viridiplantae; phylum Streptophyta; class Magnoliopsida; order Solanales; family Solanaceae; genus Lycium; species Lycium barbarum. The sequence goes on along the minus strand of NC_083339.1, from coordinate 83,850,895 downwards.
TGTGACAGTTCTCCCTTACCAGGAAATCTTACTCAGCCTTGTATATCGAGCCTCATATGGCTGGACAGAGATATACCGAGCCTTATATGGCCATAAATAGATACAGCATGCCCTATATATGGCCTGCTAGCTATATTATTATATTATGTACAAGTTAAGTCGGAGCATGTAAGTGTATGCCAGAGTATCTCCGATTCTCAGTTGCTTGTTTCTTTCAGTTACAGTTATTCAATTGCCTTACATGCTAGTACATTATTTTGTACTGGCGTCCCTTTTCCTGGGGGGGCGCTGCATTTCATGCCTGCAGGTCCTGACAGATAGCAAGAAGGACCCTTCAGTGGATATGCCGGAGTTCAGGGAATTCGTAAGCTCCATTTCATCCGGAGGTGCCATGTTCAGAGTTAGAGTTATATGTGCATGTACAGACATCATGGGTAGGCTGGGGCTCTGTCTCGACCACAGTATAGTTATATTCTTCTTAGAGGCCTGTAGACATGTCCTATGGGTAAAGTTTGTAAGTGTAAAGGCATAGTCGGCCAATTGTATATATTATTTTTGGTTTTGCTACTTGCATATATACATGGTGGCCTTGTCATCCAGTTTGTATATGTGTCTTGTGGGGTGATCCCCAATCCAGATATTTTAGTAGTCATTTACAGAGCATTCAGAGTACAGCATTATTGGCCTAGATATCTAAGTGTTGTACAGACTGGCCTCGTCGACCTTGTTTACTTGTTGAGCATGTTAAGAGTTACAAAGTGGTACGCTCGGGCAAGTAAGGCATCGGGTGTCGGCCACGCCTCCCAGATTTAGGGTGTGACACCACTCCAGTGGCCTTTATCTCGCAGGTTCGAGCTTGGCCAACCTTGCCTTTCCTCGCACTTGCGTCCCACCTTGCACAGGTGCAGCTCTGCTGGTGCGAGCCCATTCTCGCAGGTACGAGACACTAGAAACCAGCAAAATCAAACCAAGTTCAAACTTCTATCCAGCACCCGTGACTCACTCGGAATCTCCGGAGCTAAACCAAATATGCAAAATAGTCCGTAAACATGAAACTAATTCACTTGTGCATTTGAAATTTCCAAAAGAGGTAATCTTGGCCCGGTATGGCTGAGGTCAACTCCAATTCTCATAAAAACATGATTTCCAACCAAAGGCCCAAAATACCCCCGAGTCCCTCGAGAACCAAACTAACTACTCAACTAAGTCATAATTGACATTCCAGACCTAATGGAATCAATGTAATTTCCAAAAAGACTCATGTTCCCCAGATATTGACTTTGGACCAAACACTCAAGAATTTCTAAAAACTCCTCTATCTTACTCAAAACTCACCAAAATTCCTACGGAAATATATCACCCATCTCCGCTAGCCAAATATACCACAATGAAGCTATGGGAGGGTAATTAGGGGTAAAATAGGCAAAATAACCAAAACGACCTAACGGGTCGATACATCATCCACCACTTAAACATATATTCGTCCTCAAACATAAAAGAGAAAGGAAATACCATAATCGTCAAAAAACTGGGCATATCTTCTCTGCATGTTTGACTTGGTCTCACAAGTAGCCTCCTCGACCTGACGATGCCTCCATTGACTCTTAACCAAAGCAATGTCTTTGGAACTCAACTTCCGGATTTGTCTATCTAAAATAGCAATTGGCTCCTCCTCAAAAGCCAAGGTCTGATCAAGCAACACTGAATCCCTTTGAATTACACGAGAACCATCATAATGATACTTCTTGAGCATGGAAATATGAAACGTGGGTGCTAACACGACAAACTAGGAGGAAAAGCCAACTCATAATCTCAAACGGACCAATGTACCAAGGACTTAACTTTCCCTTCTTCCCAAACCTCATCACACCCTTTATGGGTGAAATCTTCAACAGAACACAGGCACCCCACCATGAACTCCAAGTCACGAACCATTCGATCCGCATAACTCTTTTTCCTACTCTGAGCTGTGAGAAGTCTCTCCCGAATCAACTTTACCTTGTCTAAGGAATCCCACAACAAATCTGTACCCTAAATCCTAACCTCAAATGCATCAAACCAACCAACTAGAGAACGACACCTCCTACCATACAAAGCCTTAAACAGTGCCATCTCGATGCTCGAACATTAACTATTGTTGTAAGAAAAATTTGTCAAAGGCAAGAGCTGATCCATTGACCACCAAAATCAATCACACAGGCCCGAAACATATCCTGAAGGACCTGAATAGTACGGTCAGACTACCCACCAGTGTGAGGGTGAAATATTGTGCTAAACTCCACTCGGGTACCCAACTCCTTCTGCATGGATCGTCAGAAATGAGATGTAAATTAAGTGCTCAATCCGAAATGATAGAAATAAGTATCCCACGCAAATGACCTATCTCTTGGATGTAGATTCTGGCCAACTTTTAAGAATTGTAAGTAGTCTGGACCGATACAAAATGAGCTGACTTAGTCAAACGATCCACAATGTCCTAGCTAGAATCAAACTTCCCCAAAGTCCGTGGTAGCCCTACCATGAAATCCATAGCAATCCGCTCCTATTTCCACTAAGGTATAAGCATCCTATGAGTAATTTCACTCGGCTTTTGGTGCTCATATTTCAATTCTTGGCAGTTCAAACACCTAGACACAAATCCTGCAATGTCCCTCTTTATACTGCACCACCAATAATATTGTTTCAAATATCGATACATCTTTGTAGCCCCCGAATGAATAGAGTGCCTTAAACAATGAGCTTTCTCCGCTATCAATCTAGTGAAATCTCCCACTTGTGGAACACATATGCAACTCTTGATCCTCAAAACTCCCTCATCATTAAAAATGGCCTCCCTTGATTTTTCTTCCAACACCTTGTCTCAAATTTTTCACAACATTGCATCATCAAACAGCTGGGCTCTAATCTGCTCCGATAAAGAAAACCATGCTTCCACATAAGCTAGAACCTTGCCAGGTTCCAAAATATCATGTCTCACCATACTATTTGCCACGGACTGAACATCCAAAGCTAAACATCACTCCCTAACCAATAACGACTCTAGGTTACCCACACTCACCGCCTTCCAACTAAGGCATCCACCACAATATTGGCCTTACCCGGGTAATAAAAAATAGTCATATCATAGTCCTTGAGCATATCTAACCACCTCCGCTACCTCAAATTAAGATCCTTCTGATTAAAAATATGCTGAAGACTCCAATGATTAGTGAATACCTCACAATGCACACCGCAAGGGTAATGCCTAAAAATCTTTAATGCAATTACTACCGCCGCCAACTCCAAGTCATGAGCGGGGTAGTTCTTCTCATGCACCTTCAACTGCCTTGAAGCATAAGCTATATCTTACCCTCTCTGCATCAAAACACAACCAAGGCCAATATGTGAAGTATTACAATACACAGTAAAACCCTCTCCCTCGATGGGAAGTGTCAAAATAAGAGTTGTAGTTAACAATGTCTTGAGCTTTTTAAAGCTCACCTCACTCTCATCTGACCACTTAAAAGGTACATTCTTCTTAGTCAACATGGTTAAAGGAGATGCAATAGATAAGAACCCTTCTACAAAATGGCGATAGTAAATAGTGAGGCTAATGAAACTTTGAATTTCAGTAATTAAAGTAGGCCGACCCAATCCTTGGTCACCACATGACCTAAAAATGCAAAAGAGTTAAGCCAAAACTCACACTTCAAAAACTTGGAATATAACTGCTTCTCCTTCAGAATCCCAAGCACGATCCTCAAATGCTGCTCGTGCTCCCCTTTACTATAAGTGTATATCAAGATATCATCGATCAAGACGATAACAAAAGAATCCAAGTACGGTTTAAAAACACCATTCATCAAGTCCAAAAAGGCTGCTTGGGCATTTATCAACCCAAAAGAGATAACTAGAGACTCATAATGACATAATGGGTCCTGAAAGCTGTCATAGAGATATCCTTCGCTCTATTCTTCAATAGGTGATAACCTGGCCTCTAATCGATCTTGGAGAACACCAATGCACCCTGAAGCTGATCAAACAAATAATTAAATCGAGGAATGGGATGCTTGTTCTTGATGGTAACCTTGTTCAATTGCTGATAGTTGATACACATGTGCATAGAACCATCCTCCAACTTCACAAACAAAATAGGAGCACCCCAAGGCGAAACACTACGTCTAATAACCCCTTTACTCAACGTGTCTTAAAACTGTTCCTTCAATTCATTCAACTCCGCGGGCTCTAACCGATATGGTAGAATAGAAAAGGGCTTGGTGCCTGACTCCAAGTTATTGAAAATTCAATGTCACGATCCGGTGAAATACCTGGTAGGTCTATCGAAAACACCTCGAAAAACTCCCACACTACTGGTATCGACTCAAGTGGAGGAGTATGAACACTAGTATCCCAAACACAGGCCAAATAAGCTAAGGAACCCTTCTCAACAGTCGCATCCCAACCTAAGTGAGGCGCGATGAGCACTCGGCACCTTGCTAGGGCCGAGCGAACCAAACTGTAACTCGTATCCTATATGTTTCAGAAGTTGAATAAGGACCAGGAGGCCAACCAATAAATATAATATCATATTTGGGCCGACGAGGCCTCATGCTATAATACCTGTACTTTAGACTAACTCAACAATATGGGATCATCCAAAGCATACATGAAAAGCTACATGGCCGACTAGGATAAAATACGTCTCTGTGAGCAATAACAACCCATAATAGACACATACAAGGGCCAGCAAGGCCTCCATACTGACATACTAAACTGACAATAGAAGTCTACTAGCCTTTATAGAAGTGTAACTGTAACGTGGTTGGGACAGGGCCCCGGCCTACCTATACTGCATATACACAAAACTCTGACCCTGGTAGCTCCGAATCACATGGAGGTTACCATGCTGGATAGTACTCGGCACTGGTGCAATGTAACAACCCGTCCAGTCGTTATTTAATATTTCGTAAAACCATGCCGAATCTAGGTCGAGGATTGTAAATAATAAGCTCCATGATAAGTTTTAAGAGTTAAGAGTGGGAAAAATAAATTTTAGAGGGATTCAAAAATATCGGGCCAGAAAATAAAGCCGACCGCTATAGCAGTCAGTGGGCCGCCATAGCGGTACCACTATAGAGGCTTAGCGACCACCACAGCGGTCCACGCGGAACAGTAGCCTAAATTTTTGTACTTATCTATTTTTCTCTCCCTTTTCAACAAAAGACTCTCAAGGGCTGCTCCTAAGGTTTCTCATGAAAGAAAATCCATGGACCCCAAGAAAAAAAAAACCCTTTTAATTTTTTCCACCCTTTCCTACAAATATTATCGCTCATGCAATTGGATAAAGGCTAAGCAGACGAGAAATTCTTGGAGAATCAAATATCTGTTCGTAAAAGAGGTAGGTTACGGTTTACTTTAGTTAGACTTTGATTAGCGAATCGTATATCCACTTAGAGTTGACGGGAGAATGCATGCTTAGGTCTTCAGACATGGAGTTTAGATGGACTTACTTGTTAATGTGACTAAAATATGGTATAATTATGGTTATAATAATAATGATTTAGTTTAATAGGAAGTGATGTTGTCGCTAAGGAGATACCTCGTGTTTACTTTTATGCAACCCTAGAATGGGGTGAATTCTGTCTGTATGTCCTATTTTGTTGAACATTCATAAGGTTGTTTCCTTGAAAATAAGAGGTCGTATTTAAAGAATTATATTTAGTTGGGTTGACATTATGCTTACCAAGGGCTGGAATTATGATTGATTTGTCATGTAGTTTCGTGCATTGCACTGTATGGTTTATGCGGAGATACAGATAACAGGCAAGGCTGAGTATGGGTATTGTGTTATCGGGCCTTATGGCCATTGAGCTGAGTACATGAATTACATACAGGTATATGTTTTGGATCCGCGACAGAGGTTCGCTCCGGGGTGGAGGTTCATGCTCGGGTCCGAGGGGTATTCCGGAACGAGTGGTACATGGAAGTCATGGGTCCCCTGCAAGTCATGGCTACTGGGCAAAGACATCAGGCAGCGTGTATGTACAGTGTGTTTGGGCGCTGCATCGCATTAGCATTGCACTACATCTAAATTTTTTTTGTGTTATACATGTGTGTACTACTGTCGTTAACATTGCTCATTTATTCCATGTGTGTTGTTGAGAGTCTGGTGAAGAGGGGGTTACACAAGGTAAGTGTAGTGTTGGTTGTCAGATAGTGATTTATTTTCCTGGGTACATTGTATTATTGTAGTAATGTGAGTAGGCGAACTGTTTTAAAAGCTAGGGTAAAAGTGTAGCATACGGTGAGTGGGAGAGCGAGAGTTATTAGGTTGGATGAAGTTAGGGAATGGTTATGATTTAGTAGAATACCTTATATTTTGAAAATAAAAGAACTGAGCTTTGAGGTTAACAAGGCACGCGAGTTAATGTTGTAGTAATCTTTATTTAAAATTTTGAGGTTCATTGACTTAATTGCTTATCTTATTGACTTTATATTGTATTGCGTAAACTAATCTTAGTCGACCTATGATGCTTACCAGTACGTGTGGTGTACTGATACTACTCTTGCTACGCCTTTTCTGGGTGTAGATGTGTTGCAGGTCTTAGCTGAAGTTTCGTCGCGTGGATCTATCGGATATTCTCTTACAACTTTCGTCTATCTCACTTCCAGCAGAGGCTGTGTAATATATTTTGTCTTCATGTATTTTAGGAGCTCTTCTACCTGTCTAGACTAGATCCCGGGGAATTCTTTCGAATTTTTGTTGTATTTGAAGTGAGTCTGTAAAAAGTGTCTTCTTCAAATTTGGTAAATTTTAAAGATGGGTGTCGTATATTTTAAGGGTTAGGTTTATGGGTAAGGGTTCACCTACTAGGTCAGTTGTCACGACCCAACCCCGTAGGCCATGACTAGTGCCCGATCTGGGCACTCAACCGCATTCTAGTATATGGCAGAAGCCGACAAGGCTTTATTTCAAATTTAGCTAATTTTTAGAAAAATTTCGGCAGAGTTTCCTTTGTTTTACGGACTATCCCATATATCCTGCACGCAGAAAATACCAACAAAGGCCACACAGGGCCAACAACGCAACATTTAAATATATGCGGACCGGCCGCCGCGGCGAATGGGATCGCCCAAACACAACATAAGCACCCAACTGTACAGAAAGATCCCAACCCACAACATGTCCACAGACCTCTAACAGACCGACAGAATCATATGACGAGACAGGGCCCCGCCGTACCCATGAACGAGAATATACATATATAGAAGTGACAGACTATACCAAAAGATGGCTCTGAATAAAAGAGCGCTCTAAAAATAGCAGAATGAGATCCTAAGCGGACGGATCAGCAAACCTGTCGTCGGTACCTGCGCGGCATGAAAACGCAGCCCCCGAAGAAAGGGGGTCAGTACGAAATATGTACTGAATATGTAAAGCCTGAGTTGCAGAAGCAAAATCATAAGTGGTGCAGAACATACAGAAAGTAAACGGAAAATCCAAAGTATCAGATGCATATTTCCAAAACATGCAGAGTGTGTACAGAACATATGTCATATCAAATCCGGCCCCTGCCAAGGGACTCGGCAGACAGAACGTGGCCACCCTCCCGACGCTGGTGCCACAACACAGAAGAATCAGAATAGGGGCATAACCCCGTAACATAATATGTCATATCAGATGGCCATAGCAAATCATATTAGAACAAACGTACATGGCACAGCATACTCCACAAACCCATGTACGCATATACCTGCCCCCTCACATCGAGGCACGGCGAACAATGTAGGGGATTACGCTTGACAACATATCCTGGCCCGGGCTCAGTGGGGGAAACATTGGGGTATCCACGAATAGAGTCGTGAGAAACTAATGCAAGTAAAATATCATAAATGTTTCCATAGACTCGATGAGGCATATCAAAGACAAACCGATCCGATGAAGTCGGAAGGAATCATAGTAAATGAGTTTCGAGTATCAAAACAATTTATCAGACTTAATGGAATATTTAAAACCATATTAGTTAGGTAATTAAAGGGGTAGTCGAAACATTTCTTTCAAAAATCGTTCAAAGAGGGGACTTTAGTACATTAAGGGCAAAACCGGGAATAGCGGGCCCACCTCGGGACAAGCAAGGCGGTGGGCTCAAATTACATATTTTAAACTTATGGGGTCGCCTACAAGGGTCCTACGGACGCTCTATAGCTTTCCAAGTAGTTTAGAGAAAGTTTGCATAATTTCCAAGAAAGCGTACCAAAAGTGTTTAATCTTATTGAAAGAAAAAGTGATATTTTCACTTGCGGATTCCGAGGGGCGGAAAGTCTTTCGAGGCCCGAATCCGATTCTAATACCCTTAGGCATGCCAAAAGGAGGATCGGGTAGCTTTACATACCTTTTTGACCTTTGCACGCCTATCCAAGCTCACTCCCCGTTTCGTCGAAAATCTGCAAATGGTCACATTTACCAATTTTGAGTTATTGATGCCACGAATTCAACTTAACTCATATATGTCTACCAAAATTTCGGCAGCACTTCCCCTATACATATAGCACCCCGAGAATTCAACTCGGTTCAAAACCATCAACCACAACCCAACAACAAACATCAACAACAACAACAATCACTATAAACGCAATATAACTTAGTTAGCCATCTTTTCAATACAATGGCATAACCTTCACCTTAACCTTAACTTTCCAACTAATCTCAATGATTTCACATTCCTTATCAAACTAGATCATCACAACATAGTTTAGAAGCGTTTCATATCGTTTTCTCAAATTATACACACGATATACATAATATACAAACTTTCCGCCAAAATCCTAACTCGTCCGAAACTTCTAATCTTTGGCATACATATTCATAACATGTTTCCATCTTCCAAATTCATCAACACCCATCATAATTTGCAACCTAATAACTTCATTTTCATAATGTCGTAAAATCATACTTAAGCGACATAAGTTTCTACATTCCATTTCAAAGCAAACTCATATCGTTTTACTTTCATTTACATTGCAAGAATCATAATAACACAACTAACACATTACACAAACTTGATCCATTTCATTCCATACAACTCCATACCACACGGCCAAATACCCTCTTTGTCAATTCATCCAAATTTTTTCAACTTTCATTCTCAATATGAATTCCATCACATTCACAATTAGAATACAACATAATTTCAATTCATCATTGGCATATCATGCAAGCATACACACGGCCATACATATATACCATACGCCCACTTTGCAAACTTCTATTCCTTCATAAAATCAACACATTTCTACATACTACAACACAAACAAGACTTCATAACACAAGAATAAGGGATAGATTCTTACCTTTTTACTCACTCTTCTTCACTTGAATATATGGTCACTTTGATGAAATAAGGCCTCCTTTCTCCAAACCAACTACACCAAGTTAAAGAGGCTACTCAATTTAGTAGGAAAACCATAAAAGAAAATTTTTAGGAGCAAGATTTTTGGTGGCTAAATTTCTGGGGTTAGGGCCGAAACCCTCTAGTCTTTGCTCTCTCTTTTGTTTGCTTAATTCTTTCTTGAATTTTCTTGAAGCAAAAGAAGACTTATCTCCCTTTATCTTAATTAGTCACATGGCCAAGCACATGACTAATTCATGTTGGACTTGGGCCATAACTTGGCCGGCTATGTCCCTTAATGTGGGCCTCAATTCCATTAATTTTTTTGAGCCCAATGACTTGTGAATCAAATTTTGTAATTCCCGAAACTAATTCCCAAAATTCTAAATTTTCCCTTAGTCTTCCTCGACACTTCCATATTAATATTCTTTCATAACAACTCAAGGGTTACATAAATTCAATTATGACCTTATTTCATACAAGTCCAAATTATTTCCAATTTTCCAAAGATGTGAAAACACGGGATATAACATCAGTAATATGGTAGGTGCCCGCACGTCCCGCGGCTTGGGTCATGACAGTTGGTATCAGAGCCCTAGGTTACCAGTCTCACAAGTAGAGGAACAAATGTCTAGTAGAGTCTTGCGGAATGGTACGATGACGTCCGCACACGTTTGCAAGAGGCTATAGGGCATCTAGAATTTCTCTTCATTCATTCTATCATGCCACCCCAATACGCCATCCCCTAATTGGATCCAATTGGTATCTGGTCGATTCCAATTGGCATCTTGACGAGCTAATTGGTATCTACAGATTCCAATTGGTTTCTCTCTATTTCGACTCAAGGAAAACCTTCCATAAATAGGTGCATAAATAATTGTGTGACCAAATGAATGTTCCGTAGTAATGGTTATGTTGTAGACTGCGCGATTATTCAGGGACCATTAGCGAAGTTACACATTATACTTACGTGCTAAGCAATTTAGTGAACCCCCACGCGATCTGGGCTGGAATACCGAAAAGAACAAAACATATTCAGTCACTGGCACTATAGCACTGTTGTAGCAGCCTCAGACCGATATAACGGTCCTGAATTTATGCCAGGGCTGCTATAGCGGTGCACTTACTGCCATAGCGGTACCGCTGGAGCGGTTAAGTGACCCCCACAGCGGTACCATCTGACCAATAGCCTCCTCTTTTTGCCCTTGTTTTTAGAAGTTGTGTTGTCCATCAAAAACCCAAGAATAAATCAATTTCCAAATCAATAAATTGTCTAAACATCAAATCCCAACATGGTCGAATGATAACCAAATCTGATAAAGGGTGGGGGGGGGGGGGATCTTTAAACCACTCCTCTGCTAATCGCCTCATTGCCCCCAACCTCCAAGTCACTAGAGTTGTCGCTACCAAGTCTAGATTCGCTGAGGAAGGAGAACTGGGAGGTGTCTCTGGTAGTCACCTTGGGAAGCTTCACCTTTGGGACTAGGGCCTTCAAGACACTCTTAATGCCCTTCCACATCTTCACAAACAGCTTGTCCCTACCCGGCTCTTTTTCTTCTCTTTGTCAAAATCCTCCTAGAGATCCACATCGGCCTGAGCCAAGGATCCATAGGTACCCTGCAAGGCATCCACAGCCTCTCCCATATTGGTCCGGGTCTCTATGTACCCGGAGCACTGCTAGACGACCCGGAATCCATGGAAGGTCGTGCAAACCCCATCATGGCCGCCCTCACCGCAGCCATATCAGCCTTCATGTGCTCTAAAGTACCCGGGGTCTGTGACTAACTGCTCTCATTTGGTGGGCCACCGCTGTCCTCGCTATCATCTGCGCCAGTCCTCTTCCCCTTGCCCCTGCCCTGTGACCCTTTGACCTTCAATAGGTCAAAGGCAACATCGCACTCCACATTGCGGTCCCCAGGCTCCGTAGGCACCCCAGCATTACGACAAAGATGGGTAATCAGGGAGGGAAACATCAAGCTCGGGCCAGCCTTGGCTATAAAACCCCGCCACTCCTTCATCACCTGCATACCCACATTTACGGGCACACCATCTAGAATGCAAGCCACCATGAGGGCCCGTGGGTAAGTGACATCAGTAATATTGCACGAGGGGCGAACCCACCGGGCAATGAGGTTTAGCCACCTCCGGGCCTCAGTAGTAAAGTGTCGGCTCTTTATAGCCAATTTTGAGACCACCTAAGTAGCCTTATTTTTCTTTGATTCTCATACCAACATCTTTACTAGCCACGGTCCGTTACCATCATCATTTTTGGCCCGAAGCTCATCTTGGGGTGGGTTGGGCAGCCCGTGAACGGCGTTGATGGCCTCGACACTCACCGTCACTGCGACCCTCTCAATAGTAATCTGCTGCTACAGGGCAATCCAATCCACAGTGGAGAGCATAACATAAAATTCCCTGACCCCTGTTGCAATTCACATCACTGGGCTACTCAGCTAACTGGGCCCAACCAATACGATGTAGGGTCTGGTAAAATTTCGGGGCCATTTTTTTGACCTGGTCCATTACAAAATACCTCTCATGAAGTAGACCCTTGTTTTGGTGCTCCATGAAACGCCGCTTGCAAATGTATTTAAGAAACCTAATATATACGAGGGGAGCCAGGGGTTGTTGCCCTTGTTGTTGTTATTGTTGTTGATCCACCACGATAAGTGAGAGAGTTAACCTGAAAAAGTGAAAAGAACCTGAAAAGGTGAAAAGCGGAGTTAGAATAGTGTGGCGTAAAGAATAAACGGGGATAAGCCATGCATGAAAGAGTAGAAAAAGAAAAAAAATTGATTCTTCCTGAAGTAGCTCCGTTGCGGCGGTGGTATGGCCGCTACATCGAAGTCGCTATAATGGTAAGAGGGTTGCTACAGCGGCCAAGGCGTCACCTTAGTCTTGCCTTATCGCTGTAGCGGGCTTGCTATAGCGAGCAGGTCGCCGCTATAGGGGCCACCTCCCAAACTTGATAGGCCACTCCCAGCGATGGTTCAATCGCTACATCGGTAATACTGTAGCGGTGGAAGGACCACCATAGCGGTCCCATCTTCTCCAGTCCGAAAAACTCCCACGCCAACCCTATTCCAAACCCAAAATTTTCACCACAATTTTCCAGCTGTTGTCAAGGATCAAGTAGTATGATAGCATGCATGAGTTTTATAACTTGTTCTACCCTATTTCAACTACCATAAATACCAAAATTTTGAGCAAGAACACCAAAATTTGCACCACTACAAATCGTCCCACCCCAACATAAAACTACCCCATATTTAGCAAATCTTCAGTATGAAGTGTTGCCAAGACATTCTGAACGAGAATTAACCCTCCATGATCCAAGGAACTTCCCTCCCCATGTAACAGCCCAAACTTTTTTTTGGCTAATGCTAAATTTTTGATTTATCATATCTTGATAGTAAGGGTATATTTTACTGCGCACTTCCTGAATGTGAACTTGACGATATTTGAAACTTTTTTGAAGTGTTATGGTGTAGTTATATAAACTACTCCTACTATGATTATCTTAGTAAATTTATTAAATGGATTAGATATTTATAAAAGTGGGCAGCCCCTTTTTATTTTATTTTACTATTTTTCATCGTTATCTTACTAAGTAAGATATATACCCTTTTGGCTCTTATCCTCTCCACCACCCCTCAAATTTCGTTTTCTCCAAGGAAACAAGCCACCAAAACCTCTCTCCTCTCATAATATTCATCCTCTAAATCGATCATCATGACTTGCTTTGGTTGAGCCCCAAGCAACTTGACACGATTGAGGTAAGTTACAAACCAGTTTTTGGACTGGACTGTTGTTAGTGTTTTCAGCATAATTCCTTGTATGAAGTTTAGTTTTAAGTGATTCAAGATGTTCTAGAAAAATATTTTATAGCCCTACAACTTTCGTTCAGGTTCCAAAACCCATTTTTGCTTGTATTTACTCAAAAACGGGTGATGAAGTACAGGGTAGGTGCTGCCCAGATTTCTGTTTTGCAAACCCTGCATGCACTGTTGTTAGTATTTTGAGCATATCTTTTGTAAAAAACTGCTATAGGAGTGATTCAAATTTCTCTAAAACCCCAAGACATATATCTACAACTTTCAGCAAGGCCACAAAGTCTATTTTTGTTGTTTACCCCGTTGAAACTGAGTGACAGTACAAGACAGTAGTACTGTCCAGAATTCATGTTTTGATAGTTTAGGCTGATTTTCACTAATTTCATGTTTAGTTTCGACATGTTGAAAATACTGAACTTAAGTAGATACTTGATTGTGTATTTAAGGTATATATGCTCTTTTACAAGCTAAGAGGAATTGTTTGACGAAGTGGACTTTGGTTGGTCTATGGCATAGACGATTTGAACTCCTCGAGTTGTGGTAGAACTTGTTTTGTGGTAAAACGCCAAGGTTTGTGTATAAACTTGAACTTGGAATATCTTTATTTTTTGGAGTTTTTGAAGTATATTGGTGGGTTGTTCCCTTACTTTTCATCTTATATCGTTGTATGGTTATTATCTCAAGTATTGCAAAACTTTCGCTAAATCGCCCACTTGTACGAATTGCTTGAGAATTTTGCATTCTTGTTGGACTTTGTCCTTCTTGTTGCGGTGACCTTGTCATTGATATCGGCATGCCTTCAACATGGTTCTTGATTCTCTTGATTAATGGGTGACGACCCTTCTTGATTTGGGGCTTCGGTCCATCTTGATATTGATTGTGCTTGGTGTGATGGCATGACGTACATATTGGGCGAAATTGGTTAATTGAAAAACTCTCCTGAATTGAAGTATAAGCTTTCTTGACACTTGAACCTTCGAATATTGATTTCGACATTTGGAAACTCTTCAAGGTTTTGATATTTGATACTTTGATATACTTGTTGCTTGATTTATTGTTATCTTATGGAGCTACCTATGACAGATAAAGGAATTGGAGAATCTAATGGCTCCAAGCCCAAAGTTTATACACCACTAAGCTTTATCCTTAGCGATAGTTGTTTTCTATCGTAGGTAATGTACGGGATGAGATTTGAAGATGGCTATTTGGAGTAGACTTTTTGGGAGCCTTAGTGAAGATCACATTTGCATATGCATCTAGGTCTTGTAAAATTTTGGGGACTTATACATTATCCATATGTAACACTTATGTAGGAAATTTTGGAGGCTTGTTGAACACAAGACCATATGCTTGTAACTTGAACTTGGTGACTTGTTTTGCTATTTTAGGGTGTGCTTCCAACCTATGTCATGCCATGTACTGGGTTTACATTGTGCCTTGTAATTATGTACAAAGGAAGATACTAGTTTCTGTGATAATCACAAGTTTGAGTTTCATGAATCTTATGGACCCGCAGTGGTGTTGATTTGAAAATATAAAATTTTAAACGAAGTTTCCTAAATGTGTTGACTATTTGAGAAGGGCATTACCATTCTAAATTGATACTTTGATATTATATTTCATCTAAGAATTTTTTTTGGTGGGTACACTGGAAAAAACGATGTCGTACTTTCAACCCTTTTTCGCATGGGCCTATATCCGCTATTAAATATTTTTGTGAATATATTTGGCATAAATTTCTTCCAAATGTTGTAAGTGTGAAATTAGCTTTTGTTTGGTAAGTGGTATCCTCCCAAAGGGAATGCTACACCCCATTGACCAAATATCACTTTTTGTCTAGAAAACCAAATTTCTTCCTAATCTAGCAAGTTAAGAAAGGATTTTTCAAAATAAATAGTCGTATAAAAGTTGTAGGTTAGTAAAGGAGAGCATATACCTTGAAATGGGGGGAGATCTGCAAGGCTGGCAGGAGAAAAATGAACTTTTTGATGTAGAAGAAACTTTTGCTTTTCAGATTTTGTGTAAGGATTTTGGTAAATAGTATTGGGTAGGGTGGTTATAAGGGAGCGCGGAGGGAGATGAGGAGTTGATAAGTGAATAAGGAGGGAAGAATTTTCGTGGGAAGTGGAGAGGTTTTCTGTTATGGGGGTATGAGGGAAGTGGGAGGGGTGAACTGATTTTTTCCTTTTTTTTATTCTGCCCGATGACCGCTGCGGGCGGCGCTTGGACCGCTGCAACGGTCCTCTGGCCGCTATAGTGGTGGCAGTTAAACATTTCGTTTCGTTTATTTTATTTTTCGTTCATTCTTTCCCCATGGCAATGGCTCGAAAACCTTGTTCTCACAGGGTATGACCCAGGAAAGTGACCTTTACCTCACCCCACCCATTCGAGGACGAACGGTAGTTTAATTGGTATCTGGTGTAACGACCCGTCCGGTTGTTATTTAATATTTCGAGGATTATAAATAATAAGCGCCATGACGAGTTTTAAGAGTTATGAGTGGGAAAAATCAATTTCGGAAGGATTCGAAAATTGCGGGCCAGAAAATAAAGCGAACCGATATAGCGGTCAGTGGACCGCCATAGCGGTACCGCTATAGCGGCATAGCGACCGCCGCAGCGCGGAACAGTAGCCCAAATTTTTGTACTTATCTATTTTTCTCTGCCTTTTCAACAAAAGACTCTCAAGGGCTGCTCCTAGTGTTCCTCATGAAAGAAAAACCATGGACCCCAAGAAAAAAGAAAACCCTTCTAATTTTTTTCCACCCTTTCCTACAAATATTATCTCTCATGCAATCAGATAAAGGCAAAGCAGACGAGAAATTCTTGGAGAATCAAATATCTATTCGTAAAAGAGGTAGGTTATGGTTTACTTTAGTTAGACTTTGATTAGCGAATCGTATATACTCTTAGAGTTGACGGGAAAATGCATGCTTAGGTCTTCAGACATGGAGTTTAGATGGACAGACTTGTTAATGTGACTGAAATATGGTATAATTATGGTTGTAATAATAATGATTTAGTTTAATAGGAAGTGATGTTGTCACTAAGGAGATACCTCGTGTTTACTTTTACGCAACCCTAGAAGCGGGTGAGTTCCGTCTATATATCCTATTTTGTTGAACGTTTATAAGTTTGTTTCCGTAAAAATAAGGGGTCATAGTTAAAGAATAATATTGAGTTGGGTTTACATTACGCTCATCAAAGGCTGGAATTATGATTGATTTGTCATGTAGTTTCGTGCATTGCACTGCATGGTTTATATGGAGATACATGTAACAGGCAAGGCCAAGTATGGGCATTGTGTTATCTAGCCTTATGGCCGTTGAGCTAAGTAATTGAATTACATACATGTATATGTTTTGTATCGGCGATCGAGGTTCGTTCAGAGGCGAAGGTTTGTGCTCGAGTCCGAGGGGTATTCCGGAACAAGTGGTACATGGATACTATGGATCCCCTGCAGCGTGGATATACAGTGTGTTTGGGACCTGCATCGCATTTGCATTGCACTACATCTCATTATTTTATGTTATACATGTGTGTACTACTGTCGTTAACATTGCTCATTTATTCTATGTATGTTGTTGAGAGTCTGGTGAAGAGGGGGTTACACAAGGTAAGTGTAGTGTTTGTTGTCAGATAGTGATTTATTTTCCTAGATACATTGTATTATAGTAGTAATGTGAGTAGTCAAACTCTTTTAACAACCAGGGTAAACGTGTAGCATACGGTGAGTGGGAGAGCGATAGTTACTAGGTTGGATGAAGGTAGGGAATGGTTATGATTTAGTAGAATACCTTATATTTTGGAAATAAAAGAAGTGAGCTTCGAGGGGAACAAGGCACGCGAGTTAATGTTGTAGTAATCTTTATTTAAAATTTTGAGGTTCATTGAATTAATTGCTTATGTTATTGTCTTTATATTGTATTGCGTGAACTAATCTTAGTTGACCTATGATGCTTACCAGTACGTGTGGTGTACTGATACTACTCTTACTACGCCCTTTCTGAGTATAGTTGTGCTGCAACTCTTAGCTGAAGTTTCGTCGTGTGGATCTTTCAGATTTTCTCCTGCAACTTTTGCCTATCTCACATTCGGCGGAGGCTGTGTCATTTTTTTATTTTTCTTGTATTTTAGGAGCTCTTGTGCCTGTGTAGACTAGATCCTGGGGAATTCTTTCAGATTTTTGTTGTATTTGAAATGAGTCTGCACGAAGTGTCTACTTTAAATTCTGTAAATTTTAGAAATGGGTGTCATATGTTTTAATGGTTGGGTTTATGGGTAAGGGTTCGCCTATTAGGTTTGTAAAATGGGAGGTGCCCGCACGACTAGCGGCTTTGGTCGTGACATGAAATCCTCCTGACAACCTGCTTGAATCTTTGGGCATGAACGCAGTGTCCCCAGGCAAAGGGACGTCAGTACGAAATAATGTACCGAGTATGTAAGGCAAAAATGAAACACAATAATGAAATATTGTCAATGATAGGGATAAGAATAAACCTGTAACGTCTGGCCAGCCGCTAAGGGCCATAACATGTATATCGTTACAATCTCGTATGTATATCTACATACATCTGCAATACTATAGTTCTGACTACCTCATCATCATAATGCTGACTACCCAATTGATCAGTGGTAACTGCCCACTCAACCATAGCTCGGTGGTAACTGCATAGCTGCCTCTCTGGTCATAGCTCGAGGTAAACCCATGTTTGCCCATCCGACCATAGCTCGGTGGTAACTGCATTTAGTATATCTGCCCGACCGGTCGTAGCCCGGTAGTGAGTACATGTCTACCCATTCGACTATAGTCCGGTGGAAACTGAAGATGCATATCTGCCCGACCGGTCATAATCCGATGGTATGTAAGGATACAATAGTCAAGCCTGTATACGTACAATATGCATACCTATCACGTCATATCTTACTCATATGAATGTAAATAAAGGTTAGGGGACCTTTCGAATCTTTTGAGCTTCCTTCGGAGTGATGTAAGGTCATTACACCTCCGATTACATAATGAATACGAACAACATTATCATGAGTTTCATCAAGACTTGGAATCATATATAACACGCTTAAACAACATTGCCAGGAAATGAATAACATCAATATCCTTGACTTCTAAGAGTGGAGTCCTTTGAAATAACGTTTGTGTACATCTCGTATCACTTTAGAACATGCCAAGAGAAAGAAGAGTTAGACTTCACATACCTCGATCAGTTATAGACTTTTTCTATTATTACTGCGAGCAGTCCGTCAAAGCTTAATATTGGACGACAAGAACTAAGCTCTTTACACCTTATTTCACTGAGAAGAAATCTCCGAAATGCTTAGAATCCCTTGATAATTCTTGAAATTCTTGCACAATATCATTAATTTGCAACATAGTCATGCGAAAACAATTTTATTTTCGTTCCATTTGGACAACATAACTGTAACTTCAATTCCCCAATCCCCTCATGTTGCACAATGACTCTGGAGCAACACTATATTGTTGTGTTCTTGCTTCTCAAAATAGAGCAAGCTCGTGCTTGATTTTTCCTTATTGTCAAAGCCCCAAACGTGATTGTGTTGCTGAAATACCAAGCAAGAGATCAGGTTTTCTTTCTTCTCAAAACTATCTCTTTGGCTAATAATAAAAATGAATGTAGAAGCACTTCTACCTAGTTGCTACGTTTTTGTTGCCTTCTACCCAAGGTTAAAGCCAAATGAATTGTATTCTTTATTCATAAAGGGAGAACGATGTGCCTCCACCTCATTCATCCACTAAGTGGGTGTGTGCCCCCATATTCTTATCTCTAGAAAGTTGCACGCGGCTTATATTAAGTCACCCCTAAAGTGGGACTTATCTCATTATTAATAATTATCCACCATCCTAATATAATGAAGAACCCTCATAATTAACTTCTTGATCTCAATTCACTTAAAAAACTATATTTTTAAACACTTCATATACTCATTCCCATGATCATGTGATATATACTAGTCCAAATCTTCTTTTGGCACACACAAAATATTATTCTCAATCATCGTCGTCACACCCTTTAAGTGTTAACTCATATCGGTACTTTATCCTTTCATGCACTGAACTCTTGGTTAGAATACTTGAATAGGACATAAATTCCATACGGTCCGTATTACTTGATCAACATATCGAACTTCAACAGAAACTTATACTCCTCGATTTGCTTAACATCTAACATTCACGACACTTACTTATCTCTTGTTAAACATGGCATAAATCATTATTACCAAAAAAATAATCTTGTCCTTGAACTTATGTCGATTAGCTTATGAAAAATTCAACGTAAAAAAGTACCGGATGTAACATCCTTCCCCCTTTTAGAAACATTCATCCTCGAAAGTTAACTCTTAGAGACTTGCAAAAAGTTTGTCAGAGTCTCCTCTGTAGACTGAACTAAAGTCCAAACTGTACGCAGCCACAAAACACAGTATACATGCCACACGGGGCTAATATCTATAGATAGCAACACTTATTCTCAAACGACCGTCAACCATAAGTACTGTGAATTATGAATAAGAGCTCACCTCAAGATCTACTAGCCTGTGTCGGGCTGTGCTGTAATTTCTGGACTCGAATATCATCTAGTCATAAGACGGGGCTAGTATAACGTGCTATGATGAGTGAAGAGTATATAACTAAAACACAATCATGTGGCATCCTTTGTCACGACCCGACTAGGGGCCATGACGAGTATCCGGGGCTAACCACCGAGCACCACTCGTTCTATTGCTCATCATACACATCAAGCATTCATTCACTAATCTTTTACTTAAATCATACGAAAACCATTTTTTATTTGGAAACATAATTACCTTGTATACATAAGCCCTCCGGCTATCAAAATAATATATAGAAATACGTGGAAAAACCATGAGACCATACTACCCACACATACGTATCTACGAGCCTCTTCTAGAGTGCTAGACATAAGGACGGGACAGGACCCCGTCGTGCCCAAAATACATATATATATACACAAAAGAATAAGTCAATGGCACCTCCAGGACATTGGAGTGCTCTAAAATCAGCTAATAGCTCCTATGAGTCTGGATCACCTCCCTTTCTACCTGTGGGCATGAACACAGCGTCCAAAGAAAACGGACGTCAATACGAACATTGTACTGAGTATGTAAGGCATGAATGAAATGGACATGATAGAGAAATCATAAGACATGAGATGAAGATGTAACCTGCATAACTTTTAAGGAGGGATACATTTCAGGCATTTATCATATATATAGTCATAGTACATGTATCATCATAACGCATACATCATCGTATCAAATATATATATATATATATATATATATCATTATCGTTAGCCCGCGTCCGGGTAACCATCATATGCCGCCCACTAGTGGTGATCATGTCCGGCCTTCTAGGCGCAGTGGAATCATAAGCAGCCCGCCTTAGCGGTGACATGTCCGGCCATTTGGGCACGGTGGAATCACAAGGAGCTCGCTTTTGCGGTGACATGTCCGACCATTTAGGCACGGTGGAATTGTATCATCACATATATCTCATAAATCATTATGAACCTTTCATAGAGCATGTATTAGAGTTTAAAGACAATCCATGAAAATCATATCATATTCGTAGCATGAACTTCATAAAAAAAATGTCAAATGATAGACTTATAATCTCTAAACTTAGGCTCATCATTACCATTATCGTATCTATGGCATATCGCTTACCTTTATCTCGTATGAAATCCTCTATGAACATAGACTCGTAAATTTTCTGGAACATTTGTCATAGGGCATGCATTAGAGCTTATAGACAATCTATAACAATATCGGGGCGAAATGAGGTCGAGAATCCTCGATTACATTATGGAGTGATTATATTCATCATATCTCTCCTTGAAGGAACTAATATTTTAAGGTGAGCGTAACACAACGAGCAAACTCAAGGGATCGTAAATAGGGTCATTAGATTGTAGAAACATCATATCGTATTCATAGCAAGAACCTTATGGACTTAGCATATCATGAACTTTAGAACTTTTAGGCTCAACTCATAGTCATCATCATCATACTCACCTCGTATCTCTTCTCTTTATCTTATGAAAACCTCTTTATAACCATAGACTCATAATTTCCGATGTGTAGGAAATTCATGGAAATATAGGAGAATTCATGCCTTAGAAAGAAAGGACTAGCCTTACATACCTGTTTCGCTTAGCAATTCTCTCACTTGATTGTTCTCCTTCGATGCTCGCGTCTTTACCTTTAAGGGAGTTCGTATTAACATTAGCTAAATGATTATAAAAACGTGCTTACTAAAGCTAGAGAAAATTGGGCAGCATTTCCTTTGTTTATATAGCTTTCCTCATTTTACATATCAACTCCCAAACATCCATCACAACATTCACAATATTATAAACAACAATCATCATTCATCTACAGTATCCACATTTCACAATTTCACTTCAATTCCTCCATAATCGTGGTCATAGTTCACTATAGCGTTTTCTCACATATAATAATTATCCCATATTTTAAATGTCACTTATAGCATACTTACAATCACCAACATATCAAATATTCATGATTCACTCCAAACTACTTACTCGAAATGACACTGTTCCCACATTCATAACCAGTTTTCTATATCCTTCTACAATCCAAGTGTTTCAAATTTTCAACACCTTAAACAACTTGGAATGATCATAAAACTCACCTTATATAATGGAAGAATAAGCCTTGAGTGGAAATACTCTTCTTTCACCAAAACCCTAGTTCACTTCCATTGGAGTTTCTTGGCTTAGATGAACTTTAATGTGTTTAATACACTTGATTTTGTGGGTTTGATGAAGTTGATCATAGATTTCTCTTGGGTTCTTGTGGATAAAGAGTGGAGAGGGTTCTAGAGAATTCTTGAAGTGTGAAGTGAGAAAATGAAATGAATTAAATGAGAGAGATCCTTATATTAACTTTTAAAATCTGTCCCGACATGAACATACGAACCAACATACGGTCCGTATAAATTATACTGACCGTATGTTTGGTCGTACTTTTGGTCCAGTGAGGGGTGCCAATCTGGGCTGATTATACGGCCAAACATACGGCCAGTATAATTTGTATGGCCAGTATGATGGGCCGTATAATGCCCAGTTCTTCCAAACTCATTCTCATCGACTCGTTTGATCCCCAATCCTTATGAAACCTTCTTAACACTTTTTTATCACCTCATTAACAATCTAAGGGACTTTATAATTCTTCTCCAAAACATCATTAATTCATCATTAACTTGTTACTCGTAATTCCTTTTCGATACCTATCGTATGCCTTGCTATCCTTAACAACTTCCGTGTCCTACCTCACATGTCTTTGAAATGTCATTAGAATCATCAAATGTTATTTCTTACTTATCAAAAAATTGTATACGTCGTGCCCTTCGTTAGCCTATTCACTGTACGTTAATGGGAAATTTTCGAGGTGTAACATTCTTTCCCCCTTTTGGAACATTCGTCCTCGAATGTTAAACACTCGGGAATTCTGCGAAAATTTTGCCAGAGTTTCCACTATAATATGGCACTACCATCCTGTCACAACACCACAATAACATTGCCTCACAGGGCCACAACACAATAGCAATATAAGTTGGCCACACACGACCCATATGCATAAAAAGAAAACATACATACCTCACGATCTCGATGTTTCATCATGTATCTTTTCTGGGGGCTGATATAAATGCTGGTATTTGGATTTAAATACTCTCTTCTACTTTCAAAGTCATTTCTTCTCGGTTGTTATTTCACCATAAGACTTTAACTGAGGCTACTTCCTTATTTCGATGTCTCCGTACTTGCCTGTCTAATATGGCAATGGGCACTTCTTCATAGACTAGCTTTTCTGTCACTTGAGCATCATCTATTGGAAAAATCCTCATAGGATCTCCAACACACTTGCGGAGCATCGAGACATGGAAAACTGGATGGACTAATTCAAGTTCTAAAGGCAAGTCCAATTCGTAAGCTACTTGACCCACATTGCGGATAATCTTATAGGGTCCAATGTACTGAGGACTTAACTTTCCTTTCTTACCAAATCTCATCACTCCTTTCATTGGTGACACCTTTAAGAATACCCAATCATCAACTTGAAATTCTATGTCTCGCCGGCGATTGTCCGCATAAGATTTTTGGCGACTTTGGGCTGTCAATAATCGATCTCGGATCACCTTGACATTTTATGCTGCTTGTTGAATTAACTCAGGGCCTATTAGCTATACTTCTCCTATTTTAAACCATCCAATAGGGGATCTGCACTTCCTTCCATTTAGAGCTTCATACGGAGCCATTTGGACACTGGAATGGTAGTTATTGTTGTATGCAAACTCGATTAAAGGTATGTCGTCGTCCCAACTACCACCGAAATCTAGTACACATGCCTGGAGCATATCTTCCAAGGTCTGAATGGTACGTTCGACTTGCCCATCAGTCTGCGGATGAAATTCCGTGCTAAGCTTTACTTGAGTACCTAGACCATCTTGGAAAGATTTTAAGAACTTGGCTGTAAATTGCGCTCCTCTATCTGTGATAATAGATATCGGAATACCATGGAGTCGCACAATCTCCTTAAGATACAACCTTGCATAATCTTCTGCCGAGTATGTGGTTTTAACAGGAAGAAAATGAGCTGCTTTCGTGAGTCTGTCCACGATTACCCATATAGAATCATACTTGCTTCGGGAACGAGGTAATCCCACAATGAAATACATATTGATCACTTCCCATTTACAAGTAGGGATTTTCATTGTCTGCAATAATCCTCCTGGCTTTTGATGTTCAATTTTCATTTGCTGGCAATTTGGACATTGAGCTACAAATTCTTCCATGTCTCTCTTCATTCCATCCCACCAATAAATTAATTTGAGATCATGATACATCTTCGTTGCACCTGGGTGAATAGAATACCGAGAATAATGGGCTTCTTCTAGAATTTGACGACGTAATCCTGCAACATTCGGAACACATAGCCTGCTTCGGTGTCTAAGAATTCCATCCATAGAAGTTTCAAATTGAGACTCCTCTTTTTCATTAAGTGTGTCTCTATAATGGCTCAACTGATGATCTTCATATTGGCGCTCTTTTACTTCCATATCCAGGGATGAAACTGTTACACCTCGGAAATTTCCCCGTGAACGTACAGTGAAAAGTTGCAGGTTTGCACTTTTACCCAGTTGGTTGTAAAATGGAATACGACCCGTAAAGTGATTTACGGACCGTAAACTGCTATCGTCCTCCAACCTTTCAAAAATTTCAAATTTCTGTCAAATGCTTCAAATGGTTAACAACGACTTGGAATACGGACCGAAAATCGAAATACGGCCCGTAAAGTGAGTCGTAAATTGCCATGATCTCCAGCATGCCTTTCTGGTTTTGATATGCTTAAATACAGTCGTGAAGTGGGTTAACGACCACTGTGCATCCCGACTACTGTTCATAAAAAATCACATTTTGTGATTAATATAAGGGACCCTTGTGTGAAACTCAAGTGAAGTTCATCTAAACCAAGAAGTTCCAAGAAAGGTGAAGTAGGGTTTTGGTGCGAAAGGAAGGATTCCACTCTAGGCTTGTTCCACCATCATCTAAGGTAAGTTTCATGGCTTCATCATGTTGTTTAAGGTATTGGAAAGCAAAGATGCTTGAATGGTAGGAAAACATAGAAGATGGGTCTTAAAATGGACGAATAGTGTCACAATTGAATGGTAGTTGAATGGAATCATAAATGTTGATGTGCTATGATTATGAATATGATGAAAAGGATTCTTAGACCATGAAACAAGTATTATATAGGAGGAAACGTGATAATGATTTCTAAGTATAAATGTAGAAAAATTTGAGAGAAATGGTGGATTGTGGTTAGTGCATGTAAATGATGATTGTTGATTTCAATATTGTGAACGTTGTTGTGAGCGTTTGGGAGTTAATATAGAATATGGGAAAAGTAGTATAAACAAAGGAAGTGCCGCCCAATTGTGTCTAGAAATAGTAGTGCGTTCTTATAGCTGATTAACTAACGCAAATGTGAATTCTCTCTTGAAGGTAGAAACGAGATATTGAAGGAGAATAAACGAACGCTAGATTTCTTCAACGAGAAAGGTATGTGAGGCTAGTCCTTTCTTTCAATGGCATGAATCCTTTAGCATGACTCTCTTTCTTATCCATGAATCTCTTAAGTTCCGGAAGAGATGAGCCTATGTCTATAATTTGCTACACAAGGTAATGAGTAAAGTATAGAAATTCTAATACATATTATGTGATACCCCTATGATGTTAATGATGCAATTTATTGCTTACACTCACCTTATATGCTCATTCCTTAAAGGTGAGGCAAGATATCGATGATTGCTCCATAATGAAGTCGGGGGATCATGACCTTACGTCACCCGATTAAAGTGTAGTTGATCTTGAGCCTTATGCATGTACTATGATAAGATAAGCATGCCATGATGAGCATACTATGATGATAATGATATAACACCACGCCTAGTTTGCCGGGCAGTCACCGCTAAGGCGGGCAGCTATACGTATACACCATGGCCAGATGGCATGGGCAGACACCACTAGTGGACGGCATGAGATGATACCTCGAACGTGGGAGGCCTGGACGCAGGCTAATGTTATTGATTATCACACCAATCCGATATGGACGGGCAGCTTATACATTTTTCATATATGATATGATGATGAGTATGAGTAAGATAGCATGCACTACTTCTTTTATATATGTGTCAGTCGGATACAGATGTTTCATATTGATATTCCCTTTATATCATTATCTTCTTTCATTGTTCATGCCTCTCATACTCAGTACAATGTTCGTACTGACGTCCATTTTCTTTGGACGCTGTGTTCATGCCCACAGGTAGACAAGTAGGAGAGCTCGATCCAGACCCGTAGTAGCTGTCAGCTTATTGGAAGCACTCCCTTGTCCCGGAGGTGCTTGATTATTCTTTTGGGTATATAGTCATGTATATGTATTTTTGGGCATGACGGGGTCTTGTCTCGTCCTCATGTTTGGCACTCCAGTAGAGGCTCGTTGATGCGCAGTGTGGGTTAGATGGTCTCACGAAATGGCTAATGTATATATATATATATGTATCACTATTTTGATAGCCAAAAGGCACATGTATATAAGAGTATTTATATTTTCATATGAAATATGAATTTCCTACGCTTGAGTATAAATGTGATAAAAAGAGCATTAAATGAATAAGATGAGCAATAGAGCGAGCGGTGCTCGGTGGTTAGCCCCGGGTACCCGTCACGGCTCAAGTTGGGTCGTGACAAAAGTTGTATCAGAGCAGTTCAGTCCTAGGAAGTGTCTACGAGCCGTGTCTAGTAGAGTCTTGTTTATGGTATATTGAACGCCACATTAATAAACAAGAGGCTACAGGGCATTTAGGAAAAATGACCATCTTTCTTCTCATGAGATCGTGCGATAGATCCGTGTATAAGATTTTATCCACCCTAACAGTGTGTTATGATTTCACAATGCCGCAAAAGGGGAAGACTACGACAAAGAGGCGGGTAGAAAGAGAGCCTCCGAAGAATATCGAAGAAGGCGAATCACATAATGAGGCCTTATCTAATACCTCTTCTACCCCGCCTAATGTGGAAGGGCAAGGAGGAGCTCCAGCCCCAATTCCTCGACCGGTTGCTTCGGGTCAACAATTGACCAAGGCCATCCATTTACTGACACAATTGGTTGCCGCACAGGCACAACGACAAAGCAGGGGTTCCAGTTACCGGGCATCAAGTACCAAAGCCCGTGATTTTATGAGCCTAAATCCTCCGGAGTTTTTCGGGTCAAAGCCGGATGAAGACCCGTAAGGTTTCATAGATGAGGTGTTGAGGACATTGAAGATTATCCATGCCTCTGAAACTGAATCCGTGGAGTTGGCATCTTATAGACTCCGGGATGTGGTTGTTTTATGGTATAACAACTGGGTAATGTCACGGGGAGAGAATGCGCCCTCTCCGGTGTGGCAAGAATTCGTGGATGCATTTATTCATCACTATTTGCCACCTGAGGTCCGCCGAGCTAGGGCAGACAAGTTTCTAAATCTGAGGCAAGGAAATATAAGTGCCCGGGAGTATAGCATGCAATTTAATTCTTTGGCTAGATATGCTCGGGCTATCGTGGCCGACATGGGAGATCGGGTACATAGATTTGTGAGTGGCCTAGGGCCACATTTATTCAGAGATTGTTTGACGGCGTCCTTGCAAGACGAGATGGATATTTCCCGAATACTGGCCCATGCTCAGAATTTGGAGGGGCGACAACAACAACAAAGAGGCGACCGTGATGTCGATAGAAGGCAAGGCAAGAGGTCCAGATCTAAGGGAACCGGTAGTGATTATAGAGGGGGATCAAGGCAGACATAGTCTGGGTACTCAGGCCAGTCACTGACAAGTGCACCTCCTCGATTCACAGGTAGGAGATTTGGTCGCTCTTTCCGTTCAGGACAGGACCAGAGTTCGAGGGCTTCAGATTCTCATTTCAGGGAAGATTATAGTCAGAGGAGACCCCCAGTACCGCGATGCATTCAATGCGGCAGATTACATGCCGGACAGTGTCGTCAGGGTTCGGATGCCTGCTATACTTGTGGTCAGGTAGGCTATATGATAAGAGATTGCCCGTCGATGAGTGGCAGAGTGGGAGTTCAGCCTACAGGATCAGCAGCTGGTTCTTCCTCAGCACGCCTGGTAGGGCAGGCTCCCCAGATGTCAGCAGGCCGAGGTAGAGGCAGAGGGGCAGCATCTACTTCAGGTGCCACTCAGCCCCGTGCATATGCTTTAGCGGGACGACAGGACCTTGAGTCCTCCCCGGAGGTTGTTACAGGTACATTGTCTATATTCTCCCGTGAAGTATATGCACTGATAGATCCGGGTTCTACTCTTTCCTATATTACTCCGTATGTTACTGGTTGTATTGGGGTGAAACCTGAGCCGATCAACCTTTTGAGGTGTCAACTCCGGTTGGTGATCCCGTGATAGCAAGACAAGTGTACAAAAATTATGTCGTGATGGTATGTGATCGTCAGACCAAAGCTCACTTGATTGAGCTAAAAATGGTAGATTTCGATGAAATCATGGGTATGGATTTGTTGGCATAGTGCTATGCAAACGTTGATTGCCGCACAAAAGTGGTCCGATTCAAATTTCCGGGACAGCCCGTGCTTGAATGGATGGGTAATGCAGCATGTCACACCTTAATCTACCTAGGGTTTGATGGGCACCCGACCCTTACTTAGGGCCGAGCGAACCCTCTAACTCTTATCACATACATACTCTTTTCGGACTTTTAAATCAAATAAGGATGAAATACATAGTTAAACTTTCAGAAATATTCTTTCTCGTAGCTTTCAAATCAAACAAAATCTGTAATCATATAAAATTTATATCTTAACACAGGACGACATATCGGCCGATGGAGCCGCTTACAAAACCGACATCCTACACCCACGACTCTGTCTACAAAGTCTCTAACTTCGAACAAAACATCATAACATAATACTCTGACCCGGCAACACTCCAGAGGCAAATGGAGCTTGCCAACTTCGCTGGAACATCTTCTGTAATGATTTCTACTCATCTGGGTGTACCTGCGCGGCATGAAACGCAGCCCCCGAAGAAAGGGGGTCAGTACGGAATATGTACTGAGCATGTAAGGCATAGAATACAGAATAGAGAATCATAACTGAAACAGTGAATTACCAGAATCAAGTATGACCTTTTAGAACATCAAAGTACTTACCTTTTTAAATGAAAATCATGCATATCCAAGTCATATATCATATGTACAGATAACGTGTCCCGACCCTCCAGTGAGGGAATCGGTGGATAAAATCATACATGTCCACATCATATATCACATATGCGTAACGTGTCCCGGCACTCAAGTGAGGGACTCGGTGGATAGAGTCATGCATGTAAACATCATATATCATGTATACACATAACGTGTCCCGGCCCTCTGTTGAGGGACTCGGTAGATACATATAACGTGTCCCGGCCCTCTTTTGCGGGTCTCGGTGAATAAATCATCATATGCCATCCTGGCCACCATCCCCATATCATCATATCATCATGTACATATACATATAACATGTCCCAGCCCGCAAGTAACAGGGACTCGGTGAACAATGCAGAGGGGTGCGCACGATAACATATCCTGGCCCGGGATCAGTGAAATCCAAACTGACGCTTGCACGAACAAAATAATGCGAAACCATATGCACATAAATCAAGACTCAATAGACAAGTATACTTACCGACTCCTGAAGGCTTAGAAACAAGTTTCGGGTCAATCCGACTTAGTATGAGAAAGTTATGGACGCTTGAAGTACAGAACCTTCTACGAGCATTTCAGAAGCCATTTTTGGAAAATCAAAGCAATAATCATATCAAGTATTTTTCGGATATCGTATAGATCAAATCAAATATAACTTTTGGAATCATATGTACATATCAAAATATATCAAAGACTCAATGGAATAGTCGAACGTGTTAGCATTTGAAAAATCGAGACTTTAGTCATATCGATTATCTTTCGAATACCATTCGGAAACATATCAACTAGATATTCGGTCATCATATATACGCATCAAAAGCATATGAGGTAGCTTATGGAAATCAAGAATGTTAGCCATCCTAGTGGCTCTAAGAGCAGGAATTTCTTTAGAATCATACATATACGTCATTTGCTCGTTTCATAAAGATCATGCCAAAAGAAAGAAAGGTAAGCTTTACATACCTGTCCCACGACCAACTAGCCACACTTATTTGTCCAAACTTGCTAGTCTACATTCAAGAGAATTGACATAATCATTAGATTCATCGACATATACTCGTCTTAGTCTTTCAAATGAGTTCATTTATATACTACCGAAATTTCGGCAACATTTCCCCTGTAAACACGTCATCCCCGAGAATCTAACTCGGCCAAATCATCAACAACAATCCGAGAATTCAACTCGGCCAAACTATCAACAACAATACCAATAGTTATTCTAACAATATCCATAATCAATTCAAAAAGCATACTAACGTTAGCAACTTCTTTCTACAAATTTCAACGGCGTTTCATTTACGTTCAATTCATAATTGCTTACACATTCCAGTACTAATCCGCAACCATTCAAACAATATTCAGGAATACTTCAAACAATCCGTACAATATTTAAAACAATTCAACCAATACTCTACTTCATCCGAAACCTTCCAAATGCGACAAGAATAATAACAACACATTTCCTTCTTTCAAATTCATAAACTACAACAACAATTCACACATTAGCAACTTCATTCTCATAATTACATAAAACCACATTAGAATCACAATAACTCCTACAACAACCCACAACCTTTTACAATGCCGACTTGAACCATTAAACCTTCATTTGCATCATAAAATCCACAACAACACAACTAACATACTAAGTAAAATTAATTCATCTCTTCTCCACCACACCACATTCACACGGCCACAACACTATATTTTCGGCCACAACATAGCATCCATGTTTTTATGATTTTCATTCATTTCTACATACTACAACATATACAACCATCCATAACATATAAAAGAAGATTAATTCTTACCTTTTTCCCTTGATTTCCCTCTTGTCTAGAATTATGGACTTGCCACAAAGAGAGGTTTTCTTGCTCCAACAATTATACCACGTTAAGAGGACCTTCAAATTAGTAGGAATACTAGAAGAAAATATTTTTTTGGATCAAAATTTTTGGTCTTCAATTCTTGATCTCCTTGGCCGAATAGGCCCTTCCATTTTTTTTCTTCTCAAGGCTTCTTGAAATTTCTATTTGTGGAAGATGAAAAATATGATCATCTCTTAGTTATTTATTTTAGATCCATATGGGCCTTGGCCCATATACCTTGGCCGGCCACCTTCTCCTTTTTCACTTAAGCCCAATTTTTTTTTTGTCTTGTAATTCATGAAAATTTATTTTCCAAATTCCAAATTTGCCCTTAGCCTTCCTCCATATTTCCGCATCAATATTTCCATGAACAACTTATATTTTAAACAAGATAAAAATTATAGCCTTGTCCATAACTTGTCGCAATTATCTTAAAATATCCGATTGTGCAAAATACGGGGTATAACATCCTCCCCCCCTTTAGAACATTCGTCCTCGAATGTTGAACTGGCATCATGGGGTGTCATAATACTTCGGCAGGGTCCATTTTATAGTTGTCCTTTTTCTTCCTGCCCATTCCTTATCTCTCACCCTATTTTCTTTATAATCGAACTTCTTAGTCTTTACATGAGTCCTCATTACGTGTCATGGGCTTCCTGATCCGTTGTGCTAACTCATGATCCTTGTACTCCCCAGAGCATCTCTTCTCTGTTATTGTTTCGTCACCACACCTTGACAAAAGCCACGTCTTTGGCGCGCAACCTTCACTTGATGATCCGATATGGCCATCTGCTATTCCTTGCTCTCATTTGTTATTACAGTATTGCAGTCTTGTTTACCATGCTATAAGTATCCATTAGCCTTTGGTGTTCTCTTTTCTTCGCCCCCTGTTTCTTTATGTTTTTGTCACTATCCCTTTTAATCTTTCATTCCATATATTTATCCAAAAACGTATGTACATAATGTTTCTTTACCATTTATTATCCCTCGTAGTCTCGTTACACTTTCGGTAATTTCTGATCCGAGTTCATTTAACTTCTTGGTTCGCAACATTTCTAAGTTCTTAGTACAACTTTTTCTTTGCTTCCTTCTCTCACATTTCTCGACACAAGTATACTTGTCTTTGATTTCTTTGTGTTGGCGCTCGTTTCGCCCATCGTTATCCCTTGTTGTCTCTTCGGTGTGGATTCCTTATAAATATGATCGAGCATCACTTCACATCGATGGTTCATATAATTTCATAGCGTATCCTCTCATGTTTCGTATAATTAATGGTCTATGAACTATTTTATAGTATCCGACGAACCCTTTTATTTCATTCATAGGCACCACGTCCTTTCTTTCTTTGAAAACTTTCAGACTACCAATTGTCGGTACTTTCGTTATAATAGTCGTTCTCTTCTTAAATATCCTTTGAGTCTTATCGTTCTCTCCATTATCCTTTGTGAACTTAGCTTGTAGCCCTTTTCCTGTTCTTTTTACTATTCTTTAAAACACATCGCTGCGTACTTAGGTACGGCGCAAATTTGCCTGATATAAGGGATTCAAATCATGGCATAAACATATCATAATCCAAGTTGGCATGAAGTATTCTCTTAAGGTGTCTTCCATGCTTTCCCTTAATGTCGATCTCATGGTACCCTCATTGTCAATTCGTTTCTACTTCTTCCATTTATCCTTTTGATGTGCCGACATGTTTCGAACTCTGGTCCCGAGCTAATAAATTTCCTTTCTTGGTGCTTGAAAATGTTGTGATTCCTTTAAGCCTAATTTAATATGGTCTCCCCCCATTTAAGGGGCTCCTTATGTGCCAGCAGTCCTTTTGTGAAGTCTTCGTTTATACCTTACTCCTCGTCTTTCTTTCCAACTCTGTGCACAACATATCGAAACTTCTTACCATATGTTTTTGTTTCATTTTGCGCCTATATCATCATTCCTATCAATATTTCCATATCCTTCCATCCACTATTAATCCTTTCACTCATTTAGCTTACTTACTCGTGATTCTTCTTAACCATACTCTTGTGTTACAACTGCGCATCCGTATTTTTCGAGCATCCACTGCCTCTGCTCTTAGCACAAAATCCTTACAATTTACACTCTCCCTATCCTCACTCGTCGAATCCTCTGACTATACTTATGGCATTATGACCGAGCGGTCTTCCATAAACATTCTTTATATTTCACTCCATTTTCTCTAAGATCAAATCCTTCTGACCTCACATGAATTCTCGCTCCACACCTTTAATTTTCAAATGAACTGTGTCGACCCATTATCCTTATTTTTCCTACTTTCATCCTTAACCTTCCTTAGGTTCCTTCCTCCTCGGACACTTTTCTTTTCTTGTTATTTGCCGTATGGGTTCTGAAGTTCGTGAAATGTTACTTTTAACGCACAATCCGTCCTATTCTTAAGTCACCCTCTCAGGAAAACTCTTCCATGTTCGAGGCAACCACATTAATATGGCTACACATTTATTCCTTTATATACCTTTCAAGGCCGGAGTCCTATAACAGCATCACTAAGCTTAGTCATTCCTTTCAGGAGAACACTTTTATGTCCGAGGTAATCACATTAACGCGACTCCATATTTGTCCCTTTATATACCAAATCTCCTAACATCGTCACAAGGCTTTATCATTCTTTTTCTTACTTCACATTCCTGGTTGTGGTGACTATTCCTTTAGCCCTACTTATTGGAATTGGTTCTCGAACCTCATATACTCCTCTTTGTTCCATATTACCAAAATTTATTCTTTTCACGTACCTATCTTTGAATTTTTATCCATAAAGTCTCGTACTTTGCCGGTAATTTCTCTCGGGGGCTTCACTCACTAAGGTTTCTTACCTTTCATCTTTTTCCAACATTTTGATCTCCCTGTCTTCCATTAACTCACTCTCTTTCTTTTCCAAATATCGTTGTATTAAAATTTTCCAATAACAGCAACTTACCTTTTAACACTTGTACCATTTATTTTTGCTGTCACTCGAACTTCGGTACCCTTACTTGGTTAATGCCTTCTATACCGCAACACCGATCGCTGGGGCACACATCACATGCCCGCCAATACATTTGCATGTGGGGTGTCGTATGCATTTATATAAATAATTGCTATCAACTAGTCCACAAAATTCCCAACGCTATTCAAGCCTATCCTAGTTCCAGAGCTGTGACGCACTTTCTGTCTCTCCTCCAGTCCAGCCTGTCTCGTCCTATGTGGCCTTTTATGGTCTTTAACCATCCCATATACTCTAGTTTCCCTTAGGCTACTCTAGCTTCTCATTTGCCGCTTATGTTTCAATTTATAGAACTTTTAGTTCACTTCCCAGGGGGTCACCCATCCTAAAATTTCTCCCACCTTAGCACGCTTAACCTCGAAACTTAGATGGAATTTGGTGCCTTAATGTTGATATAATCGCGTCCGCTTCCTCGCATGACCTTTATTACATGATCTAGAGCAAATTGAAGTCTTACAGATTCCGAGACATTTTCGTAACACGTCCTACCTTTTTACAATTACTATTTTACCCTTTTTAATTCCCAATGTTCACCCTTCACCTGTGAGTATGATTACCTTTTATCCCAGATTTCCAGATTCCCGATGGTAGGAAACACGCATTCGTCATCATTACTTATAAGTACTCAGGTATCAGTATGTTTAGATTTCCACTTACCCTCTGTACATAATAATTTACAACAAAACTAATCGTCAACTTTCTCTAAATCCTTCAACAGACCTTGTTCTTACTAAACCTCGAACATTATCCATCTTAATCCTTTGGACTGCTAATCGTCCTTCTCGCCATCGTTCCTCATGTCATGCCAAATCCATAACCCTTCTGAAACAACTCATCTCACTTATTGTCTGGTTACAATATTTTCTTTCCACGCTTCCTTCTATTAGGTGGTCCAGATCAAGTAACCTGATTTTGAAAAATTTTGATCGGGTCTCCCTTACAAATTCTTACCATTCAAAATCTGTACACAGCAAATGCCAGCAATGCCTTACAGATCATATGGCTATATATCACATTCCAACCGTCCAGAGCTTCTAGTTTCAAGTAACAGAACAATTATATCAATATTTACCCCTGTGACTTTCCATATCGCCACTCACTTCTTCCGTCGTATGTAAGGCTTATATGAGGAATTTCAGCTCCTATGACTTGGCTCTATTGCACGATCTAAGACAGAAAGAAGGTCGACAATCCCTAGATGCCCCGTTGCCTCCTGTTTATAAATGTGGCACGCTTCACACCATAAACAGGACTCTGCTGGACACGACTTTGCAGACAACCCCTAGGACAACCTGCTCTAATACCACTTTGTCACACCCTAAACTACCTAGGGTGTGATGGGCACCCGACCCTTACTTAGGGCCGAGCGAACCCTTTGACTCTTATCACATACATACTCTTTTCGGACTTTTAAATCAAATAAGGATGAAATACATAGTAAAACTTTCAGAAATATTCTTTCTCGTAGCTTTCAAATCAAACAAAATCTATAATCAAATAGAATTTATATCATAACACAGGACGACATATCGACCGATGGATCCGCTTACAAAACCGACATCCTACACGCACGACTCTGTCTGCAAAGTCTCTAACTTTGAACAAAACATCATAACATAATACTCTGACCCGGCAACACTCCAGAGGAAAATGGAGCTTGCCAACTTCGCTGGAACATCTTCTGTAATGATTTCTACTAATCTGGGTGTACCTGCGCGGCATGAAACGCAGCCCCCGAAGAAAGGGGGTCAGTACGGAATATGTACTGAGCATGTAAGGCATAGAATACAGAAAAGAGAATCATAACTGAAACAGTGAATTACCAGAATCAAATATGACCTTTTAGAACATCAAAGTACTTACCTTTTTAAATGAAAATCATGCATATCCAAGTCATATATCATATGTACAGATAACGTGTCCAGGCCCTCCAGTGAGGGACTCGGTGGATAAAATCATACATGTCCACATCATATATCACATATGTGTAACGTTTCCCGACCCTCAAGTGAGGGACTCAGTGGATAGAGTCATGCATGTTAACATCATATATCATGTATACACATAACGTGTCCCGACCCTCTGTTGAGGGACTCGGTAGATACATATAACGTGTCCCGGCCCGCAAGTAAAAGGGACTTGGTGAACAATGCAGAGGGGTGCGCACGATAACATATCCTGGCCCGGGCTCAGTGAAATCCAAATGGAGGCTTGCACGAATAGAATAATGCGAAACCATATGCACATAAACCAATACTCGATAGACAAGTATACTTGCCGACTCCTGAAGGCTCAGAAACAAGTATCGGGTCAATCCGACTTAGTATGAGAAAGTTATGGACGCTTGAAGTACAGAACCTTCTACAAGCATTTCATAAGCCATTTTTGGAAAATCAAAGCAATAATCACATCAAGTATTTTTCGGATATCGTATAGATCAAATCAAATATAACTTTTGGAATCATATGTACATATCAAAATATATCAAAGACTAAATGGAATAGTCAAACGTGTTAGCATTTGAAAAATCGAGACTTTAGTCATATCGATTATCTTTCGAAAACCATTCGGAAACATATCAACTAGATATTCGGTCATCATATATACGCATCAAAATCATATGAGGTAGCTTATGGAAATCAAGAATGTTAGCCATCCTAGTGGCTCTAAGAGCAGGAATTTCTTTAGAATCATACATACACGTCATTTGCTCGTTTCATAAAGATCATGCCAAAAGAAAGAAAGGTAAGCCTTACATACCTGTCCCACGACCAACTAGCCACGCTTATTTGTCCAAACTTGCTAGTCTACATTCAAGAGAATTGACATAATCATTAGATTCATCGACATATACTCGTCTTAGTCTTTCAAATGAGTTCATTTATATACTACCGAAATTTCGGCAGCATTTCCCCTGTAAACACGTCATCCCCGAGAATCTAACTCGGCCAAATCATCAACAACAATCTGAGAATTCAACTTGGCCAAACTATCAACAACAATACCAACAGTTATTCTAACAATATCCACAATCAATTCAAAAAGCATACTAACGTTAGCTACTTCTTTCTACAAACTTCGACGGCGTTTCATTTACGTTCAATTCATAATTGCTTACACATTCCAGTACTAATCCACAACCATTCAAACAATATTCAAGAATACTTCAAACAATCCGTACAATATTTAAAACAATTCAACCAATACTCTACTTCATCTGAAACCTTCCAAATGCGACAAGAATAATAACAACACATTTCCTTCTTTCAAATTCATAAACTACAACAACAATTCACACATTTGCAACTTCATTCTCATAATTACATAAAACCACATTAGAATCACATTAACTTCTACAACATCCCACAACCTTTTACAATGCCGACTTGAACCATTAAACCTTCATTTGCATCATAAAATCCACAACAACACAACTAACATACTAAGTAAAATTAATTCATCTCTTCTCCACCACACCACATTCACACGGCCACAACACTATATTTTCGGCCACAACATAGCATCCATGTTTTTATGATTTTCATTCATTTCTACATACTACAACATACACAACCATCCATAACATATAAAAGAAGATTAATTCTTACCTTTTCCCCTTGATTTCCCTCTTGTCTAGAATTATGGACTTGCCACAAAGAGAGGTTTTCTTGCTCCAACAATTATACCACGTTAAAGAGGACCTTCAAATTAGTAGGAATACTAGAAGAAAATATTTTTTTGGATCAAAATTTTTGGTCTTCAATTCTTGATCTCCTTGGCCGAATAGGCCCTTCCTTCTTTTTTCTTCTCAAGGCTTCTTGAAATTTCTATTTGTGGAAGATGAAAAATATGATCATCTCTTAGTTATTTATTTTAGATCCATATGGGCCTTGGCCCATATACCTTGGCCGGCCACCTTGGCCTGCCACTTTGGCCTTTTTCACTTAAGCCCAATTTTTTTTTTGTCTTGTAATTCATGAAAATTTATTTTCCAAATTCCAAGTTTGCCCTTAGCCTTCCTCCATATTTCCGCATCAATATTTCCATGAACAACTTATATTTTAAACAAGATAAAAATTATAGCCTTGTCCATAACTTGTCGCAATTATCTTAAAATATCCGATTGTGCAAAATACGGGGTATAACACAGCATCACCGAAAGGTAGGTTTATTTCTTACCTCGAGGGAAGGAAGATGATAGCCAAGGGTTATGTTTATCACTTAGTCCGGGTTCATGATACCGAGGCAAAGCTGCCAACTTTCCAGTCAGTTCTGGTAGTGAATGAATTCCCAGATGTGTTTCCGGACGAACTTCCAGGCCTTCCACCAGAACGAGAGATTGATTTCGCCATTGATGTGTTGCCGGACACCAAGCCTATTTCTATTCCTCCTTATCGAATGGCCCCGGCAGAATTAAAAGAGTTAAAGGCGCAGCTAAAAGATTTGCTCGAAAAGGGATTTATTAGACCCAGCTCATCACCGTGGGGAGCTCCAGTTTTGTTTGTAAGAAAGAAAGACGGATCTCTACGGATGTGCATCGATTACAGGCAATTGAACAAAGTGACGATAAAGAACATATATCCTCTTCCAAGGATTCACGACTTATTCGACCAATTGCAAAGTGCCAAGTGGTTTTCTAAAATAGACTTGAGGTCAGGTTATCATCAAGTGAGGGTTAGAGAAGTGGATATTCCCAAAACAGCCTTCAGAATTAGATATGGCCACTATGAATTCCGAGTGATGTCGTTTGGGCTAACTAACGCTCCGGCCGTGTTCATGAATCTGATGAATAATCTATTCAGGCAACTCTTGGATTTGTTTGTCGTAGTATTTATTGATGACATTCTAGTATATTCTCGCACAGAATCAGAACATGCAGATAATTTGAGAATTGTACTTGGCATTCTTCGAGCCCGGGAATTGTATGCAAAATTTTCAAAGTGCGAGTTTTGGCTAAATTCAGTAACATTTCTAGGCCATGTTATTTCCAATGATAGCATTCGAGTCGACACTCAGAAAATTGAAGCGGTGAAGACTTGGCCAAGGCCTACAACGCCTACAGAAGTTCATAGTTTTCTGGGGTTGGCAGGTTATTATCGAAGATTTGTAGAGGGCTTTTCATCTATTTTAGCCCTATTGACAAAGCTAACCCAGAAGTCAGCCAAATTTCAATGGAATGATGCTTGCGAACGCAACTTCCAAGAGTTGAAAGACAGGTTGACCTCAACTCCGATCTTAACACTTCCAGAAGGGTCAGATGGCTATGTGGTGTATTGTGACGCTTCCGGTGTTGGACTAGGGTGCATATTGATGCAACATGGTAAAGTTATTGCATATGCTTCGAGACAATTACGGAAGCATGAAAATAATTATCCGACTCATGATCTCGAATTGGCTGCGGTTATTCATGCCTTAAAAATGTGGAGACATTATTTGTACGGTGTGCACGTTGATATCTATATAGATCACAAA
Source organism: Lycium barbarum (assembly GCF_019175385.1). NCBI lineage: Eukaryota > Viridiplantae > Streptophyta > Magnoliopsida > Solanales > Solanaceae > Lycium > Lycium barbarum. The sequence continues at coordinate 83,811,499 of NC_083339.1, read as the reverse complement.
AGTCTTCAGTACATCATCAAGCAAAAAGAGTTGAACCTGCGACAGAGGCAGCGGTTAGAATTATTAAAAGATTATGATGTTAACATTTTATACCACCCCGGGAAGGCGAATGTAGTAGCTGACGCAGTTAGCCGCCGATCAATGGGCAGTTTATGTAAAGTCCCTCCGGAAAGGAAAAAGATGGTTCAAGAACTTCATCGATTGGATAATCTTGGAGTGCGTGTATTTGATTCGGGCGATGCCGGGATTAGTATAAATGATTCCACAATTTCGTCCTTGGATATGGAAGTGAAAGAATGGCAGTGCGAAGATCCATAGATATGTCGTTATAGAGACACATCTCATGGGAAAGAAAAGTCTCCGTTTGAAGTTTCCATAGATGGAATTCTTAAGTACCGAGGCAGGTTATGTGTGCCGAATGTGGCAGAAATGCGCAGACGAATTTTAGAAGAAGCACATTGCTCTCAATATTCTATTCACCTAGGTGCAACCAAAATGTATAATGATCTCAAGATGATGTACTGGTGGGATGGCATGAAGAGAGACATAGCAGAATTCGTAGCACAATGTCCAAACTGCCAACAGGTAAAAGCTGAACATCAGAAGCCAGGGGGCTTGTTATAGGCAATAGAAATCCCTACTTTGAAATGAGAAGTGATAAACATAGATTTTATAGTGGGATTACCTCGTTCCCGTGGCAAGTATGATTCCATATGGGTGATCGTGGACAGATTGACGAAGGCATCCCATTTTCTCCCAGTTAGGACGACATACTCAGCGAAAGATTATGCAAGGCTGTATCTCAAGGAGATTGTGCGACTTCATGGTTTTCCATTATCCATCATCACAGACAGAGGAGCACAATTTACAACTAAGTTCTGAAAATCTTTTCAAGAAGGTTTGGGCACGCGAGTGAAGTTTAGCACGACATTTCATCCGCAAACTGATGGGCAGGCCGAGCGTACCATCCAAACTTTAGAAGATATGTTACGGCCGTGTGTGTTGGATTTCGGTGGTAGCTGGGATGACCACTTACCCCTTATTGAGTTCGCATACAACAATAGCTACCATTCAAGTATACAAATGGCTCCATATGAAGCTTTATATAGACGGAAATGCAGATCTCCAATCGGATGGTTCGAAATAGGAGAAGCATAATTAGTGGGCCATGAATTGATCCAACAAGTAATAGAAAAAGATAAGGTGATCCAAGATAGGTTGTTGACAGCTCAAAGTTGCCAAAAGTCCTATACGGACAACCGACGACGAGACTTGAAATTTCAAATTAATGATTAGGTATTTTTGAAAGTGTCACCCATGAAAGGGGTGATGAGATTTGGTAAGAAAGGGAAGCTAAGTCTCAGATACATTGTACCCTACAAAATCATTCGTAAGGAGGGTCAGGTAGCCTATGAATTGGATCTACCTTCGAAACTTGAATCAGTCCATCCAGTTTTTCACGTTTTGATGCTCCGCAAGTGCATTGGAGATCCCACCAATATTGTCCCGATAGATGATGTGCAAGTAACAGAAAAGATAACCTATGAAGAAGTGCCTATTTCTATCCTAGACAAGAAAGTGCGGAAACTCCGAAACAAAGAGGTGGTTTCAGTTAAAGTCTTGTGGCGAAACAATAAGCGGGAAGAAATGACGTGGGAGGCGGAAGAGAGTATGAAGTCGAAGTATCCGCATTTATTTCGACCCCCAGGAGAGATTCAAGATGAAACGCCAACGATATGAGGTACGTATGCTTATTTTCATGTTTTTGGTCGTGTGTGGCCATAGATATGTCGATGTTGTGATGTAGCCCTGTGAGGCGATGATATTATGGGTTGTTGTGACAGGTTGGTAGTGCCAGATTACAGGGGAAACTCTGGCGAAATTTTCGTAGAATCCCGAGTGTTTAATATTCGAGGACGAATGTTCCAAAAGGGGGGAAAAGTGTTACACCTCGGAAATTTCCCCGTGAACGTACAGTGAAAAGTTACAGGTTTGCACTTTTACCCAGTTGGTCGTAAAGTGGAATACGGCCCATAAAATGATTTACGGACCGTAAACTGCTGTCGTCCTCCAACCTTTCAAAAATTTCAACTTTCTGTGAAATGCTTCAAATGATTAAAAACGACTTGGAATACAGACTGTAAATCGAAATACGGCCCGTAAAGTGAGTCGTAAATTGCCATGATCTCCAGCATGCCTTTCCGGTTTTGATATGCTTAAATACGGTCGCGAAGGATGGACCGTAAACCAGAATACGGCCCGTAAAGTGGGTTTACGACCACTGTGCATCCCGACTACTGTTCATAAAAAATCAGATTTTGTGATTAATATAAGGGACCCTTTTTATTCATTTTCATTTCATTTCTCATCTACACCGCTCAAGAACTCTCTAGAAAATTATCCAAACACTTCCACCATAAGACTAACAAGGAAATCAATGATCAACAACATTAAATCCATGAAACAAGGTGTGTGAAACTCAAGTGAAGTTCATCCAAACCAAGAAGTTCCAAGAAAGGTGAAGTAGGGTTTTGGTGCAAAAGGAAGGATTCCACTCTAGGCTTGTTCCACCATCATCTAAGGTAAGTTTCATGACTTCATCATGTTGTTTAAGGTATTGGAAAGCTAAGATTCTTGAAGGGTAGGAAAACATAGAAGATGGGTCTTAAAATGGATGAATAGTGTCACAATTGAATGGTAGTTGAATGGAATCATAAATGTTGATGTGCTATAATTATGACTACGTTGAAAAGGATGCTTATACCATGAAACAAGTATTATATAGGAGGAAACGCGATAATGAGTTATAAGTACAAATGTAGACAAATTTGAGAGAAATGGTGGATTGTGGTTAGTGCATGTAAATGATGATTGTTGATTTCAATATTGTGAACGTTGTTGTGAGTGTTTCGGAGTTAATATAGAATATGGGAAAGTAGTATAAACAAAGGATGTGCCGCCCAATTGTCTCTAGAAATAGCAGTGCGTTCTTATAGCTGATTAACTAACGCAAATGCGAATTCTGTCTTGAAGGTAGAAACGAGATATTGAAGGAGAATAAACGAACGCTAGATTGCTTAAACAAGAAAGGTATGTGAGGCTAGTCCTTTCTTTCTATGGCATGAATCCTTTAGCATGACTTTCTTTCTTATCCATGAATCTCTTAAGTTCCGGAAGGGATGAGCCTATGTCTATAATTAGCTACACAAGGTAATGAGTAAAGTATAGAAATTCTAATACATATGATGTGATACCCCTATGATGTTAATGATGCGATTTATTTGCTTACGCTCACCTTATATGCTCATTCCTTCAAGGTGAGGCAGGATGTCGATGATTGCTCCATAATGAAGTCGGGGGATCACGACCATACATCACTCCGATAAAGAGTAGTTGATCTTGAGACTTATGCATGTACTATGATAAGATAAGCATGCCATGATGAGCATACTCTGATGATGGTGATATAACACCGCGCCTAGTTGGCTGGGCAGTTACCGCTAAGGCGGGCAGTTATACGTATACACCATGGCCAGATGGCATGGGCAGACACCACTAGTGGGCGGCATGAGATGATACCCCGGACGCTGGAGGCCTGGACGCAGGCTAATGTTATTTATTATCACACCGATCCGATATGGACGGGCAGCTTATACATTTTTCATATATGATATGATGATGAGTATGTGTAAGATAGCATGCATTACTTCTTTTATATATGTGTCAGTCGGATCCAGATGTTTCATATTGATATTCCCTTTATATCATTGTCTTCTTTCATAGTTCATGCCTCTCATACTCTATACAATGTTCGTACTGACGTCCATTTTCTTTGGAAGCTGTGTTCATGCCCACAGGTAGACAGGCAGGAGAGCTCGATCCAGACCCGTAGTAGCTGTCAGCTGATTGGAAGCACTCCCTTGTCCCGGAGGTACTTGATTATTCTTTTTGGTATATAGTTATGTGTATGTATTTTTGGGCATGACGTGGTCTTGTCCCGTCCTTATGTTTAGTACTCCAGTAGAGGCTCGTAGATATGCAGTGTGGGTTAGACGGTCTCACGAGATGGCTACTGTATATATATATATATATATATATGTATCACTATTTTGATAGCCAAAAGGAACATGTATATAAGAGCATTTATATTTTCATATGAAATACGAATTTCCTACGCTTGAGTAAAAATGTGATAAAAAGAGCATTAAATGAATAAGATGAGCAATAGAGCGAGCGGTGCTCGGTGATTAGCCCTGGGTACCCATCGCGGCCCTAGTTGGGTCGTGACAGAAACTGTGGGATTATTAATATCAATCCCCGCACTACCTGAATCAATTAAACGTACTCTAAGATTAGCTAGTTGGTGGAGCTCATGAATTAATTCTTTCTTCTTTTCCGGAGGAACTTCACATAGGTTGCCCATCGATCGGCGGCTAAGCGCATCAGCTACTACATTTGCCTTTTCGGGGTGGTACAAAATACTCACATCATAATCTTTCAATAATTCTAACCACTGCCTCTACCGCAGATTAAACTCCTTCTATTTGAAAATATATTGAAGACTCTTATGGTCTGTATAGATATCAATATGCACACCATACAAGTAATGTCTCCACATCTTTAATGCATGAATTACTGCAGCTAATTCGAGGTCATGAGTTGGGTAGTTGTTTTCATGTTTCCGCAGCTGCCTTGAAGCATAAGCAATGACTTTACCATGCTGCATTAACACACATCCTAACCCAACACCGAAAGCATCACAATATACAACACAACCATCTGGCCCTTCTGGGAGTGTCAAGACTGGGGCTGAGGTTAATCTATCCTTCAACTTTTGGAAGTTGCGTTCACAAGCATCATTCCATTGGAATTTAACTGACTTTTGGGTTAGCTTCATCAATGGGGCTGAAATAGAGGAAAATCCTTCTACGAACCTTCTATAGTAACCTGCCAATCCCAGAAAACTACGGACTTCTATAGGCGTCGTAGGCCTTGGCCAAGTCTTCACAGCCTCTATTTTCTGAGTATCAACTCCAATACCATCATCTGAAATAACATGACCTAAAAATGTCACAGAATTAAGCCAAACCTCGCACTTTGAAAATTTTGCATACAATTCTCGAGTTCGAAGAATTCCAAGAACAATACGTAAATGATCTGCATGTTCTGATTCTGTGCGAGAGTACACTAGAATATCGTTAATGAATACTATTACGAATAAATCCAAGAGAGGCCTGAATACATTATTCATCAAATTCACGAACACTGCCGGAGCATTAGTTAACCCAAACGACATCACCCGGAATTCATAATGGTCATATCTCGTTTTGAAAGCTGTTTTGGGAATATCTTCTTCTTTAACTCTCACTTGGTGATAACCTGACCTCAAGTCTATTTTGAAAAACCACTTGGCACCCGATAGTTGATCAAATAAATCATCGATTCTCGGAAGAGGATATTTGTTCTTTATCGTCACTTTATTCAATGGCCTATAGTCGATGCACATTCGTAGGGAGCCATCTTTCTTTCTTACAAATAGGACAGGTGCTCCCCACGGTGATGAACTGGGTCTAATAAACCCCTTCTCAAGCAAATCTTTCAACTGTGCCTTTAATTCTTTCAATTCTGCCGGAGCCATTCGGTAAGGAGGAATAGAAATAGGCTTCGTGTCCGGCAACACATCAATGGAAAAATCAATCTCTCTTTCTGGTGGAAGACCTGGAAGTTCATCTTGAAATACATCCGGAAATTCATTCACTACCGGAACAGATTGGAGAGCTGGAGACTTTGCTTCGGTATCATGAACTCGGACTAAGTGATAAACGTAGCCCTAAGCCATCATCTTTGTTGCTTTAAGGTAGGAAATAAACCTACCTCTTGGAGATGCTGTATTACCCTTCCATTCAAGCACGGGCTATCCCAGAAATTGAAATCAAACTACTTTCATTAACATTCGAATAACATTAGGCCAACCAATCCATACCCATAATCACATCGAAATCTAACATTTTTCAGCTCAACAAAATCAGTTTAGTCTGGCTGTCGCATATCACAATTACACAATTTTTATACACTTGTCTAGCTATCACGGGATCACCAACCAGAGTAGAGACCTTAAAAGGTTTAATTGGCTCAGGTTTCACCCCAATACGACCAGCAACATATGGAGTAATATAAGACAGGGTAGAACCCGGATCTATCAATGCATACACATCATGGGAAAATACGGATAATGTACTTGTAACCATATCTAGGGAGGACTCAAGATCATGTCGTCTGGCTAAAGCATACATACTGGCCTGAGTGGCACCCGAAGTAGATGCTCCGCCTCTGCCTGCACCTCGACCTGCTGGAATCTGGGGAGTCTGCCCTACCGGGCGCACTGAAAAGGAACCAGCTGCTGATACTGTGGGCTGAACCCCACCTCTACCATACCTCGAGGGACAATCAAGCATCAAGTTCCCAGTCTGTCCACAAATATAGCAAGCATCTGTGCCCTGACGACATGGCCCTAAATGTAATTTCCTGCACTGACTACATCGTGGAACTGGTGGTCTCCTCTGGCTATAATCACCCCCAAACTGGGACCCTGAAGCTCTCGAACTCTGACTCTGTCCTGAAGGAATGGAGCGGTCAAAGCTCCAACCTACAAGTCGTGGAGGTGCACTAGTCGCTGACTGGCCTGAGTGTTTGGGATATGTCTGCCTCGATCCCCCTCTATAATCACTACCTGCCCCCATAGTTCTGGCCCTTTTGCTTTGCCCTCTATCAATATCCCGATCACCCCTTTTTGGATGTTGTTGTCCTTCTAAATTCAGGGCATGGGCTTGGATGCGGGAAATATCCATTCCGTCTTGCAACGAAGCCATCAAAGAATCCTTAAATAAATGTGGCGCTAAGCCACTCACAAACCTCTGTACCCTATCTCCCATGTCCGCCACCATAGTCGGGGCATATCTAGCCAATGAATTGAACTGAAGGCTATACTTCCGAGCACTCATATTTCCTTGTTTCAAATTTAAAAATTGATCCGCTCTAGCTCGGTGGACCTCGGGTGGCAAATAGTGGTGGACGAAGGCATCTACAAATTCTTGGCAAACGGGAGAAGGCGCATTCTCTTTTCTTTGATGATATCCAATTGTTATACCATAATACCGCCACATCTCGGAGTCTATAAGATCCCAACTCCACAGATTCTGTTTCGGAGGCCTGAATAATCTTCAATGTTCTCAATATTTCATCGATAAAACTTTGTGGGTCTTCATCCAGCTTTGACCCGAAGAACTCCGGAGGATTTAAACTCATAAACTCATGGGCTCTAGTACTAGCGGCCCTGTCGCTTGAACCCGAACCTTGCCGTTGTGCCTGGGCGGCAACCAACTGTGTCAATAGATGAATAGCCTCGGTCACTTGTTGACCCGAAGTAGCCGGTGGAGGAACTGGAGGCATAGGAGCTGGAGCTGATGCCCCTTCCTGTTCTTCTATAATGGGCGGAGGGGGAGAAGTATTAGATGGGGCCTCATCATGTGATTCGCCCCCTTCTACATTCATTGGTGTCTCTCTTGCTACCCGCCTTTTCATCGTGGTCTTTCCCTTCTGGGGGGCTGTAGCTTTTCCCTTTGCGGCATTTCTGAAATCGTAGCACACTATTATGGAGGAGAAAATCTTACAACACAGCTCTATCACACGATCTCTTAAGATGAAAGATGGTCATTTTTCCTAAATGCCCTGTAGCCTCCTGTTTATTAATGTGGCGCGCAACACACCATAATCAAGACCCTACTAGACACGACTCGTAGAAACTTCCTAGGACTGAACTACTCTGATACCACTTTTGTCACGACCCGACTAGGGGTTATGACGGGTATACGGGGCTAACAACTGAGCACCACAAATTTTATTGCTCATCATACACATCCAGCGTTCATTCATTAATATTTTAATTAAATCATAGGAAAACCATTTTTCATTTGGAAACATAATTACCTTATATACATAAGCCCTCCGGCTATCAAAATAATATATAGACATACGAGGAGAAACCGTGAGACCATACTACCCACACATACGTATCTACGAGCCTCTACTAGAGTGCTAGACATAGGAACGGGACAGGACCCCGTCGTGCCCAAAATACATACATACATATATATATATATATATATATATATATATATATATATATATATACACACAAAAGAATAAGTCAATGGCACCTCCGGGACAATGGAGTGCTCTCAAATCAGCTAATAGCTCCTACGAGTTTGGATAATCTTCCTGTCTACTTATGGGCATGAACACAGCGTCCAAAGAAAACGGACGTAAGTACGAACATTGTACTGAGTATGTAAGGCATGAATGAAATGGACATAATAGAGAAATCACAAGACATAAGATGAAGATGTAACCTGCGTAACTTTTAAGGAGGGATACATTTCAGGCATTTATCATATATATACAGTCATAGTACATGTATCATCATAACGCATACATCATCATATCAAATATATATATATATATATATATATATATATATATATATATATATATATATGACCATCATATGCTGCCCCCTAGTGGTGATCATGTCCGGCCTTCTAGGCGCGGTGGAATCATTAGCAGCCTGCCTTAGCGGTGACATATCCGGCCATTTGGGCACGGTGGAATCACAATCAGCTCGCTTTTGCAATGACATGTCCGACCATTTAGGCACTGTGGAATTGTATCATCACATATATCTCAGAACTCATTATGAACCTTTCATAGAGCATGCATTAGAATTTAAAGACAATCCATGAGAATCATATCATATTCGTAGCATGGACTTCATAAAAAAAATGTCATATAATAGGCTTATAATCTCTAAACTTAGGCTCATCATTACCATTATCCTACCTATGGCATATCTCTTACCATTATCTCGTATGAAATCCTCTATGAACATAGACTCGTAATATTTCCGGAACATTTGTCATAGGGCATGCATTAGAGCTTATAGACAATCTATAACAATATCGGGGTGCCATGAGGTCGAGAACCCCCGATTACGTATGGAGTGATTATATTCATCATATCTCACCTCGAAGGAACTAATATTTTAAGGTGAGCGTAACACAACGAGCAAACTCAAGGGATCATAAATTGGGTCATTAGTTGTAGAAACATCATATCGTATTCATAGCAAGAACCTTATGGACTTAGCATATCATGAACTTTAGAACTTTTAGGCTCAACTCATATTCATCATCATCATACTCACATCGTATCTCTTCTCTTTATCTTATGAAAAGCTCTGTATAACCATAGGCTCATAATTTCCGATATGTAGGAAAGTCATGGAAATATAGGAGAATTCATGCCATGGAGTCATGCCTTAGAATGAAAGGACTAGCCTTACATACCTCATTTGCTTAGCAATTCTATCGCTTGATTGTTCTCCTTCGATGCTCGCGTCTTTACCTTCAAAGGAGTTCGTATTAACATTAGCTAAACGATTATAAGAACGTGCTTCATAAAGCTAGAGAAAATTGGGCAGCATTTCCTTTATTTATATAGGTTTCCTCTGTTTACATATCAACTCCCAAACACCCATCACAACATTCACAATATTATAAACAACAATCATCATTCATCTACATTATCCACATTTCACAATTTCACTTCAATTCCTCCACAATCGTGGTCGTAGTTCACTATAAGTGTTTTCTCACATATAATACTTATCCCATATTTAAAATTTCAATTATTGCATACTTACAATCACAACATATCAATATTCATGATTCACTCCAAACTACTTACTCAAAATGACACTATTCCCACAGTCATAACCCATTTTCTATATCCTTCTACAATCCAAGTGTTTCAACTTTTCAACACCTTAAACAACTTGGAATGATCATAAAACTCACCTTAGATAATGGAAGAATAAGCCTTGTGTTGCACCTCGAGAAATTTTTCGTTCATGCACAGTGAATAGACTGACGAAGGGCGTGATGTATACGATGTTTTGATAGGTAAGAAATGACATTTGATGATTCTAAATGAGATTTCAAAGACATGTGAAGTAGGATATAGAAGTTGTTAAGGAAGGCAAGGCATACGTTATGTATCGGAAAGGATTTACGAGTGATGAGTTAATGATGATTTAATGATGCTTTGGAGAAGGATTATAACGTCCCTTAGATTGTTAATGAGGTGATAAACAAGTGTTAAGAAGGTTCCATAAGGTTTGGAGATCAAACGAGTCGACGAGAATGAAATCGGAATAGCTGGGCATTATACGGCCCAACATACTGGTCGTATATTTAGCCCAGATGGGAAACCTTCACTGGACCAAACATACGGCCAGACATACGGCCCATATAAAAGATACGGACCGTATGTTCGTGTCGGGTCAGAATTTGTGTATTAATAAGGGATCCAAGTCTTACTTCATTTCATTTCCCCTCACTCCCCTTCTCTCTAAAACATATCTCTACACTTCCCCCATAAGAATTCTCGGGATATTAGTGATTAACTACATCAAACCAAGGAAATCAAGTGTAAGAAACCCATTAAAGTTCATCCAAGGCAAGGAATCCAAGTGAAGGTGAAACTAGGGTTTTGCTCAAGTGAGGAGTTTACACCCAAGGTTCATTCCTACACTATCTAAGGTAAGATTTATGTTATTTCCATTTTGTTTAAGGTATTTGAAAGTTGAAACACTTGGATTGTAGAAGAATATAGAAAAATGGGTCATGAATGTGGGAATAGTGTCATTTTGAGTAATAGCTTGAATTGAGTCATGATTCTTGATGTGTTGTGATATGGCTACGTTATAAATGATATTAAGGACGCGGTATAAGCATTATATGTGATAAAACATACTAGTATACTATGACCATGATTATGGATGAATTGAAGTGGAATTGTGAAACGAGGGTAATGTAGATGAATGAAGATTGTTGGTTATGATATTCTTAACGCTATTATAAATGTTTGGGAGTTGATATGAAATATGAGGAAGGTGTTATAAACAAAGGAAATGCGGCTCAATTTCTCTAGCTTTAGTAAGCACGTTCATATAATCGATTAGCTAATGTGAATGTGAATTCTCTTGAAGGTAAAAACGTGAGCATTGAAGGAGAACAATCAAGCGATGGAAATTGTTAAACGAAAGAGGTATGTGAGGCTAGTCCCTTCTTTCTAAGGCATGAATCTTATGATATGATATTTGCACCTTCATCATGATTTTCCTACGTATCGAAAATTATGAGTCTACGATTATAAAGAGCTTCATATAAGATAAAGAAAAGAGATATGTTACGAGCATGGCAATACTAATAATGAATATAAGTCTAGAAGGCCTAAAGCTCAGGATATGACATTCCTATGAAGCTAATGATCCTTATGTAATTCCTATGATATTATATTCCCCTACCTCTCCATGACTTTCTTATATTCCAGAACTAAGAGTCTATGTTCATGAATAGCCATATAAGATAAGAGATACATTATGAGCCCAATAATGATGATGATGAGCTTAAGTATAAAGATTCTAGAGTTCATGATATAATGTTCCTACAAAGTTAATGATGTTTTTTATTGTATACACTCACCTTATATACTATTTCCTTCAAGGTGAGGCAGAATGCTTATAAATGCTCCATAATGGAATCGGGGGTTCATGACCTTATGTCACCTCGATAAAGTATAGCTGTCCTTGAGTTTCTATGCATGCTTTATGATGAGTACATGTGGATGATATTACACCGCGCCTATATGGCCGGGAGGATACCGCTAAGGCAGGCAGCGTATACACCATGTCTAGATGGCATGGGCAGACACCACTAGTGGGTGGCATGAGATGGTACCCCGGACGAGGGAGGCCTGGACGCAGGCTAATGATTATCACACCGTACCTATATAATCGGGCAGCTTATACATATATGCATACATGATATGATGATGATGATGAAGTCAGCCAGCATGCATTATTTCTTTTATAATTGACAGTCAGTTACAGGTTACTCCTTATTTGATGCTTCCTTTATCTCATTAACGTATTATTATTATTATTACTTATGCCTGTCATACTCAGTACAATGTTCGTACTGACGTCCGTTTTCTTTGTACACTGTGTTCATGCCCAGAGGTAGACAGGGAGGTGATCCAGACTCGTAAGAGCTATTAGCTGACTTGAGAGCACTCCATTGTTCCGGAGGTGCCTTTGATTATTCTTTTGTGTATATACGTATATTTTGGGCATGACGGGGTACTGTCCCGTCCCTATGTCTAGCACTCTATTAGAGGCTCGTAGATACGTATGTGTGGGTAGTATGGTCTCACGATTTTGATAAGTGTGCATATATATATGTGTGTGTGTATTATTTTGATAGCCGAAGGGCTTATGTATATAAAGGTAATTTTTGTTTCCAAATGCAAAATGATTTTCCTATGATTTGAGTATGAATTTGATGAATGAACGCTTCACGAGTATGATAAGTAGTAGAATGAGTAGTGCTCGGTGGTTAGCCCCGGGTACCCGTCATGGCCCTAGCCGGGTCGTCACAAAAGTGGTATCAGAGTAGTTCAATACTAGGAAGTGTCTACGAGCCTTGTCTAGTAGAGTCTTGTTTATGGTGTGTTGTGCACCACATCTATAAACAGGAGGCTACAGGGCATTTAGGATGGTTACTCTTCTTTCATCTCTAAGATCGTGCGATAGAGCTAAGCCATAGGAAATGAGAATCCTTATACTAACCCCTGATTGCAGCAGAAGAACGATATTGACCGAGGAAAGTTATTGATGATATTGAAGTTACAGAGGTAAGTCACTTCACTGAGAGTACGTTATCATGGTACATATTCATATGTTAATGGAATGGTTGTCATAGAGGTAAGTTAGTGTTCATATGATAGAGGAATTGATCAAATGTGTCTCTTGATGATAAGTTCAGTTATTAGTTGAGAACTAAGCAAATTGAATGAATTAGAACAAAGGTAAGCGACGGTACAAAATATGTGTGTCGAATAAAGTAAGAATATTGAGGTATGATTAAAATGTAATGCTGAAGGATGAAAGAGAAAGTAAATAGGAAGAGATAACAGGGCAGATCGCTAAAGGATTAGGTACATCTGGAAGCATGATATATGAGGTAAGTTTTGACATCTTTGTGCTTTTACTTGAAAGTGGGAGCCCTGTGTGGCCGAGATATGTCGTACATATATATATATTGGCCCTGTGAGGCATTGTTGGTGTCACGACCCAACTAGGGGCCGCGACGGGTACCCGATACTACTATACCGAGCACCTCTTATCTCGCATCTTACTCTTACTACTGAGTGGGCCGTATGAACGATACCGTCATTGCTTTACTCAACACCATCATTAATAGCATACTCGTAAACAATTGGCAATAAACTGTACTAACATATTATACGGTGACAAGGACAAACAAGGTTGTGAAACATCTGACTGTACATATCTGTCTATGAGCCTCTAACAAGATACATATATTCACAAGTGGGCCGGGTTCTGCCGTGCCCAAATATATACACAAAAGTAGTACCAATAAACTGAAGCTCCGGAACAACTGGAGCGACCTCAATGTACTGCTGGTGGAGCTCCTAGGAATCGAACCCGTTTGCCTGCTGTCCTGCGTGGCATGAAACGCAGCGTCCACAAAAAGGGACGTCAGTACGAGCATTGTACTGAGTATATAAGGCATGAAAAGTAGCATAACGAGGAACATAAAGTATGAATAATAATACAATGGGATCATAGGGCATATAGTGAGATAGGAGAGTAACCTGTACATATGAGTGCCTCTTAGGCATTTTCCATGCATGCTTAGCCTTTTTCAAAAAAAGAAATATTTCTTGTTCACATACATAGAAAATAGAACATATCATAGCGCCGAACAACGTCGGCTCCCCCACGTATGTCCCGCGTCCGGGCATTCCGCATCCGGGATGATAAGCTACGCCAATTGACCAGGTGGCAATGCGTCTATAGCGCAACATATGTCCCTTTTTCCCCATATCCCCCATATGCATATACATATATTATATACATATATCATATCAAACAAACTTCGAACATCATAGATACGCATCAAAACCATATGATACAACTTATAGAAGTAAAAAATATTAGCCATCCTAGTGGCTCTAAGAATAGGAATTTCCTTGAAATCACACATATACTTTGTCATGTCGGTTTCACAAAGATCATGCCAGAAGAAAGAAAGGGTAAGCCTTACATACCTGCTCCACGTCCTATTAGCTACGCTTATTTATCCAAGCTCGCTAGTCTACATTCAAAAGAGTTCACACAATTATTAGATTCGTTGTCATACACTTGCCTTAGTTTCTCAAATAAATTCACTTATGATCTGCCGAAATTTCGACAGCATTTCCCCTGTAAATACACCATCCCCGAGAATCTAACTCGGCCAATTTTATCAACAACAATCCGAGAATTCAACTCGGCCAACTTATCAACAACAATACCAACAATCATACTAACAACTTCAACAATCAATCCAAAATATATTCTAACATTAGCAACCTTCGTCACACAATTCAACGGCATTTCATTTACATTCTATTCAATCACATATAATCCAACTAACACCAATGATCCCACATTCAAGTATTAATCCGAAATCTTTCTAACATGATTCAAGAATACTTCAAACAATTCACATAACATTCAAAACAACCCAATCAACATGCTACTTAACCCGAGACCTTCCAAATTCAACAAGAACAATAACAACACATTTCCTTCTTTCAAGTTCATAAACCATACCAACAATTTACACACTAACAACATCATTTTCTATGAATATGAGAAATGATTTTTAACATCACATTAGCTACCAAACGACCCTCCAACACTTACAACTTTAACTAGAATCATGAAACTTTCATTCCCCTCATAGATTTCATTCCAACAACAACCATAATACTAAGTAAAATTGATTCATTCTCTTCCACACCACACCATATCTACACGGCCACACACTACATATACACGGCCACATATAACATCCCTATTTTCATGAATTTCATCCACTTTTACATACTACAACATACATAATCATCCATAACATATAAGAAAGGATTAAACCTTACCTTTTTCCCTTAACTTCTCACTTGGCTAAGATTTGTGACTTGCAAGAATATGTGTTTTACTTGCTCCAATGATCACTTCACTTTGCTAAGGACCCTTCAATTGGTTGTTTAGCTAGAAGAAATAATTTTTGATCAATTTCTTCCAAGGTTTGAGTATGGCCGAATGGCCCTTTTATTTTTCTCCTTCTCCTTTGGTTCTCCAAGGTTCTTGAAATTTCTAGGGATAAAGATGAGAATTATGATGACTTAGTCATCTTTTTATCTTATTCATTAAGCTCCTTTGTGGGCCTAAGCCCACTCCATTTGGACGGCCAAGTGGCCCAATAACTCAAGCCCAGTTTTTTTTTTTGTAATTCATGAAAATTTATTTTCCAAATTCCAAATTTTCCCTGAGCCTCCCTCCATATTTTCAATGAGCCATCTTGTGAATTTCCCTTTTTGCCCCTAGCCTTTCTTAGTATTCCCACTTCAAAATTTTTTATACACAACTTGTGTATTAAACAAGGTCAAAATATAGCCTTGTCCTTAACTTCTTGCAATTGTCTTGATTTATCCGAATGTACAAAATTTGGGATATAACAGTTGGTATTTGCTGCGTGCAGGTTTTGGGATAGTAAGAAATATAGAGGAAACTCTGCCGAAATTTTCCTAGACTCTAAAGGAGATAAGATATAAGCTTGTGATGTGTCCTAACGGGAAAAGATGTTGTCCAAAAAGTAATGGCAGGACGAGATTAAGTTAGGAGCATCGTTAACAACTACAAGAGATGAGTTAAATACTATTGAATTGATGGTAATGGCAATTATAAGAGCGACATTGATACGGTAAAGAGAAATGCTAGAGTAAATTAGAGAGACTGGTAGTGCCAAAACACGGCATAGAAGAGGAATGGTAACTCTAACAGAGTGTGATACTGAAGTATTGATTGGATGGATAAGTACAAGAAAAATACGACAAGTCTATTAGCAAAATAAAGTAACAACATGACTGAGGCAAGGGTATGACGAATGTGAATCCATTGGTAAAACAATTTATATGGTAACTGTAATAGGGCTGATTAGAAAGAGTAACAGGTTGAGTATGCTTACTTCGCAAGGTTTATTCTATTTTACGAGCAGGCTTGCGAACGAGGTAAAAAGTGGTACTCTATAGCGTTGATTATGAACAAGATATAATGAGAGCGTGGCAAGAACTATAATACAATGTAAGTAAAGTATAGTGAGGAAATGACTAAAGATGTGACATGTTCTATAGGAATAAAGAATGAATGCAAGTGTGAAACCAACAAGCGACCCAATGGGGCTATAGATGAGAAAGCATATAAGACTTTGTTAAGGGAAAGTCCAGCATAGAGGTTCCTCAATGACAGAAATGATAGCAAGCAATGACAAAAAGGGAAGCCAACTTGAATTTTTTTTTTAGAGAAAAGCGATATGGCAAAGTAGTAGTAGTTTGTGATTTGTGTAATCGAGAGCATGGGTTATATTTTTAGCTGGATGTAAAAGATCAAGACTACAGAAAGATGAATAACGAAATAGGTCGATTGTTAGAAAAAGGACCAACACAATAAGGATGAGAGGGGATGATCAAAATGAACAGAATAAGTTTTGGAAGCAAAGAACGGATTGTAAAGGGGTAATATATTTTAAAGGACAAAGCGGTACTAAGTTAAGAATAAGATTCCTTGTGCTGGGAATAAAGAATTGATTATAGAAAGGGAGGTAATAAGATAAATTGAGGATGAAAGAATGTAAAGGAATAAGTACGAATATAAAGAGAAAAGGAAATATACGAAGTAGGCATGCTTAAGAAGTAATCGTGTTATGATTAAAGGAAGATGCATCTCCTACGAATATCCTATACCAAGTTAGAACGAGTAAAGTATATGAAGTAACAAGTTGAAAAGAAAAAGATGATCATGAGTTATGAGTTTACCGTACGACGATAAAGCGATAGAGTAAAGCTATCATCAACGACAAATACAATATGATTGGTTTTGAAACCAATGTTGAGCGCAAAACAAGAGTGAAAGAGTATGAGGCATAAGGGGTATTAGTTGCGCATGAAACTTAGGCCCTGGAAAACAAAAATGACGTTACAAGTGAAATTTTGCGCACCGAAGGAGAGAGCAAGTGACATTACGTGGATGGTATGGATAACTAGGCATACTACTATTGTGAGCATCCCTATGGGACAGAAGTTGTTAATTGGAGCGGATTTATTCATTGACTCATAACTACCAGATGAGCTAAGTAAAATACATCCTTGTTCGGATTGCTATGTCGGTTGTATTACTTGATTACAAAACTGCATGATGAGTATGTTAAGACTTCACACATGAATTATCGTAGCTATGAATTATGGGAAAAGACATAAATGAGATGTAGTATAGTCAGGGATATATGAATTCAAGATTTGAAAGTGAGGCAACGAATGTGAGAATGGTACAAGTAAAACCCAAAAAGGGGGGAAGCGAGTAAAGGTAATACAAGTGTAGATATTGGAAAAATGGACCCTAAGATGTGATAGATATAGAATCTAAAACAAAGAGTAAGAGTTATGCAGAAATGAGTCTACTGACTAGTAAATAAACAAACACGAATTGAGCAAGCATCTGAGATTGTATGGGAAATCATTCATGAAGACCTTGAACCACATGACATTGAAGGCGAATAACTCAAGGGGTATTTGTATATGGTAAAAACCAGATATGCGTTGAACCGGTGGGACCCGAAACTGAGGGAAGAAGGGGCCAAGAATGTGCATGAAGACTTTCGTTCTGAACCGGACGAACGCCCGAACCGAGGCCAAGGTCGGGGCATCATTTGGTCCGGTTTCCTTCATGGCCGAGTTGGTCGTTGCAGTTGGTCCCTTTGGTTGTCACGACCCAGCCCCGTGGGCCGCGACTGGTGTCCTGCTGGGACACCCCAAACGAACTCACACCCAGACCATCGTAATCAGACTCATCCAAACTCAACGTACGTTATTCGAACTCAACATCGGAATCAGACATCTATCAAACACTTATCCTAAGCAGTCGCCCGTACTGATCAGACAAATCACAAATCAGAAAGGAGGCGGAATGTACATCGCCAAATTTCACACACACACATCAGAAGGGTGGCGGAATGCACATCGCCCCCAAATGCATACACATACATACAAACTCAGAGGCCGACTTGGCCATAGTAGCGTACGGGCCGCTTAAGATCGTAAAACAGACTCACATGCAAACACACCGGACCCACGACCCACAAATCTGACTACAGGCCTCTAGACAAAACAGAACATAAGAACATAGGACGGGACAGGGCCCCGCCGTACCCACTCATCCAAATATACAGAGTACAGACACAACCAAAAGATATGTACCGAAAGTAGGCTCCGGATCAAGGGGAGCTCTTCAACACAGCCGAAAGAGTAGCCTAAACTGGAGGACCATCCAAACGAGCTTCGGTACCTGCGGGCATGAAACACAGCCCCCGAAGAAACGGGGGTCAGTACGGGAGACGTACTGAGTATGTAAAGCAGAAGGTACAGAAATTACAAACACAGCTGGAGTCAGAAAGAACAAACACACCAACATCGTAAACAAAGCAAACCTGTGCGGGAGGCGAACGTACAAATGCAAATCAAATCATGCATAGGGTATAGGAACGTGGTCACCCCCCGACGCTGGTGCCACAACACATCATAACTCCAGAAGTTTTCAAATCTCCGTACAGTCTCCAGACACATCATATCACACACACATCATATCATCAGAACATATCAAATGCCATATCACATCATAACTCCATAAACGGTAACCGGCCCTATGGCGAGGCCTCGGAAACCGTAACACATCATAACTCCCGAATATATTATAGCGCGCACGATCACAAAGTCGGCCCGGGTACCGACGAACGAAGTCATAGCAGACAGCACGAACAGAGTAGTGCAGAAACCATATGCATATCAAAATAATTTGTCGGACTCAACATATAATTTACGTACAAGTATATACTGACGCCAGAAGGCTCGGAATAGGAATCAGATTGATCAAAGTTTGCGTATATAAGTTACGAAGTGCCAAACGGCCAAATTCTCAAGAAAAACTGTTCATACGTCATTTTCCGAAAATCTCACATCGTTCAAAGTACAGAACGTACATTAATGGCATAGGAAGTTTCAAACACATCCTTGGGTCATAAACAGAAGGTTGCGAATCATAACAGACACAAGCGAATCAAACAAACCGAATAAGGGGAGCCTCGGGGCTCGCGGGCCCACCTCGGGTCAAATTGAGGCGGCGGACACAAATCGCAGATTTTTGGTTCCATAGAGTCATTTACAAAAGTTTCGAAGAGTTTCGGACTCAACAGCACAAGTTATGGAGGTACGAGCGTTCTTTTACCCAAATGGGACCAAAAGGTTTCAATCGCGCTGAATGAATAGTGCTCGAACTTGAACCTCGATTTCCAAGAGCAGAGTTATTCCCGAGATTCCGAAATTTACCTAGTGGGTCTAGGACATGCCAAAAGAATGAGAGGTAGGCTTTACATACCTGGTTGGCGCCTTACGCTCCTCAAATCGCAATTCCCGTTTCGTCCAGAAACTGCAAATGGTCACTTTTACCAGTTACTATTCATGAGAAGTAACATTTTAGTCTTTGGGCTATATTTGGCTACCGAAATTTCGGCAGCACTTCCCCTATAAATCTAACACCCCCGAGACTTAGCTCGGCTCAAAATACAACGACAACAACAGCCCAAACATCATTAAACCATACAAACCACAATCATACTACATTAACTTCAAAATTTCACTTTAATACATAAGTTGGCAAATTCTTGATTCAACTTCAAAATTCCAACTCTATTTCCACATTAGTCCATTCATTCACTCATTCTCAATTATTCAAACACACTACATACAAGTTCCAAATCACATACAAACATTCCCAAAGTTCACTACTTTCCAATTTTCATTCAAAACACCAAAAGTTACGACGAACGTTCTAACTTGCGTCGTTTCATTCCAAATTCGTTATCATCAACCATAAATCTTATTTAAAGTCTTTAGTGTCATAAATATACTATGATATACACAAATATACCAAATGAATACGCTTTCCGATAACGTCCGAAATTATTTTCTAGCACCAAATCAATTCTCCAACCATTCATTTACGTTATAAAGGCCATGACGACACAACTAACAACCTTAAACGAAATCAATTCACACTTGTTTTCCCATCTAAGGCACACGGCCAAACACACCCTTTTCACACACACACGCCAAGCACAAACACAACCCCAACCCACAATCCTCATGCAACATCAATCACTATCACATATATATCCATTTCATAACATTAAAACATAAAAAATCTTACCTTTTTCTTGAATTTCCGACTTGTCGCAAA
Organism: Lycium barbarum; assembly: GCF_019175385.1. NCBI lineage: Eukaryota > Viridiplantae > Streptophyta > Magnoliopsida > Solanales > Solanaceae > Lycium > Lycium barbarum. The sequence continues at coordinate 83,790,969 of NC_083339.1, read as the reverse complement.
CGTCGCTCTTTCTCCAAACTACTTGTACCACGTCGGAGAGTGTCTTGAGTACTTCACAATTATGTAAAACTTGAGATTTTTGAATCAACAACAAAACTTGGATGATTTTTTTCTTTTTCTCCTAACCCTTTCGGCCGAGAGCCTTTATTTGATGCCCCTTCTCTCTTTTTTTTTTTTTTTAATCTTGATTCTAGATAATTCAAAGGGGTTACATGATATATATCCACTATGTTGATCATGTGCATGGCACATGATCATTTAACAAAGGGGCTTGGGCCATGAATATGGCCGGCCACCCCTAGTTACTTGGGCCACAATTTTTTTTGTTCCATTTCTTGGCCCGATTCATTAAACGTCCCGTTTTGTAATTCCCGAACAAATTTCCAAATTTACCCTCGGCCTTCCCCGAGGTCTCGACATCAATGATTTCATAATCAACATGAGCATAGCAACTTGAATCAAAATATCTCCTCAACACACACGAGTCTTATTTATTTCTTGATTTCCCGTTATGCGAAAATACGGGACCTAACATTCTCCCCCCCTTAAGAACATTCGTCCTCGAATGTTGAATCGACCTCATGGGTGTCGCACTACTCCGGGAGGGTTCTCTTGATAGTTGTCCTTTATTGATTTCTCCGACATGTCTTCTCTACCAATACCAGGGGTAGATTTCTCACGTCACCGATTCACATGCCTTCATAATACATTTCCTCATACCCTACGAAATCCCCAAACCCTGCACTATATTCTTGTAATGGTCAGACGCTTTCCAGACATCATCGTCAATATCATTTCCTTGTCAAACTCCTGAGTTCCCTTACCACATCGTCGTAATCTCTCTTTACTTCATATCAGACACTTCATGCCAACAGATTCAGAGCTAAAACCGGACGGATTCATAATCGGAGGCAGACATACTCAACTATGGCGGTCGGATTCGTAGTCAACATCCAAGGTACGGAAGCATATCAGACACATCTGAGATCGGAGTCAGACGTACAAAGGCGTATCAAACGAATTCGTAGGCAGAATCAGACACACTAAGATATAATAAACAGATTCACAATCGAAATCAGACGTATGGGATCATATCGAACAGATCCGAAATCAAAAGTGAATATACAAAATTGTTTCATACAAAGTCGTGATCAGTCTAACCGAAGTGTATCAAACACACACGCGGTCAAAATCAAACGCACCGAAGCATATCAGACAGATTTATATCCAGAGTCAGACATACAGAGGTGTGCCAGACAGAAACGGGTTCAGAATCAAACGCACAAAAGGTTCATCGGACGGGAACCTAGTCGAACGCAGAGGTACAGAGGTGTACTAGGTAGAGCCTCATCGGAATCGGAAATGCAGAAGCACCACAGATAGATTGTCAATTTAGGATCAAATCATTCACATTAAGGCTCCAATAATTCATGAGAATTTCCTCTTTATTTGCAAACTCACTCATCGGTCGTCACATAATTTACCTTGCGTCTTACGTATCAACTCTTTCAAAGATTCTATCCATTCACACTGCTCACCTTTCATTTATCTCAACATCAATTGCCGGGGCTCGGCTCTTACCCCGCATAGGCACAAGATAAAAATCATACGCACACACATACACATACACACGCTCACTCATACCTTACTGGCGAACATCTCTGGCGGTTATTCAAATTCGTTCAATTTCCCAAGCGGTGTCATACCCTTTTCCTTTGTGCCCATTTAGTCCGCCTCGTTCCGCGCGGCTCTCGCGAGGGCACTAATTATTCCACACACATTCTATTTATCCTTGGTTACCCCAAATTCTCATTTACATTAATCATACTTACACTTGTGCAAAATTTTGCATTACTTCCCAGGGGGTCACCCATCCCTGAATTGCTCTGGCTTGAGCACGCTTAACCCCGAATCTTTTACGTATTTTGACGCGTTAGGGTTGATATAATTTCGTCAATTGCCCCGCACTACCTTTGTCACGCAATTTTAGGCCAAACGGGGTCTTAGCAAATTTTTCGGAAATTTTTCGTAGCGGGTCCCCCTTTGTCCCAAAGAAGTCGTTTGCTTTTCTGGCTGTGTGGTCTATCGTTCTAGCCTTCCAACTCCCATATATTTTCCTCACACACGTACAGATAACTGCCTCAGATATTTTCATTAATTCAGATTCTTACCCTACCTTTACTGACACACACAAAAGAATATCGCATAATACTGAGGTACAAACCTACCATTGCACATATTCATTAAACAAAAGGGTTAGTAATATACCTGGGTCTGTATCTGGGGGTGCCTCTGGGTCCCGATGACCAGTCAAAGCGTAGATGCGGTTCGAGGGACCGCTAGAATCTGAACCCCCACCACGGCCTCTACCGCGGCCCGCTGGTGCTGGCATACCTCGCCCTGTCGAGCGCGTGGCCGAAGGGGTAGATGACGAACCCGCAACAGATCTCATCGGCGGTGCTGCGCTACCGGAACCGCCTGCCCACGGACAATCCCGCATGATATGGCCCTGGCGGCCGCAAGCAAAACAGGCCCCTGTGGCTCTGAAGCACTCACCTGGGTGCGATCTTCCGCAATACGAACATTGGGGTATGGGTGGCCTAGACTGACTGGGACCCCTGCTCGACTGAGGACCTGGGGCTCTGGAACTCTGGTCTGCCCTGGACGGTCCTGCTCCATCAAACCTCTTACCAACAGACTGTGCGTCCCGGCCTGACGGAGGAAAGTACCCGCTGGACTGATACTGAGGCTGCCCGCTCCGAGAATCTCCAGAATATCCCGCTGATCTGGCCCTCTTGGGCCGTCTCCCATCATACTCTCGGCTGGGCCGATCTGCTCGGTGCCGGTTCTCCATCCCCTGGGCGTAGGCCTGTAGACGGGCAATGTCCATATCTGTCTGCAATGACACCGCCATACACCCGTCAATCAAGTAACGATCCAGCCCCATAACATATCTATGCATCCGATCTGTCATATCTGCCACCACGGCAGGGGCGTACCGGGCCAGGGAATCAAACTCCAAATTATATTCACGGACGCTCCGACCCCTCTGCTGCAGATGCAAAAACCGATCAGCTCGCTCCCGTCGTAACTCTGGGGGCAGGAAGTGGCGGGTGAAAGCAGTCACAAACTGATCCCACATAGCTGGAGGAGCACCCTCACCCCGGGATAGCTCCCAAGTCTCATACCAATGCGCGGCAACATCCCGAAGCCTATGCGAAGCTAGCTCCACCGACTCGGTCTCTGAAGCCCTGACCAAGTCTAATGCACGCCGCATCCCCCGAATGAAGTCATGGGGGTCCTCATCGGGCTTAGACCCGAAAAACTCTGGAGGGCCGCATAACAAGAACTCCCGAACTCTCAGGCTTTCCCGCCTGTCCTCATCATCATCGTCTCTCCGCCCGCGCCTGCGAGCCTGGCCGGCTACAATCGTAGTCAACAACTGTACAGCCTCCCTCAGGGTCCTATCCTCCGCCCCTGGCTGAGAAGCTGGCGTCTCAGGAGCGGGTACACGGACCTCTGGAGCTGCTGAAGGTCCCGCTCCCGGCTGTACTAATGGGGGTGTAGCAGACCCCTCAGAATGAGGTGTAACCTCAGGCAAATCATAAACACGAGCCCGAGTAGCCCGTTGTGCCTGACTGGTCTCTCCCACCTTCGCCTTGCCCTTCTGGGCCGCCGTTGCCTTCTTCGGAGGCATCGCTGCAAACACAACAACGGGTCAGATCAGAATGATCCTAATAACACAGCTCTATCGCACGATCTAAGATTCCAAAGAAAGGGCAACACAACATCCTAGATGTCCTGTAGCTTCCTGTTTATAGATGTGGTGCACAACACATCGATAAACAAGACTCTACTAGACACGGCCTGTAGACATTCCGAGGACAAACCGCTCTGATACCACTTTTTGTCACGACCCAGCCCCGTGGGCCGCGACTGGTGTCCTGCTGGGACACCCCAAACGAACTCACACCCAGACCATCGTAATCAGACTCATCCAAACTCAACGTACGTTATTCGAACTCAACATCGGAATCAGACATCTATCAAACACTTATCCTAAGCAGTCGCCCGTACTGATCAGACAAATCACAAATCAGAAAGGAGGCGGAATGTACATCGCCAAATTTCACACACACACATCAGAAGGGTGGCGGAATGCACATCGCCCCCAAATGCATACACATACATACAAACTCAGAGGCCGACTTGGCCATAGTAGCGTACGGGCCGCTTAAGATCGTAAAACAGACTCACATGCAAACACACCGGACCCACGACCCACAAATCTGACTACAGGCCTCTAGACAAAACAGAACATAAGAACATAGGACGGGACAGGGCCCCGCCGTACCCACTCATCCAAATATACAGAGTACAGACACAACCAAAAGATATGTACCGAAAGTAGGCTCCGGATCAAGGGGAGCTCTTCAACACAGCCGAAAGAGTAGCCTAAACTGGAGGACCATCCAAACGAGCTTCGGTACCTGCGGGCATGAAACACAGCCCCCGAAGAAACGGGGGTCAGTACGGGAGACGTACTGAGTATGTAAAGCAGAAGGTACAGAAATTACAAACACAGCTGGAGTCAGAAAGAACAAACACACCAACATCGTAAACAAAGCAAACCTGTGCGGGAGGCGAACGTACAAATGCAAATCAAATCATGCATAGGGTATAGGAACGTGGTCACCCCCCGACGCTGGTGCCACAACACATCATAACTCCAGAAGTTTTCAAATCTCCGTACAGTCTCCAGACACATCATATCACACACACATCATATCATCAGAACATATCAAATGCCATATCACATCATAACTCCATAAACGGTAACCGGCCCTATGGCGAGGCCTCGGAAACCGTAACACATCATAACTCCCGAATATATTATAGCGCGCACGATCACAAAGTCGGCCCGGGTACCGACGAACGAAGTCATAGCAGACAGCACGAACAGAGTAGTGCAGAAACCATATGCATATCAAAATAATTTGTCGGACTCAACATATAATTTACGTACAAGTATATACTGACGCCAGAAGGCTCGGAATAGGAATCAGATTGATCAAAGTTTGCGTATATAAGTTACGAAGTGCCAAACGGCCAAATTCTCAAGAAAAACTGTTCATACGTCATTTTCCGAAAATCTCACATCGTTCAAAGTACAGAACGTACATTAATGGCATAGGAAGTTTCAAACACATCCTTGGGTCATAAACAGAAGGTTGCGAATCATAACAGACACAAGCGAATCAAACAAACCGAATAAGGGGAGCCTCGGGGCTCGCGGGCCCACCTCGGGTCAAATTGAGGCGGCGGACACAAATCGCAGATTTTTGGTTCCATAGAGTCATTTACAAAAGTTTCGAAGAGTTTCGGACTCAACAGCACAAGTTATGGAGGTACGAGCGTTCTTTTACCCAAATGGGACCAAAAGGTTTCAATCGCGCTGAATGAATAGTGCTCGAACTTGAACCTCGATTTCCAAGAGCAGAGTTATTCCCGAGATTCCGAAATTTACCTAGTGGGTCTAGGACATGCCAAAAGAATGAGAGGTAGGCTTTACATACCTGGTTGGCGCCTTACGCTCCTCAAATCGCAATTCCCGTTTCGTCCAGAAACTGCAAATGGTCACTTTTACCAGTTACTATTCATGAGAAGTAACATTTTAGTCTTTGGGCTATATTTGGCTACCGAAATTTCGGCAGCACTTCCCCTATAAATCTAACACCCCCGAGACTTAGCTCGGCTTAAAATACAACGACAACAACAGCCCAAACATCATTAAACCATACAAACCACAATCATACTACATTAACTTCAAAATTTCACTTTAATACATAAGTTGGCAAATTCTTGATTCAACTTCAAAATTCCAACTCTATTTCCACATTAGTCCATTCATTCACTCATTCTCAATTATTCAAACACACTACATACAAGTTCCAAATCACATACAAACATTCCCAAAGTTCACTACTTTCCAATTTTCATTCAAAACACCAAAAGTTACGACGAACGTTCTAACTTGCGTCGTTTCATTCCAAATTCGTTATCATCAACCATAAATCTTATTTAAAGTCTTTAGTGTCATAAATATACTATGATATACACAAATATACCAAATGAATACGCTTTCCGATAACGTCCGAAATTATTTTCTAGCACCAAATCAATTCTCCAACCATTCATTTACGTTATAAAGGCCATGACGACACAACTAACAACCTTAAACGAAATCAATTCACACTTGTTTTCCCATCTAAGGCACACGGCCAAACACACCCTTTTCACACACACACGCCAAGCACAAACACAACCCCAACCCACAATCCTCATGCAACATCAATCACTATCACATATATATCCATTTCATAACATTAAAACATAAAAAATCTTACCTTTTTCTTGAATTTCCGACTTGTCGCAAACGTCGCTCTTTCTCCAAACTACTTGTACCACGTCGGAGAGTGTCTTGAGTACTTCACAATTATGTAAAACTTGAGATTTTTGAATCAACAACAAAACTTGGATGATTTTTTTCTTTTTCTCCTAACCCTTTCGGCCGAGAGCCTTTATTTGATGCCCCTTCTCTTTTTTTTTTTTTTTTTAATCTTGATTCTAGATAATTCAAAGGGGTTACATGATATATATCCACTATGTTGATCATGTGCATGGCACATGATCATTTAACAAAGGGGCTTGGGCCATGAATATGGCCGGCCACCCCTAGTTACTTGGGCCACAATTTTTTTTGTTCCATTTCTTGGCCCGATTCATTAAACGTCCCGTTTTGTAATTCCCGAACAAATTTCCAAATTTACCCTCGGCCTTCCCCGAGGTCTCGACATCAATGATTTCATAATCAACATGAGCATAGCAACTTGAATCAAAATATCTCCTCAACACACACGAGTCTTATTTATTTCTTGATTTCCCGTTATGCGAAAATACGGGACCTAACATTGGTCATGGTCGTTAGTCCGTTTATTCATGGCCGTTGGTCTAGGAGATCAGTTTGGCGATTGCCACGCGTCGATAACGTCCTGCCACGCTCAACTGCCAATCGTACGGGTGTCAGACCGTACGGCCAACCTAACCCAACCTAATCCAAGTCAAAGTTTTCTTTATTTTTTAGTTTTCTCTTACTGTATGGAGCCCCTGAGGAAACACTATAAATAAGGGCCATTGCTCACTTTTAAGGGGTTGGCTCCTTAACATCAAGAACATTCTTTTGTACTAGAAATATATACAAAATCTCTCTCATTATCGTGTGCAATCCGAATCCATTGTGTTCATCTCTATTACATTTCTTCAATCAAGTAACACACATATATTAGTAAACATTCAAGTCCATGACAAACCACCAATTATTAGTTGCTTCTTCATAATACATTCATATATTTCTTTTCTCTATCAAAGGGATTCAAGGAATAACCACATATCCTATACCTCACCCACAAATTTAATTGATTATCCAAATTCGGAGTAAACAGTTTGGCGCCCACCGTGGGGCATCGCATAATAGTGGTCTTTTATCTTGATCTCTACCTTACCCATCAAAATCGAAAGCATCTTCTGTTCATCACTAAAAAAAATGGACTAGATGGCTGTAGTGGGCAATCTTGTCACGTCAACAACCACGAAATCGTGGCCGAAAATGAAGGAAGCGGTCCACGAGGACTATCAAACCCCACTGATCCTATCCCCATTAATTCGAGGGAGGGCCTCAACCATCAAAACACCGTGGATCAGGAAATTGCAGCCCAACCGGCTACCGACCCTTTAAATACCCACAATTCGATTACTTTGTCCCAGACTCAGGGCCGGAAAGAACCGGGTACCCCGAAGGATAATGTTGACTTACGTTTAATATTTGAAATGTTGCAAGAACAGAGAGGGGCGATTGCCGAACAGGGAATCGCAATAGCCCGGTTGCAAAACGGAGGGGATAAAACGACCTCGGAGGAGCCAAAGGGTGTTGCTGAACCCAGAAGAGATGAGGCACAGATGGTCGAGAGCGATGGGTACGGAGCTAGGTCCTCCACCAAGGTTTTGAGAATGCTCGAAACTTTGGCAAAATGGGTAGACTCAACCTAGAAGAGGGTGGAAACATACATCTCTCGGGTAGACCAAATCCCGGGGGCTCCGCCTTTACTGAAAGGGCCTGATTCGAAGAGGTACATCCAAAGGCCTTTTCTTCCGAGTGCAGCTCCAAAACTAATCCTGAAGAGGTTCAAGATTCCGGATATCCAGAAATATGACGGCACAACGGACCCATACGAACACGTGACCTCATACACATGCGCTATAAAGGGCAATGATATGGAGGAGGAAAAAATTGAATCGGTATTTGCTAAAAAAGTTTGGGGAAACTTTGTCAAAAGGGGCATTGACATGGTACGACCATCTGCCCGAGCATTCGATCATTTCATTAGAAATGCTCGCCGATGCCTTCATAAAAGCTCACGCCGGTGCCAAGAAGGTGCAGGCCCGTACGACACATATTTTCCGTATAACTCAGAGAGACGATGAATTACTGCGTAAGTTTGTCAACCGATTCCAAAGGGAATGAATGGAGCTCCTCCCGGTTCTAGAAGAATGGTCTGCACAAGCTTTCACAAAGGGGCTGAATGTTCAGTTCTCAATGGCTTCGTTTAAATTAAAGGAAAGCTTGCTCGAGTACGAGGCTGTGACATGGGATAATGTCCACAACCGATACGAATCAAAAATTAGGGTGGAGGATGATCAATTCGAACTTCCCCCGGGGCCGATAAATGTGAACAAAAGTTTTGAGAGACCAAGGAAGGGTTACGAAACGAAGGCCGAGTCGTCGAGGGAAAGTTATCGGCCATACTCCCATTCGGAGAAGCCAAGCTTTAGGTCGGAGAAATCAAGGGTTAGCCCAAGCCATTTCTCCGGTCGGGGTAGTAAACGGGTCGAGCGCCCGTCGAACAGTCGGGGTCTCTCATTCAGGAGCGATACCGGAAGCTCTACCCGCAACAAGGATCTACCAAAGATATCGGTGTACAACTTTAACGTCAGTACCTCGGGCCTCGTCTCGGCCATTGGCCGTGTCCCGGATGTAAGATGGCCGAGACCTCTAAGGTGGCATCCGGGCTAACGGGACCCGAGCATGGTGTGTGAATACCATGGAACATATGGTTACAGAAACGAGGATTGTCGCCAGCTAAGAGCGGAGGTAGCCCGGTTACTGAAGAATGGTCATCTCCGAGAATTGTTGAGTGAATGAGAAAAAAATCACAACAAGGAAAGGGAGGCTCATCGAATGGCCGAGCCAGTAGAAGCCCAGCATGTAATCAACATGATAGTTGGGGGAACCGATGCCCCTCGAGGGCCGGTGATGAAACGGGCCAAGGTTTCTGTTGTTCGTGAAAAGCGCAGCCGGGATTACTTACCCGAGGTTTCCATCTATAGCAGCAACGAGGATGCAGAAGGCATCATTCAACCGCACAATGATGCATTGGTAATTTTTATTCTTATCTTTAAAACTCAGATTAAACGTATTTTGATTGACCCAGGTAGCTCGGCCAACATCATCCAGTAGAGAGTGGTCGAATAGCTAGGGCTGCTCGATCAGATCGTACCGGTAGCCCGGGTACTCAGCGGGTTCAACATGGCGAGCGAAACCACAAAGGGGGAGATATCGTTGGTGGTTAATATCAATGGCACTATCCAGCAAACGGTGTTCTATCTGATCGAAGGGGACATGAAGTATAACGCATTGCTGGGCAGACCCTGGATACGTAGCATGAGGGTCGTGCCATCGACATTGCATCAGTTACTGAAATTCCCGACACCGGAGGGGATAATAACCATCCAACGCGAACAGCCCGCTGTAAGGGAGATCTTCGCGGTCGAGGAAATGATACCTCAGCCTGAAAAATCGAATCAAAGGGAGAAGAACTCAACCGGGGAAACAGACACCAAATAGCAATCACAGCGTACAGGGTTGGACCCGAAGTGTGAAGAGGATGACTTCGGTGTGCCCAGATCATTCATCATGCCGGATGACTCGGACGCAACCAAGTCAACAGTAGAGGAGCTGGAGCAGATCATCTTGTTCGAGTATCTACCGGACAGAAAGGTATACCTGGGCACGGGGTTAACCCCGGAGCTCAGGAACAAGTTAATTGAATTTCTTCGAGCTAATGCAGATTGCTTCGCATGGTCCCATATAGATATGATAGTTATATCACCAGATGTAGCAACTCACAAGCTCAGCTTAGACGGGAAGTTTCCCCCAGTGAATCAGAAGAGAAGGCCCATAGCGGAAGCAAAACACGCCTTCGTAAAAGACGAGGTAACAAAGCTTTTAAAAATAGGTTCTATCGGAGGTAAATTACCCGGATTGGCTAGCTAACGTGGCAGTGGTGCCTAAGAAAGGTAATAAATTTCGAATGTGTGTTGATTATAAGGATTTAAATAAAGCATGGCCGAAGGATTCATTCCCGTTACCTCACATCGATAGAATGATCGATAAGATGGTCGGGCATGAGATGTCGAGTTTTCTTGATGCCTACTCCGGGTATAACCAGATTCGGATGCACCTGGTGCATCATGAGAAAACATCCTTCATCACCCGGTATGGGACTTACTGTTATAATGTCATGCCTTTTGGACTAAAAAATGCCCGGTGCAACTTACCAACGCCTAGTTAATGAGATGTTCGAAGAAAAAAAAGGGAAAACAATAGAAGTTAATATTGACGACATGGTGGTCAAGTCCCTGGAAACAGAGGACCATTTAAAACATTTGCAGGAAACTTTCGACGTACTCCGCAAGTATAACATGAAGCTCAACCCGAAAAAATGTGCCTTCGGGGTAAGGTCCGGCAAATTTCTGGGTTTCATGGTGTCAAACCGGGGGATCGAAAACAACCCGAAAAAGATCAAGGCCATCGAGGATATCGAGGTGGTGAATAACGTCAAAGGAGTCCAGAGGCTCACTGGAAGGATTGGCATTGGCACTGGTAAGAGCTTCTAGAAAGCTCAAGCCCTATTTTTAATGCCACCCAATATGTGTAGTAACTACTTACCCCCTGAAAAACATCATGCTTAATCGGAATTATCGAGTAGACTGACTAAATGGTCCTTCGAAATTAGCGGATATGATATCGAGTGCAAACCTCGAACAACCATCAAGTCCCAGATCTTGGCAGATTTTACCCCGGCTTTGGTCGCCGAGGTTGAGAAAGAGCTTCTGCTAACCTCGGGGAAAGCCTCGGGTATTTGGTCACTACATACGGACAGAGCCTCGCACCTCAAAGGTTCCGGGCTAGAGATCGTCCTTAGAACCCCGGTCGGAGATGCCATTCGATAGTCTATTAGAACTGCCTAATTGACTAACAATGAAGCTGAGTATGAGGCTATGATTGCAAGTTTGGAACTGGCCCGGAGTATGGGGGCTGAAATAATCGAGGCAAAGTGCGATTCGCTCTTGGTCGTAAGCCAGGTGAATGGCGTCTTCGAGGTCAAGGACGAACTGTTGCAGAGGTATCTTGAAAAAATCCAAGTGATACTATATCGGTTTAAAGAATAGACCATACAGCATATACCGAGGGAACAGAACAGTGAAGCAGATGCATTGGCAATTTGGGATCCTCGGTCGAAGGGGAAGAAATCAACCCTGGAACTACGGTGCACTTGTTGAACACAGCAAGAGAAAACGGACATGCCAAAATAAAAACAATGGGTTTGACTTGGGATGGGCGCAACAAGTACATCGACTACTTGCGTGATGGAAAGCTCCCGAATGACCCAAAAGAACCACGGTCATTAAGGACCAAAGCTGCACGTTTCTGCTTGGTAGACGGCCAATTGTACCGACGATCTTTCTTCGGCCCCCTGGTTAAATGTTTGGGGCCCGGGGAGACGGAGTATGTGTTGAGGGAGGTGCACCAAGGAACCTGCGGCAACCACTTCGGTGCTGAAGCTCTGGTCCGAAAAATCATCAGGGCTGGTTATTACTGGAATCGGATGGACGAAGATTCAAAAAATTTTGTCCGAAAATGTGATGGGTGTCAGAGACATGCTCCGATGATTCACCAGCCCGGGGAGTTGCTGCATTTGGTGGTTTTACCTTGGCCTTTCATGAAGTGGGGAATGGACATTGTCGGACCATTACCATGGGCACCAGGTAAAGCCCGTTTCATTCTGTTTATGACTGATTATTTCTCTAAGTGGGTTGAAGCGCAGGCCTTTGAAAAAAGCAGAGAGAAGGATGTCATTGACTTCATATGGGACCATATCATCTGTCGCTTCGGCATCCCTGCTGAGATAACCTGTGATAACGGACCCAAGTTCGTGGGTGGCAAAGTCAATGATTTTCTCAAGGGATTGAAGATCAAGAAAATTGTATCAACCCCGTATCACCCGTGTGCAAACGGACAGGCGGAATCTACGAACAAGACAATAATCCAAAATCTGAGGAAAAGACTTGAAGCGTCAAAGCATCACTGGAGGGAAATATTACCGTAGGTGTTATGAGCGTACAGAACCACATCAAAATCAAGTACGGGAGAAACTCCTTTCTCGTTGGTCTACGGGGCTGAACCCCTTATTCCAGTGGAAGTTGGTGAACCCACTCTCCGATTCAGCTACACTACCGAGGAGTCAAACGAGGAGGCCATGGCCGTAAAACTAGACCTCAGGGATGAACTTGGCGAAAACACGTTAGACCGTATTGCAGCCCAGAAACAGAGAATGGAAAGGTACTACAATCGAAGAGCCAATTTTCATCATTTCCAAGTTAAGGACTGGGTGGTTCGAAAAGTTACCATGAACACCAAAAATCCCAACGAAGGAAAACTGGGTCCGAACTAGGAAGGTCCGTATAAAATAACCGGGATCACGGGCAAAGGATCGTATCAGTTGGAATCCATGGACGGGCAACGGTTGTGCAATAATTGGAACGTGTCCCATCTGAAAAGATACTACTGCTAAGGGATGGACTCCCCGTGTTTTCTATTTAACCTTTCTCTTTTGCAGAAAAATTGAGAGCCGAATAAAGTTAGAATTTAGGCCTGAAAACACGTGTTGCACTCTTTTCCTTAGTACGGTTTTGTCCCAAAATGGGTTTTCCGACAAGGTATTTAATGAGGCAACAAGTACAACGTATTACTCAATGAAGACGAAGACAGACGCCCAGAAACTCGGGGTCACGCCCAACGAGTGGGGACTTAATAGCACACACCCGATCTTGCAGCTCGGATAAGAGCCGGGGGCCTATCACACCCACTCCGAAGTTTACCCCGGTTAGCTGAAACCGGAGGCTGCCCTCAACAAAATAAAACTGGACCTTCAATATTAGGTTCCGATGTAAGGACCAAACGATCAAAACGAATCGTGTCCACATAACATTTGCTACGGCAAAAATCAAGAACCGGATCTTCTGCATTAGGTTCCGATGTAAGGACCAAACGATCAGAATGAATCGTGTCCATTTAGTATTTGCTACGGCAAAAGCGGAAGGGAAAAATTCATTCTCATGTACACAAACACTTGCAATGCAAAAATTATCGAAAGTTAGGATAAACGATATCTCGGATGTCTTCCTGTTAAAATAGTTCACCCCGGTGATAACCACCGTATTTCGGCACTATTTTCATTCATGCACCCTCTACCGGCCACTACGTTCGAAATTCGACAAAGGCAACAAGGTCATGATAAACTGAGCCAAAGTAATTAATCCCACGAATTGGGACTTTTACATCAAAATCTAGCTAAGGCTGAGATTCAGGTGTCCGAAAAATACTTGCCCTAAAATATCAAAGTAGCCGAAACATTCCGGCCCTAAAAATGCTCGTCATGATTCGGAGACGTCCGAATTCACAAAGCATAAAGTAGGTCCCATGGGCAAAAACCTCGATAAAATTCTCGGACAAAATGTGCCAGATGAAGTGAGAAGCCGATATTCGGGCATAGTCAGAAATAACGACTATTTAAACGAACCGACAATTCGGCGAAGGTCATAACAAACAGCCATTCAAAGAAAATAATCAAGAAAAACACATGTTCTATTTATATATATAGGATTTTACATCAGAGATCCCTACAAAGGTAAAAAATAAAAAGCTAAGTACAGGCCCTAAATGTATTCGGAATGGCTGGAGCCGGAGTGTTCAGACACTGTCCGCTCGGAGTAATCAGAGTCATCCCCGAGGGAACCCTTGGCCTCTTCCTTGATTCTTCTAGCCTCGAGAATAAGGGCCGTAATATCCGTAAAGCCATGCTCGGCTTGCTCAAGGGTGATCCTCGGAGACTTTCATTTTTCGTACTCAGCAGCAATAGTGGCATGAGCCTCGGCGGCCTCCACGCTCTTCAGAGCTTGCTCCAAATCAGCCTCAGCCTGGGCAAACTTTGCCGCCAGATCATCTCGAGCCTCTCCGAGGACATCTTGCATGCAGATGGCCGACTCGAGCTCGGCCTTAAGGGTGTCATTAGCATCAATTGTCTCCTTAAGCTCGGTTTTCAGATCATCGCATATCTATGCATTCTTTGTACCGGGCACTCTCAGATTCAAGCAGCCGGTTCCTCTCGGCCATGCTCGCAGCATCAGACTTCACAGAATCCAGCTCCCCATGGAGTTGAGAAAGGGTGGTTTCGAGATCATCAATCCTCGAGGAAAATTGAGCGTTATCCCGGCTATGGCCGATCTTGTCAGCTTCAAGACTCCGATTGTATTCGGCCATCATGCCCAGCTCACCCTTTAACTGACGATTTTCGCCCTTTGCTGCGTCAAGCTCAAGTCGGAGGTTGGAAAGAGTTACTGCTTGATTCAACTCGTCCTCCTTCACCCGCAAAAGATGCAAAAACTTGTCGGTCTCTCGTCTTTAGGCATCCAGCTGGCCCTTGAGGTAGTCCACCTCTTGCTGGGCACGGACAAAGGCCTCGTTGACGAGCACCACACTCTGTAAATGAAGCAAGTTAAAAACTTGAAATAAAACGAGGCTAAAATTCTCAGTGAAATTATGCAAAGATGGCTAATAAACTTACCTGGTTGCCCGCATGCATACCCTCGTTAATAAGGCACTGCCAAGAGACCCCGTTCATCTTTCGCTTGACCGAATCCGAGACAAGAGGCCTCAGATAGCTTGCCACGCCCACCGGGCTAGAGAGGAAGCTGCAATCCTCGGGGACGGTGACCGTGGCTGATATTGTCCTCCTCGGCTCCACACTTGGGGCCTGAAAGATGCGCACCAAGCTGTTCCTTGCACCAGATTCGGTGGCCCGACCAACCGCCCTCATGGCTTGAGGGATCTAGAGATGTCCGTAACCCGTGGCTTCGCCGATTGCAGGAGGGGTGCTCGAGAACATGTCCTCAAAATCATCCGGCCTCGGAGCCGGAGTTGGGGAACTCGGAAGGACTTCAGCAGCTTCTGCAAAAGTAGGGATCTCCGAAGATGCAGCAGGCTTGTGCTCGGGCATCGGATGAACGTCAAGGGGGACTTCGGTCTTTACGACCGGTTCGGTCCTTTGACCGA
Organism: Lycium barbarum; assembly: GCF_019175385.1. Lineage (NCBI taxonomy): Eukaryota > Viridiplantae > Streptophyta > Magnoliopsida > Solanales > Solanaceae > Lycium > Lycium barbarum. Next base: position 83,775,458 of record NC_083339.1, on the reverse strand, counting down.
CTTCACCAGCAGCCGCCTCTTTGGATCTTCTTGTCCTTTGAAGGGGGGTCTCCTCGGAAGAAGCGTCGCCCGAAATATCGATGAATTCAATCGACCTTAGATGAGTTGGGAAATGAATTTCTTCCTCACCTGTGTATAAGACGGGAGCCGAGGGTCCTTCCCCGGTTGAAGGATGGGGTGAAACAGTGACAACCCCTTCCAGAATAGGGGCCACGGAAGGGGCCGCACTGATACTCCGGATAAGAAGCTTGGGCTTTGCTTCGTCCCGTAAAGTCCTAACGACGCTCCTCGCCCTTTTCTTGGCTTTCTGCCCTTTGTCTGAGGACCTTTTTCTTTTGGCAGCAACAGTAGCAAGGATACGAGATGCACCTGCTGAATCGAACTCAGGTGCCGATGAATGGGGTTCGGCTGCCGTCTCCGGTCTGGGATCCACCGAGCCCTTGGGTAAACCTGAAAATCAAAGACGCAATGAATACGGGTAGCAGAAGATGCAGTGAACACGGGTAGAAGCAAAGTATCACCGTGGTTCTGGGAGACCCATCGGCCGCGTGACAGGTGGCCCCACATCCGGTCGTCGTGGACATACTGGCTAAGGAGTGCAGTGACCCATTCGTTCAGATTCCGGACGACCGGAGGAATCCATCCATTGGCTAATATAAATAAGAAAATCGGTGAGAAAGTGGGATCAAAGTTTGACAAAATATACAAAAGCAATTACTTAGAGTTCAGGCTTACGCTTGTTGTTCCACGCTTCCAGAAAAGGTATGTGACTGTCCGGAATGATGTCCGAGGTCCTCATCCGGATATATCGCTCCAACCAGCCCCTGCCGCTATCCTCGACCATTTACAAGAAAACTAGATTCCGGCTGCGCTTTGCGAGTTTTATTACGCCACCCCGGAACACCCTCGGGGAGTATAAGTGTATCAAGTGGGCTAGCGTGAGATCCTTCCCGGCATTGTTGGACAACAACCGGAGGCATGCCACGACCCTCCAAACAATCGGACCAATCTGTGCCAAGGTCATGTCATAGGTCCGGCATATGTCCAAGATGACCGGATCGATCGAAGGGTCGAGCTTAAGAGTGAAAGGGTAAGTGTACACGTATAAAAAACCTTCCCGGTGGTCGGTGACTGATTCACTTGGCCCGGGGGAAAAAACATGGACCGAACGGGTGTCCTACCTGCAATCGGCCCGGACTAAGTCGAGCTTTTCCTCAGTAATGGATGAGGGATATCGCGTCACATCAAACCCCCTATGGGATACTGAAGAAGGTTTTTCGACCTCGAGGTCTTTGTTGAAGTTAGGCTTGGCCGGTATAATGTCCAAGGCAGTGGGCTCGAAGGTGCTCTTTGCTTTAATTGGAGATGCAGGGTCGGTTCCTTGAGATGAAACCGAGGGAATATCACGGGAAGTAGTTTCAAACATTTGAAAATACAAAAAGGAGTTGAGTGGATTCAGAAAAGAAGTTAAAGAAAAGTAAGGGAACAGACGGTCCAAGAAGTGACAGAGTAAGAACACTCAAGCAAGAGCGGCTAGTAAAGATGTTGGCAAAGCTGCTTCCTTTCACGTAGTATAAGCAATGAACCAGCAACAAACTAGATATGGAGGACAATTAGTTATGGTGAAGGTCAAGAAATGCAGTGAAGAGTAAAGATGAAGACGAATGAGTCGTAAAAATGTTTGAATGAAGAGGTGAAGAGCCTTATATAGGCATGGGAATGGAACGGTTACCGATGCCGGCCAAACAGGGGGAGCCTTGTGTCCCATAATTAATGAGGAGTGACCTGAAGCGACGTGCATTACGACGGTTTTCAGAGTTGACCATCCGAAATAAGACACGTGGCCGAAGAAAATGAGACGTGACGCAACTATTCACGCCAAAAATGAAAAGATAGCAACGGGCAAACGGAGTCACCGATTTATTGATTCATCCACTTCCCGTTACTCCGATAAATCTACCGTCCGGGAAGTGTGGGGACTATGTGTATATGATAAAAACCGGATATGCGTTGAACCGATAGGACCCGGAACCGAGGGAAGAAGGGGACAAGAAAGTGCATGAAGACTTTCGTTCTGAACTGGAGGAATGCCCGAACAGAGGCCAAGGTCGGGACATCATTTGGTCCGGTTTCCTTCATGGCCGAGTAGGTCGTTCCCGTTGGTCCGTTTGGTCATGGCCGTTAGTCCATTTATTCGTGGCCGTTGGTCCGGGAGATCCATTGGGCGATTACCACGCGTCGATAATGTCCTGCCACGCTCAACTGCCAATCGTACGGGTGTCAGACCGTATGACCAACCTAACCCAACCTAATCCAAGTCAGAGTTTTCTTTATTTTTTAGTTTTCTCTTATTGTATGGAGCTCCTGAGGCAACACTACAAATAAGGGCCATTGCTCACTTTTAAGGGGTTGGATCCTTAACATCAAGAACATTCTTTTGTACTAGAAATATATACAAAATCTCTCTCATTATCGTGTGCAATCCGAATCCATTGTGTTCATCTCTATTACATTTCTTCAATCAAGTAACACACATATATTAGTAAACATTCAAGTCCATGACAAACCACCAATTATTAGTTGCTTCTTCATAATACATTCATATATTTCTTTTCTCTATCAAAGGGATTCAAGGCATAACCACATATCCTATACCTCACTCACAAATTTAATTGATTATCCAAATTCGGGGTAAACATTATTGTATAGGATGGCGATGTTATACAAGAATAGAGGCAAAGGCACTAATGGTAAAGTCGTAATTAATGATATTACGGTTTATAAGGGACAATTAAGAGAGAGACCTAAGGTTTTCTATAGTAGAACATAAGATATGATAATCGAGGCAAAAATAAAGGAAGGAAAGGAGCATGACGAGATAAGTTACTATAGATAGACAAAAGAGTTTTTGGTATGAATGATCACCGAGCCTAGTCATGGTCGGGTACGCGAAAGGCCGAACCTTCGTGGTCGGGCATGCTATGTAAATGATATGTATATGAATATGACTATTGATACGATATGTAAATGAGTACGTTCATGAATACGGATACGAATATGGATGCTTGTATATGTATAGATGTGTATGTACTCTCATCACGCAAGAACGATTATGTAACTTGCAAGTAGTTATGTGTCGCAAATGAAACCAAGTGGGTACTTAAAGGGACGAGTTAGAGGTAACAAAGAATAGTGTGGTCATGATACTCCGGGTCAGTTGAAGGAAAATATATGGCGAAATTTCATAGAATTCCGGGTAGTTTAACATTCGAGGACGAATGTTCCCAAGGGGGGAAGAATGTTACACCTAGAGAAATTATCCGTCCATGCACAGTGAATAGACTGACGAAGGGCGCGACGTATATGACGTTTTTATAGGTAAGAAATGACATTTGATGGTTCAAAATGAGATTTCAAAGACATGTGAAGTCGGAGACGGAAGTTGTTAAGGAAGGCAAGAACGATTATGTAACTTGCAAGTAGTTATGCGTCGCAAATGAAACCAAGTGGGTACTTAAAGGGACGAGTTAGAGGTAAGAAAGAATAGTGTGGTCATGATACTCTGGGTCAGTTGAAGGAAAATATATGGCGAAATTTCATAGAATTCCGGGTAGTTTAACATTCGAGGACGAATGTTCCCAAGGGGGGAAGAATGTTGTTATATCCCGCATTTTTTGCGTATTTGGATAATTTAAGGTAATGGTGGAAGGTCAAGAGCAAGACTATAATTTTGATCTTGATTGGCATACAAGTTGTTTATGAAAATTTTGAAGTGGGAATATTAAGAAAGGTCAAGGGCATAAAGGAAAATTCGCAATATGACTCGTGGAAATATGGAGGAAGGCGAGGGGTAAATTTGGAATTTAAAAAAAATATAAGAATTCATGTGTTACAAGACCAAGAGAGCTAAATATGGGCTTGGAATTAAAAAGGGGCCACTTGGGCCATCCACATGGATGGGCTAGGCCCAACTAAAGCTTAAGGGGTCAAAAATAAAAAGGATGACCAAGTCATCTTTTCCACTTCAACTTCTAGAAATTTCAAGAGCCTAAGAACACTAGAGAAGAAGGAGAAAAAAATCTCCAAGGCCATTTTCGGCCAAGTTCAAGACCAAAAAAAAAAAAAAAATTCTTCAAAAATCATTTTCTACCAATTGAAGGGTCCTAAACAAAGTGGAGTGGTCATTGAAGCAAGAAAAACACATATTCATACAAGTTGTGAATTCTAGCTAAGTGGAGGATTAAAGGAACAAGGTAAGAAGTCATCCTTCCTTATATGTTATGAATGTTTATGCATGTGGTAGGTACAAAAATGGATGAAATTCATAAGGAAAAAGAATATGGTGGTGTAGGCGTGAGGTAGCATGTGTGGGTGTAGAAATCATGTTGTAATTATTTTATCTAGTAATTGGTTGTTATTGTTGTGAATGCTATGTTGATAATGGAAGTTGAATGATTTTGGAGAGGTTGTAGTTGTATAGGCATGATGTATAGCCATGTATATTTGGTGAATCATGAAGGAATGTGAGCAAGTTTTATTTGGTATGTTGGTTGTTGTGTTGTGGATTTTATATTGCAAATAAAAGCCTAATGAGCTTAGTGAAGTATTAGTAGTTGGAGGCTTGTCTTGGAAGATTATGTAAATTGAATATTACGTTCTTACATGTATGGAAGATAATGATATTAGTATGGTGTTGTTGGAATATACATTATAAGGTTGTTATTGTTTTTATTGGAGTTGGAAGGTTTTGAAAGAAATAGTAAATTGATTAAGTTGTTATAATGTATCTTGGATTGAATATGGAAATTGTTAGTGTGGTTGTTGAAATTATGTTGATAGTTTGGCCGGGTTGAATTCCCGGGATTGTTGTTGATTGGAATTGGCCAAGTTGAACTTGGTGGGATGGAGTATTTACAGGGGAAGTGCTGCCGAAATTTCGGTAGCCAAGTATTATCTTAAGATTCCAATTCTAAATGCTCTAACCAAAGTTTGGTAAATGTGACCAATTTGTAGATTTCGGCGGATTTGCAACTTGAATTTCGAATAGCATAAGGAGCGGAAAGAGGTATGTAAGGCTTCACCCTTCCTTCTATGGCATGTCTTAAGCATACTAGGTTGGATACGAGCCTCGGGGACAACTCTATTCTCCGGAATCCGCACCTAAAGTTTCCCCTTTTTCTTTCAGTAGAATTGAACTAAAAAGTGTGCAAAATGTTGGAAAAACTTCTTAAACCTCTAGAACTTGCATAAATATGACCCGACTACTTCAAAACCCCCACAAGTGACTTCATGAAATATAATGTACGTAAATTTGGTACGCCGCCTCATTTGACCCGAGGTGGGCCCATTGTTTCCGGATTTTCCCTATTTCTTCGTTTGACTTATTTTGAAGTAGAATCCAAAGGAAACTTTTGATCCTTGTTCCGATTATCAAACGATAAGTACTGTACTACTCTAATGGAAATATGTATATGACGACCATGATAACGATGATGCTAAGGAAGAGAATACGTCTACGATAAGTATGACAAGAATGATTCAATGACTAAGAGTCTTAACCTAAGAACCCAATATGAATATGAATATGAATATGAAAGTATCAAACTAGTTCTTGATTTTAATTTTATTCCTTGGGTATGATACTATCTTCTAAAGGATCCAAAGCAGATGAATTGATTTCTATGACATCCATGATTTCATTCTATGTTTCTTTTAACACTATTCTCCGTTGGTAGTCTCACCTTAAAATACTCGTTCCTTCATGGTGAGACAAATCGATCACGATTGTTCCATAACGTAATCGGAGGTCACCGACCTTACGTCACTCCGATGGCTACATGATTTTCCTTGGACTCTCCTGCATGCTTATATGACATATGTATTTGCAAAATGAATATGTATCTAGGGTGGGGGAAGGGATATATGGGGAATGGGGAGGGAAACATGTTTCATTGCCACCTGATCAGCTGGCTTATCATCCTGGACGCGGGATGCCCGGACGCGGGATATATGGGCGAGCCGATGTATTTCGGTGCTATGTGGGCGAGCCGACATTGTTCGGTGCTATGGTATGACCTGATATACTATGACCTGATATGCTATGACATGATATGATATGATAAGGTATGATATAATATAAGTTCTATTTTCTATGCCTATGAAAAAGAAATGTTTTCCAAAGACAGACAAGCATGCATGGTATCCGGCCTGAAAAAGGTATTCCGATGTACAGGTTACTTTCTCGTCTCATTATATGTCCTATGACCCTATGATATTGATAATCATGCTTTATGTTTCCGTTGTATTATCTTCCATGCTTTACATACTCGGTACACTATTTGTACTGACGTCCCTTCTTGTGGACGCTGCGTTTCATGCCGCGCAGGTCAGTAGGTAGACAGACCTGATTCCTAGGAGATTTTATCAGCAGTAAGTGGCAGCGCTCCAGTTGTCCCGGAGCCTCAGTCCCTTGGTACTATTTTGTGTATATATTCGGGCACGACAGTACTCGGGCCTTCCTACGTATATGTGTACTATGTTTAGAGGCTCGTAGACAGATATGTACTGTTAGGTGTTTTGTCCTTTCGATGGTCCTCGTCGTTGTATAATATGTTAGCAAAGTCTATTAGCCTATGTCTATGATTATGCTGCTAATGTTAATGTCAAGTGAAAACAAATATATATGGATTAGTTCATATGGCCCACTCAATAATAGAGATAAAATGATAGATAAGGGGTACTCGGTACAAGTATCGGGTACTCGTCGCGGCCCCTAGTTGGGTCGTGACAAATGTTACACCTAGACAAATTTTCCGTTCATGTACAGTGAATAGTCTGACGAAGGGCGCGACGTATATGATGTTTTTATAGGTAAGAAATGACATTTGATGGTTCAAAATGAGATTTCAAAGACATGTGAAGTACGAGACGGAAGTTGTTAAGGAAGGCAAGGCATACGTTATGTATCGGAAAGGATTTACGAGTGACGAGTTAATGATGATTTAATGATGCTTTGGAGAAGGGTTATAAAATCCCTTAGATTGTTAATGAGGTGATAAACAAATATTAAGAAGGTTCCATAAGGATTGGATATCAAATGAGTCGACGAGAACGAAATCGGAATAGTTGGGCATTATACGGCCCAACATACTGGCCGCATAAATTATACTGGCAGTATGTTAGGCCGTATATTTAGCCTATATGGGAAACCTTCACTGGACCAAACATACGGCAATACATATGGCCCGTATAAAAGATACGGGCCGTATGCTGGTCCGTATGTTCGTGTCGGGTCAGAATTTGTATATTAATAAGGGATCCAAGTCTTATTTCATTTCATTTCCCTTAAGCCCCCTTCTCTCTAAAAAATGTCTCTACACTTCTCCCAGAAGAATTCAAGGTATATTAGGGATTAACTACATCAAACCAAGGAAATGGTGTAAGAAACCCATTAAAGTTCATCCAAGCCAAGGAATCCAAGTGAAGGTGAAACTAGGGTTTTGCTCAAGCGAGGAGTTTCCACCCAAGGTTCATTCCTAAACCATCTAAGGTAAGATTTATGGTATTTCCATGTTGTTTAAGGTATTTGAAAGTTGAAACACTTGGATTTTAGAAGAATATAGAAAAATGGGTCATGAATGTGGGAATAGTGTCATTTTGAGTAATAGCTTGAATTGAGTCATGATTCTTGATGTGTTGTGATATGGTTATGTTATAAATGATATTAAGGATGTGGGATAAGCATTATATGTGAGAAAACATACTAGTATACTATGACCATGATTATGGATGAATTGAAGTGGAATTGTAAAACGAGGGTAATGTAGATGAATGAAGATTGTTGGTTATGATATTGTGAATGCTATTATAAATGTTTGGGAGTTGATACGCAATATGGGGAAGGTGGTATAAACAAAGGAAATGCTGCCCATTTTTCTATAGCTTTAGTAAGCATGTTCATATAATCGATTAGCTAATGTGAATGTGAATTCTCTTGAAGGTAGAAACGTGAGCATTGAAGGAGGTATGTGAGCCTAGTCATTTCTTTCTAAGGTATGAATCTTATGATATGATATTTCCTCCTTCTTCATGATTTTCCTACGTATCGAAAATTATGAGTCTACGATTATAAAGAGCTTCATACAAGATAAAGAAAAGATATATGTTACGAGCATGGCAATACTGATGATGAATATAAGTCTAGAAGTCCTAAAGCTCAGGATATGACATTCCTACGAAGCTAATGATCCTTATGTAATTCCTATGATATTATATTCCCCTACCTTTCCACGACTTTCTTATATTCCGAAACTAAGAGTCTATGTTCATGAATAGTCATATGGGATAAGAGATACATTATGAGCCCAATAATGATGATGATGAGCTTAAGTCTAAAGATTATAGAGTTCATGATATGATGTTCCTACAAATTTAATGATGTTGTTTATTGTATAAACTCACCTTATATACTATTTCCTTCAAGGTGAGGCAGAATTCTTATAAATGCTTCATAATGGAATCAGGGGTTCACGACCTTATGTCACCTCGATAAAGTATAACTGTCCTTGAATTTCTATGCATGCATTATGATGAGTACATGTTGATGATATTACAGCACGCCTATATGGCCGGGCAGACACCGCTAAGGCGGGCAGCGTATACACCATGTCTAGATGGCATGGGCAGACGCCAGTAGTGGGCGGCTTGAGATGGTACCCCGGATGCGGGAGGCCTGGACACAGGTTAATGATTATCACACCGTACCTATATAGTGGGGCAGCTTATACGTATATGCATACATGATATGATGATGATTATGAAGTAAGCCAGCCTGCATTATTTCTTTTATAATTGACAGTCAGTTGCTGGGTACTCCTTATTTGATGCTTCCTTTATCTCATTGACGTATTATTATTATTACTTATGTCTGTCATACTCAGTACAATGTTCGTACTGACATCCATTTTCTTTGGACGCTGTGTTCATGCCCACAGGTAGACAGGGAGGTGATCCACTCGTAAGAGCTATTAGCTGACTTGAGAGCACTCCATTGTTTCGGAGGTGCCTTTGATTAGTCTTTTGTGTTTATATGTATATTTTGGGCACGACGGGGTGCTGTCCCGTCCCTATGTCTAGCACTCCATTAGAGGGTCGTAGATACGTATGTGTGGGTAGTATGGTCTCACGATTTTGATAAGTGTACATATATATATGTGTGTGTATAATTTTGATAACCGAAGGGCTTATGTATATAAAGGTAATTTTGTTTCCAAATGAAAAATGATTTTCCTATGATTTGAGTATGAATTTGATAAATGAACACTTAACGAGTATGATAAGTAGTAGAATGAACGGTGCTCGGTGGTTAGCCCCGGGTACCCGTCATGGCCTTAGCCGGGTATTGACACCTTGAGTGGAAATACTCTTCTTGCACCAAAACCCTAGTTCAATTCCATTAGAATTTCTTGGCTTAGATGAACTTTAATGTGTTTCATACACTTGATTTTGTGGGTTTGATGAAGTTGGTCATAGATTTCTCTTTGGTTCTTGTTGATGAAGTGTGGAGAGGGTTCTAGAGAATTATTGAAGTGTGAAGTGAGAAAATGAAATGAATTAAATGAGAGAGGTCTTTATATCAACTTTTAAAAATCTGTCCCAACATGAGCATACGGCCAAATATACGACCAGTATAATTTATACGGCTAGTATTATGGGCTGTATAATGCCCAGTTCTTCCGAACTCATTCTCGTCGACTCGTTTGATCCCCAATCCTTATGGAACCTTCTTAATACTTGTTTATCACTTCATTAACAATCTAAGGGACGTTATAGTTCTTCTCCAAAAAATCATTAAGTCATCGTTAACTTGTTACTCGTAATTCCTTTTCGATACCTATCGTATGCCTTGCTTTCCTTAACAACTTCCGTCTCCTACCTCACATGTCTTTGAAATCTCATTTTGAATCATCAAATGTTATTTCTTACTTGTCAGAACATCATATACGTCGTGCCCTTCGTTAGCCTATTCACTGTACGTTAATGGGAAATTTCCGGGGTGTAACATCCTTACACTTCCATAGTACTATTACGGTAATCACTTATGATTTGTTAGTCTAAGATAGTTACAGGATCTTTCTCGTTAGATGGGTCTCTTATAATTTAAACAAGATCGGCTGGAACACTGCCTTTGAAACTCTCTCGATGTCAATTCTTATTGAAATCCTCCGGTCCCTAATTCCCGTTCGGTTATCTTGTTTTCTAGTCCATATATATTTACTTTTATAGCCTCTTGATACTCTCATTACCTGCTATTCACAGGGTGTGTTAGATATTCCCAACTTAGTGTCTTAATAATAAACTTGCACATCCAGTATGCACGACCTGCTAGGGGCTCTAACCGGGCCACATTATCAAGAACTCTCTCTGCTAATGCCCTTACCAGCAGTTGTATTCGTCCTCTGGCTAGCTGTAATCTTTCTAATTACAAGCATCTCTGTATCAATAACAAACATAAGAACTGACTCAAACTCTTATGACTCAACTCTATAGCACGATTTGGATTTGAAAGAAAGGTAACACACTCCTAAATGCCCTGTAGATTTCTGTTTATAAAATGTGGTGCACAACACACTTATAATCAAGACACTACTACACATGGCTTTTAGACTCCCTAGGACAAACCTGCTATGATAACAAGTTGTCACACCCCAACCTAGGTGAGGCCGAGCGAACCAAACTGTAACTCGTATCCTCTATGTCTCGGGAGACGAATAAGGCCCAAGAGGCCAACCTATAAACATAATATCATATTTGGGCCAATGAGGCCTCATGCTGTAATACTTGTACTTTGGACTAACTCAACTAGGTGGGACCATCCCAACGCATACATGAATAGCTACCTGGCCGACTAGGCCAGTATACGTCTCTGAAAGCAGTAACATTCCATAATAGACATACATAAGGGCCAGCAAATCCTTCATAATGACATACTGAAATGAAAACATGAGTATACAAGCCTCTATAGAAGTGTAACTATAACATGGTTGGGATAGGGCCCCGTCCTACCCATACTGCATATATACAAAACTTTGACCCTAGTAACTCCGAATGACATGAAGCTTACAACGCTAGCTGGTACTAGGAAAATCCTACTAGTGCTATCCTCATGACAACCTGTCTGAAACTGCGAGCATGAACGCAGCGTCCCCAAGCAAAGGGACGTCAGTACAAAATAATGTAACGAGTATGTAAGGAAGAAAAGAAACATAATAATGAAATACTATCAATGAGAGGGATAAGAATCAACCTGTAACCTCTGACATGCCACTAAGGGCCATAACATGTATATCGTTAAAATCTCGTATGTATAACTACATGTATCTACAATACTATAGTTTAGACTACCTCATCTCGTAACACTGACTACCTAACTAATCAGTGGTAACTGCCCACTCGGCCATAGCTCAGCGGTAATTGCATAACTGCCCCTCCGACCGTAGCTCGGGGTAAACGCGTATCAGCCTATCTGACTGTAACTTTGTGGTAACTACATATAGTATATCTGCCCGAGAGACCATAGCCCGGTGGTGAGTACATGTCAGTCCCATCCGGCTATAATCCGGTGGTAACTGAAGATGCCTATCTGCCCGACCGGTCATCATCAGGTGGTACGTAAGGATACAATAGTCAAGCCTATATACGTACTATATACATACCTATCACCTCATATCTTACTCCTACGAAAGTAAATAAAGGTTAAGGGACCTCTTTTGAATCTTTAGAGCTTCCTTCGGAGTGACGTAAGGTCGTTACACCTCCGATTACATTATGAATACGAATATAATTATCATTAGTTTCAACCAGACTTGGAATCATATATAACATGCTTAAACAACATCGCTAGGAAATGAATAACATGAATATCCTTGACTACTAAGAGTGGAGTCCTTTGAAATAGCGTTTATTTACATCTCGTATCACTTTAGAACATGCCAAGAGAAAGAAGAGTTAGCCTTAACATACCTCGATCGGTTAGACGTTTTCTATAATTAGCAACAATATATTGTTGCGTTCTTGCTTCTCAAAATAGATCAAACTTGTGCTTGACATTTCCTTATTGTCAAAACCCCAAGCGTGATTGTGTGTTGCTGAAATATCAAGCAAGAGATTAGGTTTTCTTTCTTATCAAAACTACCTCTTTGGGTAATAATAAAAATGAACCTAGAAGCACTTCTACATAGCTGATACGTTTTTGTTGCCTTCTACCCAAGGAAATCCAAATGAATTGTATTATTTATTCTATAAAGGGAGAAGAATGTGCCTCCACCTATTTCATCCACTAAGTGGGTTTGTCCCCCTCTATTCTTATCTCATAACTTGTGACTAGAAAGTTGCAAGCAGCTGATATTAAGCCACCCCCAATGTGGGCCTTATCTCATTATTAATAATTATCCACCATCCTAATATAATGAACAACCCTCATAATTAACTTCTTGATCTCAATTCACTTAAACAATAAATATTTTTAAACACTTCATATACTCATTATCATGATCATGTGATATATACTAGTCCAAATCTTCTTTTGGCACACACAAACTATTATTGTCAATCATCGTTGGCACACACAAACTATTATTGTCAATCTTCTTTTGGTTTGTATACTTGAATTGGACCAAAATTCCATACGGTCCGTAATACTTGATCAACATATCGAACTTTGACAAAAACTTATACTCCCTGATTCGTTTAACATCTAACATTCACGACACGTACTGTATAACATAGAATAAATACTTATAACCATAAAAAATAATCTTGTCCTTGAACTTATGTCGATTAACTTACAACAAATCCAGCGTGCAAAAGTACCTGATGTAACATCAACCATCCGACGAGCCTTATGAAACGATATCACTGTCTTCGGGGCATGACTAATAGCACCTTTCCACTCCAACCTAGGGACTCTCGACATAGCTAATGTAACTGTCTTGACATGACAATCCAAGATTGCGTGATCAGGGGACAACCAATGCATACCTAGGATAATATCAAAATCTACCATATCTAGGATCATCAAGTCAACCCAAGTGTCATATCCCATCAAAGTCACAAAACCAGATTGATACACTCAATACACCACTACAAAATCCATAATAGGAGTAGAAAATCTAATAGGGAAATCAAGCGACTCACATAGCATGTCCAAACCCGAAGCAAAATAAGTAGACACATAAAAGTATGTAGAGCCTGGATCAAATAATGCAGTAGTTGACTGGTGACAAATTGAAATAACACCTATAATGACTACATCAGAAGCCTCTGCCTCAAATCTACTTGGGAATGCTTAGCACTGAGCACGACCACCTCGGCCTGAGAACCTCGGCGACCACCACTGCGGCCTATCTGAGTACCACATCTACCAGCGTAAGAACCACCTCTGTTACTCTACGCACTACCTCTAATCTACTGTGCTACTGACCTAGGTGCAATACTATGAGAACTTGAGTATGGGCTACCCCTTCTAAGTCTGGGGCACTCCCTGTTGAAATTCCATAAATCACCACACTCATAAAATTGCCGGCGTGCCATAGGATGTTGAGAAGAGCCAGAATAACCGGACTGACCACCTTTATCTCTAAGTCAAAAATAAGGACCTTGATGTCACGACCCCACTAGGGGCCGTGACGAGTACCCGATACTTGTACCGAGCACCCCCTTATCTCGCATCATATTCTTGTTACTAAGTGGGCCATATGAAGTATACCATACATTTTTTTTTGTTACTCGACATTAACATTAACAGCATAATCATAAACGTATGCTTTTAAACTTTACTAGCACCTTATACAGTGACGAAGGCCCTCAAAAGTACAAAACATCTAACTGTACATGTCTGTCTACGAGCCTCTAAACATAATACATAGCATCACAAAAAGGACCGGATACTGCCGAGTCCGGACATGTACACAAAAGTAGTACCAATAAGCTGGAGCCCCGAAAGAACTGGAGCACTCTCAATATACCGCTGGTGGAGCTCCTAAGGATCAAGTCCGCCAACCTGCTTACCTGCACGGCATGAAACGCAGCGTCCGCAAGAAGGGACGTCAGTACGAATGATGTACCGAGTATGTAAGGCATGAATAGTAAAATAAGATCACACTAGAAAGCATAAAACATATCATAGAGAAGGAGGGATATAATCTGTAACTTTGTTTGCCTCTTAAGGCAGATACTTATACAATTTAACTTTACCTTTAGAAATAACATATAGTCATCTCAAGTACACTGCCCGACCGCGTAGGTACGGTGTAATACTGCCCGACCCCATAGGTACGGTGTAGTGCTGCCCGACCATAGAGGTATGGTGTAACTTTATCTGAGCATACCATGGGGTAAAGGAATAAGCTGTTCATCTGAATGCCCCTTAGGGCGGATGCCATGCATGCTAGCTTTAAAAATAATATGTAAAAATCTGTAAGTAAACTGCCCGACCATATAGGTGCGGTGTAATGCTGCCCGTCCCAATAGGAACGGTGTATATACTGCCCGTCCATGTAGGAACGGTTTGTGAGCCCGCGTCCAGGCCTCCCGCGTCCGGGGTATAAGCTGCCCACTATAGTGGTGTGTATATCTGCCCGGCCGCCCGTTGGACGGCACGGTGTCATAAAATAACTCATACATAAGTATAAAGCATGCATGAGAGCCCAAGTGAAAGCTACAACTCTATCGGAGTGACATAAGGTCGGAAACCTCCGATTGCGTTATGGAATAATCATCCTGACTTTACCTCGCCTTGAAGGGACTAGTATTATAAGGCGAGACTATCAACGAATAATAGCGTTAAGGGAAAACATAGGACAAGTTCATCAACATCATAAATCACCCACTTGAAGTCTTTAGAAACTCGGGTCATAACCAAGAAGTAGCATTAAAGATCAATAACTAGCTTGACACTTTCACCCTCTTATTGAGTCCTTAGCTCAAGACTCTTAGTCGTGGAATCACTCTTGTCATACTCATCATAGATATACTCTCTTCCTTAACATCATCGTTATCATTATTATCGTAGAAATACTATCCTTAGAATAGTTGTAACACTTATCGGGTAATAACTGAACAGTAGGGAAGAATCCGGGAACAATGGGCCCACCTCGGGTCAAATGAGGCGGCGTACTAAATTTTCATATATTACATGTCATGGCGTTACTTGTGAGGGTTTTAAAGTAATCGGGTCCTCTTTATGCAAGTTCTAGAGGTTTAGGAAGGTTTTTCAACATTTTGCACAACTTCTAGTTCAATTCCATTGAATGAAAAAGGGGAACTTTAGGTGCGGGTTCCGGAGAATAGGGTTATCCCCGAGGCTCGTATCCAACTTATTACATCTAAGACATGCCATAGAAGGAAGGATGAAGCCTTACATACCTCTTTCCGCCCCTTTTGCTACTCCAAATTCAAGTCGCAAATCCGCCAAAATCTACAAATTGGTCACATTTACCAAACTTTGGTTAGAGCATTTGGAATTGGAATCTTAAAGTAACATTTGTCTACCGAAATTTCGGCAGCACTTCGCCTGTAAATACTCCATCCCACCAAGTTCAACTTGGTCAATTTCAATCATCAACAATCCCGGGAATTCAACCCGGCCAAATTATCAATAACAAAGCCAACAACCATACTAACAATTTCGATAACCGACCCAAAGTACATTCTAACAATTCAATCAATATACAATTCCCTTCAAGACCTTCCAACTTTAATAAAACAATAACGACCTAATAGTTCATACACCAACAACATCATACTAGTCTCATTATCTTCCATGCATTCAAGAACAACATTTTCAATTTACATAATCTCTAAAGCAAGTCTCCAACTACCATAATTTCTCTAAGATCATTAAGCTTTTCATTAGCAATCTAGAATCCACAATCAACACAATTTCACTCCTTAACCATTAAATCCTTATTTTACATCATGGAACTTACCATAACAACAACTACAATACTAAGTAAAATTAATTCACCGCAACTTTCCACAACCTACACCATTCGGCCAACACACCCCATATACATATTTTCATGAATCTCCATATTTTCTATACTTTATAACAATAACCAACACACAACATAACACAACACAACACACAACACATACACACTCACGGCTTGGCTATGAAAGTCACGGCCACCCACACACACCTTCATAACACATACATTTCATCCATCTTTATACTCTACAACACACTTAAGCATCTATAATATATAAGAAAAAGCTCAAATCTTACCTCTTTTACTTTGAATCTTCACTTGGCTACACTTGCAAACTTGCCAAGATTTGTGTTTCCCTTGCTCCGAAGAACTCTTCACTAGGTTAATAACCCTTCAAGGAATTGTTTAGCTAGGAGAGGTAAATTGTTGATGAAAAAATTCCCAAAGTTCTTATTGCTCTTGCTATGACCGAAATGGCCTAGGAGTTTCTCTCCTCTTCCTTTTATTCTTTGCCTTCTCTTGAACTTTCTAGAGAATTAATGAAATAAGATGACTTAGTCATCTTTTAAATTGTTTCATTAAATTCATATGTGGGCTTAAGCCCACCACCATGTTGGACGGCCAAGCATGGCCCAACACCACAAGCCCACTTTGTTTTTGTTCTATTTTTGTACTTTATGAAAAATTAAATTTTTTCCAAATTCCAAATTTTCCCTTCGTCTTCCTCCATGTTGTCCACGAATCATATTGCGAATTTCCCTTTATGCCCTTGACCTTTCTTAATATTCCCACTCCCAAATTCTTCATAGCAACTCATATGCTTAACAAAATAAAAGTAAGGCCTTGCTTGTCATCTTCCCGCAATTACCTTGAATTACCCGATTGTACAAAAATGCGGGATATAACACTTGATAACTGAACTGAGGACGATAGCTTGTACAATGATGATCCCTACCTCCATAACTGCCAAAACTGCAGGGCGTCTTGCCCGATATATCCCCGAACTTTAGATGTCTAATAGACTCTACACTCCTAGCAACATCCACCATTGCCTGAAAAGTACCTTCTGAAGCTGCCACATGTGTCGCTGCAAGTCGAATGGGATAAGATAGCCCCTTAATAAACTTCCTTATCCTCTCAGTCTCATCAGGTAGAATAGTCAAAGCATGGCAAGACAAGGAGTGAAACATCATCTCACACTCGATCACAGATATCCATGCTACTCCAGCGTATCAAACTGCTCATGCCTCTAATCCGTCAAGCAACGGAGAACCCATTTCTCCAGAAACATGCTAGAAAATCAACCTATGTAAGTGCAGGTGACCCAGCTAGCCTGGCCTCAATAAATACCCTCCACCATTACTTGGAAGGGGGGGGGGGCAACCATCTTAAATGCTATGAAATCAACTCCGTTGGACTCAAACAACCCCAAATTGTGCATCGCTCATGAAAAATAACTAGAAACTCACACGCATCATCATTGGGATGCCCATCATACTGTGGTTGCTTCATCTTCTCAAACTTATCCCACCACTTCTGCTTCTTAACGATCATAGTGGGTTGGGCATCTGGACAGATAGCAACACTCGAAATTGGAATAGCCTGAAACTGAGGAGCCACAACAATAGCTGGCTGTCCCCATGGGATTCTATACCGTGCAACAAGCATCAGATCAGAATCTGAGCTCCAACTCTGGTCTGAGAACCCTCTGGAGTAGTCGGTAGTATGCCTACCTGGGCCGTAGCATAAAAAACCTCAATATGCATACTTGAATGTCCTTAAGGATAAAAGTATCTAAGTATTTAACTGGTGCCTGGGTGGTCAAACCTCATCCGCTTAAACTGGCTCCTCTTCTGTAATCTCCTCTGGGGCCCGAGTCACATCTCTAGCACCTGAGCAGCATCTGGTGCTCGGCCTCTGGCCGGTGTAGCAATATGGGCTCTAGCCCTGCCCCGCCCTCTACCAAGTCCCTTACCTCTCCCACAAGCAACAACAGCAGCGGGTACGGGTGTGGGCTCTTTGTCTCCAACTGCAGCCAATTGTGTCCTCAATATCTGTGTGAGAGAGAGACAAAGAAACTCTTAGAATCCATTAGAACCAAGTACGCATGATAAGGAATGAAAGATTCTAGTTTTCCTAGATGTCATATTGCCGTTCGAAGATAGTTACGAAGCTCATCATACTGATCCGCAAGACTCTACTAGACATTGTTCTTGTACTTGTGAGACTGATGAACCTAAAGCTCTGATACCAATTTGTTACGACCTAAATTGCTAAACCGTGAAGGCACCAACTCCGACCAAGTGGGTAAGCTACCCATAACCCATTTAAAACAGTTCAATAGGAAATTAATGCGGAAAGAAATCATACAAGTCATTTTTAAAGTCTTAATAAATATGATAGGTATAAAACATATATAAAGTGGTACAACCCCTAAAATCTGGTGTCACTAGTAAAAGAACTGCCTAAAGGGAGTTCAATTTTGGGATAAAACTCAAAATATTATCTAGGAAGTAAAAGACAGAAAGTAATGATGGAGGGAAAATTCGGTGCTACGAATCTTCATGTAGCTCACCCCGAACTCTCCAAATAGCCTCCTCAACGACTAGCATAGTATTGAGATCCACTAGTTCTGGGAACAGAATCGGCACGCAAAAAGGGTGCAACAAGGGTAGTGTGAGTACGGGAAAACGACATGTACTCAGCAGCATCGTCGATCGATCCTAACAAATATGGAGATGAGGGTTGATCTATGATTATTTGTCATGCCCCAAACATAGGGAGGTGTGGCCGGCACTCGGTACTTTACACGACCGCTAGCGTACTATTAGTAACTTATGAACTCCTAACAAACCTTGAATAATCTGGGCCAGTAAGGCCGGCATATGTCTCTGCAAACAACAAAACCCAAAGCAAGATATAAACAAGGGCCGACAAGGACACCATACTGTTATACTGAATATACAGGACACGTCTACAAGCCTCTAAGAAGATCAAACTGTACTGTGGTTGGGACAGGGCCCCAACCTGCCTATCATCTCTATATACAAAAAACAAAGCTCTGGGCCTGGTAACTCCAGATGAAGTGTAGTTGACCAATCAAGTTGATACTCTGTACTGTCTACTAGAGGGATCTTTCTGTCTGTCTATTAGGTCTTGCAGGCATGAAATAGAGTGCCCTCGGCAAAAGAGACATCAGTACAAAGTAATGTACCGAGCATGTAAGACAACTAAATAACTGAAAGCTGTAATACTGAAAGTAAGCTGAGGAGTGAAGGAAAATCTAGGCATAACTTACGTTTATGTGACTCCTATAACATGTAAAACACTATAAAAGCAGCCGGCCTTATCTAGGAATGTCATGTACATTACTAAATTGTAAAATATCCTCGAAGACAAATGTAAATAGCCCCGAAGTCAAACTGTATCTCTATATAGCCCCGAAGGCAAAAGTATTTTATGATGAATACATAGCCTCCAAGGTAAACTGTATCTTTGTATAGCTCCGAAGGCGATGCGCATATCTATATAGCCCCAAAGGCAAATGCATAGCCCTGAAGGCAAATGTATATGTTGATGAATGCATAATCCCGAAGGCAAAATGTATCTTTGTATAGCCCCAAATGCAATGCGCATATATTTATAGCCTCGAAGGCAAATGTATATGATGATGAATGCATACCCCGAAGTCAAGAGTAACATAGTCCAAAACGCAACTACTCTAATCTGCATAACCTCTCTATCACAACAGCCAATCGCAATAATAAATAAAATCCTAACAAGGGACACAGAATGACATGCTATTAGTGATATACTAATGCTTGAATATAGAGTTAAGTTCTTCTTTCGATAAGCTTGTTTGGATCCTCTCTGAAACTAGAATCATACCAAGAAAATAAAAGGAATAGCCTTTACATACCTTGCGATATAATATTCCCAACAAACATGATAAGATCAACTCGCCGCACCTTAATCTACAACAACAAAATGACGCTATCGTCACATTACAACCGGTATAACTAACATTTCGCATTCTGAACAACAAACTTATTCTATAACAATACGGGAAATATCTCCCCTATTAATTTAAATTCCCTCAAGTTTAGAAATAACACAATAGCAGCCTAAACAATTAATGGTCCTATAACAAGTTCCTTAATTAACACAACAATACGACTAGCAGCAAGCTCGGTTTACGACTAACAAAACTATAGCTTTAAACCCCTTCTTCCTTCAAGAACTTTTTAACAACAACAACCACAACATACTTATTTTATTCCATGAATTTCCATCCACAAAATGCAATAAGAACCATCCCAAAACAGTCCAAAACATTACAACAACTTCAACATGATTTCCAACCTTTTCTTCAAGGGTTTCTAACCAAAACAAAGTAGCTAATACTTGTACAAACTTAAATACATGTAGAGAAGACATATTATTACCTCAAAAAACAAGAATGACCTCTGATCTGAGGTTACATCAACTTAAAGAAACCTCCAAATTTGCAGCAAAGGAGAAGAACTGGTCTCACAAGCAGCACGAGATTGCCGGCACTTGATTTGTGTTGTTTTTCCTTTGTCTGGGTCTTGGATCATGAGAAAACTTTGGGAGAAGGTCTATGGGTGCTTAGGGTCTAGAGAGAATAAAAAAAAATGAATGAAAATGAGCTATAGGCGTAACATATATATTTGGATATTTCCACCTTCTCAAGTGGGTCCCAAAGGGGCCGACTGCGCAGTCCCATGAAAACTCGAATATCTCTCTACACTGTTGTCATATTAATAAACAATTTAATGAATTGAAAACTAGACTCGTACTCCTTCTATATGGTGGGTGGACCTCCTCATAACTCCAAGTATATTGGAAGAAAAGCTCAGTGACATTAGAACCAAATTTCAGTAAAATTATGAACGTAACTTGCGATGACCTTTGCCAACTTTTGTTTTACAACTTCCTTGACTTCAGGCCTTATCAACCGAAAATTGTATGATTAAAATACCTCATAAAAAGACCCTCTTATCATATTAAGAACTTTTATTCTTACCCCGAAATTATGGGCTATTACAATCCACTTTCCTTTAGCGAACTTCGTAGAAAAGTATTTACTTTGCTTTGTTTCACCACAAACTCTTACGAAACTTACTTTACACTTGTTTGAAATCATTATCATCCGAATATGGGATCTTAGAATCATCAGACTTTTGTTACTTTACTCACAACGCATACTAGTGTGAAAAGACAAAAAATATGGGGTGTATCATTACTACTTCCACACTTAGCCGCTATTAGTCCACAATAATAATCGTAATAAGCACAATAATCTCAGGTTACATGCCTAGATAAAAGCTTCTAAATCCTCATGTCCGTCAAGTGTACAAATGAGCATTTAAGATAACCTAAACAACATTAAACTAAGCCATTCAAATAAGGATCCTATGAAATAACATGATATGCAAGTGCTATGCAATGCAAGGCCCTTTTCATAACCCGTCACACGCACATTCAAATACTATGAATCGTGACCCATACTGGACTCGCGAAGTCCATATACCAACACAGAATCATTTCCCTTCGGGTTCCTAGCCGCTTTAGGCTTCCACATCATTCAAACTAAGCCGTAGGCTCATATTACCTGTCAGTTGGCCAATCTCGCTCATATCATCAGCATCACTACGTCCGGAACCATTTCCCATCAGACCTTCAACATGTATACTCAAATGCACATGAGATATAAAGCATGAATATGACATGCACAACAATAAGTAATCAAGATAAGATATATTGACTTAATCTTTAGCTCTTTTTCACTTTTAAACGAGTATTTAGTAGTGATGAGAAAACATAATCACAAATGAGGCAGGTAATAAGCATAAAAGAATTAAATAAGGGACCTCATATCCTAATCACAAACACAATCAATCTACACTATTAACTAATGCCGGAAGCATGGTATTCAAACCAGACTATACAATGGAAATTGCACAAGTACCCATATCATGCCACCGCTACCCAATACAAGTGTTCATCACCTCATAAGCATCGGGACCCCCTTTAATTACCCCCATTATCACATCTTACTAATCCAATTATACCAACCACAAAGTTTTAATTAAGGCCAAAAAGTGTCAACTTGCCTGAATTAAAGGCTAGTACACCACCGCAGTTTCAGAGGCCACGGTATGATCAATCTGTTAATTTTGGGCCAGGACAGTGTTCGCAGGTGTCAGGTTTGGAGTACTGTGGAGATTCTAGTCAGCTGAGACCACCCGTGCCTCATTATGATCGGTGCGGTTAGGGGTGTACAAAGTAAACTGACAAACCGCACCAAACCGAGAAAAAAAACCCGACTAGTGATTTGGTTTGGTGTTAAAAAAAAACCCGACCATAATTGGTTTGGTTTGGTTTTAACTAAAAAAAGTCAAACCGAACCAAACCAATCCGACATTACATGTATTCAATTTTTAAAATATTCTATACATAAAAATATTTATTTGTAATGTAATTTATAAATATTTCTTAAATTTTTTGTAGTTTTTTATCTATTATAATATTATTCAAGCTTGAAGTTAGAATTTTGAACGTCAATAAGTTTTATATCCTGTGGATGTTAGTAACTCAAATAAAGTCCAAATCAAAACCAACTCAACACTAATGCTAACAAAAGAAATTCAATTTACCATTAGGAATGACAATAATGTTGGATATATATTCTTTAGTTTTGCCTAATTGATTTAGAGAGTGAAAATACATAACTTAGGTTTTTTTTTCTCTGTCATGAATTAATCCTTATTTGTCGTACTTATTTTAGCATGACTTAATGTTTTTAGATTATGGTCATTTTCTTTATGGCTTTTTAATTAGCAATATTTATTTTAACCGATTTTATTAGCTTTTGTTAAATATTTTAATACAATGTCATCACTTTTCTCACATTTTGTGTTATTTTCTTAAGAAACACCTTAATTATATAGTTGTACCTTACTAGGACTAAAGAAATATTTGAAGTAAAAGTTATATGTTTTGTATCAAGACTATTACGAAAAAAAACCCGAAAAACCCGAATTTTAATAGTTTGGTTTGGTGTATAAATTTAAAAACCCGACGCAATTGGTTTGGTTTGGTGTTTAAAAAAACAAAACCAACCCGGTCCATGCACACCCCTAGGTGCGGTAAGGCACATTTCGGGCAGTGTCGTCAGGGTTAAGGAGTGTGCTATTCTTGTGGGCAGTGTAGCCATATGATGCAGGATTATCCAAGTAGAGTTGGAGGTGGCATGGCCTAGCCGACCGGATCTGTAGTTAGTTCATCATCATCGATTTTTTCACTACCCAATTTTCCTATGTGGCGCGGGCACCTACCTTTCCCACCTTGGTAAGCTAACCCTTATCCCAACAATTTTAAAAGGATGAATAAATAAGTAAATGCGCTGAGGAGATAGAAATACGTAAGTCTGACATAATAATAGATAAATAATGCAGAGATACATCAAAACCACCCCAGTATCTGGTAAGGTAATACAAGAGTATCTAGCTAGAATCTACCAGTATGGAAGTAGTAATAATACATCAATAGTCTCAATATGTCTCAGAATATCAAGTAAGACATAAATAACAGAAGAATCTTCAAGGCGGCGAACGTCCTCGTGCTCACCCTATAAGACTCTAAATAGCAATCCTTGAACTTTATCAGCCAGAAGGAGTAGAGGTTGAACCCACTTGGAACTCTCCATTCATAAAAGAATGCAGCAAATGCAAGTCAGTACAAACAACAAGTACTGGTAGGTATCATACGCCGACTAAGATTAGCTAACATATATCAAGGCAATGAAGTAAGATAAACGGGTAAATCAACAAGGTATAAGTCAATCACGAGCCAATAACCACGTACACATCATAACCTATGTTATAGCTTCTAAGCCCAAATGTGCCAAATCTCAATATATTCAATCGGAATTCCTATATCAGAAGTACATCATAAGAATATCACAATAGCAACCATAGTACAATGCAATGCAATAATGTATGAAGTGTGAATGCAATGCATATGTAGCGTACACATGTACCTCACAGTTTCAGTGACAACCTCGGCAACCGCAACCTCACGATTCCGGCACCTACCTCGGCAGTCGCTCCCACTCATCCTCGATTTTAGGATAAACATCGGACATCAGTCCTTACGTCACTCTCATCCAACTGAGCCCAGCTCATTACAGGGTTTCCTTAAGTATCATTAATGTATCAACAATACATCATGAAGGATGAGAATGCCTGCAATCTATGAGTTCCATGTCAATAATCAATCAATATCAAAAGTACTACACATGGGCACACCAATAATATCATGAAAAGGCTACATAATAAGCCATAATAGAATCACTATCCTTGTCTCCAACGACGACAAGTAAGATTGTACAATATCATAATCAAGATATATCATTAGTCTCCAATATCTACTATTTCCACGTGGAATCGAGCCAACAACAATAGAACAAGATAAGTAACAACACAATGGGGTGGCTAACCCCCAAATCACACAACAGGGTCCAACCTAAGACAATATCCAATCCAACTTCATACTCAAAGGTTTACATGCATTCTCTGACAATATCGTCTAACTGTATGCTTCGCTAAACGAAGTCTCACCATAAGGTAATCCGTAACCTACCTAGAAGGCCGAACAACAATGTCTCCACAATCACACATTAGCCTTTCCTTTGAGCCTCGAGATAGAGAAAATCTAAGCACATTCAAATCAAGAAATTAGAATCAAGAAGAACATCGACCAAACCTTACATCTATTGAAGACAAAATTTCCCAACCTTTGGAATGTGTTTTATGAACTAGAAGGGTGGAATTAGGAATCTAAAGGTTCCAACATGAAATTAAAGCTCTGTGTGATAAATTCCCATCAATATCAAGCTAGAATAACTAACAATTTACTTAAATTCGGATTCTAGGTAAAACCCCTAAATTTGGGTATAAACGCTAACTTCCAATCCCATAAATTAGCCACTAATTTGGAAGAATCATGCAATAATAGATTTTAGTCATCAATTCCATGCTTAATAAAGCTAACCCAACCAATAAATAAAGATTACAAGCCTAGAAAGAAGAACTTATAAAAACTCCCTTTTAATCCTCAAGTTCATAAAGAAACAAGCATATTTTATAGATTTCCTCTGATGATTAATGGAATATGGAATGGTACTGAAGATGGAAGAACCTACCACAAAAATTCTCCCCCAAGAAATGCTCCCAGATGCTCTATTTTCGAAGTGGGTAATGAAGAAAGACTTAGGGCCTTTAAATAAGAAATCTGGTCCATAGGCCGCTTCCGCGGATAGTCTGGCGCTTTCGTGCTACCGCTTCAGCGGTTCGGCTGTGCTTTCAAGCGCGGTCCCGCGCCAAAGCGGTCACAAGACACCAGAATTTTTTGATGTCTTCCTGAACTTGAAATCAACCACCAAAACCATCCCGGAACCTCCCGGACACAAACCAAATATGCATATATACATAAAAACATGCTACGAACGCACTCGTGCCCTCAGAATTCCCATCGGAGGTCTCGTTGACCGAGTCAACCCCTGATACCTCAAAACTAACTTTCCAACCCAAGTCCCAAAATGCACCCGAGTGCATTGGGAGCCAAACTATCACGACCCAACCAGAGGGCCATGACGGGCACCCGGTGCTAACCCACTCGAGCACCCCTAGTCGTGCATTCACATTCATATCTAAGTGAGCCACAATGCTTATCAACAAACTCTATGCCTCAATAATACCATTTGCAACGGCTAAAACACTTTTTATATCAACATCAACATCTACCCCCATATACATATACACAAGCCGACGGGACTAACAAAATAATATGCCAAAATATGAGCCGAAAAGGTGGAAGAACTTACCACAAATAAAATATGGAATGGTACTGAAAATATGGAATGGTACTGAAGATGGAAGAACTTACCACAAATAAAAGGACCTCAGAACAAATAATTTACAGGGTATGTAAAGCATAATCAATAGCATAATAAAAGCATGAGAAATAACATAAGATAGAAAAGTTATAGGAGGACAGAGCCATTTATACCTCTAGCGATGTTCATCATATTTGCTTACCCTTTTTCTAATTAGGACCTCACATTTCATACAATTATACATATAGTAGTATCATACCCGACCATAGAGGTTCAGTGTCTTACGTACCCGACCATAACTAGGTTCGGTGTTATACATACCTGGCCCTACCAAGGCTCAATGTTATCCGTACTCGACTGCAGTGGTGTGCGCGCGATAGATATCATACCCGGCCATAGAAGCTCAGTGTTCTTTATAATCATACTTTGATATATATATATATATATAGGAGTACATACGTATCCTCAACATCATCATTATCATCATTACTTCCATTATACCCTTCTTTAGAGGATCAACTATTATAGGATGAGACCAATGGTATCATGAGGAAATCAAGAATCATGAGCTTTAGTGATTCTAAGAATGAAGTCATCTTGGGAGACATTATGGAATTCACATGAAGGTATACAACAATGGGATCATGTCTTAAGAAGGTAGGGTTAGCCTTGCATACCTCTTTGTCTTCTCAACTATCCAACGTTCACAGCCAAGGCTTGAGAAATCTACATTTAAAAGGATTTATACCATGGTTAAGTCTTAAAGTTATTCTGCAACTTATGAACTAACAAAAATTGGGCAGAATTTCCCCTATTTCATCGACTTCCACCATATCATAAAACAACTCCCAAACAACCATAATAACATCCACAACATCATAATCAAGTAATCACATCCCATTAAGTCTCAAAATTCATTCTTATATTCACCTTATATCAACAACTTCACACCAACCCTTGCACAACTTCATACAACACTTCCTTGTAATCATTAATACCCTCTATAACAATATTATATCCATAGCATACTAAGAATCATGACTCAAGTTAGTTTACTAAACATTCTTAATACCATGAAATAAGCATGAAAACTAACCTCTTATTTCATAAAAATGAGCTTTGGAGCAAGTTATCAACTTGCATGAAAAACCTAGCTTCAATAACCAAGGAATTCTTGAAGTCTACTAACCCTAGCAAGTCTTCCAACACATGGATATCTTGATTCTTGCCTCTTGATCTTTAATTTCTCTTGGATTTGTGTTGATATGGTGCATGGAATATTTTAGAGCTCTCAAGATTTATGGAGAAGATGGGAAATGAAAAATAGAAATTTGGGTCATCTATTTATAAAAAATAAAATAAAGCTGCCCGACGAGATTATACGGACACTTATACGGTCCGTATAAGTGACCGTATAATACCACCAGTGATGACCCTTCACTGTAACTGTTATACGGACCCTTATACGGACCGTAAGTGGTCGTATAACTCAATTTTTCCAAAATTCCTTTCGTTGATTCACTTGTTCTCAAATCCTTATGGAATCTTCTTGGAACTTGTTAAACACTTCATTAATCATCTAAAGAGCCCTATAACTCCTTCCCTAGACACTAGTAAATAATCTTTACCTCAACAATTGCAAAAAAACCTCTCCAAACATCACTTATACTTTACTTCCTTCGACGAACTTAGTTTTTACCGATTCGTTTTACTTCAAAATCTTACGGTACTCACTCTAAGCTATCTAACACTCTCCTTAATCTTGTAAGGACTTCATATTCACCTTAAGCTCACGTTAGTCTATTCACAATGCAACAAATCAAAACTTCTAAGATGTAACATTTCCCCCCCCCCCCCCCCCTCCCCTCTTAAGAACATTTGTCCTCGAATGTTAGGATTTCAGGGATTCTACAAAAATTTCGCCAGAGTTTCCCTTATAATTTGGCACTACCATCCTTTCATAGCAACCCAAAATATATCGCCTCACAGGGCTACAACAACAACAACAATAACCATGGCCACACACGACCAAGAAAGTATCAAGGAAAGCATTACATACCCAAGGACAATGATGTCTCTGCCCGAGTCTCCTCTAGAGGTGGAAAAAAATGTGGGTATCTGAACTTCATGTCTTCTTCTGCTTCCCAACTCATTTCCTCTCTCTTATTATTTCTCCATAAGACTTTAACTGAAGCTACATCTTTGGTTCTGAGTCTCCGTATTTTCCTATCTAGAATGGCAATGGGAACTTCTTCGTAGTATAATTGCTCAGTAACTTGAACATCATCTACCGGCACAATTCTCGAAGGATCTCCAATACACTTACGAAGCATCGATACATGGAAGATCGGATTTACTAAGTCCAAATCCGAATGTAGATCTAATTCATAAGCCACTAGGCCTACTTTGTGTACAATCTCATAAGGTCCAATGTACTGAGGACTAAGCTTGCCCTTTTTGCCAAATCCCATGACGCCCTTTATTAGCGACACCTTCAAGAATACCCAATCTTTCACTTGGAACTCTAAGTCCCTTCGACGATTATCGGCATAGGATTTCTGACGGCTTTGAGCTGTTGATAGTCGATCCTATATGAGCTTAACCCTTTCTATCGCTTGCTGGACCAAGTATTGTCCTATCAATTTAGTCTCCCCTACTTCGAACCACCCTATTGGTGATCTACACTTTTGCCCATATAAAGCCTCATACGGGGCCATCTGGATGCTAGCATGATAACTGTTGTTATAAGCAAATTCAATAAGCGGTAAATTATCATCCCAACTCCCTCCAAAATCCAATGCACATGCTCGTAGCATATCTTGAAGAGTCTGGATGGTATGCTTTGCTTGTCCATCAGTCTGTGGATGAGATGCTGTGCTAGGACTCACCTGAGTCCCTAAACCCTCTTGAAAAGATTTCAAGAAATTAGCTGTAAATTGTGTCCCTCTATCAGAAATAATAGATACTGGAACACCATGGAGTTGTACTATTTCTCTGACATAAAGCTTTGCATAATCTTTTGTTACATATATAGTTCTGACCGATAGGAAATGAGCTGACTTTGTAAGTCTATCCACAATTACCCATATAGAATCATACTGTTACACCTGGGAAGATTTTCCGTTAACGTACAGTGAATAGGCTAGAGAAGGGCACGACGTGTACGATTATTTGATAAGTAAGAAATAGCATTTGATGATCCTAATCGAGATTCAAAGACATTTGACATAAGGGAAGAAGCTTGTCAAGGAAGGCAAAGGATATGTTGCGTGTCAGGAAATAATTATGAGCGACAAGTTAATGATGGCTTAAAGATGTTTCGGAGACAAGTGATAAAGTCCCTTAGATTGGTATTGAGGTGTCAAAAAAGTGTCGAGAAGGTTCCATAAGGATTGGAGATCAAACGAGTCGACGAGAATGAGTTTCGGAGAGCTAGGCATTATACGGCCAAACATATCAGCCGTATAAAACATACGGACCGTATGTCCAGCCGTATGTCTTGCCCAGATTGAGGGTCTTCACTAGACCAGATCTACGGCCAGACATACGGTCAGTATAATTATACGGACCGTAGGTTGGTCCGTAGAATCTAGTCGGGACAGATTTTAAATGTTGATATAAGGACCTCTCTCTCATTTTATTTCATTTCATTTCACTTCTCCACACTTCAAGAATACTCTAGAACTCTCTCTATTATTCATCCACATGAAACCAAGAGAAATCTATGATCAACTTCATCAAACCCACAAAATCAAGTGTAGAAAACCTATCAAAGTTCATCTAAGCCAAGAAATCCCAAGGGAAGTGAGCTAGGGTTTTTGTGCAAGAAGATAATTCCCACTCAAGGTTTATTCATCCATCATCTAAGGTGAGTTTTATAATCATTCCTTGTTGTTTAAGGTGTTGAAAGTTAAAAACACTTGGATTGTAGAAAGATATAGGAAATGGGTCATGAATGTGTGAATAGTGTCATTGTTGAGTAGTAGTTTGGGGTGAATTATGAATATTTGTATGTTGTGATTGTAAGTATGTTATGAAGGACATTTAGAACATGTAATAACTATTATATGTGATAAAATGCAATAATGAACTATGACCATGATTATGGAGAAATTGGAGTGAAATTGTGAAATGTGGATAATATAGATGGATGATGATAGTTGCTTGTGATATTGTGAATGTTGTTATCAATGTTTGGGAGTTGATATAGAATATGGGGAAATTTGTATAAACAAAGGAAATTATGACCAATTTTCTTTAGCTTTATTAAGAACATTTAAGTAATCGATTAGCTAATGTTAATGCGGATTCTCTTGAAGGTAGAAACGTGGGCATCAAAGGAGAACAAGCAAGCGATAGATTAGTTAAACGAAAAAGGTATGTGAGGCTAATCCTTTATTTCTATGGCATGAATCCTATGGCATGATTTTTTATTATTCTCCATGAATCCCCTACATCCCGAAAAGCAAAGATTCTATGTTCATGAATAGCACATGAGATAAGAGATACATTACGAGCCCACTAATGATGATGATGCGCTTAAGTCTAAAGATTCTAGAGTTTATGAGATGATGTTCCTATACGGCCAAACATACTGGCCGTATAAAACATATGGACAGTATATCTTGCCCAGAAAGAGGGTCTTCACTGGACCAGATCTACGGCCAGACATACGGTCAGTATAAATTATACGGACCCTATGTTGGTCCGTAGAATCTGGTCGGGACAGATTTTAAATGTTGATATAAGGATCTCTCTCTCATTTGATTTGATTTCATTTCACTTCTCCACACTTCAAGAATTCTCTAGAACTCTCTC
Organism: Lycium barbarum; assembly: GCF_019175385.1. Taxonomy (NCBI): domain Eukaryota; kingdom Viridiplantae; phylum Streptophyta; class Magnoliopsida; order Solanales; family Solanaceae; genus Lycium; species Lycium barbarum. Next base: position 83,744,729 of record NC_083339.1, on the reverse strand, counting down.
CATTATTCATCCATAAGAAACCAAGAGAAATCTATGATCAACTTCATCAAACCCACAAAATCAAGTGTAGAAAACCAATCAAAGTTCATCTAAGCCAAGAAATCCCAAGGGAAGTGAGCTAGGGTTTTTGTGCAAGAAGATAATTCCCACTCAAGGTTTATTCATCCATCATCTAAGGTGAGTTTTATGATCATTACTTGTTGTTTATGGTGTTGAAAGTTAAAAACACTTGGATTGTAGAAAGATATAGGAAATGGGTCATGAAAGTGTGAATAGTGTCATTGTTGAGTAGTAGTTTGGGGTGAATTATGAATATTGGTATGTTGTGATTGTAAGTATGTTGTGAACGACATTTAGAACATGGAATAAGTATTATATGTGAGAAATTTCAATAATGACCTATGACCATGATTATGGAGAAATTGGAGTGAAATTGTGAAATGTGGATAATATTGATGGATGATGATGGTTGCTTGTGATATGGTGAATGTTGTTATCAATGTTTGGGAGTTGATATAGAATATGGGGAAAGTTGTATAAGCAATGAAAATGCTGCCCAATTTTCTTTAGCTTTAGTAGGCACGTTTAAGTAATCCATTAGCTAATGTTAATGCAGATTCTCTTGAAGGTAGAAACATGGGCATCGAAGGAGAACAAGCAAGCGATAGTTAGTTAAACGAAAAAGGTATGTGAGGCTAGTCCTTTCATTCTATCGCAGGAATCCTATGGCATGATTTTTCCTTCTTCTCCATGAATTCTCTACATCCCGAAAAGCTAAGAGTCTATTCATGAATAGCACATGAGATAAGAGATACATTACGTGTCCAATAATGATGATGATGAGCTTAAAGTCTAAAGATTCTAGAGTTTATGAGATGATGTTCCTATACGGCCAAACATACTGGTCGTATAAAACATACGGACCATATGTCCAGCCGTATGTCTTGCCCAGGAAGAGGGTCTTCACTGGACCAGATCTACGGCTAGACATACGGTCAGTATAAATTATACGGACCCTATATTGGTCCGTAGAATCTGGTCGAGACAACATTTAAATGTCGCTATAAGGATCTTTCTCTCATTTGATTTCAATTCATTTCACTTCTCCACACTTCAAGAATTCGCTAGAACTCTCTCCATTATTCATCCACAAGAAACCAAGAGAAATCTATGATCAACTTCATCAAACCCACAAAATCAAGTGTAGAAAACCTATCAAAGTTCATCTAATGCAAGAAATCCAAAGGGAAGTGAGCTAGGGTTTTTGTGCAAGAATAGAATTCCCACTCAAGGTTTCTTCATCCATCATCTAAGGTGAGTTTTAAGATCACTCCTTGTTGTTTAAGGTGTGGAAAGTTAAAAACACTTGGATTGTAGAAAGATATAGGAAATGGGTCATGAATGTATGAATAGTGTCGTTGTTGAGTAGGAGTTTGGGGTGAATTATTAATATTGGTATGTTGTGATTGTAAGTATGTTGTGAATGACATTTAGAACATGGAATAAGTATTATGTGTGAGAAAATGCAATAATCAACTATGACCATGATTATGGAGAAATTGGAGTGAAATTGTGAAATGTGGATAATATAGATGGATGATGATGGTTGCTTCTGATATTGTGAATGTTGTTATCAATGTTTGTCTCACGACCCATCTAGGGGCCGTGACGGATACCCGGGGCTAACCACCGAGCACCGCTTGCTCTGTCGCTCATTTTACTCATTTAATGTTGTTTTCATCATCTTTATACTCATAGCGGAGGAAATCATATTTCATATGAAAAACATAAAATACTTTCATGTACATGTGCCCTTAGGCTATCAAAATAATATGGATATTTATACAGTAGTTAACTCGTGAGACCATCTAACCCACACTGCGTATCTACGAGCCTCTACTGTAGTGCTGAACCTAGGGACGGGACAAGACCCCGTCGTGCCCAAAAAAAATAGATATACATGGCTATATATATACAAATGAATAATCATAAGCACCTCCGGGACAATGGAGGGCTTCCAATCAGCTGACAACTACTACGGATCTGGATCGAGCTCTCCTCCCTGTCTACCTGTGGCCATGAACACAGCGTCCAAAGAAAAAGGACGTCAGTACAAATATTGTACTGAGTATGAGAGGCATAAAAAATGAAGTAAGACAATGATATAAAGAAGATACTCATATGGAACATCAGAATCTAACTGCCAAGTATAAGAAAACAAATCATGCTATCTTACTCATGCTCATCATCATATCATATCATATATGCATCATGTATAAACTGCCCGTCCATATTGGATCGGTGTGATAATCATAACATGAGCCTGCGTCCAGGCCTCCCGCGTCCGGGGAAACATCTCATGCCGCCTACTAGTGGTGTCTGCCCATGCCATTTTGCCATAGTATATCATATAGCTACCCGCCTTGGCGATGACTGCCCGGCCAAATAGGCGCGGTGTAATAGTAATATCATCATATGCTCATCACAATACGCTTAACTTATCATATTACATACATAAGGCTCACGATCAACCATACTCTATCAGGGTGATGTAAGGTCGTGATCCCCTGATTGCATTATGGAACAACAATGGACATTCTGCCTCACCTTGAAGGAATTAGCATATAAGTTGAGTGTAAGCGATGAATAACATCATTAGACTTTTTATACTTTAACTCATTACCTTGTGTAGCTCATTATAGACATAGGCTCATGAATAAGAAATAAGTTACGCTATAGGGTTCATGCCATTAGAAAGAAGGGACTAGCCTCACATACCTTCCTCATTTAAGTAATCTAGCATTCGTTTATTCTCCTTCAATGTCACGCCTCTACCTTCAAAAGAGGATTCGTACTAACGTTAGTTAATCATCTATAAGAACGCACTACTATTTCTAGAGACAATTGGGCCGCACTTCCTTTGTTTATACTACTTTTCCCATATTTCGTATCAACTTCCAACACCCACAACAACAATTAAAATATAGGAATCAACAATCATCATTCGTATACAATGACCATGATCCACCATTTCTCTTCATTTTTCCCACATTTATGGTTTTGGGTTCGCTATCGTATTTTCCCATGTATCACACTTATCTCATGGTCTACATGTCATTTATAACGTATTCATACTCACAACACACTAACATTCATGATTCAATTCCACTACCATTCACTCAAGGCAATATTCACTCATTATGACCCATTTGCTATGTTTTTCTACAATTCAGGTATCTTAACCTTCCAATAACTTAAACAACATGAAATGGTCATGAAACTTACCTTAGATGATGGTTGAACAAGCTTTGAATGGATTTACTCCTCTACCAGCAAAATCCTACTTCACTCCTTTTGGGTTTTCTTGAGAAGGATGAACTTTAGTGTGATTCTCTGACTTTATTTCGTGGGTCTCATGTAATTGATCACCAATCTCCCTTGAGTTTTTGTAATTGAAGAGTAGAGAGTATTCTAGGAGTTTCTAGAGAGAAATATCGTGAAGATGAAATGATTTGAATGAGCTTGGGTCTCTTTTTAATGGCCTAAAATCTATTCCGGAATGAATAGTGACTGAGGTGTACAGTGGTCGTAAACCCACTTTACGGGCCGTATTCTGGTTTATGGTCCGTCCTTCGCGACCGTATTTAAGCATATCAAAACCAGAAAGGCATGCTGGAGATCATGGGAATTTATGACTCAGTTTACGGGCCGTATTTCGATTTACCGTCCGTATTCCAAGTCGTTTTTAACCATTTGAAGCATTTGATAGAAAGTTGAAATTTTTGAAATGTTGGAGGACGATAGCAGTTTATTCCACTTTACGACCAACTGGGTCAAAGTGCAAACCTGCAACTTTTCATTGTACGTTCGCGGGAAAATTTCCGAGGTGTAACGCTCTTCCCCCCTTTTTGGAACACTCTTCCCCCCTTTCGCCAGAGTTTCCTCTGTAATTTGACACTACCAACCTGTCACAAAAACCCATAATATCATCGCCTCACAGGGCTTCACCACAACATCGACATATCCATGGCCACACGTGACCAAAAGCATGAAAAAAAATAAGCATACATACCTCATATCGTCGGCGTTTCGTCTTGGATCTCTCCCGGGAGTTGGAATAAGCGTGGGTACTTGGACTTCATACTCTCTTCCGCTTTCCAAGTCATTTCTTCCCGATTGTTGTTTTGCCACAATACTTTGACTGACGCTACCTCTTTATTTCAAAGCTTTCGCACTTGCATATCTGGGATGGCAATAGGCACTTCTTCATAGGTTAGCTTTTCTGTTATTTGTACATCGGCTATCGGGACAATATTGGTGGGATCTCAAATGCACATGCGGAGCATCTAAACGTGCTAAACTGGGTGGACTGATTCAAGCTCCGAAGGTAAATCCAATTCATAGGCTACCTGACCCACCTTGCGAATGATTTTATAGGGTCCAATGTATCTGGGACTTAGCTTCACTTTCTTACCAAATCTCATCACCCCTTTCATGGGTGACACTTTCAAAAATACCCAATCATTAATTTGAAATTCCAAGTCTCGTCGGCGGTTGTCCGCATAGGACTTTTGGAGACTTTGAGCTGTCAACAACCGATCTTGGATCACCTTAACTTTTTCTATTGCTTGTTGGATCAATGCAGGGCCCACTAATTGTGCTTCTCCTATTTCGAACCATCCGATTGGAGATCTGCATTCCCTTCCATATAAAGCTTCATATGGAGCCATTTGTATACTTGAATGGTAGCTATTGTTGTACGCGAACTCAATAAGGGTTAACTGGTCATCCCTGCTGCCACCGAAATCCAAAACACACGCCCGTAGTATATCTTCTAATGTTTAAATGGTACGCTCAGCCTGCCCATCAGTTTGCGGATGAAATGTCGTGCTAAACTTCACTTGCCTGCCCAAACCTTCTTGCAAAGATTTCCAGAACATAGCTGTAAACTATGCTCCTCTATCTGTGATAATAGATAATGGGATTCCATGGCGTCGTACAATTTCTTTGAGATACAACCTTGCATAGTCTTCCGCTGAGTACGTGGTCCTAACTGGAAGAAAATGGGCTGCTTTCGTCAGCCTATCCACGATCAGCCATATAGAGTCATGCCTGCCATGGGAATGAGGAAATCCCAAGATGAAATCCATGTTGATCACTTCCCATTTCCAGGTGGGTATATCTATTGCTTGTAATAAGCCTCCTGGCTTTTTTACTTGTTGGCAATTTGGGCACTGTGCTAAAAATTCGGTTATATCTTTCTTCATGCCATCCCACCAATAAATCATCTTGAGATCATGATACATTTTGGTCGCACCTGGGTGAATAGAGTACCGTGAACAATGTGCTTCTTCTAGAATTTGTCGGCGCAATTCCGCCGCATTCAGCACACATAGCCTGCCTCGGTATCTGAGAATTCCATCAATAGAAACTTCAAACGGAGACTTTTCTTTCCCGTAAGATGTGTCTCTATAACGACATAACTGAGGATCTTCATACTGCCGTTCTCTCACTTCCATATCCAAGTCGAGGTTGTGGAATCATTGATACTAATCCCTGCATCACCCGAATCAATTACATGCACTCCCAGATTAGCTAATCGGTGAAGTTCTTGAACCATCTCTTTCCTTTCCGGAGGGACTTCACATAAACTGCCCGTTGATCGGCGGCTAAGCGCATCGGCTGCTATATTCGCCTTCCCGAGGTGGTATAAAATGTTAACATCATAGTCTTTTAATAATTCTAACAACCGCCTCTGTCGCAGGTTCAACTCCTTTTGCTTGAAGATGTACTGAAGATTTTTATGATCTGTATAGATATCAACGTGCACACCATATAAATAATGTCTCCACATTTTGAAGGCATGAATGACCGCAGCTAGTTCGAGGTCATGAGTTAGGTAATTCTTTTCATGTTTCCGCAATTGCCTCGAAGCATATGCAATGACCTTACCACACTGCATCAATACGCATCCGAATCCGACACCGGAAGCGTCACAGTACACAACATAACCATCTGACCCTTCTGGAAGCATTAAAACTGGAGCTGAGGTCAATCTGTGCTTCAACTCCTGGAAGCTGCGCTCGCAAGCATTGTCCCATTGAAATTTAGCTGACTTCTGGGTTAGCTTCGTCAATGGGGCTGAAATAGATGAAAATCCCTCTACGAATCTTCGATAATAACCTGCCAAACCAAGAAAACTATGAACTTCTGTAGGCGTCGTAAGCCTTGACCAAGTCTTCACAGCTTCAGTTTTCTGAGTGTCGACTCGAATGCCATCATCTGAAATAACATGGCCCAGAAATGTCACAGAATTTAGCCAGAACTCGCACTTTAAAAACTTCGCATATAATTTTCGGGCTCGAAGAATGCCAAGAACAATTCGCAAATGATCTGCATGTTCTGATTTTGTGCGAGAGTACACCAGAATATCATCGATAAACACTATCACGAAGGAATCCAAGAGTGGCCTGAATACATTGTTCATCAAGTTCATAAATACAGCCGGAGCATTAGTCAACCCGAATGACATTACTCGGAATTCATAGTGGCCATATCTCGTTCTAAAAGCTGTTTTAGGAATATCTACTTCTCTAACTCTCACTTGATGATAACCCGACCTCAAATCTATTATGGAAAACCACTTGGCACCCTGTAGTTGATCAAACAAGTCATCAATTCTGGGAAGAGGATATTTGTTCTTTATCGTCACTTTGTTCAGTTGGCTATAATCGATGCACATTCGCAGGGAACCGTCTTTCTTCCTCACAAACAAGACCAGTGCTCCCCACGGTGATGAACTGGGTCTAATAAATCCCTTCTCAAGCAAGTCCTTCAACTGCGCCTTTAGCTCCTTTAATTCTGCCGGGGCCATTCAATAAGGAGGAATAGAAATAGGCTTGGTGTCCGGAAACACATCAATGGCGAAGTCAATCTCTCTTTTTGGTGGAAGGCCTGGAAGTTCGTCCGGAAACACATCTGGGAATTCATTCACTACCGGAACTGACTAGAAAGTTGGCGGCTTTGCCTCGGTATCACGAACCCAGACTAAGTGATAAACATAACCCTTGGCTATCATCTTCCATGCCTTGAGGTAAGAAATAAACCTGCCCTTTGGAGATGCTGTATTACCCTTCCATTCAAGCACGGGCTCTCCCGGAAATTGGAATCGGAACACTTTTGTACGACAATGAACGTTTGCATAACACGACACCAACCAATAAATACCCATGATTACATCGAAATCTACCATTTTTAGCTGAATCAAGTCAGCTTTATTCTGACGATCACATACCATCACAACAAAATTTTTGTACACTTGTCTTGCTATCACGGGATCACCAACCGGAGTGAGTACCTCAAAGGGTCTAATTGACTCGGGTTTCACCCCAATACAACCAACAACATATGGAGTAATATAAGAGAATGTAGAACCCGAATCTATCAATGCATACACATAACGGGAGAATATAGACAATATACCTGTAACTATATCCGGAGAGGACTCGAGATCCTACCGTCCAGCTAAAGCAGATACACGGGGCTGAGTGGCACCTGAAGTAGATGCTGCCCCTCGGCCTCTGCCTCGGCCTGCTGTCATCTGGGGAGTCTGCCCTACCGGGCGTACTAATGAAGAGCCAACTGCTGAACCTGTAGGCCGAACTCCAACTCTGCTACTCATCGACAGACAATCCCTGATCATATGCCCCACCAGACCACACGTATAACAGGCATCCGAACCCTGACGACACTGTCCGGAATGTAATCTGCCGCATTTGTTGTATCGCGGTACTGGGGGTCTCCTCTGACTATAATCTTCCCTGAGCTGGGAATATGAAGCCCTCGAACTCTGGCCCTGTCCTGAACGGAAAGAGCGGTCAAATCTCTTACCTGCGAATCGAGGAGGTGCACTTGTCACTGACTGGCCTGAGTACCCACAATATGTCTGCCTTGATCCCCCTCTATGTTCACTACTAGCTCCCATGGATCTGGCCCTCTTGCCTTGTCTTCTATCGATATCACGGTCACCTCTTTGTTGTTGTTGTCGCTCCTCCAAATTCTGTGCATGGGCATGTATTCGGGAAATATCCATCCCGTCTTACAAGGAAGCTGTCAAACAATCTCTGAATAAATGTGGCCCTAGGCCACTTATAAATCTATGTACCCGATCCTCCATGTCAGCCACAATAGCCGGGGCATATCTAGCCAAAGAATTAAACTGCAGGCTCCCGGGCACTCATGTTTCCTTGCTTCAAATTCAAAAATCTATCCACTCTAGCTCGGCGGACTGCGGGTGGCAAATAGTGACGAATAAAAGCTTCCACAAACTCTTGCCAAACCGGAGGAGGCGCGTTCTCTCTTCTTGATAATACCCAATTGTTGTACCATAACACCGCCACATCCAGGAGTCTCTACGATGCCAACTCCACGGATTCGGTCTGGGAGGCATGGACAATCTTCAATGTCATTAACATGTCATCTACGAAACTTTGCGGATCCTCATCCGGCTTTGACCCGAAGAATTCCGGAGGATTTAAACTCATAAAATCACGGGCCTTGGTACTTGCTGCCCGCTCACTTGAACCCACATTTTGTCGTTGTGCCTGTACGGCAACCAATTGTGTCAATAGCTGAATGGCCTCGATCATTTGTTGACCCGAAGCAGCCAGCGGAGGAATTGGAGCTGGGGCTCCTCCTTGTTCTCCCACATTGGGCGGGGTAGAGGAAGTATTAGATCGGGCCACGTTATGAGATTCACCTTCATCTATATTCACCGGAGGCTCTCTTTCTACCAGCCTCTTGGCCGTAGTCTTGCCCTTCTGGGCGGCTGTAGCCTTTCCCTTTGGCGGCATTCTGAAATCATAACGCATTATTAGGGAGGATAAAATCTTATACATGGCTCTATCGCACGATCCTATAGAAGAAAGAGGGTCAATTTTTCCTAAATGCCCTGTAGCCTCTTGTTTATTCATGTGGCGTGCAACACACCATAAACAAGACTCTACTAGACACGGCTCGTAGACAATTCCTAGGACCAAACTGCTCTGATACCACTTTTTTCACGACCCAGCTAGGGGCTGTGACGGGTACCCGGGGCTAACCACCGACCACCGCTCGCTCTGTCGCACATTTTACTCATAGCGGAAGAAATCATATTTGATATGAAAAACATAAAATACTTTCATGTACATGTGCCCTTAGGCTATCAAAATAATAGAGATATGTATACAGTAGTGAACTCGTGAGACCATGTAACCCGCACTGCGTATCTACGAGCCTCTACTAGAGTGCTGAACCTAGGGACGGGACAAGACCCCGTCATGCCAAAACAAAATACATATACATGGCTACATATATATAAAAGAATAATCATAAGCACCTCCGGGACAATGGAGGGCTTCCAATCATCTGACAACTACTACGGATCTGGATCGAGCTCTCCTCCCTGTCTACCTGTGGGCATGAACACAACGTCCAAAGAAAAAGGACGTCAGTACAAATATTGTACTGAGTATGAGAGGCATAAATAATGAAGTAAGACAATGATATAAATAAGATACTCATATGGAACATCAGAATTTAACTCCCAAGTACAACAAAACAAATCATGCTGTCTTACTCATGCTCATCATCATATCATATCATATATGTATCCTGTATAAGCTGCCCGTCCATATCGGATCAGTGTGATAATCAAAACATGAGCCTGCGTCCAGGCCTCCCGCGTTTGGGGTAACATCTCTTGCCGCCCACTAGTGGTGTCTGCCCATGCCATTTGGCTATGGTGTATCATATAGCTGCCCGCCTTGGCGGAGACTGCCCGGCCAAATAGGCGCGGTGTAATAGTAATATAATCATATGCTCATCACAATACGGTTAGCTTATCATAATACATAAATAAGGCTCAAGATCAACCATACTCTATCGGGGTGACGTAAGGTCGTGATCCCCCAATTGCATTATGGAACAACCACGGACATTCTGCCTCACCTTGAAGGAATTAGCATATAAGGTGAGTGTAAGCGATGAATAACATCATTAGACTTTTTATACTTTAACTCATTACCTTGTGTAGCTAATTATAGACATAGGCTCATGAATAAGAAATAAGTTACGCTATAGGGTTCATGCCATTAGAAAGAAAGGACTAGCCTTACATACCTTCCTCGTTTAAGAAATCTAGCGTTCGTTTATTCTCCTTCAATGTCACGCCGCTACCTTCAAAAGAGGATTCGTACTAACATTAGTTAATCAACTATAAGAACGCACTACTATTTCTAGAGACAATTGGGCAGCACTTCCTTTGTTTATACTACTTTTGCCATATTGCGTATCAACTTCCAACACCCACAACAACAATTACAATATAGCAATCAACAATCATCATTCATATACAATTACCATGATCCACCATTTCTCTTCATTTTTCCCACATTTATGGTTTTGGGTTCGCTATCGTATTTTATAATGTATCACACTTATCTCATGGTCTACATATCATTTATAACGTATTCATACTCACAACACACTAACATTCATGATTCAATTCCACTACCATTCACTCATGGCACTATTAACTCATTTACGACCCACTTGCTATGCTTTTCTACAATTCGGGTATCTTAACCTTCCAATACCTTAAAAAACAAGAAATGTTCATGAAACTTAGCTTAGATGATGGTTGAACAAGCTTTGAATGGATTTACTCCTCTAGCACCAAAACCCTACTTCACTCCCTTCGGGTTTTCTTGAGAAGGATGAACTTTAGTGTGATTCTCACACTTGATTTCGTGGGTCTCATGTAATTGATCACCATTCTGCCTTGAGTTCTTGTAATTGAAGAGTAGAGAGTATTCTAGGAGTTTCTAGAGAGAAATATCGTGAAGATGAAATGATTTGAATGAGCTTGGGTCTCTTTTTAATGGCCTAAAATCTATTCCGGAATGAACAGTGACTGAGATGTACAGTGGTCGTAAACCCACTTTACGTGCCGTATTCTGGTTTACGGTCCATCCTTCGTGACCGTATTTAAGCTTATCAAAACCAGAAAGGCTTGCTGGAGATCATGACAATTTATGACTTAGTTTACGGGCCGTATTTCGATTTACGGTCCGTATTCCATGTCGTTTTTAACCATCTGAAGCATTTGACATAAAGTTGAAATTTTTGAAAGGTTGGAGGACGATAGCAGTTTACGGTCCGTAAATCACTTTACGGGCCGTATTCCACTTTACGACCAATTGGGTCAAAGTGCAAACCTGCAACTTTACATTGTACGTTCGCGGGGAAATTTCCGAGGTGTAACAGTTTGGTAGTTGATATAGAATATGGGGAAAGTTGTATAAACAAAGGAAATTCTGCCCAATCGATTAGCTAATGTTAATGCGGATTCTCTTGAAGGTAGAAACGTGAGCATCAAAGGAGAACAAGCAAACGATAGATTAGTTAAACGAAAAAGGTATGTGAGGCTAGTGTCACGACCCAGCCCCGTGGGCCGCGACTGGCACCATATCTGGGTACCCAGACCAAATCTCATGTTTATTATCAAATCCAAACTTATTTCAGAGTTTCATAAAAGTCATATCAAACATAACTTATCGAAATATGAGCGGTCGCACAAATCAAATACAAACTGAGCGGCGGAATAGACATCGCCGGTCAAAAGTGCAAACATAAGCATAAGGGCCATTTGGGGCCATCATAACAAGCAGACCGCTTTAAGACCAGAAAACGAAATCAAACCAACATATACAGGACCCTCACCCAACATATATGACTACAGGCCTCTACGAATTCAAAACAAAGACATATGGCGAGACAGGGCCCCGCCGTACCCAAATAGTCAAATATACCGAACATATACAAAGCAGAAGGAGTCTGTACCAAAAGTGGACTCAGGATCAAAGAGGAGTACTCCGGAATAGCAAAGAGGGTAGCCTACTGTGGAGGATCACCAATATCTGGACCTGCGGGCATGAAACGCAGCCCCCGAAGAAAGGGGGTCAATACGAAATATGTACTGAGTATGTAAAGCACGGAGTACAGAAATATGGATCAAAACTGAAAGCAAATCAGATAACAAAGTGGAGTACAAATCGGGATGTCAAAATCCGTATCAAAATCATATACGCATACATAATGCAAACGAAATCATGCAAACGCTTAGGAACGTGGTCGCCACTCCGACGCTGGCGCCACACACAGCATAACACCAGAAGGTTTCAAATCTCCGTATCTCCGAACACAAACACAAACATAGGTGAGCGTATCGCATCACGAGCCATATCACAGCATAACGCCAAACGGAACCCGGCCCTATGACGAAGCCTCGAGAACCGTAACACAGCATACGACCGAATTATCGTAAGGCGCACGAATCATAACCGGCCCGGGAACCGGTGAACGAAGTCATAATAAGGCACGAGCGGAGTCGTGAGCAAACAAATGCAATTCATATTTCAAAATAGCCTTTCAAACTTAGTAATCTCATAAGTCATTTCATAGTACAAAATAATCGAATACTTAGTCGATACGAAGATTCTTTTTCACAAAATGTTCCCAAAATGGTACGTATGGCTCAAAACGTAACTTAGCATATCATAATATTCATAACATAGCTCATAACAGAACGTTTCAAAATCAAAGGAGTTCATATCAAACCTTATTCAAAAGGAAAGCCCGATAGAACAAATAGGGCATCTCGGGGTTAGCGGGCCCACCTCGAGTCGAATTGAGGTGGCGAGAATAATTTACGAACATTTAGGGGCCACAAGTTCCTACATAATCATTTCCAAGTGACCCGATCACATTTTGATAGGTTTCGGACGATTGGTGGCATTCTAGCCAAAATAGAGAGCCCTTAGGCTTCAATTGAATTGAATGAATAGTAACTTTTCTGTGGATCGGGTTTCGAGGAGCAGAAATGCTCCGGAGGTTCCAATATTCACCTAGCATACTAAGACATGCCAAAAGAAGAAGTGTGGCTCTTTACATACCTTACTGACGTCTTATGCTCTCCCAAAAATCAAGTCCCGTTTCGTCCGAAATCTGCAAATGGTCAAAGTTACCAATTTGAGATTCTTAGGCTTAAAAATGCCATTAACTTCATTTTTGTCTACCAAAATTTCGGCAGCACTTCCCCTACAAATCTAACACCCCCGAGACTTAGCTCGGCTCAAAATACATCAACAACAACAGCCCACACATCATCAAACAACACAAATCATAATCAAATCACTCTAGCTTCAAAGTTCTACCTTATTACATAAGTTGGCAACTTTTCATTCAAAACTTCAAAATCCCAAATCTATATCCACATTATTGTATTCATTCACTCATTCAGAATTATTCAAACACACCCCAAATATATTCCAAACCATATACAAAGTTTCCCAAAATTCATTACTCTCCATATTTCTTTCAAAACATCAAAACTTACAACGAACGTTCTAACTTGCGTCGTTTCATTCCGAATTCATTAACCTCAACCATAAGTCATATTTAAAGCCTTTAGCATCAAAGGTATACAATGATATACGCAAATATACAAAAGGTATATACTTTCCCGTAATGATCCGAAATCCTTTTCCAACGCCAATTCAATTCTTTAAACGTTCATTTACGACATAAAGGTCACAACGACACATTAAACAAGCTAAACAAGATCAATTCACATTACTTTGCACTTCATAAGTGCCACGGCTCCAACACCAAACACACACACACCCACGGCTTTCTACATACATCAAAGTTACGGGATTCTCGTCTATTCTCAATCCTTAACACATTCATATCAATTCTATAACACAAAAGTGTAAGAATTCTCACCTTTTCTTGAAAACCCGACTTGTCGCAAACGAGGTCCTTGTGCCAAACTAATTATACCCCGTCGGAGAGCGCCTTGAGTACTTCACAACTATGGAGATACCAAGATTTTTGAGCCACAAACACAAGCTTGGAATTTATTTATTTTTCTTTTCTCCTAGTTCGGCCGAGAGCGTTATCTAGGTGTTCTTCATTTTTTTTTTTTGTTTGATTTGGTTCCTTGATAATCCAAAGAAGCATATGGATATATATCAACTTAAGGGCACATGCAACTCACATGACCATTAAAATGGTCTTGGGCCATGCCAATATGGCCGGCCACCTTCAAGACTTTGGGCCTCAATTTGTTCAAATTTTTCTTGGCCCAATTCATTAACGTCCCGTTTTGTAATTCCCGAAACTAATTTCCGAAATTCCAAATTTACCCCCGGCCTTCCCCGATGTCTTAACATTAATGATTCCACAACCAACATAGTCATATTCACCAAAATCAAAATATTTCCTTATAACACACAAGTCTTATTTATTTCTCGATTTCCAATTATACGAAAGCACGGGACATAACATTCTCCCCCCCTTTAGAACATTCGTCCTCGAATGTTGAATCGACCTTATGGGGCGTCATACTGCTCCGGGAGGGTTCTCTTTATAGTTGTTCTTTATTGATTTTCCGACACGGCTTCTTTACTAACTTTAGGGGGGGTAAATGTTTCACATCACTGATTCAAATGCCTTCATGTTATGTCCCGTGTTTTCGTATAATTGGAAATCGAGAAATAATTACGATTTGTGTGTTAAAAAGGAAAGGATTTAATTTTTGTGAATATGACTATGTTGGTTGTGAAATCTTTAAATGCTAAGACCTCGGGAAAGGCCGAGGGTAAATTTGGAATTTCGGAAATTAGTTTCGGGAATTACAAAACGGGACTTTAGCTAATTGGGCCAAGGAAAAAAATGCAACAAATTGAGGCCCAAACCATGGAAGGGTGGCCGGCCTTGTGTAGGCCCAAACCCATAGTATTAATGTCATGTGCATAGCACATGACTCATAGTAGGATATATATCCACAACACTTTGTATTTTTCAATAAATCAACAAAAAAATCAAGAACACCCCATAAGAGAGGTTCGGCCGAACCTAGAAAAAAAAAAGAAAGAAAATTCCCAAGCTTGGTTAGTGATCCAAAATTCAAAGTTTTCACATATTTGTGGAGTACTCAAGACGCTCTCCGACGTGGTATAAATAGTTTGGCACGAGGAAGACGTTTTCGACAAGTCGGGTTTTCAAGGAAAGGTAAGAATTTTGCCCTTTTATGTTATAGAATTAATGTGAATGTGTTAAGCATTGGAAGTAGATGGAGATCCCGTAATTTTAACGTAAATAGAAAGTCGTGGGTGTGTGTGTGTAGTGTGTTTGGCCGTGAGTTATGGAAGGAAAGAAATGGTTTGAATTGATCTTGTTCAAGTTGGTATAATGTGTTGTTGTGACCCTTATGTCGTAAATGATTAATTGGTGAATGAAATTGGCGTTGAAAAATGAGTTTTGGATATTATCGGAAAGCGTATACCCTTGGTATCATTATGTATATCATTGTATATTTAGGGTGCTAGATACTTTAGATATGAACTTATAATGATGTTAATGAATTCGGAATGAAACGACGTGAGTTAGAATGTTCGTCGTGCACTTTTGATTGTTTTGAAGGATTATGGAACATAATGGATTTTGGTGTAATTTCGGGTATGGCTTGAATTGTAGTTAGGTTGTGATTGTATAAGTTTGAATGTGGAAATGAATACAATTATGTAGATGTAGAATTGGAGTTTTGAAAGTTTGAATGGAAGTTGCCAATTTAGATAACAAAGTGGAATTTTGAAGCAAGAATGGCTTGATTGTTGTTTGTGTTGTTTGTTGATGTGTGGGCTGTTGTTGTTGTTGTATTTTGAGCCGAGCTAAGTCTCGGGGATGTTAGATTTATAGGGGAAGTGCTGCCGAAATTTCGGTAGGCAAATATGGAGTTAAAGGCATTTTTGAGCCTAAGAATCTCAATTGGTAACTTTGACCATTTGCAGATTTTTGACGAAACGGGGCGGGACTTTTGGAAGGGCTTACGACGTCTGTGAGGTATGTAAAGCTTCCCAATTCTTTATTTGGCATATCTTAGTGTGTTAGTTGAATATGAGACCTTCCGGAGCATTTCTGCTCCTCGAAACCCGATCCACAGGAAAGTTACTATTCATTCAATCCTATTGAAGCCTAAAGGCTCCCTTCTGGCTAGAATGCCATTATTCGTCCGAAACCTGTCGAAATGTGGTCGGGTAACCTAGAAATGATTGTGTATGACCCTTGGCATATTACTGCTCGAAAGAGAATATGTTCGCCACCTCACTTCGACTCGAGGTGGGTCCGTTACCCCAAAATGCCCGATTTGCCCTTCGGGCCATCTTTGAGAATAGAGTTGAACGTACCACTTCTGATCTCTGGAACATCCTTCCACGGGGTATGTTTGGACTATTCGATGCACTAATCCAGGTTTTGAACTATATGGACCATTTTGGAATCGTTTTGCAAAATGAAACCTTATGTCGACTAAGTATTCGACTATTTTGTAATAGGATATGATTTATGAGTTTACTTTGTTTTGAAACACTATTTTGAAATACGATTTGCATTTGTTTGCTCACGATTCCGCTCGTGCCTTATTATGACTTCGTTCACCGGTTCCCGGGCCGGTTTTGATTCGTGCGCCTTATGACAATTCGGCCGTATGCTGTGTTACGGTTCCCGAGGCTTCGCCATAGGGCCGGGTTCCGTTTGGAGTTATGCTGTGATATGGCTCGTGATGCGATACGCTCACCGATGATTATGATTATGTTCGGGGATGTACGGAGATTTGAAACCTTCTGGTGTTATGCTGTGTGTGGCGCCAGCGTCGGAGTGGCGACCACGTTCTTAAGCGTCTGCATGATTTTGTTTGCATAAAATACATGTATATTATTTCGATACAGATTTTGACATACCAGTTTGTACCCCACTTTGACATTTGATTTGCTTTCGGTTTTGATCTATAATTCTGTACTCCGTGCTTTACATACTCAGTACATATTTCGTACTGACCCCCTTTCTTCGGGGGCTGCGTTTTATGCCCGCAGGTGCAGATATCGGTGATCCTCCGCAGTAGGCTTCACTTCTTGCTATTCCGGAGTACTCTTATCCGACCCGGAGTCCACTTTTGGTACAGACTCTTTTGCTTTGTATATATTTGGGTATATCTGACTATTTGGGTACGGCGGGGCCCTGTCTCGCCATATGTTTTTGTTTGAGTTTGTAGAGGCCTGTAGTCATATATGTGGGGCGAGGGTCCTATGTGTCCATTGTCTGATTTTGCTTTCGGGTCTTAAAGCGGTCTGTTTGATATGATGGCCCCAAATGGCCCTTTGTATATATTTGTATTTTGACCGGCGATGTCTATTCCGCCGCTTTGTTTGAGTTTCATTTGATATGACCGCTTAAGACATATTTTCGATATAAATTATGTTTGATATAACTTCTTGAAAATTCTGAAATAAGTTTGGATTCGGAAATGAATATGCGATTTGGTCTGGGCACCCAGGTAGGGTGCCAGTCGCGGCCCACGGGGCTGGGTCGTGACACTTCATAATACATTTTCTCATACCCCACGTAATCACCGAACCATACGCTATATTCTTGTAATGGACGAACGCTTTCCAGACATCATAGTCAATATCATTTTTTTTTGTTACACTTCTGAGTTTCTTACCACATCGTCGTAATCTCACTTTACTTCATACCAGACACTTCATGCCAAACAGATTCAGAACTAGGGCTAGACGCGTATAAGCATATCGGACGGATTCGTAGTCAACATCAGAGGTACGGAAGTATATCAGACAAATCGGAGATCGGAGTCAGACGTACAAAGGCGTATCAGACGGATTCGTAATCAGAATCAAACACACGAAGATATACCAGACAGATTCATAATCGGAGTCAGACGTACAAGATCATATTGGTCAGATTCAAAATCAGAATCGAATTTACAGAATTGTATCATACAGAGTCGTGATCAGACAGACCGAAATGTGTCGAACATACGCGTGATCAAAATCAAACGCACAGAAGCATATCAGACGGATTTATATCCAGAGTCAGACATACAGAGGTGTGCCAGACAGAAACGTATCCAGAATGAGACGCACAAAGATTCATCAGACGGGAACATAATCGAGCTCAGAAATACAGAGGCGTACTAGACAGAGCCTTATCGGAATCGGGAGTGCAGAAGCACAACAGATAGAATGTCGAATTAGAATCAAATCGCTCCTATTAAGGCTCCAATAATTCATGAGAATTTCCCCGTTATTGGTAAACTTATTCGCCAAGTTGTCACACAAATTGTCTTGCGTCTCGTGTATCGACTCTTTCAAAGATTCCACTTGTTCACACTGCTTATCTTTCATCTTTCCTACCCTCCATACTCATTTTCTTTTTCATACATCGTCATTCTAAACTGAGTTATAATGTACTTAGGGATTTTCTATCCCTTGACAACTTTCGGATCGTCGCCCCCCCGCTTCGTTTCATGTATTCGGTTTAGTAAATCCTTTCGTCTATCACAATATTAGTTGCCGGGTCTCGGCTCTTAACCCACATGGGCACCAAACGAAAATCATACACACACACACACATTTACTAATACCTTACTGGCGAACGTCTCTGACTGTCATTCAAATTCGTTCAACTTCCCAAGCGGTGTTGTACCCTTTTCTTTTTGCCCATTTAGTCTGCCTCGTTCTGCGCGACTCCTGAAAGGGCACTAATTACTCCACACACATTCTATTTACCTTTTGGTTACCCCAAATTTCCATTTATATTTATCGCACTCTCGCTTATGAAAAACTTTACATTACATCCCAGGGGGTCACCCATCCCAGAATTGCTCTGGCTTGAGCACGCTTAACCCCGGAACTTTCATGCATTTTGACGCGTTAGGGCTGATATAATTCCATCAATTGCCCCGCACGACCTTTGTCACGTAATTTTAGGGCCAAACGGTGTCTTAGCAAATTTTTTTCGGGAAGTTTTCGTAGCGGGTCCCACTCCGACACAAATAGGTCGTTTGCTCTCCTAGCTATGTGGTTTCTCGTTTTAGCTTGCCAAACTCCCTATATTCGCCCCCCACATGCATAGATAGCCACCTCGAATATTTTCATTGATTCGGATTCTTACCCTACTTCTACTGATACGCAGAAAGAGAGCATCGCATAAAATACTAGAATACAGACCTATCATTGCACATATTCATTCAGAAAAAGGGTTAGTAATGTACCTGGGTCTGCGTCTGGTGATGCCTCTAGGTCACGCCGACCAGTCAAAGCGTATATGCGGTTCGAGGGACCGCTAGAATCTGAACCGCCACCGCGGCCTCGACCGCGTCCTGCCGGTGCTAGCATACCTCGCCCTCCCGGGCGTGCAACAGATGCAGCAGATGATGAACCGGCGGCTGACCCTGTCGGCTGAGCCACACTACCAGAACCGCTAGCCAGCGGACAGTCTGTCATAAAGTGGCCCTGACCACCACAAGAAAAACAAGCTCCAATTGCTCGATAGCACTCCCCAGGATGAAACTTCCCGCAATGAGAACAACGGGGCCTGGGTGGTCTGGCCTGGCTGGGACCCCTGGATACCTGTGAACCTGCCACCCTGGGGCTCTGACCGGCCCAGACGGTCCCGCACTATCAATCGCTTATTAGCAGACTGCGTGTCCCGGCCTAACGGAGGGAAGTATCCACTGGACTGATACTGAGACTGCCCGCCCCGAGAATCTCCAGAATACCCCGCTGATCTGGCCCTCTTGGGCCGTCTCCCATCATACTCTCTGCTGGGCCGATCTGCTCGGTGCCGGTTCTCCATCCCCTGGGCGTAGGCCTGTAGACGGGCAATGTCCATATCTGTCTGCAATGACACCGCCATACAGCCGTCAATCAGGTAACGATCCAACCCCATAACATATCTATGTATCCGATCATACATATCAGCTACCACGGCAGGTGCATACCGGGCCAGGGAATCAAACTCCAAATTATATTCACGAACGCTTCGACCCCTCTGCTGCAAATGTAAAAACCGATCAGCTCGCTCCCGTCGTAACTCTGGGGGCAGAAAGTGGTGGGTGAATGCTGTCACAAACTGATCCCAAGTGGCTTGACGAGCACCATCTCCCCTAAACAACTCCCAAGTCTCGTACCAGTGGGTAGCAACATCTCGAAGTCTGTGCGAAGCCAGCTCGACCGACTCGGTCTCTGAAGCCCTGAATAAGTCCTGTGAGCGCCGCATCCCCCGAATAAAGTCATGGGGGTCCTCGTCGGGCTTAGACCCAAAAAACTCTGGAGGGCCACATAATAGAAACTCCCGAACTCTCAGGCTATCCCGCCTGTCATCGTCATCATCGTCCCTCCGCCCGCGTCTGCGAGCCTGACCTCCTACTAGTGTAGTCAGCAACTGTACAGCCTCCCTCAGGGTCCTATCCTCCGCCCCTGGCTGAGGAGCTGGAGCCTCAGGAGCGGGTACACGGACCTCTGGAGCTGCTGAAGGTCCTGCTCCAGGCTGTACTAGTGGGGGTGTAGCAGACCCCTCAGAATGAGGCACAACATCGGGCAAATCATAGACACGAGCCCGGGTAGATCGCTGTGCCTGACTGGTCTCTCCCATCCTCGCTTTGCCCTTCTGGGCCGCCGTTTCCTTCTTCGGAGGCATCACTGCAAACACAATAACGGGTCAGATCAGAATGACCCTAATAGCACAGCTCTATCGCACGATCTAGATTCCAAAGAAAGCAACATCCTAAATGCCCTGTAGCTTCCTGTTTATAGATGTGGTGCACAACACATCGATAAACAAGACTCTACGAGACACGGCCTGTAGACATTCCGAGGACAAACTGCTCTGATACCACTTTTGTCACGACCCAGCCCCGTGGGCCGCGACTGGCACCCTATCTGGGTACCTAGACCAAATCACATGTTTATTATAAAATCCAAACTTATTTCAGAGTTTCATAAAAGTCATATCAAACATAACTTATCGAAATATGAGCGGTCGCACAAATCAAATACAAACTGAGCGGCGGAATAGACATCGCCGGTCAAAAGTGCAAACATAAGCATAAGGGCCATTTGGGGCCATCATAACAAGCAGACCGCTTTAAGACCAGAAAACGAAATCAAACCAACATATATAGGACCCTCACCCCACATATATGACTACAGGCCTCTACGAATTCAAAACAAAGACATATGGCGAGACAGGGCCCCGCCGTACCCAAATAGTCAAATATACCGAACATATACAAAGCAGAAGGAGTCTGTACCAAAAGTGGACTCCGGATCAAAGAGGAGTACTCCGGAATAGCAAAGAGGGTAGCCTACTGTGGAGTATCACCAATATCTGCACCTGCGGGCATGAAACGCAGCCCCCGAAGAAAGGGGGTCAGTACGAAATATGTACTGAGTATGTAAAGCACGGAGTACAGAAATATGGATCAAAACTGAAAGCAAATCAGATAACAAAGTGGAGTACAAATCGGGATGTCAAAATCCGTATCAAAATCATATACGTATACATAATGCAAACGAAATCATGCAAACGCCTAGGAACGTGGTCGCCACTCCGACGTTGGCGCCACACACAGCATAACACCAGAAGGTTTCAAATCTCCGTATCTCCGAACACAAACACAAATATAGGTGAACGTATCGCATCACGAGCCATATCACAGCATAACTCCTAACGGAACCCGGCCCTATGGCGAAGCCTCGGGAACCGTAACACAGCATACGGCCGAATTATCGTAAGGAGCACGAATCATAACCGACCCGGGAACCGGTGAACGAAGTCATAATAAGGCACGAGCGGAGTCGTGAGCAAACAAATGCAATTCATATTTCAAATTAGCCTTTCAAACATAGTAATCTCATAAGTCATTTCATAGTACAAAATAATCGAATACTTAGTCGATACGAAGATTCTTTTTCACAAAATGTTCCCAAAATGGTACGTATGGCTCAAAACGTAACTTAGCATATCATAATATTCATAACATAGGTCATAACAGAACGTTTCAAAATCAAAGGAGTTCATATCAAACCTTATTCAAAAGGAAAGCCCGATAGAACAAATAGGGCGTCTCGGGGTTAGCGAGCCCACCTCGAGTCGAATTGAGGTGGCGAGAATAATTTACGAACATTTAGGGGCCACAAGTTCCTACATAATCATTTCCAAGTGACCCGATCACATTTTGATAGGTTTCGGACGATTGGTGGCATTCTAGCCAAAATAGAGCCCTTAGGCTTCAATTGAATTGAATGAATAGTAACTTTTCTGTGGATCGGGTTTCGAGGAGCAGAAATGCTCCGGAGGTTCCAATATTCACCTAGCATACTAAGACATGCCAAAAGAAGTAGTGTGGCTCTTTACATACCTTACTGACGTCTTATGCTCTCCCAAAAATCAAGTCCCGTTTCGTCCGAAATCTGCAAATGGTCAAAGTTACCAATTTGAGATTCTTAGGCTTAAAAATGCCATTAACT
This sequence comes from Lycium barbarum, assembly GCF_019175385.1. Classification (NCBI taxonomy): domain Eukaryota; kingdom Viridiplantae; phylum Streptophyta; class Magnoliopsida; order Solanales; family Solanaceae; genus Lycium; species Lycium barbarum. The sequence goes on along the minus strand of NC_083339.1, from coordinate 83,722,296 downwards.
TCATTTTTGTCTACCAAAATTTCGGCAGCACTTCCCCTACAAATCTAACACCCCCGAGACTTAGCTCGGCTCAAAATACATCAACAACAACAGCCCACACATCATCAAACAACACAAATCATAATCAAATCACTCTAGCTTCAAAGTTCTACCTTATTACATAAGTTGGCAACTTTTCATTCAAAACTTCAAAATCCCAAATCTATATCCACATTATTGTATTCATTCACTCATTCAGAATTATTCAAACACACCCCAAATATATTCCAAACCATATACAAAGTTTCCCAAAATTCATTACTCTCCATATTTCTTTCAAAACATCAAAACTTACAACGAACGTTCTAACTTGCGTCGTTTCATTCCGAATTCATTAACCTCAACCATAAGTCATATTTAAAGCCTTTAGCATCAAAGGTATACAATGATATACGCAAATATACAAAAGGTATATACTTTCCCGTAATGATCCGAAATCCTTTTCCAACGCCAATTCAATTCTTTAAACGTTCATTTACGACATAAAGGTCACAACGACACATTAAACAAGCTAAACAAGATCAATTCACATTACTTTGCACTTCATAAGTGCCACGGCTCCAACACCAAACACCCACACACCCACGGCTTTCTACATACATCAAAGTTACGGGATTCTCGTCTATTCTCAATCCTTAACACATTCATATCAATTCTATAACACAAAAGTGTAAGAATTCTCACCTTTTCTTGAAAACCCGACTTGTCGCAAACGAGGTCCTTGTGCCAAACTAATTATACCCCGTCGGAGAGCGCCTTGAGTACTTCACAACTATGGAGAAACCAAGATTTTTGAGCCACAAACACAAGCTTGGAATTTTTTTATTTTTCTTTTCTCCTAGTTCGGCCGAGAGCGTTATCTAGGTGTTCTTCATTTTTTTTTTGTTTGATTTGGTTCCTTGATAATCCAAAGAAGCATATGGATATATATCAACTTAAGGGCACATGCAACTCACATGACCATTAAAATGGTCTTGGGCCATGCCAATATGGCCGGCCACCTTCAAGACTTTGGGCCTCAATTTGTTCAAATTTTTCTTGGCCCAATTCATTAACGTCCCGTTTTGTAATTCCCGAAACTAATTTCCGAAATTCCAAATTTACCCTCGGCCTTCCCCGATGTCTTAACATTAATGATTCCACAACCAACATAGTCATATTCACCAAAATCAAAATATTTCCTTATAACACACAAGTCTTATTTATTTCTCGATTTCCAATTATACGAAAGCACGGGACATAACAGCTAGTCCTTTCTTTCTATGGCATGAATCCTATGGCATGATTTTTCTTCTTCTCCATGAATCCTCTACATCCCGAAAAGATAAGAGTCTATGTTCATGATTAGCACCTGAGATAAGAGATACATTACGCGTCCAATAATTATGATGATGAGCTTAAGTCTAAAGATTCTAGAGTTTATGAGATGATGTTCCTATACGGCCAAACATACTAGCCGTATAAAACATACGGACCGTATGTCCAGCTGTATTTCTTGCCCACAAAGAGGGTTTCACTAGACCAGATCTACAGCCAGATATGCGGTCAGTATAAAATATACGGACCCTATGGTTGTCCGTAGAATCTGGTCAGGACAGATTTTTAATGTTGATATAAGGATCTCTCTCTCATTTGATTTCATTTAATTTCACTTCTCCACATTTCAAGAATTCTCTAGAACTCTCTCCATTATTCATCCATAAGAAACCAAGAGAAATTTATGATCATCTTCATCAAACCCACAAAATTAAGTGTTGAAAACCTATCAAAGTTCATCTAAGCCAAGAAATCCCAAGGGAAGTGAGCTAGGGTTTTTGTGCAAGAAGAGAATTCCCACTCAAGGTTTATTCATCCATCATGTAAGGTGAGTTTTATGATCATTTCTTTTTGTTTTAGATGTTGAAAGTTAAAAACACTTGGATTGTAGAAAGATATAGGAAATGGGTCATGAATGTGTGAATAGTGTTATTGTTGAGTAGTAGTTTGGTGTGAATTATGAATATTGGTATATTGTGATTGTAAGTATGTGGTGAGCGACATTTAGAACATGGAATAAGTATTATACTGAGAAAAGGCAATAATGAACTATGACCATGATTACGGAGAAATTGGAGTGAAATTGTGAAATGTGGATAATATAGATGGATGATGATGGTTGCTTGTGATATGGTGAATGTTGTTATCAATGTTTGGGAGTAGATATAGAACATGGGGAAATTTGTATAAGCAAAGAAAATGCTTCCCACATTTCTCTAGCTTTAGTAGGCACGTTTAAGTAATCGATTAGCTAATGTTAATACGGATTTTCTTGAAGGTAGAAACGTGGGCATCGAAGGAGAACAAGCAAGCGACAGATTAGTTAAACGAAAAAGGTATGTGAGGCTAGTCCTTTCTTTCTATGGCATGAATCCTATGACATGATTTTTCCTTCTTCGCCATGAATCCTCTACATCCTGAAAAGCTAAGAGTCTATGTTCATGAATAGCACATGAGGTAAGAGATACATTACGAGCCCAATAATGATGATGATGAGCTTAAGTCCAAAGATTCAAGAGTTTACGAGATGGTCTTCCCATAAAGTTAATGATGTTGTTTATTGTATACACTCACCTTATATCCTATTTCCTTTGAGGTGAGGTAGAATGCTTACAAATGCTCCATAATGGAATCGGGGGTTCACGACCTTATGTCACCTCGATAAAGTATAGCTGCCTTTGAGTTTCTATGCATGCATTATGATGAGCATGTATGATGAGGATATAACACCGCGCCTATATGGCCTGGCAGCACCGCTAAGGCGAGCGGCCTATAGATGATACCCCGGACGCTGGTGGCCAAGCTAATGATTATCGCACCGTACCTATATGGACAAGCGGCTTATACATTTATGCATACATGATATGATGATGATCATGAAGTAAGCCAGCATGCATTATTTCTTTTATAAGTGATAGTCAGATACAGTTGCTCCTTATTTGATGCTTCCTTTATCTCATTGGCGTATTATTATTACTTATGCCTCTCATACTCAGTACAATGTTCGTACTGACGTTCGTTTTCTTTGGACGTTGTGTTCATGCCCACAGGTAGACAGGGAGGTGAGCTTGATCCAGACTCGTAGGAGCTGTTAGCTGACTTGAGAGCACTTCATTGTTTCGGAGGTTCCTTTGATTATTCTATTATGTACATATGTATATTTTGGGCACGACGGGGTCCTGTCCCGTCCCTATGTCTAGCACTCTAGTAAAGGCTCGTAGATACGCAGGTGTGGGTTATATGGTCTCACGATGTTGCTATTATATATATATATATATATATATATATATATATATATATATATATATATATATATATATATATATATATATATATATATTAGTTTGATGGCCGAAGGGCTTATGTGTATAAAAGTAATTATATTTTTAGATGAAAAATGATTCTTTTATGATTTGAGTATGATGAGTGATAGAATGAGTGGTGCTCGGTGGTTAGCCCCGGGTACCCGTCACGGCCCCTAGGCGGGTTGTGACACATACTTATGCTTAGAACGAGGTAAGCCTGCGATGAAGTCCATATTAATCACTTCCCATTTCCATGTTGGAATTTCCATAGCTTGCAACAATCCACCGGGCTTTTGATGCTCAATTTTCACTTGCTGATAATTAGGACATTAGGTCACGAATTCCGCTATGTCTTTCTTCATTCCATTCCACCAATATATGGATTTAAGGTCATGATATATTTTTGTTGCTCCGGGATGAACAAAATAACGGGAACAATGGGCTTCTTTCAATATTTGATGGCGTAAACCCGTCAAATCAGGAACACACAACCAGCCTCGACATCAGAGAACTCCATCTCCAGAAATCTCAAATGATGACTTCTTCTTCTAGGGAAGTGTATTTCTACAATGAACTAGTATGGGGTCCTCATACTGGCACTCTTTCACCTCAACTACTAGTGACGAGACAGATGAATTCTGAATAGTAGCTTCCATATCGCCCGAGTCCATTACCCGGACTCATAGGCTAGCTAATTACTAGAGCTCACGAGCTAAATCTCTGATCTCGGGCTGAACATCACATAGACTTCTCATAGATCTACGGCTAAGAGCATCAGCCACAACATTCACCTTCCCGGGATGGTATAGGATGCTAACATCATAATCTTTCAACAACTCCAATGAACCCCATTGTCGTAAATTCAGTTCTTTCTGCTTGAAAATGTACTGAAGGCTCTTGTGATCCGTAAAGATATCCACATGGACACCATACATATAATGTCTCCACATCTTCAATGCATGAATCACCGCAGCTAACTCAAGATCATGGGACGGATAATATTTCTCATGTTTTCGCAACTGCCTTGAAACATAAGCAATTACCTTACCATGCTGCATCAACACACATCCTAACCCAATGCTTGAAGCATCGCAACAGACAACATAGCCTTCCGATCCCTCTGGAAGTGTCAGGACCGGGGCCAAAGTTAATCTATTCTTTAACTCTTGAAATCTACGTTCACAACCATCCATCCATTGAAATTTAGCTAATTTCTATGTTAGCTTTGTCAATGATGCCGAAATAGAAGAAAAACCCCCTACAAATCTTCTGTAGCAACCTGCTAAGCTCAGAAAACTACGAACCTCCGCAGGTGTTGTAGGCCTCGGCCAAGTCTTCACAGCCTCAATCTTTTGGGTATCTACCCAAATACCATCGGGTGAAATAATGTGCCTCAAAAACGTCACCGAATTTAACCAAAACTCGCACTTTGAAAATTTAGCAAATAGCTCTTGAGTTAAGAGAACTCGAAGGACAATACGTAAATGATCCGCATGTTCTGCCTCGGACCGAGAATATACCAGGATATCATCGATAAACATAATCACAAATAAATCTAGGAAAGGCCTGAACACTTTGTTCATCAAATCTATGACCATAGTCTAAATGACATTACCCGAAACTCAAAATGACCATATCTTGTTCTGAAGGTCGTCTTGGGAATATCTTTCTCCCTAACTCTCACCTGATGATACCTGGATCTCAAATATATTTTTGAAAACCATTGGGCACCTTGCAATTGATCAAATAAATCATCAATCATTGGAAGCAGATATTTATTCTTGATCGTCACCTTATTCAGTTGCCTATAATCAATGCACATTCGCAAGGAGCCATCTTTCTTCCTCACAAACAACACGGGTGCTCCCCACGGGGATGAACTAGGCCTTATGAAGCCTTTCTCAAGCAAGTCCTTCAATTGCTTCTTTAACTCTTTCAACTGTGCGGGAGCCATTCTATAAGGAGGAATAGATACTGGTTTAATATCCGGTAGCACAGCGATAGCAAAATCAGTCTCCCACTTTAGAGGGAGGCTTGGAAGCTCATTGGGGAATACATCCGGAAACTTATTCACCAAGGGGACAAACTGAAGAGTTGGCGATTCGGCTTCTATATCTTGAACCTGGACTAAATTATAAATACAGCCCTTAGCAATCATTTTCCTAGCCTTGAGATAGGAATTAAACCTACCTCTTGGAGACGCTGTATTTCCTTTCCATTCCAAAGGTGGTTCTCCCGAAAATTGGAAGCGAACCATTTTTGTTCTGCAATCGATGTTAGCATATTAAGAAGCTAACCAATCCATGCCCATAATAACATCAAAGACCACAATTCTCAACTCATGTAAATCAGCCATAGTGTGATGATTACAGATAACAACTGCATAATTTCTATATACTCGACTAGTTATTAACGGTTCACCAACCGGTGTAGATACCTCAAAAGGTTTGATTGACTCCGGTTTGGCCCCAAATCGACCCGCAATATATGGAGTAACATATGACAATGTGGAACCGGGATCTATCAATGCATATACATCAAGAGAAATACCGATAATATACCTGTGACGACATCAGGGGAGGACTCAAGATCCTGCCATCCAGCCAAAGCATAGATACGGTGCTGAGGACCACTAGAATTGGGAGCTCCTCCTCTACCTCTACCATGCCTGATCGGTGCCTGTGAACCTTGCCCCAGCGGGCGTATAGATGATGAAGGCCCGGTTGCTGACCCTGAAGGCTGGACCTTACTCCTACCACCAATCGAAGGGCAGTCACGTATGATATGGCCTGGCCAACCGTATGTATAGCAAACATCTGACTTAGTCAACACTGGAACCAATGTAGCTTCCCACACAGAGAACATCGTGGCATGGGTGGCCTTGCCTGACCCGAGTCGCCTCTGTAATGAGAACCTGAAGCTATAAAACTCTGACTCGGCCCGGAGTGAGTAGATCTATCAAATCTCTGGCCCGTAAACCGTGGAGGTGCACTAGTCATAGAATAGCCTGAATACCTATAAAACTGCTGCATTTACCCTCCTCTAAACTCACTAGTCTAACCCGAAGATCTATCCCTCTTGTTACCCTCTGTCAAGCTCACACTCACCTCTTTGTGGTTGTTGGCTTTCCTCCAAATTCTGGGCGTAGGCTTGAATGCGAGAAATATCCATATTGTCCTGAAGGGACGCAGTCAAGCACTTATCCATTAAATATGGCCTTGAGCTACACATGAATCGGTGTACTCGATCACCCAAATTCGCTACCATTGCCGGAGCATACCTAGCCAAAGAATTGAAGTGGAGACTATACCATAAGGGACTCATACTTCCTTGCCTAAGATTCAAGAACTTTTCAGCTCTAGCCCGCCGAACCTCAGGGGGCATTTAATGTCGAAGAAAAGCATCAAGAAATTCTTGCCATACCGGGGGAGGTGCATTGACTCCCCTAAAAGACAACCACACCATATACCAATGAACCGCAACATCCCGCAATCTATATGATGCTCACTCCACCGATTCAACGTCTTAAGCATGCATTAACCGAATTGTCCTCAATATTCCATCAATAAAGTTTTGAGGGTCCTCATCCAGCTTTGACCCGAAGAACTCCAGAGGGTTCAAGTTAATAAAATCACAGGCTCTTGTACTAACCGCCCTATCACTATGACCCATACCCTGCCGCTGGGCCTGAGCAGCCACTAACTGAGGCAGTAATTGAATGGCCTCTTTCATCTCTTGGCCTGAATCCTCTAGTGGAGGAGCTGGGGGTACTGAAGCTGGGGCTGAGACTCCATCATGCTCCTCAGAAATAGGCAACGAGTGAGAGGACTGAGATTGATTCGTATTCTGGGACTCACCTTCCTCTATATCTGTTGGCGGTACTCTTTCGGCCCGCTTTTCTGCCACTGTCTTGCCCTTTTGGGCTGCCGTAGCTTTCTCCTTTACATGCATTTTTGAAATACACAACACAGAGTTAAAGGAAAAGAAATCCTTATATCATGGCTCTATCACACGATCCTATGAAGAAAGAAGGTCATTCATTCCTAAAATACCCGCAGCCCTCTGTTTATAAGTGTGGCGCGTAACACACCCATAAACAAGATTCTATTGGACACGGCTCGTAGACACAACCTAGGACGGAACTGCTCTGATACCACTTTTGTCACGATCCAATCGGAGGGCCATGATGGGCATCCGGAGCTAACCCACCAGGGCACCTCTCGTCGTACATTCACATTCATCTCTAGGTGAGCCACAAGGTTTATCAACAAACTCTATGCCTCAATAATACCATTTCAAATGGCTAAAACACTTTTTATATCATTATCAACAACTACCCTCATATACACGTACACAAGCTGACGAGACTAACAAAATAATATGCCAAAATATGAGACGATAAGGCAAAAAACATCTACTATCCATGACTATGTGCAAGCTTCTAAGAAGCGTATCAAAAATCATCATAATGACGGGACAGGGCCCTGCCATGCCCATATATATACATAAAAGAATAGTACCAATAGTTGCAGCTCCCAATCAAATGGAGCTCCTCTATGTAGTCTCTGAACAAGCAGTCTATGGGTCAAGTCTATCTCCCTGTCCACTTGTGGGTATGACCCTGCGTCCACAAATAAAAGAACGTCAATACGAATAATGTATTGAGTATGTAAAGCATAATCAATAACATAATGGAAGCATGAGAAATAACATAAGATAGAAGAGTCATTAGAGGATAGAGCCATTTATACCTCTAGCGACGTTCATCGTATTTGCTTACCCTTTTTCTAATGGGGACCTTCCATTTCATACATTTATGCATATAGTAGTATCATACCCGACCATAAAGGTTCGGTGTCTTACATGCCCCACCATAACAAGGTTCAGTGTTATATATACCTGGCCCTACCAACGCTAAGTTTTATCCGTACCCAACTGCAGTGGTGTGCACGTGATAGGTATCATACCCGGCTATATAAGGTAATGTTCTTAATGATCCTACTTTGATATACATATATACTTACACGTAGGAGTACGTACGTATCCTGAACATCATCATCATCATCATTACTTTCATTATCATATCCTTTCTTAGAGGATCAACTATTATAGGATGAGACCAATGGTATCATGAGGATATCAAGAATCCTGAGCTTTAATGATTCTAAGAATGAAGTCATCTTAGGAGGCATTATGGAATTTGTTATATCCCGTATTTTCGCGTATTCGGGAAAATTCGGAATAATTACGATTTGTAAGGAATGAGGCCATATGTTGATTTGGATTAATGTATGTGTGTGTTGTTCATGAAAAATATTGGTGTGGAAACACGGAGGAAGGCCAAGGGCAAAAATTGGAATTTTGAAAATTAGTTTCGGGAATTTCAAAACGAGAATTATAAGTTATTGGGCTCAAAAAATGGATGAAAAATTAAGCCCAATACCAAAGGGGTGGCCGGCCATGTGCATGGCCCAACCCATGAATTTAATTAATTTTCCATGTGCTATAATTAATGTATATATTGGTCCTTATCTCATAGAAGCTTCATGAATTAAAGAAAAGAAAAACAAGCACAAAGAAGAGCAAGACTCAAGGGCACATTCGGCCCTTGCTCTTCACTTCCACCTCTCAAGAATTTTCCTCCAAAAATATTTTTCTTGTGGTATTCCTACTATATTAAGGGTCCTCTACAACATGGTGCAATTGTTTGGGAAGAAAGAGCACTTATTTCATCAAAGTGACCATATACTCAAGTGAAGAAGATTAGAGAATAAGGTAAGAATCCATCCCTTTTATTTATGTTATGAAGGTTTGTTTGTGTTGTAGTATATAGAAATGAGTTGAAAGTATGGAAAAATGGAAGATTTCAAAGTGGGCATGGAATGTAGTAGGTGGCCGTGAGTGTATATATGTGGTATACATATATGAGTTGAATTTTATGTTATATTCTAATTGTGTGGATGATGGTATTCACATTGGAAATGAAAGTTGAATGAATTTAGTTGGGGTTAGTAAAGTGGTGTTTGGCCGTGTGGTATGAAGTTGGTGGAATGGAAATGAATTAATTTTGTTTAATGTGTTAGTTGTGTTGTTGTGATGCTTGCAATGTATATGGAGATAAAATGATATAAGTTTGTATTGAAATGGAATGTAGAAGCTTATGTCGTTTTAGTACGATTTTATGACATTATGAAAAATGAAGTTGTTAGGTTGCAAATTATGATGATCATTGATAGATTTGGAAGATGGAAACATGTTATGAATATGTATGCCAAAGATTAGAAGCTTTGGATGAATTATGACTTTGGTGGAAAGTTGTATATTTTGTATATCGTATGAATATTTGGTGGAAATGATATGAAATGCTTCTAAATTGTATTGTAATGATCTTGAGTAGTGATGAATATGAAAATGTTGAGCTTAGTTTGGAAGTGTGAAGTCGGAATGAAAGTTATCGTATTATGTCGGAAAGAAGAATAGTGGTGCCATATTGTGTTTTGTGGTTGTTATGGTTGTTCCTAGTATTGCTCTTGGGTTGTTATTGATTATTTTGGACGAGTTGAATTCTCGGGGATGCTATATGTATAGGGGAAATGTTGCCCAAATTTCTGTAGAAAAGTGTTGACTTTAGATTTAAGCTTAAAGCCTTATGGTTAACATTTGGTAAATGTGACTATTTGCAGATTTTGGACGAAACGGGAAGTGAACTTGGAAAGGCGTAAAGTGCGTAAAAGGTATGTAAAGCTACCCCGATTCTTCTTTTGGCATGTCCTAGATGTACTAGGATCGGATTCACGCCTCGGAGAATATTCTGCTCATCGGAATCCGCGTCTGAAATTGTCACATTTTCGTTCAATAGAATTGAACCCCTTTAGTATGCTTTATTGAAAAATTATGCAAAACTTCTCCAAACTTCGTAGAAAGTTATGGAACATCCCTAAGACCTCTGTAGGTGACCCCATAAGTTTGAAATAAGCAAATTGAGCACACTATTTCCGATTTTACCCTTATGACGATTTGTAACTTGATTTCAAGCGATTTTAAAGAAAACGTCTTAACTACTTTTCCAACTACTAATGATACTTATTCTGGATACTATTTTGAGTCTCCGTAAAGGTACGATATTTTGTATTACGTTTAGCTCCACTATTCCCGCTTTGCTCTCTTATCGTACTATTGCCTTATTTTCGAACAATATAAAATAAAATGTTTTAACTATCCTTTCAACTACTAAAGAAAATTCTTCACTGACTCCCTCGAGTTTGGTAAGCCATTTTGGAATATGAAAAAGATTTCAGGAGGACTATTCTCCCGTAACTCATTATGACATATGACATACACTTGCTATGATTCCGTCCGACTTCATTGATTTGATTTGTCATTCGATATGCCTCATTGAGTCTCTGGAAATCTATGATATTTTTATTGCATTTAGTCTCTCACTACTCCATTCGTGGATGCCTCAATGTTTCCCACACTGAGCCCGGGCCAGGATATGTTGTCAAGCGTATTCCATTGCATTGTTCGCCGTGCCTCGATGTGAGGGGGCAGGTATATATGTACATGGGTTTTGGAGTATGTTGTGCCATGTACACACATTTTGATATGATATGATCTGATATGGCCATCTGATATGATATGATATGTTATGTTACGGGGTTATCCCCTACTCTGTTCCTTATGTATAGTGGCACCAGCGTCGGGGGGTGGCCAGGTTCTGTTTCGCCGAGCCCTTGGCAGGGGCCGGACATGATATGGTATATGTTTCTGAACACACTCCTCATGTTTTGAAAATATGCATTTGATACTTCGGAGGTCACACTCACTTCTCTGTAAGTCCTGTTTCGGTTATGATCTTGTTCCATATTGGGACCAGGTACGACATGTGTTTTCAACAAATACTATTTATGCTTTATGATCAATATTTTGCTAATCTGGATATTCTGTCCATTTTCTGTACCTTCTGTTCTGATTATGACTTTGTTTACTACGTTCTGTGCTTTACATACTCAGTACATATTTCGTACTGACCCCCTTTCTTCGGGGGCTGCGTTTTCATGCCGCGCAGGTACAGAAGACAGATTTGCTGACCGCCTACCTAGGACATCTATTCTGCTATGATGGGAGTGCTATTTTGTCCAGAGCCTATATGTTGGTATAGTCCGTCGCTATTATATATATGTATGCTATTCAGGGGTATGACGGGGCCCTGTCCTGTCTTATGTTTTTGTTATGATCTGTAGAGGTCTGTAGACATACTTGTGTGGGTTCTGTATATGTTTGGGTATGATATGATCTGTGACAGCCTCATCGGCTTCCATGTACGGTGTCGGTTCATTTATGGTTATTATTAATGCTAAGCGACTTCTATATTTGAAAATATTCTGTCGTTTGCTAATTTGGGTTATTGGGTACGTTTGAGTGTCCAGCACGGACACTAGTCGCGGCCTACGGAGTTAGGTCGTGACAAAAGTGGTATCATAGCGGTTCGTCCTCGGAGTGTCTACAGACCGTGTCTAGTAGAGTCCTGTTTATCGGTGTGTTGTGCACCACATCTATAAACAGGAGGCTATAGGACATTTAGGTGTTACCTTTCTTTGATTCTTAGATCGTGCGATAGAGCCAGCTGTAGGAAATGAGTTTCTTTCTTTACTAACCCTTGATTGCAGCTGGAGAACCGTATCGACGTAAGACATCGACTGCTGATATTGGAAGCTACATAGTACTCCGGTAAGCAATGGTAGGAAAGACGTATGCTGGGTAAGGTATTTGAAGTACGATTGAAACATAAGATTGAAGATTGAAAAGAAAAATAAACAGGAAAGTGTAACAGGTGCAGTTTGAGTTGGGCATGTGAGATAAGCCTCGGCATTTTTATACTTTTATTTGAAATTGTTAGCCCCGTGTGGCTATGATGCGATATGATATGATATGTATATACGTATATGTGTTGGCCCTGTGAGGCATGGTTGGTATTTCCTGTGTACAGGTTTTGGGATAGTAAGAAATAAAGAGGAACCTCTGCCCAAATGTTTCCTGAAATATGTTCTAACCCCATTTTGTTTTAGCATAGCCCATGTGAAGGGCAAAATATGCGGAAGGGCAAAAATGTCCGACGAGCAAGTTTCCTCTAATTGGAAGAATACAAAACGTATGACAAGCAGTCGGGAATTGAGTGGTTCGCTCACGACTCAAATATATATATAAAAATATGGAGGAAATTATGTGAATTAAGTACTAAAAGATTCCGCGAAGTTCGTCGGATTCTAGCTTTCTTTTGCTGGTGGTCGGAAGATATCCTACTACACATTTTATCAATTTTCCTCGACTGGTGGGAGGTGGAATTTATGGAATAAAAACTCAAACTCGTGGGCTGTGTAGGAACATATATATACATGAAGGTAAATATTGAGGGTTTACAGGGGGTGACACGGTAACCATATAGTCAGAAAAGTAAAAGAATTCTCGCTAGGTCAGGGCGGGACCCGCTACGAGAACGCTTTGAAAAGGCTGTTAAGACCCCGATTTGTCTTAAATTACGTGACAAAGGCTGTGCGGGGCAATCAGTGTGATTATACCGGTCTTAAGGTGCCTAAATTCATTAAAGTTGTAAGGTTAAGCGTGCTAGGGCAAGAGCAATTCTGGGATGGGTGACCCCCTGGGAAATGTACAAAATTTTCTCAAAACTAGATATAAGAGACGAATAGGAAATTCGGGGTAACCTAAAGGGAATTAGGACATGTGGAATGGTTAGAAACTTTATAGGGGTCACACGAGCTGAGACGGATTAGATTGCCAAGAAGCAAAAAAAAAAAAAAAAAAAAAAAAAAAAAGGCAGCGTAGCTCTGGAATTAGAGTAAAGTTTGAACAAGTGATTGAACATGTATTGTAAAAGAAATGGCAGTAATATATACACGTATGTGTAGGGCCCCCATTCCCGACTGTGTCGATCGATTGGTGAACCCCAATAGCCAGCGATGTAATATATGGAGAACATTGACTGGACAGAATTTACGAGGAAAAGGGGAAGGTATGGTACAGATGTTACGAAATAAACTGATATTAATTTGGCTACCGGTTGAGATTGGAAGACTCTGCTACAACGATGTTTGGAAAGAAAAGGGAATAATTGAGTGGAAGGTAAGGAGATCAAAATGTCAGAAACAAAAAAAATGATGATCCGTAAGAAACGTAATTAAGCAGAGCCTCCAAAAGAGTCGACGGGCAAAGCACGAAGTTAATTGCGAAAGCAAACAAAAAATGAAATAGTACAGGGCAAAGAAAAACTTACGACATGAAATGATGAATTATGTGAATATCAAATAATTCGACTGTCGAGAAAATAGAATGACAGAGAAGGAACGGGTATGAATAAAGTATGTGGTTACTATGGGATAAGCAACTACCTTAATTATATTACTTGAGTGCCAGTTATCGGATAAGATTTTGTACTATACAATTATGATTCTATTAAGGTTTCGTACGAAGATAATCAAGTTGTAGGTTGGAAAGAAAAGATTCGAATATGGTGTAAGTATAACCCCAAGGAGGGGGAGCGAATGAAAGTAAAATAAATTAAGCATGAACGAAAACAACTGACATACAGAAGATTGAAGCGATAAAGGACTGGCCTAGGCCTTCGACGTCGACTGAAATACGTAGTTCTCTGAGAATGGTCGGATGATAGCCTATGTTCCCCGGCAGCTCAGACCGCACGAGAGAAAATTAATTCGCTCATGATCTGGGACTAGCTATGGTGATTCGTGCTTTAAAGATATGGCGGCATTAATTATATGGGGCCTGCGTTGAGATTTATACGAATCCTAAGGGCTGCCAGTATACGTTTTAAGAAAAAGGGAGCCGAATTCGCGGTAGAGAAGATGGTTCAATTATTGAAAGATTATGATGTTAATATTTCGTGCCACCCTAGAAAAGCTAAAGCCGTGACAGACACACTTAGTCGTGAGTCTACAGACGGCTTGACCGGCGTACATTCAGAAATAAAGAATTGGTCTGAAAAACTCATTAGTCGGCTAGCCTTGGAATCCGTTTGGTCGGTTCTGAAGATATTGGAATTTTGTCCGAAGAAGTTACTGAATCATTGATCATGGGAAAGGTAAAACAGCGTCAGTTTGAGGATCCTATTCTGGTATCGTACAGAGATACGACCTTTGACGAGGAAAAGATCCAGCTCGAAGTTTTACCGGATGAGTATTGTTATACCGAGGCAGATTATGTGTGCCCGACATCGTAAGGCCCGTTGACCAGTGCCCAAATTGTCAGCAAGTTAAAATTAAGTATCAGAAACCGGGTGGACTGTTTCAGGAAATGGAAATTCTGACTTGGAAGTGGGAGATAATTAATATGGATCTCATTACGGGTTTGCCTCGCACTCCACGGAAGTATGATTTCCATATGTGTTATGGTTGGTAAGCTGACAAAATCAACCCCTTTTCTCCCCGTCAGAACCACTTATTCAACTGAGGATTATGTCAGACTATATATTAAAGAAATAGTGAGACTCCACGGAGCTCCTATATCTATTGTCACTGACAGAGGTACTCAGTTTATGACTAATTTCTGGAGATTTGTTTTCAGGAAGGATTAAGGGCTCAGATAAGTCTGAGCACAGTATTTCATCCTCAGAGCGACAGACAGGCCGAGCACACTATACAGACGCTCGAGATATGTTGTGGGCCTGTATTATTGATTTCAGAGGTAGCCGGGACGATCACCTGCCTTTGATCGAGTTTTCTTATAGTGAAAGCTACCATTCTACCTTAATACGAGGCTTTGTAGGGCAGAAAATGCAGGTCACTGATTGGCTGGTTCGATATTGGCGAAATAGAGTTAATCGGTCCAGATATGATCCAGCAGGCCGTGATAAGGCGAAACTCATCCGAGAAAAACAATTAGTAGCCCAGAGTCGACAGAAGTCATATGCTGATAAACGACATCGACCCTTGGAGATCCAGGTCGGTGATTGGGTATTTTTGAAAGGATCGCCTATGAAAGGCGTAATGAGATTCGGAAAAAAGGGTAAGCTCAGTCCGCGATATATCGGACTTTATCAGATTGTTCGAAAAAAAAATGGGGAATTTCGCCTATGAGCCTTATAATTTATTTTGGAGTACGGAGAAGCAATGACCTTGGAAGTGGAGGACGGAATGAAAAAGAAGTGTCCTCACTTGTTCCCTATGCCCACAGGTAATCTAAATCCCTTACTTGGTTGTATTTAATAATGAACGTGTATCAATTGTGCTGGCCATAAAAATAAACTCCCCCGAAGTACTTACAGACCCTATAAGACTAATCTAACATTCGAGGACGAATGTTCTAAAGGGGGGAGGATGTTATATCCCGTATTTTCGCGTATTCGGGAAAATTCGGAATAATTATGATTTGTAAGGAATGAGGCCATATGTTGATTTGGATTAATGTATGTGTGTGTTGTTCATGAAAAATATTGGTGTGGAAACACGGAGGAAGGCCATGGGCAAAAATTGGAATTTTGAAAATTAGTTTCGGGAATTTCAAAACGAGAATTATAAGTTATTGGGCTCAAAATAATGGATGAAAAATTAAGCCCAATACCAAAGGGGTGGCCGGCCATGTGCATGGCCCAACCCATGAATTTAATTAATTTTCCATGTGCTATAATTAATTTATATAATGGTCCTTATCTCATAGAAGCTTCATGAATTAAAGAAAAGAAAAACAAGCACAAAGAAGAGCAAGACTCAAGGGCACATTCGACCCTTGCTCTTCACTTCCACCTCTCAAGAATTTTCCTCCAAAAATATTTTTCTTGTGGTATTCCTACTATATTAAGGGTCCTCTACAACATGGTGCAATTGTTTGGGAAGAAAGAGCACTTATTTCATCAAAGTGACCATATACTCAAGTGAAGAAGATTAGACAATAAGGTAAAAATACATCCCTTTTATTTATGTTATGAAGGTTTGTTTGTGTTGTAGTATATAGAAATGAGTTGAAAGTATGGAAAAATGGAAGATTTCAAAGTGGGTATGGAATGTAGTAGGTGGCCGTGAGTGTATATATGTGGTATACATATATGAGTTGAATTTTATGTTATATTCTAATTGTGTGGATGATGGTATTCACATTGGAAATGAAAGTTGAATGAATTTAGTTAGGGTTAGTAATGTGGTGTTTGGCCGTGTGGTATGAAGTTGGTGGAATGGAAATGAATTAATTTTGTTTAATGTGTTAGTTGTGTTGTTGTGATGCTTGCAATGTATATGGAGATAAAATGATATAAGTTTGTATTGAAATGGAATGTAGAAGCTTATGTCGTTTTAGTACGATTTTATGACATTATGAAAAATGAAGTTGTTAGGTTGCAAATTATGATGATCATTGTTAGATTTGGAAGATGGAAACATGTTATGAATATGTATGCCAAAGATTAGAAGCTTTGGATGAATTATGACTTTGGTGGAAAGTTGTATATTTTGTATATCGTATGAATATTTGGTGGAAATGATATGAATTGCTTCTAAATTGTATTGTAATGATCTTGAGTAGTGATGAATATGAAAATGTTGAGCTTAGTTTGGAAGTGTGAAGTCGGAATGAAAGTTATCGTATTATGTCGGAAAGAAGAATAGTGGTGCCATATTGTGTTTTGTGGTTATTATGGTTGTTCCTAGTATTGCTCTTGGGTTGTTGTTGATTATTTTGGCCGAGTTGAATTCTCGGGGATGCTATATGTATAGGGGAAATGCTACCCAAATTTCTGTAGAAAGGTGTTAACTTTAGATTTAAGCCTAAAGCCTTATGGTTAACATTTGGTAAATGTGACCATTTGCAGATTTTGGACGAAACGGGAAGTGAACTTGGAAAGGCGTAAAGTGCGTAAAAGGTATGTAAAGCTACCCCGATTCTTCTTTTGGCATGTCCTAGATGTACTAGGATCGGATTCACGCCTCGGAGAATATTCTGCTCATCGGAATTCGCGTCTGAAATTGTCACATTTTCGTTCAATAGAATTGAACCCCTTTAGTATGCTTTATTGAAAAATTATGCAAAACTTCTCGAAACTGCCTAGAAAGTTATGGAACATCCCTAAGACCTCTGTAGGTGACCCCATAAGTTTGAAATACGCAAATTGAGCCCGCCGCCTTGTTTGTCCCGACGCGGGCCCACTATTTCCGATTTTACCCTTATGACGATTTGTAACTTGATTTCAAGCGATTTTTAAGAAAACGTCCTAACTACTTTTCCAACTACTAATGATACTTATTCTGGATACTATATTGAGTCTCCGTAAAGGTACGATATTTTGTATTACGTTTAGCTCCACTATTCCCGCTTTGCTCTCTTATCGTACTATTGCCTTATTTTCGAACAATATAAAATAAAATGTTTTAACAATCCTTTCAACTACTAAGGAAAATTCTTCACTGACTCCCTCGAGTTTGGTAAGCCATTTTGGAATATGAAAAAGATTTCACGAGGACTATTCTCCCGTAACTCATTATGACATATGACATACACTTGCTATGATTCCGTCTGACTTCATTGATTTGATTTGTCATTAGATATGCCTCATTGAATCTCTGGAAATCTATGATATTTTTATTGCATTTAGTCTCTCACTACTCCATTCGTGGATGCCTCAATGTTTCCCACACTGAGCCCGGGCCAGGATATGTTGTCAAGCGTATTCAATTGCATTGTTCGCCGTGCCTCGATGTGAGGGGGCATGTATATATGTACATGGGTTTTGGACTATGCTGTGCCATGTACACACATTTTGATGTGATATGATCTGATATGGCCATCTGATATGATATGATATGTTATGTTACGGGGTTATCCCCTACTCTGTTCCTTATGTATGGTGGCACCAGCGTCGGGGGGTGGCCACGTTCTATTTCGCCGAGCCCTTGGCAGGGGCCGGACATGATATGGTATATGTTTCTGAACACACTCCTCATGTTTTGAAAATATGCATTTGATACTTCGGAGGTCACACTCACTTCTCTGTAAGTCCTGTTTCGGTTATGATCTTGTTCCGTATTGGGACCAGGTACGACATGTGTTTTCAACAAATACTATTTATGCTTTATGATCAATATTTTGCTAATCTGGATATTCTGTCCATTTTCTGTACCTTCTGTTCTGATTATGACTTTGTTTACTACGTTCTGTGCTTTACATACTCAGTACATATTTCGTACTGACCCCCTTTCTTCGGGGGCTGCGTTTTCATGCCGCGCAGGTACAGAAGACAGATTTGCTGACCGCCTACCTAGGACATCTATTCTGCTATGATGGGAATGCTCTTTTGTCCAGAGCCTATATGTTGGTATAGTCCGTTGCTATTATATATATGTATGCTATTCAGGGGTTTGACGGGGCCCTGTCCCGTCTTATGATTTTGTTATGATCTGTAGAGGTCTGTAGACATACTTGTGTGGGTTCTGTATATGTTTGGGTATGATATGATCTGTGACAGCCTCATCGGCTTCCATGTACGGTGTTGGTTCATTTATGGTTATTATTAACGCTAAGCGACTTCTATATTTGAAAATATTCTGTCGATTGCTAATTTGGGTTATTGGGTACGTTTGAGTGTCCAGCACGGACACTAGTCGCGGCCTAGGGAGGTGGGTCGTGACAGAATTCACATGAAGGTATACAACAATGGGATCATGCCTTAAGAAGGAAGGGTTAGCCTTGCATACCTCTTTGTCTTCTCAACTATCTAACGTTCACCGCCAAGGCTTGAGAAATCTACATTTAAAAGGATCCATATCATGGTTAAGTCTTAAAGACATTCTCGAATTCAAATTATGGCAACTTATGAACTAACAAAAATTGGGAAGAATTTCCCCTATTTCATCGACTTCCACCATATCGTAAAACAACTCCCAAACAACCATAATAACATCCACAACATCATAATCAAGTAATCACATCCCATTAAGTCTTAAAATTCATTCTTATATTCAACTTATATCGACAACTTCACACCAACCCTTGCACAACTTCATACAACACTTCCTTATCATCATTAATACCCTTCATAACAAGATTATATCCATGGCATACTGAGAATCATGAGTCAAGTTAGCTTACTACCCAAAAATATCATGAAATCTACATTTAGACCACATTTTCAACTTTCTTCTTTTACCCAAGTTATTCAACAACTAAGCATTCTTAATACATGAAATAAGCATTAAAACTAAGAGAAAAGACATTATTTGACCCTTGAACTTGGCACGAAAACTCAGTTTGTCAACTAAACTTAACTTTATTTATTTACCCCCCTTAACAACTTTCTTCTTAATTAAATACAACCCCAAATGCTGACGTGGCAAAAAAAAGTAAAAAAAAAATTAAGAGAGTAAAAAATATAAAAAGGTGGGCCCGCTGATATATATATATATATTATTATATAATTAAAAAATAAAATAAAAATAATATATAATTAAAAAATAAAATCAAAATGCACCGTCTTCTTCACCAAACAACCCCGCCCCCACCACCATCTTCTTCTTCGCAACCCCCACCCCACCTCACAGCCCCACCCCCTGTTCTTCACCTCACCGCCCCGCCCCCACCACCTTCTTCTTCTTCACAGCCCCCACCCCATGCCATAGCCCTTCCCCCACCACCTTCGTCTTCTTCATAACCCCCACGCCACGCCACAGCCCCGCCCCCACCACCTACCTCCTCCTTCTTCTTCTTCACAAATTCCTCTTTCTCTCTATATTCTCATCATTCTTTTCTTACCATTTTCACCATTTTTTGGTTTCTTAATTTTGATTTTTGTTTTCATTCAAAAATGGGGTTGCTAATAATAATAATAATAGCAAACAATAACAACCAAAATAACCAATTTGGACGAATTTGAGAAGGAATGGGATGAAATTTGGTGGGGTGATGATGGTAGTGGTGGTGGGTGTGGGTTAAAGATGTGGGTGTTGTTCTTATGGGTGGTTATGGTAGGACGAGGAGAAAGAAGAAGAAAGAGAAAAATAAAAAATGAAGGGTTGGTAATTTTTGACGTGGTAAAGATGACGAACTGTGGATTGTTCAATCATGGCGGCGTCGGCAGCGGCAACAGCGGAGGTGTGGCGGGAGGGGGGGGGGGGGTTGAGGAGAAAGAAGAAGAAAGAGAAAAGAGGGAAAGAAGAAGAAAGAGAAAAAATAATAAAAGAAAAACAAAAAATGAAGGGTTAGTAATTTTTGACATGGCAATGACGTGGCAACGATGTGGCAATGACGTGGCGCGAGTGTAATACACCTCCCATTGTGAGAGTGGTATTATTTTTCAGGGTGGTAAATAATTGAAATGAAAGTTGTTAAGGGGGGTAAATAAATACAAGTTAAGTTTAGTTGCCAAACTGAGTTTTCGTGCTAAGTTCAAGGGTCAAATGATGTCTTTTCTCTAAAACTAAACTGTTATCTCATAAAAATGAGCTTTGGAGCAAGTTATCAACTTGCATGAAAACCCTAGTTCCAATACCCAAGGAATTCTTGAAGTATACTGACCCTAGCAAGTCTCCCAACACATGGATATCTTGATTCTTGCCTCTTGATGTTTAATTTCTCGTGGAATTGTGTTGATATGGTGTGTGGAATATTTTGGAGCTCTCAAGAGTTGTGGAGAAGATGAGAAATGAAAAATAGAAACATAGGTCATCTACTTATATAAAAAAAAATAAAGCTGCCCGATGAGATTATACGGACACTTATACGGTCCGTATAAGTGACCGTATAATACCACCAGTGATGGCCCTTCACTGTAACCATTATACGGACCGTATAAGTTGTCGTATAACTCCCTTTTTCCAAAATTGCTTTCGTTGATTCACTTGATCTCAAATCCTTATGGAATCTTGTTGGCACTTGTTTAACACTTCATTAATCATCTAAGGAGCCCTATAACTGCTTCCTAAGACACTGCTAAACAATCGTTACCTCGATAATTGCAAAAAAACCTCCCCAAACACGACTTATACTTTACTTCCTTCGACGAACTTAGTTTCACCGATTCATATAACTTTAAAATCGTACGGTACTCAGTTTAAGCTATCTAATACTTTCCTTAATCCCGAAGGACTTCATATTCACATTAAGATCGCGTTAGTCTTTTCACAATGCAACAACTCAAAACTTCTGAGATGTAACACGAACCGAATATAAACACAAGTTCTAAATGACCATCCGGACCTTTCGGAATCGACGAATTTCGGATTAAGGTATGTTTATAAAAAAATAAACTTTAAGTCAACTCTTTTCTGCTTTAAGCCCAAATTTCCCAAAAGTCACCCAAATCATATCTAAACACCTCGGGAAGCTTGTCAACGGTCCTCTCGGGTCAACTATGAGCTAAAAACGCTTGGGGAAGGTTCAAGAGCATCGAAAAGGCAGTAACGACCAAACGGGTCATTACATCAGATACCAATTAAAAATTCGGTCATCCTTGAGCGACAAGGAAAAGGATGGGGAAAGATACCTGAGCCCGCAACAACTGAGTATATCCCGAACACATATCGGGCTTCTCCTTGTCGGAAAGATTCTCTTCGAACAAAACTGAATCCCAATGAATAATATAAGAACCATCAGAATGGCACTTCTTCAACAAAGAAGCATATAAGACCGGATGAACGTCCGACCGGCCTGGTAAAAACTGACTCATAAAACAGAGGATCAATACAATGGATAGTCAAAAACAGTCCAATACACCTCGGTCTCACTTTCCCTCCTTCCCACATTGCATGACACCCTTATTGGGTGTAACATTCAGAAAAATCTGATCGATCACTTTACCAGTCACAACTCTCCAAACATAGCTCAAGCTCCAATCCTCATATCTCCGTATTTGAATTTTCCTTGCTACTGATCTTCGAATAAACGAATTGTTTTGCTCGAATTCTTTGATTGATAAAACTGCAACTCTTTACGCGATCAATAGGCCCCACAAATACTTTCCCAAACCAACGCAATCCTTGGAAACATGGTCATAAACCATAGCCCATTCTGAACCGATAAAAACTCTGATTCCGCTAACTCTTTCTCCCACATCTTCTAAAGCCATTACTTGCACCGCGATTTCTTAGAAACACATGAATACACACCACAAGCCCGAAACCATGACTTACTCTTGCAAGAAATGAATCCTTGATTCACTTGAGATCTCTACACAATTCCATTGAAACTGATCTTACTGACAGTCAACTTGACTAGTTTCAAGTCTTCTTAAACATTCGACTCACAATACAGGAACCATACTACTGAATATCCCACTGAGCAAAGTCCGTCGGAACCCAACTGATCACTATAAAGGCCTCTCACGCAACAGTTCCTCCTCAAATACATACTAAGCTCATTGTAAACCATTATTATACCCAAGTAACTATTCTATTAAAAAAATATTCAAATCCACTAGGAAACCCTGACAAAGCCCGGTAAATCAGTCATACCTCAAATCTGAGTCGAAACGCATCAAATCCTTAAATATCTTCCTGGAAATATAACCATAGACCAGTAAGCTTAACTCGAACCATGCTAACTCTGAATGAATGCACAACTCTCAAACATCACCATTAGTCATTTGAACTGACTCCGAATTCCCGAAACCAATCACAGTCCTATCGCACCTCTGTGGCGGTAAATTCTAATCTTTTCCTCACGCATAAAAAAATCATGTCTTTCAATTTTCGCTCCACAAGTTGAGTCCTATCCAAGTTATCAACTTTGTACCAAAGAGCTATACCTTATGATTTTAATCTTTATGTTTCTCAACCTTTACCCGATATGCAAATTCGATACAACCCCAAACGTTCGAACCTCTCATAGTATCACCTCGATATGCTCATAAATTCCTTGAAAGTATCCAATCTTACACAGCCGCTCTAAATCTCATGCAATTACCCCTAAGTCTTTAATAACCAAAAGCACTTACCCAAACTGTCCAGTCAATATTACTTGCAACAAAAAATATTACCACGAGTAGGGTCTAACCTCGAAAATATACTGTAGTCCTCACATGATAGGGATTCCACAAATCTTCTCTCTTAAAGCATGCTAACTCATCCACTGCAGAAGGTTACGGAACTTATATGACGGTGTACCACCAAGCCACTTCTTATAAACCTCAATAGGTTGATTCACTAAATTATGCTTCTCCCTAGTCGTTGATAGCCAACCTCACAAAACTCTGTCATATCCCATAGTCCATTCCAGCAGATTTCCTTCTTAAGCTCACACAACAATCACATCTGTAACTGGAATATGCAAGAAAGTGACACCACAATCCATACTGACCTAAGAAATCCCCAAGATGTACTTTTTTCTTATAGATTCACAATCAACTATACCTTTTCTCGACTCGTCAACTCCTAATTTCTAATCACTTCACGATCATCGATACCGTAATCAATCCTCAGATCCACTCTATCGAATACCACATAATCGTAAATCTTAGAAACTAGCCGAATTAATCCTGGAGATAGGATCGTACCACACACTCTGCATATTAGAGCTTCCTTAACGCTTATAACTCTAACTCGAACACTCTCTAAATCCAACGTATCACACAAACCGTCTCACTAATATCCTCATGTATCCCACTGAATCATCCTTGCCTGAATTGCATGACTCAATTTTCGAAATGTATACCAAACTTAACTCAGTTAACCCACCAGTGATTTACCATTTCAAGTACCCAGGTTTACTAATCCCTTACTCAAATCATTAACGTTACTAGTCCTCAATGAATCACCTCTTACCTCAATTATCGTATCTGAATACCTCTAACCACTCGCGCACCAATCCCTTTTTATTCAATCACATAAGTCGAGTAATAACACCATTAGTAGCGGAATCTAGTAAATTTTACACAATGAATACAAGGTTTCCAACCTCAGTCCATCACTGACCTCTGTTAGTAAATGACATAACCAAACATACCAACTCATCCATCAAATCTTAAGCCCACTCTACACTGTACAATCGTAACCAAGATCTCACATCACTAATTCTTATTTCCACAATTTTCTTTTTTGCCTTAACCTCGATGACACCAATCAACCTCATCGGTTACCCTTTTTCTGAACGTCATGATATAAGGCCCGCGCAATCTAAACATGACTCATGTACCCATGTTCCCCCACCTCAAGTCTTATGAACCTTAATCTTCTGAACCCAATAGCAAGATGCCTCATTGTAATACTTCAGTTCCCGTATTTCATTTCAAATCACTCTATCACTATCAACTAGCAAACACTCAAATCCTCTCGATCCTCTAAACGAATCATCCCTCTAAGCCAAACGAACCACAAACAATATCAATACTTCTCCTCAAATTGATGTGTAGCAACCAGTACTTCCCAAGTCATTAACTCATCGCATACGCCCATAATTGAAGTCATTTCTATCAGTCGATTACTAGCTCAACAGAAGCCTACAACCCTGTCAAATTTACCGACCAACGATCTGACCATAGCATTCACTTACTAACAGAGTAGTCCTTTAACATCAAGGAGCTTACATCGAGAATGTCTTTTAGTACCATATCCCCGAGATACGTGAACATGTAAGTACGACCGTTGCCAACCCATGCCTAATTATTCCCACAAGATTCAATACCCCATAATAACCATAATCAGACAACCACTTCCATCAGTACCATTCTGTCATGCCGAACCCCCTTTACCTTTCACAACCGAACACGAAATTTGCCCTCGCTTCAATTGCAACCTCATCCTAACAATCATGTCAGATTCCAATTTGTTTCTTTCCCAATATCAAGAAAAGTACTTATATCCAAGATATTCTAAGAATTCTTACTTTGCTACACACTTTCCACTTAAGGTTCCTTCATGTCTTTATTTTTAACTTTTTTTCTTTGTTACCCGTGATCACAAAACGTTTACCCACATTCGATGGTCATCGCCGAACCTACATTTATTCTTACATACCGAAGTCTAATGCTCTATCGTTGCTGAATCGTTGACCCGTCATTGGTTCACCAGTGTCACGCACACCATCTTAAAGCCTTGACGAAGTTGAAGTCAACCGATCATAGAATGAAAGAATTGAAAGTTTCTAAAATGTCCAATAACCTCTTGTAGATAAGTACGAAGCTCATCTTACCGATGCATGATACTCTACTAGACACGCTTTTGTACTATAGTCCGAGTAACCTAGGGATCTAATACAAACTTGTCACGACCCAATATCACTAAGTCACATGGGCACCTACCTTTACCACCTCAGTAAACGAAACCTTATACCAATAATTTTAAAAGCATGAATAAATAAGTAAATGAGCGGAAGAGATAGAAATATGTAAGTCTGATATAATAATAGATAAATAATGCGGAGATACATCAAAACCATCCCGGTATCTGGTCTGGTCACACAAGAGCATCAAACTAGAATCTACCAGTATGGAAGTAATAATAATACCTCAATAGTCTCAATATGTCTTAGAATATCAAGTAATACATAAATAATAGAAGAATCATCAAGGTGGCGAATGTCCTCGTGCTCACCCTATAAGACTCTAAATAGCAATACTCGAACTTTATCAGCCACGAGAAGTAGAGATTGAACTCAGATTGAACTCTGCATTCATAAAAGAATCCAGCAAGTGCATGTCTGTAACACCCCGTACCTTTAAACTATGTTATATTCATGATTTTGGAGTTAGAAAACCAGATAGAGAATGTGGGAATTGGAAATTTCTCTTCAGTTGTCAAATGGAAATTTACGTCCCAGAATACGGACTGTATTTCAGTATACGTCCAGTATTTCAAATCGTAATTTGGCATCGATATTACTGTGCATTCATGAATTTGGCTTGGGGAATATATATTGTTAAATACAGACTGTATTTTGAAATACGGCTGGTATTGATGATCGTATTTAGGAAGGAGGTGCTGCCATGTTTCTGTCCTGTTGAACATGCTTAAGTATGGTCTAGGTTTATGGACTGTAATTTAGAATACAGACAGTATTTTTGTCTGTATTTTCCACTTCGCACTAGAAACTATAAATACCTGGTTTCAGTTCTAATTTTTAGTATTACAAGTCCCTAAACCCTAGAACGAAGGAATTCTTCTCCCAACAATCCAAAACATCAAGGTAAGTCAATCCAAGCCCTTCCAAATCAATTCTAACACATGTTCTCATAATCTAACAATGAAATCATTGTTCTTAGCACAGGGTTTTCAAGAAAACCCATTTAAAGGACTCAGGACTTAAACCTTGGAATTCTTCTTCCAAGTTCAGATTTTTATTTCAAGCTTGGAGCATTACCAAGTATGTAGGGTTACTATCTACGTGTGGGAACATCTTTGTTCTTCCCCATGCCACTTCTTCCATAAAGTATGAAGTTATACGAAGACTAGGGTTTTTAACCATGTTCATGATAACCGTAGGTCCATGCCCCATGTTATATTATGTATTAAATTGTTATATTTTCTTCATTGTGTTCTTGATAGATCATTTTGATTAATGAGAATCAGTCCGTAATCTATGAAAACCCATACTTTGCATTCCACGAGTTCTTATATGCAAGTTATAATTTATTATGTTTATTTTCAAGAAACTACTTTACATGTTTACACGTTTTCATGCAAGTATATTATGTAACTATATCCATGTATAATGCAAGTCATGTTTTGTGGAAAACCATGGGCTCTGATGCCACCTATTTTCATGTTCATATTTTTGGGAGTTGCACCAATTACCAAGAAGGCTTCAAGCAGCCTGAAACTACATTAGCCACCGTAGGATAAGGATCGCTCCGCCCAATTAGGACGATTCCTTCATGTTATATTGATTGGATCCTTTTGTAACATTCTGTATGTCTACGTTAAGATGCGTCGCGACTTGATCAATATGGATTCAGAGGATTAACGCCGAAAATGAAGTTATAGATGTAAGACACCATCAGTTTGACAAATTTTGAAACTATTATATATAGCCCGTGTATTGTATTTTCTTTTAAGTGAAACCTGTTTATGAAAAAAAATTGATAAATATGATTTTATATAGTTATAATTTTCACTACTTTTTGGAAATGCTTTAAATTATACACATGATATGAGAAATTTTATAAATGGTATTTTCTTTATCATAAAGATAGTAATTATTTTCTCTGAAGAAAGGAAGTTATCTTTTTACAGTTTTGAGAATTAGTAGCACAAAAATTTGTACTTTTGATATTGGATTTGAAAAAAAACTAGAATTTGATAAAATATATATTTCTTTGGATGCCCTAGTCTTTATGAAATATTGTTGTGTGTATCAGTTTATAGGACTTTTATCAATTATTAATATTTTTGATAAGAGGTATAATAGTAATTAAGAGTTTTACTCCATGTCTATCTTTTCACTGCCTAGGATATTAAGTTTAGCTCATCAACTCATTTTATATTAAAATAATAAATTAGTGGATGTATTTTGTTGACTTAATGACCATGTTCTTAATTGCTAAACTAGACCTAATCGTTTATAAATTCTACTTAGTATAAAAATGTTATTGGAGATTAGGAACTACTTAATTGTGTTGTTAAGTAAAAATTTGTGGAAACAATGAGTCAAGATGGTCACCAACGTGCCATGCCCAAAAGATGACTCAAAGTCATCTAAAATAAGGCTATTATGGAAGACATACAAATATGCATTTAAATGTGATTCATCCACTACACTTACATTATATTGTGGACAACCAAATTGAAAGAAATGAGTGTGGAATTCAGCCAAGTGACCGAAATTAAGGCATCCATGTGAGGCATGCATTTGAATATTGAAAGCAACCATTATTTTATGAAAGCATGCATTGCTTTATGAAGGCACACATGGTGGAAGAATCATTGTACATTAAATATTGACAATTCATCCTTGTATGGTTACAATGGACAATGGTTAGTGTATGATTCATCCACCACACATTCAATTGTCTTGTAAACAATTAAATGAAAGGAGAGACAAGGAAGACCAATCGGCCACCCTAGCCGAAAGTAGGAGAAAAATAAATGGGATTTTAGTGTAAACTTAATTTAGTGGCTCAATGTCATGAGTGGAGCATGTGTCCACCTTGTAGGAATCTTAGTTTGACCAAATAATGACTAAGAAATCATCCATTACAATTCATTTCAACTTCACAACACAAACAAAGAAAACCTAAACCTAGAGAGAGAGAGTCTCGGCCAATGGAACTGATTTTGAGCTCCTTGTGTGTTGATCCAAAAATTATTTTCCAAGGTGTTTCAACCCTTTATAAGGTCCCTAGAAACGTGAAGATAGTCTTTGGAGCAACAAGAACCATTTTCATCTCAATTCACAAACTCTAGCCAAGTTGAGAAGTCGGATTGTCAAGGTAAGATCTAACCTTCTTTTACATGTGTTAAGGGTGATGTAGATGTGTAAATATAAGTTGTATGAATGAAATAAGGTGTGTTGATGTGGGAACATGATATTAACCATGAGGTTATAGGTGTTGATGTTGAAGTATGGTTGTAACTTGATGAACATGAATCGCATGCATAAAATCATGAATGTTGGTGTTGGAATGACTATGTGGCCGAGGGGACTGTTTTGGTGGAATTAATGAACTAATTTTCTTTAATAAATATGGTTGTTACTATCATAGATCTCATGGTAAAAAGGAATGAAAAGAATTGGAAGGTTAAAAGTGAAGTTGTGTTAGTATGAAAATAATTGAATCTATGATTTTATGTGAGTGATGTTGAAGCATGTTGAAATCGTGTATGGACTGTTTTTGTAAGAAGTTAGTGAACTAATTTTACTTGATATTTTGATTGTTATTTTCATGAATTTTATGATGGAAATGAAGGTGTTTAATGGTTGGAGTTGGAACTAAAGTCGTTTGTGAGTTGTTGTAAGGATTATAGAGATAACGATGTAGCTTAGTTGCGTATGAATTAATGTTGTACTTGTCGTGTGGATTGCTGGTCATAACTTACTGAAATTATATGGAAAGAAGACATGAAATAATGTGTAAGAATCATATGAGGTTTGCTTAGTATGTTCGTAAACGTTTGCAAGAATTCCGAACATTGTTATGTTGTCGGTTAGGGACTGTTTTGGACGTGTTGTTTGTTAGGGACTGTTTTGGACTTGTTGTTTTCATTAAGTTGGAAAAACTAATTATATTTAAGAGTATAAATCCTGTTGACATAGTGGTTGGGCTGTTATAGAATCGTTTCGACGAAATGTTATGACTATAGACTAACAAGAATAAATTGGACGTGTCATAATCGCATGTAGACCATTATTGGGTGTTGTAATGTGCGGATTGTTTTGACACGTTGTTGTTATTCTTATTGAGCTTGTGAGATTAATGATAATTAAGATTATGCATTGTGTTGGATAGGATGTTATAAGTTGTTACATGCAAACGTTAAGGCTACGAACTATTAGAAGTAACTTGAGAATGTAGTAGCCGTATGTGAATCGTTATTGCATGTTGTGAATGTGGGCTGTTTGGGATATTTTGTGGGCTGTCCGGATTGGTATTGAACACATAATTATTGATGTTGGATTGGTTGTATGTGGTTGGTTTGGGTACAAGAGAAAACGTCGTCTAAACATCTAGAAAGGATTTACTAACGTTAGAATACGTTTTGAATCTCCCCGTAACTTAAACGTAGTTGTTGGCATCTTAATATAGGTTGAAGTATTATTGGGCAGCGTATACATATTGTGTGACGAATAAGCGCTAAAGGTATGTGAAGCTAACCCTTCTTTCTTTTTGGCATGATCGTTGTGAAATGAATATATGATATATATACGATTCCAAAGGAAATTCCTATTCTTAGAGCCACTAGGATGGCTATTGATCTTGATTCCCATAACTTATGTTTTGTTTTATATATATTGATATGTACACATGATTTCAAAGTTCCATTTTGATATGATCCACAGGGACATCCGAAAGGTATATGGTATGACTATTATTTGAAATTGCGAACGATGGTTCGTGTTGACTATCTTATTGAGTCCTTAAAAATGTTTTGAATTTCATATAGTTTCTCACTACTCTGCTCGTGCATACCTCAATATATCTTTCACCGAGTCCCGGGCCGGGTATGTTATCGTGCACACATCCACTGCATTGTTCGCCGAGTCCCTCATTAAAGGGTCGGGTACAATATATATATATATATATATATATATATATATATATATTCTGGAGTTATGCTGTGTTACAGAGTTATATTATATTCTGGAGTATGCTGTTTTATGGCGCTAGAGACGGGGTGGCGACCATGTTCACCGAGTCCCATAATGGGGCCGGATCTGACATATGATATTGATGTGCATGAGTTATGTGTCAAAAGCAAGTACTTGGTATTCTGGTTATTGTACTCATTTTCTGTACCTCTTATTTCAGTTATGATCCCGTTTACTGTATTTCCTGCTTTACATGCTCGGTACATATTCCGTACTGACCCCCTTTCTTCGGGGGGCTACGTTTCATGCCCGCAGGTGCAGATACTCGCTTTGGTGATCCAACAGCTTAAGATTCCCCTTCTGCTATTTTGGAGAGTTTCGTTGTTCCGGAGCCCAGATTTGGTATAGATCCTTTCTAATCTAAATAGATGCATATGTTGACTAAGGGTACGACGGGGCCCTGTCCCGTCATATTTACTGTTGAAAATCTTAGAGGTCTGTGGACATATGTGTGGGTTGTGTATGGGTTCTGTTCAGCTGTGTCAATATGATGTGCTGTGGTATGATGTTCGTCTACAATGGCAGCCCTGTTGGCTTGCATATGATATTGATATGTGATGGCAGCCTTGTCGGCTTGCTATTATATGTATAATTATGCGCCAAATCTGAGACCATGGTTGGTCGTTATAAGATCCATATTGAGTTTGTTATGAAAATAACATATAGCTAAAGAACATGTATACGGGTGTCCAGGTCGGGCACCAGTCACGGCCTACGGGGTTGGGTCGTGACAGAAGCCGTGAGTTCAAGTCATTGCAATTGTATAAATAGATTATGGGTTGTTTTCTTGTTATAATTATATGATATAAGGTTGGAATTTTTAATAAATGATTTCCTTATCATGTTGAGAATATTATTAAGTTAAGAAGAAAACATACAAAAGGTGCTATGGGTTGTATAGATCCTAATTCGAGCTTGTCGCTCGTTATAAGGTATTATGAAGTTTATATGGATATATATGTTATGTTGTTGAGATTTATTTTGTTGTTTGGGCTGTTGTTGTGATATATGGAATTGGGAGGTACTAGTGATATAGGGGAGATGCCGCCCGTTTCGTTTTATAATCAAGTTATCAATTGATATATACGATATACGAAAGCCCTGTAAAGTCATATACGTATTCCATTGATTTAGGTTTGGCATATTAATTGTGGAAAGTTTATGGTTGCGTTTCTTGGAGGACGTGAGGTATGTTAAGGCTAACCTTCCTTTCCTTTTGGCATGATCCTTATGATATGAGTAAATGAGCGAATGAACGAACTTTCATGTCACTTTACTCTTAGAAGCGTTAAGAGTACTCTAATCTTTGATGTTCCTGTACCCCTTTTATGATATGCCTTCTATACATAGGTCTTGAACTTACGTATATTGATGATATTAGCTCAAAGATGTTTATCGGAGGTTGCACGACTTTATGGCACTCCGAGAGTTTTATTTATTCATCTTACGTATGCATTGCATTCATTTATACATATACACATTGACCCATTACCTGAAGGCGTTATATACGTGCATGTTATACATATATATGGGATATGGGGAAAGGGTTAGGCGTTATATACACATCACCACCTGATCAGCTGGTATACGATGATGATGATGATGCCCACAGAGGGGCCAACATGATATGATATATGGATCGAACTACGCGTTCCGCAGCACTAACATTTATGGATCGGGTTATACGTTCCACATAACTAACAGTTATATTATGATATATGTATTTGATTTTCGAAAGAAAGCATGCATATCATATGCCCTCAGAGGCACTTTTAGTTACATAGAGTTATACAGACACTTTCAGATGTACAGTCATACAGATTTATTCTCGTGTCTCAGATTCTTTTTATGATTCTCATGTATATGTTGTTTTCACGCCTTACATAGTCGGTACATTATTCGTACTGACTCCCCTATTGCTTGGGGAGCTGCGTTTCATGCTTGCAGGTCCCGAGATACAGGTTGGTGATCCATCTATTAGGATGTCAACTCAGCAGATGAGGTTGATGCACTTCATTTGTTCCGGATATGCTAGCAGTGAGCATGTTCTCATGTGTGTGTATATGTATATATATATATATATGCACATGCGTATGGGTATGGCGGGGCTCTGTCCCAGCCATGTTGTGTTACGCTTTGCATTAGAGGCTTGTAAAGAGTTATATATTGTCAGATGAGGTCCAGACTTATGGTTTCACATGTTGTCACAGGTGGTTATGATAGCCTTATCGACTTATGCAATATGTTCAGCATACAGATGAGTCTTCTAGATTAGTTGATACATACATGTTCCGTATGAGTTTATCGAGAGTCATATGATGACCTTATCGGCCCACCTATGTTTATGTTGACGTTACTGATGCATGTCAGGTGGTGCTTGACTAGTATGGTCAGGTGCCCGTCATGGTCCTCCAGTTTGGTCATGACAAAAGTAATATCCGAGCAGTTCTGTCCTAGGGTTGTCTACATGCCGTACCTAGTAGAGTCTTGTTTATGGGTGTGTTGCGCGCCACAGTTATAAACAGAAGGCTGCAGGGCATTTAGGATTGTTACCGTCTTTTCTATCCTAGATCGTACGATAGAACTAAGCCATAGGATATAATATTTCCAACCCTAACCTTGACTGTTTTATAGTTGTGAGATGGCTTCTCTGGGGAAGAAGGCTGATAGTAAGGGGCTTCCAGAGTTAGCCATGCTTATGATATAAACCCATCCGAGAATGTGCCCTCTATTGAGATAGATCTATCGGAAGTTATGTCCTCCATAGAGACAAATCCATATGAAATCCAAGAGGAGCCCACTGAGCAGGCAAGGGATAGACAAGTATTAGGAGATGACCATTTGTGCAATCCCAGATTGACGGTATCCACAGAATGGGGGTCAAATGAAAACAGTGGTAAGTCTAGTACAATTAGTGTAATTGGTACATTTATAGAAGCTGGGGGTACCACAGAACAACCTGTGGAAGAGCGACCAGAAGAAGAGCTTCCCCAGCTGCCATTGGACAATTTTGTACCGGATCAAAGTTCTCGAATAGGGCCAAGGTAAGGGTTTTCGTTGTTATAATTTTAGGATACGAGTGATTATATAAGAAGGTAAAAGTCATTGTGGAATCGTGTGATATGAGCATCAATTATAGTAGTAAATACAGATTTGTTTATAAAGTGTTAAAGAAGAGGAAAATTGTCTCAACCCGGCTAGGGTCATGACGGGTACTCGGAGCTAGCTACCGAGCACCACTCATTTCTACTGCTAATCATAATTATCCTGCAATTATTTACTATTTTCACACGTCTAGCCATAGGAAAAACTAATATCGTTTCCAAGAACGTAACTACATTCACATACATAAGCCTCTGGCTATCAAAATGATATATAATATACAATGAGATCATCATGGGACATCTACTACCCACGCGTACATATCTACGAGACTCTACTGGAGTACTAAATATAAGGACAGGACAAGACCCCGTCGTGCCCAAAATCTGTATATACACAAAAGAATGTGATCTTAAGTACCACCTCCGGAATAGTGGAGTGCTCCTGTAAATCAGCTGATAAGCTCCTACGCATCTGTGTCGTCTCCCTGTCTACCTATGGGGATGAACACACCGTCCAAAAAGAGAGGACGTCAATACGAACATTGTACTAAGTATGTAACGCATGAATAATAATGCTACCATAATAGAGAAATAATGGGACATGAAGTGAAGATACAACATGCTTAACCTTTAAAAGAAAGCACATGTCATACATATCACATATACCATCATCGTTAACCCGCGTCCGGGTGACTATCGTACGCCACCTACTACTGGTGTCATGTCCGGCCCTCTAGGAATGGTGTAATCATAAGCAGCCCGCATTAGCAGTGACATGTCCGGCCATCTAGGCACGGGGGAATTGTATGCAGCCCGCCTTCGCGGTGACATGCCCAGTCATCTAGGCACGGTGTGATCTTATCATCATCATAATACTTTCATCATAAAACATGCATCAGAACTCAAGGATAATCTATAACTATATCGGGCTGACGTAAGGTCGTGAACCCCCGATTCCATTATGGAGTAATCGCAATCATCATACCTCACCTTAAAGGGATTAGCATCATAATGTGGGTCTAGCAACAATGAATAATATAGAAGAGTCGTATAAGGGGCATTAGCTTTGTGGAGACATGATATCATGAGCTTTAGGGCCTTTAGACCTAGACTCATCGTCATCATTACCATATTCGTGACATATCTCTTATCTTTATCTTATGAGAAGCTCTTTATCAACATTTTCTGGAATGTAAGAAAGTCATGGAGAGATAGGAGAATTCATGCCATAGGAGTCATTCCTTAGAAGAAGGGACTAGCCTTACATACCATTTCGTTTAGCTACTTTATCACTTGAACCCTCCAATATTCACGTTTCTACCTTCAAGAGAGTTCGTACTAATATTAGATAATCGATAACATGAGCATGCTTGAACTAAACCTAGAGAAAATTGGGCAACATCTCCTTTGTTTATACAACTTTCTCCATATCATATATCAACTCCCAAATGTCAATAACAATATTCATAATATCATACTCAACAATCTTCATCGACCGTACATTATTCAATTCTCCTACTTCCATTTCAAGGGCATCCATATCCATGGTCATAACATAACATTACCTTCATCCTCATATAATGTTTCTTCCATTCTCTTAATATCATTTATAACATAACTACACTCATAACATATAAAGAATCATGATTCGTATTAAGCTACTACTACAAAATGTCACTATTCTCATATTTGTAACCCATTTTCTATTTCCTTCTATAATCCAAAGAGGTTTCTCGAGTTCAAGAAATCTTAGCTAGCATTCTTACACTTGATTCCCTTGAATTTATGATATTGATCTTTGATCTCCCTTGAAATCTTGTAGATAAAATGTGTAGAATATTCTAGAGACTTGGAGAGAAGTGGAGAAGTGAGAAAATGAAAATAATAATGTGGGGTCTTATATTTATAACTGGGAAAAATCTGACCCGTCGTTCATTCTACGGACATTTATATGGTCCGTATACACTTATACTGTACGTATAAGTGACCGTGAAATCGCCTCAACAACATCTCATTTATGTAACCATTATACAACATATTATATAATTGGTATAATTTTATACGGTCCGTATAAGTGACCGTATAACTCCATCAGTGATGGACCTTCACTGTAACGGTTATACGGACCATTATACGGACCGTATAAATGGTCGTATAATCCACCTTTTCTACGATCTTGTTCTCGTCGATTCGTTGATCTCTAATCCTTATGGAACCTACTTGTTTAACACTTCATTAGAAATCTAAGGGGCATCATAACTCTTCCTCAAGACATTACTAATTCATCATTAGCTCAGTACTTTACAAAACTCTTCTGAAACACAACGTATACTTCGCCTGTCTTAATGAACTTTCTTCTCTTGCTTCAAACGTCTTTGGAATCTTAATTAGAACCATTAAATACTACTTCTCACTTATAGAAACATCATATACTTCTCACACTGCATTAGTCTATCTACCGTACGATGACATGAAATTCTTCGAGGTGTAACATTCTCCCCCCCCCCCCCCCTTAAAAACATTCATCCTCGAATGTTATGTTCTCGGAAATTCAAGGAAAATTTTGCTAGAGTTTTCCCTGTAATATAGCAATACCATCCTATCACAACAGCCCACAATAACAATGCCTCACAGGGCTACAACAAAATAGCGATAAGGTATAGCCACACACGACCAAAAGCATAGAAAGGAAGCATACATACCTCGTAATGTTGATGTCTCATCTTGGATTTCTTCCGGGGGTGGAAATAGTTATGGGTATTCGGACATCATATTTTCTTCCGCTTCCCAAGTCATTTCTTCTCGGTTATGATTTCTCCATAAGACTTTGACTGAAGCTACTTCTTTATTTCTGAGCTTCCACACTTGCCTATCTGTGACATTTCTGGGCCATGTTATTTCAAATGATGGCATTCGAGTTGACACTCAGATCATTGAAGCTGTGAAGACTTGGCCAAGGCCTACAACACCTACCGAAGTCCGTAGTTTTCTGGGTTTGGCGGGATATTATAGAAGATTCGTAGAAGGCTTCTCATCTATTTCTGTTACACCTCGGAAAATTTTCCGTTGGTACGCAAGTTGATAAACTAGTGATCAATATGAGTGCATGATGTCTATGAGCAAGACATGACGTTGATAACCTTAGGAGAGATTTCGAGGGTATCCGATGTTAGACGAGGAAGTTGGCTAAGTTAAGATGAGATACAAGGTGAGCAATGCATGTGCATGGACGGGGGTGATTAAAAATGAGAAGTCTATGAAATATGGGAAGTTGCAGAATTGCAA
Organism: Lycium barbarum; assembly: GCF_019175385.1. Classification (NCBI taxonomy): domain Eukaryota; kingdom Viridiplantae; phylum Streptophyta; class Magnoliopsida; order Solanales; family Solanaceae; genus Lycium; species Lycium barbarum. The sequence goes on along the minus strand of NC_083339.1, from coordinate 83,685,278 downwards.
CTGCCCAGTGGTCGTATATTGCAAAATACGGCCCGTAAAGTGCAATACGGTCAGTAAACTGGCAGTCGTAAACTGCCATGCAAGGCTTCGACTTTCTGCCAATCGAGGAAATGGTTAAATACGACCTGGTGGACGGATCGTAAAGTGATTTACGACCCGTAAACCATGGTCGTAAACCACCATGAAGGCAGCCCAGCTTTTGGTTCTGGAAATGGCTAAATACGCCCATGGAGGACGAGCCGTATAGTGGAATACGGTCCGTAAACCTCCATGGACGACCACTGTTCACCCAGCACAGATTTTCCAATTCATTAAATATGAGGATCAAGACTTATTTTATTTCATTACACCACTTCTCTCTAAAACTTCTCTCTACATTTATTATATGAGTTTTCAAGGATTATAAGCCATCAATAATATTAAGACAAGTGAATCAAGGATAAGGGAATCATCAAGGATCATCCAAGTCAAAAAAATCCAAATGGAGAAAAATTAGGGTTTTGCTCATAGAGGAGTATTATCAACCAAAGCTTGTCCCTACAACTTCTAAGGTAAGATTCATAATTTTTACATGATGTTTAAGGTATTGGAGAATTAAAGTACATGGATTGTAGAAAATATGGTCAACTAGGTCATGAATGATGAATAGTGACATTTTGAAAAATAGTTTGAATTGAGTTATGAATTTTGTTGTGTTGTGATATGAATGTGTTATAAATGGTATTAAGATCATGAACTAGACACTTTAGACGAATGGACGAAGTTGGGTGTTATGACCATGAATGTGTGTGAATTAGAGGCAAATTGAGGAAATCTAGACAATGTGGATAATGTGAATGACTAATGGCCATTGTTATGATATTAATGAAGGTATAAACGCTAGCATTGGAAGGGAACGTGCAAGTGTAGAATAGTTCGACGGAAAGGTATGTAAGGCTAACCCTTCCTTCATAAGGCATGGTTCTTGGCCAAATTCCTAATTACTCTATATGAGTATGTTGTCTTCACATGGTTGACATTCCGAGCTCATAAGCTCACGACCCTTGATATGTACTATGATTATACTATGTTCCTCGTATGACGAGTAAGTCCATAATGTAGATGTAACGATAATGATGAGTATAGTAATGATGATGAGAGTAAAATGAGATTAGAGATGCTTACGAGCTATGATATATGTATGTGTATGCCTATGAAGGGCTATGATAAGACCCCGAGCTTATGATGCCGGGTAAGACTATATGTATATGACTATGTATAAAGTATGTATATGATTACAAAATGCGCGCACACCTCTGCAGATGGTACGGATAACCCTGACGCCTTGGTAGGGCCAGGTATGTATGATCTTGAGCCTTGGTTGGCCAAGTATTTATGACACACCGATCCTACGAGGTTGGGTATGCTATGTAAATACTATGTATATGATATGACCATGTATATAATATGAATATGAGTGTGATAAGAATTAGTAAGGGCATGTATACGAATATGAACACAAAGTGGTATGGCTATTATTATGGGATACGAACGACGATGTATGCAAGTAAGCGACATGATGATGATGATATTACTGTCTCCCCTCCTATGCTATTTTCATATGATATCTATTATGCTTCTATATTGATGTTGATCATGCTTTACATACTCAATACATTGTTCGTACTGACGTCCTTTTGTTTGTGGACGCTGCGTCATGCCCGCAGGTGCACAGGTTGACAGACTTGATCCATAGCTGCTTATTCAGAGATTGCATATTAGAGCTCCATTTCTTTCAGAGCCGTAGCTTTTGGGTACTTATTCTTTTGTGTATATAATTATGGGCGTAGCGGGGTCCTGTCCCGCTCATACGATATGTCATACTCTTAGAGGCTCGTAGTCATGTGTATGTGGGTAGAGATGTTCGGCCATGTCGGCCCATGTTTTGTATATCTTTTGTTAGCCACGTCGGCCTTGTACTTATGATGTGGCACAGATGCCTATGAGATGTTAAATGATGATGGTCTTCTAATGGGATCAATATGATTAACGATAAGAAAAGCATGAATTGACTTATGGTTCACCTAGATGTTATGTTATGTACGATAAGGGGGTGCTCGGGTGGGGTAGCACCGGGTGCTCGTCGCGGCCCCCTAGCCGGGTCGTGACAGAAGTGGTATCAGAGCAGTTCAGTCCTAGGATATTTCTACGAGCCGTGTCTAGTAGAGTCTTGGTTATGGGTGTGTTGCGCGCCATACTTATAAACGAGAAGTTGCAGACATTTTAGGAATATATGACCTTCTTTTTTCATAAGAATCGTGCGATAGAGCTATGATGTAAGAAATTCTTGTTCCTAAATCATGTGTTGTGTATTTCAGAGATGCCTAAAAAGAAAAAGGCTACAACAGCCAAAAGGGCAAGACGGTGGCAGAAAAGCGGGCTGAAAGAGCACCGCCACCGGTAGTAGAGGAAGATGAGTCCCAGAGTGCAGCTCAATCTCAGTCCTCCCAGACAGTGCCTATTACCGAGGAGCACGTGGGAGCCTCAGCCCCAGCTCCAGCTCCTCCACCGAACGCTTCGGGCCAAGACGTGAGAGAGGCCATTAATTTTTTGACTCAGTTGGTTGCGGCCCAGACTCAGAGGCCAAGCGCAGGGCAAGGTGACAGGGCTGTTAGTGCAAGGGCCCGTGACTTTATTGCTTTGAAACCCCCGAAATTCTTTGGGTCGAAACCGGAGGAGGATCCCCAGGACTTTATTGATGGTATGCTAAGGACGCTCCGGTTGATACATGCTTCAGACACTGATTCGGTAGAGCTAGCGTCCTATAGATTGAGAGATATCTCGATCCAGTGGTATACAGTATGGATGGCTTCACGGGGAGCCAATGCACCTCTGCCGGTATTGCAAGAGTTTGTCGATGCTTTTCTCCGTCACTACATGCCTCCAGATGTTTGGCGAGCTAGGGCCGATAAATTCTTGGATTTGAGGCAAGGTAACATGAGTGCTACAGAGTATAGTCTCCGCTTTAACTCCTTGGCCAGGTATGCTTCGGCCATGGTAGCAGATATGGGCGATCGGGTGCACCGGTTTGTGAAAGGCCTAGGGCCACACTTGATGGATAAATGCTTAACTGCATCCCTTCAGGATGGCATGGATATTGCACGCATTCAGGCACATGCTCAAGAATTAGAGGAACACCTACAACAACGGAGAAATGAACGTGAGCAAGATAGGGGACATAGCAAGAGAGCTAGACCTTCAGGTTCGAGAAGCAAGTCCAGGGGTGGACACAGACAGCAGCTTCCCAGCCATTCAGGCTATTCTATGACCAGTCCACCTCCACGGTTTTCAGGCCAGGGCCTTGATAGATCTGCTCGTTCAGGGCCGAGTCCGAGTTATACAGGACCTCAGTTCAGAAGTGATTTGGGCCAGTCAAGGCCACATGTACCACCGTGTTCCCAGTGTGGGAAGATGCATTGGGTTCGATGCTGATTTGGTTCAGATGATTGCTATTCATGTGGTCGGCCAGACCATATTATGCGTGATTCCCCCTCAGTACATGGTAGAGGTAGGACCCAGCCATCAGGGTCGGTAGCCGGATCTTCGGCATCTGTACGCCCTACGGGGCCAGGTTCATATGCGCCAGCTGGCCATGGTAGAGGCAGAGGGAGAGCTCCCAGTACTAGCGGTTCTCAGCACCGTATTTATGCTTTGGCTGGACGCCAAGATCTTGAGTCTTCTCCTGACGTAGTCACAGGTATATCATCGGTATTCTCTCATGATGTATATGCTTTGATTGACCCGGGCTCCACATTGTCTTATGTTACTCCATATATTGCGGGTCGGTTTATAGTCGAGCTGGAGTCGATCAAACCTTTTGAGGTGTCTACGCCCATTGGCGAATCGGTGATAGCTAGCCGAGTGTATAGAGATTGTGTAGTCGTGATATGTGACCACCGTACTATTGCTGACTTGCATGAACTAAAGATGGTAGATTTTGATGTCATTATGGGCATGGATTGGTTGGCTTCTTGCTACGCCAATGTTGATTGTAGAATGAAAATGGTTCGCTTCCAGTTTCCGGGAGAACCAGTCTTAGAATGGAAACGAAATATGGCGTCACCAAAAGGTAGGTTTATTTCCTATCTAAAGGCAAGGAAGATGATCACGAAAGGGTGCATTTATCACCTAGTACGAGTTCAAGATGTAGAAGTTGAGTCGCCGACTCTTCAGTCAGTTCCGGTAGTGAACGAATTTCCGGATGTGTTCCCGGAAGAGCTTCCAGGCCTTCCTCCGGAGCGAGAGATCGATTTTGCGATTGATGTGTTGCCAGACACTAATCCCATATCTATTCCTCCCTATAGGATGGCACCCGCAGAGTTGAAGGAGCAATTAAAAGACTTGCTTGAAAAAGGCTTCATTAGGCCTAGTTCATCCCCGTGGGGAGCACCCGTATTGTTCGTCCGGAAGAAGGATGGCTCCTTGAGAATGTGCATTGATTATCGGCAATTGAATAAAGTGACAATTAAGAACAAGTATCCCCTCCCGAGGATTGATGATTTATTTGATCAATTGCAAGGTGCCAAATGGTTTTCAAAGATTGATTTGAGGTCCGGGTATCACCAAGTAAGAGTTAGGGAGAAAGATATCCCTAAGACATCTTTCAGAACAAGATATGGCCATTTCGAGTTCCGAGTAATGTCGTTTGGGCTAACTAATGCACCGGCATTGTTTATGGACTTAATGAACAATGTATTTAGGCCTTTTCTGGATCTATTCGGGATTGTATTCATCGATGATATCCTAGTGTATTCTAGATCCGAGGCAGAACATGCGGATCACTTGTGTATTGTCCTTGGAGTTCTTCGAACCCGAGAGTTATTCGCAAAGTTTTCCAAATGCGAGTTTTGGTTGAACTCAGTGGCATTTCTGGGCCACATTGTTGCAGCTGACGGTATTCGAGTGGATAGCCAAAAGATTGAGGCAGTGAAGACTTGGCCAAGGCCCACGACCCCTACGGAGGTTCGTAGCTTTTTGGGCTTAGCCGGTTATTACAGAAGATTTTTTGACGGTTTCTCTTCTATTTCTGCACCGCTCACCAAGTTGACTCAGAAGTCAGCTAAGTTTCAATGGACAGATGCTTGCGAGCGTAGTTTCAAAGAGTTGAAAGACCGACTGACTACAGCCCCAGTCTTGACACTTGCAGAGGGATTGGAAGTATATGTTATTTATTGTGATGCTTCAGGCGTCCGGCTAGGCTGTGTACTGATGCAAAATGGTAAGGTGATTGCGTATGCTTCTAGACAATTACGAAAACATGAGCAGAATTATACTACCCATGCTTTAAAGATATGGAGACATTACTTATATGGTGTCCACGTGGATATTTATACAGATCATAAGAGTCTCCAGTACATCTTCAAGCAGAAAGAGTTGAATTTGTGGCAACGACGATGGCTAGAGTTGCTAAAAGACTATGATGTTGAAATCCTGTACCACCCCAGAAAGGCAAATGTTGTGGCTGATGCTCTTAGCCGTAGGTCGATGGGAAGTCTAAGTGATGTATGACCAGAAAAGAAAGAGATGGCCCGTGATCTTCAGCAGTTAGCTAGCCTAGGAGTCCGAGTGGTGGACTCAGGTAGCAGCAGAGCTACTATTCAGAATTCAGCAGTTTCATCGTTAGTAGCGGAAGTAAAAGAGCGACAATATGAGGATCCCATGCTAATCCAGTACAAAGATACACTTCCTCAGAAGGAGGAGTCATCATTTGACATTTCGGAAGACGGAGTTCTCCGATGTCGAGGCAGGTTATGTGTTCCCGATGTGGCAGGTGTACGCCATCAGATTTTGAGAGAAGCTCATTGTTCCCGTTACTCCGTTCACCCCGGAGCGACGAAAATGTATCATAATCTTAAGACTATATATTGGTGGAATGGGATGAAGAAAGACGTAGCGGAATTCGTAGCTCAGTGTCCTAATTGCCAACAAGTGAAGATAGAACACCAAAAGCCGGGTGGCTTATTGCAAGCTATAGAAATCCCAACTTGGAAGTGGGAAGTGATTAATATGGATTTCATTACAGGGTTACCCCGTTCTCGACGTAAATATGATTCTATATGGGTGATCGTGGATAGGCTCACAAAGTCAGCGCATTTCTTACCGGTCAGAACGACCTATATGGTACAAGATTATGCCAAGCTTTATCTTAAAGAGATAGTGAGACTCCATGGCGTTCCAGTATCTATTATCTCCGATATAGGAACTCAGTTTAGAGCCATGTTTTGGGGGTCTTTCCAAGAAGGTTTAGGGACCCAAGTGCGCCTAAGCACAACATTTCACCCCCAGACCGATGGGCAAGCTGAACGTACTATTCAGACTCTTGAAGATATGTTACGGGCATGTATGATAGATTTTGGAGGAAATTGGGATGACCATTTTCCACTCATTGAGTTTGCTTACAATAACAGTTATCATTCTAGCATCCAAATGGCGTCGTATGAGGCTCTATATGGGCGAAAGTGTAGATCCCCAATTGGGTGGTTTGAAACCGGAGAAGCTAAGTTGATAGGGCCAGACTTGGTCCAGCAAGCAATAGAGAAAGTTAAGCTCATACAAGATCGGTTGCTAGCGGCAGAAAGTCGTCAGAAGTCCTATGCGGATAATCGTCGAAGAGACTTAGCGAAGTGAAAGATTGGGTATTCTTGAAAGTTTCGCCGATGAAGGGCGTGATGAGATTTGGCAAAAAGGGGAAGCTCAGTCCCCGGTATATTGGGCCATACGAAATTGTGTTCAAAATAGGCAAAGTGGCCTATGAGCTAGATCTACCTCCAGATTTGGAGTCAGTCCCTCCAGTATTTCATGTCTCGATGCTTCGGAAGTGTGTTGGATATCCTACGAGGATCGTCCCAGTGAATGATATTCAAGTGACAGAAAGGTTAACTTATGATGAAATACCCATTGCCATATTAGATAGGCAAGTACGGAGGCTTAGAAACAAAGAAGTGGCCTCAATTAAAGTTCTGTGGAGAAAAAACAATTGAGAGGAAATGACATGGGAAGCGGAAGAAAATATGCGATCCAAATACCCACATTTATTTCGGCCCTTGGAAGAAGTCCAAAATGAGACGACAAAATCATAAGGTATGCATGTTTTACCTTTTATACATTCAGGTCGTGTGTGGCCAAATTTCTAGTGCTGTTGTATTATTGCCCTGTGAGGCATTGTTATTGTGGGTTGTTGTGACAGGGCGGTAGTGCCACATTACAGAGGAAACTCTGGCGAAAGTTTTATAGAATTCCCCAAGCCTTTAACATTCGAGGACGAATGTTCCTAAGGAGGGGTAGAGTGTTACACCCCAGAAAATTTTCCGTTGGTACGCAAGTGGATAAACTAGTGATGAATATGAGTGCATGACGTCTATGAGCAAGAAACGACGTTGATAGCCTTAGGCGAGATTTCGAGGGTATCCGATGTGAGACGAGGAAGTTGGCTAAGTTAAGATGAGATACAAGGTGAGCAATGCATGTGCATGGACGGGGGTGATTAAAAATGAGAAGTCTAAGAAATATGGGAAGTTGCAGAATTCTGCAACTTCCCAGTGGTCGTATATTGCAAAATACGGACCGTAAAGTGCAATACGGTCCGTAAACTAGCAGTCGTAAACTGCCATGCAAGGCTTCGACTTTCTGCTGGCCGAGGAAATGGTTAAATACGACCTGGTGGACGGACCGTAAAGTGATTTACGGCCCGTAAACCATGGTCGTAAACCACCATGAAGGCATCCCAGCTTCTAGTTCTGGAAATGGCTAAATACGCCCACGAAAGACGAGCCGTATAGTGGAATACGGTCCGTAAACCTCCATGGACGACCACTGTTCACCCAGCATAGATTTTCCAATTCATTAAATATGAGGATCAAGACTTATTTTATTTCATTACAACATTACACCACTTCTCTCTACATTTATTATATGAGTTTTCAAGGATTATAAGCCATCAATATCATTAAGACAAGTGAATCAAGGATAAGGGAATCATCAAGGATCATCCAAGCCAAAAAAATCCAAATGGAGAAAAATTAGGGTTTTGCTCAAAGAGGAGTATTATCAACCAAAGCTTGTTCCTACAAATTCTAAGGTAAGATTCCTGATTTTTACATGATGTTTAAGGTATTGGAGAATTAAAGTACATGGATTGTAGAAAATATGGTCAACTAGGTCATGAATGATGAATAGTGACATTTTGAGAAATAGTTTGAATTGAGTTATGAATGTTGTTGTGTTGTGATATGAATGTGTTATAAACGGTATTAAGATCATGAACTAGATACTTTAGACGAATGGAAGAAGTTGGGTGTTATGACCATGAATGTGTGTGAATTAGAGGCAAATTGAGGAAATCTAGACAATGTGGATAATGTGAATGACTAGTGGCCATTGTTATGATATTAATGAAGGTATAAACGCTAGCATTGGAAGGGAACGTGCAAGTGTAGAATAGTTCGACGGAAAGGTATGTAAGGCTAACCCTTCCTTCATAAGGCATGGTTCTTGGCCAAATTCCTAATTCCTCTATATGAGTATGTTGTCTTCACATGGTTGACATTCCGAGCTCATAAGCTCACGACCCTTGATATGTACTATGATTATACTATATTCCTCATATGACGAGTAAGTCCATAATGTAGATGTAACCATAATGATGAGGATAGTAATGATGATGAGAGTAAAATGAGATTAGAGATGCTTACGAGCTATGATATATGTATGTGTATGCCTATGAAGGGTTGTGATAAGACCCCGAGCTTATGATGCCGGGTAAGACTATATGTATATGACTATGTATAAAGTATGTATACGATTACGAAACGCGCGCACACCTCTGCAGATGGTACGGATAACCCTGACGCCTTGGTAGGGCCAGGTATGTATGATCTTGAGCCTTAGTTGGCCAAGTATGTATGACACACCGATCCTACGAGGTTGGGTATGCTATGTAAATACTATGTATATGATATGACCATGTATATAATATGAATATGAGTGTGATAAGACTTAGTAAGGGCATGCATACGATTATGAACACAAAGTGGTATGGCTATTATTATAAGATACGAACGACGATGTATGCAAGTAAGCGACATGATGATGATGATATTACTGTCTCCCCTCCTATGCTATTTTCATATGATATCTATTATGCTTCAATATTGATGTTGATCATGCTTTACATACTCAGAACATTCTTCGTACTGACGTCCTTTTGTTTGTGGACGCTGCGTCATGCCCGCAGGTGCACAGGGAGACAGACTTGATCCATAGTTTCTTATTCAGAGATTGCATAGCAGAGCTCCATTTCTTTCGGAGCCGTAGCTTTTGGGTACTTATTCTTTTGTGTATATAATTATGGGCGTAGCGGGGTCCTGTCCCGCTCATACGATATATCATACTCTTAGAGGCTCGTAGTCATGTGTATGTGGGTAGAGATGTTCGGCCATGTCGGCCCATGTTTTGTATATCTTTTGTTAGCCACGTCGGCCTTGTACTTATGATGTGGCACAGATGCCTATGAGATGTTAAATGATGATGGTCGTCTAATGAGATCAATATTATTAACGATAAGAAAAGCACGAATTGACTTATGGTTCACCTAGATGTTATGTTATGTACGATAAGGGGGTGCTCGGGTGGGGTAGCACCGGGTGCTCGTCGCGGCCCCCTAGCCGGGTCGTGACAATTTCAGCCCCATTGACAAAACTAACCCAGAAGTCAGCCAAATTTCAATGGAATGATGCTTGTGAGCGCAGTTTCCAAGAGTTGAAAGGCAGATTGACCTCAGCTCCAGTATTAACACTTTCAGAAGGGTCAGATGGGTATGTGGTATATTGTGACACTTCCGGTGTCGGATTAGGATGCGTGTTGATGCAGCATGGTAAAGTTATTGCATATGCTTCGAGACAATTACAGAAACATGAAAAGAATTATGCAACTCATGATCTCGAATTGTCTGCAGTTATTCATGGCTTAAGAATATGGAGGCATTATTTGTATGGTGTGCATGTTGATATCTATACAGATCACAAAAATCTTCAGTACATTTTCAAGCAAAAAGAATTAAACCTGCGGCAGAGGCGGTGGTTAGAATTGCTAAAAGATTATGATGTGAACATATTGTACCACCCCGGAAAAGCGAATGTAGTAGCCGATGCGATTAGTCGTCGATCAATGTGCAGTTTATGTGAAGTCCCTCCGGAAAAGAAAGAGATGGTTCATGAGCTCCACCAACTAGCTAATCTAGTACGTGTAATAGATTGGGGTAATGTGGGGATTAGTATAAATGATCCCACGATTTCGTCCTTGGATATGGAAGTAGAATAATGGCAATATGAAGATCCTCAATTTTGTCGTTACAGAGACACATCTCACGGAAAAGAGAAGTCTTCATTTGAAGTTTCTATGGATAGGATTCTTAGATACCAAAGCAGGCTATGTGTGCCGAATGTAGCAGAAATGCGCCGATAAATTCTAGAAGAAGCACATTGTTCTCCGTATTCCATTCACCCCGGTACCACCAAAATGTATCATGATCTCAAGTTAATATATTGGTGGGATGGCATGAAGAGGGACATAGCCGAATTTGTAGCGCAGTGTCCAAATTGCCAACAAGTAAAAGTTGAACATCAGAAGCCATGAGGCTTATTGCAAGCGATAGAAATTCCTACTTGGAAATGGGAAGTAATCAACATGGATTTTATTGTGGGGTTACCTCGTTCTCGAGCAAGGTATGATTCTATATGGGTGATCGTGGATAGATTGACAAAAGCAGCGCATTTTCTTCGAATTAGAACCACGTACTCAGCAGAAGACTATGCCAGGTTGTATCTCAAAGAAATTGTGCAACTACATGGTATACCATTATCTATTATTACAGATAGAGGAGCACAGTTTACAACCAAGTTTTGGAAGTCCTTCCAAGAAGGTCTAGGCACTCAAGTGAAGCTTAGCACGACATTTCATCCGCAGACCGATGGGCAAGCCGAACGCAGTATTCAAACCTTGGAAGATATGCTACGAGCGTGTGTGCTGGATTTCGTTTGAAGTTGCGACAATCATTTGCCGCTAATCTAATTTGCGTATAACAATAGTTACCATACCAGTATTCAAATGGCTCCATATGAAGCTTTGTATGGAAGAAAATGTAGATCCCCAATCGGATGGTTTGAAACAAGAGAAGCACAATTAATAGGCCCTGAATTGATTCAACAAGCAGTAGAAAAATGCAAGGTGATCCGAGATCGATTGCTGACAGCCCAAAGTCGCCAAAAGTCTTATGCAGACAATCGCCGACGAGACTTGGAATTTCAGGTTAATGATTGGGTATTTTTGAAAGTGTCGCCAATGAAAGGGTGATGAGATTTGGTAAGAGAGGGAAGTTAAGTCCAAGATATATTGGACCCTATAAAATTATCCGCAAGGTGGGTCATGTCGCCTATGAATTGGACTTACCCTCGGAGCTTGAATCAGTCCATCCAGTTTTCCACATTTCGATGCTCCGCAAGTGTGTTGGAGATCCCACAAAGATTGTCCCGATAGATTATGAGCAAGTAACAGAAAAGCTAACTTATGAAGAAGTGCCTATTGGTATTCTAGACAGACAAGTACGAAAACTTCGAAATAAAGAGGTAGCTTCAGTTAAAGTCTTGTGGCGAAACAATAACCGAGAAGAAATGACTTGGGAAGCGGAAGAAAGTATGAAGTCCGAGCACCCACATTTATTTCAACCCCTAGAAGAGACTCAAGATGGAATGCCAACAATATAAGGTAAATATGCAATAAATGACGTGAAATAATTAGAGTATCTGAACACCCCTATTTCCATCATTACTCTGATATTATATCCCCTACTTTCGGGAGCTTTCGTAACTCTTTCTTAGAATTTTATTGTATTGTGGCCCTGTGAGGCAATGATATTATGGGTTGTTGTGACAGGATGGTAGTGCCATATTACAGGGGAAACTCTGGCGAAGGTTTCGTAGAATCCCGAGTGTTTAACATTCGAGGACGAATGTTCAAAAAGGGGGGAAGAATGTTACACCTTGGAAATTTCCCCGTGAACGTACAATGAATAGACTAACAAAGAATAAGGGTATATGATGTTTCAATGAGAAGGGAATGACGTTTGACGACCTTAAGTAAGATTTCCAAGGCAATGGGAACAAGAGATTGGTTATGCTCCACAATGACTAATTATAGGTTCGGAAGACGTGGAAGTTGCAGATTTTCACTTTGGCCCAGTCGGTCGTAAAATGAAATACGGACCCGTAAAGTAGTATACAGCCCGTAAACCACCATGTCATATTCCAACTCACACAAAACTTCAACTTTTTGTCAAATGTTCAAATGGCTAAATATGACTTGGAATACGAACCGTAAATTGAAATACGGCCAGTAAACTGCGATCGTAAATCACCATGATCCCCAGCATACCTTTCTGGATTTGTTATGCTTAAATACGACCACGAAATACGCCCCGTAAACTGGGTTTACGACCACTTTGCACTTCAACTACTGTTCATTCCGGATTAGATTTTAAGTCATGAAAAGGAGACCCAAGCTCATTAAATTCATTTCATTTCCACAATGCTTCTCTCTAGAAACCTCTAGAATACTCTCCACTCTTCATTACAAGAGAATCAAAGGAAATCTATGATCAATAACACCAAATCCATGAAATAAAGTGTATGAAATTAAGAAAAGCCAAGAGAGGTGAAGTAGGGTTTTGGTGCTAGAGGAGAAACTCCACTCAAGACTCATTCAACCATCATCTAAGGTAAGTTTCATGACTATACCATGTTGTTTAAGGTATTGGAAGGATTAGATACTTGAATTGTAGAAAGACATAGGAAATGGGTCATTAATGAGTGAATAGTGTCATGGTTGGATGGTAGTTGGATTGAATCATGAATGTTGGTGTGTTGTGATTATGAATACGTGAAAAATTCCATTTAGGCCATGAAATAAGTATTATATACAAGGAAACGCGATAGTAAGCTATAACCATAAATGTGGAGAAATTGAAGAGAAATGGTGGATTATGGTGAATGTATATAAATGATGATTGTTGATTGCAATATTGTGAATGTTGTTGTGAGCATTTGGGAGTTGATATAGACTATGGGAAAAGTAGTATAAACAAAGGAAGTGCTGCCCAATTTTCCCTAGCTTTAGAAAGCCCGTTCTTATAATTGCTTAGCTAATGACGATATAAATTCTCTTGAAGGTAGAACGTGTGCATTACAGAAGAACAAGCAAGCGATAGATTAGTTAAACGTCAAAGGTATGTAAGGCTTATCCATTCCTTCAAAGAAATGAATCTTTCAAGCTTTCCATGATCCTCCCATTCGATGAATCTCATGAGTCCTTAAATGTATTAAACTACATACGAGCATGTAATTATAATGATGAATTAAAGTATAGCGATCCGATAGTTCATGATATGATGATGCTATAACGTTAATGGTGTCCTTATTTTCAACACTCACCTTATGCACTATTTCTTTCAAGGTGAGATGGAATACTCATAAATGCTCATAATATGGTCGGGGGTTCACGACCTTACGTCACCCCGACATAGTTGTGGTTGTCTTCGAAGCTTAATGAATGCTTCCAACGATGAATGTGAAATAATGCTAAGTCACGATATGTCTATAAGATAATCAATAGTGCTAGTTTATAATATGCTTATGTTAGGTATGAAAGTGTTGAGCTATGATAAGATTATGATACATTCATGGGATGTGCAATAGTGATGGGTTATGATTGATTTTGTAATGATAAGATTCCACCGCGCCAGAATGGCTGGGCATGTCACCGCTAAGGCGGGCTGCATATGATTCCACCGTGCCTAGATGGCCGGGCATGTCACCGCTAAGGCGGGCTGTGATGTTTACACCGAGCCTAGAGGGCTGGGCATGATCACAACTAGTGGGCGGCATATGATGGTTACCCGGACGCGGGTTAACGATGAGGGTTATGATGTGACGGTATATGTGATGCGATTACATATGTACCATGATTGTGTAAAATATGATATATGTACGAGATGTATTTGCCTATGACATTCTTGCAGGTTATATCTTCCTCTTATGGCTCACGATCCTCCTGTTGTATTTATTTCATTCTTGGCTTACATACTCAGTACAATATTTGTACTGACGTCCGTTTTCTTTGGACGCTGTGTTCATGCCCACAGGTAGACAGGGAGGCGAGCTCGAGCCAGACTCATAGGAGCTATTAGCCGATTGAAAGCACTCATTTGTTCCGGAGGTGCTGGACTATTCATTTGTGTACATTTGTATATGTGGGCAAGACGGGGTCCTTTCCCATCTACACGTCTAGTACTCTAGTACAGGCTCGTAGATACACAATGTGGGTTATGTGGTCTGACAGGGTCACTATGGTATAATTGTATATATTATTTTGATAGCCTGAAGGGATTATGTATATGGAACTATTTATGTTTACAAATGAAACGTGACATTCTTATGACTTGAGTATAAAAATCGATAAAAGAGTAGTTAATGAACATGATGAGTAGTAGAACGAGCGGTGCTCGGTGGTTAGCCCCGGGTACCCGTCGCGGCCCCTAGCTGGGTCGTGACAAGCGGCATCACAATATATAACATAACCATTTGGCCCTTCTGGAAGTGTCAGGACTGGGGCTGAAGTTAATCTATCCTTCAATTCTTGGAAGCTGCGTTCACAAGCAGCAGTCCATTGGAGTCTTGCTAACTTCTGAGTTAACTTTTTTAATGGTGCTGAAATGGAGGAAAACCCTTCCACAAATCTTCTATAGTAACCTGCCAATCCCAGAAAACTACGGACTTTTGTAGGCATTGTAGGCCTTGGCCAAGTCTTCACAGCCTCCATTTTCTGAGTATCCACTCGAATGCCATCAACTAAAATAATATGGCCCAGAAAAGTAACAGAATTCAACCAAAATTCGCATTTTGAAAATTTTGCATACAATTCACGAGTACGAAGAATCCCAAGGGCAATACGTAAATTGAGTTAATGCTCGGATTCTGTGAGAGAGTATACAAGAATATCATCAATAAGCACGATCACGAATAGATCTAAGAGAGGCCTAAATACATTATTCATCAAATTCATAAACACCGCCGGAGCATTAGTCAACCTAAATGACATTAACCGAAATTTATAGTGGCCATATCTCGTTCTACAAGCTGTTTTAGGAATATCTTCTTCTCTAACTCTCACTTGATGATAACCTGACCTCAGATCTATTTTGGTAAACCACTTGGCGCCCTGTAATTCATGAAACAGATCATCGATTCTCGGGAGAGGATATTTATTCTTTATCGTCACCTTATTCAACTGCCTATAATCAATACACATTCGTAAAGAACCATCTTTCTATCACACAAATAGGATAGGTGCTCTCCATGGTGACGAACTGGGCCTAATAAACCCCTTCTCACGTAAATCTTTCAATTGTGCCTTTAGCTCTTTCAATTCTGCAGGAGCCATTCGGTAGGGTGGCATAGAGATTGGTTTAGTATCCGGTAATACATCAATAGCGAAATCAATTTCTCTTTCAGGAGGAAGACCTGGGAATTCATCTGGAAATACATCCGGAAATTCATTCACTACCAGGACGAATTGAAAAGTCGGTGGCTTTGCTTCGGTGTCATGAACTCAGACTAAGTGACAAATATAGCCTTTAGCTATGATCTTTCTTATCATAAGGTTGGAAATAAACCTACATCTAGGAGACGCTGTATTACCTTTCTATTTAAGCACGGGTTCTCCCGGAAATTGGAATCAAACCACTTTCATTCGGCAATAGACATTGGCATAACATGAAGCCAACCAATCCATACCCATAGTCACATCAAAATCTAACATTTCCAGCTCAACTAGATCATCTTTAGTCTAATGATCACATACCACAATTATACAATTCTTGCATACTTATCTAGCTACTACGGGATCACCAACCGGAGTAGATACCTCAAAAGGCTTAATTGACTCAAGTTTCACTCCAATACGATCAGCAATATGAGCAGTAATATAAGACAACATGAAACCCGAATCTATCAATGCATAAACCTCATGAGAGAATGTAGATATTATACCTGTAACCACAACTGGGCGGACTCAAGATCCTGTCGTCCGGCTAAAGCATAGATACGGGGTTGGGTGCCACCTGAACTAGACGCTCCCCCTCTGCCTCTGCCTTGTCTTGCTGGAGTCTGGGGAGTCTGCCCTACCGGGCGCACAAACAAAGAAGAACCGGCTGCTGATCCTGTGGGCTGAACCCCACCTCTACCATACCTCGAGAGGCAATCACGCATCACGTGCCCAATCTATCCACAAACATAACAAGCATCGGAGCCTTGACGACATGGGCCCGAATGTATCTTTTTGCACTGACTACATCATGGGACCGGTGGTCTCCTCTGACTATAATCACCTCCAAACTGGGAACCTGACGCTCTTGAGCTCTGACCCTGTCCTGAATAAATGGAGCGGTCAAATCTCCTGCTTGCAAACCGGGGAGGTGCACTAGTCACCGACTGGCCTGAGTATCTAGAATTTAACTGCCTTGATCGCCCTCTATAGTCGCTACCGGCACCCATAGATCTGGCCCTCTTACTCTGCCCTCTATCAATATCGCGCTCACCCCTTTGCGGATGTTGCTGCTCTTCTAAATCCTGGGCATGGGCCTGCATATGGGAAATGTCCGTCCCCTCCTGCAACGAAGTTGTCAAGCAATCATTAAACAAATGTGGCCCTAAGCCACTCACAAACCTATGCACTCTATCTCCCATATTGGCCACCATAGTCAGAGCATATCTAGCCATGTAATTAATGTGAAGGCTATACTCCCGGGCACTCATATTCCTCTGCTTCAAATTTAAGAATCTATCCGCTCTAGCTCGATGGACCTCAGGTGGCAAATAGTGACAAAGGAAAGAATCCACAAATTCTTGCCAAACCGAGGGAGGTGCATTTTTCTTTTTTGAGGATATCCAATTCTTATACCAAAGAACCGCCACATCCCAGAGTCTATAAGATGCCAACTCCACAGATTCAGTATCGGAGGCATGAATAATTTTCAATGTTCTCAACATCTCATCAATAAAACCTTACAGGTCATCATTCAACTTTGACTCGAAAAACTCTGGAGGGTTTAGACTCATAAAATCCCGGGCTCGAGTACTAGTCACCCTCTTGATTTTCCAAATTAGGCGGAGTGTGAGAGGTATTAGATGGAGCCTCATTTTGAGATTCACCTTCTTTTATATTCGTTGGCCGTTCCTTTTCTATCCGCCTTTCTGTCGTAGCCCTGCCCTTTGTGGCGACTGTAGCTTTTCTCTTTGGCAGTATCACTGAAATCATAACGCACAATTAAGGAGGAGAAAACCTTATAACATGGCTCTATCGCACCATCTAGTAAAATGAAGAATGGTCATTTTTCCTAATTGCCCCGCATCTTCTTGTTTATAAGTGTGGCGCGCTTCATTCCCATAAACGAGACTCTGCTTGACACGGCTCGTAGACACACCCTAGGACAGAACTTCTTTGAAACCACTTTTGTCACGACCCGACTAGGGCCATCACGGGTACCCGGAGCTAGCTACCGAGCACCACTCATTTCTACTGCTCATCATACTTATCCTGCAATCATTTACTATTTTCACACGTCTAGCCATAGGAAAAACAAATACCGTTTCCAAGAACGTATTTACATTCACATACATAAGCCTATCGGCTATCAAAATTATATATAATATACAATGATGTCATCATGGGACTTCCACTACCCACGTGTACGTATCTACGAGCCTCTACTGGAGTACTAATCATAAGGATGGGACAGGACCCCGTCGTGCCCAAATTCTATATATACACAAAAGAATGTGACCATAAGTAGCACCTCCGGAATAGTGGAGTGCCCCAGTAAATCCACTGATAAGCTCCTACGGATCTGCGCCGTCTCCCTGTCTACTTGTGGGCATGAACACAGCGTCCAAAAAGAGAGGACGTCAGTACGAACATTATACTGAGTATGTAAGGCAAGAATAACAATGCTAACCTAATAGAGAAATAATGGGACATGAAGTTAAGATACAACCTACTTAACCTTTAAAAGAAACCACATGTCATACATATCACATATAGCATCATCGTTAACCCGCGTCTAGGTAACCATCATACGCCGCCCACTAGTGGTGTCATGTCCAGCCCTCTAGGCACGGTGTAATCATAAGCAGCCCACATTAGCGGTGACATGTCCAGCCATCTAGGCATGGTGGAATCGTATGCACCCTACCTTCGCGTTGACATGTCCGACCATCTAGGCACGGTGTGATCTTATCATCATCATACATTTGTCATAAAACATACATTAGAACTCAAGGATAATCCATAACTATATCGGGGTGACGTAAGGTCGAGAATGTTATATCTCGTGTTTTCGCATAATTGGAAAGTTTTGGAAATAATTAGAACTTGTATGTTATAAGGCAATATTTTGATTTTAGTAATATGTCTAGGTTGTTTATGAAAAAAAATATTGGTGTGGAAATATGGAGGAAGTCCAAGGGCAAAATTGGAATTTTGGAAATTAGTTTCGGGAATTACAAAACGAGAGCTTTAACGAATTGGGCTCAATAAACTTGAGGAAATTTAGGCCCAAACCACAAAGGTGGCCAGCCATGGTCCAACATATAGTAGCCCAAGTCCATGGGTTAAGTAGTCATGTGATGACCATGTGACATATATTAAAGGGGCAATAATATATATACAAGCTTATCCTTTGGAATGTTCAAGAAAGCAAATTAAACACAAAAAAGAAAAAAAAAAGATTGAAGAGCTCCAAGAAAGAGCTCTCGGCCGAGAACCCTCCAACAACAAAAAAAAAAAAATTCTCCTAGCCTTGTTTTCCATCTAAAAAATCTTGTCCTTCTTGTATTGTAGTAAGTTCAAGGCGCTCTTCGACGTGATACAATTAGTTTGGCGAAAGAGCGGCGTTTGCGGCAAGTCGGAATTTCAAGAAAAAGGTAAGATTTCTATGTTTTTATGTTAGGGAATGGATATATATGTTATAGTGATTAAAGTGTCATGAAGATTATGCAATTTTGTGGTGTTTGTGAATGGCGTGTGTGTGTATAGAGGGTGTGTTTGGCCATGAGCCATGATAGTGTGGAAGGGAGGTGAATTTGATTTTGTTTAGTTGGTTAGTTGTGTCGTTGTGGCATTTATGATGTAAATGAATGTTAACGAGTTGAGTTGGCATTGAAGTTGGTCTTATGTCGATATAGGAGATTATGTAATTTTCATGTGATTTTTTATATAATTATAGAAGTAAGATTTTAAATGCGAATTATGGTCGTTGTTAATGAATTTGGATGAAAACAATGCAAGTTGATAGTTTGTTGCATTTGTTGAAGTTTTGGATAGAATATGGAAAGTGGCGGCATACTTGAATTCATGTATATCGCTTGGAATATTATTGGCATGTGTTTGAATAACTTTGAATGAGTGAATGAATATGATAATGTGGATGTTAGTTTGATGTTGTGATGTTTGGATGAAAGTTGTTGAATTATGTAGAAAGAAAGAATATTGATGTTAGACTTATTTCGTTGTGACATATGATGTTTGTGATATTGTGGGCTGTTGTGTTGTTGTATATGGAGCCGAGCTAAGTCTCGGCGTGTTATATATATAGGGGAAATGCTGCCAAAATTTCGGTAGGCAAATATGGGATTAAGTGCATTCTTAAGTATTGAAATTCCTAATTAGGTAACTCTGACCATTTGCAGATTCTGAGCGAAACGGGACTTGAGTTTTGGGCGAGCGTAAGACGTATATAAGGTATGTAAGGCTCCCCACTCCTTGTTTTGGCATGTCTTAGTATGCTAGGTTGATATCGGAACCCCGGGAGCAATTCTGCTCCTCGAAATCCGAATTAGAGAATGGCTATTATTCATTCAATTCAATTGAAGCTTAAAGATCTTATTTAGACTAGAAAGTAACCAAACGTCCGAAACTTATGCAAACGTCGTCGGATCACTTCGAAACCTTTATGTATGATCCCATAGACCCCAAATGTCCGTAAATCATGTTCGCCACCTCGACTTGACCCGAGGTGGGCCTGCTAACCCGATATGCCTTGTTTGTTCTATTAGGCTCTCTTTTTGTAAAAGTTTGACAAGGGACCTTTAACTGTGAAATCGTCTATTATAAAATAATATTTTGATTAAAACAATATGCTAAACTATGTTTTGGGTTATAAATACCATTTCGGGAGCACTTTTGTAAAATGAACTTCGTACTAATTAATTGTTCGACTATTTTTACTAAAGACTTGACTTATGATTTTATCAAGTTCTAAAGAATATTTTGACATACAAATTGCATTGTTTGCTCACGACTCCGCTCGTGCCCTTATTATGATTCGTTCACCGGTTCCCGGGCCGGTTATGATTCGTGCGCGCTATGATAAATTCGGCCGTATGCTGTGTTACGGTTCCCGAGACCTCGCCATAGGGCCGGGTTCCGTTAGGAGTTATGCTGTGATATGGCTGGTGATATGTATGATGATATGTGTGTTCGGGGATGTACGGGGATTTGAACCTTCTGGTGTTATGCTGTGTGTGGCACCAGCGTTGGAGTGGTGACCACGTTCCTGAGCTTTGCATGATTTCGTTTGCATTATGTATATATGATTTTGATACACATTTTGATATACTGTTCGACATTTCTCTCTTTTGTATCCTGTTTGCTTTCAGTTGTGGCCTATATTTCTGTACTCCATGCTTTACATACTCAGTACATCTTTCGTACTGACCCCCTTTCCTCGGGGGCTGCGTTTCATGCCCGCAGGTACAGACGCTGGTGATCCACCACTGTAGGCTCCACTTCTGCTATTTTGGAGTACTCCCTTTGATTCAGAGTCCACTTTCGGTATATATATCCTTTGCCATGTATATATTTTTGTATATCTGACTATTTGGGTACGGCGGGGCCCTGTCCCGTCATATGATTCTGTCGGTCTGTTTAGAGGTCTGTGGACATGTCTGTGGGTTAGGGTCTTTCGGTATGGATATGTGTATATGTTGTTTGGGCGATCCCATACGCCGAGGCGGCCGGTCCGCATATGTTTATACGTTGCTTTGTTAGCCCTGTGTGGCCTTTGTTGGTGTTTGCTGTGTACAGGGTTATTCTGGATAGTCCGAAAAACAAAGGAAACTCTGCCGAAATTTTTTTTCTGGAAATTATCTAAATTTGGAATATAGCCTCATCGGCTTCTGCTATATACTTGAATGCATTTGATAGATGGGTTTGGGTGTCCAGGTAGGGTGCCAGTCGCGGCCCACGGGGTTGGGTCGTGACAGAGAACGCACGATTCCATTATGGATTAATCGTAATCATCATACCTCACCTTGAAGGGACTAGTATCATAAGGTGGGTCTAGCAACAATGAATATTATCAAAGAGTCGCATAAGGGGCATTAGCTTCGTGGAAACATCATATCATGAGCTTTAGGGCCTTTAGAATTAGACTCATCGTCATCATTACCATATTCGTGACATATCTCTTATCTTTATCTTATGAGAAGCTCTTTATCAACATTTTCTGGAATGTAAGAAAATCATGGAGAGATAGGAAAATTCATGCCATAGGAGTCATGCCTTAGAAGAAGGTACTAGCCTTACATACTTTTTCGTTTAGCTACTTTATCACTTGAACGTTCCCCTCCAATATTCACGTTCCTACCTTCAAGAGAGTTCGTACTAATATTAGATAATCTATAACATGAGCATGCTTGAGCTAAAGCTAGAGAAAATTAGGTAGCATCTCCTTTGTTTATACAACTTTCTCCATATCATATATCAACTCCCAAACGTCAATAACAATATTCATAATATCATACTCAACCATCTTCATCAACCATACATTATTCAATTCTCCTACTTCCATTTCAAGGGTATCCATATCCATGGTCATAATATAACATTGCCTTCATCCTCATATAATGTTTCTTCCATACTCTTAATATCGTTTGTAACATTAAAGAATCATGATTCGTATTAAGCTACTACTAAAAAATGTCACTATTATCATATTTGTAACCTATTTTCTATTTCCTTCTATAATCCAAGTCTTTTAACCTCTCAATACTCTAAATAACATGAATTGATCATAAAACTTACCTTAGATAGTGTAGGGATAGCATTTGGATGATAATACTTCACTTGAGAAAAACCCTAGCTTCAATCCAAAGAGGTTTCCTGACTTCAAGCAACCCTAGCTAGCATTCTTACACTTGATTCCCTTGAATTTATGATATTGATCTTTCATCTCCCTTGAATTCTAATAGATGAAGTGTGTAGAAAATTCAAGAGACTTGGAGAGAAGTGGAGAAGTGAGAAAATGAAACTAATAACGTCGGGTCTTATATTTATAACTGGGAAAAATCTGACCCATCGTGCATTCTACGGACACTTATACGGTCCGTATAAACTTATACGATTCGTATAAGCGACTGTGAACTCCCCTCAACAATATCTCGTTTCTGTAACCATTATACGGCACATTATACGGTCCGTATAAGTGACCGTATAACTCCATCAGTGATGGACCTTCACTGTAACGGTTATCTGGACCTTATAATATTATACGGACCGTATAAATGGTCGTATAATCCACCTTTTCTCTGATCTTGTTCTCGTCGCTTCGTTAATCTCCAATCATTACGGAACCTACTTGTTTAACACTTCATTAGCAATCTAAGGGGCATCATAACTCTTCCTCAAGACATTACTAATTCATCATTAGCTCGGCACTTTACAAAACTCTTCTTAAACACAACGTATACTTCGCCTGTCTTAATGAACTTTCTTCTCTTACTTCAAACGTCTTTGGAATCTTAATTAGAACCATTAAATACTAGTTCTCACTTATAGAAACATCATATACTTCTCACACTGCATTAGTCTATCCACCGTACAATGACATGAAATTCTCCGAGGTGTAACAAAAATAAGGGGATAATATGATTTACGAGTACGTAAACCTCCGTGAAGGGAGTTGATTGATGAAATCTTTAGAAGGAAAAAGATGGAATTCTATAAAAGGGTGTTTAAATATGATTTACGAGGCAAGCCTTATTCTTTTGCACACTTTTATAGTAATCAACCCTGTGTGGTTGAGTTGTATACTATTTGTGTTTCTATATATGGCCTTGCAAGGCGTGAGATGTATTTTCTGGGTTGTGTGCAGGTCTGGGATTATTATGATTATAGAGGAAACTCTGTCGAAATTTCTCAAGAACTTAAGGGAAATTGTGGAAACCTTTATGTGGCATTATTAAGAGGAGAAAGAAAGGGACTAATAGTGAGGTCATTAGAGGTGAAATTGAGAGTCAATTGTGGAAACGGTTTAATAGATATGCATTAGATCAGAAAGGGGAAATAACCAGATACTATGGCAAATGAGAGAGAGGATAGGAGATGAGAATGCAAAGAGGAAACAATGTGCTTGGAGTCGAAAGAAATTTTATATACCAAAAAGAATTTAAGAGATAAGCATTCCATAAGAAGTTTGCAAGTAAGAAGAATTTGACTAGCCCTTTTATGTTTTTGGAAGATTGAATTATGAAATGAACTTGATATATATGTATAGGCCTATGCATGTAATACCGATTCAAATTATTAAGTTAGATTTCACCCAATGATTATAGCGGGAAAAGGTTTAAGTCACTATAGGCCAGCCCTATTTACCTTAGTGATACCTAGAGATAATAGATAGAAAGGGATATGTTTACTAAAGCTCCTTGTC
The DNA here is from genome assembly GCF_019175385.1 of Lycium barbarum. Taxonomy (NCBI): domain Eukaryota; kingdom Viridiplantae; phylum Streptophyta; class Magnoliopsida; order Solanales; family Solanaceae; genus Lycium; species Lycium barbarum. The sequence goes on along the minus strand of NC_083339.1, from coordinate 83,661,424 downwards.
GGGTAACTGGTTGATCTCATGACTGCAGTTACGTTCTGTGTTACAGTTCAGTTTATTTATCCTTGAAATTGCCCGAATGTTTACATGATAACAGTTTGCTATTACTGATATGGAAGAAAGTGAGAGATGCAGAAAGGAAGATATTCAAACTATGATAATGAAAAATGAGATAAGGTTGATCAACGAAACAAAAGAATGATAGGTGATGAATGTCCAGTATGTGTGATGTGTGTGATAAGAAAAAGAAAAACATGTTAGAGGCAGAAAAGGAATAGTAGAAAAGAGGCGAATACAAAGAACGTCCATGTCATGGCCCAAACGGATGAGCCGTGACGGGAGTCTGACCTCTAGCGACCAAACACCCCTAAACACGTATCTGAAACATACTGAAAATCAAAGGCCCATAGATGGCATAAACTGATCTCATAAGAGGGAAACATCAGAACTCTGTACAATCTGCATATATGTACACAACATGCGGAAGAACAGTGCAAGCCAGCTAGGCTGCTACATATACTATGTACAAAAGAATAGAAGCCGACAAGGCTACATCATCTAACTACTACATACGACTGTCTACAGACCTCTACTAAAATAAAAGTTGTAGAATGGACGGGACAGGGCCCCGTCATTTCCATATGTATACACATCTCAAATGGATCATACTAACCACTGCTAGATCTAGAGGTCCTACTGAGCTGGACCACCTATCTGTCTCCCTACACCTGCGGGTATGATAACGCAGCCCCTCGAGCAACGGGGACTCAGTACGGATAATGTACTGAGTATGTAAGGCATAAGAACAACATATATACATAAGATTCATGGATAAGATCTGAACTCATAAACTGAAATGACTTATTGCATGTACTTGTATGAACTAGTATCTGCCTAAATCCGGATAAATCTATATAACTGACAATGCCTTTGTGGGCACATAATATGCATGCTCATACCTATCAATGATGGTCGTGCATCTATATATGTGTGCGTATATAACACCTGATATGTGTTTGTGTATATAACGCCCGATATGTGTGTGGGTATATAACGCCAGATGTATGTGCGTATATAACACCGGTGAAGCCCCTATGGCATCTCATCTTATCATATCAGCTCCTCTGCGGCCGTAATCAATATAATCATCATAGTGGTAGTGCATATATAACGCCTATATCTCTTCTCATACTTTACACATATCTCATATTCACTTATATAATGCCTTCTGCTCACGGGTCAATGTACTTAATTATATAATGAATGTAATGCATGAATAAACTGTATGCACGGAGCTAACTACAAAAGACTAGACCCATGAACAGAAGGATCACTCATAAACAGGGTACATGAGCATCAAGACTGAAGTACTTCTAATGCTTCTAAGAGTAGAGTAATGTGGAAGCTCGCTTACTCGCTTTTTGGATCATATCATAGGATCATGATAAAAGAAGGAAAGAATGGCCTTAGCATACCTTGAAGTATACTCAATTGTCCCACTTCTACCTCACGAACTTGCAAGTCTACAATTAAGATAACATAGGGCTTAGTTAGACTAATTGCTTCACTTACTAACCTCCTTTAGATGCATGTAGAGCTTAAAGATTTGTAGACAATATTTTCCTTATAAGCTTACAACTCTTCAACTTCTCATTCGATCCAATGTCAACCACAATATCCACAACACGATTACAACACATACATATATATTAAATCCATTCCCAATCATCTCTTAAAAAAACCCTAAGTCACTATCTTGTCTTTCATCAACTTACCATCTCCACAAATACCCCCTGTTTACTTAGAATCACTAAAACTCTTGATACTAACCATAAATATATGGGTAGAATTCATTTACATACCTTGAAGAGTTGAGGATACAAAGAATCACATCAACCTTAACTCCCTAAACTTCACAACCTTGAAGAAATCCTAGAAGCAACTTTCTTCTTCACCGTCTCGAATTTACGGGGTCCGGGTCTTGTTAAATCTTCACTAATATGATGAAAAATATTGGGAGAGAATATGTTAGGGATTTTCTGATTTTGAAAGGAGGAAAATATGAAATATGGTCGTGAACCACCTATTTATACTTGGAAGCTAAAAAGCCTACAGCGGTCCGGTTTGATGAGCGGTTCGACGGCCCGTCGACCCCCCCTGCAGATGCAAGGTTATGGGATCCTGCTGACACCGCATGGCGATGGTCGGTCGACCATGTCGATGACCCGCCGACGAGGAGTGGTGTCCTTCAGATTTTTTTGATTCAGTTCAGATCGCTTTGATTCGATTCGCTCAACTTCTAACTCTATAAATTGCCAGGAATATCTGCTGGTACCCTTGTATACGGGTTAAGGCATTTTCTACCTCCAAACTCGAGCTCGGGTCTCTATTCCAAGGGCATACCCGACTAGAGAACCATAGGTTCTATCACTACGAACACGAGGGTGTAACATTCTCCCCCCCTTAGGAACATTCATCCTACACGCACCAACCCAAAATAATGCCATACAGGGCCATATACTATAACACACAATACCATGGCCTTACATGACCAATCACGATAACTAAAATAAAATAATATCTAGGGGTGATGATTCCTCAGATAGAACCTCCTGTACTACAGGGAACAAATGAGGGTACTCAGTCTTCATTGCCTCTTCCACTTCCCAAGTCACTTCCTCAACATTCTTATTCCTCCACAGGACATTAACGGAGGATACATCCTTGGTCCGCAGCCTACGGACCTGTCTGTCAAATATAGCCATTGGAATTTCTTCGTATGATAGCTGCTCGGTCACCTAGATATCATCCACCGGTACCACTCTTGAAGGATCTCTGATACACTTACGAAGCATAGATACATGGAATACCGAATATACCGACTCTAACTCAGAAGGTAATTCTAGCTCGTATGCTATTGTGCCCACTGTGCGAATGATCTTATATGGCCAAATATATCGAGGGCCCAATTTACCCTTCTGGCCAAACCTCATCACTCCCTTCATAGGTGAAACTTTCATGAACACCCAGTCACCTATCTCGAACTAGCTTACGTCGTCGATTATCCGCATAAGATTTCTGTCGACTCTGAGCTATTAGCAACCTCCCTCTAATCACTTTCACCTTATCAACTGCTTGCTGAATTAAGTTCCGGCCTACTAACTGATTTTCCCCTATATCGAACCATCCTATGGGCAATCTGCATCTCCGCCCATATAAGGCCTCATAAGAAGCCATCTAAATACTAGAATGATAACTGTTGTTGTACGCAAACTCGATAAGAGGCAAATGATCATCCCATCTGCCTTGGAAGTCATGTACACAAGATCTAATCATATCCTCAAGGTTTTGTATAGTACGCTCCGCTTGTCCATCTGTCCGGGGGTGAAACGCAGTACTAAGACTCACTTGAGTCCCCAATCCTTACTGAAAGGACTTCAAGAATTTAGCTGTGAACTGTGCTCCCCTATCTGAAATAATGGCTGTAGGGACACCATGAAGTCGTACAATCTCCTTAAGATAAAGCCTTGCATAATCCTCGACTGCATAATTAGTTCTGACAGGCAGAAAGTAAGCTGACTTTGTAAGCCTATCAACTATGGCCCATATCGAATCATACTTCCGCTGAGTAGGGGGAAAACCTGTAATAAAGTCCATATTAATTACCTCCCACTTCCATGTCGGAATCTCCATAGCCCTAAATAGACCTCAAGGCTTTTGTTTCTCTATTTTGACCTGCTGACAATTTGGACACTAAGCGACAAATTCTGCTATACCTCTCTTCATACCATCCCACCAATAAACTTCCTTGAGATCATGGTACATCTTCGTTGAGCCTGGATAAATAGAATAGCAGGAGTAATGTGCCTCTCCCATAACCTGCTGACGGAGCCTTGCAGCATTAGGGACACATAATCTATCACGATACCTGAGTACTCCATCACCTGTGATCACAAAGGGTGTCTTTTCTTTCTGTGGTGCTGTACCTCGGTAATGAACTAAAACAGGAGCATCATATTGACGCTCCTTTATCTCTACTACCAAGGATGATACCGCTACGTCTTGAACAGTAACTCCTGCATCCCCCGAATCTATTAATCGAACTCCGAGGCTAGCTAATCGATGAACCTCACGAACCATTTATCTTCTCTCTGACAAGCTACCCATAGATATGTGACTGAGGGCATCAACTACTACATTAGCCTTTCCGGGATAGTACAGAATATCCACATCATAGTCTTTAACCACTCGAACCATCGCGTCTGACGAAAGCTCAAGTCCTTCTGCTTAAAGATGTACTGGAGAATCTTATGATCAGTATAGATATCAACATGGACACCATATAAGTAGTGCCTCCATATCTTTAAGGCATGAATCACTGCCGCTAACTTAAGGTCATGGGTTGGATAATTCTTCTCGTGCTTCTTAAACTGTCTAGAAGCATAGGCGACAACTTTACCGTGCTGCATCAACACATAGCCCAATTGTCACGACCCAGCCCCGTGGGCCGCGACTGGCACCCTACCTGGGTACCCAGACCGAATCGCACATTCATTTTCAAATCCAAACTTATTTCATAATTTTTCGAAATCATATCGAACATAATTTATATCAAAATATGTCTTAAGCGGTCGTGCCAAATCAAAATATCATATCAAATACAAACAAAGCGGCGGAGTAGACATCGCCGGCCAAAGGTGCAAACATAAGCATAAGGGCCATTTGGGGCCATCATAACGAACGGACTGCTTTGAGACCAGAAAACAAAATCAGACAAACATACATAGGACCCTCGCCCCACATATATGACTACAAGCCTCTACAAACTCAAAACAAAGACATATGGCGAGACAGGGCCCCGCCGTACCCAAATAGTCAAACATACCGAATATATACAAAGCAAAAGGAGTCTGTACCAAAAGTGGGCTCCGGATCAAATAGGATTACTCCGGAATAGCAAGAAGTGAAGCCTACTGCGGAGGATCACCGATATCTGCACCTGCGGGCATAAAACGCAGCCCCCGAAGAAAGGGGGTCAGTACGAAATATGTACTGAGTATGTAAAGCACGGGGTACAGAAATATGGATCAAAACCGATAGCAATCAATTGTCAAAGTGGAGTACAAATGGGTAGGTCAAAATCTATATCGAAATCATATACGTATACATAATGCAAATGAAATCATGCAAACGCTTAGGAACGTGGTCGCCACTCCGACGCTGGCGCCACACACAGCATAACACCAGAAGGTTTCAAATCTCCGTACATCCCCGAACACAAGCATAATCATAGGTGAGCGTATCGCATCACGAGCCATATCACAGGATAACTCCAAACGGAACCCGGCCCTATGGCGCAGCCTCGCGAACCGTAACACAGCATACGGCCGAATTATTATAAGGCGCACGAATCAAAATCCGGCCCGAGAACCGGTGAACGAAGTCATAATAAGGCACGAGCGGAGTCGTGAGCAAACCAATGCAATTCGTACTTCAAAATAGTTTTCCAAAACGAAGTAAACCCATAAGTCATATCATAATGCAAAATAGTCGGATACTTAGCCGATATAAAGTTTCATTTATCAAAACTTTTCCAAAATAATATGTGTAGCTCAGAACGTAGCTTAACATATCGTAATTGTCGAAACATATCCCATAGACGGGAATTCCAACATCGAAAGTGCCATTCCAAACGTTATTCAAAAGGACAACCCAATAAGACAAATAGGGCGTCTCGGGGTTAGCGGGCCCACCTCGAGTCAAAGTGAGGTGGCGAACATATTTTTACGAACATTTATATGCCAGGGGTCATACATAATCATTTCTAGGTTACCCGACCACATTTCGATAGGTTTCGGACGAATGGTGGCATTCTAGCCAAAATAGAGCCCTTAGGCTTCAATTGAATTGAATGAATAGTAACTTTTCTGTGGATCGGGTTTCGAGGAACAAAAATGCTCCGGAAGGTCTCATATTCGACTAACATACTAGGATATGCCAAATGAAGGAGTGGGAATCTTTACATACCTCACAGATGTCGTAAGCTCTCTCGAAAGTCCAGTCCCGTTTCGTCAAAAATCTGCAAATGGTCAAAGTTACCAATTGAGATTCTTAGGCTTAAAAATGCCATTAACTTCATTTTTGCCTACCGAAATTTCGGCAGCATTTCCCCTATAAATCTAACACCCCCGAGACTTAGCTCGGCTCAAAATACATCAACAACAACAGCCCACACATCAACAACAACACAAATCATAATCAAACCACTCTAGCTTCAAAGTTTTACCATATTACCTAAGTTGGCAACTTTTCATTCAAACTTCCAAAACTCCAAATCTATATCCATATTATTGTATTCATTCACTCATTCAAGATTATTCAATCACATTCCAAATACATTCCAAGCCATATACGAAATTTCCCAAGATTCATTACTTTCCATAATTCTTTCAAAACATCAAAACTTACAACGAACGTTCTAACTTGCGTCGTTTCATTCCGAATTCATTTATATCAACCATAAATCATATTTAAAGTCTTTAGCATCAAAGATATACAATGATATACACAAATATACCAAAGGTATATACTTTCCGATAACGTCCAAAATCATTTTCCAACGCCACTTTAATTCATCAATCAATTATTTACGACATAAATGTTATAACGACGCCACAAACCAACTAAACAAGATAAAATTCCCATGCCTTTGCACTACATATAACTCACGGCCAACACACCATATACACACACACACACGGCTTTCTATATACATCAAAGTTACGGGATTCCCGTCTATTCTCAATCCTTAACACATTCATAACAATTCTATAACATTAAAGGGGCAAAATTCTTACCTTTTCTTGAAAACCCGACTTGTTGTAAACGTGATTCTTCCGCCAAATAAATTATCTCACGTTGAAGAGCGTCTTGAGCACTTCACAACTATGTAGAGATTAGGATTTTTAGATCAATAACCAAGCTTGGAAATTATTTTCTTTCTCTTTTCTTAGTCACGGCCGAGAGCCCTTTTTTCTTTGGGGTGTTCTTGAATTTTTTGATTGCTCTTAGATAATTCTAAGTGTAGAATCACATATATATCCATTTAGGGGTCATATGCATAGCACATGACCCTTTAAAAGTGGGTTTGGGCCAATTGCTATGGCCAGCCCCCTTCAATTGTTGGGCTTCAACTTTGGGTCGTAATTTTCCTTGGCCCAATTAGTTAAAGTCTCGTTTTGTAATTCCCGAAACTAATTTCCAAAATTCCGGATTTACCCTCGGCCTTTCCCGTTGTCTTAACATTAAAGATTCCATAACCAACATAGTCATATTCACCAAAATCAAAATATTTCCTTATAACACATAAATCGTAATTATTTCTCAATTTCCAATTATACGAAAACACGGGACATAACATTCTCCCCCCCTTAAGAACATTCGTCCCCGAATGTTAGATTAATCTTATAAGGTCTTATGATCAAGGCAGGAGTGTCCCTTCTTAATAATGACATACATAATTCATTTTATCAATTAACACAACAAATTGAAAAAAAATTAGATTACCTGTGGACGTCGGAAACAAGTGGGGATATTTCTTCTTCATCTCGTCCTCCGCCTCCCAAGTCATCTCCTCCCGATTATTGTTGCGCCACAGGACTTTGACGGAGGGCACTTCTTTAGTGCGTAGTCTCCGCACCTGTCGATCCAGAATAGATACAGGCTGCTCGTCATAAGATAACTGCTCCGTCACCTGAATGTCATCAACTGGGAATATCCTGGAAGGATCACCAATGCATTTCCGCAACATAGACACATGAAACACCGGGTGTACGGCCTCCAAGTCGGATGGTAAGTCTAGCTCATAGGCGACCTCGCCTATCTTTCGCATGATCTGATACGGCCTAATGTACCGGGGGCTCAACTTACCCTTTCTACCGAATCTCATGACACCCTTCATGGGCGACACCTTCAGGAATACCCAGTCACCAATCTGGAACTCTAACGGTCGATGTCGTCTATCTGCATAAGCTTTCTGTCGACTGTGAGCAGCCAATAACCGTTCTCGAATAAGCTTTACTTTATCTACGGCTTCCTAGATCACATATGGCCCAATCAGCTTAGTCTCGCCCACGTCAAACCAGCCAATAGGAGACCTGCATCTCCTGCCATAAAGGGCCTCGTACGGGGCCATCTGAATGCTGGAGTGATAACTGTTATTGTAAGCAAACTCTATAAGCGGCAAGTGATCATCCCAGCTGCCCCTGAAATCAATAACGCAGGCCCGCAACATATCCTCCAGCGTCTGAATAGTGCGCTCGGCCTGCCCGTCGGACTGAGGGTGAAAAGCTGTACTGAGACTCACCTGAGTCCCTAATCCCTCCTGAAATGACCTCCAGAAATTTGCTGTAAACTGGGTACCTCGGTCAGTAATAATAGATATAGGGACTCCGTGAAGTCTGACTATCTCTCTGATATACAATCTGGCATAGTCCTCAGCCGAATAAGTAGTTCGAACCGGAAGGAAATGGGCTGATTTCGTCATCCTGTCAACAACGACCCAGATAGAGTCGTACCTGCGTGGAGTGCGCGGTAATCCAACAACGAAATCCATATTAATCATCTCCCATTTCCAGGCTGGAATTTCCATCTCCTGTAATAATCCACCGGGCTTCTGATGCTCGATCTTAACTTGCTGGCAGTTCGGGCACTGACTAACAGACTCAGCAATATCTTTCTTCATGCCGTCCCACCAATACAAACACCTGAGGTCCCGATACATTTTAGTGGAACCAGGATGAACAGAATACCGTGCATTATGGGCCTCGCCCATAATCTGCCGCCGTAAGCCCGCAACGTCCGGTACACAGAATCTGCCGTCATATAATAATACTCCGTCAGGCGAGATCTCAAACTGAGTCTTTGATTTATTAAGGGCCACATCTCTGTACTGAATCAAAAGAGGGTCCTCAAACTGGCGCTGCTTTACCTCCTGAATAATAGATGACTCAGCAACTGGACGAACAGAAATCCCAGAATCTCCAGAATCCACCAAACGGACTCCGAGGCTGGCCAGCTGATGAATATCACGAACCAAATCTCTCTTATCAGATGGAACATCAGCCAGACTGCCCACGGACTTGCGGCTAAGCGCGTCAGCTACCACATTGGCTTTCCCCGTATGGTTCAGAATATCAACGTCGTAGTCCTTTAGTAGCTCAAGCCATCTCCGCTGCCACAAATTTAGTTCCTTCTGCCTAAAAATATACTGGAGACTCTTATGGTCCGTATAGATATCAACATGGACCCCATATAAATAATGCTGCCAAATCTTCAAAGCATGAATCACCGCGGCCAACTCAAGATCATGAGTGGGATAGTTCTTCTCGTGCGGTCTGAGCTGCCGGGAAGCATAGGCTATGACTCGACCGTGCTGCATCAATACACATCCTATCCCAATACCATAGGCGTCACAATAGACAACATACCCGTCAGATCCCTCTGGAAGAGCCAAAACTGGTGCTGTAATCAATCTCTCCTTCAGCATCTGAAAACTGCGCTCGCAGGCATCTGTCCACTGGAATTTTGCTGCTTTCTGGGTAAGCCTCGTCAGTGGTGCTACAATAGAAGAAAAATCCTCCACAAACCTGCGATAATACCCAGCCAATCCCAGAAAACTGCGCACCTCTGTCGGTGTAGTAGGCCTGGGCCAATTCTGCACAGCCTTAATCTTCTGCGTGTCGACCTGAATACCATCTGCGCCGACAATATGGCCCAAGAATGCCACAGAAGTCAACCAGAACTCACACTTAGAGAATTTAGCATATAACTTCTGCTGACGGAGGATGCCAAGTACCGTCCTCAAATGATCTGAATGCTCCTCGGCTGATCGCGAGTAAATCAGAATATCATCGATAAACACAATAACAAACATATCCAGAAAAGGCCAAAATACCCGGTTCATCAGATCCATAAAGACTGCTGGAGCATTAGTCAGCCCAAAAGACATAACTCTGAACTCATAATGCCCGTACCGGGTCCTGAAAGCAGTCTTCGGGATATCTGACTCCCGTACTCGCACCTGATGATAACCAGAACGCAGATCTATCTTTGAAAAAGGTCTAGCACCCTGCAGCTGGTCAAACAAATCATCAATCCGGGGAGGGGATATTTATTCTTAATAGTCACCTTATTCAGCTGCCGGTAGTCAATACACATCCGCAACGACCCATCCTTCTTTCTGACAAACAATACCGGCGCTCCCCAGGGTGATGTGCTGGGCCTGATAAAACCCTTATCCAGCAAATCTTTCAGCTGCTCCTTCAACTCCTTCAACTCAGCTGGTGCCATCCTGTACGGAGGAATAGATATAGGCTGCGTATCCGGCATCAACTCTATAGTGAAATCAATCTCCCGCTCAGGCGGAAGGCCAGGAAGCTCGTCAGGAAAAACATCTGGAAACTCACTGACAACCGGAACAGACTGAAGGGTAGGTATCTCCGCTGCAGTATCGTGCACACGAACCAAATGATAGATATAACCCTTCTGGATCATCTTCTTAGCCTTGAGGTATGAAATAAACTTACCCCTCGGCGATGCAGTAGACCCGAACCACTCTATAACTGGCGTAGCTACCTCAAATGGCTCTAGAGGCTCAGACACTATCCCAATCTCACTAGCAACGAACGGGGAAATATATGATAAGGTAGAGCCAGGGTCAATCAATGCATATACTGATTTGGAGAAAACCAGCAATGTACCTGTGACGACGTTTGGCGAAGCCTCCTGATCCTGGCGGCTGGCCAAAGCATATATACGGTTCGAGGGACCGCTAGAACCTGAAGCGCCACCGCGGCCTCGACCGCGTCCTGCCGGTGCTGAAATACCTCGCCCTCCAGGGCGTGCAATTGATGGAGCAGAAGAAGAACCGGCGGCTGACCCTGTCTGCTGAGCAGCACTACCAGAACCGCTAGCCAAAGGACAGTCTCTCATAAAGTGGCCCTGACCACCACATGAAAAGCAAGCTCCAGTCGCTCGGTAACACTCCCCGGGATGAGACTTCCCGTAATGAGGACAACGGGGTCTAGGTGGTCTGGCCTGGCTGGGGCCCCTGGATACCTGCGAACCTGCCACTCTGGAGCTCTGACCGGCCCCAGACGGTCCTGTACTATCGAATCTCCGGCTGCCTGACTGAGTACTCCGGCCGGACGAAGGAAAATGCCTATATGACTGCGGCTGCTGAGGCTGTCCGCCTCGAGAATCTCCAGAATAACCTGCGGACCTAGCCCTCTTGGGCGGCCTCCTATCTCGATCTCTGCCAGCAGGATTAGACCTGCGACGGTCCTCCATACCCATCGCATAGGCCTGAAGTCGGGCAATGTCCATGTCTGCCTGCAATGACACTGCCATACAGCTATCAACCAAATACCGGTCCAATCCCATAACATATCTGTGCATCCGATCGGACATATCTGCTACCACGGCCGGTGCATATCGGGCCAGAGAATCAAACTCAAGGTTATACTCGCGAACACTCCGACCCCTCTGCTGCAGACGTAAGAATCGATCAGCCCGTGCCCGCCGTAACTCTGGGGGCAAAAAGTGGCGGGTGAATGCTGCCACAAACTGATCCCAAGTGGCTGGAGGTGCACCCTCTCCGCTAGACAGCTCCCAAGTCTCGTACCAGTGGGTAGCCACATCTCGAAGCCTGTGCGAAGCCAGCTCAACCGACTCGGTCTCTGAAGCCCTGACCAAGTCCAGTGAGCGACGCATCCCCCGAATAAAGTCATGGGGGTCCTCGTCGGGCTTAGACCCGAAGAACTCTGGAGGGCCACATAACAAAAACTCCCGAACTCTCAGGCTGTCCCGCCTATCATCGTCATCGTCGTCCCTCCGCCCGCGTCTGCGAGCCTGTCCTGCCACCAATGTAGTCAGCAACTGTACAGCCTCTCTCAGGGTCCTATCCTCCGCCCCTGGCTGAGGAGCTAGAGCCTCAGGAGCGGGTACACGGACCTCTGGAGCTGCTGAAGGTCCTACTCCAGGCTGTACTAGTGGGGGTGTAGCAGACCCCTCAGAATGAGGCACATCCTCCGGCAAATCATAAACACGAGCCCGGGTAGCTTGCTGTGCCTGGCTAGTCTCTCCCATCCTCGCTTTGCCCTTCTGGGCCGCCGTTGCCTTCTTCGGAGGCATCACTGCAAACACAAAGGCGAGTCAGATCAAAATCATCCTAATAGCACAGCTCTATCGCACGATCTAAGATTCCAAAGAAAGTAACATCCTAAATGCCCTGTAGCTTCCTGTTTATAGATGTGGTGCACAACACATCGATAAACAAGACTCTACGTGACACGGCCTGTAGACATTCCGAGGACAAACTGCTCTGATACCACTTTTGTCACGACCCAGCCCCGTGGGCCGCGACTGGCACCCTACCTGGGTACCCAGACCAAATCGCACATTCATTTTCAAATCCAAACTTATTTCATAATTTTTCGAAATCATATCGAACATAATTTATATCAAAATATGTCTTAAGCGGTCGTGCCAAATCAAAATATCATATCAAATACAAACGAAGCGGCGGAGTAGACATCGCCGGCCAAAAGTGCAAACATAAGCATAAGGGCCATTTGGGGCCATCATAACGAACGGACCGCTTTGAGACCAGAAAACAAAATCAGACAAACATACATAGGACCCTCGCCCCACATATATGACTACAGGCCTCTACAAACTCAAAACAAAGACATATGGCGAGACAGGGCCCCGCCGTACCCAAATAGTCAAACATACCGAATATATACAAAGCAAAAAGAGTCTGTACCAAAAGTGGGCTCCGGATCAAATAGGAGTACTCCGGAATAGCATGAAGTGAAGCCTACTGCGGAGGATCACCGATATCTGCACCTGCGGGCATAAAACGCAGCCCCCGAAGAAAGGGGGTCAGTACGAAATATGTACTGAGTATGTAAAGCACGGGGTACAGAACTATGGATCAAAACCTATAGCAAATCAATTGTCAAAGTGGAGTACAAATGGGTAGGTCAAAATCTATATCGAAATCATATACGTATACATAATGCAAATGAAATCATGCAAACGCTTAGGAACGTGGTCGCCACTCCGACGCTGGCGCCACACACAACATAACACCAGAAGGTTTCAAATCTCCGTATATCCCCGAACACAAGCATAATCATAGGTGAGCGTATCGCATCACGAGCCATATCACAGCATAACTCCAAACGGAACCCAGCCCTATGGCGCAGCCTCGCGAACCGTAACACAACATACGGCCGAATTATTATAAGGCGCACGAATCAAAATCCAGCCCGGGAACCGGTGCACGAAGTCATAATAAGGCACGAGCGGCGTCGTGAGCAAACCAATGCAATTCGTACTTCAAAATAGTTTTCCAAAACGAAGTAAACCCATAAGTCATATCATAATGCAAAATAGTCGGATACTTAGCCGATATAAAGTTTCATTTATCAAAACTTTTCCAAAATAATATGTGTAGCTCAGAACGTAGCTTAACATATCGTAATTGTCGAAACATATCCCATAGACGGGAATTCCAACATCGAAAGTGCCATTCCAAACGTTATTCAAAAGGACAACCCAATAAGACAAACAGGGCGTCTCGGGGTTAGCGGGCCCACCTCGAGTCAAAGTGAGGTGGCGAACATATTTTTACGAACATTTATATGCCAGGGGTCATACATAATCATTTCTAGGTTACCCGACAACATTTCGATAGGTTTCGGACGAATGGTGGCATTCTAGCCAAAATAGAGCCCTTAGGCTTCAATTGAATTGAATGAATAGTAACTTTTCTGTGGATCGGGTTTCGAGGAACAAAAATGCTCCGGAAGGTCTCATATTCGACTAACATACTAGGATATGCCAAATGAAGGAGTGGGAATCTTTACATACCTCACAGATGTCGTAAGCTCTCCCGAAAGTCCAGTCCCGTTTCGTTAAAAATCTGCAAATGGTCAAAGTTACCAATTGAGATTCTTAGGCTTAAAAATGCCATTAACTTCATTTTTGCCTACCGAAATTTCGGCAGCATTTCCCCTATAAATCTAACACCCCCGAGACTTAGCTCGGCTCAAAATACATCAACAACAACAGCCCACACATCAACAACAACACAAATCATAATCAAACCACTCTAGCTTCAAAGTTCTACCTTATTACCTAAGTTGGCAACTTTTCATTCAAACTTCCAAAACTCCAAATCTATATCCATATTATTGTATTCATTCACTCATTCAAGATTATTCAATCACATTCCAAATACATTCCAAGCCATATACGAAATTGCCCAAGATTCATTACTTTCCATAATTCTTTCAAAACATCAAAACTTACAACGAACGTTCTAACTTGCGTCGTTTCATTCCGAATTCATTAATATCAACCATAAATCATATTTAAAGTCTTTAGCATCAAAGATATACAATGATATACGCAAATATACCAAAGGTATATACTTTCCGATAACGTCCAAAATCATTTTCCAACGCCACTTTAATTCATCAATCAATTATTTACGACATAAATGTTATAACGACGCCACAAACCAACTAAACAAGATAAAATTCCCATGCCTTTTCACTACATATAACTCACGGCCAACACACCATATACACACACACACACGGCTTTCTATATACATCAAAGTTACGGGATTCCCGTCTATTCTCAATCCTTAACACATTCATAACAATTCTATAACATTAAAGGGGCAAAATTCTTACCTTTTCTTGAAAACCCGACTTGTTGTAAACGTGATTCTTCCGCCAAATAAATTATCTCACGTTGAAGAGCATCTTGAGCACTTCACAACTATGTAGAGATTAGGATTTTTGGATCAATAACCAAGCTTGGAAATTTTTTTCTTTCTCTTTTCTTAGTCACGGCCGAGAGCCCTTTTTTTTGGGGTGTTCTTGAATTTTTTGATTGCTCTTAGATAATTCTAAGTGTAGAATCACATATATATCCATTTAGGGGTCATGTGCATAGCACATGACCCTTTAAAAGTGGGCATGGGCCAATTGCTATGGCCGGCCCCCTTCAATTGTTGGGCTTCAACTTTGGGTCGTAATTTTCCTTGGCCCAATTAGTTAAAGTCTCATTTTGTAATTCCCGAAACTAATTTCCAAAATTCCGGATTTACCCTCTGCCTTTCCCGATGTCTTAACATTAAAGAATCCATAACCAACATAGTCATATTCACCAAAATCAAAATATTTCCTTATAACACATAAATCGTAATTATTTCTCAATTTCCAATTATACGAAAACACGGGACATAACACCAATCTAACGCCTGAAGTATCACAACATACCACATAGCCATCTGCCCCCTCTGGAAGACTCAAAACTAGTGCTGAAGTTAACTTATCCTTCAACGTTTGAAAACTCTACTCACAAGTATCTGTCTATTGGAACTTAGCTGATTTCTGAGTCCATTTGGTCAATGGGGCAGAAAGAGAGGAAAATCCTTCAACAAACCTTCTATAATAACCTGTCAAGCCCAAGAAACTACTTATCTCTGTTGGTGCCGTGAGCCTTGGCCAATTCTTCAAAGCCTCAATCTTCTGGGCATCCACTCTAATGCCTTCCGCTAAAATAATGTGACCCAAAAAAGCCAAAGAGTTCAACTAGAACTCACACTTAGAAAACATGGCATATCACTCTTTACGTCGAAAAATTCCAAGCACTGTTTGTAGATGTTGTTACACCTCTGGATTTCCCCCGTGAACGTACAGTGAATAGACTAATGAAGAATATGAGTATACGATGTTTTAATAAGAAGGGAACGACGCTTGACGAACCTAAGTAATATTTCAAAGGAAATTGCAATGAAAGGTAGGTTATGCTCCACAATGACTAATTATAGGTTTTGGAAATGTGAAATGTTGTAGGTTTGCATTCTGGCCAGTTGGTCGTAAAATGAAATACGGACCGTAAAGTGGTATACGGTTCGTAAACTGCCATGTCGTATTTCAGCTACCAAAAACTTCAACTTTCTGTCAAATGCTGGAATGGTTAAAGACGACTTGGAATACAGACCGTAAACTGAAATACGGCCCGTAAAGTGAGTCATAAACCACCATGTCCTCAGCCTGACTTTCTGTTTCTGTCATCCATAAATACGACCATGAAATACGGTCCATAAACTAGAATACGGATCGTAAACTGTGTTTACGACGACTGTGCACTTTCGACGACTGTTCATTTAAGATCAGATTTTGGGTTATTAATAAGAGACCAAGTTCAATATTTCATTTCCACATGACACCCCCTTCTCTCTAAAACCTCTCTCTATATTTATTCCATAAGGATTCAAGGATTACTAGTGAACAACAACATAAACTAAGTGAATCAAGTATAAGAAAAACCATTAAGGATCATACAAGTCAAGAAATCTCATTGGAGATAAACTAGGGTTTTGCTCAAGTGGAGTATTATCAAACAAGGCTTGTTCCTACGACATCTAAGGTAAGATTTGTGATGTTTCTATGTTGTTTAAGGTATTTAAGAGTTGAAATACTTGGATTGTAGAGAGGTATGGCAAAATGGGCCATGAATGTGGAATAGTGCCATTTTGAGAAATAGTTTGAATTGAGTTATGAGTCTTGATGTATTGTAATGTAAATGTGTTATAAATGATGTTGAGAACATGAGATGAGCAATGTATGTGAATGGACATAGTCGTGCATTATGGCCATAGATATGGATGACTGAAAAGTGAGTCTAGAATATGGATAATGACTAGTGTTCTAGTATTGTGAATGTATTGTCGACGTTTGAGAGTTGAAATGCACTATAGAGGAATGTCGTATAAATAGAGGAGATGTTGCCCGATTTTCTCTAGTTTAGTCATGTATGCTAGCTATCGATTCTAATGATAGTATGATTTTAATGAAGGTAGAAACGTCAGCTTCGCAGGAGAACACGTAAGTGGTAAATAGTTGAACGGAAAGGTATGTAAGGCTGACCATTCTTTCACAAGGCATGGTTCTTTAGCCAAACATTTAAATCTTCCATAAGTCTATGATGTCTCATAAATGATTCGATCTTCCGAGCGATTAAGCTCATGATTCTTGATATGCTACGATTGTACTAAGTTCCTCGTATGACGAGTAAGCCTATAAATATAAGTGTGATGAATGATGATAATAGTGATAATGATATTGATGACGACTATAATGGTAATGGCTATGACGATAACGATGACGATGATGATAGTGATGAAAGTAGTAAAGATGGTTATGAGCTATATGTATGTGTGCCCATGTATTGCTACTATAAACCCCGAGCCTATATAGCCGGGTAGTGTGTGTATAGATGTATATGTATGTATGCTTACATAACGCGCGCCCGGCACTGCAGTTGGGTATGGATAACACTGAGCCTTGGTAGGGCTAGGTATGTGTAACACTAGGCCTTGGTACGGCCAGGTATGTGTAACACTGAGCCTTGGTTAGCCAGGTATGTTTGACCAACGAGCCTAGCTATGGTTGGGTACGTGAAACACCGAACCTTCGGGGTCGGATATGTTATGTAAATGCTATATATATGATATGATTATGTATGTGATATGATTATGTATACAATATGAATGTGAATAAGGGTATGTCTACGAATACGAGTACTAATAAGGAACGAATATGAATATGCATACGGATATTGAGGTATGAGCACAAACAGACATTAGAATGGAAAGTTTCTATGAAAGGCAAGTAAGTGCCCATGTCGATAATATTACCATCTCCCATCTTGTGCTATTTCTTATGATGTTCATTATGCTTCTACATTGATATTGATCATGCTTTACATACTCAGTACATTTTTCGTACTGACGTCCTTTTGTTTGTGGACGCTGCATCATGCCCGCAGGTGCACAGGGAGACAGGCTCGATCCATAGCGGTATTCTCAGAGACCACCTAGCAGAGCTCCATTTCATTCGGAGCCATAGCTTTTGGGTACTTATTCTTTTGTGTACATAATTATTGGCATAGCGGGGTCTTGTTCCGCTTATGTGTTGTGTTATACTCTCCTTAGAGGCTCGTAGTCACGTGTATATGGTTAGATATGTCTGGCCTTGTTGGCCTATATTTTGTATATCATTTCGATTAGCCTTGTCGGCTCATGTGCATTGATGTGGCATAGATGCCAATTATGATATAAAGGCATTGTTGTCCAATGGGACTAGCATGATGAATGAAAAGAAGTATGTTAAATTATGTGGCTCACCTAGATGTAAGTATAAGTGTAAGCCAAGGGGCGCCTGGGTGGGCTAGCACCGGGCGCTTGTCGCGGCCCTCTAGATGGGTCGTGACAAAAGTGGTATCAGAGCAGAGCAGTTTAGTCCTAGGATGTTTCTACGAGCCGTGTCTAGTAGAGTCTTGGTTATGGGTGCGTTGCGCGCCACACTTATAAACAAGAAGTTGTGGGCATTTTAGGAATGATTGACCTTCTTTCTTCATAAGGATCGTGCGGTAGAGCTATGATATGAGAAATTCTTGTTCTGTAATCGTGTATTGTCTATTTCAGAAATGCTTGTAAAGAGAAAGGCTACGGCAACCCAAAAAGGCAAGACAGTGGCAGGAAAGCGGGCTGAAAGAGCACCGCCATCGGTAGTAGAGGAAAGTGAGTCTCAGAGTGCGGCTCAATCTCAGTCCTCCCGTTCAGTACCTATATTAGAGGAGCGTGAAGGATCCTTAGCTCCAGCACCTCCACCGGATGCTTTAGGCCATGATGTGAAAGAGGCCATACACTTGCTTACTCGATTAGTTGCTGCCCAGACTCAGCGGCAATGTACAGGGCAGGGTGATAGGGTTGTTAGTGCAAGGGCCCGCGACTTCATTACTTTGAATCCTCTGGAATTCTTTGGGTCAAAGCCAGAGGAGGACCCTCAGGATTTTATCGATGGTATGTTGAGGATGCTATGATTGATACATGCTTCGGACACCGAGTGGGTGGAGTTAGTGTCGTATAGATAGAGAGATGTCTCGATCCAATGGTATACGGTTTGGATGGCTTCACGGGGAGCCAATGCACCTCCCCCTGTATGGCAGGAGTTCGTTTTTTCTTTCCACCGACATTATATACCTCCAGAGGTTCGTCAAGCTAGGGCCGATAAATTCTTGAATTTGAGGCAAGGTAACATGAGTGCTTTAGAGTACAGTCTCCGCTTCAATTCCTTGGCTAGGTATGGTTCGGCCATGGTAGCGGATATGGGTGACAGAGTGCACCGCTTTGTAAAGGGCCTAGGGCCGCATTTGATGGATAGGTGCTTGACTGCGTCCCTTCAGGACAATATGGATATTGCACGCATTCAGGCCCATGCTCAGAACTTAGAAGAAAGTCTGCAACAGCAAAGAAGTGAGCACGAGCATGATAGGGTACAGGGCAAGAGGGCCAGATCTTAGGGTCCGATGAGCGAGTTCAGAGGCGGGCACAAGCAGCAGTTTTCCAGGCATACAGGCTATTCTATGACCAGTGCACCTCCCCGGTTTTCAGGCCAGAGGTTTGATAGATCTACTCGTTCCGGGCCGAGTCAGAGTTTTTCAGGGTCTCAATTCAGAGGCGATTTGGGTCAGGAAAGGCCAGCCGTACCATGATGTTCCCAGTGTGGGAAGTTGCATTGGGGTCAATGCCGATTGGGTTCAGAGGGTTGTTATTCATATTGTCGACCAGGCCATATTATGCGTGATTGCCCTTCGATTCATGGTAGAGGTAGGACCCAGCCTTCAGGGTCAGTAGCCGAATCTTCATCTTCCATGCGCCCTATGGGGACAGGTTCACATGGGCCAGTCGGCCATGGTAGAGGCAGAGGTTGAGTTCCCAGTTCTAGCGGTCCTCAGTACCGTGTTTATGCTTTGGCTGGACGCCAAGATCTCGATTGTTCTCCTGACGTGGTCACATGTATATTATCGGTATTCTATCATGATGTATATGCTTTGATTGATCCAGGATCCACATTGTCATATGTTACTCCATATATTGCGGGTCGATTTAGGGTCGAACCAGAGTCGATCAAACCTTTTGAGGTGTCTACACCCGTTGGTGAATCGGTAATAGCTAGCCGAGTATATAGAAATTGCATAGTTTTGATTTGTGACCGCCGTACTATAGTTGAATTGCATGAGCTAAAGATGGTAGACTTTGATACCATTATGGGTATGGATTGATTGTCCTCTTGCTATGCCAATGTTGATTGTAGAATGAAGATGGTTCGTTTCAAATTTCCGGGAGAACCAGTCTTAGAATGGAAAGGGAATATGGCGTCACCAAAGGGTTGGTTTATTTCCTATCTAAAGGCAAGGAAAACGATCACAAAAGGATGTATCTATCATCTAGTTCCGGTTCAAGATGTGGAAGCTGAATCTCCGACTCTTCAGACAGTTCCTATGGTAAATGAATTTTGGGATGTGTTCCCGGAAGAGCTTCCAGGCCTTCCTCCCGAGTGGGAGATTGATTTCGAAATTGATGTTTTGTTGGGCACCAAGCCCATATTCCTCCTTATAGAATGGCTCCCACAGAATTGAAAGAGTTGAAGGAGCAATTGAAGGACTTGCTTGAGAAAGGCTTTATTAGGCCTAATTCATCCCCGTGGGGAGCACCCGTATTGTTTGTCCGAAAGAAAGATGGCTCCTTGAGAATATGCATTGATTACCGGCAATTGAATAAGGGGACAATTAAGAACAAGTATCCTCTTCTGAGTATTGATGACTTATTTGATCAATTTCAAGGTGCCAAATGGTTTTCAAAGATTGATTTGAGGTCCGGGTATCATCAAGTGAGAGTTAGGGAGAAAGATATCCCTAAGACAGCCTTTAGTATAAGATATGGTCATTTTGAGTTCCGGGTGATGTCATTTGGGCTAACTAATGCGCCGGCGGCATTTATGGATCTGATGAACAATGTGTGCAGGCCTTTTCTGGATTTATTTGTGACCATATTTATCGATGACATCTTGGTATATTCTAGATCTGAGGTAGAACATGCGAGTCATTTGCGTACTGTCCTTGGAGTCCTTCGAACTAGAGAGTTGTTCGCAAACTTTTCCAAATGCGAGTTTTGGTTGAACTTAGTGGCATTTCTGGGGCATATTGTGGCAGCCGATGGTATTCGAGTGGATTGTCAAATGATTGAGGCCGTGAAGACTTAGCCAAGGCCCACAACTCCTACGGAGGTTCGTAGCTTTCTGGGCTTAGTAGGTTATTACAGGAGATTTGTTGAAGGTTTTTCTTCTATTTCTGCACCACTCCCAATGTTGACCGAGAAATCGGCAAAGTTTCAATGGACAGATGCTTGTGAGCGTAGCTTCCGAGAGTTGAAAAGTAGATTGACTTCCGCCCCAGTCTTGACACTTCTAGAGGGATTGGAAGGATATGTTGTTTATTGCGATGCTTCAGGTTTTGGGCTAGGTTGTGTATTGATGCAACATGGTAAGGTGATTGCATATGCTTCAAGGCAATTATGGAAACATGAGCGGAATTATCCAACCCATGATTTAGAATTGGCCGCAGTGGTTCATGCGTTAAAGATATGGAGATATTATTTATATGGTGTCCATGTGGATATTTATACAGATCATAAGAGTCTACAGTATATCTTCAAGTAGAAAGAGCTGAATTTACGGCAACGACGTTGGTTGGAATTGCTAAAATATTATGATGTTGATATCTTGTATCACCCTGGAAAGGCAAATGTTGTAGCTGAAGGTCTTAGCCGCAGATCTATGGGAAGTTTGTGCGATGTACGACTCGAGAGGAGAGAAATGACTCGTGAGCTCCAGCAATTAGCTAGCCTAGGAGTTCGAGTAGTGGACTCAGGTAGTAGGGGGACTACTATCCAGAATTCAGCAGCCTCATCGCTAGTGGCAGGAGTGAAAGAGCGACAATATCAAGATCCCATGCTAATGAATTACAGAGATACACTCCCTCAAAAAAAGGAGCCATCATATGATATCACAGGAGACGGAGTTCTCCGATGCCAAGTCAGAGTATGCATTCCTGATGTGGCTGGATTACGCCACCAGGCATTGAGGGAAGCTCATTGTTCCCGTTACTCTGTTCACCCCGGTGCGACGAAAATGTATCATGATCTTACGTCTGTATATTGGTAAAATGGAATGAAGAAAGATATAGTGGAATTCGTAGCTCAATGTCCTAATTGTCAGCAAGTGAAAATTGAGCACCAAAGGCTGGGTGGATTGTTGCAAGCTATAGAAATCCCAACCTGGAAGTGGGAAGTGATTAACATGGACTTCATTACAAGCTTACCCCGTTCTCGACGCAAGTATGACTCTATATGGGTGATTGTAGATAGGCTCACAAAGTCAGCTCATTTCTTACCGGTCAGAACGACCTATGTGGCAGAAGATTATGCAAGCTTTATGTTAAAGAGATAGTGAGACTCCATGGTGTTCCAACGTCGATTATCTCTGATAGAGGGACTCAGTTTATAGCAATTTTTTTGAAGTCTTTCCAAGAAGGTGTAGGGACCCAAGTGAGCCTTAGTACGGCATTTCACCCGCAGAATGATGGACAAGCCGAGCGTACCATTCAGACTCTTGAAGATATGTTACAGGCATGTATGATAGATTTTGGAGGAAATTGGGATGACCATTTGCTTCTCATCAAATTTTCTTACAATAACAGTTATCATTCTATCATCCAAATGGCACCGTATGAAGCTTTATATGGGCGAAAGTGTAGATCCCCAATTGGGTGGTTCGAAACAGGAGATACCAGACTTGGTCCAGCAAGCCATAAAGAAAGTCAAGCTCATACAAGATCGGTTATTAGCAGCCCAAAGTCGTCAAAAGTCCTATGCGGATAATCGCCGAAGAGACTTAGAGTTCCAAGTGAAAGATTGGGTATTCTTGAAAGTGTCACCGATGAAAGGTGTAATGAGATTTGGCAAAAAGGGAAAGCTTAGTCCCCGGTACATTGAACCTTATGAGATTGTGCGCAAAGTGGGCAAAGTGGCCTACGAATTAGATCTACCTCCAGATTTGGAGTCAGTTCACCCAGTTTTCCATGTCTCGATGCTTCAAAAATGTGTTGGAGATCCTACTAGGAACATGCCAATAAGCGATGTGCAAGTGACAGAAAAGTTGACTTCCGAAGAAGTGCCCATTGCCATACTAGATAGGCCATTACGGAGCCTTAGAAACAAAGAAGTAGCCTCAGTTAAGGTTTTATGGAGAAGTAGTAAACGAGAAGAAATGACATGGGAAGCGGAAGAAAGTATGAAATCCAGATACCCTCATTTATTTCAGCCCTTAGGAGAGATTCAAGATGAAACATCAGCGGTATGAGGTATGTATAATTTCCTTTTCATGCTTTTGGTCATGTGTGGCCATAGATATGTTGATATTGTGACGTAGCCCTGTGAGGCGATGATATTTTGGGTTGTTGTGACAGGTTGGTAGTGCTATATTATAGGGGAAACTCTGGCGAAATTTCTATAGAATCCCCGAAGACTTTAACATTCGAGGACGAATGTTCTTAAGGGGAGGAGAATGTTACACCTCGGGAATTCCCCCGTGAGCGTACAGTGAATAGACTAACGAAGAAAACGAGAATATGATGTTTTACTAAGAAGGGAATGACGTTTGACGACCCTAAGTAAGATTTCAAAGGCAATTGCAATGAAAGGTAGGTTATGCTCCACAATGACTAATTATAGGTTTTGGAAATATGAAAAGTTGCAGGTTTGCATTCTAGCCAGTTGGTCGTAAAATGAAATACGAACCGTAAAGTGGTATACGGTCCGTAAACTGCCATGTCGTATTTCAGCTTCCAAAAACATCAACTTTCTGTCAAATGCTGGAATGGTTAAAAATGACTTGGAATACGGATCGTAAACTGAAATACAGCCCATAAACTGAGTCGTAAACCACCATGTCCTCAGCCTGACTTTCTGTTTCTGTCATCCTTAAATACGACCACGAAATACGGTCCGTAAACTGGAATACGGACTGTAAACTGTGTTTACGACCATTGTGCACTTTCGACGACTGTTCATTTGAGATCAGATTTTGGGTTATTAATAAGAGACCAAGTTAATTATTTCAATTCCACATGACACCCCCTTCTCTCTAAAACCTCTCTCTACATTTATTCCACAAGGATTCAAGGATTACTAGTGAACAACAACATAAACTAAGTGAATCAAGTATAAGAAAACCCATTAAGGATCATACAAGTCAAGAAATCTCATTGGAGATAAACTAGGGTTTTGCTCAAGTGGAGTATTATCAAATAAGGCTTGTTTCTACGACATCTAAGGTAAGATTTATGATGTTTCTATGTTGTTTAAGGTATTTAAGAGTTGAAATACTTGGATTGTAGAGAGGTATGGCAAAATGGGTCATGAATGTCGAATAGTGTCATTTTGAGAAATAGTTTGAATTGAGTTATGAGTCTTGATGTATTGTAATATAAATGTGTTATAAATGATGTTGAGAACATGAGATGAGCAATGTACATTAATGGACATGGTCGTGCGTTATGGCCATGGATATGGATGATAATGACTATTGCAGTAGTATTGTGAATGTATTGTTGACGTTTGAGAGTTGAAATACACTATAGAGGAATGTCATATAAATAGAGGAGACGTTGCCCGATTTTCTCTAGTTTAGTCATGTATGCTAGCTATCGATTCTAATGATAGTATGACTTTAATGAAGGTAGAAATGTGAGCTGCGGAGGAGAACGTGCAAGTGGTAAATAGTTGAACGGAAAGGTATGTAAGGCTAACCCTTCTTTCATAAGGCATGGTTCTTTGGCCAAATATCTAAATCTTCCATAAGTCTATGATGTCTCATAAATGATTCGATCTTCCGAGCTATTAAGCTAGCGATTCTTGATATACTACGATTGTACTAAGTTCCTCGTATGATGAGTAAGCCTATAAAGATAAGTGTGATGAATGATGATAATAGTGATAATGCTATTGATGACGTCTATAATGGTAATGGCGATGACGATAACGATGACGATGATGATAGTGATGAAAGTAGTAAAGATGCTTATGAGTTCTATGTATGTGTGCCCATGTATGGCTACTATAAACCCCGAGCCTATATGGTCGAGTAGTGTGTGTATTCATGTATATGTATGTATGCTTACGTAACGCGCGCACACCACTGCAGTTGGGTATGGATAACACTGAGCCTTGGTAGGGCCAGGTATGTGTAACACTGAGCCTTGGTAGGCCCAGGTATGTGTAACACTGAGCCTTGGTAGGGCCAGGTATGTGTAAAACTGAGCCTTGGTTGGCCAGGTATGTATGACCACCGAGCCTAGCTATGATTGGGTGCGTGAAACACCGAACCTTCGGGGTCGGGTATGTTATGTAAATGCTATGTATATGATATGATTATGTATACAATATGAATATTAATAAGGGTATGTATACAAATACGAGTACTAATATTGAATGGATACGAATATGGATACGGGTATTGAGGTATGAGCACAAACACACATTAGAATGGAAAGTTTCTATGAAAGGAAAGTAAGTGCCCATGGCGATAATATTACCATCTCCTATCTTGTGCTATTTCTTATGATGTTCATTATGCTTCTACATTGATATTGATCATGCTTTACATACTCAGTACATTTTTCGTACTGACGTCCTTTTGTTTGTGGACGCTGCATCATGCCCGCAGGTGCACAGGGAGATAGGCTCGATCCATAGCGGTATTCTCAGAGACCACCTAGTAGAGCTCCATTTCATTCGGAGCCATAGCTTTTGGGTACTTATTCTTTTGTGTACATAATTATGGGCATAGCGGGGTCCTGTTCCACTTATGTGATGTGTTATACTCTCCTTAGAGGCTCGTAGTCACGTGTATATGGTTGGATATGTCTGGTCTTGTTGGCCTATATTTTGTATATCATTTTGATTAGCCTTGTCGGCTCATGTACATTGATGTGGCATAGATGCCAATTATGATATAAAGGCATTGTTGTCCAATGGGACTAGCATGATGAATGAAAAGAAGTATGTTAAATTATATGGCTTACCTAGATGTAAGTATAAATGTAAGCCAAGGGGCGCCCGGGTGGGCTAGCACCGGGCGCTCGTCGCGGCCCTCTAGAAGGGTCGTGACGGATGTTCTGCATGATCAGCCTCTGACGGCGAATAAACTAGAATATTATCTTTGAACACAATCACGAATAAATCTAGAAAGGGCCTAAATACACGATTCATCAAATCCATGAATACAGCTGGGGCATTAGTTATCCCGAACGATGTAACACGAAACTCAGAGTGGCCATATCTAGTCCGGAATGCCATCTTCGGAATGGCCTCTTCCTTGACCCTGACCTGGTGATATCCTGATCTCAAGTTTATCTTCGAGAAATATTTAGCGCCTTGCCACTGATCGAATAAATCATCGATCATCGGGAGCGGATACTTATTCTTTACAGTCACTCTATTCAATTTACTATAATCAATACATAGTCGAAAAGAGCCATCCTTCTTTCTTACAAATAACACCGGCGCTCCTTACGGTGATGTACTAGACCTGATAAAGCCCATCTCAAGGAAATCCTTTAACTGTTCCTTCAACTCTTTCAACTCCGCGGGTGCCATCAATCTCCCTCTTTGAGGGAATGCCTGGAAGCTCATCTGGAAATACTTCTGTGAACTCATTAACAACACAGACAAACTGAATAGTCCGCGACTCTACTTGCATATCTTGAACTCGAACTAGGTGAAAAATATACCCTTTTCTGATCATTCTTTCTGCCTTAAGGTAGGAAATAAACCTACCCCTAGGCGAAGAAGCATTGCCCTCCCACTCTAGGACTGGCTCACCTAGAAACTGAAATCGAACCATCTTTGCTTTACAATCAATGTTAGCATAACAAGAAGCTAACCAGTCCATTCTCTTAATAACATCAAAATCAATCATATCTAACTTAATCAGATCTGCTACGGTATGGTGGTCATAAACTATAACAACATAGTATCGGTACACTCGCCTAGCTATAATCGGATCACCAACTGGTGTAGACACCTCAAAGGTTCAATTAGCTCGGGCTCTATCCCAAATTTGCCGGCAACAAAGGGCATAACATACAATAAAGTGGAACCTGGATATAACGGTGCATAAACATCATGGGAGGAAACTGATAGTATACCTGTAACAACAACAGAAGATGTCTCGCGGTCCTGTCTACCAGCCAATGCATACACGCGGTGCTGAGGACCGCTCGAGCTAGATGCTCCACTCCTCCCCCTACCTCGCCCTGCTGGCGTCTGAAAAACTTGCCTTGTAGGTCGCACTGCAGAATAAAAGCTAGCCACAGACCCTGTAGGCTGAACCATACCTATACCAACCCCCATCGGGCACTCTCTCATCCTGTGGCCTGACCGCCCACAAGTATAGCATCCATCTAAACCCGGTCGACACTAACCTGCATGTAACTTGCCACACTGGGTACATCGTGGAAAAAGGGGCCTCATCTGACCTGACTCTGGTCAGTACTGAGAGCCTGATGCTCTAGAACTCTGGCCCGCTCCGGAATAAGAAGACCGGTCGAACCTCGGACCTGGAAAAGATGGAGGTGCACTCCCCGCCGGCTGATAAGAATATCTGGAATGCTGCCGCCTCTGGCCTCCCCTAAACTCACCAACCATATCAAAAGATCTAGCCCTCTTACCACGGCTCCGGTCAGGCTCACGCTCTATCCTTTGCTGACGTTTACGATCCTCCAAATTCTGTGCATAAGCCTGTATATGGGAGATGTCCATGCCTAGTTGTAATGCAGCAGTTGTGCACTCATCTATCAAATGTGGCCCTAGACTGGCCATAAAGCAATGAACTCTATCCTACATCTCAGCCACCATGGCTGGGGCATATCTAGCCAAGGAATCGAAATGTACACAATACTCTTGCACATTCATACTGCCCTGCTCAATACATAGGAACCTATCTGCTCGGGCCTGTCAAACCTTTGGAGGTAAATGATGGCGAAAAAAAGCATCTGAGAACACTCGCCACATGGCTTGAGGGGCATTCTCTACCCTAGATAACTCCCATGCCTGATACCATTGTATCAAAATATCTCGGAGTCTATATGAAGCCAACTCCACCGACTCAAACTCATCCGCGTGCATAACCCTCAAGGTCCTCTGCATACCATCAATGAAATCCTAGGGGTCCATAATTTGCTTTACCATAAAAAACTCGGGAGGACCTAACCCAAGAAAGGTCTTAACTCTCGAACTACTAGACCTGTCTGCCGAGTCAACACCAACTCCCTGTCGTTGTACCTAGGCGACTACTAATTTGATCAACAAATGTACGGCATCCCATACATCCTGGCCCTCTGCATCCGGCTGAGGAATTTGGGCTGGTGCTAGAGGCGGGGTATGTGATGTCTCAGATGGCCCCTCACTCTGAATCTCATCCTGGGACCTCGTGGCCTCACCTGTCACTCTCTTGCCCTTCTGGGAAGCTGTAGCTTTCTTGCGGGGCATCACTGAAATCAGGACAACTTATTAGAAAGCGTACGCTTAACACAGGGCTCTATCGCACAATCTAAGAGAGAAAGAATAACATCATCCTAAATGTCCTGTAGTCTCTTGTTTATTAGTATGGTGTACAACACGCCCATAAACAAGGCTCTACTAGACACGGTCTGTAGACAACCTTAGGATGAACCTGCTTTGATACCACTTCTGTCACTACCCACACCGATGAGCCGTGACGGGAGTCTGACCTTTAGCCACCAAACACCCCTAAACACGTATCTAAAACATATTGAACATCAAACACAGATAAATGGCATAAACTGATCTCATAAGAGGTAAACGTCAGAACTCTGTACAATCTGCATATTTATACACAATATGCGGAAGAATAGTGCAAGCCAGCTAAGCTGCTACATATATTGTACACAAAAGAATAGAAGCCGATTATGCTATATTGTCTGACTACTACATATAACTGTCTACAGACCTCTACTGGAATAAAAGTTGTTGAAAGGATGGGACAGGGCCCCGTCATACCATATGTATACACATCTCAAAAGGGGCATACCAAAACTGACTGTAGCTCCGGATCTAATGGAGCGTACTTGTTACACCTTGGAAATTTCCCCTCTAGTGTATAGCGATTAGTCCAAAGAAGGGTATGAAGAATACGAAACATTGACAAGAAATAAATGGTATTTGATGACCCTAAACGGGAATTCGAAAGCATATGAGGCAAGGAAAGAAAGTGCTAAGAAAAGCAAACCATATGTTGTGTATCGGATAAGAATAACGAGCAACGATTTGGTGATGGCATAATGAGATCTTAGGGATAATCAATAACGTCCTTTAGATTGGTACTAAAGTGTTAAACAAGTGTTATGAAGGTTCCATAAGGATCGGAGATCAAACGAGACAACGAGAATGAAAACGAAATCACTGGGCATTATACCGCCCAACCTACGGACCGTATAAATTGTACCAGCCGTATGTTGGACCGTATAATTGTCCAAGGAGGCCACCAGCCACTGGACCAAATGTACTACCATACATACGGTCCGTATAAATAGTACGAACCGTATGTTGGTCCGTATAAATAGTACGGACGATGGTCGGCCAGCTTTTGTGTTTAAATATAGGGGACCCTTTTCATTTCATTTTATTTCATCATTCACTCCACAAGTCAAGAGACATCTAGAACCTTCTCTAACACTCATCCACAAGAAAATCAAGGGAAATCCATGATCAACAACACTAAATTCATGAAAACAAGAGTGTGAAACCTAGCTCAAGTTCATCTTCCTTAAAGAAAACCAAAAGAGGTGAAGTAAGGCTTTGGTGCTAGAGGAAGGATTCCACTCTAGGCTTGTTCCACCATCATCTAAAGTAAGTTGCATGACTTCATCATGTTGTTTAAGGTATTGGAAAGCTAATATACTTGAATGGCAGAAAAACATAGAAGATGGGTCTTAAAATGAGTGAATAGTGTCATGGGTGAGTGGTAGTTGAATGGAATCATGAATGTTGATGCGCTATGGTTATGAATATGTTATAAAGGATGTTTAGACCATAAAATAAGTATTATATAGGATAAAACGCGATAACGAGCTATAATCATAAATGTGGAGAAATTGGAGAAAAATGGTGAATTGTGGTAAATGTATATGAATGACGATTGTTGATTGCAATATTGTGAATGTTGTTGTGAACGCTTGAGGGTTGATATAAGGTATTTTTTTCATCCTATCTCTTATGTTGAGTTTATTTGAAGGTTTAGCAAGCCGGAAAAGTGGAAATAGTTATGGAGGAAAGGTCATAAAGTGTTGTGTTGTAGTTGTTGTGTTTATGGGCTGTTTTGAACATGTTGTTGCCGTGTGGTGGGCTGATTTATATGTATAGAAATGGTATCTAACATTGTTGGTGTGTTGATGAGATTATACTCCTTGATTGGGACGAAAGGAAGTGTATATTGTTGTTGTATGTTGAAAAACATCGTGTGGGATGGTTATGGAATATATTGGTATAGATAATAGTGTTGTTGATGCTGGCATTGTTGTTGTTGTTGATTGGTTGCTGAATTGTAATTTTGGGCTAGGTATATAAACAGGGGAGATGCTGCCCGATTTTCGGTAGAGTATAGAATAGTTTGATTTGAAACCTGGAACAAGTGTGCAATAAAGAGTCTAACGTCAGTATAACTCCTCTTGAATGTAGACTTGCGAGCTCGGACGAATAAGCGTAGCTAATAGGAGGTCTAACAGGTATGTTAAGGCTCGTCCCTTTCTTTCAAAGGCATGATTCCTACATTATGATTTCATAAATATTCCCATATTTTCCTTGTTATCAAATGTTAAAAGTCTAAGATTCCAAGGCATGATTTCCTTCCCGATAACCCATAAATGTTTTCCAAAATATTCATATTTTCCAAACCAAAGGTTGTGATTATGTGAGCTCTTATGATAACAACGATGGATATGTTTTTCAATGACAACGACGATGTCAAAAATGAGAATATTATTATGATGACTATGACGAGAACGATTTTATGTTTAAAGGTTCCAAGTTTACGATTTCAATGACGATATGAGAATATTGAGCTATTCCATGGATCCCTTAATGGTACTTATTGTTGATGGTCTCACCTCACGTTACTCGTTCCTTCGAGGTGAGATATAGCGATGATAACGATTCTATTTCCAGTGCGACCTAAGTTCATGATTCTCGAGACTCCCATGACATTATCAATTTCATTTTACGATGGTTGATTCTTCAAGGAATGATATGGTGACAATGGTAATGCTAATGATGATGTTGATTTTATTTATGTATTTTATGTACATGTATGTATGAATGCATTGCACTGCCACTGGCAGCAGGAGATAACACCGTGCCTATATGGCCGGGCAAGATAACACCGCGCCTATATTGTCGGGCAAGATAATACCGTGCCTCAAAGGCCGGGCAAGATACTATATATATATATTATCGCGCCTTAATGGCCGGACAAGATATTATATATGGATATACATGGAAAATGGTTTTCTTTAAAAGCTAAGCATGCATAGCATTCGCCTTAAAAGGGCATTCAGTGGCACAGGTTGATCCCTTTCATATTGCTTTCTCTACATATGTTCATTATATTATTTTCTATGCTCGGTACCGCTTACCATGTTACAATTCATGCCTTACATATTCAATACACTATTCGTACTGACCCCCTTTCTTCGGGGGCTGCATTTCATGCCACGCAAGTGTATACAGATGAGTAGAGGATATTGCTAGAGGATGTCCCAGTTGGATTGACGACCTCAATTTTCTTCCGGAGTGTTGCCGAGTCAGGGTATCTATGCTATAGTATATTGATTTATGTTAGAGACTTTGCAGACAGAGTCATGTATATAGCATGCCAGTCTTGCAAGCGGCTCTGCAAGCCGATGTATCATTATGCATTATGTTACAAATTTCATATGATTACAGATTTTACTTGATTTGAGAAGGACGAGAATAATGATTTTGAAAAGCTTTCATCATGCATTTCATTTTGTGATTTAAGAGTCCAGTGAGATTATGAATATAACGAGAACCAGCGGGTTCGCTCGGCTCTAAGTAAAGGGTCGGGTGCCCATCATGCCCTATCAGGACTGGGGTGTGACAGCAGGTTTATTTCCTACCATAAGGCAAGGAAGATGATAGCCAAGGGTTATATTTATCATTTAGTTCAGGTTCATGACACCGAGGCAAAGCCGCCAACTTTCCAGTCAATTCCGGCAGTGAATGAGTTCCCAGATGTGTTTCCGAACGAGCTTCCGGGTCTTCCACCAGAAAGAGAGATTGACTTCGCCATCGATGTGTTGACGGACACCAAGCCTATTTCTATTCCTCCTTATCGAATGGCCCCGGCAGAATTCAAGGAGATAAAGGCGCAGTTGAAGGACCTGCTCGAGAAGGGATTTATTAGACCCAGTTCATCACCGTAGGGAGCACCGGTATTGTTTGTGAGAAAGAAAGACAGTTCTCTGCGAATGTGCATCGACTATAGGCAATTGAACAAAGTGACGATAAAGAACAAATATCCTCTTCCAAGGATTGATGACTTGTTCGACCTGTTGCAAGGTGCCAAGTGGTTTTCTAGAGAGTTAGAGAACCAGATATTCCAAAAACAGCCTTCAGAACGAGATATGGCCATTATAAATTCCGAGTGATGTCATTCGGGTTGACTAATGCTCCGACCGTATTTATGAATTTGATGAACAACGTATTCAAGCCTCTCTTGGATCTATTTGTGATAGTATTTATTGATGATATTCTAGTGTATTCTCGCACAGAATCAGAACATGCAGATCATCAGAGAATTGTTCTTGGCATTCTTCGAGCCCGAGAATTGTATGCAAAATTTTCAAAATGCGAGTTTTGGCTAAATTTTGTAACATTTTTGGGCCATATTATTTCAGATGATGGCATTCGAGTCGACACTCACAAGATTGATGCTGTGAAGACTTCGCCAAGGCCTACGACGCCTACAGAAGTTCGTAGTTTTCTGGGATTGGCAGGTTATAATAGAAGGTTCGTGAAGGGCTTCTCATCTATTTCAGCCCCATTGACGAAGTTAACCCAGAAGTCAGCTAAATTTCAATGGGACAATTCTTGTGAGCGCAACTTCCAAGAGTTGAAGGACAGATTGACCTCAGCTCCAGTTTTAAGACTTCTAGAAGGGTCAGATGGGTATGTTGTGTATTTTGACGCTTCCGGTGTCGGATTGGGATGCGTATTGATGCAGCATGGTAAGGTTATTGCATATGCTTCGAGGCAATTGCGGAAACACGAGAAGAATTATCCAACGCATGATCTTGAATTGGCTGCGGTTATTCATGCCCTGAAAATATGGAGGCATTATTTATATGGTATGCACGTTGATATCTATATAGATCACAAGAGTCTTCAGTACATTTTCAAACAGAAGGAGGTGAATTTACAGCAGAGGCGGTGGTTAGAATTATTGAACGATTATGATGTAAATATTTGGTATCACCCCGGAAAGGCGAATGTAGTAGCCGGTGCGCTTATCCGACGATCGATGGGCAGTTTATGTGAAATCCCTCCGGAAAGGAAAGAGATGGTCCAAGAATTTCACCGATTAGCTAATCTTGGAGTGTGTGTAATTGATTCGGGTGATGCAGGTATTAGTATCAAAGATTCCATAATTTCGTCCTTGGATAGGGAAGTAAGAGAACGACAATATGAAGACTCCCAATTGTTCCATTACAGAGACCCATCTCATGAAAAAGAAAAGTCCCCATTTGAAGTTTCTATGGATGGGATTCTTAGATACCGAGGCAGGCTATGTGTCCCGAATGTGGCGGAATTGCGCCGACGAATTCTAGAAGAAGCACATTGCTCTCGATATTCTATTCATCCAGGTACAACAAAAATGTATCATGATCTCAATATGATGTACTGGTGGGATGGCATGAAGAGAGACATAGCAGAATTTGTAGCACAATGTCCAAATTGCCAATAAGTACAAGTTGAACATCAGAAGCCGGGAGGCTTATTGCAAACAATAGAGATACCCACCTGGAAATGGGAAGTGATCAACATGGATTTCATCGTGGGATTACCCCGTTCCCGTGGCAGGTATAACTCTATATGGGTGATCGTGGATAGACTGACGAAAGCAGCCCATTTTCTTCCAGTTAGGACCACGTACTCAGCAGAAGATTATGCAAGGCTGTATCTCAAAGAAATTGTGCGACTCCATGGAATTCCATTATCTATTATCACAGATAGAGGAGCACAGTTTACAGCTAAGTTCTGGAAATCTTTTCAAGAAGGTTTGGGCACACAAGTGAAGTTTAGCACGGCATTTCATCCGCAAACTAATGGGCAGGCCGAGCGTACCATTCAAACCTAAGAAGACATGCTACGGGCGTGTGTGTTAGATTTCGGTGGTAGCTGGGATGATCACTTACCCCTTATTGAGTTCGCATAAAAAAATAGCTACCATTCTAGTATACAAATGGCTCCTTACGAAGCTTTATATGGAAGTAAATGTAGATCTCCAATCGGATGGTTCGAAATAGGAGAAGCATAATTAGTGGGCCCTGAATTGATCCAACAAGCAATAGAAAAAGTCAAGGTGATCCAAGATCGGTTGTTGACAGTCCAAAGTCGCCAAAGGTCCTATGCGGACAACCGCCGATGAGACTTGGAATTTTAAATTAATGATTGGGTATTTTTGAAAGTGTCACCAATGAAATGGGTGATGAGATTTGGTAAGAAAGGGAAGCTAAGTCCCAGAAACATTGGACCCTACAAAATCATCCACAAGGTGGGTCAGGTAACCTATGAATTGGATTTGCCTTCGAAGCTTGAATCAGTCCATCCAGTCTTTCATGTTTTGATGCTCCACAAGTGTGTTGGAGATCCCACAAAGATTGTCCCGATAAACGATGTGCAAGTAACAGAAAAGCTAACCTATGAAGAGGTGCCTATTGCCATCCTAGATAGGCAAGTGCGGAAGCTTCGAAATAAAAAAATAGCGTCGGTCAAAGTATTGTGGCGAAACAACAATCGGGAAGAAATGACTTGGGAAGCGGAAGAGAGTATGAACTATAAGTATTCACACTTATTCCAACCACCAGGAAAGATCCAAGACGAAACGCCAATGATGTAAGGTATGTATGCTTTATCTTTATGCTTTTGGTCGTGTGTGGCCACGGATATGTTGATATTGTGACGTAGCCCTGTAAGGCGATGATATTATGGGTTGTTGTGACAGGTTGGTAGTGCCAAGTTACAGGGGAAACTCTGGTGAAATTGTTGTAGAATCTCGAGTGTTTAACATTCGAGGACGAATGTTCCAAAAGGGGGGAAGAATGTTACACCTTGGAAATTTCCCCGTTAGCGTATAGAGATTAGGCCAAAGAAGGTTATGACGAATACGAAACTTTGGCGAGAAAGAAATGGTATTTGATGACCCTAAATGGGAATTCGAAAGCATATAAGGCAAGGAAAGAAAGTTGCTAAGAAAAGCAAACCATATGTTGTGTATCGGATAAGAATAACGAGCAACGATTTGGTGATGGCATAATGAGATCTTAGGGATAAGCAATAACGTCCTTTTATATTGGTATTGAAGTGTTAAACAAGTTTTATGAAGGTTCCATAAGGATCGGAGATCAAATAATACAACGAGAACAAAAATGAAAACGAAATCACTAGGCATTATACGGCCCAACCTACGGACCGTATAAATTGTACCAGCAGTATGTTGGACCGTATAATTGGCCAAGGAGGCCACCAGCCACTGGACCGAATGTACGACCATACATACGGTCCGTATAAATAGTACGGACCGTATGTTGGTCCGTATAAATAGTACAGACGATGGTCGGCCAGCTTTTGTGTTTAAATATAGGGGACCCATTTCATTTCATTTTATTTCATCATTCACTCCACAAGTCAAGAGACCTCTAGAACCTTCTCTAACACTCATCCACAAGAAAATCAAGGGAAATCCAAGATCAACAACACTAAATTCATGAAAACAAGAGTTTGAAACCTAGCTCAAGTTCATCATCCTTAAAGAAAACCAAAAGAGGTGAAGTAAGGTTTTGGTGCTAGAGGAAGGATTCCACTCTAGGCTTGTTCCACCATCATCTAAGGTAAGTTTCATGACTTCATCATGTTGTTTAAGGTATTGGAAAGCTAAGATGCTTGAATGGTAGAAAAACATAGAAGATGGGTCTCAAAATGAGTGAATAGTGTCATAGGTGGGTGGTAGTTGTATGGAATCATGAATGTTGATGCGCTATGGTTATGAATATGTTGTAAAGGATGTTTAGACCATGAAATAAGTATTATATAGGAGAAAACGCGATAACGAGCTATAATCATAAATGTGGAAAAATTGGAGAAAAATGGTGAATTGTGGTAAATGTATAAGAATGACGATTGTTGATTGCAATATTGTGAATGTTGTTGTGAACGCTTGAGGGTTGATATAGAATACAGGAAAAGTAGTAGAAACAAAGGAAATGCTATCCAAATTTCTCTAGAAATAGTAGCGCGTTCTTGTAGTTGATTAACTAATGATAATATGAATCCTCTCGTGAAGGTAGCGACGTGACATTGAAGGAGAACAAGTGAACGATAGCTAGCTTAACGACAAAGGTATGTGAGGCTAGTCCCTTCTATCTAATGGCATGAATCCTATAGCATAACTTCTTTCTTATCCATGAGCCTATGTCTATAATTAGCTACACAAGGTAATGAGTTAAATATATGGATTCTAATGATGTTATTTATCGCATACAATCACCTTAAATGCTAATTCCTTCAAGGTAAGGCAGAATGTTCATGATTGTTCCATAATGCAATCGGGGGATCACGACCTTACGTCACCCCGATAGAGTGTCACGACCCAACCCCGTAGGCCGTGACTAGTGCCCGAGCTGGACACCCATTTGTACCTGTCAACATAATTAGATCGATACTATAGGTCCTCAATCAATCACAACATAATGACATACGCAAGCCGACGAGGCTGCCACCATATATATTATTATTCTACGCAAGCCGACAAGGCTGCCACTACATATCAGAATATTACGCAAGCCGACAGGGCTGCCACTACGAAACGATGATATATGCAAGCCGGCAAGGCTGCTACAACAGAACAATAATATATGCAAGCCGGCAAGGCTGCTACAACAGAACAATAATATATGCAAGCCGGCAAGGCTGCCACAACCAAACGATAAAATATGTAAGCCGGCAAGGCTGCTACAGCGCTAGAACATCCATAATGACCATATTGGCACAACTGACCACATCTGAACACGACCCACATACATGTCTACAGACCTCTAAGAGTTTCAACTGTGAAATATGACGGGACAGGGCCCTGTCTTACCCTTAGACAACATATACATAGATATATATCAAAAAAAAGATCTATACCAAAATCTGGGGTCCGGAACAACGGAGCTCTCCAAGATAGCAGAAAGGAAGTCCTAAGCTGGTGGCTCACCAAAGCGAGTATCTGTACCTGCAAGCATGAAACGCAGCCCCCCGAAGAAAGGGGGTCAGTACGGAATATGTACTGAGCATGTAAAGCGTGAAATACAGTAAAAGGATCATAACCGAAATAAGGAGTACCGGAAACAAGTACAATGTTCAGAATACCAAAACATTTGCCTTTGAAACGTAATCATGCTTGTCAATATCATATATCATATACATATATGCCGTACCCGGCCCTCTAGTGAGGGACTCGGTGAATAAAGTCTTCATATGCCCTCCTGGCCGCCATAACATGTCATCATATCATCATATCGTCATATCGTCATATCATCATATCATCATATATATATATATACCGTACCCGACGCTCTAGTGAGGGACTCGGTGAACAATGCAGTGAAACTGTGCACGATAAAATACCCGGCCCGGGACTCGGTGAAAGATATATTGAAGCATGCACGAGCAGAATAGTGAGAAACTACATGCGATTTAAAAAAACATTCAAGGACTCAATAGAATAGTCAACACGAACCACCATTTGCAAATTCAGATAATAGTCATATCAAATACCTTTCGGATGTCCCTGTGGATTTTATCAAAATGGAATTTCGAAATCATATGTACATATCAAAACATAAAAAAAAATATAAGTTACGGGAATCAAGATCATTAGCCATCCTAGTGGCTCTAGGAATAGGAATTTCTTTGGAATCGCATATATATCGTCTATTCATTTCACAAAGACCATGCCAAAAAGAAAGACGGGTTAACTTCACATACCTTTAGCGCTTATTCGACACACAATACGTATACGCTGCCCAATAATATCTCAACCTATATTAAGACGTCAAGAGCTACGGTTAAACTACGGGGAGATTCAAAACGTATTTTAACGTTAGTAATTCCTTTCTAGATAATTAGACGACGTTTCCCTTGTTTTCAAACCAACCACAAAACAACCAAGCCAACATTAATAACCACACGTTCAAGTGCTAATCCGAGACTACTCAGGACAATATTCGAGAACGTTCCGGACAGCCCACACAACATTCCAAACAACCCACCTTCAAAATGTTCGAATACAATCCACATACGACTACTGCTGATTCAAGTTATCTTTAATGATCCATAGTCTTAACGTTTTCATTGGAACAACCTACAACAGCCCAACCAACATAAACACAATGTATAACCTTAACTATCATTAATCGTCCAAGCTCAACAAGATCAACAACAACATATCAAAACAGCCCGCATGAGATTTCAAATCAGCCCATACCTTACAACACTCGATAATAGTTTACATGCGATTATGACACATCCATTTTATTCTTATTAGTCTATAGTCATAATACTTCATCAAAACGATTCTATAACAGCCCAATCACTATATCAACATAATTAGTTTTTCCAACTTAACGAAAACAAGGACACATCCAAAACAGCCCTTAACCAACAACATAAAGATGCCCGAAATTCTAACGAACACCTACAATACACCAAGCAGCCCACATACACCTCTTATACATTATTTTATACGATATTTTCATCAAATTTTAGTGAAATACAACAGCAGCCACACGACAACTACATAATCTATTCATATGTAAGTAAGCTACATTATTATCACTATAATCCTTACAACAACCCACAAACAATTTTAGCTCCAACTCTAACCATTAAATACCTTCATTTCCATCATAAAATTCATGACCACAACAATCAAAATACCAAGTAAAATCAGTTCACCACCTTCTACACAAAACAGTCCCTACACAGCTTCAACCATGCTTCACAATCAACACACATAATTTCATGGATTCAATTTATATTCATATCAACCCAACTTCACCTTTAACTTTCTAATTCTTTTAATATGTAATCTATGATAGCAAAAACCATAATATTAATTTAAATTAGTTCACCAATTTTTTATTTTTTTACACCAAACAGCCCCCCTACGGCTCCAACCAAGTTCAACACCAACATACATAATTTCATACATGCAATTCATGTCCACCAAGTTACAACCATAGCATAATCTAAAAATCAATTTACCATCCTTACTTCACGAAATCCTATCACGGTTCAACTTGAACTTCAACAACAACATTTACAATCTTTCATATTCAACACACCTTTCTCAAATTAAACAAGTTTAACATCCTCCTAAATGTGTATAAAAAAGAGATCAAATCTTACCTTAATCAACTTGGCTCCTTAACCTTGCTAATCACTTGAATAAATTCAACACTTTGAGGCATAATTTCTCCCCATCACTCCTCCATTGCTCGGCTAGAAGCCACCTTGGCCGAGAGCCTTATATTTGTTTTTCCAAAAGAAATTTTTCTTGTTTGCTTAATTTGAAATAAATGAATCTTGTAATGAACATGTAGTGCATGTGAGGCTCCTGTAATTGATGACTTGTGTTTGTTGAACTCTAAAACTCCCGTACTAGACAACAATTAATGGTCTCTTACCATATATGTTTATTGGACTTCTTCAAATGGGGCTTAGCCGAGAATTCTAAGGAATGGCTTTGTTTCCATCAAAATGGTTTCAATCGTGAGAAATGCTTCTAGGAGGAAGTGTTCTTGTCCTAGTATTGTAATATAAAATAGATAAGGCCCATCTTCAACATAAATTATTATTAATTTAGATAGAATGAGGAATAGCTAGTATGTCTACTATGTATACACGTATGGGCCTTTTTGACCAAACCTTTGGTGTTTTTCCATGTTAGTCATAAGAATAGCTATTTAATTAGTAGACCCCACTTAGTGGAGAAAACCAACTGAAAATATTAGCCCCCCCCCCCCCCCCCTTATAAGATATTTAACATTATTCAAAAAGAAACATTTCAGTAGTTACCAAATGCCACACATAAAATATTATTTGCAATCACCGTTGTCACATCTTTTGCCTCAAATAATTTTGGGCCTTCATTCCTCGTATACACCGAGCTCTTGATTTTTATCCTTGGATATGATCTAATTCTCCGGGCTCGGGTAAATTTGCTCACATTGGACGATTAAATTTTCTAGTCCAAAAATACGGGATATTATAGCTTAGACCGTATTCCATTCAAATAAATTTTGAACCTCGACGAAATTTATTTTCTTCGATTGGTTAAATTTTAATTCCTTACGATACATGCGTACCGTCACTTTAACCACTTATAAGCTTGGGGGATAACCTCGTGCCCATTACTAATATCATTTAACTCACAAATACGTTGTGATATAGCCCTGTGAGGCGAAGATATTATGGGTTGTTGTAATGGAAAGGTAGTACCCAAATTACAAAGGAAACTCTGGCAAAACTTTTCCAGAATCCCCGAGTGTCGAACATTCGAGGACGAATGTTCCAAAAGGGGGGAAGAATGTTACACCTCAGAAATTTGGCCGTACTTGTATGATGAGTGGAATGATGAAAAATTGAGTGAATGATGTTTTATTAAGTCGGGAATGGCTAATTAAGAATTTTTGGAAATAAGAAAGTCGCGGAAAATTTTTCAGCACAGTGGTCGTATATGGCACTATACGGCCCGTAAAGTGATTTACGGACCGTATAGTGCAGTCGTCCTCCAGCTTGTCAAAAATCTCAACTTTCTGTAAATGTTGAATATGGTTAAATACGACCCAGTTTACAGCCCGTAAACTGGTTTACGGACCGTAAACCAGGTCGTAAACTGCCATGTCCACCAGCCAAACTTTCTGTTTTTGGAATGCTTAAAAACGACCACAGTGGACGGACCGTAAATCAAAATACGGTCCGTATATGGTGGTTTACGACCACTGTTCACCCCGACAAGAATTCATTAAAAATCAGATTTTGTGATTTTTAAAAGGGACTTAAGCCTCATTTCACTTCATTTTCATCCATACACCTCAAGAGACATTCTAGAACTCTCCAAATAATTCCTCCACAAGAATTCAAGAGAATTAAAGGGAATATCAAGACCAACAACACTAATTTCATGGAATCAAGGGTAAGAAC
Source organism: Lycium barbarum (assembly GCF_019175385.1). Lineage (NCBI taxonomy): Eukaryota > Viridiplantae > Streptophyta > Magnoliopsida > Solanales > Solanaceae > Lycium > Lycium barbarum. Next base: position 83,619,870 of record NC_083339.1, on the reverse strand, counting down.
TCAATAAAGGGTCATCTAAGTGAAGAAATTCCTAAGAAGGTGGGACTAGGGTTTTGGCTAAGTGATGTATCTCAACTTAAGGATTGTTCAACCATCCTCCAAGGTAAGTTTCATGATTATTCCCTATTGTTTGAAGTATAGGAAAGCTTAGACACTTGAAATGTAGAAGAACATAGAAATGGGCCATTATTGAGTGAATAGTGGCATGAATGAATGATAGTGGAATCGAAATGTGAATATTGAAGTGTTGTGAGTACTAATACGTTATAAATGATGTTATTATCATGAAACAAGCGTTAAATGCATGAAAACGCAAGGATGAGCTAGAAGTAGAAATAAGGGAAAATTGGAGGAAAATGGTGGATTTTGCCAAACGCACGTAAATGACGATTGTCGATTATGATATTGCGAATAATATTATGAATATTGGGAGTTGATATAGAACGTGAGAAAAGTAGTATGAGCGAAGGAAGTGTTGTCCGACTTCTCCTAGAATTAGCGACACGTTCTTATAGTTAGTTACTAATGTTGATACGAATTCTCTTATGAAGGTAACGACGTGATATCGACAGAGAACAAGTGAGCGATATCTTAGCTAAACGACCAAGGTATGTGAGGCTAGTCCTTCTTTCTAATTGTCACGACCCAGCCCCATAGGTCGTGACTAGTGCCCGTTCTGGGCACCCAAACCTATCTATCAAATACATTCAAATATATATAGCAGAAGCCGACAAGGCTATATTCCAAACTTAGATAATTTCCAGAAAATTTTTGACAAAGTTTCCTTTGTTTTACAGACTATCCAAAACAATCCTGCGCACAGAAAATACCAACAGAGGCCACACCGGCCAACAAGGCAACATATAAACATATGCGGACCGGCCGCCGCGGCGAATGGGATCGCCCAAACACATCATATACCCACATCCGAACAGAAAGACCCAAACCCACAAACATGTCCACAGACCTCTAAACAGACCGACAGAATCATATGACGGGACAGGGCCCCGCCGTACCCAAATGGTCAGATATACAAAAATATATACATAGCAAAAATGTATGTACCAAAAGTGGACTCCGGATCAAAATGAGAGTACTCCGAAATAGCTGAAAGCGGAACCTACAGTGGCGGATCACCAATGTCTGTACCTGCGGGCATGAAACGCTGCCCCCGAAGAAAGGGGGTCAGTACGAAAGATGTACTGAGTATGTAAAGCATAGGGTACAGAAATATGAGCCACAACTGAAAGTAAACAGGATACAAAAGAGGGAATACTGAACAGTATATCAGAATCTATATCAAAATCATATATACATAATGCAAACAAAATCATGCAAAGCTCAGGAACGTGGTCACCACTCCGACACTGGTGCCACACACAACATAACACTAGAAGGTTCAAATCTCCGTACATCCCCGAGCACACATATCATCATAGCATATCACCAGCCATATCACAGCATAACACCAAACGGAACCCTGCCCTATGGCGAGGTCTCGGGAACCATAACACAGCATACGGCCGAATTTATCATAGTGCACACGAAGCATAACCGGCCCGGGAACCGGTGAACGAAGTCATAATAAGGGCACGAGCGGATTCGTTAGCAAACAATGCAATTTATAAGTCAAAACATCTTTTGAAACTTGATAATATCATATGCTAATTCATTAATCAACTAGTTCGAATAGTTAGTCAATACGGGGTTCGTTTAACCAAATATTTCCAACATAGTATTTATGGTTCAAAATATAATCTATAATACCGTGGCAGTCAAAACATTATTTTATGATAGCCAAATTCATAAACAAAAGTGTTTTGCTGACATTATACAAAAATGAGAATAATAGAGTCAACAAGGAAGTCTCGATGCTAGCGGGCCACCGCGGGTCAAGTCGAGGTGACGGACATGAATCACGAACATTTAGGGTCTATGGAACCATACATGGAAGATCCGAAGCGATTTGATTACATTTGCATAAGTTTCGGACATTTAATTACTTTGCAAGCAAAAGAAGGGCTTTAAGGTTCAATCCAATTGAATGAATAGTGCTCGATTTCAAATTCGGATTTCAAGGAACAGAATTGCCCCCGGGGCTCCGATATCAACCTAGGATACTTAAGACATGCCAAAAGAAGGAATAGGGTAGCCTTACATACCTTATCAGCGTCTTACGCTCGCCCCAAACTCATGTCCCGTTTCGCTCAGAATCTGCAATTGGTCAAAGTTACCAATTAGAGATTTCAAAACTTAAAAATTCCATTAACTTCATTTTTGTCTACCGAAATTTCGGCAGCATTTCCCCTATATATATAACATCCCCGAGACTTAGCTCGGCTCAATATACATCAACAACAACAACCCACAATATCACAACATCATAAATTATAGCAAAATCACTCCAATGTCAACATTCTTCCTTTCTACACAAATTAACAACTTTCATCCAAACCTCACAACATCAAATTAACATCCACATTAACATACTCATTTACTCATTCAAAGTTATTCAAACACATTCCAATAATGTTCCGGGCAATATACTTAAGTCCAAGGGATTCGTCACTTTCTATATTTCATCTGAAACGTCAACAACTACGACGAACATACTAACTCGCATTGTTTCATCCCACATTCATTAGCAACAACCATAATTCACATTTAAAGTCTTACTTTCATAATTATACAAGAATATACAAAAATCATATACTTTCCCATAAGAACCCGCAACCATTTTCAATGCCAATTCAACTCATTAAACATTCATTTACGTCATAAATGCCACAACGACGCAACTAACAAACTAAACAAAATCAAATTCACCTCCCTTAACTATGTCATGGCTCACGGCCAACTTCATCACACACACACACACACACGGTTTCACACATACATACCAAAACTACGTAATTCTCGTCTATTTCCAATCCTCATAATATTCATACTTGTTCCATAACACAAAAGAGGAAGAATTCTCACCTTTTCCTTCAAGTTTCAATCCGCCGCAAACGTCGCTCTTGTGCCAAACCAATTATATCACGTCGAAGAGCGTCTTGAATATACTACGATTATGAGAAGAACAAGATTTTTAAGGTTAGAATCAAAGCTTGGAAATTTATTTTTTCCTCTTGGAGAGAGTTCGGCCGAGAGGTGTTTGGTGGTTGTTCTCCTTTTTTTTTTTTTTTTTTATTGTTTTAATGTTTTTCTTGAACATTCTAATGGATTTGTATGACTATATATTGTTGCTCCCTTAAGTTAAGCACATGATCCTCACATGATTCATAAGTGGGTTGGGCCATGGCCTCTTGGCCGGCCACCCCTATATTTTTGGGCCCAAATTTCATAAATTTTTATTGAGCCCAATTCGTTAAAACTCTCGTTTTGTAATTCCCGAAACTAATTTCCGAAATTCCAAAATTTGCCCTTGGACTTCCCCAACGTCTTTGCACCAATACTTCCATAAATGACATCAACATATTAACTAAAATCAAAATATTGCCTTATAACATACAAGTCTTAATTATTTCAATATTTCCAATTATGCGAAAACACGGGACATAACATTCTCCCTCCATTAAGAACATTCGTCCCCGAATGTTAAATTAGTCTTCTAAAGGCTTATGAACATAACGGGGGAGTCCCTCTCTTATAGAGGCATACATAATTCATTTTGTCAATCAACACAATAGACTGAAAAGTTTAAATTACCTGTGGATGTCGGGAACAAGTGGGGGTATTTCTTCTTCATATCATCCTCCGCCTCCCAGGTCATCTCCTCCCGGTTATTGTTGCGCCACAGGACTTTGACAGAAGGCACTTCCTTAGTGCGCAGTCTCCTTACCTGTCGATCCAGAATAGTTATAGGCTGCTCGTCATAAGACAAATGCTCTGTTACCTGAATGTCCTCCACTGGGAATATCCTAGAAGGATCACCAATACATTTTCGCAAAATAGACACATAAAATACCGGGTGTACGGCCTCCAAATCGGATGGTAAGTCTAGCTCATAGGCGACCTCGCCTATCTTCCAAACAATCTGATATGGACCGATATACCGCGGGCTTAACTTACCCTTTTTGCCGAATCTGATAACACCCTTCATAGGCGACACCTTCAGAAATACCCAGTCGCCAATCTGGAACTCTAACGGTCGACGTCGTCTATCTGCATAAGCTTTCTGTCGACTCTGTGCAGCCAATAATCGCTCCCGAATAAGTTTTACTTTATCTACTGCTTCCTGGATCACATCTGGCCCAATTAATTTAGTTTCGCCCACGTCGAACCAACCAATAGGAGATCTGCATTTTCTACCATAAAGGGCTTCGTACGGTGCCATCTGAATGCTGGAGTGAGTCCCTCCTGAAAAGACCTCCAGAAATGCACCGTAAACTGGGCGCCTCTGTCAAAAATAATAGATAGAGGAACTCCGTGAAGCTTCAAATCTCTCTAATGTAGAGCCTGGCATAATCCTCGGCGGAATAAGTAGTCCTGACGGGAAGAAAATGGGCTGATTTCGTCAACCTATCAACAACGACCCATATGGAATCATACTTCCGTGGAGTGCGAGGCAAACCTGTAATGAAGTCCATATTAATAACCTCCCACTTCCAAGTCGGGATCTCCATTTCCTGCAATAGTCCACCCGGCTTCTGATGCTCAATCTTGACCTGCTGACAATTAGGACATTGGGCGACGAATTCTGCAATATCCCGCTTCATACCGTCCCACCAGTATAAGCATCGAAGATCATGGTACATCTTCGTAGACCCAGGATGGACCGAATAGCGAGCATAATGTGCCTCGCTCATGACCTGCTGCCGAAGGCCTGCAATATCAGGTACACACAACCTGCCTCTGTATAACATAGTGCCGTCCGGTGAAAACTCGAACGGAGTCCTATCCTTATCATAGGCTGTGTCCCTGTACCGAGCTAAGACAGGATCCTCGAACTGATGCCGCTTAATATCGTCCCTGATGGATGACTCAGAAACCCCTTGAACAGAAATCTGGGTATCTCCACAATCGGCCAGACGAACCCCGAGACTAGCCAACTGCTGAACATCACGGGCTATCTCTCTCCTGTCTGGCTGTAAATCAGCCAAACTGCCCATAGACTTCCGACTGAGCGCGTCTGCAACAACATTAGCCTTGTCCGGATGATACAGAATATCTACATCATAATCTTTCAGAAGCTCCAGCCACCTCCGCTGCCGCAAATTAAGCTCTCTCTGTCTGAAAATATACTGGAGACTCTTATGATCAGTATAGATATCCACATGAACGCCATATAAATAGTGTCTCCATATCTTCAGAGCATGAATCACCGCTGCGAGCTCCAGATCGTGGGTAGGATAATTCTTCTCATGCTTTTTGAGCTGCCGGGAAGCATACGCTATAACTCTGCCGTGCTGCATCAATACACAGCCTAACCCCATGCCAGAAGCGTCACAATAAATAACATACCCGTCCGGTCCCTCTGGAAGATTCAGAACTGGGGCTGTAGTCAGCTTCTCCTTCAGCAACTGGAAGCTCCGTTCACAAGCGTCAGACCACTGGAACTTAGCTCCCTTCTGAGTCAGCCTTGTCAAAGGCGCTGAAATCGAAGCAAACTTCTCCACAAACCTCCTGTAATAACCTGCTAACCCCAGGAAACTGCGTACCTCTGTGGGCGTCGTAGGTCTGGGCCAATTCTTCACGGCCTCAATCTTCTGTGTGTCCACCCGGACACCATCAGCTGCTATAATATGCCCCAAGAAAGCCACTGAAGACAGCCAGAATTCACACTTAGAAAATTTCGCATATAATTTCTGATGCCGGAGTACCCCTAATACCGATCTCAGATGATCTGCGTGCTCCGCCTCAGACCGAGAATAAACCAGGATATCATCAATGAATACAATTACGAACATATCCAAGAATGGCCTAAATACCCGGTTCATCAAATCCATGAATACTGCGGGGGCATTAGTAAGCCCAAAAGACATAACCCTGAACTCATAATGCCCATATCGGGTCCGGAAAGCTGTCTTAGGGATATCGGCCCCCCGTACTCGTACCTGGTGATAACCGGATCGAAGATATATCTTCGAAAAACACTTAGCGCCCTGCAGCTGATCAAACAAATCATCAATCCTGGGGAGGGGGTATTTATTCTTTATATTTACCTTATTCAGCTGCCGATAATCAATACACATACGCAGCGACCCGTCCTTCTTACGCACAAATAATACCGGGGCTCCCCAAGGCGAAGTACTGGGTCTGATGAAGCCCTAATCCAACAAATCTTTCAGCTGCTCCTTCAACTCCTTTAACTCTGCAGGCGCCATTCTATACGGAGGAATAGAGATAGGCTGAGTGTCTGGGAGTAAGTCAATAGAGAAGTCTATCTCCCGCTCTGGAGGAAGACCTGGAAGCTCGTCGGGGAAAACATCTGGAAACTCATTAATCACGGGGACTGACTGAAGTGTCGGCGTCTCGGCGTCCAAGTCTTGCACCCGAAACAGATGATAGATATAACCCTTTCTGATCATTTTCTTTGCCTTTAGGTATGAAATAAACTTACCTTTCGGCGATGCTGTATTACCAGCCCAATTTATAACTGGCTCCCCGGGAAACTGGAAGCGAACTACCTTATTCTGGCAGTCAACATTAGCGTAACAGGAAGCTAGCCAATCCATACCCATAATAACATCAAATTCAGTCATATCTAACTCTACCAGATCTGCCTTAGTGTCACGGTCACAAACAATCACTAAACAGTCTTTATAAACCTGTTTCGCTACAACAAAATCCCCTATCGGTGTGGCTACCTCAAATGGCTCCATAGGTTCAGACATAATACCAATTTTACCGGCAACAAGGGGTGAAATATATGATAAAGTCGAACCTGGATCAATTAGTGCATTCACAGATCGAGAGAAGACCAATAAAGTACCTGTGACAACATTAGGAGATGCCTCCTGATCCTGGCGGCTGGCCAAAGCATAAATGCGATTCGAAGGACCGCTAATACCAGAAGCTCCACCACGGCCCCTGCCGCGACCTGCTGGTGCTGGAAAACCCTGCCCCGTAGGGCGCATAGCCACTGACGACGATGAAGACCCAGCGACTGATCCGGTAGGCTGCGCTGCACCACCCGAACTACCCTTATACGGGCAATCTCTCACAGAATGGCCCTGACGACCACAAGAAAAGCATGCACCGGTGGCTCTGTAGCACTCTCCCGGATGATATCTGCCACAAAGAGAACACTGAACCCTGGGTGGCCTCATCTGACCAGAACCCCTATCTGTCCGCGAACCTGAAGCCCTGGAGCTCTGGCCTGCTCCTGAATACCCTGGGCTATCAAATCTGCGACCTGTAGACTGGAGAGGTGCGCTCTGCGCCGGCTGAGATGAAAATCTGTTAGGCTGCTGCGGCTGTTGGGGCTGTCTGCCCCGAAAATCACCAGATGACCTGGCCTTCTTGGGCTGTCTCCGATCCTGGCCCCTGTCAGGCTGGTGTCCCCCTCTGCCCCGATCCTCCATTCCCTGGGCGTGGGCCTGAATACGGGCAATGTCCATACCGGGCTGAGCAGCCAATACTAAACAGCTATCAACATAATAGCGGTCCAGCCCCATAATATATCTGTGCATCCGGTCCGCCATAGTAGTCACCACAGTAGGTGCATATCGGGCCAAAGAATCAAACTCCAGACTATAGTCCCGGACACTGCGGCCCTTTTGCCTCAATAATAAGAATCTATCAGATCTGGCTCGTCGCAACTCCGGGGGCAGAAAATGTCCAAGAAATGCCTGAGAAAAATCACCCCAAACTGCTGGGGGAGCGCCGTCCCCTCTGGATAGCCCCCATGACTCGTACCAGTTTGCCACCACATCATATAACCGGTACGAAGCTAACGCGACTGACTCTGTCTCGGAAGCATTAATCAAATCTAGAGTGCGCCGCATCTTCCTGATAAACTCCTCAGGATCCTCCTCGGGCTTTGTCCCGAAGAACTCTGGAGGACTACAAGTCAAAAACTCACGGGCTCTCGAACTATCACGCCTGACTGCCCGGTCACCTCCCAGTCCATGCCCCTGAACCTGCCCTGCCACAAGTCTCGTCAGCAACTGGACTGCCTCCCTCATAGACTGATCCTCAGTGCCTGGCCGTGGAGCTGGAGGCTCAGGTACTGGAACTGCGGGAGCTGGCGGTGGAGCCGCCCCCCGATCTGCAGCTACGGCTGCCCCTATCTCCTCCACGAGTGGCAGTGTAGAAGAACCCTCTGTCTGGGGCAAAGTCTCCGGAGCAATATGTGCCTGGGCCCTGGTAATCCTCCAGACCCGGCTAGTCTGTCCCAAGGCTGCTGACTTGGCCTTTTGGGTCGCTGTTGCCTTTTTTGGAGGCATATCTGCAAATATAGCCACTCGTTAGGGAGGGGTCATCCTGATAACACAGCTCTATCGCACGATCTAAGACAGAAAGAAGGGTAGTATCCTAAATGCCCTGTAGCCTCCTGTTTATAGGTGTGGTGCACAACACACCGATAAACAAGACTCTACTAGACACGGTCTGTGGACAATCCGAGGACGAACCGCGCTGATACCACTTTTGTCACGACCTAACCCTGTGGGCCACGACCAGTGCCCGAGCTGGGCACCTATACGTACCTGATACCCAAATTAGCATATTAACTAATAATATAATAATAATAGTATCAGTGGACGCTACAGAATTTAACAGAAAAGCAGACTTGGCACACATAGGCCGATAAGGCCATCATAGAACAAAGTATCCCAAACATATGTACAGAACCCACACAGATGTATCCACAGACCTCTACAGAACATATCATAATCATAAGACGGGACAGGGCCCCGTCATACCCAGAACAAAGTACATATCCAGATAGCAGTGACAGACTTTACCAAAAGATGGGCTCTGAAGAAGAGAGCGCCCCAAAATAGCAGAAGTGGGATCCTAAACAGATGGATCAGCGAACCTGTCGTCTGTACCTGCGCGGCATGAAAACGCAGCCCCCGAAGGAAGGGGGTAAGTACGAAATATGTACTGAATATGTAAAGCGGAATCACAGAAGTCAAATCATAATGGTTACAGAAAATGAGTACAAAATCCCGAGTCTCAAATGCATATTTCCCAAAACAGACAGAACGTGTACAGAAACATATGTCATATCATATCCGGCCCCTGCCACGGGACTCGGCAGACAGAACGTGGTCACCCTCCCGACACTGGTGCCACAATACAGAGGAATCAGAAAAAGGGGCGTGGCCCCGTATCATAAAATGTCATATCAGAATGGCCATAACAGATCAGATCAGAATAGGCGGACATGGCACATCATACTCCACAGACCCATGTACGCGTATACCTGCCCCCTTACATCGGGGCGCGGCGAACAATGCAGAGAATCACGCTTGACAACATATCCTGGCCCGGGCTCAGTGTGGGAAACATTGGGACATCCACGAATGGAGTAGTGAGAGACTAATGCAATTTAAAAATATCATAAGTGTTTTCAAAGACTCGATGAAGCGTAGCAAAGACAAACAAATCAAATGGAGTCGGACGAAATCATAATAAATGTATTTCGGATATCATAATAAATTACAGAAGTATAACTTTCCCGAAGTCATTCCGAGTGTCAAAATAATTTATAATATTTAACAGAATATTTAAAATAATATTCGTTAAGCGATTAGTAGGGTAATTAAAACATTTCTTTCAAAAATCGCTTAAAAAGGAAGCTTTAGCATAGTAGGGGCAAAACCGGAAATAGTGGGCCCGCCTCGGGACAAATAAGGCGGCGGGCTCAAATTGTGCCCTCTAAGCATATAGTATCACCTAAAAAGGTTATACAGACATTCTATGACTTTCTGAGTAATTTAGAGCAAAATTGCATAATTCCAGAAAAAAACGTATCAAAAATGATTCAATTGTACTGAAGGAAAAACTGAAATTTTGTCTTGCGGATTCCGAGGGCCAAGAGGTCCTTCGAGGCCCGGATTCGACCCTAACTCACTAAGGGAATGCCAAGGGAAGAAATAGGGTTGCTTTACATACCTTTCACGCTCCTTAAGCCTTTCCAAATTCACTTCCCGTTTCGTCGAAAAACTGCAATTGGTCAAGTTTACCAATTGTAAGCTATGAATACCAAAGTTCCAACTTAATGCATATTTGGCTACCGAAATTTCGGCAGCACTTCCCCTATACATATAGCACCCCGAGAATTCAACTCGGCTATAAATCATCAACAACACCCAAACGACAACAACAATATCAACAATGAACATTAAAAACATAATTATCCTTCAACTAGTCATTTTTCTCACAAGTTGACATAATCTTCAATTCAACCCAACTTTCGAACTAACATCATGATTTCACATCCATTATTACTCAAGATCATCACAATATAGATTTAGAGACATTTCATATCATTTTCCTTAATATATACACTCGATATACATAATATACAACTTTCCGCCAAAATCATAACTTATGCAAAACACCAAATCTTTGGCATACAACTTCATAACAAGTTTTCAACTTCCAAATTCATCAATGATCATCTTAATTCACAACCAAACAACTTCATTTCCTTAATGTCGGAAAATCATACTAAAACGACATAAGTGTTTACATTCCAATTCAATACAAACTTATATCATTCTAACTTCATTTCCATGCCAAGCATTACAACAACACTCCAATACACTAAACAAACTTAATCCATTTCATTCCCAAGCAAAATATACCACACGGCCATATGCTTATTTTTCCATATCAACTAAATTCATCCAACTTTCAATTCCCATATGCATTTCATCACAATTACAACTAGAATATAACATAAATTCAACACAACTTGGCTATACAACATATATATACACACGGCTACAAGCCATATACCAAACCCACATTGCAAACTTCCATTTTTCCATAAAATCAACACATTTCTATATACTACAACACAATCAAAACTTCATAACACAATAAAAAGGTAGAAATTCTTACCTTTTCTTCAAGTCTTCTTCACTTGAACTTGTGTTCACTTTGAGGAATCTAATGGTTCCCACTCCAAACCAACTATACCAAGATGCAAAGGAACCTTGACTTAGTAGGAAAACAACAAGAATTGAATTTTTAGAACAATATTTATGGTGGCTATTTTTGCACCTCAAACCCGAAATGGTCTTCTTTCTCTCCTTCTATTTTCTTTGTTGTTCTTATCTCTAATTTCTTAAGTCTTCTATGGTATATGTAGTTGAAGTGCTTGGTCACATGACCAACTAAAATTTGGCTTGGATCATGGCCTAATGTGGCCGGCCATACACCCCTTTTTGGGCCTCACTTACAATTCAATTTTTTGAGCCCAATAACTTATGGATCATATTTTATAATTCCCGAAACTAATTTCCAAAATTCCAAAATTACCCTTAACCTTGTCCCACACTTTCATGACTCTATTCTTTCATGCATAACTCCTACGTTCAACAAAATATCAAATTTGACCTCGTATCTCAAGAATCCATTATTTATCGAATTTTTCCAAACGTGTGAAAACACGGGATATAACAATAAGAGAAAAGAGCAAGAAAATACCTGAATCAGTAAACAACTAGGGATATCGACTATGCATGTCGGACTAGGTTTGTAGAGTAGCCTCCTCAACAGGATGGTGCTTCTATTGCACCTTCACAGAAGCAATCTCCTTTGACCTCAACTTTTGAACCTGCCTATCCAAGATCGCGATACCTCCTCATAAGTCAAATTCCTATCAAGTAATATAGAATCCCAACGAACAATGTAAGTACCGTCGGTATGGTACTTCTTCAGCTTTGAAATATGAATAACTGGATGAACACCCACCAAGCCTGGCGGCAATGCCAACTCATAAGCCACATCGCCCATACGAGCAACAATCTCAAATGGACCAATATACCTGAGGCTCAACTTGCCCCTCTTACTAAACATCATAACACCCTTCATGGGTGAAACCTTCAATAGAACCTGATCACCAACAGCAAACTCCAAATCCCGGACCTTCTGGTCCGTATATATCTTTTATCAACTCTGAGCTGCCAAAAGCTTGGCCTGAATAACTCTCACTCTATCAAGGGACTTTCTCAACAGATCTGTACTCTAAGGTCGAGCCTCGAACCCATCAAACCAGCCAACCGGAGATCTGCATCTCCTACCATACAAAGCCTCAAAAGGCGCCATACCAATACTCGAATGATAACTGTTATTGTACGCAAATTCTACCAATGGTAAGTGCTGATCCCAATGACCACCAAAATCAATAACACACGCTCTCAACATGTCCTCGAGCACCTGACCACTCGGACTTGCCATCGGTCTTGGGATGAAAAGTTGTACTGGGATCCAATCGGGTACCCAACTACTCATGAAATGCCCTAAAAAATTGGGATGTGAAGATAGTACCCCGATCGGACACCACAGAAATAGGAACCCCGTGTAATCTCATAATGTGCCGAATGTACAACTTGGCTAACCTCTCCACGGTATAGAAAACCTAAACTGGAACAAAGTGAGTGGACTTAGTCAACCGATCAATTATCAACCAAATAGAGTCAAACTTGCCCAGGGTATTCAGAAGACCCATAACAAAATCCATGGTAATCTTCTCCTACTTCCACTCGAGAATGGTCATTCTCTTAAGTACACCACCGGGTCGCTGGTGCTCATACTATACCTGCTGACAATTATCAGACTTAGTCACGAAATCAACTATATCTCTCTTCATCCGACGCCACCAATAGTCCTGTCTCAAATCACGGTACATCTTAGTCGCCCTCGAATGAATGGAATTGCGAGAACTATGAGCCTCAGTCAAGATCAACTGACTCAAATCACCAACACAAAGAACGCACACGCGTCCCTTAATTTTCAAAATGCCCTCAAAATCAATCACGACCTCCTTGGCCTCACCTTTCAAAGCTCTATCTCGAATCTTGCTCGACCGAGCATCCTCAAACTGATGAGTCCTGATCTGATCCAATAAAGACGACCACGCCTTTATACAAGCCAAAATCCTGCCTAGGGTTGAAATATCAAGGCGAATAAAATTGTTGGCCAGAGTCTGAACCTCCATGGCCAACAAAAGCCCGAAAAAAATCGGTCGAGCTAAACTCCCCATGCTCACTGCCTTGCGAATCAAGGCATCAACCCCTACATTGGCCTTCCCGGGATGATATAAAATAGAGATGTCATAGTTCTTCAGGAGCTCCATCCATCGGCGCTTCTTGGAATTAAGATCTCTCTGGGTAAACACATGTTGAAGACTACGGTAATCGGTAAAAACCTCACAATGATCACCATACAAATAGTGCCTCAAAATCTTCAAAGTGAAGACCACGGCCAACAACTCCAAATCACGGGTAGGGTAATTCTTCTCATGAATCTTCAACTGACGGGAAGCATAAGCTATCACCCTACCCTCATACATCAACACAACACCTACACCCATACGTGATGCATCACAATATACCGTGAAATTCTTACCCTTCACGGGTAATGCTATGATCGGGGTTGTAGTCAAAAGAAGCTTGAGCTTCTAAAAGCTCTCATCACAATTATCTGACTAGTGAAAGGGAACATCCTTCTGAGTCAATCTGGTCAAAGATGAAGCAATAGCCGCAAAACCCTTCACGAAGCGACGGTAATAGTTGGCCAAACTCACAAAACTATGAATCTTAGTAACAGTAGTGGGCCTCGCCTAACCCCTCACGGCGTCCCTCTTCTGTAGGTCAACCATAACCATATACTTAGACACAACATGTCCCAAGAATGCTACAGACTCCAACCAGAAATCACACTTTGAAAACTTGGCAAACAAGCTATGTTTCTTTAATAACCCAAGAACAGAACAAAGATGGATCTCATGCTCCTCTCTATTCTTGGAATACACTAAGATATCATCAACAAACACAATCACAAAGGAATCAAGGAATGGCCTAAAGATGCCATTCATCAAAGTCATAAATATAGCCGGGGCATTGGTAAGCCCAAAAGAAATCACTAGAATCTCATAGTGATCATATCTTGTCTGAAATGTTGTCTTCGGAATATCCTCCGCCCTAATCTTCAACTAGTGATAGCCTGAACGCAAATCAATCTTTGAAAACACCGAAACACCCTGAAGCTGGTCAAATAAATCATCAATATGAGGCATAGGGAAATTGTCCCGAATAGTAACCTTGTTCAGCTGTCGATAATCAATGCACATCATCATGGTCCGATCTTTCTTCTTCACAGAAAACACAGGAGCACCTCAAGTGGAGACACTCGGTCTAATAAACCCCTTGCTCAATAAATCATGTAACTGCTCTTTAACCTCTTTCAACTCAACAGGTGCCATCCAATATGGCGGAACAGAAATAGGGCGAGTGCCTGAGTCCAAATCAATACAAAAATTAATGTCGTGATCGGGTGGCATACCCGATAGATCCGATGGGAATACCTCTGCGAGCTCGCTCACAATAAGGATAGAATCAAGGGGTGGAGATGCAACACTCATATCACAAATATGAGCCAAATAAGCAAAACACCCCTTACTTACTAATTTGTTCGCCCAAAGGAAGGAAATGATCTTCTTCAGAGCAGGACTAGGAGTACCCCTCCACTCAAGCCTAAGAATGCCCGGCATGGCTAAAGTAACAATCTTAGCATGACAGTCCAAGATCGCACGATAAGGAGAAACCCAGGACATCCCCAAAATAATATCAAAGTCCACTATATCGAGAATCATCAAATCTACCCAAGTGTCATACCCTATAAAAGTAACCAAACAAGACCGGTAGACTTGATCAACAATCACAAAATCTCTGATCGGAGTAGACACATGAACAGTTATATCTATGCTATCACAGGGCATATCCCAACCAACTGCATGAAATGCAGATACATATGAATAGATGGATCTCGGATCAAATAACACAGATGCTACTGCATGACGGATAGAAATGGTACCTGAAATCATAGCATTTGAGGCCTCTGCCTCGGGCCTACCCAGAAAAGAGTAACAATGGGCTCCACTACGCCCAGTCTAATATCCCTATCTCGCAATCTGAGAACCACCTCTAGAACCATGGGAAGCACCGTGGCCTGACTGAGCACCACCCCATCTAAGAAGTCCCACCTCTACCACCAGATGATATAAGAGTCCTTGGCGGCTGATAATCCCACCTGGGTCGGGGAAATCTCCTAGCAACATGCCCAACCTCGCCACAAGAAAAATAGGTAATAGGAGATGAATGTTGATACACACAAACTGAAGACCCGGATGAAGCAGCCCTGTCCACTGGTCTGGAGAACGAACCCTCAGAGCTCTCTGCCTAGGTGACTCACTGGGGGAAGCCTGTAATGCTGAATGCACAGGACAACCGAAATATTACTGATGCAGCCTCAAAAACTAACTGGCGCCGCTCGATCTAGAACCACCATAAACTACCAGTCTGATGTGGCCTCTTGTCACTACCACCAAAAGCACCGGCCTTAGCGCCCTTAACCATAGAAGCATGCTCGGTAATGTACTGGAAGGAAGCCCCCATAGACTCCATGTGAAGATAAGGAATCTGTAGAGAGCCCACTAGTCCCCAAATAAAATGCCTGATCCTATCGGCCTCAGTAGGGATCAACGGAGTGAAATAACGGGCAAGATATAGAAAGCGGGTCACATAGGACTCCAAAGACATGCCTCGTTGCTCACAGTGTAGAAACTCCTCCCTACACGCCTCTCCCAAAGACCGGGACACATACTTCTCAAGGAAGGCCCGGTAGAACTGAATCCAAGTCAATGGAGGGGAACCCTGAGGTCTGCAAGCCACAAAATACCTCCACCAAGTCTTCGTTTCACCACTAAACTGGTAGGACACATAGTCAACCCCATGGGTCTCCACGATCCCCATCTGGTTTAGCAACTCATGCATATCAAGAATATACTCAACACATCCTCAGACATAGTACTAGGAAACCTCGGCGGCTCTAACTTCCTGAATCTCCCAATAAGGTCCTGATCAGACGCAGTCATAATAGCGCCCTCCATGGGCCTAATATCATCACCAGGAACAGGTATCACACCAATCTGAGGAGCCATAGCTGCAGCGGAATGTGATACCCGCGTAGGTCCCTGCTCAAGAGTCTGCGCCCCAACCCTAGTCTGTGAACCCCCACCAGGAGTAGAAACACTGGTTGACGCCTGCTGGGCATCAATATGAAGTAAGACCCTGGCCATAGTATCCTATGACCTAACAAGAAGTAACCTCGAGTTGTGTCTGTTCTGGAGCCACATCTTAGGGGTCAGGAGAAAGATATCTCTCTTGGCGCTGTCCTACCGCAGGAGCCCTACACCTGGCTAGGGCAGCCCCACGGCCTCTCGCTCTGTCGTGCCCTCTGGCTGGCGCTCGCCCTCAGTTCTAGCCGTAGCTGCAGGCTCTGGCACCTGACCTCGGGCCATAGTAGCTGGAGTCCTCACCATCTATGAGAGAAGAGATAAGAGTCAGATACCAATTAGAATAAAGTAGCACGAAAGAATGAAAGAAAGTGCGATTTTCTAAATGTCCTATAGCCTCTAGCAGAGTAGTATGGATCTCATCGTACCGATCCATGAGACTCTACTAGACACACTCTTGTATTATAGACCGGGTAACCAAAGGCTACCAACTTGTCACGACCCATTTTGGCATAAGCCGTGCGGGCACGTACCTTTCCCACCTCGGTAAGCGAACCCTTAACCCAATGATAAATAAAGACATAAATAATTAAATCGAGCAACGGAATAGAAATAAATACGTAAATCTCACGATATATTTATAGAGTAGAATATTGCAGAATAATAATAATAACCCCAAGGTCTAGTCTGACCAATATAAGAGCATCTAAAAGGGAAATAATACAAGTCTGGAATAACAAGACATAAAGTGTCTATGTCTTTGAATAGAAATAGGAAATAATGATAGAGAAGTCTTCAAGGCAATGAGCGGCCATGCTCACCCTAAAAACTCTAGAATAATGCTGAAGCGACAATCAACCACGTGTAACCGAAGCGGATCAAACCTGATACTCTGCATTCATAAAGGAATGCTACAAGTGCAGGTCAGTACAAAACAACAGTACTGGTAGGCATCATCGGCCAACTAAGCATAGTTAACGCAATTCGGATAATAAAGCAGATAGGCAGATAAACCAACAAGTATAAATCAAATGTAATCCAATCCAAGTACACATCATCCCCTATGTAGAGCATCTAATCCCAAATGTGCCAAGTCTGAATATATCAAGTCTGAATTCAACATCACAAGTACAACACGAACACATCTTAAATAAACCATGGTGCAATGCAATGGAATAATGTATGGATGCCATGCAAATGTTGTGTACACATGTACTTTGGACGAAAATATCGACATCTTGGTAGCACAACCTAGTGTGACTCGCGAAGTCTAAGTGCCACCCGTCCCGGATCATTCCCGAACAGACAGATGGGACCCTTGATCTTTGCCCACGGGGGATTGGTCACACCCTAACAGTGGTAGGGCATGACGGGCACCCGACTCTCATCAGAGTCGAGTGAACCCTTAGACATTCGCTCTATCAAAACCTGTCATTTCAAAAACTTTTAAAAACATGAAACTTTTCCAAATAGAAATCGTTATCTTTATAATGATTATGAAAACTTTCAATCAAATAAGTACTTTAAACCAATTGAAATCATCTAAAATACATACTCTTTTAAAATCCACAAATGACTCAACTGATAGCACTTTGTCGATATCTCGACGAATATACCACAGGACACTATCTGCAGAAGTCTCTAAGAAGTAAACTGAACATTATGAGTCAGGACAGGGCCCTGACATACCCATAATCATAAATATCAATAAATGACTCAGTACAGCTCCAGAATGAGGTGGAACTTGCCAATCCCAGTTGACGTTCAAGCATCCTAGCTATACACTTAACCTGCCAAACAATCTGGGGCTGCGGGCATGAACGCAGCGTCCCCAGGAAAAAGGACGTCAGTACGGACAATGTACTGAGTATGTAAGGTGGTAACAAGTCATAATCATAATTTGACTTAGGAGAGAAGAAATCGCAACATAACTCAATACCTGCAGCCTTCGCTGGAAGAAACATAAATGTTCGCACGAAGTCTCGAAACAATATTTAAGTAAATAATGCAATCCAATACATATGCCGCTTCCGGCATCTTAATATAATAGTCCCTTCGGACAGCCGCTTCCGGCTAGTATCACAATAGTCCCTTTTGAACGGCCGCTTCCGGCATAATAACGATGGCTCTTTCGGGCAGCCGCTTCCGGCTTAATAACGATGGCCCCTTCGGGCAGCCGCTTCCGGCTTAATATCAACACAAACTCAATACACAAATATCAATTTCAATTCATATCATAAGTCACTAATCAAGTCATCACAATCCAGTTATTAGCCTTAGGCTTTCATAAGAAGTTATCAAATTTGTATCTCACTAGACTTAGGAGGACATACTTCTAGGTTTAAGGGTAGAATTGTTATGAAATTCTTACTACTTATATTCTAATCAATTTCATCTTATTACCCTACCTAAAGAATAAATGATCATATCAATATAAAGGGATGATACTATGGAATGTAAACAGAAATCGTAAATGAAATGAAGTAGTAAAATCTCGCACCCCTTTCGGAGTGGTTTTGAAAATCAAACTTTATGTTTCCTTTAGTATAAAACTCATTTCTTCTAAATCATTAGTAAAACCATATACACAACTCAACTTGGTACCTTATGGGTGTTCCTTTTGGAACAGAATAGGAGTACAATAACAATAAGCCATCACAAGAAACATTTATACCTTATTCGTCTAAGAATGGAATCATATGGAGTACATATAGAATAATAATAGCAAGAATCATGCCAAAGGAAGAAAGGTTTGCCTTACATACTTTTAGTGTCGAACCTTTCCCGATGACCTTGAAACCAACCTTCTCTACATGTTAGTATTGAATTCGAGCATAAAGTTCCAATGACGAATTCTGGGGAATTCCACTACTTCACTTAGTTTATCAACGGAAGATTATTTGAATGACAAAGTGGATCCATTTCCATCATGGAATGCCTCACTAGCTACATCTATATATAGAAAGTTGGTGCTGGAGAATTCTTATTGACGATGAAGTTCATACAATCTCATACAAAATAGGATTTCATGGCAGCATATATTCTTGGCTAGAACGTTTATGTTAATGACTATTACTCTATCTAATTAAATATCATTGGCTGACCACAACTAATTGTTAAGGAACGGATAAGCTTATGGAAGCAAGTATATGTATATAACTATGACACAAGAATACTTAGTTGTGAAGGAAGTAGAAGGGACGGCTAGATTTATATAAATGGATGTCTAGCTTAATAGGATCTATGATGAACATTCCAAAATTGTTAATAGTCACTATTTGTGCCTTGCCATTAAGCCACGTGGAAAGAGGTGTTGTCAACATAGTACTTAGCCCTTCATCTTTATTTAGTTTCTTGTAACCCACTAAACTCAATATGTAACTAAATTGTCTAGGTAATTGATAATTTCTCTACATAGCTAGACTTTAATATCGCCAATAAATTATAAATGTCTTATAAAAGTAATACATATACAAATATTTCATAAAAAAATAAGATATGGATAAAAATTATGTCTTACCAAAGTCTACTTATTCCAACTCAATATCAAGAGTTTAATTTTTCATACTATAAGTTCTCAAAACGGTGAAAAGATAACTTTCATACGAGAAGTCAAGGAACTCAGGATATTTACAAAACCAATATAAACATAGGGACATGAGCTCCTACATCTAGGAGTGGATTCATTATGAGTATCACTACATTTCGCACTTGTCATAGATCATGCCAAAATGAAAGAAGGAATAGCCTTAACATACCTTTATAGTTGTAATATTTGCTCCTCCTTGAGCTCACATTAAGCGGTCTGCAGACTTAGTAACGCGAAATTTTCTAGGGTGTAGCAGGATTCTCACCGGCACCTCTGTGGGGGACCTGCAGAGTTCATGCACCCACTCAATCAACGATTCCGGAACTAACATTGGATAAGAACCTCTCACGTCACTCAAGTAAAAATCGAGTCTAGCTCATCATAATGTTTCATCAAGTATCACCGGTATCTCAACAATATGTCATGAAGAATGAAAGTGTGTGCAATGCATGTACCCACATCAATAATCATGCTCAACATCACAAGTACCAACAATGGGTACACCCTCAATTTCACCATTAATAAGCCTAGAGAAAATGTTCATCAAAACCCACTTTCATCTTTCATTACTAAGGGATTATTAAAGGAAAGGGGGAATCCATGATGAGAAGGATTAATGGAATAGAAGAGGGATAGCAAGATTTACCTCCAAGAGGATTCCCAAAATATCTTCAAGAACAATTCCCCAAAGCTGTAATTTCGAAGTGGAAATAAATGAGGGTCTAAAGGCTTATTTAAGTCACACTTTATGAAATAACAGGCCCGTTACCGTCACGGTGGTAACGGAGCCACAACAGCGAAGCCGGTACAGCGCCCCCCAGGACGCCCCAGCGGCTAACATGCCGCCATAGCAGTACCGCTGGGATGGCACTGGTGCCGCCAATGCGGGCACCAGGTACCAGAATCCACTAGATTTTTCTAAGTCTCAATCGAAATCGCAAACCAATCCCAAGGCCATCTGCTCTCAAACCACATACACAGACCCATACAAAAATTCGCTACGAACGCGTTGGTGGCCTGGGAATTCCGAATGGAGGTCTCATTGACCAAGTCAACCTCTGATGCCTTAATTCTAATTTTCTAATCCAAGTCCCAAAATGCATCCAAGTGCATTGGGACCGAACCAAAGATACATACAAGAGTTATAAATGACCATCCAGGCCTCTCAGAATTGACAAATTTTTTAAAAAGGTCCGTTTACCCAAAAGTCAACTTTGGGTCAACTCTTTTTCTTTAAGCTTGTATTTCACAAAAGTTGTCTGAATCCGGGCTTGACACCATGGGAAGTGTGCCAACGGTCCTCTCGGGTCAAAAGTGAGCTAATCAATGCTCGAGAAAAGGCAAAGTAGCCGGAGAAAATATAATAACCAAACGGGTTATTACAGGTATCTAGGAGGAATCTTGAATAAGCTAATATTATAGTGATTAGGTGAGTGAATTAGTAGAATGAGGAAGACAGTTGGTGGAAGGAAAAACCTGGGAGAAATTATAAAGACCTCTTTGACTAAACTTTAACCTCGTTGAGGATTAGTATACCAGCAAGAATATATGACCCTCTATGTATGTATGAACTCCAATAAATTTCCTCAGAGAAACAAAGGTTACCCTCAGAATAATCATAAGCTACCAAGAATACGAATATATGGAAGGCTGGAAGACAAGTAGGATTTTAAGTGTGGGACATCGAACCATTACGCTAAGGGGGGAGATGAGGTGATACAGTGGTATCAAACGCGCCTTGTCAGTGACGAAAATATGGAAAGACTGTGACAAAAGGGGATTAGAAGCAAATTTAAGGTAACGCATGAGTACAAATGACAAGGAACGAAAATGAACTGGTGATAGGCGTGGCCAGACATTGTATACACAAAAATATCAACCTGAGCAATAAGTTATGGCTAGGAGATATAAATCCAAGAGAAATTTCTGAAATTGAAAGATAAAGGAAGAATGACGAAATGATCATAAGAGGTTAGAAAGCGACTCGAGTATGATGGCACTTGAAATTAAAGATAGACCATAGTAATATTCCAATACTGTAGTCATTTGAATTTGGTCGTACCGTTATGAAGTTATAACCATTAGGGATAGTCGAGATGGTAGAAGTGACAAAGGAATTAGTCCAACATTTTAAGGGGAGCCTAAAGGATATAAACCCTCCAATTTGGGAAACAATAACGTCAGTATTGAAGGTAAGATGTGGACTTGACAAAGAGAAGGACGAAGCAGGAAGGAGTTAATATAAAATAAGCTAGTATACGATGACATATCTTCTACATCCAGAATAACCTACGACGAAATATGACAAACACATACGGTAACATGAAAGGAGAAGCCAATAGATGATGTCTAAAATTTCATACGCAGGAAAACTAGAACGCGAGGGAATTAGAGTCGAGTTGCAAATGAAATATAATAAGGTAAGCTTAAATGAGAAACTGTTGGCTATTGATGGTAGTATGGAAGATGAGGAGAAGTAATTTCACATAAGACGGCTTGTTTAAATAAAAGTGAGTAAAGATAGAGCTAATATCATAACGAATTCATTTATTCGTAAAGCCACAAGTGATTGACAAGCGAGCAAACTAAAGATTGTAAGATAAGTTGTTGGATGATGCAGAACTACGTATCGCGGAATAGTACAAGTGCATGAAAATCCGATTGGGCAGATGTATAACTGCAATTGGCAGAGCATAATGTGGACAGAAACGATAACAGGTAAAGTGTATTATACACTGGGAAACTCAGGGAACAAGGGCATAGTGACCTAGAATGAGCAGAGTTACCTTTATAGCCAAGGAAGCAAGGATATCGATGGGAATAATTCATTTTAATTTAAAAGAATGGCCAATAAGGAGGGAGTTACAACTTGAAGTTATTAAGAAGACGGTAGACATCAGAGCCGAATACGTGCTTCAGGTATGACAAGAACTGCAAGATTGAGTAAGGAAAAGATCTATTATCCACTCTATTCCATTTACCTCTGAACGTCGAAGACAAATCACACGATATCAAAGAATTAAATCGACAAGATGATATAAAGAAGAGAATTGCAGAACGCCAGGAGCATGGAAGATCAATTCAAAATATGATAATCGATATGGAAATGAGGAATGATTAATATGAAATTATCAACCCACAAGTCACCAAAGGTTACACGAAGTGATAAAGTATGAGAAGTAGTTTGGATGTATAAGTTATTCCCTGTGCAGCTTCATTGATGAATGATTGAGAAAAGCATAAGAATTAGCCGATCAAAGAAAATGTATTGCGAGGAAAGGCCCTAAGCTTCACAAAGAGATGGACAGATCAACTACCACCTTGTAAGTTGGCGCATACAATAACCATCACACTATCTATATGCAGGAAGATCATGATGGTCATGAGATATCTCTTTATAAAGAATGGTGCTAGAGGAAATGTAGATTCACCATAATATAGTCGACAAGCAAAATAGTTCTACCCAATTTGATATATCAAGTTATAAAAAGGTCAGCGCGACAGTGAGTCAATGACTGATTTAAGGTGAATAGTGGGTCATAGTAATGCATGAAGAGCATGATGGTATAGTGAGATGAGTTGATCAAGGCATATATATAAAGCCACATGATTAAGGATTAAATGGAGGATGCCTCTAAGGTAAGATCCTTTCACCAGTATAATGTTTAAGAGAGGCTAGATAATCGACAAGTACTGGAAGGTCGATTAAATAAGCACAAATAATTATAAACCAATCAAAAAGTCCATGAATTAAGGAAAAGTTTAGAGCAAGGAGGAAAAAAAAGATTATACAAGAGCGAAGAAGGAATGAAGCTAAGTATTCAAGATAAGCATTCAAGGAATAGCATTTTAATACAAAAGTGGCTAAGCAACTCTATGATCGAGTTAAACTCCAAGGATCAATTATTACCCCTGTACATCCCTACATTCGAGGACAAATGTTATTAAGGGGGGGAGGATATTACACCTCGAATTTTTCAAGGCTTTTGCATCATAAGTAAACTAACTTAAGCCATAGAGGTTATAGAACCCATATAAGGTTAAGGAAAGTATTAAAAAAGTGTTAAGAATGTGCCATAAGGTTTCGAGGACAAACTCTAGTGTCCTAGGTTCGATTTCAAGGAGCAACATTAAAAACAAGGTTTCGGGGCAAAACGAATCAAATGAATCAAGTTCGTCGAAAAGTCAAAGCAAAGGTGCAATTTGACAGCCCGTCAAAGTGGAGCAACCCCTCCTTGAAATGGTAAAAAACCACCAGTTGAGGGGGTGGATTTTACGAACCATTTTCACGGATCGTAAAATGTTTTACGGGTCATGAAACTGGCCGTAGAATTGATAACGGTGGTTGACTTAGTTCTCCTTAAATTCGTTTTGGGGATTTCTTTTAGTCATTTTTTGGCCAAACCTCAACCTAACACTCTTCTAAAACCTCTCAACATATTCCTAAGGTTCCAAGGTGATTCCCTAGTGGTTATACCCAAATCACACCTCAAAAGTGTTACAAACTACAAGAAGTCACTTCTATGATGTTGTGGTATGAATGAGGGTTGTTGTGGGCTGAGCAAGGCTTATGATTCAGGTTGTATCTTCTGTGTAACATAAGTAAATTACTCTATTTCTTGTGCTTAAGCTTATTCATGTGTTGGTTAAATTTGTTTGATGAATAATCTACAAGCTAGCACTTTCAATGGCGTAAGATGTTGTTGGTTCTTGTAGGACTGTTTTTATGTGATATATATGACTGTTTGTGGTTGGAAATTGTCACGACCCGACTCGGGGCCGCGACTAGCACCCGGTGCTAGCCCACCCGGGCACCCTCTTAGCTTACTCTTATGCTTACATCTAGGTGAGCCACATAATTATACATGCATTTCCATTCATTCGTCAACTAGTCCGATTTGGACAACAACACATTTATATCATCATAGGCATCTATGCCACGTCAATGTACATGGGACAACGTATCCGACAAAATGATATGCATACATAGGCCGACAAGGCCAAACATATCTACCCACACACACACACATGTCTACGAGCCTCTAAGAGTATAACATATCACATTAGAGGGACAGGACCCCGCTATGCCCATAATTATATACACAAAAGAATGAGTACCCAAAAGATATGGCTCCAAAGGAAATGGAGCTCTCTATGTAATCTCCGAATAGGCAACTATGAATCAAGTCTGTCTCCCTGTGCACCTGCGGGCATGACGCAGTGTCCACAAACAAAAGGACGTCAGTACGAATAATGTACTGAGTATGTAAAGCATGAGCAACATCAATAAATAAGCATCATGAACAACATATGAAATAGCATAGGAGAGGGAGACAATAATATCATAGTCATAGCACTTACCTGCCTTTCGTAGGACTTTCCATTTTTCATACGTATTTGTACACCTAAGTCATCATCCGTATTCCATAATAGTACTCGTACCATACTTGTGCTTATATTCGTATACATGTCCTTATTCGTATTCTTATACATAGTCTTATCACATTCATATTCATATTATATACATAGTCATTTCATATACATAGCATTTACATAACATACCCGACCTCATAGGATCGGTGTTTCATACATACATGGCCAACCAAGGCTCAAGGTTACTCATACCTTGCCCTACCAAGGCTTCAGGGTTATCCGTACCATCTGCAGAGGTGTGCGCGCGTTTCGTAATCGTATACATACTTTATACATATTCATATACATATATCCTACCCGGCGTTATAAACTCGGGGTGTTATTATAGCCTTTCATAGGCACATGTAAGTATAATAGCCCGTAGGCACCTTTAGCACCATTATTATTATCATCGTCATCACTATCATCATCATTTTCGCTACATCTATATCTTATGCTTACTCGTCATATGGGGTGCGTAGTACAATCGTAGCACATATCGAGGATCGTGAGCTTATGAGCTCAGAGTGTCAATCATTTGAATACAACATACTCATATAGAGGATTTAAGAGTTTGGCCAAGGAACCATGCCTTATGAAAGAAGGGTTAGCCTTACATACCTTTTCATCGGACTATTCTACACTTGCACGATTCCTTCCAATGCTAGCGTCTATACCTTCATTAATATCATAACAATGGCCATTAGTCATTCGCATTATCCACATTATCTAGATTCCTTAATTTGCCTCTAATTCACCCATATTCATGGTCATAACATCCAACTTCGTCCATTCGTCTAAAGTGTCTAGTTCATGATCTTAGTACCATTTATAATGCATTCATATCACAACACAACAACATTCATGATTCAATTCAAACTATTCCTCAAAATGTCACTATTCATCATTCATGACCTACTTGACCATATTTTCTACAATCCATGTATTTCAACTCTTCAATACCTTAAACATCATGTAAAAATCATGAATCTTACCTTAGAAGTTGTAGGAACAAGCTTTGGTTAATAATACTCCACTTTGGGCAAAACCCTAGTTTTTCTCCATTTGGATTTCTTGACCTAGATGATCTTTGATGATGTTCTTATTCTTGATTCACCTTGTTTTGTGTTGTTGATCCTCAAATATCCTTGAAAACTTGTATAATAAATGTAGAGAGAGGTTTTAGAGAGAAGTGGTGTAATGTTGTAATGAAATAAAGCAAGTGTTGGTCCCTTTATTTAATGACTTGCAAACTCTGTGCTGAGGTGAACAGTGGTCGTCCATCATGGTTTACAGCCCGTATTGCAGTTTACGGACCGTCCCTCACGATCGTCTTTAACCATTTCCAGAACCAGAAGCTTTGGTTGCTTGCATGGTGATTTACGACCATGGTTTACGGGCCGTAAATCACTTTACGGTCCGTCCTCCAGGTCGTATTTTACCATTTCTCGGCTGGCAGAAAGTTGAAGCCTTGCATGGCAGTTTACGACCTACTAGTTTACGGACCGTATACTAGTTTACGGTCCGACCTAGCACTTTACGACCACTAGGCAGTTGCTATTCTACAACTTCCCATATTTCTTAGACTCCTCATTTTAATCACCCACATCCATGCACATGCATTGCTCACCTTATATCTCATCTTAATTTAGCCAACTTTCTCATCTCACACCGGATACCTTCGAAATCTCGCCTAAGGTCATCAAACGTCGTTTCTTGCTCATGGACATCATGCACTCATACTTATCACTAGTTCGTTCACTTACGTACCAACAGAAAAAGTTTTTCGGAGGTGTAACAGAAATTATTGAAAGCAGTTTGATTCTTTTATAGTTATTTTTTCTATGCTTATCTATATGTTGATCATAAAAGTGATGTTATAAGCTAGAGGAAAATTGGCCATAGAACACTTGAAAGGTTGTTTATAAAGTTGTTGAGTTGTGTAGGTTGTTTTCATGTTGTTTAAGTGGAGTATAAAGCTGGAAATCACATGTATACGTATTTTTTTTATTATGTTGCTCAAGTTGTTGAGTTATAGTAAAGGATACTTAAGGATGACATGGGTTAAATTGGTTCCAATCCGAGCTTGCCGCTCGTCGTGGGATATTGATGACTTGTTGTCATATATATGTTGTGCCTTGTTATTGGTGATGTGCTTTTTGAGTTTCTCTAATTGTTGTTGATATGTGGGGTTAGAGGAAGTCAATGTTGTAGGGGAGATGCTGCCCAAATTTACTTAGATGAGCTACTATCTTCGAGCTAGAACTTAGTCCCTTCTTGACACTAATCAAGGACCCTATTGTGTTAATGCAGATTAAACCAAATTGTGTGCTGCACAGGGAATGTTGTGGAGTCAAGGAGATTGAGGTATGTTAAGGCCCCTTCTTTAATTCTTTTTGGCCTGATTCCAACGAATGAAGCGTAAATGAACTAATGATACTCATAAACAACTCTAGGCTTAGTAATTATAGGAAGCTTATGTTCATTATCTTTCATGACATATTTCTGATCCATATAATTGATCTTTAACTTTTATTGAAACATATATTGATAATGTTAGTTCCATAATCATAGTTGGAGGTGTAACAACGTTACGTCACTCTGAAAAGTTAATGATATGCCTTTATGGCTCTTGCACATGCATATATATTGTTACACTCCTGAAAATTTCATGCTACCAAGACTGTAGACGGCTTAGTATGAGCTCAAAGAAGAGTAAAGTCATGCAAGGATTAAGGATAAATATTATATTACATGAGTAGTACATGGGAAGTTGAGCAAGTCTTAAGAAGGACCCTTAAGCCGAATATGGGCATAAGCCCTCCAAAAGGATGATTTAAGGAGATGTTTTCGGACAGTCTGACTTGAAGTGACCAAAACACCATTATAAGTTTGGAGTTTAAAAAACACCAAAAATGAATGTTGTAAATAATTTAAATAGCTTTCCAACCATAGGTCGTGGGCCCTCATACGATATCGGGATCAAACGTTATGGGCATTTTAAGACAGTATCTCAGGGTAGGAAATTAACCCTGCACGAATGCACCAGCAGATGGCGCGAACGCATAGGGAAAGACCATACGTGTTATACCCCGCATTTTTAGAGCATGAGCGTGACACGCGCTACCTCAAAATTGACAATCATGTTGTTGCCACATAATTTAAACTCACGTTGACAATGTTGTATTCCGTACTTTTGTACGTCGGATTATTCATAACCTGAGGTGGGGCCCACACGTCGAGATGTTTTTAGGAAACGTGACAAGTTATATGAAGCACATATGTGAATTTGAACACAACTCAAGAAGGATCCTTGAGCCAAATCAAAGTGGAAGTCCTCCAAACAAATATTTTTAAGTAACGTTTTCGGTGATCTGAATTCGAGGGGCAAAAACGGTATTATAAGTTTGGAATTTGGAACAATACTAAGAAATAGAAGTTGTATATAATTGAATTATCTTTCCCACCATAGGTCGTGGGTCCAAAGGTGACGTCGGTATAAGGAGATATGGACGTTTTAAGGCAGAAAAGTCAGTGGGCTAGGCCCAATCCGAGCACAACCGGGTTAGGCCCATGACCCATGTTTATTTAAGTGAAACTTCAGCCTTTTTTTCCTCAATTTTCATACCAAAACACCAAAAAATTCTTGAAAATGAGAAAGAGGAGCCTTGGAGAGAAGAAAAACCAATTTTGACCAAAATCTAAGCCCCGAATCCCGAAGCCTATGAAGGGAAAAGTGTTGTACGCTGCGTTGTCTTCAATATGAGCTAAAAATCAATCAAGAAAAAGAGGATGGACATGATGGCTGCACACTTGGGGTAAGATTACGATCCCTTTTCATTGTTAACAAGTTTATTTAAAGTTTTAAGGAATTTGAACGGAGAAAATAGCGATATAAATTCGTTTGTTGATGTTGTTGAATTATGGTTTGAGTTTGAGGAGAAATTTGGATAATATATATATATATATATATATATATTTCTTGTAGGATGTTGTTATTAATGTTATTGGTATTGATTTCAGCTTCTCTACGGAAATAAAATTACTAAATAGTTATACTGCAAATTGGTTGGTTGAGAAATTTAGAAAACAGTGTGTGGGCTGTTCTATGGCATACGTTGGTATTGGAAATGATGTTAATACTATTGGTATTGTTGTTGATAATTTGGCCAAGTTGAATTCTCGGATTGTTGTTGATAATTTGGCCGAGTTAAATTCTCGGATTTGTTGATGATATGGCCGAGTTGGATTCTCGGGGATGGTGTATTTACAGGGAAAATACTACCGAAATTTCTGTAGACAAAGTGTTAGTTTAGGATGAGATTCTTGGACATCTATAGCTAATGTTTGTTATTCACTAACGTTGTTATAGATTTTGGAAAGGACAAGACTTAAGTTTGGATTATCTAAGGAAGCGGGCAAGGTATGTAAGGCTTAACCTTTCTTTCTTTTGGCATGATCTTTGTGAAACAAACATGACAAGGTATATGTATGATTTCAAAGAAACTCTCATTCTTAGAGCCACTAGGATGGCCAACGTTCTTGATTTCCATAAGCTGTTTCATATGGTTTGATGCGTTTCTATGATGTCCGAAGTTCTATTTGATATGTTTCCGAATGGCACTCAAGAGACAATTGATATGGCTAATGTTTTGATTTCCAAGTGATGGTACGTTTGATTATTCCATTGAGTCTTTGATATGTTTTGATACGTACATACGGTTCCGAAAGCTCTATCTGATTTGATCCATAACGATATTCGAAAGGTACCTAACATGATTGTTGCTTTGATTTTCCAAAAATGGCTTCTGAAACGTTCGTAGAAGGTTCTGTACACCAAACACTCATAACTTTCTTATACTAAATCGGATTGACCCGAAACTTGTTTCTGAGCCTTCAGGTGTCGGTAAGTATACTTTTCCATCGAGTCTTAGAATTGATTTATATGCATATGGTTTCTCACTACTCTGCTCGTGCGTACAACTATTATATTGTGCACACTATGTTATACTCGGCATTATATTGAAATATGGATCGGGCTGCACGTTCCACAGCAATATATATATAGATCGGGCTGCACGTTCTGCAGCAATACCTATGTGGATCGGGCTGCACGTTCCGCAGCAATATATTTATGGATCGGGCCGAACGTTCCTCGGCACTAATATATTATATTTATGGATCGGGCCGAACGTTCCTCGGCACTAATATATTATATTTATGGATCGGGCCAAGCGTTCCTCGGCACTAATATATTATATTTCTGGATCCGGCCGAACGTTCCTCGACACTAATATATTATATTTATGGATCGGGCCGTACGTTCCTGGGCACTATTATATTGATTTATGGATCGGGTTGTACGTCCCACAGCACTATCAGTTATATGCATGTATGATATATGATGTCGACATATATGATGACTCCATTCACTGCGTCCTTCACTAGAGGGCCGGGATCTGTTATATGTATACTTATATGATGACATATGATGTCGGCACGCATGATCTGTGTTTGGAAAGTAAGTATTTTGGTACTCTGGAGGATTTACTCATTTTCTGTACTTCTTCTGACATATGTCATCGGTATGCATGATTTACATTCGGAAAATAATGCACCTTGGTATTCTGGCTAATGTACTTACTTTTTGTACTGTTCTCCCGGTTATGTTTCCGCTTTCTGTATTCCATGCCTTACATGCTCAGTACATATTCCGTACTGACCCCTCTCTTCGGGGGCTGCGTTTCATGCCACGCAGGTACACCCAGATGAGTAAAGGACATTGCTAGAATATGCTTCAGCTGGATTGGCGAGCTCCACTTCCTTTCGGAGTGTTGCCGAGTCAGAGTACATATGTTATGATTTCTGATTAATGTTAGAGACTTTACAGACAAAGTCGTGGGTATAGAAAGTCAGTCTTGTAAGCGGCTCTGTAAGCCGATGTACTAATATGCTTTATGTTACAGATTCCATGTGATAACAGATTGTACTTAACTTAAGAACGATGAAAAGAATGTTTCTGAAAGTCTTTCCTATGTGTTTCATTCTGATTTTATTTAAAAGTCCGAAGAGATTATGTGTGTACTAAGAGCCATAGGGTTCGCTCGGCCCTAAATAAGGGTCGGGTTCCCATCACACCCTAGTGAGATTAGGGTGTGACAAAGTGGTATCAGAGCAGGTTGTCCTAGGGGTTGTCTGCAAAGTCGTGTCCAGCAGAGTCCTGTTTATGAGTGTGAAGCCGGCCACATTTATAAACAGGAGGCTGCGGGGCATCTAGGGATTGTTGACCTTCTTTCTGTCTTAGATCGTGTGATAGAGCCAAGTCATAGGAAAATGAGATCCCTTATATAAGCCTTACACACGACGAAAGAAGGTGAATGGCGATATGGAAAGCCACAGGGGTAAGTACTGATATTTTGTTCTTTCCTTGAATTTGGAAGCTCTGGATGGCTGGAATGTGCTATATAGCCGTATGCTCTGTGAGGCATTGTTGATATTTGCTGCATACAAATTTTGAATAGTAAGAATTGTAAAAGAGATTCTGCCAGAATTGTTCAAAATCAGATCATTTAGATGGGTACGCCCAACAGGAGGAAACGTGGAAAGGAAATATTGTAAATAGACAATAAGTGGGATGTGATATTTTAGAGGAGCTACAGATTTGGGCATGGCATGAAGAAAAAAAATTGCAAGGAAGACTATTAGCGGTCGGAAGGACTAAAATGGGTTGCATCTGAGGTTTAGTAAGGGCAAGGTCTGTTGGAGGATTCAGAGAAAGTCGATGATGGGTCCTGCTGTGGATTATTATGTAGGAGCAGTGAGCGGATGTTCGAAGAGGCTGATACACAAGTAATTAAAAGTCACGGCGACGAAGGTAAATTCGCTACCATCAGGAATCTGGGAATCTAGGACAAAAGGTAGTTATACACGAAGGTGAAAGGTGAATATTGAGGATTGAAAAAGGTAAAATAGTTATTGTAAAGGGAAGGACGTGTTATGAAAATGCCTCGGAATCTGTAAGACTTCAATTTGCTCTAGATCATGTAATAAAGGTCATGGGAGGAAGCGGACGCGATTATATCAGCATTAAGGCACTGGATTCCATTGAAGTTTCGGGGTTAAGCGTGCTAAGGTGGGAGAAATTTTAGGATGGGTGACCCCCCTGGGAAGTGTACTAAAAGTTCCATAAATGTGGGCATGAGAGACAAATGAGAAGTTAGAGTAGCCTAAGGGAAACTAGAGTATACGGGATGGTTGGAGACCATAAGAGGACGCGTAGGACGAGGCAGACTAGACTGGTGGAGAGACAGAAAGTGCATCACAGCTCTGGAATTAAGATAGGCTTGAATAGCGTTTAGAAGTATTTTGTGGGCTAGTTGATAGTAATTATATATATATATATATATATATATATATATATATATATATATATATATGAATGCGTATGATATCTCATATGTGATCGTATCGGTGGACATGTGAGTCCCAGCAACTGGCACTGCGGTAAAGAAGACATCAATCGAGTAAGGGTACCGAAGCTCAAGTGACAACAGAAAAAAAATGGTACAAGTGTTACAAGGTAAGCTGATGTTATATCCACTACCGGTTAAGATTGGAAAGTCCTAATACAACGACATTTGGAAAAGAAGGAAAGTGAGTAGATAGAAGGTAAGGAGATCAAAATGTCGGAAAAAGGCGAAAGGTAAGAAACCTCAGTGAGTGAAGCCCCCGAGAGAAACTACAGGCAAGGCACGAGACTAGTTGAGTAAAAATTTGAAAGTAGGCATGTGAAAGGGTTACAGTGTGGTAAAATGAAATAAAAGAGGAACGTGTGGGATTCGAGAACCGGTTTAAATAAGTGGGGCTAAAATAATAGTGACCACGACAAGGAACGTGAAGTAAGAGAAAGAACGCTTAGGCCTTGCGACGAGTCTATTAGTAAAATGAAGTAACAGCGTGACGGGGACAGGGGCATAGAATACTAAGGTTTGTAATGAATGTGAACAACTTGGTAAGACAACTTATGTGGTAAGTGTAATAGGGTCAATTAGAAAGAGTTACCGGTTAAGTAAGCTTACTCCACGAGCTTTATTCTATTTTATAAGAAGTGTTACGAATGAGATTAAGAAATGGTACTCTATAGAGTTGATTATGATTGGGATATAATGAGAACGTAGCAAGAACTACAATACAAATTAAGTAAAGTACAGCGAGGAAACGACTAAAGAGGTTTTGCAATGGCAGGACTGATAGCAAGCATGATGAAGGGGGAAGTCAACTCGAAAAAAAAAGGAAGATGACGCTACTAGTGAATGCTGACTATTGAAGAATGGGATAAGTGACACTACATGGATCGCACAGACGGTTAGACGTACTAGTGTGTTGAGTATTCCCATGGGATAGATTTGTCAATTAGAGCGGAGGTAAACATTGGCTCATAATTCATAATTGAGCTAAGTAAAAATATATCCTTTGTTTGGATTTCTACATTGGCTGTACTACTGAATTACGCTACTGCAAGATGAGTATGTTAAGACTTCGCACATAAAGTACTGCAACTATAAATTATGGGAAATGGCATGAATATGGTGCAGTACAATAAGGGAATTGCGAAAAGGGATACATGAATGCAAGATTGGAGGTGAGGTAATGGATTTGTGAATGATATAAGTAAGACTCTAAAAGGGGAGAAATAGGTAAGAAAGCATAAGTGTAGAGATTGAAACGACGAATCCTAAGATGTGACTAGTACAGACCCTGAACCAAAAGTGAGCATTACACGGAAATGATATAGTTGTTATCGTTATACATTTCAGTATGGACATTAAGTGAATCGATGAAAGGAACGTATTAGAATTAAAATTGAAATTAAGGATTGAAGGTCGAAGAGCACAAGGATTCCTGAATAAAAAGAAGATGAGATAAAAAATTAGGGAAAAGTATGTGGTAAGTACGACATGAAAGGGGCATACAAGAATGTAAACAACGAAGGCTGATGAGACAATGAAAGCGATAAAGCATGGAGAGTTAGTGGACAGACAAATAATAAGAAAAAGGGATGACCTTGAGTACAGGCATAAATTTTGGCTACAAAAGAGGAAGAATAGACTGCTTGGTTCGGATAAGTTCAGTTTTAACGAGAAAGTAATACTGCAAGTAATTAAAGTAGATACGGACAAATACAGGTAAGAGCATCGATATCTACCTCGGAGCGAACTCTACCTCAACATTTGAGGACGAATATTTTTAAAGGGGGGGAGGATGTTATACACCGCATTTTCAGAGCATGAGCGTGACACGCGCTTCCTCAAAATTGACAATCATGTTGTTGCCACATAATTTAAACTCACGTTGACAATGTTGTATTCCGTACTTTTGTACGTCAGATTATTCATAAGCTGAGGTGGGGCCCACACGTCGAGAATTTTTTAGGAAACGTGACAAGTTATATGAAGCACATATGTGAAGTTGAACACAACTCAAGAAGGAACCTTGAGCCGAATCAAAGTGGAAGTCCTCCAAACAAATATTTTGAAGTAACGTTTTTGGGTGATCTGAATTCGAGGGGCAAAAACGGTATTATAAGTTTGGAATTTGGAACAATACCAAGAAATAGAAGTTGTAGATAATTGAATTATCTTTCCAACGATATGTCGTGGGTCCACCGGTGACGTGGGAATAAGTCGATATGGATGTTTTAAGGCAGAAAGGTCAGTGGGCTAGGCCCAATCCGAGCCCAACCGGGTTAGGCCCATGACCTATGTTTATTTAAGTGAAACTTCAGCCCTTTTCTCCTCAATTTTCATACCAAAACACCAGAAAACTCTGGAAAAATAGAAAGAGGAGCCTTAGAGAGAAGAAAAACCAATTTTGACCAAAATCTGAGCCCCGAATCGCGAAGTGTACGCTGCGTTGTCTTCAATATGAGCTAAAAATCAATCAAGAAAAAGAGGATAGACGTGATGGCTGCACACTTGGGGTAAGATTACGATTCCTTTTCATTGTTAACAAGTTTATTTAAAGTTTTAACGGATTAGAACGGAGAAAATAGCGATATAAATTCGTTTGTTGATGTTGTTGAATTATGGTTTGAGTTTGAGGAGAACTTTGGATAAAATATATATATATTTCTTGTAGGATGTTGTTATTAATGTTATTGGTATTGATTTCAGCTTCTCTACGGAAATAAAATTACTAAATAGTTATACCGCAAATTGGTTGGTTGAGAAATTTAGAAAACAGTGTGTGGGCTGTTCTATGGCATACGTTGGTATTGGAAATGATGTTAATACTATTGGTATTGTTGTTGATAATTTGGCCGAGTTGAATTCTCGGATTGTTGTTGATAATTTGGCCGAGTTAAATTCTCGGATTTGTTGTTGATGATATGGCCGAGTTGGATTCTCGGGGATGGTGTATTTACAGGGGAAATGCTGCCGAAATTTCTGTAGACAAAGTGTTAGTTTAGGATTAGATTCTTGGATATCTATAGCTAATGTTTGTTATTCACTAACGTTGTTATAGATTTTGGAAAGGACAAGACTTAAGTTTGGATTAGCTAAGGAAGCGGGCAAGGTATGTAAGGCTTACCATTTCTTTCTTTTGGCATGATCTTTGTGAAACCAACATGACAAGGCACTAATATATTATATATATGGATCGGGCTGTACGTTCCGCAACAATATATATATGGATCGGGCTGCACGTTCCACAACAATATATTTATGGATCGGGCCGAACGTTCCTCGGCACTAATATATTATATTTATGGATCGGGCCGAACGTTCCTCGGCACTAATATATTATATTTATGTATCGGGCCGAACGTTCCTCGGCACTAATATATTATATTTATGGATCGGGCCGTACGTTCCTCGGCACTATTATATTGATTTATGGACCGGGGTGTACGTCCCACAGCACTATCAGTTATATGCATGTATGATATATGATGTCGACATATATGATGACTCCATTCACCGCGTCCCTCACTAGACGGCCGGGATCTGTTATATGTATACGTATATGATGACATATGATGTCGGCACGCATGATCTGTGTTTGGAAAGTAAGTATTTTGGTACTCTGGAGGATTTACTCATTTTCTGTACTTCTTCTGACATATGACATCGGTATGCATGATTTACGTTCGAAAAATAATGCACCTTGGTATTCTCGCTAATGTACTTACTTTTTGTACCGTTGTTCCGGTTATGTTTCCGCTTTCTGTATTCCATGCCTTACATGCTCAGTACATATTCCGTACTGACCCCCTTTCTTCGGGGGCTGCGTTTCATGCGACGCAGGTACACCTAGATGAGTAAAGGACATTGCTAGAAGATGCTTTAGCTGGATTAGCGAGCTCCACTTCCTTTTGGAGTTTTGCCGAGTCAGAGTACATATATTATGATTTCTGATTAATGTTAGAGACTTTGCAGACAGAGTCGTGGGTATAGAAAGTCAGTCTTGTAAGCGGCTCTATAAGCCGATGTACTAATATGCTTTATGTTACAGATTCCATGTGACAACAAATTGTACTTAACTTAAGAACGATGAAGAGAATGTTTCTGAAAGACTTTCCGATGCGTTTCATTCTGATTTGATTTAAAAGTCCGAAGAGATTATGTGTGTACTAAGAGTCAGAGGGTTCGCTCGGCCCTAAATAAGGGTCGGGTGCCCATCACACCCTAGTGAGATTAGGGTGTGACATTACGACTCAGCCCGATCGCGCTGAGCAAATTTTAAGTCGATCCAGGTAGAACCTGGACCATTATATAAAGGGGTTACCCCCTTATTTTTCAACCCAAACACCTCAAACTCTCTCTAATATTCTGGAAATTTCCCCCAAATTGCCAATACCAATATTTAAGCTTAAACAAGGTATAATTCCCGAATTTCGGTCCAGATAGCACATAGTTGTGATTATAAAATCATATAGCGACGCATTTCGGCTTATGTTCAAGGTGGAGGAGTGAAGATATAGTAATATTATCGCGAGAAAGGTATGAACCTCTTATTATTAATGCTAATCTTGGTTTATTTACGGAGATATGACAGTTAAATAGTTATAAAATGATTTTTGTTGGTAAAAATATGGGATAAACACTATATGAAATGTTTGCGGAGTATTTTGATATTGAGAATATTATGGGTGGTGTTTTTATTGTTGTTGTTGTTGTTGGTTGTTGAATTGTAATTTTGGGCTAGGCATATAAACAGAGGAGATGCTGCCGAAATTTCGGCAGATACTAGAAATATTTATTTGAAGGCTAAGGATAAGTATATAACAATGGGCCTAATCATAGTATGAATGGTCTTATATGTAGACTTGCGGGCTCGGACGGATAAGCGTAGGTAGTTGGAGGCTGAACAGTATGTTAAAGCTCGTCCCTTTCTTTCAGAGGCATGATTCCTATGTATGACTCCATATATATTTCCATCCTCTTCTTACCTCAAAAGCTTAGACGTTCATGATTCTTAATAAGATTCTTATGGTACCAAAGATGAGATGTTTTCTATGATGATTATCCAAGCTTATGGTTTCAATGTGAATATGAATATGAGAATGTTGAGCTATTTCTTGATTCTCAATTTTATTCATTAATGATGACTCTTTCTCTAAAGGTTGAAAAGTGTATAAATTGACGTTTTATGAGAATTATGATCTTATTCTATGTTTTCCCTTGATGTTATTCTTCATTGATAGTCTCACCTCATAATGCTAGCTCCTTCAATGTGAGACATGACGGTCATGATTATTCCATAACACAATCGGAGGCTACCGACCTTACGTCACTCCGATAGAGTCATAGCTTTTGATTGGGCTCTTATGCATGCATATGTGATGAAGATGACACTGCGCCTATACGGCCGGTCAACACCACTACGGTGAGCGTAATGGGCGGCTTATGGATAATTACACTATGCCTATATGGCTACGGCCGGGCAGCACCACTACGTTAGGCGTAGTGGGCGGCTTATGGATAATGATAATAACACCGTGTCTATATGGCACGGACAGCACCACTGGTGGGCGGCATGAGATGATTACCCCGGACGCGGGAGGCCCGGACGTGAGCTAATGATGTTATTTGATTAAGATATTTATATGTGTATGTATGATATGTTTTAAAGGTAAAAGTAAGCATGCATGATTCTGCCTGAAGAGGCACTCAGATGTACAGGATACTCTTTTATCTCATGATATGCTCTATATTTCCATCATGTTATTATTCATGCTTTGTATCCCTTACTATGTTATTATTCATGCCTTACATACTCAGTACATTATTCGTACTGACATCCTATTTTGTGGACGATGCGTTCATGCCCGTAGGATCAGGTAGCTAGCCGAGTGAACCATACCAGTAGAATCTCTCGTCCGTCTCAGCCAGCGAGCTCCATTTGGACCGCAGCAACCACTCTTTTAGTATGCTCTTTTTGATATATGTGTATGACAGGGCCTTGTCCTGTCTTTTCTACAGTATGTATTTTATAGAGGTCTGTAGATAGTGATATGTAGCTGTAATGTTATGCAGCCTTGTTGGTGCTTGTTTTGTTGTACAGTATATGTAGCGGCCTAATCGGCTTGCGCTGCTACTCTCTGTATTTATGTTTATATGTATGCGTTGTAAGGAGATCTAGAGACGGTGTTTCTTGTGTCAATTGTTCAGGAGACCGTATAGCTCAGTTATAAATCATTTATGGACCTATGTTAATCAGTGAGAAGTAAATGCAAGCATGGGAGTGCTTTTCCAGTAGTGGTCAGGCATATGTCATGGCTCATCGGTTTCGGTTGTGACAAAAGTTGTATCAGAGCTGTTCGTCCTAGGTATTGTCTACAGACCGTGTCCGGTAGAGTCCTGTTTATGGGTGTGAAGCTGGCCACACTTATAAATAGGAGGCTGCGGGGCATTTACGAGTCACTGACCTTTCCTTCTGTCTTAGATCGTGCGATAGATCCAGAGTCTAGGAAAGATTATTTCTGACCCTATTTCCCGGTAGGTGAGCACGGATTGACAAAGACAAAGAGATCAACCTCATATAGTGGGGTGCTAAGAAGACCCCTAGAGTAGATTCAGGACCATAGGCTCTAAGGCCGAGCAGGAGGAGCCTTAGCTATTCAATGGAGACTGATCCCTCTGAGGACCCCATGATAATTCCGCCACAATTTCTGACTTCTAGAGAGGAGGATCCACC
The DNA here is from genome assembly GCF_019175385.1 of Lycium barbarum. Classification (NCBI taxonomy): domain Eukaryota; kingdom Viridiplantae; phylum Streptophyta; class Magnoliopsida; order Solanales; family Solanaceae; genus Lycium; species Lycium barbarum. Next base: position 83,580,469 of record NC_083339.1, on the reverse strand, counting down.
GAAGGACAGCTATGACACGGACCCGTCCGAAGTTTCGTATGAGACACCGGAAAAGGAGATCCCCGAGGTTGTACCAGCCCCAGAGCCGACTCCCCCAGCTGCTCCTGTGGCAGTGCACTATGTCAGGCCAGCTATGCCTATTATTATAGGCAAATGCTATAAGCGGCAAGTGATAATCCAGCTGCCTCTGAAATCAATAACGCAGGCCCGCAACATATCTTCCAGCGTCTGAATAGTGCGCTCGGCCTGTCCGTCGGACTGAGGATGAAAAGATGTACTGAGGCTCACATGAGTCCTTAATCCCTCCTGAAATGACCTCCAGAAATTTGCCGTAAACTGGGCACCTCGGTTAGTAATAATAGATACAGGGACTCCGTGAAGTCTGACTATCTCTCTGATATATAATCTAGCATAATCCTCAGCCGAATAAGTAGTCCGGACTGGGAGAAAGTGGGCTGATTTCGTCAGCCTGTCAACAATAACCCAAATAGAATCGTACCTGCGTGGAGTGCGCGGTAACCCAACAACGAAATCCATATTAATCATCTCCCATTTCCAGGCTGGAATTTCCATCTCTTGTAATAACCCACCGGGCTTCTGGTGTTCAATTTTAACCTGCTGACAATTCGGGCACTGACTAACGAACTCTGCAATATCTTTATTCATACCGTCCCACCAATATAAACATTTGAGATCATGATACATTTTAGTGGAACCAGGATGAACAGAATACCGTGCATTATGCACCTCGCCCATGATCTGTCACCGTAGGCCTGCAACATCTGGTACACAGAATCTGCCTTCATATAATAATACCCCTTCAGGAGAAATTTCAAACAGAGTCTTTTCTTTACTAAGGGCCACATCTCTGTACTGAACTAGAACAGGATCCTCGAACTGACGCTGCTTTACCTCTTTTATAATAGATGATTCAGCAACTGCACGAACAAAAATCCCAGAATCTCCAGAATCTGCCAAACGAACTCCAAGGCTGGCCAACTGATGAATTTCACGAACCAAGTCCTTCTTATCAGATGGTACATCAGCTAAACTGCCCATGGACTTGCGGCTAAGTGCATCCGCTACCACATTGGCTTTTCCAGGATGGTACAGAATATCAACGTCATAATCTTTCAATAATTCAAGCAATCTTCTCTGCCGCAAATTCAATTCTTTCTGCTTAAAAATATACTGGAGACTCTTATGGTCCGTATAAATATCAACGTGGACCCCATATAAATAATGCCGCCAAATCTTCAAAGCATGAATTACCGCGGCTAACTCAAGATCATGAGTGGGATAATTCTTCTCGTGCGGTCTGAGCAGCCGGGAAGCATAGGCTATGACTCGATCGTGCTGCATCAACACGCAACCTATCCCAATACCAGAGGCATCACAGAAGACAAAATACCCGTCTGATCCTTCTGGAAGAGCTAACACTGGTGCTGTAATTAATTTTTCTTTCAACAGCCGGAAACTGCGCTCACAGGCATCGGTCCACTGAAATTTCGCTGCTTTCTGAGTAAGCTCCGTCGGTGGTGCTGGAATAGAAGAAAAAATTTCCACGAACCTGCGATAATATCCGGCTAACCCCAGAAAACTGCGCACCTCTGTCGGTGTAGTAGGCCTGGGCCAATTCTGTACAGCTTCAATTTTCTGCGTATCGACCCGAATACCATCTGCTCCGACAACATGCCCCAAGAATGCCACAGAAGTTAACCAGAATTCACATTTGGAAAATTTAGCATATAATTTCTGTTGACGGAGAGTGCCAAGTACCGTCCTCAAATGATCTGAATGCTCCTCTGCTGATCGTGAATAAATCAGAATATCATCGATAAACACAATCACGAACATGTCTAGGAAAGGCCGAAATACCCGATTCATCAGATCCATAAATACTGCTGGAGCATTAGTCAACCCGAAAGACATAACTCTGAATTCATAATGTCCGTACCGGGTCCTGAAAGCAGTCTTTGGGATATCAGACTCTCGCACTCGCACCTGATGATAACCTGAGCGCAGATCCACCTTTGAAAAATATTTAGCACCCTGCAACTGATCAAACAAATCATCAATCCGGGGGAGGGGATATTTATTCTTTATAGTCACCTTATTTAATTGCCGGTAATCGATATACATGCGCAGTGACCCGTCTTTCTTTCTTACAAATAATACCGGTGCTCCCCAGGGTGATGTACTGTGTCTGATAAAGCCTTTATCCAACAAGTCTTTCAGCTGCTCTTTCAACTCCTTCAATTCAGTCGGTGCCATTCTGTACGGAGGAATAGATATAGGCTGCGTATCCGGCAACAACTCTATAGTAAAATCTATCTCCCGCTCGGGCGGAAGACCCGGAAGCTCATCAGGAAATACGTCTGGGAATTCATTAACGACCGGAACAGACTGAATGGTAGGTGTCTCAGCTGTAGTGTCGTGCACACGAACCAAGTGATAGATATAGCCTTTCTGAATCATCTTCTTAGCCTTGAGGTACAAAATAAACTTACCCCTCGGCGATGCTGTAGACCCGAACCACTCTATAACTGGTTCCCCTGGAAACTGAAAACGGACTACCTTTTTCTGGCAGTCAACATTAGCATAACAGGAAGCTAACCAGTCCATACCCATAATGACATCGAATTCCAGCATATCTAGTTCTATCAAATCAGCTTTAGTGCAGCGATCACATATAGTCACAGAACAATCCCTATATACCTGCCTCGCTATAATACAATCCCCAACCGGTGTAGCCACTTCAAATGGCTCTATAGGCTCAGACACTATCCCAATTTTACTATCAACGAGCGGGGAAATATATGATAAAGTAGAACCAGGATCAATCAGTGCATATACAGATCTGGAGAAAACTAATAATGTACCTGTGACGACATTCGGCGAGGCCTCCTGATCCTGGCGGCTGGCTAATAAGTATATGCGGTTCGAGGGACCGCTAGAACCTGAAGTACTGCCACGGCCTCGACCGCGTCCCGCCGGTGCCGGCATACCTCGCCCCGCAGGGCGTGCAACTGATGGAGCAGATGATGAACCAGCGGCTGACCCCGTCGGCTGAGCCACACTACCAGAACTGCTCGCCAACGGACAATCTCGCATAAGATGGCCCTGACCACCGCATGAAAAATAGGCTCCAGTAAGTCGATAACACTCTCCCGGGTGCGATTTCCCGCAATGGGAACAACGGGGCCTGAGTGGTCTGGGCTGGCTGGGACCTCTAGCTATCTGTGACCCTGATGCTCTGGAGCTCTGACCGGCCCCAGACTGTCCTGCACTATCAAATCTCCTATCGGCTGGCTGTGTACCCCGGCCTGACGGAGGAGGATGCCTGCCTGACTGCTGCTGCTGAGGCTGTCCGCCTCGAGAATCTCCAGAATAACCGGCGGATCTGGCCCTCTTGGGCGGCCTCCTGTCCCGCTCTCTGCTAGAATAATCAGCTCTATATCGGTCCTCCATACCCAGGGCATTAGCCTGTAGTCGGGCAATATCCATGTCTGCCTGCAATGCCACCGCCATACAGCCATCAATCAAATAGCGGTCTAACGCCATCACGTATCTGTGCATCCGATCGGCCATATCGACTACTATGGCAGGTGCATACCGGGCCAAAGAATCGAACTCCATATTATACTCACGGACGCTCCAACCCCTCTGCTGCAAATGCAAAAATCGGTCAACCCGCGCCCGCCGTAACCCTGGGGGCAAAAAGTGGTGAGTGAAAGGAGTCACGAACTCGTCCCAAGTAGCTGGGGTACCACCCTCACCCCTGGATAGCTCCCAGGACTCATACCAGTGAACAGCAACATCCCGTAGTCTATGCGAAGCCAACTCAACAGACTCAGTCTCTGAAGCCCTGACCAAGTCTAGTGAGCGCCGCATCCCCCGAATAAAGTCATGGGGGTCCTCGTCGGGCTTAGACCCGAAAAACTCTGGAGGGCCACACGATAGGAACTCTCGAACTCTCAGGCTGTCACGCCTTTCGTCGTCATCATCATCTCTCCGCCCGCGTCTACGAGCCTGTCCCGCTACCAGAGTGGTCAATAACTGCACAACCTCTCTCGGTGTCCTGTCCTCCGCCCCTGGGTGAGGAGCTGGAGGCTCGGGTGCGGGTACTCGTGCCCCTGGAGCTGCTGATGGACCTACCCCAGGCTCCGCCGGAGGTGAAGCGGATCCCTCTGAATGGGGCACAACCTCGGGCAAATCATAAACACGAGCTCGGGTAACTCGCTGTGCCTGACTAGTCCCTGCTATCCCTGCCTTGCCCTTCTGAGCCGTCGTTGCCTTCTTCGGAGGCATCACTGCAAATACAATAACGAATCAGATCAAAATCATCCTAATAGCACAGCTGTAACGCACGATCTAAGATTCCAAAGAAAAGTAACACCCTAAATGCCCTGTAGCCTCCTGTTTATAGATGTGGTGCACAACACACCGATAAACAAGACTCTACGAGACACGGCATGTAGACATTCCGAGGACAAACCGCTCTGATACCACTTTTGTCACGACCCAACCCCGTAGGCCGTGACTAGTTCCCGATCTGGGCACCCAAACCCATCTATCAAATACATTCAAATATATATAGCAGAAGCCGACAAGGCTATATTCCAAACTTAGATAATTTCCAGAAAAATTTCGGCAGAGTTTCCTTTGTTTTACAGACTATCCAAAATAACCCTGCGCACAGAAAATACCAACAGAGGCCACACCGGCCAACAAGGCAACATATAAACATATGCGGACCGGCCGCCGTGGCGAATGGGATCGCCCAAACACATCATATACACACATCCGAACAGAAAGACCCAAACCCACAAACATGTCCACAGACCTCTAAACAGACCGACAGAATCATATGACGGGACAGGGCCCCGCCGTACCCAAATGGTCAGATATACAAAAATATATACATAGCAAAAATGTATGTACCAAAAGTGGACTCCGGATCAAAAGGGGAGTACTCCGAAATAGCTGAAAGCGGAACCTACAGTGGCGGATCACCAATGTATGTACCTGCGGGCATGAAACGCAGCCCCCGAAGATAGGGGGTCAGTACGAAAGATCATCTGAGTATGTAAAGCATAGGGTACAGAAATATGAGCCACAACTGAAAGTAAACAGGATACAAAAGGGGGAATACTGAACAGTATATCAAAATCTATATCAAAATCATATATACATAATGCAAACAAAATCATGCAAAGCTCAGGAATGTGGTCACCACTCCGACACTGGTGCCACACAGAACATAACACCAGAAGGTTCAAATCTCCGTACATCCCCGAGCACACATATCATCATAGCATATCACCAGCCATATCACAGCATAACACCAAACGGAACCCGACCCTATGGCGAGGTCTCGGGAACCGTAACACAGCATACGGCCGAATTTATCATAGTGCGCACGAAGTATAACCGGCCCGGGAACCGGTGAACGAAGTCATAATAAGGGCACGAGCGGAGTCGTTAGCAAACAATGCAATTTATAAGTCAAAACATCTTTTGAAACTTGATAATATCATATGTAATTCATTAATCAACTAGTTCGAATAGTTAGTCAATACGGGGTTCATTTAACCAAATATTTCCAACATAGTATTTATGGTTCAAAATATAATCTAGAATACCATGGCAGTCAAAACAATATTTTATGATAGCCAAATTCATAAACAAAAGTGTTTTGCTGACATTATACAAAAATGAGAATAATAGAGTCAACAAGGAAGTCTCGATGCTAGCGGGCCACCGCGGGTCAAGTCGAGGTGACAGACATGAATCACGAACATTTAGGGTCTATGGAATCATACATGGAAGATCCGAAGCGATTTGATTACATTTGCATAAGTTTCGGACATTTAATTACTTTGCAAGAAAAAGAAGGGCTTTAAGGTTCAATCCAATTGAATGAATAGTGCTCGATTTCAAATTCTGATTTCAAGGAACAGAATTGCCCCCGGGGCTCCGATATCAACCTAGGATACTTAAGACATGCCAAAAGAAGGAATAGGGTAGCCTTACATACCTTATAAGCGTCTTACGCTCGCCCCAAACTCAAGTCCCGTTTCGGTCAGAATCTGCAATTGGTCAAAGTTACCAATTAGAGATTTCAAAACTTAAGAATTCCCTTAACTTCATTTTTGTCTACCGAAATTTCGGTAGCATTTCCCCCATATATATAACATCCCCGAGACTTAGCTCGGCTCAATATACATCAACAACAACAACCCACAATATCACAACATCATAAATTATAGCAAAATCACTCCAATGTCAACATTCTTCGTTTCTACACAAATTAACAACTTTCATCCAAACCTCACAACATCAAATTAACATCCACATTAACATACTCATTTACTCGTTCAAAGTTCTTCAAACACATTCCAATAATGTTCCGGGCAATATACTTAAGTCCAAGGGATTCGTCACTTTCTATATTTCATCCGAAACGTCAACAACTACGACAAACATACTAACTCGCATTGTTTCATCCCACATTCATTAGCAACAACCATAATTCACATTTAAAGTCTTACTTTCATAATTATACAAGAATATACAAAAATCATATACTTTCCCATAAGAACCCGCAACCATTTTCAATGCCAATTCAACTCATTAAACATTCATTTACGTCATAAATGCCATAACGACTCAACTAACAAACTAAACAAAATCAAATTCACCTCCATTAACTATGTCATGGCTCACGGCCAACTTCATCACACATACACACACGGTTTCACACATACATACCAAAACTACGTAATTCTCGTCTATTTCCAATCCTCATAATATTCATACTTGTTCCATAACACAAAAGAGGAAGAATTCTCACCTTTTCCTTCAAGTTTCAATCCACCGCAAACGTCGCTCTTGTGCCAAACCAATTATATCACGTCGAAGAGCGTCTTGAATATACTACGATTATGAGAAGAACAAGATTTTTAAGGTTAGAATCAAAGCTTGGAAATTTATTTTTTCCTCTTGGAGAGAGTTCGGCCGAGAGGTGTTTGGTGGTTGTTCTCCTTTTTTTTTTTTTTTGTTTTAATGTTTTTCTTGAACATTCTAATGGATTTGTATGACTATATATTGTTGCTCCCTTAAGTTAAGCACATGATCCTCACATGATCCATAAGTGGGTTGGGCCATGGCCTCTTGGCCGGCCACCCCTATATTTTTGGGCCCAAATTTCATAAATTTTTGTTGAGCCCAATTCGTTAAAACTCTCGTTTTGTAATTCCCGAAACTAATTTCCGAAATTCCAAATTTTGCCCTTGGACTTCCCCGACGTCTTTGCACCAATACTTCCATAAATGACATCAACATATTAACTAAAATCAAAATATTGCCTTATAACATACAAGTCTTAATTATTTCAAGATTTCCAATTATGCAAAAACACGGGACATAACACTAATGGCATGAATCCTTTAACTTGAATCCCTATTCCTTTCATAAGTTCTTGCATTCTAAGAAGTTAAAAGCTTATACTTATGAATCTCTATATGAGATGAGTTATACGATATGATGACACTAGAATGATGATGATGTTATTCCTTGCCTACACTCACCTTATGTACTAGTCCTTTTAAGGTGGGGCGGAATGTCCATGATGGTTTCATAATGTAATCGGGGGATCACGACCTTACTTCACCCCGATACAGTAAAGTTGATCATGAGTCTTATATACGTATTATGATAAGATAAGTATTTTATGATAAGCATATTACTATGAGCATTTATATTGAGCATGTCATGAGCATTTCACACCGGGCCTAGTTGGCCGGGCAGACACCGCTTCGGCGGGCGGCGATATGGATACACCACGACCTACGGGCGTTTTTGCCCTTCAACATGAGCTTTTTCTAAGGCAAAATGTGGTTGGAAAATATTCTGGTCCGTCCAAATGAACTGCGAATTTGCTGCTCATATACGCTTCTTCAAAATAAAAAATTTCAAATAACAATGGTGCCTCTTACGGATGACATGGAGGGTATCTCTTAAAGCTTTAATCCAACATAATAAATTCTCCCTATCGGTATCGACTTTCAAGACATATTATGAACTTATATCTCATTCTCTCCTTTTTCTATTTCTGGGAAAATTTGGGCAGAGTTTCCTCTGTACTTCTTACTATCCTAAAACCTGAACACAGGAAATACCAACAATGCATCACAGGGCCAACATATATACGCGTATATCATATCGTATCATAGCCACACAGGGCTCCCAACTTCGAGTAAAAGGTATAAAGGTGTCGGAACTTACTTCACATATCGCACCTCGAGACGTACCTGATCCTTTAACGATCTGTTCTGTTATACTTTCCTATCCACCTTCTCTTTCATCCTCCAACTTTACATTTCAATCATATTTCAATGTTCTTACCTTATCCAACATGCCTCTTTCGCACCGTCACTTACCTGTGTACTTTGTAACTTCCAATATCATCGGTGGCTTTCTTCTGTCGATGTTGTTCTTTAGCTGAAATCAAAGGTTAGTAAAAGGAATTTCATTTCCTATGGCTGGGCTCTATCGCACGATCTTAGTTATGAAAGAAAGGTAACATCCTAAATGTCCTGTATCTTCCTGTTTATAGATGTGGTGCAAAACACACCGATACACAAAACTCTACTAGACACGGTCTGTAGACACTCCGAGGACGAACTGCTCTGATACCACTTTTGTCACGACCCAACCCCGTAGGCCGTGACTAGTGCCCGAGCTGGACACCCATTTGTACCTGTCAACATAATAGGACCGATACTATAGGTCCTCAATCAATCACAACATAATGACATACGCAAGCCAACGAGGCTGCCACCATATATATTATTATTCTACGCAAGCCGACAAGGCTGCCACTACATATCAGAATATTACGCAAGCCGACAAGGCTGCCACTACGAAACGATGATATATGCAAGCCGGCAATGCTGCTACAACAGAACAATAATATATGCAAGCCCCAAGGCTTCCACAACCAAACGATAATATATGTAAGCCAGCAAGGCTGCTACAGCGCTAGAACATCCATAGTGACCATATTGGCACAACTGACCACATCTAAACATGACCCACATACATGTCTACAAACCACT